>NW_026526765.1:36273435-37645204 GCF_024362965.1 Panthera pardus | reverse complement strand
GGATCACTAAGGCGAGATGAAGAGTTCCGGGGGGGGGGGGGGGGGGGGAGGGGGAGGGGTGGTGATGGTGGCACCTCACCGTGAATGTACCTGCTGTCACTCAACTACTCATCTGTACACTTAAATTTGGTTAATAAGGTAAATTTTATGTTAGGTACGTTTTACGACAATTTTTTAAAACAGCTGAAATTTCAGACTCCCTTTTCTCCGCACCCGTCCCATCCACTGAGAGAGTTAGGCACTTGCATTATTTAATCAGCAGACGGAAATAGCTGCACCCTAAGTGATGACCAAGGATTATAACCTTGAACTCACTGCTGCTTAAGACTCATCAAATAATTGGCTAGACAATGTAAATTTGCAAAGGGTTGCCTGAGTGAAATATAGTCCATGTGCTCCTATAAACACAAAAACATTCATCCTTGGAATAAACCGCAAAAGCAGAAATCCACACAGCTGGACCATATGGTTTGTTCTCTTGTAAAACTGCTTTTATTAAATGTAATTTGGCATTATGTCATCATTGGCCCATGCTAAGAGACACTGTAACAAATGGCCCTGTGAAATCTATTTAATATACAAATATTATCGAGGATGATGTATTGTTCTCTTTCTGACTACCTATGAGGAAAACTCTTTCGTTTCGACACCAGGAATAGGTTGGTTTTCTTTTTCCTTGTTGGTAATATGAATAGTGTAATTGACTATGTTTTCATTTTTGTCTTCCTTCCAGACAGACTACATGCCAAATGGTGGCCTATCCTATCATTTTCTAGACCTTAGCTATGTATTCTGTACATCCATTTGCTATTGACTTCAAATTATCTATTCCAACTTATTTTTTTCTCTGAATTCACTTTATTGTTTATTTTTTTTCTTTTTTATGTTTACTCATTTTTGAGGGAGACTTAGTAGGGAGGGGCAGAGAGAGAGAGAGAGAGAGAGAGAGAGAGAGAACGAGAGTGAGAAAGAATCCCAAGCAGGCTCTTAGCTACCAGCACGGAGCCTGATGTGGGCTCGAACTCACAAATCATGAGATCATGACCTGAGTGAAGTCAGACAATCTACTGACTGAACCAATCAGGAACCCCCATTTCTTCTTTTATTTTGTGTTGTTGTGAGTCACTTTAAATACATTCTTGAATAAATCAGGAATACATGAACTATCAACTAATAAACTCCTTTGAGTTCCTGCTAGATATTGTGTGTATTTGTTTTTTTTAAATTTAATTTTATTTTTTAATTTACATCCAAGTTAGTTAGCATATACTGGAACAATGATTTCAGGAGTAGATTCCTTAATGCCTCTTACCCATTTAGCCCATCCCCCCTCCCACAACCCCTCCAGCAACCCTCAGTTTGTTCTCCATATTTAAGAGTCTCTTATGTTTTGTCCCCCTTCCTGTTTTTATATTATTTTTGCTTCCCTTCCCTTATGTTCATCTGTTCTGTGCCTTAAAGTCCTCATATGAGTGAAGTCCTATGATGTTTGTCTTTCTCTGACTAATTTCATTTAGCATAATACCCTCTAGTTCCATCCACATAGTTGCAAATGGCAAGATTTCATTTTTTTTGATTGCCGAGTAATATAATACTTCATTGTGTGTGTGTGTGTGTGTGTGTGTGTGTGTGTGTGTGTGTATATATATATATATATATATATATATATATACACCACATCTTCTTTATCCATTCATCCATCGATGGACATTTGGGCTCTTTCCATACTTTGGCTACTGTTGATAGTGCTGCTATAGACATTGGGGTGCATGTGCCCCTTTGAAACAGCATACCTGTATCCCTTGGATAAATACCTAGTAGAGTGATTGCTGGGTTGTAGGGTAGTTCTATTTTTAATTTTTTGAGGAACCTCCATTGTTTTCCAGAGTGGCTGCGCCAGTGCATTCCCACTGGCAGTGCACCAAAGATCTTTCTCCGCATCCTCACCAACATCTGTTGTTGCCTGAGTTGTTAATTTTAGCCATTCTCACAGGTGTGAGGTGGTATCTCATTGTGGTTTTGATTTGTATTTCCCTGATGATGAGTGATGTTGAGCATTTTTTTCATGTGTTGGTTGGCCATCTGGCTGTCTTCTTTGGAGAAGTGTCTATTAATGTCTTTTGCCCATTTCTTCACTGGAATATTTGTTTTTTGGGTGTTGAGTTTGATAAGTTCTTTATAGAGTTTGGGTACTAACCTTTTATCTGATATGTCATTTGCAAATCTCTTCTCCCATTCTGTCAGTTGCCTTTTAGTTTTGCTGATTGTTTCCTTCACTGTGCAGAAGCTTTTTATTTTGATGAGGTCCCAATAGTTCATTTTTGCTTTTTTTTTCCCTTGCCTCTGGAGACGTGTTGAGTAAGAAGTTGCTGCGGGCAAGATCAAAGAGGCTTTTGCCTGCTTTCTCCTTGAGGATTTTGATGGCTTCCTGGCTTACATTTAGGTCTTTCATCCATTTTGAGTTTATTTTTGTGTATGGTGTCAGAAAGTGGTCCAGGTTCATTCTTCTGCATGTTGCTGTCCAGTTTTCCCAGCACCTCTTGCTGAAGAGACTGTCTTTATTCCATTGGATATTCTTTCCTGCTTGGTCAAAGATTAGTTGGCCATATGTTTGTGGGTCTTTGTGCATTTCCATTATTGGAATCACCATTTGTGATTGTATTTATATGTCTGCCATTCACACTGGACAGCATATTCTTTTAATACATGATTGATATTAATTTTAATACATGATTAATATTAATATTATTCTTTATCTCAGCATAATTAGTACACCTAGCTAATAGATATGTATAAATAAGTCTATTATATTGAACTAGTATCTGAATAGAAATGAGAAATACAGTAACTTTGGAAAATAGGATATAATTTATTAATCTTAAACTCGTCAATTTCTTGCAAGCAACTTCTAACTTTTGGGAATGCTAACAGTAAGAGCTAAAAACCTAGATAAGATGCTGAAAGAATTCCCATGCTTAAATGAATTCTTGCATATTCTACTTGTGGTTGTTAACATTTAACCAAATATTCAACTCAATTCTTTCTCTTTAATGTGTGTGTGCGTGTGTGTGTGTGTGTATACGTGTGCTGGTGTAGCAAACACAGATATACTAAGACTTATAGTGGGGTAAACATCTTTCACTGTCTCTATAGAACTAATTACAATATATATTCATTATATGTATATATTCATATATATAATGAATATACAAAGAATTTTTGTTAGATACAAATATATAGGCATACATATATTAGTTATATATATATATGTTTTATATATGCACACAATATAAAACTATATGGTTTTATATAATAAATGTCTCTATAAACATGGGTAGGCATATAGAAGCACATATGATGGATATATGCATATGTATTCATAGTTTTTTACATAAATTTATAGATATATTTATCCCAAAACAGGTCTCACTAGTTCTATTTACTGAAGTCAAATTCTTTACTCTGTTTCCACAACACAGCATTCTTTTGTTTTCTGATTTTTTTCTAATCTAATTTGCTCCTAATAGTGCTTCTTTGGTCTCCAGAGTAAAGTTGTTCCTGTGATCACTTTTCTGCTTACTCCACAGTCTACTCTGTTGATTTTATCTCTATTTATGGCTTATAAAATTCCAGCCCACTTTCCCTAAGCACCAGGCACATATCCATCTTCTCCTTGGGCATGTCCACACAATTAACATCATTTCTCCAACAATTCACTATTGGCTATGCCTTGACACTTCCACAGGACCGCTCCTTCTCTGAAATCCCTTCGCTTCAAGGTTGGCATTTCCAGTGCTGTTGCCCAAGCCTGACCCCTGGAAGTGATGATTATTTCATTTTCTTCTCTTAATGTTCTTCTGAACAACCAATCTATTTATTGCCAGCTCCTTCTCATCTCATCCCCTAAATATTTCTCATTATCCTCACTTCCATGTAATTCTACCACCCGTTACCTCCTGCATGACTATAGGTGAATACTAGGATCATTTCCATAAACTAAAATGCATCTTCTTTTTGGCTGCTGATATATAAAAGGCAAACATGGACATGTTTCCTATATGCTTAAAATTCTAAATTTGGTCTATACTGCTCATGGATTCACTTTTCCCCAGGTGGCATGTCATATGTGGTTTCTGCCTGTTGTTCCATCCTTGTCCGAGGAGTAAAACCCTCAGCAGTGCGCCACCTGTGTTTCCCTGCACACACCACAGTTTCAAGTCTCCCAGACTTTGCTAGTGCCATTCTCTTCACCCAAGGGCTCCCTTCTTCAATCTTCCAGGTAATGGAAAGGACATAGGTTTTAAGGTCAAATAAATCCAGGTTTCAGTTTCAGCTCCACCATTTGGTTTTCTGAAGCTTAAATGATAAAGAATGACTCAA
The DNA here is from genome assembly GCF_024362965.1 of Panthera pardus. Taxonomy (NCBI): domain Eukaryota; kingdom Metazoa; phylum Chordata; class Mammalia; order Carnivora; family Felidae; genus Panthera; species Panthera pardus. Next base: position 37,640,824 of record NW_026526765.1, on the reverse strand, counting down.
AACACTACTGATACTTCTTTTTACGAGAATCACTACCAAACCAACCTGTTTACTTAATTTGTAAAAAAGAAAAAAATCTTGTTTTATTGGGAATTTTAAACTCCATTAAATATTTGCGCATAGTGTTGAACCTTCATTGACTAATCTTTTACAGACAGTAACATGGATGTATATTCTGAATGAATTGAAGGACTTGCATTGGTTGTTACTATAAGCTATTCCAGAAAATTCAAAATAAATTGTAAAGGGCTAGTAATTAAATATTCTATCTTAGGTTAGTGTATTAAGTAAGCAAATGTTTTTTTTTCTAAGTTGCACAAGTTAAAATGTTGGCTGTGTGTGTGTGTGTGTGTGTGTGTGTTTAGTTGATACCAGTGGCAGAATTCCAAATATATATCTTGCTTTAAGTGTTTTCATTAGAAAGTAGAAAGAATAGTTTTATTCTTATTGGCAGGCATATTCCACATATGTGTTTATTCTAGAATTTGCAAACTGTGATCCTGCCTTTTTAGTCTGAAAATTGTAAACATGTGTTTTAAAGGGCAGAGGAATCCTGGCACTAGAGTATCACTTCTAGTGAGATTTAGTAGGTGGAGAAGTGGTGTGGACATCACTATGGCAATAAAGAAATTGTTAGCACAGAAAATGCTAGAGACGAATATAGGACGAGAAGAATCAGTACAGCACACTTCAAGAGATGCTCATCGGTAGCCTGTTGCAACAGACCAGAATGAAGATTTCCCTTATCCATTTCAGTTGGAAACTTGAACTTCACAAAGAGTAATAGTTCTCTTGAAATATCCTTTTGAAATTCTAAGCTCTAAAACCAAGAAGATAATAAGGTAGACCAAGAAGAGTCCTCAAGGGTCAAAAACAATTTTTGATAATGGAAAGGTCACAGCCAATTAAAATTTGGCATTAACTCAGATTTTCCTTTGAGTATAAGTTACAGAATAAAGTAAAATAAATTGATTAGAAGTTAATAAATGAACTTTTCTATGATGGTGGGACTAAGAGTTATTTAAATGTTTATGCTTCACTGCATTTAAAAAAATTCTCTTCAATAACTACACAAAAAAGAGAAACTTTTAAATGTGTCTTCAGAGATGGATAGAGTAAAGTTCTCTACAAAAGTGGAAATATTTTCTGTCACTTTGACTATATAAGGCTAGTGATTTTTAAAGGAACTTTTCAAATCTTAGGGACATAAACAGAAAAAAAATATACCATTTTACATTTTGGAAAAAGATCATGTTAAATTTAGCACTGCACATTATACCTAAATTTGGGGCAATTCTTCCATTTTTAATTACAAGTAATTTTTCTCAAATTCCACAGAAATAGTTTACATAAATCATAGAATGATATTTTCTGAGGCACAAAACCCAGTTTACTTTGCCTTCAAGTTTAAAAAAATCTGGAAGCACTGGGTTATTTTTATTTATTTCGGAGCAAGAAAGGGTAGTAAGAGCAAGTGGATGGTAAGAGGAAAGGGGGTATTTCGGAAAGTATGAGAATCAAAGTATGAAACATAAATTCATTGTGTGACTTCATCTCACACCATAGCTTCTATGTTAATTCCTAAAAACATTAAAAGGAGAAGGGAGGAAATAAGAAGGAGTCGAGAGAGGGGGCAGGGAACAGAGAGGAACAGAAAAAGAGATATTGGATTAGAGAATAAATTGTAGGGGTACCTGGGTGGCTCAGTCAGTTAAGCTTCTGACTGTGGCTCAGGTCATGATGTTACGGTTTGTGAGTTCCAGCCCTCCATTGGGCTCTCTGCAGTCAGCACGGAACCTGCTTCGGAGCCTCTGTCTCCCTCTCTCTCTGCCCCCCTCTGCTCATTTTCTCTCCCTCTTCCTCCCCCCTTCCTCTCTAAAAATAAATAAACTTAAAAAAAAAAAAGAATAAATTGTAGTGCCCTAGGGGCACCTCCAAATTTAAAATTTTTCTTCCATATTCAGCCTTTCAGGGTTTTGTTTGTTTGTTTTGCTTTGCTGATCTTTCCTGACCACGTGAAAATTCACTTTCAAATAGCATCTACCACCATCTCAAGTCTCACTTCCCCAGAATTTCTTGGCTGTAGCTCAGCGTCTGCATCCTCAAATCCTTCCTCCAGGAAAACACTCCAGAGCCTGTCTGAGCCAAGCCTTCACTAGCAGCACAGCTGGAACCTGACACAGCGTTTTGACATCCTCTTAAGGGGGCAGATAAATTACCATTTTTGATGCATAGTGTTTTGCAGCCTCCTCCTTAGGATTTGAATGCCTCTGGTAGTCCTTTGGTGTCAAGTTATCATAACTCAGGATTGGATTTAATCGGGGTTTTTTTTTAATGTTAAAAAGTAGAAAAATGCAAAAATTGATGTGAAAACACTCTCCATTGTTGCAAATATTAATTTTTTGTTATTTTTAATACAGATTATAGAGAGAGAAAGACACAACACACACAGATGCATATACATATACACATATAGACACTGAAGGCTTTATTTCATAAACAATGTAGTGTAAATGAAGGTTTCCTTTGTTCCCGTCTTTAAATTCATTATCCACTCTTTCCCTCCCCAAACCAATGTCAAGATATTGGTTTCATTTCTTTAAATCTATGTTCTAATGTTTTTACATATGTATGTACATTTATCTCCACTAATAATGTATTGCTTTGTGTGTTTTTGAAACGTTTTACAGAAATGTCATTATATAAGTCAGCAAAGCTCCTGACAGTGTATTTTTGTAACTGTTTTGATATCGGTTAGATTACAACTGCTATTTGTGGTATGAATATATCACAATTTACTTACCCATGTTCCTATTGATGCACAGTTATTTTGTCATTGTTTCTCCTTAACAAATAATGTTGCAAAGAATATTTTGGTTCATATGTTTAAGAGTATATTCACTTGTTGGGCCCCAGGGTATGCATATATTCAGCTTCAGCAGATATTGGCTAGATACTTTCTAAAGTGGTTGTACCAATTTATATCTCATAGATAAAGTAAAGAATGCATGCTTCCATTGTTCTATACCTTTATCAATGCTTGGCTTTCAAGTTTGTTTGTTTGTTTGTTTGTTTGTTTGCCAATATGAAGGGTATAAAAGTACAGTATATTTTTCATTTGCAGTTCCCTGAGTTATTAGTAAGGTCAATATCTTTCATTTCTTTGTTGATCATTCAGATTTTTCTCTTAGATTACTGTTTATGACTTTTGCTCATTTTTCTCTAGGGTCCTTCCTTCCCTTTTTTCTTTCTTCCTTTCTTCCTTTCTTCCTTCCTTCCTTCCTTCCTTCCTTCCTTCCTTCCTTTCTTCTTTCTTTCTTTCTTTCTTTCTTTCTTTCTTTCTTTCTTTCTTTCTTTCTCCCGTTCTCTCCTTTCTCTCCCCTTCCTTCTTCCCTCCCTCCCCTCTTTCCTCCTCTTTTTCCTTCCTCTCCTCTCTCTTTCCTCCCATCCCTCCCTTTGTTTTTGATTGTCAGGGATTTGTCATGAGAGCCTTTATGAAACCTCTGAGCATGTGATTTGTTTTTAATTTTGCTTATAGTGTTATTTGTCATACAGAGGTTCAAATTTCTATATAAGCAAATACAATAATACATTTATGTATGAGTCATCCCCTTGTGTATTTCTTAAGAAATCCTTTCTTATCCCAAATTTCAGAAGATGTTCTTCCAAATAGTCATCCAATATATTTTTTAATTCCTTTCCACATTTTGAAATTTAGTCCATCTGGAATTTATTTTATTTTACAGTTTTATGTAAGGATCAAATTTACTTCTTCCCATGTAGAAAGCCAATTGTCCCAACATTATTTATTGACTAGTCCATCTTTTCCCCACACACTTGTGTTTCCACTTCTAAGCTTTACAAGTTCTTGTATATGCTTGAGACTGTTCTGGACTTTGCCTTTTAATAGATCTTCTTACCTGCTCCAGTATCAAATAAATTTGTTTTAATTTTGTATTTATAACAAGGCTTAATATCTATATGACAGATCCGCTGTCTTTCTTCTTCCTTTTTTAGAATTGTCTTGGTTATTTTGGCTGTTTACCCTTTAATGTGAATTTTAGAATCTGTTTGTTCAGTTTTTGTAAAAATCACATTAAGTTCTTGATTAAAGTTGCATTGAACATTTGTAATAATGCTGAGAGCTCCACCTATGAAAATAGTTTGTCTCTTTCTGTTTATTCAGGTCTCCTTTATTTCCTTCAATAACATATTGCCATTTTATCAGAACAATTTATGGGCTTCCTTGGAATATTTAATCCAAGGGGCATTACGAGTTTTGTTGCTATTCTCAATAGAAAGTCTTTTTTAATTGCATTTTTCTATTAGTTATTGCTGTTATATAAGAACATTTTGGGTTTTGTTGCTCTATCGTGACCTTGTTTTATTAGCTTATAGATGATTTTAGATGTTCTATGATAGAAAATTATAGTAAAGCAAGTAACAGCTTTCCTTCTTTCTATCCAAAACTTATACATGTTATTTCTTTATCTTCTCTTCATCTTTGGATAGACCCTGTTTTAATGGTGAAGAGCGGCCATTTTGTAGCTCTTCTCTTCCTGTTTCTGCCTTTAATGGAGATGCTTCCAGAGTTTTCCCATAATTGTGAAGTCAGGCGAAGGTTTTTTGGTAAGATACCTTTCATCTAGTGAAAGAAAGTACTTCACTTACTAACTTGCTCATAAATTAGTAATATTTTACAAACTCGATGTTGAGTTGTATTAATTGCTTCGTTTGTGTCTACCAAGAAGGTTTTATGATTGTTCTCCAGTTTCTTCTTATTGAAATGTTCAAACATACAGAAAAGATGAAAGAATATGCAGTATCTTCCATCACTGCCTACTGTTTGCCTTTATTAGGCTGGAGCAGCTATACTTAGCCACAGCAAGTGTTGGCTGCAAGTGGACCACAGCTGCCCATTTCCCCACAGAAATGCTTTTAACCGGTGGGAGCTACCTTTGCCGGAGGGGTAATGTACTTCCTCCCTCTGTTCTTCACTCCAATCCCCACCCACCTCTGATCCATAATCAGTAGCCAATGGCCGCATGTCTTAGGCTATAAAAAGTCAGTTGCCTTCTCTCAAGATGGAGAATTCTGAACTGTGATATATGCTCCAGAACTTCCCCCCAGCAGACCATCAAAGATTCAGAGATGGTTTTACCTGAGATCTCATCTTTCCTCCGTGCCTTACCCCTCACTTACGGCATCATTCTGTCTCTTACAGTCTTTTCCAGCTGTAGGGCACCTACATTGTCGCCTCAAATTCTTCTTCTAGGGAAGAAGGTTAGCAAAGGAATTCCAAAAGTCCAATCGCTTACTTTGTTTTTGCTTTTTTATTCCCTCTCTCACTTTCTCCAATCTATGTATTTACTTACAAGTATATATACATATGCAACTATATGCATGTATTTATGTTGCTGTACCTTTTGAAAGTGAGTTGTAGACATCATTACCCTCAACCCTTTTATTTCATCAAGCATCTCCTATAGGTAAGGAGATTTTTGTACTACAATTTTAATATGATCATAAGATTTTCATGTATCAGAAGTTGTGAATTTTGATGACAGGTTTTCTTTTTGAACTTTTTTACTTTCAGATGACATCGATTTACATTAAAATTGTGAAAATTGTACAAATATCTCTTGTATGATTTTCACTTCATTTTGTCAAATGATAACATTTCTGAATTGTTTGAGAATATGTTAAGGACATGAAAGCCCACTAGTCCTTAACACTGTGATGTGTATTGCCTAAAAACAAGCATTGTCTTCCACATAACCACAGTACAACCATCAAAATTAAGAAGTTATCATAGACCTAATATCATCATCTAATTCACAGATGCCATTCTATTTTGCCAACTACCCTCATAATGTCCCTGTAGGTCCAGGATCCAATCCAGAATCACATGTTGAATCTAATTGTCATGTAGCTTTAAGTTCCTTCAATTTGACATGGTTCCTCAGTCTACTTGCCTTACGGTATTTTGACATTTTCAAAGGATACAGGTGGATATTTAAAGATGAATACTTTAAATTAATGTAACATGTATTTAATTTAAATGTTTGCTATTTTGCCATGAGTGATACATTTTTGTCAAGATTACCACAAACACGATGCTTTATGAAATAAACTACCACATTCTGAAAAATCTAATCCTACCTTTATCTTTTGTAAAGTTAAATCTATTCATAGTTTTATTTATTTTTAAATTTTTTAACATTTATTCATTTTTGAGAGACAGAGAGAGACAGAGCACAAGCAGAGGAGGAGCACAGAAAGAAAGGGAGACACAGGACCTGAAGCAGGTTCCAGGCTTTGAGCTGTCAGCACAGAGTCTGATGTGGGGCTCAAATTCACAAACTGCAAGATCATGACCTGAGCCAAAGTTGGGTGCTTAACCACCTGAGCCACACAGGCCCCCCTCTATTCATAGTTTTATAATCATTAATAAATATTTTTTTAATTTATTTCTGCTATATTTGTGTGTGTGTTTCCCTTTTCCTTTTTATTTGTGCCATTCTTTCTGGTCTCTCCTCTGGAGCGCACATTAGACATATGTTGGACCTTCTCATTCTAAACTTCATGCATCAGGTTTGCTTTTAGTAAGGATCTGAGTAGAAAAATCTCTCAATCTTTATACATCTGCAAATTTACTTGTTTTGACTTCTTAATAATTGTTTAACTGGGTATAAATTTTCGTTAGCACTGCAATTGTTCCATTACTTTCTGTGATCTAGTGCTGTTAGTGGGCAGTTTAATGTCAGGGTATCTTTAATTACATTTGTTGATTTATTTTTCCCTTGTGCTTTTCATAATTATTGATAATGTATAATTTCTATACAACTTGATGAATGAGGATTTGCCTCTGTTAGTTTCATTGGTAGCCACCTGAAATCTCTGTACCACAGGGACTTCACATCTGAACACTGTATCAATTTCCCATAAGTAAAATTTTTTCCACCTGGGTCCAGGTGGTAAACTTTCTCTCTAGTCTTTTGAGTGAAAATTTTCAGTCTCCTTTTAAAATGTGGACTCTTTATGGTTCCTGGTCTCTCAATTCCACTTTCTTATGGATTCTGATCTTCAGGCTTCTCTCCTCTGCTAGTTAAAAACCCAGTCTCCAACTGGTAAAAAGCCTTTATTTTGGTCTGATTTCCTCTACTCCCTCAAGCTACAACTCAGACACATTCTCTGAGTGTGAGATTCTTCTTCATCTGGCACGTGAAGATTTTTCTTTCTCTTTTCCAATTCAAAAATGATTTCGTTTATTTGCATGTTTTGTTATTTTATATTGTCTAATATTACATATTTTATGTTAATTAAGTAAATTAAATTTTAATTAAATTCAAATACATAAAAAGCAAATTGAAAATTGTAAGTTAAATAAGTTTTAAATTAAGCTAATATGTAGATTACATGGAGAGAGAGAGAAAATACATCCTATAAGCACTGTGAGCACCCTACCCAATTGAGAAAAGGTTTACCTAGGAGATTCGTAATACTTAAAGCTAATGAAACACAAGACTGGATTTTTTATATTTTAGTCTTTTCTATGTCATATTCTTGAAATTAAAATTACATTTCACTCCAACAATGTCAAAAATATTAAAGTTAGACCAAAAAGCCAAGCTAAGGTGCCAATAGAGAACTCTCATGTTCTTTGTGTTTTTATTTTTTTTCCAAGACATTATTTTTAGAGTTGTCCCAACAGCTGTGATTTTTTTTTATATATGAAATTTATTGTCAAATTGGTTTCCATACAACACCCAGTGCTCATCCCAAAAGGTGCCCTCCTCAATACCCATCACCTGCCCTCCCCTCCCTCCCACCCCCCATCAACCCTCAGTTTGTTCTCAGTTTTTAACAGTCTCTTATGCTTTGGCTCTCTCCCACTCTAACCTCTTTTTTTTTTCCTTCCCCTCCCCCATGGGTTTCTGTTAAGTTTCTCAGGATCCACATAAGAGTGAAACCATATGGTATCTGTCTTTCTCTGTATGGCTTATTTCACTTAGCATCACACTCTCCAGTTCCATCCAGGTTGCTACAAAAGGCCATATTTCATTCTTTCTCATTGCCACGTAGTATTCCATTGTGTATATAAACCACAATTTCTTTATCCATTCATCAGTTGATGGACATTTAGGCTCTTGTACCCCAATGTTTATAGCAGCACTCTCAACAATAGCCAAATTATGGCTGTGATGTTTTTTGTTGTAACCACTGGATCAAAGGTCTTCATATCCTTTACAATACTCATACATCAAGTCCTTGCGCAGAGACTTGAGAAAATGCCTCTACTCCTCAGGAGATTGGTATTAACTCTCCAGTAGGAAAAAATGCTGAATAAAATGGTAATGTTTTCTGTGATTGCTATTTTTGGTTTAGGTTGGTTTTTTGCTTATTTGTTTGTTTTTGGCTTATAACATGAATATAGTAATATCCACTTGGTAGGTTTTTAAGAGGACTAAATAAGATAATGCACATATAGTGCATACATCTAGCATGAAGTAAAAGTTCAACAAGTAGCAGCCATTTTTGCTGTTACTATATTAATGTCTTCCCAGAGCCTCTGCCCCATCTTCAAAGCTACTGGTTTGGGAAGCAAGTGTGAAACTTAAACTTTAAAATGCACACAGCAAGATTCCTTATTCACAAACAAGAACATTATAAGAAGTGATCACCAAATAGAATTCAAATATGAATTTTTTTAACGGTAAAAATGGTAAAAGACAAGCATTATTTACACATTATCAGGCAGATGGGATGTTTCATAAAAATAAATTTTCTATATACAAACATCCTGCTTAAATAACTGGTTTTGATGGAAACTTTTCTCAAATATATTGCACATTTTCCTTCCTTCTTAATCAGTATATGCCACATCTAAATCCCTGTTATTTGAATGATACCAGGTTATTCATAATCAGTTTATCCACTGCCTTGGATTTATGGGTTTCCCCATAGGGATACATAAGCTTTGGGCTATTTTATTTTTTTATTCTTTTTTTTTTTTTTTTTTGAGAGAGGGACAGAAAGAGAGTGCAAGTGGAGGAGAGGAGCAGAAGGAGAGAGAGAGAGAGAGAGAGAGAGAGAGAGAATCTTAAAATCTTAAGCAGGCTCCATGCTCATTGTGAAGCCAGACATAGGGCTTGATCCCCAAACCCTGGGGTCATGACCTGAGCTGAAATTAAGAATCAATGGGACACTCAACCTACCAAGCCACCCAGGTGCCCCAGGGTTATTTTCAATCACAAGATGATTTCTTCTTTTTTAAGATAGTCTGCTAAAGCTGTATTAGGGATGGGGTGGGAACAGAATGAAATGAAGTGGATTTTTTTTTCATATGTTGGAAAGATATCTGGTGCAGAGATCTTAATCACAACTGCTTAAGGCTGAGTAAAACTGACAGGTGCTCCATCTTGAAAACTGGACAGCTCCTGGACTTTTTCAGTTATTCTTTCTTCAAGGAGCAGTAACTAGGTCACATTCCTGGAGATTCTATATCAGTAGCTGCATCTGTAACAGATAACCCAGGCAATTTTGCTACAGATGGTCTGTAGAGCTAACTTTAAGCAACACTCTCCACGCTTTTTGGGAGCGTCACTGAAAGGATTCCAAGCTGCATCCTTCCCACGGTGCTACATCTAGGGAGGCCCTGTGTATATGACGTGTGGCAAAGCCAAGGGTGAAAGTGAGGCAGCATGGGAAGAACAACAGATAAGGACATCATACTCTAATCCTGGCTCAGCCAGTGGTTGGATGACTTGTGTATATTAATTACCTAGGGACCTTAAACATCCTTATCTGTAAAATAAAGGGATTAAAGAAATGCTGGAGAGTCCTTAAGACCACTGTCTTCAAAATCATGTTAAGATTGTTCTCTGAACAGGCTATCAATGAATTGACCTTTTAAAGATCTTGTAACCAGTAGTTATAAATAGTAACATACTCAATATATATTATTATTCTTCACACAATATCCAGAATATTTTGGTAAAATGAAAATCAGATCATATTTCTGATTAACCTTACAATCAAATCCTACTGTAGTAACAATCAGTCCAAACTCCTTACCATGGTCTGCAAGCCACTCTGCCTAATTTTTAGACTCACTTTGTTCCTCTCTCTCTTTCGTTTACCATCTTGACCTTCAACTACACTGATCTTCCTTTAATGTACCACTTTTCCACTTTAAGACAGGAAAATTTGCTGAACTCTTAGAATATAGTACTCAGATCTCCACGTGACTCTGCTTCACGCCAGTTAGGTCTCATCTCAAATGTCAACTCATCAGAGAGGACCCTTCTGACCACACCAACTAAAGTAATGCAACCTGCCTCCCGCCCCCCAACTCTATTCTGCATTCACCACTTTTGCTTTTCTCAGGGTACTTATCACAATATGAGACTGTGCAGTTACTTATTCACTTCTATCCTGTCAGCCACCCTAGAAGTAAATTCCACGGGAACAGGAAGTTTTGTCCACTTGGCCCAAAAGACAAGCTGAGTGAAGAAAAAAAGTCACCAAAATATTTGGTATCATCTCTGATGTATGACACTTCACAGGTGTCCATTGCATGAAATTCTTTTTTGTTTTTGTCTGAAGTAGGCTTCCCACCCAGCGTGGAGCCCAATGCAGGGCTTGAATTCACAGCACTGAGATCAAGAGTCAGATGCTTCATAAACTGAGCCACCCAGGTGCCCCTCCATTGCATCAAATTCTTTAAAATAAGTTAGTTCTTCGTTTCTCTTAAACTTCTAAAGATGAAGGTGGGCACTAAGTCTAACACCTGTACCTGCACCTACACCTTCTCTTGTGAGCACTTGCCTCCCACTTGAGGTATGTTTCCCTTCCATCTTCATACTCTTCCTTCATCAGACTTCTGTGTTGTCGCTTAACGTGGAAAGCTTTCACTTGACTCTGCTGCCCCCTCTAGATAACACATATGTCTCTCTTTTCTTTCTTTGGCAAAGTGCTTTGAGGAGCAGTCAGCTTTTAGGGCCTGCAGTTACTTTTAAGTCCTTGCAATCTGGCTTTGACCTCCGGATCCATATAGGATTGCACTCTAGAACAGCTACAGTGATTGATCCTCTTTCTGCCTAACCCAGTGCTTTTTTCTCAATCCTGATTCTCCCATGGACACTGTAGCATTCAACATTATTGAACTACAAAACTATATATTACACAGTCATCATTTCTTATAATCCTCACAATAACCTTTTAAAGTATGTATTATTAACCCCATTTCATAGTTGGGAAAAGCGAGCTTCAGCAACATCAAATAACACCTTGGAAGAGGTAGAGCCACATTTGAACTCAGTTCTTTCTACTAAGTCGTGTTAATTTTCTTCTTTTTCTCCTCCCCCTCCCCCTCCTTCCCTTCCCTTCCCCCTTTTCCCTCTTTCCCCCTCTTCTCCCCCTTCTCCCCTCCTCCTTCTTCTTCTCCTTCTTCTTCTTCTTCTTCTTCTTCTTCTTCTTCTTCTTCTTCTTTGTCTTCTTCTTCTTCTTCATTCCATATGCCCTACTTTTCATCTCTGTGACTTATTTTATGACTGAGAATTTTGACCTTTTATTTCTCTTCACCTGTTTGTCCATCCACTCCCTCCCCATTCCCCTCTGGCAACCATCAGTTTGTTCTCTGTATTTGTGAGGCCGTTTCTGTTTTTTATTTGCTTTTTATCTGTTTTGCTTTTTAGATTCCACATACCAGTGAAATTATTTGTGTTTTCCTGTCTAACTTACTAAGTGACTTAGCATAATACACTCTAGGTCCACCCATGTTGTTGCGAATAGCAAGATCCCATTCTTTTTTTATGGCTGAGTCACATGCCATTATATATATCCATTCATCCTCTTTATTCATTTATCTATTAATGAACACTTAGGTTGTTTCCATACCTTGGTTATTGTAAATAATGCGGCAATAAGCATAGAGGTGCATGTATCTTTTCAAATTAGTGTTTTCATTTTCTTTGGGTAAATATCAAGTAGTGGAATTACTAGAGCTTATGGTATTTCTATTTTTAGATCACATGAATATTTAAAAGCAAAGAAGCCCAGGGTGGAAGTGGGGGAGTTTTAATATATATATTACATTCTGATTATTTACTTTTTATTGATGCAGAAGACACCTTTCATGGACTTGCTTTAAGTACTGATGATAATCCTTGGTGTCATGTATTAGAAATATTAAATTATCTATGCTTAGAAAGAGATCAAAAATATATACTAATATATTTTTACCAGTGGTTAGATTTGGAAAAGATAGGTCTATGGTGGCCTGCTTTCAGGTTTTCTATGTTTTCTAAGATTTTTATATTGTATTATGTTGTAATAAGCACTTTACACTGATAAGGAAATGATAAAATAAGATTTCTTCTTTTATTCAAAATATGTTACTGAAATTTTGTTTCAAAACTCAGTTTTAGATTTGGGGAATATAATAGTGAATCAGACATGCCTGATCATGACCTTCCTGGAGCTGGTGAAAGGTGCAAAGTGGTCTGATGCAAATAAGAAGAGAACCAAACCTAGACTTGATTGAGGCAGGAAGGCTTCCAAGAAGAAGTGCTCCCTAAATGTAGATTTGAGGGAAGTTAGCCAGGCAAAAAGAAGGGAGGAATACTCTAGGAATAGAAAAAAATAAGGCCAGGTCATTTGAGCACTAAAATTTTTGTTAAGAATTTAGCTATCAGAGGCACCTGGGTGGCTCAGTCAATTAAGTGTCTGACTTCAGCTCAGGTCATGCATGATCCCAGGGTTCGTGAGTTCGAGCTCCATGTCGGGCTCTGTGCTGACAGCGCAGAGCCTGGAGCCTGCTTCGGATTCTGTGTCTCCCTCTCTCTCTGCCTCTCCCCCCACTCTCACTTTGTCTCACTCTATCTCTCAAAAATAAATAAACATTAAAAATTTTTTTAACGAATTTGGCTATCATTTTGAAAGCAGTTAATTGATTTAATTGTGTGTAGAGGTGGAGATTGTTAAGGGTCATGATCAGACGTGATTTTAGAAAGTTCACTCAGGTGCAAGAGTTGATTTTAACCTCAGTCCCACATTAAAAGACTTGTGGGAATTTCACAAGATACCAGTGCTTTGGAGCCAGACCAGTTAAACTGTAGAAACAAGGTCCCTGTGTGTGTGTGTGTGTGTGTGTGTGTGTGTGCATACACATATGTAAAGCCTTTTGGACTATTCCAGAATGCAGCCAAGATTCAAAATAGTAGAGTACTTGAACCAGTTCACAACTCAAGAGATGCCATTTTCAGTGGCATCATGATGGTCGCTTAAAACTAGTCATGCTGTATTTACCACGTGGAAATTGGCATATACTACAATTTGGGGCTTTTCTTTACTGTTAATATGTTTCACACTTAGTTTTCTTCATCATTGTTGTTTTAAAGCTAGAGAGATGAGCACTGTTAAAATGGACTGAATTGAGTCATTAGAGAAAAAAATTGAAGGAGGGGTCTCGAGAAAGAAAAATGAGGATGCCAACAAGACAGGAAGTGGTAGGATACAGAGCACAGGTGAAGGATTAGCATTAGGCTAGACAATGGGGGCCTTTTCTCTGCCAACTGGAGAGGAGGAAAGAAACCACAAATTGTTGGAATTTTAGGTTGTTTCGTACTATTTTCAATAATGCTGCTATGAATACTTTATTAATAATTTCTTTAAAACGTGTTTCTTTAGGATGGACCAAAGAATATGAGCTCTTCACAGATATTAATATGTTTTTAAAAATATAGTCCCTAGTGATTATTTATTAAAAATATTTCCCTGCCTTATTACCAACATTAGAAAGTCTCATTTAAAAAATAAGATTTAATATGTAAGTCATTCTATTATATGATTTCATTTATCTTTCTTTGACTACCATGGTGGTTGAATATCATCCCTTAAATTCACTGGACTACTGGAACTAAAGTATTTTTCTTCCTTAACTAGAAAATGAACTTAGCTCATTTGTTCTTTTCTTTTTAAAAAAAATTTTTTTAAACATTTATTCATTTTTGAGAGTGAGAGAGACAGAGTATGAGCGGGGGAGGGGCAGAGAGAGAGGGAGACACAGAATCCGAAGCAGGCTCCAGGCTCTGAGCTGTCAGCACAGAGCCTGACGCGGGGCCGGATGCGGGTCGAACTCACGGACTGCAAGATCATGACCTGAGCTGAAGTCGGACGTTTAACCGACTAAACCACCCAGGCGCCCCTCATTTTGTTCTTTTCTTAGCAAAAGTTCCTTCAGGATCCTTTTAGAGAAATTCGTATGTACCCAAAAATGTAGATATTTACTCAAAGCCCCATCCTTACTTATAGGCTCATCTGTATTTTTTAATCTTAAGAAATGTGTAAGACTCACTGCTTCAGTTATCACCCGCAGAGTTGATGTGTCACAATTCTATATAATGAGCCTCACCTCTTACCTGAATTCTAACCTTACATTTTGATTCAGGGTGTTCCCCCTTCAGCTTGAAAGCATTCTAGTGAGAGAAGAAACCTGTGCAACAGACTCATCCTTGGGAGCAGATAAGACCAAAAGTAGCACAAATCTTAAGGGGAGGGAACATGAGGTGATATAACCAGGGATCTGGGAAAGTACAAAGGTATCGTGAAGATGCTGTCAGGGAAAGGCAATGCCAAAAATGGAGAAAAGGATGAAATAGATATTAGAATAATTTAATAGTGGATTGTGAATAAATATATTAACTAACAGCATAATTGTTGTGTTTACAATTCTGTGATCTAATCTTTAATGTTCATTTATTTTGAGAGAGTGAGAGAGCAGGGGAGGGGCAGAGGGAGAGGGAGAGAGACACTCCCAAGCAAGTACCATGCTGTCAACACAGAGCCTGGCATGGGGCTTGAACTCATGAACCATAAGATCATGACCTGAACCAAAATCAAGAGTCCAATGCTTAACTTACTGGGCCACCCAGACGTCCCTCTGTGATCTAATCTAATTTTTAAGATATAGTAATATACATTTTTTTTTCATCTTTGGATACCTATTCCATTCTGTTAGATCAGACATAGTGGCTCTGATATTACATTAGCTGATTATTTTATCAACCTGACATATAAAGCTGATAGTTTTCTTTTCAGAAAGAATTTAAGGGGAATGATTACACTATCTCTGAGAATTAGCAATAACTTAAAATGACTGAATATCCTCTTACTGCCTTATTGCCTAACTTATACTTTCTTCTTTATTTGTTCTACAGTATCTGTTCCACATTCACATGAACACATCACAGGTAGGATTAGCTGTAGCACTTTACTTAGTGATATGAATAAAGCTTGTTCTTAAAAAAGAAATGTTCCCCTGAGTGACATCAGCAATATCTAGAAAATATAATAAATATAAAATAATGTGCAATCTGGGGGATTATATCATGCCATGAGGACAAAGATGCAAGCAAAGTAACAATAGCAAATTCCAAGGACAAGAAATTCAGAAACACAAGCGTGGGAGAGCACAAACACGTGTGAAAAGCAGTCTCTGATCTTAGGTGACCAACATGAGTCATTTAAATAAAAAAATTCCAGGGGCACCTGGGTAACACAGTTGGTTAAGAATTGGACTCTTGATTTCAGTTCAGGTCATGATCTCACGGTTCATGAGTTTGAGACCCATATTGGGCTCTCTGCTGACAGTGTGGATCCTCCTTCAGATTCTCTCTCTCCCTCTCTCTCTGCCCCTCCCCTGTTCATTCTCTCTCTCTCTTTCTCAAAAATAAATAAAATATATTTTAAAAATTTCCCACAGTAAATAAAGAAGGACATCAGATCACTATGGCTTTATAAAAACAAATATTAGTATGATCAAACTTCCTTTGCCCTAATTTCACCTTCACAAGGAAAACTGGAAATTCTCATGTGGATTATGGCATGCATTCCAACAAATGGAGGGATGCTTATTTTCGGGAGATAGAGTAACTTTGACTCCACCTGTAAATTAATCGGCTGACATGTTGGTTATAGGTTAATATTTTTAAAAATTATTTAATATATCTTTTTAATGTTTATTTCAGAGAGAGAGAGACAGACAGAGTGCGAGCATTCGCATCAATGCAGGACTGGAACCCACGAATCTTGAGACCATGACCTGAGCCAAAGTCAGATGCTTGATCAACTGAACCACCCAGGCACCCCTATAGTTTGATCTTATATTAGCTAATGCATCTGTATACATAAGAGCAAATTCTTTTTTTTTCCCTATCCCAGACTTCTTTTCTAAACACTTTTTTCTGGATAAAAAGAAAATTTTGACTATATAATTTACTCTGAAATCATATTTTTGGAAAATTTTGAGTTTATGGAGTTGACATATTAATTTATTAATCAACAAACACACAAAGCATTAGCAATAAGTTATTCTATTAAAAATGTCCTAAAAATAAAAATAAATAAAAGTGTTTTTACTTTGGAACAGCTAAAAATTATAGCCTCAAAAATAATGTTCCAAAATAGTAATATTCATACTTATAAAAAACTACACCTTGTATAAATAATATTGTACATTGTAACCGAAGACGTATTGTCAAATATAAAAAGTAAAAACTTTCATTAATATTGCATACTATTTTAAAATATTCTAAGATCAATAATATGCAGGGTCATAAAAATGAAAAAGTTTAATCTGGGAAAAGAGAGTATTGAATCTGCTACTGAAAATAAACATCATTTCTTGCTAAACATAATGTTTTTTCTTGTGTTTCTGTTCTTTGTATAGTAGAATTCATTTTTAAGAAAGTCAGAAAACGATAGATAATATTTTCTAAAATGGTTATGTACTTAATGTGTCTTTTCCAATCCTAGTTATCTTTTAACATAAAGATATTTTATGGGAAAAAATGACTTTGGAAAAAAAGAATCTAAATAAATAGGGATACTTTGCCCTTTTATGAATGTGATAAAACAAACACCAAAGAAATGATGACAGATACATTACTCATGTCTTTTCCTTACAGATGGATTGTTGAAAATCTGTTTTGGACTGTAGCTATCAAATATGTGACTGAATTGTCAGTTAAACTTAGTCAATATTGAAATTTAAATTAATGCCTGTTTAAGTAAAAATTAGTTGATTCAAATGATATCAAATTCATCTCCAATTTTTTACCCCCACTTTTATTTTAATCCTCTCCTCTATATTTGTGGAAAGTTTTCTCAAATAAAAATCTGTTCTCTGTATGAGCAACAAATCATATTTCTTTTCCTTTATTAATAAATGGGATATGTTAGGGCATGACTCACATCAAACTTCTTACCAATGTGATTGCATTATTGCTATTATTGATGAAGGTCCAACCAATGTGTTCCAAATGAATGTTCCAAAACTGTGGGTGTGGATATTGCTAGCCATACTTATCCTAATATACATTTTCTCTTAAGTGTAACTATAGTCTTGCTTGTGCTACTCTTAAGAATTTGACCATAATATTTTCTCTGTTTTGAAGACTTTGTTTTGAATTCCAAACTGGTCTTAATTTTCATTTGGATTCTATAATCCTAAAACTAATAACGTTTTGAAGAAAGGCTCAAAGAGTCATGGATGTGTTCATTTTGCAGTGGTTATTACCTGCATTATTTTCAGGAAACATTACTATATCCTACCTCTTTCATCTCAATATTTGGCTATTCTATCACACAGATTTCTTGAGTCTATGAATTATCTTCTGTTCTCATGTATGTGAACGAACTGTACTACTTTATGAATCGATTCCCAAGGAATAGTTTACTGGTCCATTCAACCCATATCAACATAAAAATAAAAAACAAATCAACAAATGGCTGAATCACTTTTCAAGTAAACAGATTATGCCATAATCATCACTTAATTTGCATCTACATGATAATGATAATATCACAAAGTATACTCATAATATAATAATATCACAATATGACAAAGTCAACTCATTTTTTAAAAGTTTATTTATTTATTCTTAGAAAAAGTCTGTGTGCACCAGCAGGGGAGAGGCAGAAGAAGAAGGAGAGAGAGAGAATCCCAAACAGGCTCTGTGCTGTCAGCAGGAAACCAATGCGGAACTCAATGCAGGGGTCCGTCTCAGAAATCATGAGATCACTACCTGAGACAAAAGCAAGAGTCAGACACTTAACCAACCGAGCCACCCAGGTGCCCCACTTACTTTTTAATAGAATGGTATTGATATCATAGTATAAAATAGATTATCTCTAAGATTTTCTTCTAATTTAGCAAAACACATTGATTGCCTCTAGTATATTATTCTAAGTTTATTTTCCAAATTCAAAAAAAAAGGAAGGAAGGAAGGAAGGAAGGAGCATGTTCTTTAAAGGAAGAGGCTGAGGCATCCAATGGAGACAGTGAATGACCATATACCATAGAGACTCAAATCGTTTTACTGTAGAGAAGGGGGAAAGTGATATGTTAAAACCAAGCTTTTAATTTTCCTTTATGGAAATCTTTAAGGATATATATAGAGAAATCCTTTAAGGAAGAACAACAGTATATTTGCAAATAAAACCAGTACTTGAGTTCCCATAATACACTTCTGTATTTTGTTTAAAATTATTTCCATTTTATGTTTTTCTCTTACTTGCAATTAGTGAACAACATGCTTTTAGGAACAGTATGTTGAATTGAAGCACATTGTGTAGATGATATGAAGAAATCTGCTACAGTTGTACCTTTAAAAGAAAGCTTTTGTAAGGGGGAATCTTATATCTGGCTATTATAAACATAATGTTTTTATGAGTTAACTTATTCTTTCAGTACTGCCAGTTGTAATTCTTTAGGTCTAAGATGTCTAATTTTGTCTATGCAGGAGATTATTGTTTAAGAACATTAATACAATAGAAACAGAGAAAGGTGATTTATCTATATTCCAAATGGAGGGCAAAACTCAGAAAATGCAAAATCACTTATATTCTGTTTCCTGAATTTCTTATTTTTCCTCAGACTTCTATAATTCGAAGTGTAGGTATCTAAATGTCAAAGATTCTAAATGTCAAATATTCAAAGATGTGTGATAGCTCACAAATGAGAATCAGAGAGTCCAGGATCTCTCCTTTCTTCTCCTTGTTTGGTAAGGAAATCTCCCTATCTAATTCACATCAGGGTAGTGTCCTAATATATATTATACTGAACTAAGAATGCTGCACTGGAAGTTGGAAAAAAATATTACAAATAAAAGCAAGTACTGACTTCTTAATCTTGCTCCAGGTTTTTCTCTCCACTTCTGCGAGAAATTTCCTCATACGTATCTTCATGATTAATCAGTATGCCTATGCCATTTGATTAAACACTTCAGCCATCTAAACCCACAAATCATTTCTTCTTTCTTATTTGGACATTTTTATTACAATATCCCCCAAACCCCCAGTCCTTCAGACTCACCATGTAGACAGAACCAGATTTGACTGCAGTCTTTCTTTACCCTAAGACTCATCAGATCTTTCTAAATCTTACTTCAGAGTCTACAATTCCCTGAGAGTCAGCTGATTCATTTCCCCAGCCAACCATCACCCTAAGCCAAGAATGGGTCCTTGTGCAAAAGCCTCAGAGTCACTCTTCTCTCTCTTTTACCTCAATTATAAACTCCACTTGGAATATGTTGTCTTTGTTAATCAGTTTCAATACTAGCTCTGCAACCTTCCCTCGTAAAACTCTGCAAGAGTTGGTTTAGCTAGTTTCTTCCATTTTCCAACCCAGCACATTCATTTTCATCTCTCCAATGGTCCTGGTTTCTTTCCACTGTCTCTTTTCTATGCCTTGTTATTCATGAATTTCAATCGCAATCATCTTCCCCTAAGTATTACCATGAGATGATCTTGATTTATCTTAAATGTCCTCCTTAATCTATTGAATTTGGACTATACCATTATGTACTCTCTTCCTTTGGACTTATCTACCAGGGGATAAAATTTAATTTATTTCCTTTATGAGAGTCTTCCTTAGAGGAGAAATCTAGACCCAGAATAGATTACAGAAGTCATTAGTATGAAGATAATTTAAATTCATGAAAATGGATAAAATCTTCAAGAAAAAGATGTAGAAAAAATGAGCACTAAGAAATTCAAGGCAAATTTAGAGGCAAAAGGGTATGAAAGGGAGCAGCCATTGAGTTGAGGAAAACCAGGAAAGCATTGTTGTGAAAGTTAAAAGAAGGCAGTATTTCAAGAAAGAGGGAGTAGTTGACTCTGGTAAAGATTGCTGGAAGTCCGGGTAATATAAATCAGAAATCAGTCATTGGGCATCATTGTGATCTTGATAAGGGCAGTTTCAGTGAAATTATGTGGTGGAAATCACTCTGCAGTTGGTTGAGCTATGGGAGGTGAAGACATGTAAACAGCTAATGTACACAGTTTTTATAAAAGTTTAACTTTGAAGGGGTACAGAGAAATGGGATTATAGGTGAGGAAAAGGGATGCATTTTTATTTATGATGGGAGATTCTAGACTATGTTTATATGCTATGGGAATGATCTTTTGGAAGGGGGAAGAGAAGATAACTAAAGGAGCAAGAACTTCTGCAAGAAGAGGGGCTGAGATTCAGAGAAGAAAGAGAAAAGTTTGCATTTTGTCCTGAGCAAGGGCAGTCTTCCTCAGTTGAAATAAGAGGAAAACAAAAGAAGATAGATGTCAGTATAGTTGAGATTTTAGATCTGGTGGAGAAAACACGAGGCATTTCCTATCAAAGGACTTCTGTTTTCTCAATAAAATATGAAATAATGTCTTCAGCTGATAATGAGTAAAATGGGGATGAAGATGTTTGAAAGCAAGGGACAATACAGTCTTTTAGGGGATAGGAATAGTAAGCCTACTGTAGAATCACAGTGAGAGCTGGGCAGTATTGAGTGTCGATTTGATCTTTGAGTTTTCAAGTGAAATCAGCCAGCTTCAACTGGGTGATTTTCTCCAGCAATATCTAGCTGCTCCAAGAAAGGCATAGAGAAGGCTTTGAGCAGAGATGTTAGGTATTTTTCACCACTGAGGTTTTATAAGGCAAGCACAATTGTGGGAGAGAAATCAGGAAGTGGAGAGTATTTACAAGGTAGTGTTAGAATAAGAAATCTTAGACTTCAGGTTGAATAAAGGTGAACATGGAGCCAAGAGGGTCAGAGAATAATAAGACAGTAGTGAGAAACCTCATGAGATGGAAGAATGGTAAGGGGGAATGCCCTTGAGGAAATTGCCTAGAAATTAGATCTTGTAATACAGATTTTAGGAGTTAAGTATCTGTTGAAGATAAAGTACAGGATAAGAAAATGGGAAGAAATGGCTTAGGCAGAATGAAGCAAAAGGTAAATAGAAGAGATGAGGCAAGGAACTGGGTCTCTACAGTGTTGGTGTATTCATCTCTGTGGATTTTCAAGTCACCAAAAATGATAGTGGGATTTGGGAAATATTTGAAGAGCGTGAAGTGAACAAAATGTGTGCAATCTTATAGTAAGGAAGAAGGTGATATAGACATAGGGTAGAAGCCTCGAGTTCCCAAGCAGAAATAGTAATGGTAATAATGGTCTGGAAGTCATAAGAAAAGCAAAGAGAATATCAACTCCAATTTTTTGGCGTTGACCTACACATGGAATAAGAGGGGGAAAAAACCAGGCTTTACTTAAGAGAACATCAGGAAAAGTTGAGTCTTCTGGGGAAAGCAAAATATAGTTAAGGAAGAAGTGTTTCCCAACACTCAGATTATTTGTTCTTCCTAACATGAGGAAGAAAAAAGAAAAAAACATGACTCATAACATAATCATAATGGAGGTCTTTGCTCTTATTGCAGAAGAAATGAAACTAATGAAACTACATATTAGTTTTCTACTCCTGCATAACAAATTACCAGAAATTTAATGGGCTTAAAACAACGCCCATGTATTGGCTCACAGTTCTGTATGTCACGTACGGCATGGATCACTGGGTACCCCACAAGAGTTGAGTTTTCATCTAGAGGCTCTGGAAAAGCTTACAAGCTCATTTCTGGCTGTTGGCCAAATTCAGTTCCTTATGGTTGTAGGACTGAAGTCTGTTTCTTTGCTGGCTGTCAACCGGAGATTGCTTTCAAATCCGAGAAGCCAACTACATTCCTGGGACATAGCCCCATCCACTTTCAAGCCAGAAATGGAATGTTGAATTCTTTTCTAGTTTAGAGTCTCTGACTTCCTCTTCCACTCCCAACCAGAGAAAATGCTGCATTTAAGAGATTCTTATAATTAAGTTAGGCCCATTTGAATAATCTCTTTCTTAATATTCACCGTGCTTTATGACTTCAACTAATCATGGGAGGAACAATTCATTATATTCACATTCCCAAGGATTAGGGCGAGAAGTCTTGAGAGGCATCTTAGAATTCTTAGTAGGCAGCAAGAAAGAGCAACACGAAGTGTCACATGGGCAACAGAGATGATAGATTGTCCTGGAGAAAATATTCAGATGAATTTGGTCTCTGAAGGCTTCTCAAATTACTTGTGACACAACGTGAATCGTTTAACATGAAACAAACATGACGCTTTTCATGACTAACTCCTAGATATTTGTCCAGCCCCATCTCTCACATGTCTCTTGTATTGCCCCTGCATGGAACCTATCTCAGAATACCTCCAATTCCACAATTGTGCCATATTCTCTCAGGCCACTTAGCAAAAGAACATATTTGACAAGGTGCCTTTGGATTCCTTAGGATCAAATTCTTAGTCATCTTTATTCAACAGGTGAATATAGTCTGAAAGGACTGACCTCTCTTTCTCTTTTTTTTTTCAGTGTAATTATTAAGTTTTGTTGGGCTTCATGGAATGGCTTGAAAGCACTGTTGTTTCTAGTGCTGTGGTCTTACATGACTTGTTACTTCTAGCACAAGGCTTGCTAGTAAAATGAATATTCTGGTATATTTAACAAAGGGAGTATGATACATTGACTAGTTACTCCAGGTTATGGAGCCAGGCAAAATGACTTTGAATCCCAGCTTTGCCACTAAATACGTGATCATGGACCAGCCACAAAACTCTGCTTCAGTTTCCTCATCTGCAAAGAGTGGTCAATGACCTCACTGGTGACTGTGGAATTGAAGATGATGTGTTCAAAGTGTCTGGAACATCATAGGTTCTCAATAGTGTAAATACTTAATGAAAATGTGAATGGGAAAATAATGCTACCAATCTAGTTTCCAATTCGTAACCAACACATAAGCTTCTGTTTGTGTAAAATGAAGAGATTGAACTGAAAGGTCTATAATGCTTCTTTAAACTCAATCATCTAAATTCTATAAGCATTTACTACTACAGAATACGTAAAACTTTGGGAGACACAATACCTGCCTGTAGAACCATCAAATGCAAAGAGTATAATAAGAGTAAATCTCATAAAAATTAATTACAAGAAAGTATGCACTACAGGACACGCATAGTATTAATAGAATGCTATTAATAGGATAAGAATCTTAGTATAACTATGTAAGTGAGAGAATAAAGAAGCCTAAAGTTCTATATAAATATATACAAAGAGTAGAAGTTTATAAATAAGCCAACACATAGATTTATTGCCAGAAGCAGGGATAAAAAGAAATAAATATTAAGGAATCCAGGAAGGATTAAAGAGCAGCGTTTTGGTATAAAAAAACAATGAACAAAGGGAACCCTTACCTTAGCTTGGTGGTAGGAATAAGAAAAGAGCACATAAAAGATGGTGGCATCTTTTCTTCTTTCAAATTTATAAGGAAATTCTTCAAAAGTATAGGGAGAAGAGTGTCAGGGAGTTGATATTTTCCAGAGTCAAACTTGAGAATTTGGCAACATAGTAAATTTGTGTTAGACTATAAATAGTAATGTGTCACTTAGAGAGATACCAAGACTGACTTGGTAAAATTGAATGCCATCTGCAGGGAAGTGAAACCTAACCCTGGAAAATGATTTAGATCACAAAGAGAGAGAAGCTATGACTATCCATTATTCAATATGGACGAGCAGTTCAAGGAGAAAAAATATAGTTGTACTGGAGTTTGAAAAGGGTATTGGCTTTCTTCATTCATTTTATTGAATATTTTAATAAATCAATGAGCAAGTATTTGGAGAAGCTAAAAAATGGCTAAATGATTAGACTCTGGAGACTACAAGCCCTTGGGGAAAATACTTAACAGTTTCAGATCTCAGTTTCCGTATCTGTAAACTAAAAATAGAAACCATACCTATTTCACTGGGTTGTGAGAAAATTAAAGGAGCTGGAATAGGAAACACCTAGAAGAGTATCTGGTGCCCAAGAGCATGGTCTATCTTTTTCTTTGTATTATTAACCATGTAGTCATAACATTGTTTGCAAGTAGAATGGAATTTTAGGGGCCTTTTGAGAGTTTCACATTTATTTCTGAGACCCCATTAGCTGAGGTTCTTAACAATGAATGACATGAGTTTCAGAGAAACCGAGTCCCAAATGTTCCATCACAGAGCTGTTCAGTGGAAAGCCAAGACCTCTGTGAGTACAGTTGGCAGCTAATAGTGAACGCAACTAATGAGCAAGAGAGAGATGAGCAGGGAATCTTTAGGTAGAAACCTAACAGATGCATAGAGAAAGAAAACCTGGCTCATCAGATCAAGGATTAAACAGAAACGAAACAAAACATCAGTCAGCATTATTCTCAAAGTGTCATTGCATCTGAAAATGGTAATGAAATACTCATTGGAGGGAAAAATCAGAAATACACAAAAACTCAGAATTTGCTTCCTTCTTCAACTTTTATTAGCATCTTTAAATTTCAACTAATCAAATTCATTATGTTGGTTTGCAAGTTGGTTTTAAAATATAATTCATCTCTCAAAAGATTTATGTAGTACAAAATTGTAGCAGTCTTTCATGCCAGTTTTCTCCCATAAACACAGATTATCAAGATAATAAAGAACATAAGACGCAAAGCACGACACGGAATTTAGAATTGTTATTGTTTTAACTTGGATCACATTCCAAGATTTTATAAATGAGTTTATTTTAAGGCCTGGCCTGGGTATGTGGCAAATACACAGTTTTCATTTCACACATCCCCAGTTTTACTAATTGACTCATCCTATAGAATAAATCCTAACAGAGTTCTATCGATGTCCAGATTGGTTATTTTTTTCCTTGGGAATAATAATAGTCCATGTAAGGTATATGAATTGCTGCTCCACTCACTAATCAAATGTTTCCCCGGACCTAATTAATAACTAGCCAGGCAAGGAGCATTCATATATAATTTGTCTTGGTGGCAGTATAACTTAGCAAAAGATCACATAGAGTTGATTCTTCTAAATATCTGCTGAAATAACATATTGATTCTTTTTAAAAATAACTTGGTAAAGAAAAGGAAATTGCGCGTGATTATTCAGTCCCTCGTAAAAATCACATAAAATAGCCTTCAATAAGTCAAAACAAATTTTAATTTACACTATTTGATAAATAGCCATGTAATAATTTTGAATGATACAATTGACTTGCAGACCTAAGAAGCCAATTCTTTTGAAGAGCAGTGCAAATTATTGAAGACATTTTTATCCTCTCTCTACTTGGATATTGATTCATTTCTATATAACAAGAAAAAAAGAAAATTGTAATTATAGCAGTGCTGTTCGTTCTATTATAAGTAGAGGACTACCAACATTTCTATTATTAACCTCTATTCTCACCGGTTTATGATCTCAGCAGTAAACTTGGCATGGATGATGCCTCCTTGGGAGTGCATTTTTTTCACTATGTTTCATAAGCCATTTGTCTATTTATGAATTATACAATTGCCAGAAATGATGTGCACTCAAATAGGCTTTTGATTCCCAATCATTCTGAATAAAGGTTTATGTTTTTAAGATAAAAGCCCTGGCTTCAAAATATCCTAAATTCCTCTTGGTATTTTCGGTTGGTCCTTTTCATTTCCTTAATTCCCCGATCATCTGCTGAAGGCTAAATTTTAACATAAATTTAATAAAACCCGGTCTCAAGCAATTGGCTCACTTCACCCATGTTAACAATTGGCCCAGATTGCTAGGTGGAAAAGTCAGCTGCTGTGATTGGTATCAATTGCCAGGCTGACTGGAGTAACACTGTTAGCTTTGTGACAGTTCACTTAGCCCATCAGGTGCAGGCAGAGACCTAGAGTATTTAACAGGCATTTTGAAACTTCTGATTCACATACATACCGACTAACACAGAATTGTTTCTTAGATAAAAAGTGTTACATCATTTAAAAAATCATGCACCTTGTCGCAACATGAAGATAGTTACATACATTATATGTCGTATATACATCATATACGATATGTGTGTACAATGTATAGTTTAAAAACGAGAAACACTACTTTTCTACCACCAGTTAAAGGTAGCATGTAACCGAAAACTTTAAATTCTCTAGAAATCTCTGTTATTGAGTTTCCCTCCTTCCTCTAACAGGTAGGTAACCAGTAGCCTGATTTTTAAAAGTAATTTCTATACTTTTCTTCATATAGTCATCTGTAAATAACATTTACTCCATGTTCTTGTTTCAGATGTTTAAATAACTGAAGTGAAGCTGAGTTTATCCTTTAATAATTGTTTAAAATATTACACGGTTAAATGTTTGAGAGAGTTATCCTGTTTATTACAAGTAGTCTTAGCTCATTTCCATTGTCGATGGGATTTCACTTCTCTGCTCATTACGCGTTATTTACCCATTCCACTGTGCGTGGACTCTGGATTGTTTCCAGGTGTTTTTGTTTGGTTTGGTTGTTGTTCTTGTTGCATATTTATTACTCATCTATTCCCAGAGCCTGATTAGGAACCAAGGTTTATTTAAATTAATCACATGGGTGCACCTGGATGGCTCAGTCGGTTAAGCATCTGACTCTTGCCTTTGGCTCAGATCATGATCTCATGCTTCAAGTCCTGCATCGGGCTCTGCGTTGAGGGCACAGAACCTGCTTGGGATTCTGTCTCTCTCTCTCTCTCTGTCCCTCCCCTGCTTGCTCTCTATCTCTCTCTCAAAATAAATAAAAATAATAAAAAAAATTTTTTAACGTTTATTAATTTTTGACAGAGACAGAGAGACAGAGCATGAGTCGGGGAGGGGCAGAGAGAAGGAGACACAGAATCTGAAGCAGGCTCCAGGTTCTGAGCTGTCAGCACAGAGCCCAGCTAGGGGCTCAAACTCACGGACTGTAAGATCGTGACCTGAGCCGAAGTCAGAGGCTCAACAGACTGAGCCACCCAGGTGCCCCTAAATAAAAGTAATTTTAAAAACTGAATCGTATGAATATGAAATTATATCATTTCAACATTAGATATTTGAACATAATTTTTATCTGAATTACCTTAGACAAAGTAGCTTCTGAACTACAAAGCCTAACAGACTTGCACTATAAACTGAGGCATTAGCATTCTTATCATAAATGTATTAATTAAAAATAAATCAGGATGAATATCTACAGCACAAGTCATCCATGCACATAGCTTCCCTTTCATTTGTGTCCCGCCAGGAAGACTATGGAAGCCTTGCCTAGTACATCCCCTTGAGAAACCCGGCTGTTCCCTCCATGCCTGCAGGTCGCTCTTTGGGACAATGTTACAATGTTACAATGCTTTTTTGTAGCCAGTTTCTCTTAAGGGTTTGGTTTTGGTTTTTAACCTTCTGCTTCCACTGCTCCTGCTTGCTCCTTCCTTTAAGCTCTTCTTACTAGTGTTGTCCCTCTGGTCTGAACAATCCCATCTCAGCCTCTCTGTGGCCTGGACATCACTGAATCTGATTCAGTCCCTTTTGTTCATTCCAGTCCTGGTCCGGATTTCTCTCCTGCACAAGTACCTTTTGCATTTTGTCATAGGTTTTGCCTTATATATAAAGCTGTCCTCTAAGTGTTTCTACCTTTCAAGTAATCACTTTGACATTTATTATCTTATTTGTAAAGTGCTTTCCTTGTGTATGTTTTTATTCATCAATAAAGTGAGGGCTATCGATGGCTTGGCATTATGGCTTTTATTTCTGTTGTATTTACTGCATGGCTTTATTGGGTACTATCATTATTTCAGAGCTCCTGAATATTCCTTCTCCTTGCCTGCCCCCTGCTCAATAGCTCTGTATTTCGGAATTTTCTTGATGCCTAGATTATGGATCCTTAGAATGTCACTGATTCCTTCTTTCCTTCCTTTCTTCCCTCCTTCCTTCCTTCCATCCATCCTTCCCTATTTAACAAATATAACTTGCATACCTAACATGGACCATGCACTGTGGTAGACACTGAGTAGACAGAACAAAGGAAACATGGCTCCGCTCTCAAGCACTTTCCAGTAGAGATAGAAGAGTCACAAAAAGATTATTACAATATAGTATGACAAATGGAGTGGCCGAGAGAAGCACTGAGAATCATGGGAGCTTATAAAACTGAGATGCATTTCATACAGCAGGAGAAAGAGAGAAACCACAGAAGCGTTCCTGGATAAACTACTACGGAATGAAGAGATATCGGGCCAGTGAAGGGGTAGGGACATCCTCCCATACAGTGGTCATTGGTTATTGGTTATCCCATACAGTGGTTATTGCTGTCAATAACTGGTAAACACTCAAACACATTAGCTACTATTATTAATGCACAAAGACATGGAGACAAAACATCGCTGATAGTCTATGTAGGAATTGCTAGAAAGTCACACTTGGGACAGAGAGGTAGGAGATGAAACTATGAAGCTGGAGACAGAGACAACAGCAAGATCACCGAGGGCCAGCATGCTATGAGAAGGAGCTAAGGATGTTTCTTAAATGTGATAGGAAGCTCTGAAAAATTGGAGGAAACTGAAGAGGTCTGACTATCATGTTAGACAGATTATTTAAACATCAACGAGGGCAGATGTGATGAAGTAAGAATGTTCTTGCTCACTTGTTGTGAACTATGATGAGGAATTCTGGACCAAGGGGAGAAGAGAATGGGGTGAAGTTCTATAACTTTGTACCCCTTCTCTTGTCTTTTTGGTACCTCTTTCTGCTGAACATCTGACATATCTATTTATTGTATCTTCTACTAGAATACAAGATTTGCAAGAATAGAGACACTGATGATTTTGATCCCCGCCAAACCCGTCACCCCGCACAAGCAGCACTCAGTAAATATTTGTGGGTCTGATGAATGAATCAGGTGAGAAGGAGAGCCAGGTGTGACAGAAAGTATCTCCAAGTCTCTACCCTGAGAGGCTCCTATGTGGACAGTGCTGCCTCCAGCCGAGAAGAAAATAAAATGCATTTAGGAAGGAAAATGGTAAGTCAAGTCACAAAATCAATATTTTGTGAGTTGTGTTGTGTGAAATTTCTAATCTCATGAAGTAACTGAGTTGAAATGTTACTATCATAAGATGATATTTGATTGAGACCTAAATGCCAAAGAAGCTGATAATTATTTTCCTGTTTTTAATTTTAAAACCCCAAGAAACCCTACAAAGAAATAATTAGTTTGGGACCAATCTAACCTTTCCTAATGACAGTGTAGATCCTTTTCCACTAATAAGTCACTCTTTTATTTGATTCAACCATTCATCATTTTTTTTAAATATTTATTTTTTGAGAGAGAGCGCGCATGCGCGCACACACACACACACACACACACACACACACACACACGTGGGGGAGGGGCAGAGAGACAGAAGGAGACACAGAATCTGAAGCAGGCTCCAGGCTCTGAACTGTCAGTAAAGAGCCCCCCGCCTACCCCCCGGTGTGGGGCTCAAACCCAGAAACCATGAAATCATGATCTGAGATGAAGTCAGATGCTTAGCCGACTCAGGCACCCTGACAATTTATCAGTTTTTTTGTGTGCTTGCTATAAACATGGCTCTCATGCAGTCAGGAGAAAGAAAGAGCATTCTGACTCATTTTCATTGAGGAACTACAGGACCCTCTATGCCAAGGTCAAACCTACATTTTTCTAACTTTAAACATTCTAAGAATGTCTGATTGATGGGTATCAACTTCCTGACTCGACTCCGTGTAAAAAGAAAAAATTACTTGAAAGAAAATTATTAATAAAATATACAGCAAATAACATTAAAAATCATTTCAATTCTCATTCTCAATCTTTCTCTCTTGTATGGCATCCTGTAATCTAACTTGATTACTCTGATGCATGCTGAATGCTTTCATCTGCTTTCCTATGATACTTACAGCGCAAGGCCAAAAGATTTTGCATGAGTTTTCCTGGGTCCTTTTTTAGGATTTGAGTAAAATGGATGTGTTTAAAAGTACTACTGGGGAAGAGATTGGTGTTAGTTTGTTAATAACAAGTATACAAATTTTTACCTAAAAATAGTCAGTTTGATTCACTATAGCCTGAAGATGTTACACCCTATGGAGTCTTTATAATTGTTAAAATGTAGATGTCTCAAAAATTTTCGACAATTGTTTTATTTTGGTAATAAAAAGCAATTTTTGAATTGTGTAGTTTATACATAGGGAGAAAAATAGCAACTTTGGCTTATATATTGGCTTTCGACAGCTTCACCTCATCTAGGATTCCTGAATATGCATAAGAGCCTCTTGCCTTTTCTTTAGTATTTTAAAATGCATCTGGGAATTGCATAAATATTTGCAAACTGGCAAGGTTCAGAAGAATAAATATTTATGTCACATATAGAAATTTAAGCAGAAGTCTCTATTCCCAAGTAACATAAACTTGAGGGGAAAAAATCATAGAATATATTCCCTTAAAGTGTTGGTATATGTTATTCATTAAGAAAAATTTTGTCTAAGTTCATCTGTCAGAGCTACAGTCCTTTCATGTGAGGTTCTAGAATGAGCTTCTACTACCATGACACTCTTGCTCCTTTATCCAAAATCTTAGAAGTCCCAATGGTTTAGACCAAAGGTCTGCATTTTTTTGATGATTTTCCAATTTCGCCTACTGCCACTTTCAAAAAACTTTAAGTTCAGAATTAAGGTGAAGATGAGCTTGAGGTTTAGCCTCTTCTAACATGTCATCAAAATGGTAGAAGAAAGACATTTAAAAAGAAACAGAGGCAGGAAAATAGACAAATGAGGCAAGAGTCATTATAAGACTAATTAGAAGCACCAGCAAGTTTCCTGTAGAAGGAGAATCAAATGAAAGAGAATAACTTTACGAAGAAGACAAATTGGAAGAATCCAAAGTCCAGAATGTGCAAAAGGTAAGTCTTGCCCCGTATGTGAAAATACGTCTTTCCAACAGGATCCCTGAGAAGGTCCACAGTTTTCCTCAGCAAATATGGAGACTGGGAATGGGTAGTTGGGCCAAAAGCAGTGATTCATTCAAGGACAATTTCCAGAACAGCTGCTCTAGTCCGCTCCCTATCTTTTCTCCCACCATCTTTTACTTAAACCAACTGGCTTTCCTGTGTTTACTCGCATGTGGGCTCTGGACAACTGTGTTGTAAAGAAATTGAACCACCTATCTGGGAAAATCTGGGACTTCCGGTGAGGGTGTTGGAATCCTAGAGAGGAAACTTCCTCGTTCTGGCATTAAAAGGGCTTTCTCCATATCAGCAGTCCCTAAGATCAGTTTACTAAGTGACATTGTCTGTCCACATCCAGAGCTACCGGGCAGTCATCCCCTTCAGTGAGAGGGTTTGTGGGATCATAGTGCTACCTGTGTAATAGAAAAGAGAGCTCATGCCAGTTACTTTATCAATTAATCTATGTCCTCACTCTCTATATAACAGATAATCAACTGTCACAGGACAAAAATCTATAATAAAAGAGAAAACTAAGATGAACAAAATTTGAAGAAAATTAGCATCGTGAAAACAAAAGTCCAAAATGAATAAATAGGGCAATGAATCTAAAAGATAACAGATCATTCAGGAAAGATGTTTTCAAAGTCTGCTTAATATCCACAGAGAGATTCAAGATATAACCACAAAAGAAGAGAATGTTATTAAAAAGACATCAGAAACAAGAAAAGATTCAGGGAAATCGAAACACGATTGACAATATAAAGTTCAATATAGAGCCCAAATGACAAAGTTGAAGGAATTTTCCAGAACTTTGAGCTAAATAGGTGAAGCAAATGAAAGGAAATATAACAGATAAATTTAATTGATACATAAAATAAAATTTTAAGCTAACTGGAATTTTAGGAAAAAATAAAGAAAATGAAAGGACAAAAATTATAAAAGTAATATAGAAGGCTTTGCATCAGGCAGATTTCATGGTCTCTCTGAATCTTAGTTTCCTGCTCTGTAAAATGAGAATACTAATAGTTTCCACGTAGTTCTATTGAGCTCCAAATACAGTAGCGTGGATAACAATATGCGCTACAATGTCTGTTTAATAAAAGCTAACTATGAGCATATCTGAGTCTCATTTTCCTCATCTGTAAAAATAGAGACAGTAATACTCCACAGGGCTGTTGAGAGAAGGAAATATTATCTATCTATCTATCTATCTATCTATCTATCTATCTATCTATCATCTGTCAATCTGTCTAAGATACACTTGATGTAAAGAGATTCTTAGGAAATAGTATTCCTCTCCTCTTATCCCTACCCTATGTCCAAGATTCTAGCTTTCTACTACGTACGTCTCTGTAGTAAAACATTTGAATCTCAATGCACAGTGTAAATGACTCACACTGTCTCAGGTATCCTTGTTATTAAATGGGAATAAATTATATCTGCTCTATTTAGATAATAGTGTTCTGCATATCAAGTCAGCTTCATCTGCAAGTGAGTGATACTAGGGAAAGAGCTTGCATAGCCCTTGGAAGTGAAGAAAGAGAGGGTTGCTGCTGACAATGCAGAATTTAAAACAGGAAGATCACAAGGTGGATGAGGAAGAGAGTGGGAGGATAGTGTGTCAAGAAATGGTATGGGCTAAAAAAAAATGGTATGGACTAATGCAGGGTATCCATCAACCAGTCAAAGCCTAAAATAGATCATTTACCAACAAGCATCACTACTCAAGAAAAGAAATGAGCAGTGTGAAGCAGATAGGGAAGTGTTCTTCCATCTGACAACCTCAGACATGTCTGCTACTAGTGTTTTAGGCACAAGTGTTCTATTACATAGGTACACTGATCCCACAAACCTCTCCATTGAAGGGAATTGTTGCCTGGGAGCTCTGTGTGGTTGTCCAACCGGCCAGTAACTTAAGTGGAAATATTTACAGTACTCATAGCTCTCCAACTTGTTTTAGAGTTGTGCATGGATGATTTTTCTCTAATATTGTACTTAAGGATAGTTACAAGATCATAAGATCTTAAAGATAAAATCTGTACCTGACTCATTTGCGTTCCTCCCAGTCCTTAGCACAATATCTTTAAGTAGCACATGGTTGAAGGTAATTGATTAAAATTATGAGTGATAGGACAAGCATAATGAAAAATGAAATGCTAGTAAAGGTATATTTATTAAAGGAGAGAAGAAGGATAACAAAACTTAGGACTAATATGAAACTCCAATTAAAACATTCTGAGTGAGGGGCGCCTGGGTGGCTTGGTCGGTTAAGCGTCCGACTTCGGCTCAGGTCATCATCTCATGGTCCGTGAGTTCGAGCCCCGCATCGGGCTCTGTGCTGACAGCTCAGAGCCTGGAGCCTGTTTCGGATTCTGTGTCTCCCTCTCTCTCTGCTCCTCCCCTGTTCATGCTCTGTCTCTCTTTGTCTCAAAAATAAATAAACGTTAAAAAAATTTAAAAATTAAAAAATTAAAAAAAATAAAACATTCTGAGTAAGTCTTATTGAAAGATGTAAAGGAACATCAACAGGTATAATGGACCGGAATGTTAAAATGTGATAAAAAGGAATAGAAAATAAGCGCAGTTTGATAGACTAAAGAGATATCAGGAGATAAGCCCAAGACTAGAGGTGAGGGAATATCTATTATACATTGATAAAGAAAAGGCTTCTGATTGGCCAACCAAGTTTTTTCCCCGTATACTAATATGACTAGTATTCTTACACTCAATGAGTGGCTTAGGAAACATTTATATGTCAGGAGGATAAAGGTATATTGGTGACTTATGTAGATCTTTATTGTATGTGTGGTCAATAGACACACCAATCTTAAAATAATTCATTTCATGTTTTAGAAAAGGGATGATTATCATCAATGGATGGTGATTTGTAGGCTGAGTTCAAGCATAGTTTCTACAAAAGACCTTATAAAGAGAAGAAAACTTATGAATTTGGAAAATATGACAAGTATACTAGAAGAGTCTGGGCAAAATTGGAGAAGACAAAATTTAAAAAAAAACACACAAGTGGGAGAAAGAGATACTATAATATCAATAACGGAGAAGAAATGGTGGTCCCAATAACAAATGGTATATTATTTAAAGCTATCATCAGGACTGGCAATAAGAGAAATAGAATGAAAAGCAAAGCCATTGGAAATGTATGTCATCATTAGAAGACTAAGACGAACCCAATTAAGCAGGTTTTGTGCCAGGCATTTTGTCGCTTGGTTTTTAACTAGTTATATATGTCTTCCACGTATTTTGAAAACTGTTCAGAAGACGTTTCCTCCTTGAAGAGAAAACATTTTTAAAGTTGAAAGACAATCTATGAAAGGAAACGGTGAAGAACATGGTAAAAGAAAAGATAAAACTTGGCAGCCAGTGAAAGGAAACCATGAAAGAAACATTGATAGGTTGTAGAAAATAGAATTAGGACACCATTGTCTTATTTGACAAACTTCTGGTAAAACAAATAAAACTTTTAAGACAGTAGAGCCTGCGCTGAAGGAACCAGGTGGGGGGGTATAAATGAACATGTTAACAGAAGATCTGAATGTACCAGAACAACAAAATCAAAGTTAGATTTCCCTTAAGGAAAAGGAAAGGGGAAGGGGGGAAAATGAACCACTTAGGAAAGGGATTCCTCAGACTGAGAAATTAGGGAAGCTTCTAAATACATGACAATGTCAGAGAAAGAATTGGCTAGATGAGTAAAAAGGCATTCCAGAAAAAAGAAAAATGACATAAGAATTAAAAACAAAGAAATTTTGAGACTATGGCGTTTTGAAGTGTTTTTTGTTTAGTACGCATAGTTGGTTGGATAGAATTCAAACCAGAAAGGACAAAGTTCAGCCAGAGAACTTTTATGAATGCACAAACATGGAATGATGGGAAAACATTTTATTATATTTACTGAATTATAACGGGGAGATGGATTAAAAGAGGAAATATCTGAATATGTTAATCCTTTAATTCTAAATGTAAGAATAATATTTAAAGAACAGATTATGTCATGGAAAAAAACGATTATTTCATACATACTTAGCTGTATATGCAGATGTGTGTATATGTGCATATATATGCATACACATGATATATATTTGCCATTTATACACATAAAAAATAGAGATATTATTCTTTTATTTTTTAGTACAGGGACACTAATGTGTGTAATAATGAAATAATCTATAGACCCTGGCACAGGAAAGAGAAATTCTCTAGACAAGGTGTAGTACAAACCTTGCCTTTTCCTTTGTGACTATTAGAGACAACTGTGGATCCGGTAATTTGTAATTTGCTTGTTAAAATCTTTGCCTGCAGTAATACCTAATAGCCATATTGCCAGTTTGGGTTTCTCCCCAGATCAATCAAAATAAGCAGGGACACTTCGTTTTAGAGTCAAACTAATTATTCACATGCACAGCTGCTAACAAATATTTTATCACAAATATTGTATTTCCTCTCTTCCATTCAAACCTGAGCTATGATAAGGTAAGCAAAGTCTTCAGGAAGACCAAGCATTTATTTCTATCCCAGCAAAATAGTTAGTCACTAAATCAGTTTCAGGGGACCATGGTGTCAGAGGCTCCAAATCAACTTCACAGTCCTCTGACTTGCACGCTTAAGGCAAGTCAACCACACTACGGTACATTCAACATAATAAGCAGGTACAAAGCTGGCCCTGAATCCATGTAGAGGACAAGCCACGGGCCCTGATGTGCTTGCTGGAAGCACAGCCTATATTTCAGTCTCTGACAACCTTGTGGAGCAGCTGCCAAGTTGGATCACAAATAGAAGAGAACTCGAGGACATATGTGCTGAAGGACACAGAAACTCAGAACCGGATCAAAAAGAATGATACTGATGAGAAACAGGAGAACTCGGGGCTCAACGTGCACATGCATGTGAATGTCTAGTAGATGTACAATGAGTGGCGAAGAGAAAAGGCATATTCAAGCAAGAAGCAGAAAGGCAGACTTGCATCTGCTATCAGCCAGAAGATTGGGCTGAAAATGACATAAATACATTACGGAACAGTGAGTAGAAGATACTTCTCTCTGTCGGTTACGCATCTGGATTTAATACGCTCAGGGCTGATGTGATGGGCTCTGCATTTTCGTATCTTGTTGCTTGTCTTGTGCAACTTTCCATACTCTCGATCACTCCATGGCCCAACATGCATGCCGATGCTACACTAGCATCCTACCTAGCATGGAGAAGAAGGCTGAACAAGGGCCCTCCCCTTGTAGAGAAACTTACCTCTTCTTACAGCCTATTGTCTGCAAGTTGGTCATGTGGCCATATGTAGTGGCATCAGGGCCCAGGAAGTATAACTTGTAACTTTGCCATGTGCTTACCAGAAAGAAAGAGAAGGGATATTGCTGGGCATAATTAGCAGTCTTTTCCTATGTCAACTAACAACTTCTGTCAAGCAACTTTATCTCTGTATCCCCTACACACAAGAAAGGGCCTGGACATAGCAGACGTGCTAAGAAGGTTTTTGAATAACAAAGTGAATGCAACAGTTGAGTTTTCTGTGTCCCTACACCCTTATCTCTGAATCGCCTGCCTTAAAATCATCACAGGGCAGTTATGACAGAAGAATTATCAAAATATAAAACAGTACACATAAGCACAATGTTGGAATTGTTATGGCTAGAAGAAATTTTAACTCCGAAGTTGACCAACCCTGTGATTGAGCCGTTAAGAAACTTGAGGCTGGGAAAAATATTAAAATCCAAGATCACAGGGCCATAGTAGTAGTACAGACTTGGATGCACGTCTCAAGACTTCTGCTCTGGACTCATTTCCTAGGATTGCCATCATAAATTACTACCGGCTTGTTGGCTTAAAATAGAAATTTATTCTGGCTCAACTCTGGAGGCCAGAAGTTTAAAATACAGATGTCAGCAGAGCTGTGCCCCGCTAAAGGATCTAGGGGAGATTCTGTTCCTGGCTTTGTCCATCTTGAGTTGATTTCAGGCATTTTTTGGCTTGTGGCTACAGGGCTCCAGTCTCTGCCTCTGTTTCACAGAGCCACCCCTTTTTCTGATGTCTCTCTTCTGGGTGTCTCTTATGAGGACGCCAGTCCCCCAATTTGGAAGCCACCTAAATCACCTCAACCTGATTATATCTACAAAGACCCTTTTTCCAACTAAGGTCATATTCACAGGTTCCAGGGGTTAGGATACAAACATAATCTTCTGTGGCTAGACCACCATTAGACCCATGATACACTCCACGTATTTTTTATACCACATTGTGCTGTTCCCTAGATTTTGTTGCTATTACTATTATTATTATTATTTCAACATTATTTTCTTTTATTCTGTTAGGCAATCTAGGCCATTTTTCTTAGAGGTAACCAAAATATATCTGTAACATAACAGACCTTTCTATATGAACGAAAAAACATAAATACTAAAAAAGTTGACATTAAATATAGTGGCATAAATCTAAAAGCTGATGAAAGATCCTCTGTTTCTGACTTATTCCCTTCATTAGCTAACGAGATGCCTCATAGTCCATGTAATTCATTTTCATTAAGGCGTTGAAGGCTCTCCTGGAACAGGTAGCATATTAAACTGTTATTAATCATTAACAACTTACTGTAAATAGATTTGGAAAACAGTTTCCCAGGGCCCGACAGAATCCAGGGAGTATTAGATATGGGGAAGAGGAAGAGGGGGCCAAGAAGATTACCAAAGGAGAAGACAATCAAAAAAAAAAAAAAGGTGATGAAATGGATTCTTCCAAATTCCTAACTGCTTGGACTGGTTTCCCTCTGCTACCTCATGTAAGGCTTTGTTATTATACACTTGAGAAAAGGATGTGACCTGCTGATAGCCGTCCCTCTCCTTACTTTTTTCTGAAAAAATGGAATATTTTTACCTCTCATTTATTCCTCTAAATTCCTCCCACTTTATGTCCTGCTTGGTCTCTTTACATAGGAAATAATTTAAAGCGTAAGATATTTGTAGACAGTAACCACGTTCAATGTTTTTTCTATATCTCAAGTGGCAGGGGTCAGGACAATGGTAAGGACCCTGCAGAGGCTTAAAAAAATACTGGGCTGACACACTGATTGACTGATGAGCTCATTTCAATCCTTTAAATCTGATAAGTGCAACTTTCTCAGGGTCAAAAACTGAGTCTAGTTCCCGCTTTTCACTCTCTAATTCGGACGACTTCAAGCTAATTACTTAACCTCGAAAATACAACTTTTTGAAAAGCAAGAATACAGTAGCTTCTGGGCCTGTGATTTGTCAATTACTGCTTCACAGACTTGTTTTAAGGATCCGGTAAGATAATTTAGGTAAAAGAATGCTTTCAAAAAGAACAATCATGGTATAAATGGAAGACTGTACTCTCGTGAATGTAGCACGTGAAGTTAGTGTAAACCCTGGAGCAAGGTATGACATTTGTTCTTTTAACAAGTTATTTGTAAATCTCCTGCCTTAGTACACAACCAGCAGTGCCAAGAGACTCAGAGTAGTTTTGGTAAAGAGGAGAAATCAACCATATTATCAAGCTTGAAATGGTTAAGAGTAAAAAAGATGACATAATTTCCTCTCAAATATCTATTTAGAAAATGTTGACTGTAGCTGGTTTGGCAATCATTTGATCATTTTCTCCATTTTTTAGGTGGAGAGGAATCAGATATAAGATAAGCTAGGGAAGATATAGATTTATGGATATACTGATTCCAACAAATAACCCCATGTTATCCAAACAACTCCTGAGGTTTTCCATTAGTGACAGGTAACACAGCACCAGTCCTTGTGGTTATGAAAGTTATCATATATAAGATAATATTTAATGACTTCCTCCTTTACTAAGAGCAGAGCAAAGAAGCAATGGCTTAAGTGAATGTACCCACCAGGGTTCTCAGTAGAAAATAATAGCAATTATCTCCATTCAATTTAAGCAGTTAAGGAATTTCTTGAGAAGGTATTGGGAAGTTTTCAATCAGTGGAAAGGCTGGAGAACTAGAAGCTGGAGAGACAAGAAAGGTAGGAGCAGCCAGTGGTAGAACCAAATTGTGCCACAAATGGCACCGTGGGGACACAACTGCCACTGTGCTACCACAGAACATGCAGTGTGCCCCCCAGCATAGGGGTCCCTAACCCTGACCTCCACCACTGGGATAGTTCCACTGCTACTCCTAGGAAATGGGTGTTACTGCTGCCACTGTCACACCTCCTCCAGAGGAGAGTCTCTACTGTTCCTGCTTCTTCACGTCACATCACTGAGCAATTCTTGGCTCAAAATCTGGGGCAGGGGCATCTCATTAGCTAGCACCATGGCACATGCTTGAGCCCTAGCTTCAAAGGAAGCTGAGAAAAATGAGGATTGGGACTTTCAGCTTATGTAGTGGGAAGTGAACAAATAACTCTGACACAAAATAGAAAAGGTAAGAGTCATTAGAGAAGCACAAAGGATGAGGGGACTCCAGAGGAGAAAGATTTCTCTGAAGTATACTTATTAGATCTATTATTTGAGCTGGATGGGATGAATTTCAACAGATGGAGGTGACAGGGAGAAGGCATCTCAGCACTGACAGTGGAGAGCAGGCATGAGAGTATGGATGGAGGGCATGTATCTCTATCTTATGCAAGTATTGTATGTTATTTATCTTTGTCACTTTTGAGAAATATGGGAAATGCATCCTTAGAAAATGAATCCCGAGATGTCCAAGGTCTTCTAGTGCCAATCTATTTCAAACATTATTTATCAAATTTCTTAGATATTGCTTATTCTGACATTGTAGAAAGGAGTCACTTTAGTTAATGTGTCTGGATGCCTCCTCTTGGGCCCATTCATTCAAAGATGAAGTATGGGCACCTTTCACATACAGACGTTCTACGGTAAATCACTTTGCAAGATAATGTATGTAGCTAAATAACACATCACTTGGTACTGTTATTAACTCTTTCGTGTTTAAATACACTGTCTTACTGATTAGATTGAGATTTTTTTAAGGGCAAGGCTACAAGTTATACATATTTTCAAATTTGCCAATTTCACATTGTCCTTCACATTGGATTGATAATCCGATCAACAATAGAGCTCTCCCTTACAGTGTGGAACTGAAGTTATCTACCAATGTTTGCTTGCCTTGTGTTCCGTTGGGTTAGGAAAGAGGCTATAAGGCCTTGAGAAAATTATTTAGTTTCACTGTGCCTCAGTTTCATCATTTGTAGTATGGATAAAATAATACTATTTGTCACACAGAGCAATTGTGAAAGTCAAATGAAATAGTAACAAATTAGTTCAGTGTCTGAAGTATATTAAATGCTCAATAAATGCTTGTGTTTGTTAGTAGTAGAACTTTCTTCTCCTTCTTCTTCTTCTTCTTCTTCTTCTTCTTCTTCTTCTTGATTGATTTCATAGTACACAGACGAATGGTTGTGACCATCCAAACTTTTCCCATCCATGACTATGATTATTGAGTAACCTTAAAGAAGAGGGTTTTAAATTAATAGAAAGAGTAATCCAGGCTTGTGAATCAAATTTCAGAAAATTCTAAGGGGCTTCTTCACTAGAAAAGGCTCAAACTTCAGCAGGCATGAGGAACCTAGTCTGGCCTTTGGCCATTGTTAAGGATTACAGGCATGGGCTGTAAGGCCAGGGAACCAACGTCTCTAGAAAGAGACCACTGTTCGGCATTTATCCAGGCATTAGCAGCTTCATTACACAAGTCAACAGGATTGAAACTGGGGTGAAAATTATTGGAATTGCGAGATGTCTGAGGAGGTAATATGTGGAAGGGCCAGCAGCAGAAGTGACTGAATGAGGAGCACTTGAGTCCTGCTGAGCATCCTTGGTCACTACTGCATAGGACATGTTGTACCACTCTCAAACTCGTATCATATTGGAAACAAAAGGCAGTGGGGTATTATTATCTGCACCACCTCTGTGATCCTTTCCATGCTGATTGCAGGGGCCTATCTCCTCGTCACCCTACACTGGAAACTCTGTGCTTGCAGAAGTATGTCTGGTAAATCTCTCTCCCACCAGGGCTGTTATCTTCTGCCCCCAGCAAAGGTTTTTTGAATAAATGTGGTACCCGCCCCCCCCCCAAAAAAAAAGACAGTGCTTGCTTAGTGGGATATAAAATGCTGCATAAAGGAGCCTGTGAGCACATGGTAGCTGCCAAGGTGACCTGAAGGTAAAACAGAAGCAGGTAATGCTGCTCTTGAAGTTCTGCCTGTCCTTCTCGCCCTGTTGCTCTTTTCTATCTTAGAGCTGAAAAGCTTTGGTTTCTATTAGCTTTCCCTGTCAAAATGTTAGCTCTTAAGAGAGGCAGTTTACAACACATAGTGGGGGCAACGGTAGCAGTGTGGATTCGCATGCCACAAAAGCAGGGTTTAAACCTTAAAGTCTTCAAGAGATTTCCTCTTTCGATAGAAGCTGACATTGAGATGGACACTGGAGAAAAATCAATGAGATAACCGTGGACTCTTTACGTATTTCTTTAGGGCTTGAATTTGTGCATCTTTGCATCAGTTTGGCTATTTTCAACTGTGAGGCATCCACTAACTAGAATAGTTTGAACAACAAGAAAATGTACTATCTCATGCGAACAGTAAATTCAGAGGTTGGGCTCATAGTGGAGCCAACAGTTTAGGTAAGTCACCCAAGAACAGCTAATTTTCATCCCTGCTCTTTGTCATGTTTGCTTTTGCTTTTATCCTGAGGCAGATAGCAAGGTGAATGATCCAGGAATATCATACACTTGTGAAAATGTCCCAAGAAGGAAGGAAAATTTCTTCTGGCTCTCTTATCTGGAAGTGGGGGCGGGGGGGGGGGGGGGGCGGGACCCTTCCCACAAGCTCTGCAAAGTCTCCCTCAATCTCAGTAAAATGTGTTCACAGTCTCATTCCTCAGCTAAAGTTAGCAGAGTAGGATAATCCCAAAACCCATCAGACCTGCCTCTGCGCCATGGGCGGAGTCAGATTGCCCTGAGACACGCGCTTGGAGGAAAAGGGTACATACTTTAAAAAAAATCAGAATTCTTTTTAGGCAGCAAGCAGAGTGGAAGGCAGTCTGTAGACAACCAAAGGTTGTTTTCGATACATAGTCTTCTCAGTCAGAAAAAGCAACGATCCTATTTTAAAATAAAATAAATACCAGGACCAAAAAAAATTCTTGGCTCGAGTCTTTATTTCCAATAATGAGAGACAAAGCTTTGAAAATAGCACAGGGAGAGAAATGGTTGGGAGGTGGAATGAATGTTTATCTAGACTAGGAAAGTGGCGCATTTAAGAGCAGAAAAACGAGAAATCACATATTCGCTTGGCCAGTTCATCCTGCTGAGTCAGGCTTCTTGTGTAGCCACCGTAGTCATGTCATCTGAACCTGCTCCCTGCTCTGCAATGTCCTGGAAAATGCTCTAGGGTTGTATTTAGCTCGGCTTCATGATACTAGACAAAGTGGCACATTTCTATAAGCTTTAGGCAGTATAAAGTTTCACTGACTGCAGAGTAAAATGTTGTAGTCCTGCAATCAGGTTGTTCCTTATGTTTTAGTTTCTGGAAAAAGTTTTTCACTGAGAAATGCTAACCCTTGAAAATACAAAAAAAAAAAAAAAAAAAAAAAAATTACACCAGACATAAACTAAGTCAATTTTTTTTCCCCACGGCAAGTCGTATGTTTTTCACCTAGACAAAATAAGCGCTGTGGGCAGGTGTCTGAAAGAAAAAGGAAATCCAAATGAATTCTGTTTTTAAACTGCCTTAATCCTATTTGGTCAGGAGCAAAATTCCCTAAAAAGTAAAGTGCTAGCTTCTGGTGCCTGTCATCAAATTACTACAGAATATTCTACCACACCTTGACTTATCCTATAAATAAAAATCCAAGACAGATTAAGTCTTTGTGGAGATGGTATCTGGGAACTGAAAAACAAAAA
The DNA here is from genome assembly GCF_024362965.1 of Panthera pardus. Taxonomy (NCBI): domain Eukaryota; kingdom Metazoa; phylum Chordata; class Mammalia; order Carnivora; family Felidae; genus Panthera; species Panthera pardus. The sequence continues at coordinate 37,597,758 of NW_026526765.1, read as the reverse complement.
CAAAGACACAACCAACCAACAAAACAGTTGCTAAGTAGCTAAGAAAGTAGCTCTTAAAATTCTCGTTATAAGGGGAAAAAACCTGTAAGTACATAGTATGGTGATATATGTTAACTAGAGTCACTGTCATGATCATTGCACAATATATACATATATTCAATCATTATGTTGTACATCTGAAATTGATAGGATGTTATAAGTCAATTATGCCTCAGTTAACACAAAACAAAAAACTAATATGCATGTATTTTCTTCAGCAAATGATTTCTTAGAAACTGAACAAAAACCAAAAGCCCAGGAAGGTTTAGGGGGAGGAGCCAATAGGTCCTAGGGAAACACGGCCTAAAAGTTTAGGTAAAAGTTAGCATGGTTGATAAGAAAAGAAGGGGGAGGACATCCGAAGAGTATAACTGGGCTTAGCAGGAGAAGTGAAAGAGGCTGAGTTACGGAATTGATTTAGGAAGAGAAAGAATTATGAGAAATATAGGATTCAGCTTGTTTTCTCAGGTAGGTCTCATGCACAGTTTTCTTTTTCCTCTGACTTAAATGCCTACAGGAGACGAATTCAATTGTGCAAATATTTTTGACGACTATACTACATAAGACAAAATGAGAGGTGACTTACCGAGGGAGAGTGAAAAATTTGTTACTAATGTCAATGTAAGACAGAATGTTTTATAAGAAAGGGATAGAGCGATTCTGTCTGTGGAACCTTTAAAGGCTTTAGGGAGGAGCTAATGAACTTTGAAATGGGAAAGCCATTGATAGTTGACTATGTGCATACCGAGCATTACAAGCAAAAGTGTGGGATATTTCAGAAATAATGACCATCCTATTGGGGCAATGCCTTCGAGTATTAGAGCTAGGGATGGACATTCACATAAGGAGTGTGGGCTATAAAGCAAATGGGATTAAGTGATAAAGAGCTACGAAAACTTCATTCTTGTCCCACAATTAATCATTGAAAGTTTTTAAGCAGGAAAATAATATCAGACAAGATTCGTAAAATAGTCTTGCCATCAGTGTGGAAGAAAGAGGAAACAAACATTAGAAACATTAGTTGAAATACTCATCATTGCTGGTAAAAAGTTGCTGACCAAGAGTACAGCTGGTAGACGAGAGGTGCATAAAAGATATCAAAGAGGTAATACGAGTAGGATGTGCTCACTGAAAAGATAGGAAGGTAAGAAAGAGAGATGACTACTCACATGTTTGGAGTCTGAGCAAAGGGAATCGATTGCTTTTGGCTTCAGATGCTGGATTCAGTTTGGGAGGAACTGAGCTGTGCAGCATGTGCTTAAAAGTTTGAGCCTGAAGTTTTAGCAACATTGATGGGCAAGGCTCTTGCATTGCAGTTGTGTTTAAGACTGCCAGAGTGTGGTACCCAAAGGGGAAGAGGAATAAGAGAAGAAAAGGGAGCTGAACCTTAAAGATAAAGAAAGGAAATAGAGGCAGGTGATGGTGAAAGCCACATCTTTAAATGTGCCATTTTTAATAGGATTTTCCACACTCAACCTTTCTCAGCAAAGCTTAAATCTTAAAACTGTGAAATGTTGGTCAATTACATCGTATACTTTCAAATTCTGCCAGGACACTGCAAGGATGAGTTGGCCTCACAGATATACATCAGTCAATCTCCATGAGTGCTTTTTACACTGCAATAGTGCTCTATAATTTGATGTTAGGTTCGAGAAAATCACTAACTATATATAGATTTGTAACTCTGAAGAATGCAATTGCAGTGGCTAAGGCTGTTGATCCAAGGACAAGAAAGACTTTGTCTAAGTGATGAATTCCAAATTCTAAGATAGAAATTAGTCTTACTTTACTTGCATATTTATTGATGTGCTGCTTAAGGATGGAAAAAGTTTGTTGAAAAAGAATGTACTTACTCAGTACTTCTTGATGAGTCATAATAAATACCATTTGCATGGTAATTAATCCGGAGTGAAACATGGATACGCCCACCAAAATAATTCAAACCTTTCTTTCAGTCAGTACTTTCTACCATCTTTCCCATTTTCTCTCTCCCTCTCTCAAATGCAGTGAAGCAAGGTGAAGGAGTGGCCCATATGGGTACCTGAGTCTGGACATCAAGTGATGAGGACTGTCACCTAGGCTGGCCTGTGAGACCCAGAACAATGCACTCCGCATTTGCATCTGTCTGTGTAGAATGAAGAGATTGATTGCATCATGCTTCTGAGTTAGCCCCTCTTCTTCACAGTAGAAACGCATTAATCAGAATTGTCTGCCATCTTCCTAAGGAGAAATTTCAGTAGGGCTCATTGTGCTTCACTTTATCCAGAAATTTCCTCTTGCATCTTCAAAGACCTTAGAGAACTTCTTGTACTAGGAGTCAGGAGGAGAATTAATTCGCTTTCTCTTAGGACATCTCCCCAGGAGAACCCCCATTCGCTTTGTTTCCAAAATTGGGGCTCTTCTTTATGTCTCCCTTGTGCAGAAGCATGACACAGCACTGTCATACTTAAGAGGAAGCCTGTTGTACTCCTAGCCAAGACCATCAAGCACAATCACTTACCTTCCCCACCCCATAGTGCACAGCCAGGCCTAATCATATCCCTGGCTAGACTAAGCCTCCACCCTCCACCGCTGCTCATAATGGAGACAGAGACTCACCATCCCTCCACTAGCTTTCACTCATACAGCTCATGGAAACAGTTTCCTATCTTCCTTGGGAAGAATCCTTGGAGGTTCACTGCAGCGAATTGTACTCCAGACAAACCAGATTTGCCTCATTTTGAAAGCAGAACATCTCCAGAAGCATTTTCATGATTTTGCCTTTTTTATTTCTGAAAGATGCATGAACCTAGAGCCAGGGTAATAATACCTTGGAGGATAGTATTAAACATTGAAATTATTCTCTTGCCACCTTATCCCAGTTCTCAAAGCCATGAAGATATTAGTCATTTTAGTAGCATTTTTCATTTGTAATCCCTCCACATGTTAAAAGTATTTTGAAGAGAAAAGACCCAAAACACCAGGGCAAGTAGAATAAATATAAAACCATCATGCAGAAATCATTAACAAGTAAGCTATAAGCCTTATAAGTATGGATTTTGGTATCGCATTTTTCTATTTCTCTTTTGTTTGGCTTTCTTTCCCCACCAGTGATAATCTGTTCCTACTAATTGTTTTTCATTCCTGGAAATTATGTTATTTCATAGTAATTACTTGAACATAGGCTTAAAAATCTCTGACAAGTCTTATTTGTGTTATATTAGGCTCATTCAATCTTTTTATAAATTATGTAGTCATCCACCTTAACATTTCAATGTTTTAATTGTATTGAAAATTGTAGAATAAAAGAATACCATTTTTAAAAGCCACACAGATGACTGCTTTAAGTTGTATTTTTCTCTGCCTTCACTTGTTTAGCACTGGTGTAAGAACTTTGGAAGAAATGAAGTCATCAAGAGGCAGGCAGTATTTCAAAAAGTAAAAGAAGGTCTTATCTAGAAAACAAATTGGATAAAATGTTACTACATAATCAGGAATTAGGTGTGTAAGAGCTTTGGTATTCACATTAATGTTGTGAATAAAGAAACATTTCCCACATTTAACACATTTATTATTTCACATCTCATGCCAAGTTATAATGATTTATTTTTAAGAAAGTAGTGTTCATGTTTTATAATAATCAACTTTTGGGGCGCCTGAGTGGCTTGGTCGATTAAGTGTCCGACTTCGGCTCAGGTCATGATCTCGCGATTCATGAGTTCGAGCCCAGCGTAGGGCTCGATGCTGACAGCACGGAGCCTGGAGCCTCCTTCCAGATTCTGTTTCTCCCTCTCTCTCTCTGCCCCTCCCCTGCTCATGCTCTGTCTCTCTCTGTCTCTCAAAAATAAATACATGTTAAAAAAAATTACGATACTCAACTTTTACACAGATATTTTCTTTAGTATGGAGAATATATGACTCAAGAATTTTAACTTTGAAACTTTCTCTTATTTAGATAAGGGGAAATACCTCTAAATCATGTACAAATAATGATTTGTACAGATGGAGAAAACACGTAACAGTAACTTAAAAGGCTATTTTACAAAATGTAAAGATTATCTCCTCTGATCGAACATTATCAGGCCACCTCATGGAAGTCATTGGGTTTCGCCACAGCATGACATTAGTCCATTAAGTTGTACAGGAGTATTAGGACCTCCAAAGACACAGTATCCTGCCCAGGTAAATGACTCTTTTCCTGTGGGCTCGACTTCTTGTTTACTTGAAATCCACAGGTGAAGTGTGAAGTTACATGATGAAAACTGCAGAAGCAAAACTAAGACAAATCTGCCAGATTATTTGCTAACGAGAAAACTTCTTATGTACAAGGCATAAGTTAGGCATATGATAGGTTTTCCTATCAACTAAGACCTAAGAGTTAAATAAAGTAGTATAAGAGTATGACAATGCATCAGGAAAAAATAACAACAAAAACATCTAATCCAGAGGAACAAGGAAGGATTAGTATTGGACAGACCCACGAAAACAAACAAACAAAAACCCTCTAGTGCAGAGAGAAAACAAACAATAATCAAACTGGAGAGTTTTTTGCTTATCATGATGGAGATCTTCTCTCTGGGTCATAATTAAACAGACATTCTTCCCTTTTTTTATATCCCCGTTTCATCTGTCTTTCTTCAGATAATTGGACTTCAACATCTAAAGTTAAAGTTTCACTCTATCCAAAGGAGAATCTTATCATCTCATCTAATGGGAGAGCAGTTATATTCTCCATAGTCTGGTCGTAGAGTCTGTGCGTGTGCGTGTGTGTGTGTGTGTGTGTGTGTGGGTGGGTGCGCGTGTGCATGTGCACACGTGCGTGTGTATGTACATTGGGTTGGGAAAGTTAAATTTCAGAAAAACTATTGGATTGATGTGATTTTTTTGGACATGAAGCCACAGATTAAAAAAAAAAGTTCAGTTTTTCCTAATTCATCCATGTAAAATTGTGTATATTGTGTCTTGTAGCATCTTAGGAACGTCATTTTCTTATCTTTGTCTATTCTTTATCTCTTAACTAATTATCTAAACTAAAATAGTAACAAAAATATCATCTATATCCATATATTTATTTTCCCAAAAATCTATACAGCTTGGGTTATATTTAAAAATTATTACTTGAATCACTATTATCCTGCTATTACAAACTTCACATTGGGTTTTATATAATTAATGCCATTAAAATTCTAATTTGTCTTGATCATCTAACTCTGCCGTATATGGAGAGGCCCACGAATCAGTATGCCCTAGTATTAGCACTGATAAATCAAAAGAACACAAATTATTCCCAAACTGGGATGATCTTGGAGAGTATGTGTGATTCCAGTAACGTTTCATTTAAGAAAAATGAACAAGGATTTGAATCAGATTGAATAATTCCGCCAACATGTTTCTAGGAAAGATTAACTGAAGTAGTCTTATGTCTGAATTGAGTCTAAAGAGTTGTTTTATTTGGGAGAACAAAGTTTCTGTGCTGGAGGTGATGAAGTGCACATTCATGGTGTATATACTTCCTGGAAAACACAGGAAATCAACCATGCACCTGTTTTAGAAAGAGATCAACTGTGCACCTGTCTTAGAAGAGATGTCTGATTTTTTGGTTTTTGTTTGTTTGTTGTTTTGCATACAAAGGGAAAAGTGTGTTCTAAGCCTGGGAACATCTCTTTTTTTGTAACTTAATTTTTCTTTATTCTAATCTTTGGGGCATTCATATATTAAGCTCTGAGAAACATTTTCAAGTATGTATTTTCTTGGATGCTGTGGTTGCAATATGAAAAAGAAGACAGCAGATACCATTCCAGCACAGTTCATTTTTAGAGCGTGAATTTCTTATTTGCTGTATAAAGATTGAAGGAGCATCATTTAAGTGAACTGATATTTATGATATACATAGTTATGCCCTCAAGATAAAGTAAGATCACATTCTAACACCAACATATGTCAGATATACTTAGATTGAACTTCATAGAAGATCAACAGTTGTATTAAATACATAAGTATGTTTGTGCAAAAAACAAACATTTGAAGAGGTCATATTAGGCATGTGCTAAGTGGGATATAATATTGGTATTCCTTACATTTTAAGTATGGAAAAGTAGAATATCTGTACCAAAAATGCATGATATTTAAAAAATAAGATTTTGTTATGATAATGATCAATAAAGGGACACCTTCTATTTTCTTAATAATTGTCTTTTGCTGCCCATAAGTATTTGAAGGCACGAACCTCAGAAAGTTAACAAAATTTTCAGTAGCTTATACTCAGGGGCCTGGATTAATGTAACAATGAGCAACTCGAAATATAAAATAACCAAAGAATTGTATGTTTCATTTTGACAAGTTTAGAATTAGAAATTTAACAATATCTAGATATAACCTGATAAAAAACTGGTCTGGTTTAATTAAACTATATTTAGTAATATATACAGCCATCTGAAGTATCTGATTATTTTCCTATTTCTTTCTTTTTATTTTTTTTTAGTGTAAGAAGGATCATTTTTTTCAAAGGCACTTGAATTTCCTCCCCAGCTGCATGTCTTTTTTATACTTTTATTATGAATTTTAGCATGTTATATATATACGGCCTTTGTGCACTTGTCTGAGTGTGTGTGTGTGTGTGCGCCCATGCACATGTGTGTGCAAGGATGACTTTTCTAACATTATGTTTTTAAATCTGACAAGGTCATATAAGCTGGGAAAAAAAAGCAAAGGGTCATCAAAAGGGGGAAAAATAACAGAACTACGGTGAAATGGCTCTCTGTCGGCCTTGGTATTGATTCAGAGTGTGTCAAAAGGGTCTTTTGTCATGCCCCTACCACAGCATACTAATTTGCTAGATCAAGTCTGTCAGAATATCGACTGGAAGTAAAGAACTACAGTGGCAGCTTTTGTGTTTCATACAGCAGGGAGCCTGTGTGTGAAACAGGATTATCAGGGGGTCATGAAGAGAGTCAAAGGATGTCCATCACTTCCCTTCTGGTAATGTAATGGGGCGGGCGCCTGGGTGTGATTAAGATGTAGGAGACGGAGGCATAGCAGTGAACAAATCAGAAACACACACATGCAAATCAGGTTGGCCGCTGTTAACCACATATTTTTAATGAAAAATTCAATAGCAGACCAAACAAATATCTAAACAGCTGCATTCAGCTAACATATCAAACGGCCTATTCAACATCTTTTCTTGAAAGGCAAACATACAAAACATGGAAATGCTTATCGCGTCTGCATTTTTCTTTAAATATCACTTTGCAATCTACAAGTGTTTCTTCTGCAGGCTGTGTGCTCCTGGCACAACTATCAGACTATTAAATATCAATTTGGATTTTTTTTTTTTTTTTGTAAAATAAGATACGGTATTTACCATGTCACAGCTCAGCCTTACCATCACCATTGGTATTACAGACTTTTGGCTTTTGGTTCTTTTCATTGGCTTTGTTGCATTAGCAAAATAGCTTTCTTGAATTGAAAAAAAATATATATGATAGAAAATTCACAGCTTTGTAAGAATACGGATGCCTAGCAAGAGGTTTTAGAATTATAATAATTCAGTAAACATGTCAATACCTTATATAGGACATATATAAAAGATCATGTAAGAATTTTTCGTAAGTAAAACTGAGATATTGTTCTATCATCTGTTTCTATGTCCTTAACACTCTGCACTGGGTATTTATTTATTCACACATTCAGGAAATGCTGATTTAAGTTCCCACTCTGCCAGGTGATGGCTACATCCTGAAGCTACAGAAATGAATGAGACAAGTTCTCTGCCTTGAACGATGAGCGATCATATGGAATCATAAAGTATTTATATTTGTAATTTTGCTGATTTCTATATCACAATGTAGACAAAATATTACAGGAAGGGCTGGTATGCCACTGGATAGTTTTGGAAGTTTGCTGATTGGCCCTGCCTTAAATAAACCCTCAGGGATTAAGTATGAACTTGAAAGGTTCTAGGTTGTGCTGCTTGCAAAGACAGTCCTAGCTCACTTTATGGTAGAGGAATAAAGCCTATTGGTCACAAAGACTTGTCTTCCATCCAAAACACCTGAACAAAGGGGTCATAAGCCAGAAGACCTCTGGCTCCTATCTTAATTTCACCATTGTTGGCTACCTTTAGCTGTGAGTCATCTGAAACAGCTCTCCCTTGCCTTACCAAGGTCTGCTGAGAAGAACTCCTGCCCCAGTTCATGTTAGTGAGGCTCATGGGTAGGACTATGGAGAAGAGGCCCTTAGCTAGTCAATATTTAACAATGCAAGGGGCGCCTGGGTGGCTCAGTCGGTTGAGCATCCGACTTCGGCTCAGGTCATGATCTCACGGTTTGTGAGTTCGAGCCCCGCACCGGGCTCTTGCTGACAACTCGGAGCCTGGAGCCTGCTTCGGATTCTGTCTCTGTCTCTCTGCCCCTCCCCCACTTGTGCTCTGTCTCTCTCTATCAAAAATAAGTAAAATGTAAAAAAACTTGAAAAAATATTTAATAATGCAAGAGGCAGAAACATGATGTAATATGCTCTTCAGAAAGTGGCGTTTTTAATCCACTTTAATTTAGTTTTCACCCCAAATCACTCATTCTCAGCACTTCCTGGCAGGTTTTTTCCTCTTCATCTCAAGCTTGCAAAGTTGAGGGTCCTGGGTTTCTTTTCTCCTCCATGTCTGAACCCTATATCCATATGATCTGCTTCATTTCCCTGGGTTTAAAAATCCTTTACAGGCTCGTGACATCCAGTTATATATCTCTACAAGGTCCCTGTTTGACACCTCATAGGGACCTTTCCCTCATGAGCCCCAAACTCATCTTTCTCCCAGTCTTCCCTATGTCAGTAACTGTATCATCAAGGATTCCATTGTTAAAGCAAATGATAGCAACAACAACAATACATTGTTTTAAATAAAAAAAAATTTTTTTAAATTTTTTTTCAACGTTTTTTATTTATTTTTGGGACAGAGAGAGACAGAGCATGAACGGGGGAGGGGCAGAGAGAGAGGGAGACACAGAATCGGAAACAGGCTCCAGGCTCCGAGCCATCAGCCCAGAGCCTGACGCGGGGCTCGAACTCACGAACCGCGAGATCGTGACCTGGCTGAAGTCGGACGCTTAACCGACTGCGCCACCCAGGCGCCCCAATAAAAAAAAATTTTAAATGAGGAAGAGAGACTCATGCTTTATTTTAAAACGTCGTTACTCTCACTAGGCATAGGTAAACCATCAACAAGTGATGAAGGTTCTGCTTCTAATGCATATATGCAGTTTGTTCCACAATATTGTTCCACAATAGCCCCCTAACTGGTCTCCCAGCATTTACTCTTGCCCCACTACAGTCCATTTTTCAATTTTATTTTCAGAATAGAAAACCTGTTATAGATTTAAAAAGCATTTGGATCTAGTATGTTTTTGCTGCCGCAAATCTATCAGGCTTCCTCTGTGAGCTGCCACGCCATTTCCCACGCAACATAAAGCCTGGTTTGACCTACCCAACGTAGTTCTTAACTGCAATCAAATATTGTCAGTGCTCTCTGATTATTTGATACACCCAAGACTCAATTATAGATCCCATTAATATTAATGTTGCTGGTAATAATAATAATAATAAAACATTGCGCTCCTACTATGTGCTAGGGATAGTACTAAGGGTTTTTCTTGAATGAATTACTTCATCATATAGGTATGTTATTCTTTCTACTTTATAAATGAAGAACCTGAGACATAGAGAAGTTAAATAATAAGCTATGGTTATAAAATTGCTGGATGATTTTCAATGAATATGTTTCAGATTTCAGTACCACACACAAAATAGATACTAATTGATACTTGCAGAATACTATTGCAATAGAAATAAGGATAATCCAAAGATTTATAGCTTTCTTTTTCTAGTCATTCTTCAGGTGTCCACCAAAGAAAAACTATGAAAAAGAAAATCAATCAAATGAATTGCACCAACTTCTTTCTAACCAATTCATGAAACATTTTTACTTTCCTCACTGTAATTCTTAAAATACCTCAGAATTAATGAGCAATTCAGTTTTGTAGCCTTCCACCAGTCTCTGAATTTGCTTATATTTTTACCTTTTTAAAAAAATTTTTCAATGTTTATTTTTTGAGAAAGAGACACAGAGACAGAGCAGGAGCGGGGAATGAACAGAGAGAGAATTCCAAGTGGCCTCCAGGCTCCAAGCTGTCAGCACACAGCCCTGTGTGGGACTCGAACCCACAAACTGTGGGATCACGACCTGAGCTAAAGTCAAACGCTTAAATGACTGAGCCACCCAGGTGCCCCTGCTTATATTTTTATCTTGATTTTATGTGTCTTTTTATATTTTATCCCATTTTAAAGGAAAACCTAAAGAAATAATGAAAAATGAAGTGATCATTAGAAACCAGGATACCTATGTATAAAAATAAACTTTGAAAGTTCCGTGACAAAAATGGAGGGCCATTGAGACAAATCACCGCTAGGTTCCACTGGGATACAAAGAAGAAATGGCATAATGTTATAAGATCAGGAGAAGAGAGTATTGCCCATGATTCCCTGAAGCTATAGATGAAGAAATACAACTCAGTTCTATGGAGTGAGCCTGGACCTCTCAGCTCTGACACCTGTGATTTCTGCTTCTATGCAATAGCCTCCCCCTAGAAATTGGAAAAGTTATGGCAATATAGAACCTATGAGAGAAAAAATTTGTATGCACACATATGATTACCTAAGAAAAAATTAAAATTGTTGGAAAAATAAGACAATAAATTATACCATAATGGAAATAACCTCACTCAGTGTCTGTCAACTATTATCAATTTAGACTGAATCACGTTAGTCAGATTCATGATGGTTTCGTGCCATTTACAACCAGTATTTCAATGAGAGTTCAAATCCAAAGAGGTGTTTTCCTTAAGAGGTTAAGGTTTTTTCCTTTTCCCTTTAGTGGCAATGGATAAGATTAGAAGGATTTTTCTCACATGTGTATAAAGCTTCATTACTTCCTATGATCATGAATTCTAACTACATTGGAATATTGACAAAAATCTGATACAAAATTTCTCAAATGAGAACATTTTTGAAAAGTTAACGTCCAAAAGTTCCCCTGAGCTTATTATCATTATCATTGTGATTATCATTGAAAATCTTCAACTAATTTTTAAACATGAAATTTCTTTGGTCATGCCACATTCCCAAACTGGCTTCCTGAATGTTCATCCACGTCCCCATGAGTTAATGGAAAATATTAGTGAAGAGAAGGAAAATCCAGGCACACACCAAACGTCTATTTGTGAGAGCAAGTTAAGTCCTGAGAATCCAATCCCTTTTGAAAGCAGATCAAAGCCACACAACTCAACACATGTTTGCGATATCTAATTTATATTGGGACTAGATGAATCCAGATGCACAATGGGTCCAACATCTTGAACTATTTGCCAAATGTTTGAGACTTCATAAAATCTAAACTCCACCTGACACCTTCAGGTTAATTTTAAAGCAATCATTATTCACCAGGAAACTGAAAACATGTGTTTCTGATTTGTTCACACTTAAGTCATCAAAATATTTTTCACAAAGTGATTTGATAGCCAAGAAAATTTTGGCGTGCCTTTTTTTTTTTTTTCTGAAGAAGGAAATTTGGTTTTGCCTAAGGAATTTGGCTAATTCCCCTGTGGGAATAGGTTTCTGCCATCATGATGAGGCAGATAGATGTGTGAAGGTAACATCAACCAGTAACCTGGTTAGTGACAGGCTGTGTAACCTTCTGCATCAAACTCCCACCCACCTCTATACCAGACTCTTTTCTCAAACTGAGAAACCAAAATGGCTCATCTTCTTCACTATTCTGTGTCATCTGTAAGGGAAGATTTCCAAGTTCTAGTGGAAAATGATGAGCTTAGCTGTGGTCTCCATTCCTCCAGTAGCTCGGAGACTTTTTGAGAAGACTCTTAACCTCTTTTGGCCTTGTCTACCTAATCTGAAAAATTCTGGTGAGAAATGTTATCACTTATAGCAGGAATTAGGCTAAAGACTTTCCAAGTAACTTTTCCCTAGAAAACACTTATTAAAAAACTCAGCGTGCTCTGAAACACAATTCCAGATGTGGTAAGAAGCAGCAGAAGGGACAGTGGATATGCCTGTTTCGAATTAAAATAAAAATATCAGAACAGAGGAAAATTTATTTTAAAAAACCTTCAATAAATCAACCAGAAAACTAACCATGTGTCAATTCTACCATTGCAGAGATTCTGGAAATGTTTTTACTGGTCCATTTCAACCATCTATTGATTACAAGAGGGTATTTTTGGCCACCTAAAACTCATTTAAAGTGTAGATTCATCCACCCTCTCATGGAATGAATTAACAACTCAAAAAATCTATTTAACTTATATTTTCTGGAGGTATTAGTACTTCAAAAATAAGCTTATGATCATATTAATTCCTTTTATTTTCCCAAATTTACCTTTGTCATTTTCTAATAAATTTCATTTGGTTAGAGTTCCTTCAATGACTTCTGCAAAACACATTTATGGAACATTTGCTACATGCAAAGCACTGTTCTAGACACTCTAGGGAGTTCAAAAAGGAATTGGATGTTGTTTTGTGCCCACATAAAATTTACCGTCTATTTGGCAAGAGAGGACAAAAATGTAAAAATAATAACACACGATTCACAGTGAAGTTAAAGATAGTGTGCTCTGGGGGGCACCTGGGTGGCTCGGTCAGTTGGGCGTTCAACTTCGGCTCAGGTCATGATCTCCAAGTTCATGAGTTCAAGCCCCATGTTGGGCTCTGTGCTGACAGCTCAGAGCCTGAAGCCTGCTTCAGATTCTGTCTCCCTCTCTCTCTGCCCCTCCCCTGCTCATGCTATGTCTCTGTCTCTCTCTCTCTCAGATATAAACATTAAAAACAAATTTTAAAGATAGTTTGCTCTGTGAGTTCAAAGAATATTTGTTACTCCTAGATAAAGGTTGAGAAAAAGCTTCACACAGAAGAAAGGACTCCTGACTGAGATTTCTTTTTTTTTTTTTTAATTTTATGAATATTTATTTATTTATTTATTTTAAAGTTTATTTATTTTGAGAAAGAGAAAAACAGGGGAGAGAGAGAGACAGAATGAGTGAGGAAGGGGCAGAGAGAGAGAGGGAGAGAGAGAATCCCAAGCAGGATCCATGCTGTCATCATGGAGCCTAATGCAGGGCTTGATCTCCTGAACAGCAAGATCATGGCCTGAGCCAAAACCAAGAGTTGGGTACTCAACCAACTGAGCCACCCAGGCACCCCATAATGTTTGTTTCCTTTTGAGAGAGAGAATGAGAGGGAGACACAGAATCTGAAGCAGGCTCCAGACTCTGAGCTATCAGCACAGAGCCCAATGCAGGGCTCAAATCCATGAACTGTGACATTATGACTGGAGTTGAAGTCAGATGCTTAAGTGACTGAACCATCCAGGCGCTCCGCTGACCGAAATGTCAAAGAGAAAACTCGGACATACAAAGGGAAAAGAGAGGGGGGTCCCAGGCAAATGCAATAGTGTGAACAAAAATCTCAGATCTGAAAAATTATAAACGTTTATTAAATGGCTATAAAGTATAAACCTTTTGTAGGAAGCACCAGAAAGCAATGTCTTTAGAGGAATGTTAAGAAACTATAGTATTGGGGCACCTGGGTGTCTCAGTCAGTTAAATGTCTGACTCTTGATTTTAGCTCAGGTCATGATCTCACAGTTTGTGAGTTTGAGCCCCGGGTCAGGGCTGATAGCACAGGAGCCTGCTCGGGATTCTCCCTCTATCCCTCTCTCTTTTCCCCTCCCCCACTTTCACGTGTGCACATGCTCTCTCTCTCTCTCTCTCAAAATAAATAAATAAACTTAAAAAAAAAACAAAAAACTAGAGCATCTTGTCAGGCCAAGAATTTAGAACATAAATCTATAATAATAACAATCAATATTGGATGATTACCTATTATATGCTAAGCAGGTGTTATCTTGTTCCAACATGAGAACACTATGAATAGGCACTATTATTGTCTCCATTTGACAGATGTGAAAACTGAAGCAAAGAAAGATTAAGTAATTTTCCCAAGTTCACTCAACTAGTAAGTGATAGAGCTGGAATTCAAACTTAGGGAAACTGGCCTTAAAGACCATGTCCTTAATGATCATGCGAAATCTGCTTCAGTGAAGGTGGGTGATAAGAAGTGGAGGGAGCATCAAATGTCTGTGAATAGTTGAATAATATTGACAGAACTGAGGGATAAGAAATTTTTCAAAAGTCATGTTTAAGGAAGATTTAAAGAGGGGAAGAGATTAAAAGTGTAGAAACCAGTTCACAGGCTTTTAAAATAGTTGGCGGTGGGGTAGGGGACACAGTCACAAAGATCTCTATTTAGGTCATGGCCAGGGAAAGTATTGAGAGCAGCCTGGAGCCAATTTGAAAGTAAAATTGGTAGTTGTTTGCAACCTGTTGTTGAACGTGAGGATGAGGAGAGAGAGAGTCAAAAACAACCATGAATTTAATACTAAGAGCCTAAATGTCCATCAACTGATGAATGGATAAAGAAATTGTGGTTTATATACACAATGGAGTACTACGTGGCAATGAGAAAGAATGAAATATGGCCCTTTGTAGCAACGTGGATGGAACTGGAGAGTGTTATGCTAAGTGAAATAAGTCATACAGAGAAAGACAGATACCATATGTGTTCACTCTTATGTGGATCCTGAGAAACTTAACAGGAACCCATGGGGGAGGGGAAGGGAAAAAAAAAAGAGGTTAGAGTGGGAGAAAGTCAAAGCATAAGAGACTCTTAAAAACTGAGAACAAACTGAGGGTTGATGGGGGGTGGGAAGGAGGGGAGGGTGGGTAAGGGGTATTGAGGAGGACACCTGTTGGGATGAGCACTGGGTGTTGTATGGAAACCAATTTGACAATAAATTTCATATATTTAAAAAATAAATAAATCAAAAAAGAAAAAGAAAAAATACTAAGTGGCAGAGAATATGGGTTTTCTTTACAAAAATAGAGAACCCAGATGGGGGTGCAGGCCCAAGAAGATTGATGCTTGTCGAAGTTTGTCACCTAACTCTCCTGAAACATAACACAGTCAGTTGGAAATGTGGGGTGTGAACTGTGGAAATCACTTGGTGGGGTATATAGATTTGAGACAGGTCCTCAAAGCCTTGAGTGCTAAAGCTTTGAAATTGAATGTTCTTGCCAATGGATAACATAAAAAAGAAGAAAAAGTCAAAAAGCACGTGGTCTGCCACATTCGAGGAAAGTGGAAGACTGAATGAGAGAGGAAAGGTGCAAGGAAAATGATCAAGAAAAACAAGGGAAGAGAAAATTTCAAAAAAGATCCACAGGAAGGCTTGAAATGCTGTAAAAGGCTGCATAGCACTGGGAGGTTGTCATTTTATTTAGTGACTACTTTGAGGCTTTAGAAGGTATTGGAGGGGGGGGGAGGGTTGTAGTGCAATAATGCAGACAACGGGTAGGTGGGGATAAAGGGCAGAGTGAAGGGTAGAGGAGGTCGCAGTGCAGAAGGCAACCCACCATTCAAGGTGGTTGAGAATGAGAGAATAAAAAATGGAGGGCATGGCAAGGTCAGAGGGAAAGGCCTTTTAAGGATGGGGGGCTTGGAGAATTGCAGGATGAGAAGAGGAGAAGTAGATAAACTGGCCTCAAATAAGGGATAGCAGCCACTAATGAGCATTTCCTGTGTCCCAGATTTTACTGTGATTTGCATGGATTTCCCCTTTTTCACAACAACCTTAATAGGTTGCATTTAACACAAGAGAAAACAGAGGCACCTTGAGGTTGGGTAGTTGTCCAGGGTCAGTGGGACAGGAGGGCTTGGAGGGCAGAGACTCCAGAGCGAGAGCCTTTCCCCACCTGGCACCCCTCTCCTCAGGGCAGGTGGAGGAGCCCGGTCAAGAGCAAGGAGAGCTAGACAGGGGAAAAAAGGATACTGGAATATTAACCTTGATTGTTTCCAGGTAATGGCGTCGAGACACTCACTGGGAAGAAGGAGGGCGTCCTTTTAATTTTGATGTTATTTTTATTTTACACAATGAACAGAATAATAAACAATATTAAAGTAAAAGTGCCAGCCTGAAATTAAGCGATAAGATTTTAGTTCAAACCCTATCTCATCAGCTATATAAATAAATAAGGTTTTTTGTGTTATGAAAACAACACAGCAAAAAATGTAAACTGTAATGCAAAGAGGAATCTTATGAAAGCAAAATCTTTTGATGGCCCCAGCCTTACTCCTAAAGGTATCTCTGATAGTAATTTGAATGTATCCTTTGGAAATCTATGCATGTGTGAGTGCTGTGCATGTATATACATATTTCTGTATTTTGATTTTTTTAAAAAAGCAAAACTAAAAGTGTTTCGGAACATCTTCCTCATCACCACTTAACTTTTCTGAGAAACTTCATAGTATCCTCTTATATATACAATAATAATATTTTTAGTTAATCCCTTATTACCGGACATTTACTTTTTGATAGCTTTTTTTCTTGTTATTACCGACCATGACAATTAAGTCTTTCCCCAATAGTATGTATTTCTGTGGGAAAAATTCCTAGACTTTTAAGTGCATTTTAAATTTATGTAGATACAGTCTACTCCTGAAGCCAATATTACACTACATGTTAACTAACCAGAATTTACATAAACATTTGGAATGAATAAATAAATAAATAGATAAATACATAAATAAATAAAATTTGTGTGTAGGTATTGCTGAATTTCTATCTGCAAAGGTTGTACCGATTCCCATGTCCACTCTGAGATGGCCTGTTGACCTATCTCTTGCCAAGTTTCTATATCGCCAAACTTTTTAATTTCTGATGATCTGGTATGCATAAAACTGTAACATTTTTGCACTTATAAAATTATGAGAATGGTTGAACATTTGTCATGCATTTATAGGAACTGTTGGGTTTTATTTATTTTATTTTACTTTTTAATTTTTTTAATGTTTATTTACTTTTGAGAGAGAGAGAGAGAGAGAGGCAGAGAGACAGAGCACGAGTCGAGGAGAGTAGAGAAAGAGAGAGGGAGACACAGAATCCGAAGCAGGCTCCGGGCTCCCAGGTGTCAGCCCAGAGCTTGATGCAGGGCTCGAACTCATGAACCGCAAGATCATGATTTGAGCCAAAGCCAGAAGGTAGACCAACTTGAACCACCCAGGCATCCCGGATTTAATTTTTAATTATAGTAACAGAGGTATAAATGTACTGGCGGAAAAAGAAGAGAGAGGGGGAAAAAACTTGTATGAGTTAAAAGGGGCTTGATATCTAGAGTAGAAAAAGGAATCACACAAGTGTATGAGCACCGACCTACTGAAGTCGACACAGAGGGAATACCTTCAGAGAGGAAGCACAGTCCTTTTTCTGAAATGACAGGACAGGCTGGGAAGACTGGATGAAGAAAGGGTGGTTGTGAGGTAGAGAAGAATAAAAGTTAAGTTGCGGTTAGAAAGGGGATTTTCTCGTGATTGTTAACTCCCATGGAAGAAGTTCTCATACATCTTATAAAAGCCTTGCAACTACTTTAGAGTCAGACTTTCTTCTTGTCCATTTCCTGGTCTTCCCCGTCAAAGACTGGGCCACATTTCTGAGTTGAATATTTGTGTATCTGAGGAGTAAAATAGCTTCTCTGTATTGATAAACTTCTAGATGCAAAAGGATACGGATGCCTATGTGCACATCTAGTTGGAATATAGTAGAACCTTATAAACATTAGCCCTTATAGTAAATTTTGTTTGTTCCCAAATATTGTAAAAGCCTATAGGAAATTTACTCAATGGATTATTCTAGAAATGGTTGCACTGTCATGTATGTATTGTAATTTGATAATTACAGTCCCATGTGAAGATAATATGAGCATTAACATATGTTAATTTTATGTAGCCAAGAAACATAAGTACAATATAATTTACCTCTGTTTATTATCCTGCACACTTACCACGTTCCTACCGGTCTGCAGGTTACTGGGAATTCAATAATGAAATGGTCACAGTCCCATTGTGGACAGAAGCAAATAAATGCCTAATTAATACTAAGTGTGAATTATAAGGCCAGATCTTTATAAGAACACATAGAATGTATGACTCTTCCAGTATCAGGAAAAGGGAAATATTCCTGTAGAATCTGAAGGTGAGTTACAACTAAAAGATAGTAAGTCATTAATTTTTAAGCACTAAAAACTTAATTCTCTCCAATATAAATCACAAGGTGTGGTAGCTACAACAAACCTACTCTTGTACCAGGTACAAGATCTGAAGTTCATTACTGGTCACAAGACCTTTGAATTTTCTGAGAGATTCTTGTAAGTGCTGAAACAGAGAAAATGTGGAATTCATAGAAACCCCACCGATGTAAATATTATGTTCTTCCAATTGCCATTATGCCTCATCAGTAATTTGTATTAATCTCATCAGCTTTAATGATTCAAAAGGCTTGATTTCTAAAATTACGAATTCTAGTGCTATGTTACGTTATGTTACTAACGTATGCAGATGTACTGTAGTTGTTCTGTAAGCTCATCTATCTTGTCAAGCAGTACAATCAGGATATAACCTATATTCCCTTGCACTCTTCACACCTGGCATTCTTGGTATTTCCTTTGAATTACAGACATCTCCTAATAAAAGAACATGTATTATCATTCCATGGTTGTAAAGCCTTATAGAGTGTACATTTGATCAAAGCAATTTTTAAATATCAGGCCCAAAGTCAGGTTAGAAAGGGAAAGCCTTAGTGATGAAATCAACATTAAAAAAAAAAAACACTATTAGAAAACCAGTAAATCTAATTAAGGTGCAATTGAAACTAATAATCTTTATTTTTGGTGATATTGGAAATGGCTGAAGGATATATCATTGTGGAAAAGAAATACCAAAACAAGGGAGGGGTAGGGAGTTCCACATTCTCTGTAAAAATCACCAAAATGATAGATTCAAATCCTAAATGGGATGTTTCAGCTTTAAGTTGCTAGCCACAGATAATGAGAATACACCCAAGTCATTCAGAGGAATCAATTTAAAGAAGTCTACGTCCTGAGGGATGTGAGTGGCTGCAATCAGCGATGACACTGTTAGAAACAAAAGCAGTTTGGGGCGCCTGGGTGGCGCAGTCGGTTGAGCGTCCGACTTCAGCCAGGTCACGATCTCACGGTCCGTGAGTTCGAGCCCCGCGTCGGGCTCTGGGCTGATGGCTCAGAGCCTGGAGCCTGTTTCCGATTCTGTGTCTCCCTCTTTCTCTGTCCCTCCCCCGTTCATGCTCTGTCTCTCTCTGTCCCAAAAATAAATAAAAAAATTAAAAAAAAAAAAAAAAAAAAGAAAAAAAAGAAACAAAAGCAGTTTAAAATTAATGATCTTGATTTGACCTGACTTTATTTCACTGGAATTAATGAAGTATACATTTATTCATATGGTATGGGTTATCTATCCCTTCAATTCATGAGTTCTCCATTATCCTGGGGATTTGTGTTGTGGGTCTCCCTAAAAATATGGCCACTTTACAATAAATTTGCTCAGTTTCTTAATATGGCTTTCAAGGTTTTCTCAGGGTCTCATAATAGTCTATAATGACCTTTCCAATTTTCTCTTCCACAATTCCCTGCCCTAAACCAAACAGAACTATTCACCAAATAAACCTGAACTTCCTTCTCCCCGGAAACCTCTTTCTCCTGTCCCTATCTTAAATGTTTTATGCCCTCTCCTAAGTGTCAGTGTCCCTAGGAACACTACCTGAAACAAGAATTCATGTGCAAGGGATTTATTGAGGAAGCATTCTGCTCCCAAGAGAATTCGCTAAGCAACAAGGGGAAGAAGATGAAGTCAGGTAAGATGTGATCTGAGACAAAGTCTCAGCCTCAGCCTGATCCTCCAGGTGAGCTCTGGAATGTGAATTACACCTAGGAGTTTGTCTTGATTTTTCCTCCACCAGTCATTGGCAAAGGACTTGGCAAGGGGAGGGACAAACCTAAATCCTATGAGCTTGCAGAAGTCAAAGAAGCCAAAAAACACAGAAGCTGGGAGAGAGGCACAAAGACATGGTCAAAGTCTTCCAGGATCTGGGCAGAGCACCAACAGAGACAACTATACGTGCCATACAAATGCCACTTTTCAAATAATCCATGAAGTTGTCCTCAGACAAGCTTATCAGGATCCCGGTAGGGGGTTGAATTACTCTTGTGGCACAGTTCTTATTCTGCCTTGAGCTCTGTGGATTTGGGTTACTTGTCTTCTAATTACCTTAAGAGCAGTCGGTGTTTATGTCTTATTCATTATTTCAGTCTTTCAAGTATCTATCCAAGTGGCTTGCATTAAGTACATAAGCAATAAAAAGTCACTGATTTGAAAAGGGGAGAGACAAACACATTTGAATGGGGTCCACGATGGACCCATCTTGTTAGCAAATTCTTCAATGTAACAAATATTCTTATAATAAAATTTCATTATTATTTCTAGATAAGGGAATCAACTAGAAACTAAAAGTAAAGAATCACTTATTAAGTCAATAAATGAAATCATAAGCTCAAAGAGTGAAACTCCTAGAAGAATTTGGGTTCTAAGTTTTTCAGAGCCCAAAAGAAGGATGAGCTGACTTCCTGGTAACTCCCTTGGTAAATACCTGCTCTTTGCATACTTTTCATAAAGTTTACGGAGTGGGAATTGGTCAGAAGGGTTTTGCCACTGCCTACAGGGCTTATTCACCATTACTATGGGATCTGCTGGTATGTCTTTGCCCTAGTGCCCAAATTACCTATCACTTGACTCTCTTTTCTTTGAATCACTATTCTTTTTCTTCATCGGCCATGGGTAAGAAGTTTGCATGTGGACACTTGTGACTATGGAAGGAAAACAAAACAAAACAAAACAGGTTTAATGTGAGCTAACCCAAATAGGTCATACAGCTAACACTGACCAAAGAGTGGATCAAGGGCCCATATTAATGCAAACTTGGGCTCCAAGCAGAATGTGCTGATAATGGTTTGGAAGTAGCTGCTCTCTGTTTTTCAGATTAGAGACTCTCTAAGCTCACAGCAAAGGTTTCCCACCTGTTTTCTACTGTTTATCCAGGCATTTACCAGATGGGCTGATACAGCAAGTGCAGATTGGAAGCTTCACTTTCTCATGTATCCATAACCTGCTCTGTTCATGGGAGCGATGAAGTGAACCTACGCTTCATAGAACCAGTGGGTTCATATACTGTTAGAATTCATGGAGCTACAGGGTGATCTAGTCACCTTGTCCCGTCTCACAATTTTCCGCTGAAAGAATATGGGCCAATAGTATTGATGAGCTATCCAAAACCATTCTAATAATGTATCCTGACTCTCAGGACAGCATTCTTTCTGGCATGCCATACTATTTCTTAAATTATTTCAGGAATTCATAAATAGTCTGATGAAACTGCATCTTCAAAATATAATTGCATGTAGTAAAAGTTCTCACTGAAACAGTCTCCAATGTTAGGGGCAGACAGATCATGAATTATACACAATTTTTACTAAAGCAGTGAACTGAATTTTAATATAAGCTTATATTTCAGATTTAATATAAGATTATATCTGTTTATGATAAACTGATGCCATATTTCACTGAAATTGAAACTTCAATGCTATTAATAGGAAGATATACCATTAGTTTATTCACCACTAAGAAAAAATCTGCCAATTAAATTATGCTTCACAATTTCAGAGAGTTTGCAATGTTTAAAAGAAAAGTTAATCCTAGAACCAATAAAATATATTATATTTTTGTATATATTATGTATATATAAATTCATTAAACCATTCTATCTTTGAAACAGAACCATTAGCAAATAAATGACCAATAAAATTTTTAAAAGAGTTTAGGATTCTGAGACTATATATAATAAGTATATATTAATTTTATTGCTTTACTATTCAGGATGGAAAAGAATTTAAATTTGGTGGTCATAGAACTAAGTTTAAAATTTTACTTTTTAAAAAATGTGCTAGTCACACGGGAAAAGTTAGAAGGAACAAAAGAGTAAATTTTGGAGACAATCTGGTATTAGGAACAAAATTAAAAGCATATTTGCAACATGTTAAGTAAAAAAAAAAGTAAAACTGAAATTGCAAAGTATTGGCAAAGTAATAATACAGAAAACTCCCACAAATTAGAATCTATGGGCTATCACCAACATTATCCTTAGAGAAAATTCATAGTCTTAAAATTGTATGTAAAAAGCAATGAAAATAACAATTAAGTATTCAATTCACTACCAAGAAAAGATAAAATGTATTGAAAAAATGAACTTAACAGAGATAAAATAAAATTTAAAAAAGTGTGAAAAAAAAGCAACCCAACAGCCAGTTGTTTGCAAGAAAATATGATGTAATATGTAATTTAACAGCCACCTATTCAAAAACTATATGAGAAACCATAACTATACCAAGTTAAAAGTACAATTAGATATGATAAATGCAGCACAAAAGACAATTAAACTAAATAAGAAGGAAAAGTAAAGAAATCAATTGACATAGGAAAATAAAAATATATTGAAAATATAAATTTTGCTCTATGCAAAATGGATAATTTTCTATGAAAGTATAAATGAAAAAATAACAAAAAAATTAAGCAAACAAATTACTACAGAAGAAACTGAGAAAATCACAAGTCATTCTCACATCACCAAAAACATGTTCCTCAGACAGTTTCACAAATCAGTTCATCAATAATTTCAAACCTGCAAGGAATATGTAGTTATCCTAACAATTTTAGATCATACATAAAAAAGGAAAAAAAATTCCAGTCTTCCAAAGTCAATGCCAAAATCTAATAGTGCAAAATAGAAAAACTACAGAATATTAGTAAATTATATTCATGGATCTTAATGGTAAAATGCTAAATATAGTATTGGACACGTGAAAATGGTAGAATGGAGTCTATCACAGGTATGTAAAAACGGTTTGACCAGAGAAATTCTGTAAGTCAAAGGAGAAGTATATCATCATCCTAACAGATGATCTTTGCTTGCTACCCCTCCATGTCTACTTGGGTTCAGCCCTCAAGGACACCCAGAAGGAGAACAGAGAGGAGCAGTGAGGATAAGAGTGTTTACATCTTTCATATCCTCAAATATCACAGCTTCTCCCAAGGCAGCCCTCACTACATTATTGTCCCTTTCAGTTTCATTAAATAATCCTTTTCTTTGCAACTCCAAGTATAAGGGGAAACAGGCACTGAGCTCTACCCCGTAGATTTCTTATATCCTGACCCATACTTTTGAACCCTCCTGGATTATCTTGGCTTGTAAAACTCAATATAGTTATCAAATTTCCCCCAAATTAATCTATACATTCAATGTAATCCCAGTGAAAATCTCAGTAGTTTTTCATAGAACTTGGTGAGCTACTTCTTTTTTTTTTTAATTTACTTATTTATTTTAAGAGAGAGAGCACGAGTGGGGTAGGGGCAGAGAAAGGAGGAGAGAGAATTCCAAGCAGGCACCACACTGTCAGCGCTGAGCCGAATGCGGGGCTCAAATTCAGGAACTGGGAGATCATGACCTGAGCAGAGATCAAGAGACAGACACTCAACTGAGTGAGCCACCCAGACGCCCTGACAAGCTACTTCTAAAATTCACACAGTAATTCAAAGGACCCAGAATATATAAACACCTTTAAAAAACATGAACAAAGTTAAAGAACTAACATTATTTCATTACAAGTCTTATTATAAGAGAGCATGGTATTGTGGTAAAGACAGGCAAAATGCAGTGAGACAGAATCAAGACTCTAGAAAAAGACCCAGCAAAAAAAAAAAAGTCAACTGATGTCTTCTGATAAAGAAGCAAAGAGTTCGGTGAAGAAAGAATGATCTTTTTGAACTGGTGCTGGACTAACTAGGTATTCAATGGGTTAAATAGGAAATGGACATTAGGGAAGGCGCTTTTACAGATGAATACTGGGTGTCATATTTAAGAGATGAGTCATTGAGTTCTACTCCTAAAACCAAGACTACACTGCATGTTAACTAACTTGAATTTAAATTTAAAAAAATATAACTGAAAGTGAATCGTAGACTTAACTCAAAAACTAAAATTTCTACAATAAAACAAGAAAAAAAATTGTGACCTTGGGTTAGGCAAATATTTCTTAGCTAAAACACCAAAAACACAATCCAACAAACTGACACATTAGACTGTATAAAAAGTAAGAAAAACATATTGGAAGAAACGCCTGGGTGGCTCAGTCAGTTGAACATCTAACTCTTGATTTCACCTCAGGTCATGATCTCACAGTTGTTGAGACTGAGCCCCCACATTGGGCCCTGCACCGACAGTGCAGAATCTGCCTAGGATTCTCTCTTCCTCTTTCTCTTCCCCTTCCCTGCTCTCTCTGTCTCTCTCTCTCTCACGGTAAATAAATAAACATTAAAAAAAAACAGATTGGAAGAAAATATTTGGGAAGCATATATCTGATAAAAATTTGTATTTGGAATCTATAGGGAACTTGCAAAACTCAATAATAAAATATCTTGATAAAAAATATGCAAAAGATTTGGACTGGCATTTTACCAAAGTTAAACAAATAGCTAAGACATGAAAAGCTGCTCAATGTCATTGGTCATCAGGACGATGAAACTTAAAACTACAAGGAGCTACTTTTCCACATCTACGAGAATGGTCACTTCTTTTTAACTGCCAGTGACAAGTCAGGGAGAGGACGTGGACAACTGGAACCGTCCTATGTTGCTGGTGGCAATAGAAACTGGCAAAACCACTTTGGAAAACAATCTGACACTTTCCCCAAAACGTTCAACATACACCCACCAAACTGACCAGCTGTTCCACTCCTAGGGATTTGATCAACAGAAATGAAAATATATGTCCATGCAAAGACTTCTACACAAATGTCCATCACACCTCTGTCTATAATAACCAG
Source organism: Panthera pardus (assembly GCF_024362965.1). Lineage (NCBI taxonomy): Eukaryota > Metazoa > Chordata > Mammalia > Carnivora > Felidae > Panthera > Panthera pardus. The sequence goes on along the minus strand of NW_026526765.1, from coordinate 37,572,826 downwards.
TAACTGGAAAAACTTGACTGTTCATCAGCAACTGAACAGAAAAACAAATTGTTGTATATTCATACAATGTAATACCACTTAACAATGAAAGGGATGAACTGTTGATAAATTCCACTACAAGAATGAATCACAATATACCCACTGTGAAAGAAGCCAGACCAAAAAGTATATACGTCATGGGCCCTATTTGTATAAAACTCTAGAAAATGAAAGCCAATCTGAAGTGGGAGAAATTAGATCGGTGATTGCCTGGGGATGGTGTGAGTGGGGTCAGGACAGCAGAGGAATAAAAAGGGGCAAGAGGAAACTTTTCAAGTGAATACATCTATTCTCTTCACTGTGGTGATCATTTATCAGGTGTATACGTATGCCATCTTATCAAACTGCACACTTGAAATATGCACAGTTTATTATATGTTAATTATGCCTCAACAAGCCTATTAAAATGATTTCATGTGGATCAAATAGTCAAACAAAAAATAATGGTAGCATAACAGCACTAGATGCAATCATGAGGACATTTCTTTATGTTTCTGCAGCGTGAAAGCAAACCTAGAATTCGTAAAACAAAAGCATTTATAAAACATAATCTAGAAATAATTACCATTTCCTGTATAGTAAAAAATCAAACCTGGTAAAAAGATAAATATAAGTCAGCAAAATATAGGCCCAATATATATCGCAAAGGCAAAATCTATTAATGCATTCTGACTTACTTAGGATAAACAAGAAAAAGAAAACCAACCCAGAAGAAGAGGCAAATCACAGAGAAATAACAAACTTTGTTGACATTCCCTTTATATACGTCGCTGATTCTTCACAGCGGCTGTGTGGATTGGCGCTGTTGCTCCCATTTACAGATGGGAAACTGAGTCCCAAAGAAGTCTTTTGCTCAAGGCCACACTGTGTAGAGGGAGACAGTGGGATTTAAACTCCGATCTGTCAAGTCCAAAATGCCTGACATTTCCCCTGCCTCCAAAGCTTTCTGCTTTATGGAGGCTTTTTATAGCCTCCCTCATCTTTGATCCTTCAGGGCTTCTAGCTATGATATAAAACTTTATTCGGGAAAGGACAGGACAGACACTGGGTCAGGGGGACCTGAGGCCCCAAATAAGGGAGGGAAAGTTAAGGGTGCCCAAGCCACTCCATGTATGTCTCTTCCGCCCAGTGCCAGGGGGAGAAGCCTAGGGAGAATGCCTCCTAGAACTCCAGTCTTTGCAAAGTCATGGAAGTAGGATGGACGTGCCTCCTGCTTCACCTGAACAGTTCCGATCCACAGCTGTACATCTCCACCAATACTTGTTACTTTCATTATTCATAGCTGCCCTTTCACTCTCCAGTGTCCCTGTCCTGACAATGACATACGCGGCCATTCTCAGAATAGGAGGGATGCAAGAGGACAGAGATGGGCAGAGTCCTAAACTTGGCGAGGGGGAGTAGCAGGGAGGGAAAAGTTTTCTGCTTCTTAGCTTTGAGTATCCCAGTCCTGAGAAACCCGAATGGGATTCTCAGGCAGGATTAAGAGCAGAGAGGGAAGGGCGGGTGTCACCAGGGGTCCACATGGGTCTCCTCAGAGCTGTTTGATGTCACCACCTCTCTGAAGGAGGCAAGTAATGTGAATGCCAAGGGACAGACTTGAACATACATAGAGCCTGGGTTCCAAATCTGCGACCCTGGGCTGCTTCCTAACCACCTAACCACCAGGTCCCTCAGTTTCCCTATCCGTGAGTGTCACTTATAATGGTCTCTCCCTCACTGGGCTGTTAAGAGGGTTAGATGAGCTAACATTTGTAGAAGACTTAAGCAGCGCATGGCACAGAGTCAGCGCTTTACGAGTGTGGTTAAATAAAATAAAATGTAGTCACTGTTCTTGTGGCTCAGGAGAAACCTCAGTAAGTCGTCCATGAATCTGCAAGGACTCCCCACACCTTCCTGGGGTGCAGATGGAAAAAGAGACTAGCAGAGAGGGGGTCCCCGGGCAGGAGAGACTGTCCTGAGGAGCATGGCTGGAGATCAGGGGTCTGTACCGGGAAGGCTGCTTCCTCCACTGGGTGCCTTTCACTGTGCTTGTGATTTGGAGGGAGGGAGGCAAGGAAAGGGGTGTCAAATTTGTGGGAAGAGAATAGTTTTTTTTTAAAAAATATGTTAAAAACATACATTATTTATTTCTTGTATTTAAAGGAACACACACTAAACAAGATGTGATTTATCCTATATTCATTTGACAGAATTGCAAAGTTTTATGATACCTAGTGTTGGCAAGGGTGAACCGGAAGTGATGTGGAAATATGAATATGCACATGTGATGCAAATTTGGCAACTAACTTTGCAATCTACATGGTCATCCTAATTTCTCAATGGTCATGGTTTCCACCCAGAATTTCCACTGTAGGAATTTATCCAATAGAAAAACTGGGACAAGGGAAAGATATGCATAGATGAATGTTGCAGCACTGCCTGCAATAAGAAGATAATTTTTAAAAACTGTATATTCATTCATATTACTACAAAAATTATGCCATAGCCACGAGATGGAAAACTAAGCTGAAAACAAATTACTTAATTTTGGGGGGCTAACATGAAAAAGTTTCAAATACATATTGTTAACAAAACAAAAGCCAAGTTGCAGAAGAGTATGAATAGTGGAATCTTAGTATTTTTTTTAAATTTTTAAAAAATTTTTATTTATTTTTGAGAGAGAGAGAGAAAGAGAGAGAGAAAGAGAGAGAGAGAAAGAGTGTGAGTGGGGGAGGGGCAGAGAGAGAAGGAGACAGAATCTGAAGCAGCCTCCAGGCTTGGACCCTTCAGCACAGAGCCCCACACAGGGCTTGAACCCACCAACGGAGAGTTTATGACCTGAGCCAAAAGACGCTTAACTGACTGAGCCACCCAGGCACTCTTAGTATTTTTAAGGAAATTTTTATGGAAATTATTAATTATTATTACCTCTAAGGTATAGAACTTAGGTCTTGAGTTTAGGCAAGAATGATATGTATGTGTATATTTTTTGCTATTAAATATTTTTAACAATAAATATGCATTGTTTTGTTAAAGTTAATTTTTTCACTGAAAATAAATACAAAAGGAAAATTGGTCTGTGAAAGTATTTTATTTACATGAAACTTTATGCACTTGCTACATGGATCACGGTTCTCAGTTTTTGGCTTTGATTTGTACTTTTATATTGTAACTACTCATCTAACATTATCCTCGACTTGCACCTACAAAGTGCACTAATTATTTGCATATTGCGCGAATGATTAAAAAAATAAATGAATGAAGCCAAAAAAAAGGGATGTTGAAATACTCCTAGCCTTTTCTTTAGGGTTCTAATTCCTGCACAGAGGAGAGGACCAAGCAAATGTAGGCTTTTTTTTTTTCCCAATGACTCATTTTTAAAACAAAGTGAAACATTATCTGTAATTTTAACTGCAATCTGTTCCTCTGAGGTTTCAAGCCCCGTTTGAACACCAAATTAGATTCCTCCAATGACTGTATTCCCTTATCCATCCCTCTGATTTTTATTTCAAGGCCATCAAGTCACTAGATAATTGAGTCCATTTTTTTAATCCATCATCTGCAGTCACTTTTTTTCAGTGCTTGCCTCTGAGACCTATAATCTATGGGACTTTTTCCATTACTCTATATTTGGTTTTGAAGTACTCACCCACTTAAACAAACCTTACTCAGAGTGCCCAACTCTTCCATTTACGTATTGAATCTTAGCCTTAACTCCTGCTTTGCCCTTTAATAATTAAAAATACAGATATAGATGATATACGTATAGGTATATTTATATATGGACTTTGATCTAAAAGAGTGACTTGCCGTGTCTCCCTATAATATTGTCTTTGATTCCTTGCACAGTAGAAAATGCTTATGGACAATTGTCACCAAATATGCATTTCCCATTGGCAGTCAAAGCCCTATGCATTGTGTCCTTGTTGCTGGCTCAGAGTAGTCTCCTCGGGCCATTCCACTGTCACAAAAGCTCCCTGACAGAATACACTGGCTGTGGAAATGTGCCTCAGTTTCCAGGCTGATTCAGTAGGCTTAACATTTATCCTGTTGCAATATTTGTCCCCTTTGCTCCTCTTGTGATTACTTGGGTTCTTAAGTAAAGGTTGATCTTTGTTCTTTGGGTGTTTGGATGGCATTTCTGTTTAAAGGCAGAGTTTCCTAGACGTGCACCCTAGAAGCTGTGCTCTTTTTGCTATATACAGATATACACTGATATACACAGACAAGATTTAGCAATTGCCAGTAATGGATTTTTGCTCTCAAATATCTAAACAACTTGCATTTATGTAGTATTGTTCAGTTCAAAGTCATTTTATATTCCTTATGCTCATTACATAATCTTAATTTTACTCATTATAACCCATTTGGTCATCGTAATCCCATGATGAAAGCAAGTCAGGTGTAATTGTTTCCTCTTCTGCTCAAAAAACATCATCAAACAGTCAAGGTCACATGGTTCTTACGTGGCACAACAGATACTAAAACTCAGAGTATCTGACTTTTCACCATATACGAATTCATTCAGGTTAATTAATAATTCAAATGATTCTAAAATTTCTTGACAAATTTAAGATTACTTTTACAGAATATTGGCCTTTAGAGAGTTTACAGAGAACCATCATTTGCTGCAATCATGTTTTTGTAATATAAATTAGCTCATATGTGGTCATAAAAAGGTGAATGGATGTCAGTGTAATGTGGACACTGAGTCGGTTCAGGCGCTTTAATCTTTATTTACATTTCCTTTTAAGGCAAATTCCTTTTTTAAGGTAAATAAATCTCATGTTTACTCTAATTTTTCTGTAATAGAATATTTAGCATGTCTGCTTACCTGTGCTAGTATTTTTATTAGGATTGCTAACAGGTTTGTTAAGCTATAGTTACAAGTTTAATAGTATCTAAGTGATCGATGGTGGTTTAGCCAAAGGTGATGTAATGAGAGAAAGAGAGAACGGTTGGATGTAAGGTATATTTCTGACATGGCACCAATGGGACCTGGTGATGGATGAAATGGGTAGGGGAAAGGTTGAAGTGTAGAGGTTATCAAGGGTGATGCCCAGTTTTCAAAGAGTGGCATGTCCAAAATCCAGATTTAGGTAGTGTGGAAGTGTTGACTGTAGTATATAAGTTAGGGTATGAGCAAGAGAGTAGGTAGCTGAGAGGGGGTAGAGGACTAGGACATTGGAGAGGACTGACTCAAACATGGCGGGTGGGGGGCTGTTCCTGAAGTCAAGGAATGAAGGTAGGGATAAAGAAAGACAGGAAGGCTGTGAGTCAGGAGCTTTAAAAAAAGTCTTCAGTTGTCTCGTTGATGGAAGAGGAGCCAAAATCTCCTATACTGGCTGACGGTCTTTAGTAGTCCTGTTCTTCCATTTTCTTGGCATAACCTGATATTCCCAAGGATTTAAAACTGTAAATGCACTAACAGTGTGTGACTGCTCAGACTGTTGGTATGATCAAAAAGATTTGTTCCAGGCACTCTCTAATTTGGGGGTCAGGTGAGCACTACATTGGGATCAGGTGCCTGACCCCCATGACGCTAACCCAGCAAAAGATTTCCTTAGAGAGATTCCATATTTCTTTTCCCATTGCTCCATAGGTCAGGCATGACACGATTTTTCCTATTGGCAACTGATACTGTACAGTGTAGTCTTAGATCTATAATGGAAATAGGCTTCTCATCTCTGCTTTCTTGCAATATTTATTCCCCCACCTGAGTATACACAGCTTTGTGTGGTTCTCCAGATGTTTTATATAGAAGTGACTAGTCTGATGTAGGCAGAGTAAAGTGCTCTATCCATGAGTCTCCCACAGCACTTGCTATGCTCTTATATCACTTGTCACATTGTATCATATTCATCTCATCTTTCTACATGTAAATCTCTCTCTGGGCTGTTAACTTGTCAATGCAATGGTCTATTTCTTGTTTGCCTGTTTCCCTAGTCTAGCAGAATGTCATATAATAGCTTCTCAATAAATGTTTGAAGAAGAGAGACAGGTAGTGTAGGGACCATGTCTCGCATTTCAGTATTTCCCTCAACACAGCAAACACGGTGTTGTTCATTTACTCAAAGCTAGACCGTGAGACAGAATGGTAAGCAAAGACGGAGCCAGCTGCTGCTCCCGTAAAGGTTATTGTCTTGGGTCATTTTTATTACAAGTGCTTAATAAATACATTTAATTCATTTAAGTGCTTAGTAAATACAAATTAATTCACTTAGATACGATCACCTACAGCTAATTGAAAAAAATCACCCTTCCTTTTTCATCAGTTAATTTCATTTGAACTTGTTTGCATATTGGGATCTTCAGTGCCTCAACTTAATTTATTTTGGGTAAAGTCACAAAGTTTTCACCTCTGACCATGTATGTTCTCCCTTGGAGCCTTGTTCAACACCACCTCTTGAAAATGAAAGGGATAATAATTAACAAGTATATAACTGCTGCTTACATGGTGCTTACAAAGTTATCATTGTATTTCATAATCACAGCCAGTGAATAAAGTAGGTGGGGCGTGTGCTACTGTTTCTCCAATATCACAGATGAGAATGCTGAGGCAGAGAGAGTGAGTAAATGATGTACTGTTTTTAATTCTTTTTTAATGTTTATTTATTTTCAAGAGACAGAGAGAGAGAGAGAGAGAGAGAGAGGCAGAGAGAGAGGGAGACAGGGGATCCGAAGCAGCCTCTGTGCTGACATCAGAGATCCCAATGCTGGACTCGAACTCATGAACCATGAGATCATGACCTGAGCCGAAATCAGATGTTTAACCAACTGAACCACCTAGGTGCCCCAATCGTGTACTGTTTTCAAATGTTTTTTGCTTTTTTTTTCTCTAAAACACTAGATATCACTGAAATTCAGTGAAAGGCCAAATTTGTACCAAGACTTCTGATCCTGAAAAAGGAGTACTTTTCATCACAGTATGTTGCTTCTCTATATTATCCGGTAATAACCAGTGCTTATCTTTATCAACTATTTAGTGAGTATGTAATAACTGCCAGGCACTGTGCTAATCACTTAACATGTATCATCAATCACTCACTCTACCCTATAAGAAAAAAAAATCCTCTTTAACAAATAAAGAAAATTGGGTATGAATGAATAGTTTGCCTGTGGTCTCACAACTGCAGTGATGTACTTGCTGACCTAGACCTCTTGCCCTCGATAGCCATGGGTTCTAATGTTTTAATTCTCTTCATCCATAACATGTATTGTTCTTCATGTCTCACACCACAGTGGGTCTGAAGGACATGCCCTCTGTCAGAATTCACACCATCCACGAATGCCTGTGGCTTCTTGTTGAACTTGAGTTATCAGCCCTGCTGTGGAGAGTAACTTTTAGCTCTTGGTGCCCCTTCCTGCCAATAGACCAGGGTAAGCAAACACACTGTTCTCATGTCGAATCTCAGGATAGCCCGCGTCTCAATGAGGTTCCTTCTTTCCCAGAACCCTCAAATAATCCCAACACTGCCCTGCAACTCTGAAAACCAAAGTGATAGACAGTATTGTTAAGCTACGGGAAACCACAACAATAAAATGTTTTCAGACCCTTTCCAAAGACAATTGAAACTTACATTAAACCTGCATTTACATAATGGATGCAGGTAAATTAAGTGGCTCGTAACAGAGTAGAAACTAGCTTTGCGTGACTTTCTTAGAGCTTGTTAGATTCTTTGAATCATGACATGATTTAAATATATATTATACTATACACCCAACACCTTACTATATATTAAAGTCACCAATGTCCTCCAAGATGCTGCCACTTACTCTAATTATCCAGGAGTTGCTTTGTGTTCACACCCTTCACATCTCCCACCGTAATAGAAAGGGCCTCAGCCAAAACTGATGTGGGAATATTGAGTTTGGCCAGAATAATGTAGTTGAAATAAAGTACCAATGGGGGCAAGGAAATCTTTTTTTTTTCATAACTACTTCTTCATTCTTGCTAAAGCAAGCCATATCTGTGTCCTTGATTTGCACACACCCTTGACATTTTGCAATATATGTGTATGTGTGGATAATTTTTTTAATCCATCAAAAGGGTTTCTCTTTTGAAAGTCTAAGTGAACAGCTGCCTTCAGCTGAGACACATTTAACTTTCTGACAGGTACAAGAATTCTGATCCCCAGAGACTAGCACTTTTCTTTTCAGAGCCATCTCCTATCTTTGTGACTCTCTGGTAGAAACCGGCAATATCCATGCATTCGTTATGGATAAACTAATCCAGAAGATTCTACTCATTTCCTTCCTAAAAGAGCAAAGTTGGGCCAGTAATGAATGAAATCTGCTTCTCTTTCTTTAGAAGTAAAGAATCTTGATAAGGAATCTGAGAAGTGTTCTAGGCCATCCCTTATAAACTGGAAGTAAAAGATTTGATAAGCAATTATAAAAGAAAAATACATTTCCACTTTTCTGTTTGCCATATAAAGGATATTTCCTTAAAAACTGTTAGAAACACTTTGTAAGTAAATAAGTATGTTCACTTCTAACCCCTAATAGAAAACAAAGTAAAAGAAACAGGGAAATAAATGTTATATTAATTGTCTGTATATTAAAAACTGAAACTATTCAGTTGTATGGTAGATGTTATAACTTGGCTTCGTGGGCTTAATCCACATCCTTATGACGTTATCTAAAAATAAAGTGTCATGCAGAACAGCAGTTAAGTTAGTATGTCTTTAGTTATTATGATGCTTTTGCAGATGGAACTCTGCCTAAAATCAAGCTTCTTAGAATTGGACTTCTTCAGTGATGTTAACATCGCTGATCATAAAGAGAAATCACTTGTTTACTTCTGTAAGTTTTTTGAGGGGATATAAAGTTTTTACCTTAGTAAATTTGCTATATTCTGATATTTGATTTTGTTTTTAAATTCAAATAGACAAACTGATTTTGATATTTTTCTTCTTAGCAGATGAACGGGATAGTTCAATAAAATGCTAGTATATTTTGAAGCTTGAAATAACACTCCTGACCTTCTGTCCTTAGGGCATGAGTTTTGAGATTTCCCCTTTATTCCTCATGAAGAGTTTTATAGCTTCCATTCATATCAACTTGTTCCTTCTCCCACGGCCCAAGTGTATTAGAATACCTCAACTAGACACGGTAAATTCATAAAAAATGTTAGTGTGAGCATGCCCCACCAAGAAAATGTATATTGAGTGTTTTTAATTAATAGTAATAATTCAGTTGGATATTGATTAATAATGATATTATGATGATATTAATATGATATTAATTTGTGGGACACTGTTATATTATTTCTTAGTTAATAAGCAAAAGTAGCATGTTTTGAAGACTGGGAACTTTTAAGTCATTTAGACTATGAACTGAATCAATCCACACACAAAAAGTATTATTGATATAATTTATTTTAGAAATCCCTCTTTAAAATAAATGTCGTGGTATGCCATACCATAACTAAACATGCATAAATCTATATTGCTTTCTATATATAGATAGCATTTAATTGTTTCTAGATAATTTTTAATTGCTTTCATTTCTCACCTAATTTTTATTCTGTCTATTCCAGTATTTTGGTAACGAGGATAAAGTTTAAAAAACAATAATTTTTAAATAACAATAACACGTTGTTTCTATATTCTTTCTCTGAAGGTATACAAAATTAACAGAAAAAGTTGAACCTAGAAACCAAATTAACCGATTTTATGAAATGTAAGCTTAATAAAAATGGAATGTTTTAAATGATGAAACCCTACATCTCTGCCTTCCTTAATATTCTTACGCTATCCCATCTTTCCATTTCTTGGCTGATGCATAGTATTAAACTATGTAACTTACTAGGAACATAATTTTAATAGATTTAGTTTGGTTTAATTATTAGTCACAATATGATATTGGCTACACAGCCATAGCTATGGTAACTACTTTTGAAAATATGAAGAAATGCAGACTAAGAATAGAGAAATGTATGAATTATCATGCATTATCATAAACACAATCATGTTTAATGTTAATTATAATCTATGAGGTGATGAAAAGGCAGCAAAATTGCTAAGTTTAATCCTTTACGTATGAGAAAGTGAGAAAGGGAGAGAGGAAGCCTGAGAGAGAGACATGGGGTAACATTAATGTGCCCATAAATGCGTATAAATTGTTTAAAATATTTGTATCAGAAAAATGTGATGAACTTTCTCCATGAGTTATTATATCACTAAGATTTCATTATTTTGATGAAATGCACTATGTTAATTCAAATGCAATATAATCATAAGTAACACTTTGAGTATATGAACCACACTTGTCAAAGTAAATGAACAAAATATTATTTTGATGTAGGGCCCTTGAACTCCTTTATGGCATTGGTTTTGTTTACATTGTAATTTTCAAAATTAAGTAAGCTACATGGTTCCCTAGTGTGAATTAACAAGTAGCTCTCAATCAATGTTTTACATTTTCTTCAGCAAACCCATGGAGGAAAAAAATGCCTGTTTTCTTTCTTGTGGTATAAAATTATTGTAGTCTATAACTCTTCGCACTTCGCTATGGAGAACATATTTTCAAAGTATGTATTATGTCACCATTCCAGAAGTTCTCCTGTATGTATTCAATAAGAAAAAGCAAAACTACATTCAGAATAATTTCATAATCATGAAACACAGATTAATACACTTTAAAATGTAAATCCTGTTGGGGCGCCCAGGTGGCTCAGTCAGTTAAGCGTCCAACTTGGACTCAGGTCATGATCTCACAGTTCGTGAGTCCGAGCCCCGCGTTGTGACAGCTCAGAGCCTGGACCTTGCTTTGGCTTCTGTGACTCCCTCTCTCTCTGCCCCTCCCCTGCTTGACCTCTGTCTCTGTCTCTGTCTCTCTTTCTTCTCTCTCTCTCTCTCAAAAATAAGTAAACATTAAAAAAATGTTTAAATGTAAATCCTGAGGTCTTTCTATTGAAGCTGTTTCACACTGCCTTTAGTTACTTACTAATACAGTCATGTGAACAAACTGAAGCCATGTCATTGGGCTGCCTGAAGTTCCCTTTCACTCTCACCAGAAAACAATCAAACACTCATTTCCAGAAGTCTCCGTCTCCCATATTTGACAAACCTAAAATCCATTGTTCTCCCTTGAAGGTCCTATTCTTCATAATATAAGTAAAATTTGATTAATGATTTTGAAAATAAAAACAAGAGAATTAAAAATAACACAAATCCATAAAGGCAAACTACATAGAAAATAAAACAGAACATTTAAAAAGAGGCAGTAATTTCAAGGATAAATGTCATGGTTGGTTGTCACTATTTATTGGAAAAGCCAAAATGTGTGCCAATGCAGCATTTCATTGGTGACTGTGACTTAAGAAAAATTTTGAGGATAAACCAAAAGAGTAATCAGTAAAATATGTAAGAGTGGGAGGAAGGACACCTGTTGCCATAGCTTTAAAAAGCCGTGTCTTCAAAGACGGCCTACAAAGAACCCACACAAGTACTAATCTATTGCCTGATTCTCAAAGCCACCAGAGAGAAGCTAGAACTAACAGGAGTGATGATCCTGAACTAATTGGATTTTAAATCAAGATCAAAATGCAGCATGCATTATCCAGAAATGGAACAGTCTAATTTAGTAATTACGGGATTCACTGCAGTTGACTCAATCCCAGCTCTCACTGTTTCGGGCATCAGGTCCACCCCCACTCCCCCTGGGATGGCACAGCCTTCTCATTTGTTTGCCGTTAGGAAACTTCCATCAATGCTGCGTTTCAATTTCTCATTCTCTCTTATCTCCTTTGTATGAATCCCTGTGCCGGGTACGGTTTCCAATCAATAGAACAAAATGGTATCCGTAAATACAATTTGGAAATTATTACACATATTCTCGTTTCCAGTAAATTCTACTTTGGGCCTAGGAATTGTAACCCTTTTATTCTTCTTCACAATCTAAATCACAGGAAGAAAGAAAAGAAAAGTGATTCATCAGTCATCACCTCATGTGTGGAGAAACATAATAGAGGTAGGCCACCACTGAACTTCCAGCAGAATGGAAAACTTGAACTGACTATAGCTGACCATAAAGTAGGGAAGTGGAATTGTTGGTTGCAGCATTGTGAGTTAACAGAACATAGGAAATACTGTTTTCTTTCATTTCCGACTGGTGGCATTGGAAAAAGGCATAGCAGAGGTTAGAGAGCATACACAGGCTTTGGAGGTGACAGAGCTCAGATCTCCACACTAGCTCCATGAACTTAGGCAAGGTATTAAATTTCACTCAGCCTCAATTTTCTCTTCTGCAGAATGAGGCTCATAACAGGATCTACATCACAGGGCTTTAATAAGATAAAGAATATAAAGCTCTTAGGATGGTGTCTGGCTCATGGCAAGTGCTAAGTGTTAGTCCTATGGTGATAATTCTGAATATTCATTCGAATCTTCAAAACTGTATAACTTCACTAGAAAAACAATGGAACAACCAAATAACACTCCTTTTCCCTTTGGCTGCAACAGTGGGGAGAGTAGAAGTGTAAAGAATAGTGTGCAGTTGTAGTTAATATATCGTGGCTTGAACCCACGAACCGTGAGATCATGACCTGAGCTGAAACCAAGAGTCAGATACTTAACCGACTGAGCTACCCAGGCACCACTAGTTCATTGTATTAGATAGCGAAGACTAAAAATAACTAAATATCTGAATCCTTTAGGTAACTAAATTATGGTACCCAAAATTTAATTTCTATTGAGGTATATTTTACATCCCCTGCCCAGCATCTTCTTTCCACAGACGCAACCAGATTGAAAAATAATCGTGAAGAGGAAGTTGCTTAGTGTGCATGATCCTAATGCTATAGAAATATAGGATTTCATTTTTAATGATTTAGCCCAAGGGGCGCCTGGGTGGCTTGGTCGGTTGGGCGTCCACCTTCAGCTCAGGTCATGATCTCATGGTCCGTGAATTCGAGCCCCGCGTCGGGCTCTGTGCTGACAGCTCAGAGCCTGGAGCCTGTTTCGGATTCTGTGTCTCCCTCTCTCTCTGCCCCTCCCCTGTTCATGCTCTGTCTCTCTCTGTCTCAAAAATAAATAAACGTTTAAAAAAAAATTAAAAATGATTTAGTCCAAGAAGGTCTGAGGCATCTACCTTTGCAATAAAAGGGGATGCCTACCTCTGAGAATAGCAACTTGCTCTTTTGAACCAAGGAATCGTCTTCTCTTCTCTTGACACCAAATTTAGCTATTCAGTGCTTTCATGGTTGAACAGTATCTTCCTTTTTAGACTTTTCTGCTCTTTTTTTTTTAGGGATATGTTAACACACTCAACGAGAGTGTGTCAAGTAGTGCTGGCTTGAAGGATATCCTCTTGAGCACGACTTTCATACTTCTCCATGTGTTGTTAAATTTACAAATTAACTTCCAGAGGGATCGTTCTTACTTTCAGTGTCGGCGGGCTCGTCTACGTTTGGTCCCAAGTACAGAGAGTCAGCACAGCCCTGGGGTTAAAATTGTGGGCACTGGAGCCATCCTATAGATTTACAACCTGATTCTGCCACTAAGTAGCTGTGTCACCATGGGTCAAGTTCCTTATTATCTTTGTTTATCTAATTTATAATTATCACCTCGGTTTCTATAATTATAAAATGGAGTTATAATATCCACCTCATAGTGTTGTGCCTGTAAAGATCCATGAGGTCCACATACAAAGTGCATAGAACAGTGTTTGGTGAATGGAAATTATTCAATGAGTGATTCATTATTCATTCTTTATTATTACTATATATAATTCATTCGTTTTTCCCCCTTATTCTTATTCTTTCCAGAATTCTTATGAGAAGCCTGTCACTCCATCTGTATGTTTAAAACCAGCCCTTCAGTGCCTTCGATGCTAAAGGAGTAACACCGTCCTTTACGAAAAGATGCAACACCTCATCTTGTCACCTTTCATTCATCCGGTCACTCAATTTATTTCCAGGTTAAATTCATACTACTTCCTTGACAATATATTTTACTTTTGCATCGCTTCAAAGTAAGTATTTACAAGATCTAGAATATTTTTACTGTGTCTTAATCCTTGAGGAATACATAGGTTGGTTGTCTTAGAAATAGCCTTTTTGCTTACAAATCTTGACAATTGCTTAGGTCAATATATACTTTTCCTATTGGTTGCAAGAGTTACAGTTCAGGAAATAGAAGTATAGTATTGGAGTTTATCACGTTTATAGCTTTCTGTTCTCCCAGGAAAAAACAAAAAATCCATTTTTTTGACCTCCAAGACATGGTGCTCTGCCATGCTGAAAAACAGTGTTTCTAAAACAGGAGCTAAATTTAGATTTAGGAGGCATGAGTTTCTAGCCATAAGGGAATAGCAGGATTTTGAATTAACCTCCTGCCATAAACAACTAGAAAACTGGGCAAAATATAGGAAACAACTATTTTCATACTTTAAACAATAGACAGAACAGCACTGTGATCCCTGAGAGAAAGGAAACAAAAGAAATAAGACCTACAATTTCTTAGGCTCTCTGCCTAGAGATTTCTATGCTGTAGCACAGCAAAAGGAAACCCAAATAGAGCCTGGAGGCCTCTCTGAGCGAAGAGGGCACTAGAATTTGCAAGGCATTTGCAGGAGGGAGTTATGCAGCAAAAGGGCTCCAAAAAATGTGCAGAGCAGTCTTTCTGACTCTTTAGCATAACACAAAACTTAGTATGCATAGAGTGAGGCTCCAAGAGACAAGGCAAGAACAACTTCTGAGAACAATTTTTGGGCAGCTAGATAATGAATAATTTCCTGAGTTTACACTAGTCCAGAACTGTTGAAATTCCCGTTAGCCAGAGTAGAGAGTTCTCCTGAAATACTCAGAACATTCAGTAGAGGCCACCTAAGGGTTATACCTTAGAAGTGAGGCTACAAGTCATGATCTCGCGGCTCATGAGTTCGAGCCCCGTGTCAGGCTCCGTGCTGACAGCTCGGAGCCTGGAACCTTCTTCAGATTCTGTATCTCCCTCTCTCTCTCTGCCCCTCCCCCACTCATGCTCTGTCTCTCTCTCTCAATAATAAATAAGCATTAAAAAAAAGTTAGGGGCGCCTGGGTGACTCAGTCGGTTAAACGTCTGACTTCAGCTCAGGTCATGATCTCACAGTCCGTTGAGTTCGAGCCCCATGGCGGGCTCTGTGCTGACAGCTCAGAGCCTGGAGCCTGCTTCAAATTCTGTGTCTCCCCCTCTCTCTGTCCCTCCCCTGCTCATGCTCTGTCTCTCTCTGTCTTAAAAATAAATAAAAACATTAAAAAAATTTTTTTAATTAAAAAAAAAAGAAGTCAGGCTAAATTAGCCCTAGGAAAAAAGGCTATTCTGAAGCTACCCTAAAAGAACTTGAAAACAGGTCTCAGAAGGATACATTTTTTCCACAAGTAATCTTATTGGCTGTAAGAAAAAAGTCCAATGCTCTTGATTGGAATACAACAAAATCCGGCATCCAACGACATCAAAGCCACCACCTTCCATTAGATTTAGTTTAACTGTGAAGTTGCTTCAGGAGGTAAATATGGAGTCATTAGTTCTTTCGCCAAATATCTGTACTCTTTCCAAGTACATGTGAAACATATACTTCCAACTACATCTTAAAATTAGGTCACACCGGGCTCTCTTTCCTCCTGCCACAGCAACTGGTGATGCCCTAGACTGTGACGGCTTTGCCCACGGTGGACTGCAGTAAGAACATGGAAGAGAGGCTGAAGCCAATCCCCAGTGAACATGCTGCACGAGTAGGAAATAACTTTTTTGTCTTAAACCCTTGATATTTTCCATAGTTGTTAAGCTCATTATAACTTAGCCCATCTCTATTGATAGGATGGCACTAACATCATAGAAAAGAACAAAACACTATCTCCAAATTGTAGGAAACATGAGCCTTTATGATTTATCTGAGCTTTTTGCAGGTCTGTTGATTTAGATTAAGATTTAGACTTAAATGAAGTTTGTGGTTCAATGGGCTTCTTTTATTCTGTACCTCCTCAGATCCTTTAACCTGCACTGGACTCTCCAATTAGAGTCTGTGTGATAAGTGACGTTTTCATACTTAGTTGACCATTAGTTGCTTTTTTTTCCCAGAGTGTCTCCAGCACCAGTGATCTGAGGAACACCCTTTTGGAAATGTTGAAGTCGTCCAATGCTCTGTCTTCCAAATAAGGTGAAACTTCCACACTGAGGTTAATAGGTGTGTATGAACCATACAACTAGAACCCAGGTCTCTTAATTCTGTTTTATGCTTTCTGCTATATGCATCACTGCATTACAATAAAGGACTAAGGTTATATTTTTCCTCATGGGGTAGCTGTTTTCATAGAGAAATGACAATTGTTAAGATTTAAAACAACTAATAAATATCACAAGATTTTAGATTTGTGGTCTTTCTTGGATAAGATGTAGGACAGTGGGAAATGACTGTATTTTGCAATATGTACTTTATGAGAGTGAATCTACATTGATAGAGGTAAAGAATCAACTTAAATGAAACTCATGTAAGTTGCATTGATATTTGAGCTCATATGAGATCATTGAAAAGCTTAAGGCTTCTTTTGAATGCCATACATAAATCTGTCCTGAGCTTCTTCGCATATGGCATAAAAGCCACCTTTTCAGCAAGGCCTTCCTTGACCTTTCTAGAGAAAATTGCACATCTCCACCCCATCTGCCAGGTTAAGAACTCTATCTTTTCTCCTTGTTTTATTTTCCTCTCTAAACTTATGATCCTTTGACATTCTAGGTATTTTCCACGCGTATTTGCTTACTGTCTCTCTCCTTCTTCAGTAGAATGTAAACTCTGTGAGGTCAGGGATATTTGTAAGCGTTCTCTAAAGTAGCCCCAGCACCTGCAAGTATGTGTAGCATATTGTAGTTACTCAGTAAGTACTTGTTGAAATTATGGACAAATTGTTTCTTTATCTCATATAGCTCATATGAATTTGGATATGATCTTTGACTTTCAAAGGGACACAACTTTCTGATGCTGTTTGTGAAGCATTGCATAAGATAATATGTAACTTCAGATTGCTAAATCTAACCAAATGCCAGGTATTCGGAGAATATGAAATAAAAATGACCACTAAGTAAAGTTTCCTAGAGCAAGTTCTGGGAAGAGATATGAAGTAGGTAAAATTGATCTCTAATTAAGTACAATTTTCCCAGGACTCTCACCTGCCTCCTTAGTTGCCCAAATCCCCTATTTCTGAAAACCACTCAATCAACCATCTTTGGAAATATTCCATTTTCTAGCACATTACAATACTCCACGCTGCTCGACATTTTGTCTAACCAGTTCAGGTCCTGGCCCTTTTTGTTACTCTTTTCTCATAAATAGACCAGAAAGTCTCATCACCCCGATCCCATAGTCCGTGCAGCTGTGCTGGGTATCATGACCTTACTCTTCCTTGGTAGACTAATGAGGATATATTTATGAGAATGGAGTGACATCATTATCCTTCAAACTACTTCAATGGGGAAGAACATCTACCAAAAGATGATTTTTCTTCAACTCTGCTCAATTCAATGTTTAGAAAAGATTGGAATCAAGGAGGGTTATTTCATTAGGAGATTGGGGAAAGCACCTCTATCTACAATTATCTTTTATCCCTAACTCTAGTTTCTAATCAAATAGAAGTTTGATTATCCAAAAGAAGCTGGAAAGGAAAAGTTCCTTATTTTAGGTCAACTCAGAATGTCATTCTGTTTATCCTCCTTGGTTCTAATACATGTTCTAATAAATATCTATCTGTGTCCAGGTACAGTGTATATACTAAATGTAAACCTTGGAAATTCTGAGGTTGAAAGAAAGACTGGAGACAAGGCGTAGACCCTTCAGAATGTGTGGTTCTCCAGTGAGTTCCATTACCATGTGAGTTAACTGTTGTATGTGGCTGCAGTGATATGTCAAAAACTCATGACTTCCTTTATGTCTTTTTAAGATTTTTCTCTTTTCTAAAGAACCTCTTTTCCTGAATTAGAGGAATTCTTTATTTGATGTAAATTTCTGTTTCCACTACCAAAGCTGAGTTTTAATTAATTCATTTTGCTGACTGCACTCTTTAGAGAAGATCATTTCCTTTTTGAATGCAAGCAGCAAACGAAAAGATGACACATTTTGTCTTCTTTCTACGCCCAAATGTAAATAATTATGATAACCTCTTGCTATGTGGGAGGTGGCTGTCTAGTGTGATCATTAAATTACAGCTCCTGTATTGTGTTCTCTTTGGTTAATGTTCATCCTAATTCGATAGACTGAATTGTATGTGATGCAGAAAATTCCTATTTGTACTTACAAAATACAGTTTAGCAAATTGCTCCATGACACCATTCATTTTATTTCGTGAACATTTATTGTAGAAAATGAATACAGTTCTTTTTATTAGTTACACTGTGTTCTTGCAGAAAAAGAGACCAAAACCTTTTATAAATATGTCTTATTAAAAAAAATCCAACTAAGGGAAATAGTATTATTTTACCCACTTCACTATGAAAAGTTAATATATAGAATCATATATATATATATATACACACACACACACATATGTGTATATATATATGTGTGTATATATATATATATATATATATATGTATGATTGATATCCTTCTTCAACATCACATATCATGTTAAGGACAGAATCAAAGACAGAAACTACCTCCTACAATTCCATAGCTCCCTCTTTACCTGCTGGATCACACTTGGATCCAGCTACAACTCTTCCAAATGGTAGTTTTCTGAGCCAGAGTGGCTCTGAGACATGGAGAATATCTTTTATGTCATTTCTTCCCTTTTACCTCAATGTCTGCTCAGTCCTCAGTTCGCACATGCCTCCCCTTACCCCCTGAAGAACACTACAGTTGTTAGTGTTGTACCCAGTGATATGTACATTCTGACAATGCTACTGATCCTGGGAACCATGATTCATATTTTATTGCCACCTTACTGTGTGGTTTTTACAGCTGGTTTTATTGTCCCCATCTATTTATTCAGAAGGTGTCATTTTGAAAATATAAACCTAAAAATAGGAAAACAGTTGAGGAGAAAAAGAGAATGTGTGCTTTTTTAGAATGAGTTTAATAAACTGTATATTTCAGAAGGTTTCCACTCTCCCAAATTTATTTTCCTGAATGTCCTCCCACCCCCACCTCAAGAAATAAAGACGTCATAAATAGAGCAGAGACCATCAGAGCTAGAAGGAATCTTAGAATTGGGGCGCCTGGGTGGCTCAGTCAGTTAAGCATCTAACTTTGGCTCAGGTCATGATCTCCCACTTGGTGTTCAAGCCCCACATTGGGCTCTTGACTGTCAGAGTGGAGCCCACTTCGGATCCTCTGTCTCCTTCTTTCTGCATGCACGAGCGTGCTCTCTCTCTCTCTCTCTCTCTCTCTCAAAAGAAGGAATCTTAGAATTAACCTGTCAAACACTTCCACTGTACAGATGGCAAACTAAACTCTAGAGCAAGTAAGAATATGACTTGCTCAAACTCATATGGACATATCACTCATAGAGAAAAGCCAACTCCTTCTCTACTCAGGCCTCTGTCCAGAGCTACTTTGCACATTATGCTGCTCAGTGAGTCCTTTGTGATTGATAGTGAGCCCTTGACTGTTTGCACTGCATTGAGGAGGGTGCCATGGGGAGGAGTTCAGAGGAAGGAAAGATTTTTATCTGAAGTGAGGTTTGCTGATCTCAAGATTGTTGGGCTTGACCCGTGAAAAGTTGGAAAAATCCCAAAGATCTTGTGAAAAGTAGGAGGTATTTGTTCTGTTTTCTTAGACACAATTGTAAATATCTCCCAGGACAAGAATCATGGTTAATAATAATTGATCAACCGGGGCGCCTGGGAGGCGCAGTCGGTTAACCCTCAGACTTCGGTTCAGGTCATGATCTCACCGTTTGTGGGTTTGAGCCCCGCGTTGGGCTCTGTGCTGACAGCTTGGAGCCTGGAGCCTGCTTCCGATTCTGGATTCTGTGTCTCCGTGTCTCTCTCTGCCCCTCCCCCACTTGTGCTCTGTCTATCAAAAATAAATAAAATGTAAATAAATAAATAAATAAATAATTGATCAATCAAGCTATCATGAGGTATTTATTAAATATATAATGTGTATGCAGCACTATATTCCAGAAAAGTGAAGTGTGCCAAGGAAAATAGTGATCGAAATGAATGTTTTGGTTTTAGTATTTCCACTATGTACACAGACTTCTCCTCTACAAAGTGGAATAATAACCTCACAGTTCTTTGAAAGAACCAAAGATAAAAATCAAGATTATGTAAATTAGGTAATTGTCAAACTGTAGTTGCTATATGATCACATTTTATTATTTTAAAAAGATTTTTATGTGTAGAAGAAATGCATATTTATAAAAGTGCCAAATACGAAAGTGTCTAAGAAAAATGAATGTATATTTGAATTCTAGTTTATGTGCAGTGAATTTGTTCAGTCTCCTTACTTGTGTCTGGGTTACCTTTGAAAACGAATTGCCCATGACACTTTTGGGAAAGATTTCACCATATTGTAAACAACTCCTTTTCCTTTTAGAACTTCAGCTCTGCAATTTTCGTTCCATACATATCTTCTCTTTCATGTCCTGTGAAACCTACAAAAAATAGATGCCTACATTTTTGCTTTTGTTAAATATGGCCATTTTTTGTCCATTGATCTTGATTCTCTATTCCATGATGCTTATGATAGGAATTAGTACCTTTTACTATTCAGCCTAATGTGCATTTCTACTTAAGTCAGTTGGTTACTCTTTCCCAACCTAATAGCTAGAACATAGCATCAAGAAAATATTATGGCGTTTTAAACAAATACATATTTTTAGATTACTGAAGTAAAACTCAGTGACAAAAAGCAGGCTCTTTTAGTTTTCTGCCGGAAAATTGCTTTTAAAATTACTTTATATTGAGTTTAAAGTCATTTTAAGAGTGAAATGTTTCCATTTTAATCAATGTAAGTATTTCAAACTAGATGAAAATCGAATATGTTTCATTTTCATTTTTTAAAAATGAATGTTCTATTAACTTAGTTTTTAAACTCAATATAAAAATCTTTTAAAATTTAAAATTTCTCTTCAGACTTTTTTTTTATTCTCCAGGAGTTCTCATTTATCAGATCATAAATGGTATAGATACATATATATGTATATGGGGTATACATGCATATTCAATATCTTATACTGAGTTTCAAGTAAGTTAATTTTATATAATACATATGCATATATATATAAGCATAAAATACATATATAACCACACACATAGAAAGAGAAAAGACTCTCACAGGACAATCTCAAGGCTACAGAAATGGATCACAGAACACAGCAACCAATATTTTCAGTCAGTTTCCAAATGATAATTGCGATGTTATTACAACAAAAATCATTAAAAAATAATGGATATTATGTACATTATATTCTCACTTTTTGTTCAGTATTTGGGGGTTGTTTAAAGGACTTCATTTGCTTATTCCATTTCATTTGATTCAATGGCAGGTATCTGGTCCTTAGCACACAATACAATCCCCTAACTATGTTACTACTAACAAACACACAACAATGAAACAAAACAACAATGTTTTTATCACATCTATTCTACATACACAAACACATTCACACATATTTTGTTTAGCTTATTTCTTCCTTATTTTTGCCACATCGTCTCTTTAGGTGTAGCTAAAGCTCTGTATCTCTGCTTTGTTTGGAGATTTGCTTTCTTCAGACCCTCCTCCGATATTTCTGGATCTCACAGCCCCCAGTGCGGTGCTCTTTTCTTTTGGAATAGTTCACCAAACTGTAGCTGTGTGGGAATTGATTGGGAGTGCCTCTGTAGCTTGGCACTCAGCGGGGAAGTACTACCAACCAAGTCATGGATATGTGTTCCCACATGGCTGGCTACTCTTATGTCCACTCGAAGATTCTCTATCAGAAACATCTGAGTCAGAATAAATAGTCTGGAGCTGGGACCTGGTCTTCCTGTATTTTGTCCTTTTCCTCTGATGGTACTGGAGCAAGCTCCACAGAAAATAAATCTTAGATACAAGGGAGAAGACTAGAAAAATTAAACCATGCTCTATCATCACCAGTTGAAGTGCCTATAAAAATTTGGAGCAATTACTTTGTTAATGACTTCGCTGAGGGTAAGCCTCCAAGAAGCTCTGGTCATAGAATCACAATGGCTGCAGCTGCGCGAGGCTGGGTGCTTTCAACTTTCAGGCAACTCTTTGAACATAGTATTTTTATTTCAGTTCATATCTCCGGAGTTTCCATATGAATAAACTCTAAGACTCAAAGCAAAGCTCAGCACACTGAGAGTTAGTAACAGTTCCATCTGAAACCAGGAATCACAGGCAATGTGTGCAGAAGGTGACCCAGGTTGGTGGAGGAACATATGGACCTCTTCAAGCCATTTAATAGGACAGAGCTGCATATTGCAGGGTATTTCTTAGAAAAAGTGCTGAGTTTTGTCTGCTTTGGGGTTTCACAGCCATGGTTGTGCACAGATGTGACAATGACTATGGATTTTACTAAGGGAATATGTTTGCTGTTCACCAGTTTGGGCCATACCTACCTTAGAATCGAACGTAAGGGAATAAAACCCATCATGTCAAAAACGCTGGGGGGGAATAAGTCAGTGTACACATTAAGAAGAAAAAATAGTCTAATAGCCCTTGCAACAAATAAATTCTTTGGTGAAATCATGCACAAAAGTTGAAAAAGAATCAGATAGCCTGGGTTTGTACTTCCGTACATGATATGGTAGAAATTAAAAAAAGAAATTAAGCCCTAAGTTTCCTCACAATTTGTGTTGCTGCTTATTTAAACTCATAAAGAAACGAGAAGATGAAAGGTCAAATTACGAGCTTATCACTGGAAATCTACCAATAGCATTAAAAAAATTAAATTTCAAGAAAAAAAAGAGAAAGTGTTGCTACTTAAGTGTATTTTCATGGGCTTTGTGTTGTGGTTGTTGTTTTATCGACATTGATGTTGCTGTTTTCCAAAGTCCATATATGAAACCCAGACATGTAACCCAAGAGTCTTTCAAGTCAGTGTTTATCCAAGGGTTTTAAAAGAGCAGATTTTACGAATCTTATTTTATTCAAGTCTAAATATTTTAAGTTCCTCTAGTTCTCGCAGCTAAGAAATAATTAGTTTAACAGATTTCTGCCATCAGTCTAGCTGTATGCAGTAAGGGCAATTATGAAAGCACGAAATGGATATTTGCCTCCTTTAAAATTTGAAATATTTTTATAAGAAAAATGATTGAATCCAACATAAGTCTTGTCAAACCTCATCTGTTCTTGAAAGCTGAGTACACGGCTTGGTTTTAAAGATAGCAGCGAGGCATTAAATAAAGGAGATGGAATCACGAAATTTAAGATGATTCCTAACGCTTAAGCACTCGCGAAAGTCATGACTAAGGGGAAAATGGAAGTATTTTAGTGGATATTTAGAGTCAACCTTACAAAGCCCTCTAACAACGGAGAGAATTCTATAAAACTAAACATTTTGTCTTTGGACATAAACACATTTTGAAAATTTTAAGTATCCTATACGGAGGACAAACACATTGATTTGGATTTGTGAAAGGATTATGTTTGCAGGATGACTAAACAGCACACTGAAGGATGAAGTAATTCATAAGGAAACACTTTAGAATATAAATACTATATCCAGTTTTAAAACATGCATAATGCATGGTACTTGTGATTCCATGATAATCGTATTCACTTGCAGCTGATTCTTTTTTCACCCCGCGTTCTCCTAATCACTGTACCATAGAATGAGAGGAACAGAGCCCAACCCCTTCACATTACAGACGAGAAAATAGAGCTAAAATAAAATTTAAAATACAATAGGGCAATCCAGTGGGAAAATTCTCTAAGCAGTTAAGAATAATATGCTTAACATGGAGACCTTGATTTCTGTCATTCTCCTTTGTGGTAAAAGTAACTCTGCTGTGCTGGAGATAAATCCAAAAGCACACCCTGAAGGTACAAAGACAAGGAAATAAATAAGGAATTGCGAATCTAAAGGCAATGCAGAGAGCATGCAAGTTATATTTTCGCTGACCTTTCTTCAGGTTAAGAGCAAGAAGTTTGGTGTTAGTAACCTGAAATTGCAGCCCCAGGGCTATCTGCCATGTATTTGTTGATTGACTAACCTGTGCTTTCTTCGTCTCTGTTTCCTTGTCTCCAGAATGACATATTAATATCTACCCTGCCTATGTAACAAGGCCATCGTGAAGAACAAATGAGACAAAGGATTTGAAAGGCTTTGTAAGTTCCCAGGCATCACGAAATGATCGTGCTCTTAGTGTTGGTACCACTTACGAGTCTGCATTGCTTCGGGTCAGACTTGTTGCCAAATGACACCAAATTGAGTTTCTGGAGGACAGCCAGTTGATAAACATTGAAATGAAGGTATGCTTTCAATAAGTCACACCTGTAGCCATCTTTCACTGTTCAACTGACAACTGGGCCTTGCTTCATATTACTTGGCAAACCTCACTTCTTCAGAACCCTCTCTGGAACAATGTAAGGCTGCCAGTGCCTCTGCGAATCCTCAGCAAAAAGAGCAATCTTCTTTGCTTTCTCATTTGCATATTATTTTTTAATATCATCTTAGCCTTGCAACTGTGCACTACACGGGTCTGGATTTTTCAAACAAAACAACAACGTAAAAGAGTAAAGGCAACAAGTTCTATATTGAAAGAGCTACCATGGAGTAGAGGAGTAAAGCTTGCAAAAAGCAGGTATCCAATGCCTGTTCGAATGACAGGGAGGAGAGGCTAACATAACTGGATTCTTAGCTTCCAAAGGAGTTAAAAATGAAACAGCTCCAGCTTAAAATCAATATGAAATTCTATAGGCAGCCTTTACAAAGAAATCAAGGCAAGCATAATATGATCTCGGCGCTCACTCTCGGGAAGAAACGATCACTCCTTCGTGCAGCTCTAGCTAAATGCAAAAGCCAAGTCCTCCTAAAAGCCCGCCCAAAATGGAATTACTGCAATCAGGCACTGTGGTCAGGAGGGCATGGCTGAGATTGATGAGGTTATCAAGAGACAAATAAGGAGCGAGCCTATACAAATTGCTGAGCAGAAAAAGAAAATGGGTTCACGTAGCATATCATTAACAGTTTTCTTTCGAGGGATAGAATCATATTTCCACTTAGCCTATCAATGGGCTTCCAAATATGCAAACTCAATTAAACAAGAGATGGAAGGAGCCCCACCATCCCACTCAGAATGGCCCCCATCAGTCAGATTTGGTTTTCTAAGTGCTGATCACAAGTGGCCCTCCCTATCTGACTTCAGTGAGTTACAATGGACTCTCCATAGCTCTATGGATGGGGCAGCCCTGAGTATAAAAAGCAAGGAAAGAAAATATAAGCTTTACCTCGCTGCACATACATGTATATATTTTTTAAATGCCTCAAGGTAAATCAGAGACATTGAGTAGTTCAAGAATTGACATTTTTATAATCTTTTATCAGGGGATTCATGTTGTAGACCCTTTTGAATGGTTGAATCTGCTACTTTGGATAAAGTCTTTCAAACATAGACATAACACTAGGAGAAACCCCAGAGAGTGCTCTAGTTTGGAATCCTCATTTTACAGCTGGGGAAACACAGTCCACTGACACTGTGTACCTGATTTCAAAAGTTGACCCTGGAGTCCAGCCAGGATCCCATCTCCCTCAGGTACCTTTACTCTTAGCTCAAAGCTTTCTTCCTCTCTTGCCCCTTGTTCAGAGTTAACTCATTTCTAGGTTCACCAAAGCAACAAATTATGACCGCAAAGCCTTCAAGTAATTAATACATCTCTAGATGGTATTTATGGAAATGATTGGCCTGCACCATATTTCCAAAGTAAAACTTATGAGGCAAAGGCAATTTTTTTGAAGGGAGAAAGAGGTGGCAATCTCCCCATATTAAATTTAACTCCAGGTGAGAATAATTTTAAATTTGTTATGGAGGTGCTCCAAGTTTTATTTGATTCCTTGAAAATGTATGCTGTAGTCAAATTTCCAAGTGCTTTAAAATATTTTTTTGAGAATGACCTTGGGAATCCATGACTGGACTGCCTATTATGTTCATCTTCGTGTTTGTTTATCAATATAGGCATCAAGAGGACCTAGAGAAGTAGCTTTTGCTGGTACCTGAATTAAGAATATGGCTTCGGGGGCACCTGGGTGGCTCAGTTGATTGAGCATCCAACTCTTGATTTTGGTTCAGGTCATGATCTCAGGGTCTTGGGATCGAGCCCCATGTCAGACTCTGCACCTAGTGTGAAGCCTCCTAAAGATTCTCTCTCTCTCTCCCCCTCTGCCCCTCTCCCCTACTCACACTCTCTCTCTTTCTAAAATAATTTTTAAAGTTTAAAATAAAAGAATGTGGTTTCTTTCTTTACCAATAGTTACCCAAGAAGAATGCCATCTTAGGGGAAATGTTGAGAATCAAATACCTTCACCTGTTGCCTTGACGAATTAGGCAGTGTCAATATTCCTGGAACCCCTTTATTTCTGGGAAAAAAGTAGGGAAAAAAAAAGAAGTCAATACAATGTATTGTCTCTGCCCTTATAGCAGAAGAGCAGAGCAACAGATTTCTGTTTCTTCCAAGTCCCTTCTGTAGTAGCCGAGGCCTTCTTGGAAAGCAAGGTGGGGAGAACTGTTGTCAAAGGGAGAGAGTGCACATGCACTAGGACCACATAAGCCCAGAGGAGCTCACTGTGGAAATGAGAGCCCGAGGAAGATAATCAGGGGCCTACTGAATAAGATACTGCCCATATCAGATATTGAGGATTCGTTCATAGAGGGTTTCCCACGGTTTCTCCTACTTTCTTTTATTTTCTCTCCTTTAAAACCTCATTTTCACCCAAACCACAAGTTTTGGGTATTATATCTCTACTATTTTGGAAGTGACATATTATATATAACACATTAGTGGAGTAAAGCCAAAAATCAAATTAGCTTAAATTGAAAAGCAAACAATATTCATTTTTACACATTTTCTAGAACTGAAGAACACATTTATTTTAAGTCTTTATTCTAAAGGCTGTTTATATCATAGCTAATAATATTTGTGATATATGACTTAGGAGAGATGTCTGTGTGTTTTTTTAATTGCAGCTTCATTTTTTCCTGTAAAGACGATTTTGATAAGTGATCTTCTCTGAAAGTTGGGAACGTAGGGGAAGATTAATCTAGCCCAGCAGAGAAACTAAAGTGGCAAAAATTGATTAAGGCATTAAAATATCTACAGTATGCCTAGAAAATATGAGCTGTCTCTAAATGGTCCCAGTAAATCACAAACCAAACTCGAAGGAAGCAGTTAAGAAGAGCTTCCCTAGTAATAGAAAAGTTTTCAAGGTAAAGTATTTGGAAAGTGTCATTTTATTTTTATATACTGTGCGATTAGAGAGAAATATTTACACAGCTACAACCCAGTCTTTTCTCCCTAGTTTTTCAGGAAAGAAAAATATCCCTAATGCACAGGTAATATTTACAATGTAGATAATTGTGTAGATATGTTATATTCCTACATATAAACAAACAAATATATTTTGTACTACCTGTGGCCAATTATGTGATGTGACGGAACGGGAGAAATCTCTCAAAATCCACTGTCCCATAGATTGACTCATAAGCCCCCTATCCTGCCTGAAACTCCTCCAACTTTGTATTTCTCTTCTAAGATTTAGAAATATTTTCTAAATTACTCTGTCAGAAAATAACGTTACTTGGGAAAGACCTTGTGAGGAGGGGCAAAGCCATTAGCATTCCTGTTTATATTTGCACATTTACCACGTTAGTTGACTTTGATCTAAGAAACTAATGAAATTTGTTTCGGGAGGTGGGAAAGAGTTGAAACATTTTTTTTTTTCCATGAGGCAAACAGGTCATGTATGACCTCACAATGGTGGTCCAGGGAGAAAGCAGCAAAGTTGTGAGCATTTGGGAGATTTCAAAGTAGGTCAAAGCAGCCTAAAAATAGAACTGAAATCGGGTTTTCTCACTTGAACTGGGCTCACAGTGGCTGTCTCAAAATTCTTGATTTAACTCTTTTGGTCTCGTTTGCATTGTCTCACATATTCCTCACGAAAATGACACTAAATATTTTAGCTTTCTTCAGTCTCTGCATATCTCTCCTCTCCCTCTGAACAGATTTGCCCATTATGTTTACTTTCCTTTGAAGAACAAAACCACTGCAGTGAATTTCTCCTCTATACTTTGGGCTCAGCTCCACTTCCAGAGCAACCCTTGCTCCCTTGCTATGAGCTGACCTCCTAGTGCCTTTTGGAGAGACGCTGCCTATTACCACCTCACTCTTCCTCATGGTGAACTTCTCCCCTCTTTCCACTGCCCTCACTACCATACTTTGGAGAAACATTATTCTATTACTCAATCCTGAAGTTCTCTTTTCCACCATTTTTTTTTTTTTTTTTTTGTCTCTTCTTTCCCTGTTAGACTTTTATCGTAGTTATATTTTCTGCCTCCACCTCCTATTGAAGTTTTCCATTCTGGCTTTGAAATCCTCTTCACCCACTTACTAGCCCAAGAGTGCTGAATAATATCTGTGACCCATGAGCCAATTGATTGAATATTTAATAATTACCTTTTGTATTAGGAACTTCTTCATAAAGTGCATATGTTAAAATTCCCCCATTACATTTATTCTGTTGCTTGGCACTGATATTCCTGAGTTTAAACATTGAACTGGTGAGGTGCCTGGGTGGCTCTGTCGGTTAAGCATCCGACTTTGGCTCAGGTCATGATCTCACGCTTTGTGAGTTCGAGCCCCCCTTCGGGTTCTGTGTTGATATCTCAGAGCCTGGAGCCTGTTTCAGATTCTGTGTCTCCCTCTCTCTCTGTTTCTCTCTCTCTCTCTCTCTCTCTCAAAAATAAACAAAAGTTTAAAAAAAGTAAGAAAACAAAAACAAAAACACTGAACTGGCACAGTGAGCTCAGAGGTTTCATCAGGCTGAGATGGAATGAAGTTTTTCTCTTATACTATAAGTAACCTTCTATTCTAGTGCAAAGAATTCAAAGCACTCTGCTCCAACTGTCTTCTGAGAGAAGCTTCCGCATTAACCACATCTCAACAGATCTAGACAGGTCCAAACACGTCCCTAATGTTCTGTTTCTAAGGTTGAGATAGAAGACTGGTCATCCCATCTCTTGACATCAGCTGCCAAGAAGCCAGAAATACTGTAGAGTAAAATAGGCAGACTATACTGTCAGTCAGACTCAGCAGAAAATGCATTAAATTTTTTTTTTTTAATTTTTTTTTCAACGTTTTTTATTTATTTTTGGGACAGAGAGAGACAGAGCATGAACAGCGGAGGGGCAGAGAGAGAGGGAGACACAGAATCGGAAACAGGCTCCAGGCTCCGAGCCATCAGCCCAGAGCCTGATGCGGGGCTCGAACTCACAGACCGCGAGATCGTGACCTGGCTGAAGTCGGACGCTTAACCGACTGCGCCACCCAGGCGCCCCGCATTAAATTTTTTAAAGTAATGTATTTTTTAATGGATCATAGAAAACCTCACTAGAAATTCGTGGGACTCAAAATTATTCATCACAACAGTGAAGACTTGAAGCCATAGTTACCTAAAGAATAATTTCAGTAAAAGGACATATGGAGGCACAAATTTTCCTGGATGACTAAGTGAATTATTTTCCTGGATCCACAGTTATATGACAATCTCTGGATGCTCTACAAATGAAAGAATTATCCATGGCTAGAATCAGGGATTCACATGCTGTGTGTGCGTGCGTGTGTGTGTGTGTGTGTGTGTGTGTGTGTATTTAAAGACTGTCAAGAAAAAAATCCTTTGCTTTCTGAACTATTGAGATTCTCTTCTGAGTAATAGATACCTGTTCTTGCAATCCTATTTGCTCTGCCTCTTCAGGAATAATTTTTTAAAACAGCAATAATGTATAAACAGATCAGTTAACGAAAAGGAAATTCTTTATGTCTCAAACTACATAGGTAAGAGCTCACCAGATTCAGTATCAAAAGTATTTACCAACTTTCTTCTCACAGATGGGCACATCCATGTAGGCAGGCTTCAGGCACAATTAACATACTGATCATTCAACTGCCTTTTTCATTACTGAGAAAATGCTTAAGAACAATTTAGGATATTTATTTCTTCATCACCAATCTTTTCTTCTCTTTCTAAATTATGGATGAGCCAAAATATTGATAAAACTTACATTCTATTAATTTAATTAAAAACTTCCTCCCTTCCTTCCTTCCCTCCTTCCTTCCTTCTTTCCTTCCCTCCTTCCTTCCTTCCTTTCTTCCTTCTTGATTTGAGAAAGAGAGCATGCACGAGCAGGGAGAAAGGCAAAGGGAGAGGAGAGAATCTTAAGCAGGTTCTATGCTCAGCACAGAGCCCCACAGGGGTCTCTATCCCTCGACCCTGGGATCATTACCTGAGCCAAAATCACTAGTCAGATGCTCAGCTGGCTGAGCCATCCAGGCGCCCCTTCCTGTAAAACTTTCATCATAATACCAACATTGTAATTAAAATAGCTAGAGATCAGTAATCACTGCTATGTCAAATTCTCTCAAATCACTAGCCAGAATATTCTTTAGTATTCCTATACTAGAACTTTCCTGAAAACAGTTTAATAACATATTTTTGAACGAGTAGGTACAAATGTTGCTATCATAACAAATATAAAAGTAAATATTCTCCTCTGCACTGGTAATAGCACAGAGACGTGGTTCGTGATCTAACCCCCATAATTCAGAATCCTCCTTAAAAATTAGTTCATGTGTTAGTTAAGTGAGGTTAAAAAGAAACTTTCAATATCAAAGATGCCAAAATCACAATAACTTTATCTTCTTCCTCTTTATCTCTTATCATCACCATCATCATTATCCTCTTGCTTTTGTTTGTTTTTCATGACAGGTTGTAAAGAATACACTGTTATTTGGGCTATATTCACACTTTCGGTTCTACCTATTTTACAAACCGATCTGTTACAATTCGGTTAAAATAGGAAAAGCACATGCGTTCTGAGAACCAGTTAGGAGCATATATAATATTTTAGATATTATAAATTTTTAAATCTGTTGCATGATAAAATTATTTTGTCTAAGTATATTTCTTAATTATTTTAATGCTGAGAGTGGAGAGTGTAAGCTTCTAATAGAATGTTCTATAAAACTAGAAGAATATTTTATAAAAATCACCACTTCCAAACCCTCTCAAGTAGCCCTCAATTATTATAAGAGAACATACAGTGATCTTCCATTGAATATGAAGTAATTCTAAAAGAAATCTAACTGTCTTTATAAAAGTAATCTAACTATTATACTTAATGTTTTATCCATTGTTCCCTGATGTGTGTTCTAACTTAAAGATACTGACTTTCCATGAAATGTTTTCTATAATTCACCTCAAAGCCCTTTTAGATAAAGGTATGTAACTAAATCACATATAAATTATCTCTATAGTATCTGAAATATGTTCCAAGACGAATCTGGGAATTTTGGAAGTCTTTGAAAATAACTGCCTACCTGATTTGGTAGCAGATATTTCCACAACAAATGTGAAGAAAAATACATTTGTTTTCACATATAAAAGTGTCTGCTGAATATATACATGCAGCCCATTAGTAAATATAAGAAATTACTATGGTGAGTTCTGATTTGCTTGATTAAAATACAAATTCATTATTCCCTTCAGCATTCATATTCTAATAACATAAATGTTAGCTATTTGGTGTTGTCATTAGTATATTTTAATATTGCCACAGACTGTCAGGAAAAAATAAATAAGTTTTTGCTGAGGATGACACGATCGAACAACCGTACATCCTGAGAGTGATGCATCTAAGAAGTCCTTGAAGCAAGTTGGACAAGAGTGCCAATGGCTCATGAGGATATTTTCCTTTCTCTTGTCAGCACGTTTTGTTTATTTTCAGAACAGATGTTTTATTACCATGGGAGGGGGTGGTCTTGTTGCAACCCCGTCATAGACAAACAAATCAAGGGTGTTACACTGTCAATTCCTGGAAAAAAAGTGATTCTTTTTTCCCTCTCTAAAAGACCTTCTGGTAACCTAATAGAAAATGTTTAACCAAAGCCTTTATACTTCCTACTGGGTAAGTACCCTGCTTGGAGGCAGGCAGAGGGTGTCACCTCACAGGAAGTGCTACTGTTATATTTGATTGTTTCTCTACCTTTGTCTATGGGATGGTTCTGGAAGTGCACTGTCACATACCGCCATATGTAGACCATATCATATGCCATCAAAACAACTGTTGGTACTGATCGATGAGAGACAAATACTTAGTTGGGCTGCTGAGGCCTTTTTGTCTGCTTTTCAGTTTGGACTGGCCAGCATTTTATTATATAAGCAGAATGCTCCATTAGGCAGATTTGCTCCCATTTTCCCAAGCCCACCTCCCCACACCCTGCATCCTGTTCCCCCACCCCACCCTCTGTGCCAGGAGACTTTTGACTATATTTCTGTAAGAAATCATTTGGGTTTGGCCTCTCTCACGGCCAAACACTCTCACTTCTGGGAACCTCTGCAAATAGCTAATTTTATTAAAAACACATTAGGACAAAATATAGGAAAAGTTAAGGAAGTCACTGATGGGTGCTTTTACGATGTTCGGTTGATAAGTTTGACCTACCAACTGACAAAATGAAAGCCATCTCTGCAACTCCCATTCTCCCCCATAACTACACTTCCCCCCCTCCCTCCCCCCCCCCCAGTGAATACAAGAAGCAGTCTGGTTTAGAATGCATAGTTTTATTTTAGCTTAATAATGAGAAAGACTTTGATTGAGAGATGTTTTGGGTTTTTTTTATTTTTTTTAGCTGTTGATTTGTTTTTTTGGTTTAGTGTAGATTTTTTTTTTGTTTTGATTTGGGGTTTGTGAAGCTTTTTGGGTTTTATTTTGTTTTTGGTTTTTTGTTTTTGCTTCTGCCACTGAGCTGCCTGCACGGTAAACAATCTTAGTGCAGAGACTGAAAAAAAAAATACAATAAAGCTTCAAGAGTGGAAATTGCCCAAATGCCTCACGAGAGGTTCAGGCTGGTAATGACAAGAAGACACAAACCAATTGTTTATTTTTTCCTGCCTCCAGCAATATTTTTAGCTTACCACATTTCTTTTTCATATGGATGTGATTTTTTCCCCCGATGAAAAATATATGCTAAGAAGGAGAATGTCTGCAATTAACTAAAATAAAAGAGCAAACTACAGCATGTGCTCTATGGTGCAATAAAGGCAAAGGGCTCTTTGTGAAGAGACATCGCTCCAGGAAAATTCCTTTCTCTAACTGTGATGCATTTGCTTCTATTCTGCATCGTGAACCTCCTGAAAATAGAAACTTTATGTTTAATTGATTTATTTGTAATGAATCTGGCTCGGGGTAAAGACTCTTTGAAGCTGATTGATTACTGCAACAAGCTTAAGATTTCATACCACAACAAACCTTTTTGTACTAATAAACAGTGGGACAATAAAGCTCTGGGGCATGGTGTTTCCCTTCACATTAAAGTGAGGATTTGCAACTTAAGTATGTGAGGGACATAGTTTATGTGCTCCCAAGAAGCAGACATAATGAACTATTTCTTTTAATGGCAGATTATCCCTGTTTCTATTTCCTGGAGTGAAGACCTCGCAAATTGATGTATCTGTCCTCTGAGGTTTTCAGAGAGGCATTATGGCATTTTAAAATATTAATATGAGAGTACATTTAGCTGAAAGTAGCTAGTCTAGGAGTCTCATGTGGCTGCAATGCAGGTCACCAGAGACCTCCTGTCTCTCAAGGCAAATGATTTACTCTAAGTGTATCATTAAGATACACTTTTTGGGAATTTATGATGGTGCTTTTTCACCAAGTTATACCTTTTCCATAAAAATTTAAGTATTTTATGCTATTTTCCCTCACTCTTATTCCTTAAAAACCTGGTCAGTGTCACAGGCAAATTGTAAGTGCCACCTCTTTCAGTGCCACCGTGGGTTTGGGCTGAACACTGATTAACTAGGACTGGATGTCACATCTTGTTACAACTTTGCAGAGCAGAAGACTCTCCTAAGAGATTTGAAAAGAACGGCAATTATTCCTCCAATGGGGAAAGAGAGGAGGGGGTGGAGATAAATCCAGATTCAATGCATGAATTGGACAATAAACACAGAAAAATAATAATCCGATATATAAATGCCAAAGAAACCACTCAGGGAACTGCCTGTAACTATTAATTTTTTAAATAATTACCAGATACTTTTAAATTTTCCTTTTAAATAACAGGTGACTTGGTTTAACCCCCGGCTTTTCAGATTTTAAGAAATCAGTCGATAGCTAGGCATATCTGATGTAGAAAGAGAAAGTAACTCAACCTCAGATTCTCCTGTGTTGTTTCTTATCATCCCCAATGATCATTACATATTAAGGCCTGGCAACCTGACTTGCTAACAAAAAATAACCTTGCTCCTCCGCCGTGAGACAGGTTGGGGCTGTAGCCTATAACTTAGTTATTTGTTAAGTAAGTTTTTGGTCATCTAAAAGGTGGACGCAAATGTGATGCCCTTTATTGTGTGTGCCTGTGAGAGGCTGCCCACAAATAGACTTCAATTATTGCCCTCAATCTGCCTCTGATGTGACTTTGGCACAAAAACACCCCAGATTTCTCATACCATTCCCCTACACGTTGTGATATTCTTATGGCAGGCTAGAACAGAAGCTTCTGTAGTGCATTTGTCTTTATGTGATTGTGGAGGTTAGTTTTAAAACTTCTGTCTCTAAAGATATGATTTGATTTAAAGACTAGACCCAAAAAGGAAAATCATTTAAAATAGTAATGAAGACTCCAACTCACAAAGTCATGATTTTTTTTTCCTGACCAGAACAATGTAATTAATTTATTTAGTTTGGAAATCCATTGTCCATTGGAATCATGCTAATGTAACATCTCAGCAGTAAATATTAAACTCCTTAAATGTGACTCTACAGGATTCCCCGGGAGGAAATGATCCTTTTGCTAATGATAACCATCAACAGTGGAGGAACTAGTAAAAGCAGCAAAGGATTACTCTTCAAGCAACATTTCTTAAAATAGTCTGCCTGATTCTATCAGCAGTGTCTCTAAACGCTATTTTCAAAAAAGTATTGCCAACTTTCTTGAGTATGGAGACTGTGCCTACCATATATGCGCTGTGAAAATGTAGTTTAGCTCACCTGTAAATGGATGCAAAATCACAAGTGTGATAAATAAAGAAGAAAATCATCTTAGAAAATGACAAAGCCCTATCTGTTCTATCTGCAAACTTAGTGAACCGGTCAACGCTTTCTGTAGAATATACTGTATACATGTGTCATCAAATATATTTTTAAATGATTGAAGGATATAATTACATTCAATGGCCATAACCTTTATTTATACAGAAGTTGCCTTTTTCATATAACATAGGCGTAAGATAAGCTGTATTTTTTTAAAATAGGTTGTTAAAGATAAGCTTACTCCGCATAGAATATTCAAAAGAATCACATTTAAATTTTTAATTAAAGCTAATATGATCTTAGGAAAACAAAGCTTTATATTTTAAAATTTAAAAAGTGGTACCCAATCGCCGGCATTGTTTTCCAAGAGCTCTCAACTTCTACTTTGCTAACCAAATTTTATTACTTTCTGTCTAGACCAGGTTCACCTAATACTTTATTGATAAAAACATTTTGTATTTATATCTTAATTCTCATCGAGAGACCTTATAAGGCTTTGCAGACATTACCTCATTCAGATGTTCACAATGTGTCCATGAGGTAGAGAGGTGACAAGCATTATAAATGTTAATGATTTTAATAATACCAATATTTATATAGTGGCCTTTTGTAATGAAGTTCAGAGAATTTCTATTATATATGCTATCCTGCTTCATTCTTCACAGAACCAAAATGATGTTGATTGAAAGCAAGAATTATTGACCCTAAAGTGGATGTGGTTTTCTTGATGTATGCTACTTTCTAAAAATGGTAGAAAATTAGGAGACACAATGAGCCTGTGGAATTAACAATATCGGGATTTGGTGGGATTTATTGATATTCATAAATACCTTTATGAATATATTTTTAATCTTTCCACTTCTAATGAGGTTTTAATGACACCTCCTTCTCTCATTTAGGCTGCTTTCTTGAGTGTCCCTTGTTCTCCTAACCCAGCACCTTACATTATTGAAGTCAGAAGACTCAGGAGTCAGTACCTACTAGACCATTTTAATTTTGCCTTAGTGAAATCACTGAATTTTTCTTAGCCTCAGTTTCCTCACATAAAAATAGGAATATAAAATTTGCCTTAGTTCTTAGCAAGGTTATTTGGAGACCAAACAAGATAACATTGGGGGGGAAAGTTGTGAAGTATAAAACGCCTTTCAGGGGCACCTGAGTGGCTCAGTCAGTTAAGCGTCCGACTTCAGCTCAGGTCATGATCTCACGGTCCCTGAGTTCGAGCCCCGCGTCGGGCTCTGTGCTGACAGCTCAGAGCCTGGAGCCTGTTTCGGATTCTGTGTCTCCCTCTCTCTCTGACCCTCCCCCATTCATGCTCTGTCTCTCTCTGTCTCAAAAATAAATAAACGTTAAAAAAAAATTTAAAAAAAAAACGCCTTTCAAATGAGTTATGTATATATATGTGATATTATCCAGAACAACAACAACAACAACAAAAAGTCTTGCTTCTACAGGTAATGAACCTGTAATGGATATCACTTCCATTATTCATGTGATACAGTTGATATGACAAAGGGAGCTAAATGGTTGAAAATAGGCAATAAATAAGTCATTAAAAATGTTTTTTACATTATGATATAATAGTAATAGTAACCTATTAAAGGACCTCAGTAGAGTTTTGCAAGAAACAACTGATACCGGGCAAAACAAAACAAAATTTGTATTTTGTATTTGGAGTTTCTACTTTAGTCTTAATTATATTAATTTATTTGATTTCTATTTTTCTCAAAATACTATGAAGATTGTCCCCCAATAGAAAATATTTCCATTGGTATTGTATTTCATAACCAACATTAACTTCATCAAAGTTCACTAAGGAAAAGAACAAAGTTCAAGAAATTTTTAGAGAATTTGGTTGAGTATTGCTCACTATTTCTCATGATAGAAAATTTTTAAGAGGTCACCAGCAAAAAAAAAAAAAAAAAAAATTAAAATTTGTGTTTTTCTTACTGACTTAGGCAACTCAGTGAGAAGGTAATATAAATCAAATGTAACTAGAAAAAAGAACCCAAGGAAAAGTAACTTTCATAATTTACTGTGTTTAAAATTCTTAAAAATATAACCAAGTGGCCTGTTTTGAAGCTGGATAAAATGTTCTTTCCCTTATATTCTCTCATGGTTTTCTACTAGGATATATGAAACAGCTTTAAGTCTCTGATTGTGATACTGTGTTTCATCAGAAGAAGAAACTGTGAAATAAATTCTATAGCATAGTCTACTCTCCTATTTTCCTTACTTTTATTGTAAATGCAATAAACCTTAAACTTTTGTTTTTTAATAAACTACATCAGATCTCTGGGTGAATGAACCATCTAATATCTTCCCCACAGTTTCCTTTTACAAAATAAATATTCTTTAAAGGGTAGTTTCACTTGTGTCTTATGTCATTCAGCTTTTTATGGTACTACTCTGTAAAATCTAATAAAATGTTCAAATATAAACACATATGCTCAAAAGGAACTAGGAAAATAGTTTAAAATGGTAACATTTAAAACAAGTGTAAATTTAATGGTTCCTAATTCACTTTCAAATACTTAGGTACCAGTGCTTACTTACTATAACATTTTTTGTGTTTCAATGAATAGTTGCTTCATCATTGTAAAAATTATTAAATTGTCTAATTTCTTCCATTGCTGACATATAAACTATTATAATTAGCATATTCTATGCATTAGAAGCAATAAAGTGGGAAAATCTTAGAATTGAATCACAATGATAAAGTGTTACGGGGGCACCTGGGTGGCTCAGTTGGTTAAGCGTCTGACTCTTGGCTCAGGTCATGATGTCATGTTGTGAGATCAAGACTCTGTGCTAAGTGTGGAGCTTGCATGGGATTCTCTCTCTCCCTCTCTCTCTCTCTCTCCCTGCCCCTCCCTCATTCACACTTTCTCTCTCAAAATAAATACAAACTTTTTAAGAGATGATAAAGTGTTACAATTGCAAAAAGGAAAATTTCTGATTTTGACATTCATTTTTAGCCTAAGCTTTTCAATAATACTATTTGTGGAAAAGTAAGCCATAAATAGAATTCCAGTATCCTTTATGATCATGTACCTATTAAACCAAACTTTGCCTGCACAACCCCTACTGGGGGATTTAGAAATTGCTTTGTTTACATTTGAAACTTGAATCTATTGCCTGTTGGAATCTATCATGATTCATATCCCTTTTACAGAGCCACCTAAAAGTAAAACAAAAAAAGCAATTATAATCATTATTGGTAAATGGGTTCTCATGAATTATACCTGAACTTCTTGGAATTAAATTGTTAAACAAGAATGATTTAAGATAATTTCCAATCAAATGAGACAAATGGTGAGCTCATTCTTACCAGCCTGCCACATCTAATAGCAACTTTGGGTGCAAATCAGAGAAGGCACATTTCAGTCATTTTTCTCATACTGGACAGAAAGCTCAGGTGAAAAAAAAAAAAGGTTAGTAGTTTCTGTTTATTTCTGAGCCAGTTAAATTAATGTTACCCAAAAGAGAATCTGGCCATGACAATCTGTCATCTTAGTTCTAAAAAGAACACCAAAGACAAATGTGCAAGGGGACAAAAATACCTTCTTCATTCATAAGACATGGATGGGGGTGAGGCAAAGCATCCCCAGATCAAAGTGGAGTTAGCATCTAGAGCTTATTAATAAATCTTATAATTCTGTATAGAGAAATATTTCTTCACAAGGATTGCAGACACTAATTCAAGAATCATTAGATGATAGATAAAGACCAAGTGGCCAGAGAATAAATATAGAAGAAAGAGTGACAATACCTAAGTAATGTATTCATCAGATACTCTTAAATGCCATAGGAAAAATAAATCTTGCATTACTAATTCTCAAATATCTACCCGTAGGCAAGTTGACTTGAAAACACCATAACTGGGTCACTTTTTACTATTTATTTTAACAAATGGATAGGATTGCATTAGCATAGGGAAAAGTATAAATATTGATTTGAGAACCTAAAGCATACAATAAAATAGCAACCTTTCTAACCCTTTTAAAGAAATCCAGTCATAAATAAAGTTCATCTCCACTATTTTTTTTTTCAGGAAAACAATTGATACATAATTCATCCATAAAATATCTTCGTTATTCTCTTTCCTGATCACCACCCGCATGTCCTGGTCATCATAGCATTACAGCATATAGATTACATTTGTCCACCATCCTAAAAGGGTGTGCTGTACCATATACAGCAGCCCTTTTTTATTTATGGCACAATCTATAAGGGCAACTTTTAATAGTTCCACATGAGCTGAGTGCTAAAAGACAGAGATGACAAATGTTAGTATTATTCTAACCATGATAAAAACAAAATCAATAATTGTGCTTTTGAAATCAGGAAAAATAACATTGAACTATTTCAGGTCATGTCTTGTTCATTTATCTCCTATATTCCCATACAAAAAAAATCAAGCCAAGAATATTAATGTTCTACAACTATAAATAATTACCAAATATTTTAATGAAGTGATCTCTATTTAAGTGAGTCAAATACATTACACTATTTGCCGTGGCAACACTGAGAACATATATGTGTGTTAAAGTGCCCTCAGCACTTTCTTTGAGGGCCTACTGTGCACCAAATATTAACCAAGGTTCAGAAGGCTTAAGATGAAGAAGATATGATCGCTGCTTTCTAGAAGTTTACTGGAGATGTTACTTAATCTCATTGCTGGAGCTAATGCTCAAATATTTACACTAATACTTTGGGTTGGGTAACCTTGTTGTCCTCCTTGACTCATCTTGGTCTTTTACAAGTCCCATCCCTTTAATCCCCAAATCCCGTTAGCTCTGTCTTCACAATGTGTTCAGCCACTTCTTGCATCTTACTTTTACTTCTACCATCTTGGCCCAAGCTACTATCAAGCTTTACTTGGATTATTCATAGTCTCTGTCTTACATGAGGACACATCTAACACCAGATTATAGGCCCCCAGATGCAGGGCCACTTGAAATGCAGCCTGGAACTGAAACAGAACCCTTTGCTTTTCTGGCTTCAAACTTGGCAGCTTTTGCTTTCAGCCAAGAAATACCCGGGAACAATATTCCCAAGAATAGAATATGCTGTCCCACGAATCTGCAGAGGCTGGCCAGGGGTTGTGCTTCCTTCTTAGAGGTCGGAAGTACAAGATAAACAGCCTATGATTTAAAGAGAATGTTCTAGTATGCATCAGGCCATAAGACTCCTAAAAAGTTTACCGATGTTTAGAAGGTATATCAGCACCCTGGTAGCACATAGGTCTTACTAAGGCTTCCGAAATAACTTGCTACTTTTTATTCATCTTGTCCAATTACCATAGTGTTATCAACATAGTGGAACAATATGATGTTCTGTAGAATGTCCAAAGAGCCCAGATCCTGACAGAGAGGAAGAGAGATAACATACCCAAAGGGCAAGACCTTATACTGCTGTCTGCCCCAGATGGTTGCAAACTATTTCTTCTCTCTGATAAAACTATCTCCTTCCTGATAGAAATAGAAAGGAACACATATCATGTGCTTGAGGCTGTGTTAATATATTTTTAAGTAAATTTGATGCAGCAACCACAGGATTTCCAACTAGAACTGGTTAAGTTTGTGGTAGGCCACTGTCATCCACCAGAATCCATCTGGTTTCTGTAAGAGCCAGCCTGGTACATTTAAAGGGATATATAAGAAACACCTCTGCATTCTGATGTACTAATCTCTACTATTCTCCCTGGAATATAATAGTGATTTTGATTCACTATCTTAGTTTGAAAGAGAGACAGTTTTAGAAGCTTCCTCTTGGCCTTCTCCACAATGATAGTTCTCACTTCACAGGCCAGAGAAGTAATAGTAGGGTCCTGCCAAATATCAAATCCATGTTCATTATATATTTAGGACAACAAAAATGATCTACATGTGTCTATGAAGCCACTAGACCCAGTGTGAGAAAGGCATTGGCCAGGACTCCACTTAATACCCTGACCCAAATGCCTCCACTCTAACAGGATGATGCTTTGGGTCTCTAGGTATCACTACCAACTCAGACTTAGTATCCGAAGTCCTAGAAATACTGAGTATTCTCCTTTTCTCAGTTGCCCAAGTAAATTGGAAAACTACTGGGAAAATCAATAGCATACATACTTGCCACGATATTACAGGATACTTTCTCTTGGAATCATTCTTTTCTTCAAAGTAGTCGTGTTCTAAAATTTATTTCCATTTCAGAAACTGGAAAAAAAGACTGCAACTTTTCACTGTAGTGACTGCCCTTAGACTCCTAATCAACAATTCTTGATTTCTTTTGATTGTGTAGATTGAGTAATATCCTGTTGGTTACCCATTTATCTTGTCCCTAGTGATGTTGTATGTAGCTGACCCCCCTGATGCCACTGCACTCTGGTCACTCATGATAATAATGATTACCTTGATTCTGATGGCTAAGTGCCCCCAGTGGTCCCCATAATTTGGGGATCCTATCATTTCTCTTGCTAATAAAGAACCCAGTTCTGTAATGGTATCTGCTACTGTCAGCCATAGTCTTTGGAGGAAAGGCATCATTGAGCTTCTCAAGGATGCTAGTGATCTTCTCAACAGTGCATTCCTTCCTACCAGCAATTCTGCTTCTAGGAAGTTAACAAAAGATAATTTTATGCAAAAATTATATGTACAAGAATATTTGTGGTAACACTGTTCATAAAAGGACTATTTTAAAACAAACTAGATGGCAAAATTTAGGGGGGAAAAAGGGTGGTGGTGCCTGAGTAGCTCAGTCTTTAAGTGGCCAACTCTTGGTTTCATGTCAAGTCATGATCCTCTGATTCATGAGATAGAGCACCACATCAGGCTCTGTGTTGGTGGTGCTGAGCCTGCTTGGGATTCTCTCTCCCCCTCTCTCTCTGGCTCTCCTCTGTTCATACTCTCTCTCTCTCTCTCAGAATAAATAAATAAACTTACAAATTTTTAAACAAACTAGAAGGGCTGAGAAATAATATTTTAGTTCGAGAATAAATCTCAAAAATTGAAAAGTAAAAACAACAAATACTAAAAAAAGAAAAAAAGAAAAAGAAAAAACACAGAATATCCAAGGACTGTGGGACAACTACAAAAGGTGTAACATACCCATAATGAGAATACCAGAAATAGAAGAAAAAGAAAAAGTGATAAGAAATATTTGAAGCAGTAAGGAGAATTTCACCAATATTAATGTCAGACACCAAACTATAAATAGAGGAAGTTCAGAAAATACCAAGCAAAATAAATGCCCAAAAAACTACATCATGACATATCATTTTCAAATTTTGGAAAATAAAAGATAAGGAAAATATTCTGAAAGAGGCAGAGAAATAAATAATAAATAAATAGATAGATAGATAGATAGATAGATAAATAAAATATAACTTCTCAAAAACCATGCAAGCCAGATGGGAGTGGAATTAAAATATTTAAAGTGTTGAGGTAAAAATACACCAATCTAGGATGCTGTACCCTGAAAAACTATGCTTCACAAGTGAAGAGGAAATGAAGACTTTTTCAGATCAACCAAAATTGAAGGAATGTGTTTAGTAGACCTACCTTATAATAAATGTTAAAGGAAGTTCTTTAGAAAGAAGAAAAGTACTAT
This sequence comes from Panthera pardus, assembly GCF_024362965.1. NCBI lineage: Eukaryota > Metazoa > Chordata > Mammalia > Carnivora > Felidae > Panthera > Panthera pardus. The sequence goes on along the minus strand of NW_026526765.1, from coordinate 37,529,982 downwards.
AGGTCAGAAACTTGTATCTGTATAAAGAAACAAGGACACAGAGGAAGAAGTAAAGGTAAAACAAAAGTTTATAATTTCCTTATTCTTAATTGATCAAACAGACAATCGTTTGTTTAAAATAATAGCAAAAATGTACATAATTAAGTACGCTTATGTATACGTTATATATACTTATATATGTTTATATATAAGTTAAATGAATAACAGCAATGATAGCACAGAAAGAAGAAATTAGGATTATATTGTTGTTAGTAGAAGGTGGTCACACTACCCATAAACACTAGTATAGTGTTCTTTGAAACTGGACTTGAATTAGTTGTAAATGTATATATACAAATTCTAGGACAACCACTGACAAGAGTAAAAGGAAAAATATAACTAATATGCTAAGAAAGGAGGGAAAATAGAATCATGTAAAATGCTCAATTGAAACCACAAACAGCAGGAAAAAGAGTGGAAGACAAAAACAGGATCAAAAAATAAGAGCAACAAATAGAAAACAGTAATTAACATGATAAATATTATTAACTCAACCATACCACTTAACACTTCAAATGTCAATGGTCTAAATTCACCGATTAAGAGACAGAGATGGATGGAATGGGTCAAAAGACATGACTATATATTATCTACAAGAAACTCACTTTAAATATAAAGACACAGATAGATTAAAAGTACAGTTGACCCTTGAACATGGATTTGAACTGTGTGGGTCCACTTCTACAAAGATTTATATATATATATATATATATATATATATATATATATATACACACACACACACACACATGTATATGTATATATATATATGTATATACATATACATATATATATCAGTGTAGTACTGTAAATGTATTTTCTCTTCCTTATAATTTATTAATAACATTTTTTCTTTAGCTTACTTTATTATAATAATACAGTATATAATAGATATACCAAACAAAACATGTGTTAATTGACAGTTTATGTTATTAGTAAAGCTTCTGGTCAATAGTAGGCTATTAGTACTTAATTTGGGGGGCTGCCAAAAGTTATATGCATATAACTCATTCAGTTAGACCAGCATTACCCTAAAAGCAAAACAAGATAAAAACATTACAAAAAAAGAAAGAAAGAAATTCCAATATTGCTCACGAATATAGATGCAACAATCCTCAACAAAATATTAGTAAATTGATTCCAAAAAAAGTATAAAAAAAAGTATATACCACGACCAACTGTGACTTGCCCCAAGTATGCAAGATTGGTTCAACATTTGAAATCAATTAATGTAATCCATCACAACAGAGTAAAAAAGAAAAAAAAATCACATGATCATATCAAAAAATGCAGAAGTATCATTTGACAAAATCCCATATCTATTCGTGATAAAAACTCTCAGTAGGGGCGCCTGGGTGGCGCAGTCGGTTGGGCGTCCGACTTCAGCCAGGTCACAATCTCGCGGTCCGTGAGTTCGAGCCCCACGTCAGGCTCTGGGCTGATGGCTCAGAGCCTGAAGCCTGTTTCCGATTCTGCCCATTCTGTGTCTCCCTCTCTCTCTGCCCCTCCCCCGTTCATGCTCTGTCTCTCTCTGTCCCAAAAATAAATAAACGTTGAAAAAAATAAAAATAAAAATAAAAATAAAAAAAAAACTCTCTGTAAACTGGTAATGGAGGGGAATTTTCCCAAGACTTGAGACAGACTACTTACAAAAGAACCTTCAACTAATATTATATTTGATGATAAAAAACTCAAAGCTTTACCTCTAAGATCAGAAACAAGACAAGGATGTCCCCTCTTACCATTCTTTTCAATATTATTCTGGAAGTCCTGATTAATTCAATAGTCAAGAAAAGGAAATAAAGATTATACATGTTAGGAAGGACACACAAAGCTGTCTTTGTTCACAGATGAAATGGTCATCTATGTAGAAAATCTGAAAGAATTGAATAAAAAAACTCCCCTGTAGCTAATAAGTACTTATAGTAAGGTTGCAAGATACAAGGTTAATGTACAAAGGTCCATTTATTTCCTATATGTCAACAATAAACAAGAAGAATTTAGAATAAAAAGCACAATAGATAACATCTAATAAGTGACTGGGCAGACTCATCATAAACATTCTCCAAGACCATTGACTCCAAACACCTTGATGCCAGGAACCCTGACTTCAGGGGATGAATGACTTGTGAAGGACATCTGGATCCTGCCCTTGTCCTGACCAGTTCCACAGTGCCCAACAGAACACCTGCACCAGACTGCAATACCAATAAAAACTCCAAACCCCAAGCAAAGAGGAGATTCAAGTCCTTTTCCTTTCTGAGTCTCCCAGACACTCTGTATCTCTCTATGTAGATATATGATATAGATATAGATAGATATAGATGATATAGATAGATATATAGATATAGATATAGATATAGATATAGATATAGATAGATGGTATATAGATCTTCAATAAACTCTGTTTTCACTCCAAAAAAATTTACATTAGTATCCAAAAAATGAGATATTTAGATATAAATCTCACCTTGTATAAATATATGCAAGGTCTATGTGAGGAGAACTTCAAAACTCTCATGAAGGAAATCAAAGAAGAAATAAATATATGGAGAGATATTCCATGTTCATTGATAGGAATGAATACTCAATATTGTCAAGATGCCAGGTCTTCCCAACTTGATCAAGAGATTCAATGCATTCCCAATCAAAATCCCAGCAGTTATTTTACAGATATCAACAAACTAATTCTAAAGTTTATACGCAGAAGCAAAACTGCTAAAATAGCCAACACAGCATTGAAAGAAAGAAAAGAACAAAGCTGGAGAATTGACACTACCTGACTTCAAGACTTACTATAAAACTACAGTAATCAAGATCATGTGGTATTGGCAAAAGAACATACAAATAGATCATTCTAACACAATAGAGAACCCAGAAATAGACTGCCATAAGTATAGACAGGTGATCTTTGACAAGAGCAAAGGCAATACCACTGAGCAAAGATAGTCTTTTCAATAAATGGTGCTGCAATGACTGAACATCCACGTGCATAAGAAATAAATCCAGACACAGATCTTATACCTTTCATAAAAATTAATTCAAAATTGATCATAAACCTAAAAGTAAAGGCAAAACTATAAAATTCTTAGAAGATAATAGGAGAAAACCTATATAACCTTAAGTATGATGATACCTTTTTAGATACAATACCAAAGACATGATGCATGAAAGAAATAATTGATAAAGTAGAATTCATTGAAATTAAAAATGTCTGCTCTACAAAAGACAGTATCAAAAGAATTAGAAGATAAGCCACAGACTGGGGGGAAATATTTCCAAAGGGTTCATCTGATAAAGAACAGATATCCAAAGAACACTTAAAACTCAACGATAAGAAAACAAACAACCTGATTAAAAAATGATCCAAAGATTTAAACAGACACCTCACCAAAAAAAGATATAGAAATGGCAAAAAAGTATATGAAAAGATGCTCTACATCATATGTCATCAGGGAAATGCAGATTAAAACAATGAAATACCACTACAAACCTATTAGAACGTTGAAAATCCAAAACACTGACACCATTAAATGATCACAAGGATATGGAGCTACAGGAACACTCATACATCAACAGTGAGAATGCAAAATGATACAGGCACCTTGGAGGACACTGTGACAGTTTCTTACAAAACTAAACATATACTTACCATCTAATCCAACAATTGAATTCCTTAATATTTATCCAAAGAAGCTGAAAACTTATGTCCGTGCAAAAATTTGCACACAGATGTTTAAGCAGCAATTTATTTCCATATTTTTTCATAATTGCCAAAACTCAGAAGCAGCCAAGAAGGTGAAAGGATAAATGAATTGTAGCACATCCATACAACAGAATATTATTCAGCTCTGAAATGAAACAAGCTATCAAGCCATAAAAAGATATGGATGAATCTTAAAAATGCATATTACAAAGTGAAAGAAGCCAATCTGAAAAAGCTACATATTATATGATTCTGACTCTCTGAGATTCTGGAAAAGGTAAAACTATGGAGATTATAAAAAGAGCAGTGGCTGTCAGAGATCACAAGTGTGGCAGGAGATGAATAGAAAGAGCGCATAAGTTTTTAGGGCACATTGAAAATATTCTGTATATTATAATAATGGATAGATGTCATTATACATTTGTCCAAAACCCTAGAAGGTACAAGAGTGAACCCTAAGGTGAACCATGGACCATGTATGAATATGATTTGTCAAACTAGGTTCATCCTTGGTGAAAAATGCACCATCCTGGTAAGTAATATTGATAATGGGGAGACTATGCATGTTGGGGGTCAGGAGTGGGTATATGTGAAACTCTGTACTTCCCCCTGAATTTTATTGTAAACCTAAAACTTCTTTGACTTCTCTAAAAAAAATCGTCTTTAAAAAAAACCTAGATGTTGTTTTGTGATTTGGCTCACAGTACAAGGTATCTATTTCCATAGATGCTGTGGTAAACTTCCCAGTTTCCTCTTTTAAGACCCAGTCACTTACTCCCCCAGTTGCAAAGGAAGTTGCCTACCAACAATTTACAAAAATGTGCCTCTTCAGTAATTGCCCTTGGTTAAAGGAGTTGCTTCACCCAAAGTATGCCCCTTCACCGAGGACACCTCTCATCCAATAACTGGCTGATGTGGGGCTACGGAGACCCAGCCTTAGCTGGGGAACATCCCTGAAGGGCCGTGCCAGCTCCTGAGCAACTTTTGTGGTTGAATCAGACCTTGGTTGCCACTTCATTGCAGTTCAGCTCTTTCCTGTGACCGGTGCTTCTCCCCTCACTCTCTCATAGGTGTTCACAAAACCACTCCTCTATAACCTTCCTGCACAATAAATCTGCCTCAGACTCCGTTGACCAAGGAACACAACCTAAGACAGTCAGTCAATAAAAGACTACACAGTCGTAGAAAGCGATTCTTTATATTTACTGAAAATTAAGATGGTCACAACCTACTGTTCCTTAAGAAAAGAAAGTTGTCGGCAGTGAGTTATACTTTTGTTCTTTATATAAGATATAAACGTGCATGGTTATGTGTTTAAGATATGAGCACATGCTCACTCATAACAATACCCACAGACAGATATCTGGAAAGTTGTTAGCCCAAATATTAAGTAGTGCTGCTCTTATGATTGCAAGTAATGTGCTCACTGTTTTATCCCCAGAACCAACCATGAATTCTTTGGGCATAGTAAGTCTCAAAAGATATTTATTGAATAAAAATGTAAATAATCAACTGAAACCTAGACAATAGGATTTCAGATGACTATTTTTGTCTTCACACATCCCAGAATTGTTTCAAGCTGTTACAATAACGATGAAAAAAATTAACATTTTAATTATATATGCATATATATATTTAATAATCATATATATTTCAGTTTAGTCTTTCTGATCAAAAGGAAATGGTCTTGAAAGGGAAAATGCCAAAGGATCATTTATTGGCAAAATGTCTTGACTTTAAATGCCCAGTAAATACCTTGTCTGAGAGCCCACATTCAATATTCTTCCAATAATGCAGAGAAATAGTCAAAGTATATGTAAAGAATCAGATGTTTTGGGTAATGCATGATATTTTACAATGGAAAATAACATTAATTATCTTCCTCTACACTCAGGAATTTATCTAGTCTGCATTAGAGCTCATAATCTACCTCCTCATCCCCACCCCCCACAGTAACAGGTAGTGCTTGATGCTTAAAAGATACCGATCTGTTGTCAGTAACTTAGGGTCAAAATTTTATTACCAGGGACATTTTAATCATTTTATGGCTGCATGTTGTGTTCACAATGGGTCTTAGTGTTCCCTATAAAGCAATGCGTTTTAACAAGATTGTATTTCTTGGGAATACTTGCCCTTCACAGCTCAATTGGAACTTGCCTTGAGAATTTTATGATACAGTTATTTACATAATAAAAATAATGAAATGAGGAGGAATAGTCATGCCAGGATGAAGAGGGTGTCAGCAATTTACCATTTTGAAGGAGTTCTTTTGTAATGATATAAAAATAGCTAGGGGGGAAAAGCAGTTATAAGATTATAAATAATCTTGGTACTCTGAACAGAAATAGAATCTGAATCATCATGAAATAACTTCAAAAACATTAAAAAAAGATTTCCAACCTTCCAGTCTCCCTATAAAGAGATCATTGGGAAATCATCTAATAAGAAAATGATTTGAATTTCAGCCCAAGCCACACTCTGCATTATTTAAGCAATTTTAGTTTTCATTAGCTATGTCCTTCATTGGCTTCCCTTGCACTGACCTGAGGCCAAGGCTAGTGCTTCTCTGAGAGGTCAGGTCATCTGATGAGTAGTCATTATGTTCAACCCAAAGTGGGACATTTTTGGAAAAATCTCTGTGTCTTATTGTCATATTTTCCAGCAAAGATTTAAAAAAAAAATGTCTATAACTCATCCTTCGTAATCACCTTGCATTTTTCTCCTTGGCTAAAAAAATGATTAATCCAAATTAACCCAATCAAAATTAATCACAAAATAATACTTATGAAAAGTTGACTGTAAGCTGTCACTTTGTGAATCCAGAAGGGTGACTGACATTTTTCTTCAGTCTCAGAAATCTTAAAGTCCAGCGTCTCACATCTGTCCTTGCTCTTCTGATAATAGAGGTTTCCTTCTCTTTTTCAAATGTTATTTCCTAGGCCTAGCTCTACCTTTTCATGGTCACTTTGGTAACTCCATCTGTCCATTATACCTCTGTTTCCTTCATCTTCCAGTTCTCTCTCTGTGCTAACTCTTTACCCCCATGCTTAGCCATGCTTAGTCTCTTCCATGCTAGGAAGAAAACATCCACGAAACTTTCTCACGTTTAAACAATACTTTACTTGCCTTCCTTCCCAGGACATCAGTTATAGTCACTCTTTCCAGTTTCTCAATTTCTATTCATTTCTTTGGCCACTATGATTGCCATTTCACGTTTAACATGACATTAAATCTGGTGTTCCAATGATTACCCAAACAGCTGAGCCAAAGAAGACTGCATTTGAATGTCCTGTCCATCTTAAACAGTCTCTTTTCCCTTCACATCTCTGACATCACTCCAACGGAACTATTGCATTGACTCACATATTTGATCATTTTGTTTTACGCACAAAGGCTACCAGAAGTTTATATTTTCCATAGTATAAAATTTATATTCCTTAACACATCACTTGTTTAACTTCTGTATCATCATCTGTGTCTACTCTATCCAGCTGGTACAATGGATGGGCTTCTTGTTAGACTACCTCAAAATTTAGAGGGAGAGTACTGGACCCTTGAATCTTCTTTTAGGCACCAATGTGAGGCCCATGGTAGAAGATTCATGAACTATTATGTTAGATCAATTCTGCTATTGGTGTAGAAGCAGGAAGGCTTCGCGTCTTGGGTTCTCTCCTCTGTGCCTCTTGTAAACATTACACCTTTCAGAGTCACACAACCAATCTTAGGGTTTGGGCATGAGAGAAAAGGTCAGAAACACCCACCTTGCCAGCATCTAGCCTAGGGAGTTTTTTTTTCCTTTGACAGTATTTTATTTTACTCTTTATTTTTAGATTTTATTCTCTCTTTAATTATAAAAAAATATATAACATAAGAATTTACCATCTCAACCATTTTTAAACATGCAGTTCCCTAGTGTTAACTGTATTTATACTGTTGGACACTACATCTCTAGAACTTTTTTATTTTGCAAAACTGAAATTCTATATCCTTTGAACAACAACTCCTCATTTCTCCCTCCCTTCAGCCCCCGGCAACCACCATTCTATTTTCTGTTTCAATGAGTCTGACTACTTCATGTACCTCATATAAGTGGAATCATGTAGTATTTGTCTTTTTGTGACTTCCTTGTTTCACTTAGTATAATATCTTCCAGTTTCATCCATGTTGTATTATGTGGCAGGATTCCTTTATTAGAGGCTGAATAATATATTGTCGTATGTACATACCACATTTTCTTTCTCCATTCGTCCGTTGATGGACATTTACATTGTTTTCACCTTGTGGCTACTGTGAATATGTTGCAAGTAACATAAGTATACTATCTAGTCTAATTCTTGATCCTAAATGGGCAAAAGAAGTCCTTTTGTCTTACAAGTGGTCCAACCAATTCTCCCAGTTAGAATTGGGCTTCAGAATCTAATAATGAAAACATACATTCACCTCAAGTTGTTTCTCTGTCTCCCTCAGCACTGCTATCACCATCGATATTTCCAGGGATAGTAGAGGAAACCAATCTATTTGCTCATAGAGTTACAGCAATATACAACACCTGATTTCATCTTGCCTTGACTTTTTTCCTAATATGAATAAATGCATTGCTTTACTAATTAATGTATATTGAGGCAGTTAAGGATCCAAGTGCATGATAAAAAAAAAAAAAAAAACCCGGATTTTGCAAATTTTTTGTACATTATTGCAGTCGTCATGCATGATATGATTGCCTAGTCTATGCTTAAATATTAGAAATACAAAGAAGAATAACACATTGTTCTACCCTCAAGAAGCTCAAAATCCAGTAGCAGAAATTGAGAGATGAACAAATGATTATAATACAACATGCCAGTGCACTGACAGAATAAAGCACTGAATGTTATAGGAGTACCTAAGGGAGGTACTATCTAAGAGGGCAGAGGAAGGTAACACACAAAGGTTTCCTGAAGGAGATGACATTGGAACCAAGGACTACAGGGTGAGTAAGAAATAGTGATAGGTAGGGATATACCAGTAAACCAAGTGCATTAGAGATTTCCAGTAATTTAATGACTAAAAAATGGACGTTGAAAGATTGGTCAGCATAGGAAGCACAGGAAGAGCTGACTCTTGAGCATGAAGGTGAAACAGAAATATGACTTTTGAGAATTGCACTGGAAGCAAGTTAAATGGAGACAACTAGGGGAAAGCATCTAAAATCCAGATCATTTTTAACTGGGTATTTTAGTGTACGCAGTTTGGGTCAAAATTGCACCAGAGAGTTAACGAAACCAATCTAATATGTGGAGGATTATCCTTCCAACAGCAAAAAGTCCCAACTTGCCATAAATTAGTAACATATTCACATCAACCCCAAAAGTATTCACTATTTGCCTTGCTCCCTTCAAAATACTTCTAAAGTTTACTCAGGCGAACATTTCTTTTCTAAGGTGTAGCCATTTAAAATGAGCCTTTACTGACTGAAGTGAAACAGAATAAGAGAAAATTAAGCAGAACATTAAAGTGTTTCCTCAGATGATCAGAGAACAAGGAGAGACTGAGACAGAATAGTCCAAGCAGCTGGGGCCAGGTGACTTAGGCCATTTAAAAGCATGATGGGTAAAACCTCAGGAATGTGTAAATGAGGTTAATCTTGCACTGGCTAGGAATGGATCTGATAATTTAGCAGGTCTTTCCATTTGGCAGTTAGTAAAGCTATAGTTCTCACTGGGACTGTGGGGATGGATGCAGTTGTTGACCGGCTGAGAAGGCGGATGGCCTCATCCAACCAGGTCACCATGACAACTAGGTGATCATTTCCAGTCATTGTGAGTGTTGCAAAACTGATTCCTAATAATTCTTTCCATGTTGTGGAGTCATCCTAGGAAGAGAATTGAAAGAGAAAACAGAATTATTTGTGAAATGTGTTGTGGCTGCAAAGCCCTGGGTTAAATATGGAGTTTTGTTTTTTATTACCAGAACTTTAAAAATAATGTCCATGGTCCAGAAATAGAACTTAATGAATAATAAGTCAATAACAGATCTGGGGGGCCTGACACATGAATATTACCAAGAACCTTTCTTCAGACATCACAAAAGACCTTCTTTATTACACTTAAAATTTTTTAATGTTTATTTATTTTGGGGAGAGTGTGAGTGGGGGAGGGGCAGAGAGAGAGGGAGAACAGAATCCGAAGCAGGCTCCAGGCTCTGAGCTGTCAGCACAGAGTCTGACAAGGGGTGTGAACCCATGAACCATGAGATCATGACCTGAGCTAAAGTCGGACACTCAACCAACTGAGCCACCCAGGCACCCCTGTTTTTTATCTATCTATCTATCTATCTATCTATCTATCTCTTTATGCTTTTATTCATTTTTGAGACAGAGACAGAGCGTGAGCATGGGAGGGGCAGAGAGAGAGGGAGACAAAGAATCCGAAGCAGGCTCCAGGCTCTGAGCTGTCAGCACAGAGCCCGATGCGAGGCTCAGACTCACAAACCATGAGATCATAACCTGAGCCAAAGTCGGACGCTTAACCGACTGAGCCACCAGTCAGACCCTTAACCAACCGAGCCACCCAGGTGCCCTTCTTCTTTACATTTAACATTTGATTATTCAGAAAAAAAGAAGCAATGACTGCTTTTTAGTGGCATTAAAAATAACACATAAATAATATTGGGTTTTGTTTACTTTAAATGTTTTTATATCAAAAAAATAAAATTTAACCAAGCTAGATTTGTCTTTTTCTTCCATCCTCATCTTCCACCCAGCTACGACATAGCTGACCATGGCTTGAGGATGCAAATCCAGGTTAATGTGATTTTAACGCCAGGCCTTTGAAATCTCTCACCATGTTGTTCGTTTTCTAACCTTTAAGGAATGTCACACTCACATCCCAGATTTCATCTCTAATCCACCCTGTAGCTAATTTCAACATTATAGCTGATAACTTTTTCAACATCCTACACCTTCCTTTCTTCCACTTTTTCCACTAGCATGACCTTTTGCTTCATTCTACTATGGAAGCCGTATGTTACATCCTATATCACCTGAACGTTTTCTCTTTTACCACCAGGCCCACAGATGCTGAAACTGACCACTCTGGGAGTAATGCCTGTGCCCTCGGCCACTTCTGCTCCTTTCCACACCTACTCACGCTGTTCTTTGTCCTTTAGACTCTTGTTTTGTCTCTAGACTCTCTCCTCCTCATTCTCTTCCCCTGTTCTTTAGTCAGGTTCTGGCTTTAGCGGGTTCATTTGTTTATCTGACTAGCCTGAACACCATGGTCACCCATTTCTCCTCCATTCTTGTCTCTCACTAGTAACCAAGGATCTTTAACCCATCTCAGACTTCCTCTGCAGCTGTCCTGCCAATCCCCAATGTTGGACAAATCTAACCATCTGTTTTCTCTGCTTTCGTTATCCCACTGCCAAGTAATCCTGGAAAAAGTCAAGAAACTGCCAGTTGGCTCCACTACAAATTTATGATATCTAATCTCAGCTGGCTCCTCAGGACGGCTTGGAAATCCTTTTATTCACAGTGGATTCTCCAAATTATTCCAAACTTCCTCCACTCCCCTCAAACCCTTTAGATCACTCCTTTCACTCGGTTTGGGCAAATGACCTCACCTCCTACTTCCCGTAGGAGATTGAGGTCATCCAACATACACTTGTTTAGTTATCTTCATAGATTATTTCTATCTGATCACTTTCCCTTAATGCAGAAAATAAGACCAGAGGCAGATCAAGCTACTGTGTCCCATCAGGGATGGGGGAGAAAATGGAAGTGGTTCTCACGTGGGGCGACGGAACACAGACACAAAGACTGATAATAGAAGAAAAACTCAAACGGGGCCTCAGTACAAGGGAATCAAAGCACCAAGGATCTTGAGAAAGATGACGAGCTTCACCAGTGGGAAGTAGTCTAAATGAACTCCATGAGTGATGTAACAAAGGCCTCAGACAAGTTTTTAATACCACTGTTCATTTGCATGAATCCTCGGAGATTAATCAAATTAACTTAAAAAGAATAAAGTTGGTCCAACAACCCCTCAATTCCTGATCTTTCATAGCAAGATGGGTTAACCCTTTTAAAAAACAACAGTTTCCATTTTAAATTAGAGCCGATATGTATCATCTAGAACATGACTAGATGGTGTGTTACCTTGTCTTTCTGTTGTATCTTCATCCATTTCATTGTTTGCTGCTCCTTGTGGGCCTCCTGCTTTATTTGTCTCCAAAACACGTAAAAGAAAAGCAAAAGTAAAAACCTCCCTTAACTCCCAGTCCTCCCCAGCCTTTTCTCTCTTTTTTCTCTCTTTTTCTACTTTTTCTTCTCACCGTTCAATGGGTACAGTTTCAGTTATTCTCGATGAAAAAGCTCTAGAGATCTGCTGTACAACATTGTGCTTATAGTTAACAATACTTTACTGTACACTTAAGAAATTGAGGGTAGATCGCATGTTATATATATTTTTTTACCACAATTCTTTAAAAAAAAGCAAACTTTGTTCTTACCACCCACCTCTGCACCTGCAACGTGTAAGTCAACCTATCGATCTCCAGCTTCTCTCCAGAACACTCATCTGGAACTGTCTTCTGCAAAGATACGAACTCCTCCTCAAATGCCAAACACCATGACCTTTCATCAGTCCTTGATCATCTTGGTCTCAGTGCTGGGAAACACATCTTTCTTACTGGCAGTATTTCTGCTCTCAAGTTCTACATTCCCACCTATGTCTCTGATTGCACTTGAGTCTTGCCTTGACTCACAGGCCACTTCCAAGCACTGATGAGGAACCTTTCGTAAAGTTCATTTTCCCTCCTTATCCTCTGCCATTGAACTTTCACCCAACTATTCCTCTACATTACTGACTCTTATTTCTGTAGCTCTACCTTTGGCCTCTCCCCCACACTTCAGAGTTTTACCTCTCTACCAATGCAGAAAGTTCCATATGTCCAAAGCTGCATGCAAGGATAAGCAACATAAAATTAAGAATGCATTTCCTTGAAACATACTGTCTGGGTACAAATGCTGACTCTGCTTCTTACTAGCGTGCAGCCTTGGAGAGGTTATGTTATCTCCCTGTGCCTCAACTTTTTCATCTGTAAGATAGAGGTAATGAGAGTACCTATTTCCTTCCTCCACTGTGAGGGTTAAAGAGTTAAATCACACAAAGTACCACAGTGAGCCTGGTATATAAATGCTCAGTAAATATTAGCTGTTATTATTCTCTCTTACCCTTTCTTGCATAAATCCTGTTCTTCAGGCTGTATTTTCTTTCTCAGTTAATGGCAGCAGCATCAGCTCAATCATCCATACTAAAATTGTCGCAGTCACCTTCTAACCTCTTTCTACATTCAGCTGTGCTTTATATCCAGTTTCCACCAACTACATAAACGTTTAATCTTCCATTTCCTTTCCCTCTGCTGCTGCCCAAGTCCAGAGCTTCATTATCTCTAACCTGAATTATTGCAACGGCTCCCTTCTGAATTGCCTGCCTTCCATCTTTACCCTCCGTTCATCCTCAGCTCAATGCTCCTTTGCTACGCACAGACATCATTTTAAACCCTTTTCTGTTTTATTATCACCTTCAGAACAAATTGAAATGTTGGGCACAATGTAGCTAATTTTCCTTCTTTACCTCCGACTAGGCACCTGTGCTGCCTTCGCCGACTGCTCCCAAAACACACCGGGTGCTTTAGTTCATCTGTGTGTCTGCAAAGCTGTTCTGTGTGCCTCCATAGCTTATCTACCCCGTCTTATTTATCAAATTTCTGCCTATCTTTCAAGCACCAGTTTAAATGGCATGTTAGTAAGCCATCTCTCTTGTAGCTCCATTCCCTGAGAAAGATAAGAGATAGATGATGGATGATAGACAGATAGGTAGATAGATCTTAATTAATTTGTGTGGTATTTATTTGTTTATATTTCTATACTTGACTAGATAGTGAATTTTTTCTTTTGGACTATACTTTTTCTATTATTTCTAGCCCCCGCAGAGCTCCTGACACATATTAAGTGCCCTATGAAGTTGCATTGAATAATTCAGTCTGCTTCTCAAATGCCCCATGCTTACCTGTCTCTTTTTAAGCTTACAGAATCTAATACAGAAATCCCTTTCCCATTAACCCTACTTTGCTAGTCTCACTGCTTTCTCTAGTTCAGGACTTCATCACCACTGGCATAGATCATTACAAGAACCTCCCATTCGATCACCAGCTTTAGTTTCTTTTCCTCTCAAAGCCACCCATGATATATTGCTGCCAGAGGTATTTTCATTAACAACAGATTCTATGGTGTTATTCCATTGCTCAGAACCTTTCAAAGTGTCCCCTTGACTACAGAGCAAAATGTAGACTCTTTAGCATTGCTCCTTCTAACTCTCCATCATTACATCAGATATCTCCTCCCCACCCACCACACACATGCTATGCTCCAGCATCCTGAACTCTCAGCCATTCCTTCAACCTAGAATGACCATACTCCAATATATTGATATCTTGTCCATCTGTCAAAACCCAACTTGAAAGGCCCTTCTTCCATAAAACCTTTCACAGACCCCTTAGTCAGAAATAATCTCTTCTCGTCTTGTTTTTGCAAAGCTTAGGTAAAGGCATTTGTTTGAGCATGTCACATTCTCCCTACTATCTCAGTATATGGTCTTCACATGATAGAGTTTTAGACAGTATTCTGTCCCCTTCAGTAGACTGTAAGTCTCAAGTCTCTAGGCAGAAGTTTTGTCTATCATTGTTGAATTTTCCACAATGCACTATACAGAGTAGATGTCAGAAAAGGTTACTGGTTGAATTAAGAAGGCATACCAGAAGGAATGAAGTTAGAATGTGCAGAGCCAGAGAGAAGAAGGCATCTAAACAGTGGCCCAGAGACGGGGTCATGTAAATGTGTCTGGGTCTGAGGACTACAGTCAAAAATTAGTGAGAAGTAGAAAACAAATCTGTAAAGTTGTTTGTGTAGACCTCAAATGCCAAGCTGAGAGGTTAAAACATTATCTGTTGTTACTTGGGATTCTTGTAGTTTTGTGAGCAAGAGCACACAATTCAGGGCACCCTGAATTGTGCAGACCATCATTCCAGAGTTTTGAAAGCACAGTTGCCTGTCTCAAACGGTGTATAGGTAAAAGGAAGCTTAGTTGTGGCCATGGATTGAACGATGGTGACCAGAGGTGGCACAGAGTATAGTCAGAAAAGAATGCAGAGAACGGTCACAGAGACAGAATAAAACCAGAAAAGCTTTATATCTTTCTTGGTGGGGGAGAAGGTAGAAGATTTTTTTAGGAGTGCATAGTCAGAGCTCTTTTTTACCAGTTTTTAAAAGATGCTTCCTTGAGGGGTGCCTGGGTGGCTCAGTTGGTTAAGAGTCCAACTCTTGATTTCAGCTCAAGTCATGATCTCACAGTTCCTGGGTTCGAGCCATGGCAGACTATACTAACAGCACGGACCTTGCTTGGGATCTTCTCTCTCCCTCTCTCTCTCTCTCTGCCCCTTCCCGACTCACACGTTCTCTCTCTCTTTCAAAATAAATCAACTTTAAAAAATAAATAAATAAAAATAAAAGATGCTCCCTTGAACACAGCAGAAAATATAAAAGGACAGCCTTTCCCAGGCAGTCTCCACCCCAGGTTCATCCTGCCTTGTGAGTGGAAAATATTACTCCTTCCTCTGGGTAGATACATTCCTAATATAGAACACCTGAGGAGCTGGGGTTCAGCCTTCCACTGTTCTCTTGGCCACGTGCCTTTGGCAAGGGAGCAAACTGCACGCTTCTACATGGCTCATGTGTAGTCAACTCTTCCGAGAAGTCCACGGAAAAAAAGTACAGAAGATGGCAATGAGAAGACCTTTGGCATTTATGTGGCTTAATCCTGCCATTTCATTGGACAGGTACCAAGCACTGGGGGCACATTCCTTCCCACCCATTTCCATGTAGAACCATTTCCATTTGTGAATCACTCTAGGCCTCCTTCTGGCCCGGCGTGCACACTTGCAGCCCATTTCACAAATGAGTAAGCAGACCCACATACAGGGTGGGAGCCATTGTGCATCGCAGAGTGTACATTAAGATGTAGATGAGGCAGTAGTGTCTGGGGGGCTCAGTCGGTTGAGTGTCAGACTCTTGGTTTCCGCTCAGTCACAATCTCACAGTTGGTGGGATCGAGCCCCACGTCAGGCTGTACGTGGTGCCTGCTTGGGATTCGCTTTCTCCCTCTCTCTCTGCCCCTCCCCCGATTGCTCGCGCGCTCTCTCTCTCTCAAAATAAATAAACGTTAAAAATAAAGGTGAATATGAGGCAGATGGAGTATCTCATGGTGAAGAGAAGGAATGAAAGTGTGATGTGAAAAAAAATGGAAGAAGACTGACGCTCAACGATTGTGAAGTTAATCTACGCTGGATTTACAAACCACTCAATCTGGCTGTGTATTAAAATCACCCTAAGTGTTTGTTGACGGTAGAGATTTTTGGTCTCCCCACCCAGTAATTCATATGAAGTAGATCTGAAATGGGAAGCTGAAATCTGTATTTTTATCAAACATTTAAGGCAGTTTAATGCAGACCGGCTTTGAGGACTCCGCAAAATCACCGCTTTCCGCGTATCATCCCTTGCTTACCAAACTAGAATGGCTTCCATCTTCACACTCTGTTAAACATGAAACCCTCTCCCTAGCTTAAGACTTTTCCTAGTTTGGTGTCCCATGACACTGCTAACCTTACCTCAGAGCACTTTCCAGCACAAACCTCATTGCAAGCAGAGGGCCTCCTCAGTATCCAGCTAGGCCCCCTTCCTCCACACATATCAAACTTCCTCATATTCCTCAAAGTCCAGTTTAATTAATACCTCTTGTCCACAGACACCTCCAGCTAGCATCGCCCTGAAGCTCTCTGCCTTCTCCAGACTTACTATATTTACGGCCTGTGTCTTAGCATTTACTTTTTTTTTTTAATGTTTATTTATTTTTCAGAGACAGAGAGACACAGAGCATGAGCAAGGGAGGGGCAGAGAGAGAGAGAGGGAGACACAGAATCCAAAGCAGGCTCCAGGCTCTGAGCCCGATGCAGGGCTCCAACTCATGAGCCGTGACACCATGACCTGAGCCCAAGTCGGCTGTTTAAGCGACTGAGCCACCCAGGTGCCACCCAAGTGCCAGCACTTATGTTTTATTTTTTTTTTATTTTTTTTTTTTCAACGTTTTTTATTTTTTTATTTTTGGGACAGAGAGAGACAGAGCATGAACGGGGGAGGGGCAGAGAGAGGGGCAGAGAGAGAGGGAGACACAGAATCGGAAACAGGCTCCAGGCTCCGAGCCATCAGCCCAGAGCCGGACGCGGGGCTCGAACTCACGGACCGCGAGATCGTGACCTGGCTGAAGTCGGACGCTTAACCGACTGCGCCACCCAGGCGCCCCAGCACTTATGTTTTAAATATACACTGTTGTTTGCTGCCTTCTGGGTCCTGGGTGTTGGTCTCATCTACAAAATCAGTTTGTAAGATACTTCTTTGTATACACCCCACTTTCTACCGTGCCCATGGGTCCGTAATAATATTCATAAGTCAACATAGCAACAGAGAAAGGAAGAAGAAAAGAGAGTATGTTTTGGCAAATGTAACTAAAAAGTCAGGCACATCAGCTCTGCTTTCCACCTCAGTACACAGAGAGCTCTTCTTTTCCAATTGTTGCAGCTGAAGCCCCCTATCTCACCCTCATTGGCCAGGTTGGGTACATGTCTGTTACTAGAGCAAGGGGTGAAATTAGCCCCACCCAAACCACAAGGAATGATGTGAAGAAGGGTGATTGCTCAAAGGAATATTGAGTGGTTGTTACCAAGAGCTAAGGGGAACTAGTCACTGGGGAGGGGAAAATAACAGATATCTGTGTCTCCAGGGAAAATGTCTAGGTCACAGAAGAAATGAAAACTCAGAAGTGTGTCAAGAAGTAAATCCTTCAAAAGAGACTGGATAGGAAAGGGGAAGAAAAATAAGAAATGTAGAGTTTTAGAGAGCTTGAGTTTGAAATCACAGGTGCTTGATGAATAGCGTGGGTAAAGAAACATTTCTCTGATATATGCCTCCCATTATAAACCACAAAGAGAGCATCTAGTTGAGGGAAATTTGGGAGGCTAAATATGAGAAAGCTACCAAAACTGGCTGGAATTTCTAGAATTAGACTCCAGATCACAATAACTTTACCCCCACATGGTCCAGAGGGGCAGCCAGAGAATCTCTGCTAGCCAGACACATCGGGACTGGTTAGAACTTGGAAAGTGGAGGCGAATATAAACCTGATGTATTAATCCAATATTAACTACAGGGTACATCGTACAACTAAGTACGATGAACTTCTCTAACGTTACTCCGGTAAAAAATATCTTACTTGGATGCAACTAACATTTGACCAGAGCTTCGATGTAATGTTCACTGGTGTTCAACCCCACTGATAGATAGGCTTATATGGACGGAATACCAGAATAGTCTCTTGCATTAACCAGTAGAGCAACTTGTATTTTTTTTTGTACAAAGGCTAAATATATTTTAATTACACTAGATGAAAGTAAAAGCTAAATCTCGATATCTTCAGGACTAGGTCTTTTTCATGTTTACAAGATGCTTTAAATCTGTGAAATAATAGGCCTAATTCTCCAAAGTGGGTTGGAAAATATCTTGCATATGGTACCTATTCAAGGCGGGTCAAGATGGCCATTTAGCTGACCCTCACATTCATGAAGGATCTCGGATTTAGGTTTTTTGACGTTGTTTTCACATAAGGTTACACAAATATTCCCAGAGACAAACTGCTAAGATTGAAAGAAATCAATGCTCTTCACACAACTTTAAGTGCCCATGACATTATCAGAGCACACAATTCACTGCGTATTGTAAGTTAACACATTTGCAAAGAATCTATAACTATTATTTTATAAATTGCCTGATTAGGTTATCTTGAATTTGAGTAGTTAAAAGTATCGTTAAATGTAAACTTTTATTTAGAACAAAAACTTTATAGAGATTGACTTACAAAAGGCTGTACATACTTAATGTACACAACTTGATGAGTTTGGAGATAAGTATATACCTGGGAAACCGTCACCACAATCTGTGCCATAAACATATTGATAACCTCCAAAAGTTTCCTCTTTCTCTCCTTTTTTTTTTTTCATTTGTGTGTGTGAGAAAACCAATTAATATGAGATCTATTCTCTTAGTGAATTTTTACATATACAACACGGTATATTATTAAATATAGGCACTATGTTGTGGAGTAGGTCTCTAGGATTTGTTCGTCTTGTGAAACTGAAACTTTAAACCCTTTGACCATCCCCTCCTGTTTATCTCTGCCCCAGCCCTTGGCAACCACTGTTCTGCTCTCTGTTTCTGTGAGTTTGGGGCTATTTTCCATTCTTCATATAATTGGAGTCATATAGTATTTGTTCTATTGTTTCTGGCTTATTTCACCTAGCAAATGTCCTCCAGGTCCATCCATGTTGTTGAAAATGGGATTTCTGTCTTTTTTTAGGGCTGAATAATATCCTATTGTATGTAAATACTACATTTTCTTTATACATTCTTCCATCAGTGAACATTTATGTTGTTTCCATGTCTTGGCTATTGTAAACTTTTAATATCTTCTTTAATGATTGTAACTCAATGTTGGCGTTTCTTAAATTTTTTGTATTCAGTGTCTTCTGACCCCGGTCCCATAAATGACGTTAAAGAGGTCATACTTACATACAGCAAGAGAGAAAAGCTCTTTGCAGATTGGTTCAAGAAGAAGGCAATATGTCATCAGAACATCTGCCCCCATGGCACAGCTAAGCACCTATGTTGTATTTGTGCAAACTGCCCCACTGTGTCTTTTTGGAAGGTAGCAGGGCCGTTCATAGGGCTAATGCTGGAACCTGATTGGGAGGGTTAAGAGACAAGTGCAGAAGAGAAGGTAAGAAGGGGAAAAACACCTCTGGGTTCCTTCCTTGCCTGCAGCTATGATACTAAAAGCATACATTTCTTAGAAAATCCCTGTCTCTAAATATGACACTTACAATATTCATGTGCCATGGGTTTTCTGGAACAATCTTAGTTTCAAATATTATATTATGTTTCTGAATTGAAAATTCAATTTGTGTGTGTGCGTGTGTGTGATCTTATGCAGAAATAAGAGGAGTAAAAAAGAGAAAAAAAGGTTTTTTTCCTTCTTACAGTTTCAGAGGACATCTGGAGGTAGGATCTGGAGCTAGAGGGGGGAAAAGGACAGATATATTATGTCCATTCCCTCTTACAGATCATGGTATGAAAGGTGGAATTTCTCAGTGAACCTTGAAGAGTCAGGGGCAAGGGAAATCTCTTATTTATACACATATGAGCTAAAATGGCTTGGCAGTATATACATAGTTTCACTTTGATAGCAGAATAACCTTTCAAGAATTCTGAAATATAAATAAGAAATCAAATAAAAATGATATAGCTCCCATTAAATAAAAGCAAAGTGTGCAGCAATGTAACACAAAGCGTGGCTTCTAAGGGCCTAGTGACAAATCACTTGAGCCTTGCTCTTAAGAATTATCTCATATCTGGAGCCCCACACCAGAATTATACATTATATTGCACATTTATTTCTCAGTTAGGATAATGCGGGGTTGATCTCTCTGAAACAGCTGTCCATTTTGTGCCTTCATATTTTAATGCATCTTCAGGACACAGCCAACCAGCCAGCTTAAATCTTCCATTGGCAGGACAGCATCATAACTTAGTTTAACATTTCCTCTGGTGATTTTTTTTCTCTGCAGTTGATGTACATGTCAAATAAAGTCTGTCAAAGCTCTTTCTCATAACATAAATTCCAGATGTTTTTGGCTTCCCAAAAGGAAGATGTAATAGGTTTGCTTTTACTAATACACTTAGATAATGAAAATAGAAGTATGGCTATAAAGTCCTTTTATATGCTTTTCATGTTGAAGTATGTAAGCCATAATATGTGTTCCTGTTCTTCCTAAATGAGGTCTATATGCAGGGGGGAAAAAGAGATTTAAAGTGGAAAGAAAATGGAGGTGGTATTAGGCCAAGCTAAAACATAGCTACTTTTGATGAAGAAAAATCAAAAAGATAAAATATACTGTAACTTCACACTTTACATTGTCTTCATTCATTCTATATTCAGGAGTCATTTATTAGGAATCTATTGTGTACTCAGCACTGTGTGGTAAACGAAAGGCAGAGCAAACCTTCTCCAGCAAGAGACAAGGCTTTTATCGTGGAAAAATCAGTGACGTAGTCAAAGACAACATCGAAGTGACTGTAAGGTAGGCATCACTAATTAAAAACGTAAGCAATTTCTTTAAAAAATCAGCTGAAAGGAATAATCACTTGGTGTGGGGTTAATCTTGGGAAATACTAAGGCAGATATAGTCCAATATGTGGACCTCAGCCTAGCCAAGCGGTGTCAGCATCACAGGGGAACTTGTTAGAAATGAACATTTTCAGACTCACCCCAGAGCTACCGTCAGAAACTCTAGGGCTAGAGCCCAACAATCTGATTTTTCCTATGCCCTCAAGGTGATTCTGATGCCCTCCAGGACTGCTCCAGGGAAATGCTCCAGGTGAGGGACAGTCACTCACTCACCGTCGTCAGCGATCAGACACCCTTAAGTTCCAGGTGGCAAGGTATGTCTGGTGTGTCTAAAAAACAGGGTCTTCGCCAGAATTCTTCCCAGAAAAACTTTAAAGCCAAAGTCCTGTCATTTAAATCTTCTGTCCTCTAGCAGAGCTATGAGGAAAAATCCACTTCAGGCAAGGTCAACATAGAATATTTTACCTTTCCCTCACCAGAAAGTCATGAAACCGAGAACCATGTTGCTTTCTGCTGCTACAGGATTCTAATCAGAGGCTGATGTAAGTAGAAACTGACCCAACTGTAGCTTTTAGTCTCTCTGGGAAGGAGTTCCAGACAGCCCATGGTGTGTTTACTAAATTCCTATGGGCAGTTTCAAAATGTGTCACATTCAAATCATGTGGACTTTGACCTAAAAGGGGAATCTCTCTGTCTCTCTGCCTCTCTCTGTAAAACCCACTCGCATTCTCCTTCATTTCTTCTTTCAGTTTTAGGATATATTATTTAAAACTCAAACTGAATTTCTACATGTCTGAAGCTTTATGCACTCTAAGTATTCTGGTTTGTTTTTTACTGGGTTTGGGCTATTACAAATTGATCTTTCAACCTGACTATTTTTTCAGTTTTCTTAGAGGGTGGTATATGCTATGAAATATAAAAAGTTTCTCATTTACTTTATCTTTGCTCTTTGGATGTCTTGAATCCAAGACAAGTGGTTTTCAGTCAGGAACAACTTTTGTTCCCCAGGGACACTGGCAATGTCTGGAAACATTTTTAGGTATTACAACTGGGCGGGGCGGGGGTCGTTGGGTAGTGCCCCTGGCATCTAGTCGGTAGAGGCCAACGGTGTTACTAAGCAGCCAACAATACATTGGGCAATGTCCAATTCTCTGTCCAAAATGTCAGTTGTATTATGGAGGTAGAGGAACTGTTTTCCTTGGATCCCACTCTGTATAAAAGAGAAAGCCGAATGGAACAAAACAAAGCAAAACAAACAAACAAAAGCATGTGGCAGGATTTAGCAATGTAAGTGCTCCTGAATGTGTAGGGGTTCCTTTATGAGACCAATGTTGGTTTCATTGTGCCTAACAACCTCTCTTTTAAAATGAAAATCCTCTCTCTTATTTAAAAAAAAAGGGGGGGGCAGAAAATTACCTTGGGACAATTGTGGAAATATTTGGCAGTAGAATTTCTTAGTCATAGAGCCATGGGGTTCCCAGAATTTTTCAATTATAAACTCCTTCAGGTTCTTCTAAGCCATCACCAACACCAACAGCAACACCAACACCTTATAGATTGAGAACATAGGTGAAACGTCTGGTTAAAACTTGCTGGCCCTGGAGGTGGGCTCATTCAGATCTCTCCTTTACTCTCTGCTTCCCTCCTGCACTCTCCAATTTCTCTCTTCTTGCCATGATATCCTTCTTATTTCCCCTCCAGCTCACTCTAGTTGTCTCTTTTCCCATGCCTCTCCTCTCTTCTGTCTCTCCTCTTCACCGGGCCTCCAAAACTCTCTCCTTCCCTTTTCCTTCTCCTGTGCTCCTTGCTGTCGATACCACATACTTCTATACATGTGTGTAGATCTGGATTTGTGTAGTGTGAAAAGAGTATACTCTTTGTGTAGTCACTCGTAATCACTCAGAAACTAAAATCACTCTACTCTAGTTCTGGTTCTGGCTTTGAAAACCCTCCATTTGCTCTCTTCCTCCAAATGCACTGTGCTGGTCTTGTACATGGAAAAAAAGAAAATCAGAGCCTAGCGTGAAAAGAACCTCGTACTCCCATTTAGGGAAAAAAAAAAAAATCAGGAGGTGAGTGCTTCTCCCTGTGTTCTCCTTATTCTAATCCCCGTGCTAAGAAAAAGGGTTTTAGATTAAAAGGAAATTAGCTGCTCATTTGTTATTTGTCAGTAACAGTGAAGAGGAAGTTTGTGCGTGCCAGACATCTACTGATAACAATCAGTTAAACGTTCAAGCAAAATAATTAACTTCCATTTGTTTGGCTAATTTCTTCTTTATTATGTCCCAGCTAAGTTCCATCCAGGTTTGTCTTTTTGTTTTGCTTTGTTTTGTTTTCGATGCACTATGCTGCATGCATATTTAGGATTATGCAAAGCCAAACACTGATAAAGATCAACAATTATTTAATTACAATTATATTATATGGCATGGCACATGTTATGTTTGCATTGAGTTGTGTAATTGGGCACACCACATTTCATATTTTCCATTGCTGTATAGCATGCTGTTCACGACAAAGAATTGTCCAATCTGCCATGTTCTCAATATTAATATTGACTATACTGGCTTGTATTTGCTTGGGTCATGAAGATTTAATAATTTAACAATAGGTCATTGGAGCTCTGTTGTGTCATCAAATAATTATAGAATTTATGTTTTATCAGTGGCAAAACCACTGTAGTATTCTAAATTCCACTTATTGTCCTTTAGCTTAATGCTTACTGTTACCCTTTCTCGACATGTTTTCCCATCATGAAAATTAACCCACTCTATATCTTTCTGGAAAGAAAATAAACTGCTCCCTTGCCAAGCCGTTCATTATGCTGCTGCTTCCCTTCATGAATTGTGATCTAACAGTGGCCCAGCAAAAAGCCCAAGCTTTTGAAGTGTTGTGCTAATTTGATTAATACGTAGTTACATCCTGTTATGATGCACTTTGCCTTATGCATTTTAAATGGAAAATGCCGAGTGGATTACATCGGTGTTAAAAACACAGCATACTAAATGAACAGTACTGAAAGCAGTCTATAATAACAAACTCCACAACCACTTTAAACACGCAGAAGGTTATTGTTTGCAGGTTAACGATAATTATATGAAAATACATGTTTTTACAACAATGAAGATGTCAATAAAAATACTGGTGAGGTTAATACAGCTGTGCTTAAAAATATTTATTCTGCCAGTAATTTAAAAATAATTCTATAAGTATCCTGACATCATCATCGAAATTATGTGTGTATGCATCTCTACATGTATATAAGCAGTTTGTGAATTCTTTGGATAAAAATCGCTGAAGTCAATCTTAAAATACGTAGGGAATCAAAGAGTAAGAGACCTCTTTCTTAAAAAGAGATACATGTTTTCATGCTTATTACTGAAAGGAAGCTAGCAAATTGCCAGGGTTCCTAGAAATGATAGAGTTACTTTTGTGTGGATCTTACTGACATTCAGTGGCTGAGGGAGAATGATGGAAGGAAGAGAATGAATCCTATGACCAGATGAGTCCACAGCTCTTCATATTGGGTCAACCTGACTTTCATCCCTACTGGCATTATAAAGTATTGTGACACTGCATTCTGAAAATCTACCTAAACTGCATGCTAATCAACTTAAGAAGGCATGCACGTTATCCTGGTCATATGGTAAGAAGTTGAGCAGTATCTTCTATCCCTATTTTTGGAGACACTTGCTCAACTATTTCTCCACTTGGAACATACATTTCTCTAGCTACAAAATATTTTCCCCCTTCCATTTAACTTTTTACCATGACTAATAGTGGTTAATAACAGTTTACAGTGGCTTTAAATGGCCTAATTTCTTTAAGAACTTTCATTCAGACTTTTTCAGCTTCCATGCCAACCATACTGAATTCTGCACCCAAACTATTGAATAAACACTTTGGTTGTTGGTGAAAACTCATGACTGTGCTCTGTGGGTCAGATGGTCCTCAGGAGCTGAAGAAAGGCAGCAAACACTTTCATGCTATCTCACCAAATTTGTTATCTAGCAATCACTGTATGTCCACTTCTGTTTATCACCAAGAATCAGCTCAGAAAAGAGCACATCAGAAGCCACCCTTTTCTCAAATATAAAAGTATTCACTGTTACTTAAACCTAAAATCTGACTAGAAGAAAATTTCTTATCAGTATACTTTTTCTTATTTGTAGAGTCTGAAAAGTCATACACAAAAGAATCTTTGAGGTAATAAACACTTCTACTACTTTTGAAGTCGAAGCAAACTATCTTCTCCACACTCAACTGTAGAATATTTGAGATTGAAACAAAGAGGCAGCATAGAACAGTAAAGTTTCTAGGGAGACATTAAGTTTCTACGTTCAGTTTTCTTATTAATCAGTTCTGTGGCTGCGGGGAAAGATGTAATCTTCCTAGACTTCAGACTCATCATTTTAATGGCTACTCATTAATATATAATTTGGAATGCCCTTTCCATATTTTTGATTACTGTTCACAATAAGAGATACATTTACATGGTGACCCAGAACACACACACACCACATACAACGAAAGGGAGAGTTTCATGAAACAGTACTTGCTCTTACAATATGCAATGATTATCAGTAATTTCTATGTTATTCTTTTTTTTTTTAATTCTAGTTATGAACATTATGTTTTGTTCTTGGTGTTTCAAAAACCCTGGCCCTCTCTACCTCCTGCAATGGATTATGTGAATATGTTTTTGTGGACTCTGATAATACGTTTGTTCATTCTTGCCATGAATAGTATTATACTCCCTCTATTATCTTTTGGTTTGGGATGGGTTTTCTATTTTTCTAGTTAAAATGTATCTGTTTTGGCATTATAGCTTCTTGGTCAAGACTAACAATCATTGTTCTATATTCACATTGTATCATTTCTTTATATAGCATTGGTATATTACATTAGGAGTTTTTAAAATATTCCTTTCGAAATGTCAAAAGTTGTTAGAAGTATTATAAATTGTTGGTATAATGAAAAAATTATTTCACCTAATAATCCATAGAAAAATAAATGACTTATCTGTCATTTATCTTATTTGTCACTTATCTGTGATACCCTAAGGATTTAGTATTTGGCAACCACAGATCAATATGAGTCCAATCTCTTTGACACATTCTTCCTCAAGAAAGACCAGATACAACATATTTGTTCCAACTATTGACAATTCATTTACTGTAAGTGATGAGATTTGACACAGCTTAGCATGATACTTGACCTCCCCCCCTCCCAGTCTAAGAAGGACTATAGCTAATTCTCTCAATAATATAGAAGGAGGAAAGAAAAAAGAAAAAGGAATAATTCTAAGGACTGATTTGAAAGTGTTGATATGGTAAGAACAAACTAGATGCAGGTGTGAAGCATTCAGCTCACCTAATTCATGAAGACACAACTTCTGTAGTGTTATATGTTCTTGACATTGTCCCACCTGTTTTGTTGGGACATAATGGATCTAATAGACTGAGTATCTTCATGCTCTCCCATTTGCCATCTCCTCTATAAAATATGAAATCTTTTCAGCATGAAGCATCACATAGTACAGTGCCTTATACATAATAAGTGTTCAGTAAGTATTTTTTAATTAGATATGATTTATCTCCCAAGTGTGCTCTCAAACACTAAATGTCATCACTTTTGCTCGTGCCAAACCATCTCTAAAATTTTCTCTGAACTAGTAAAAAATCACCCTAACGCTGTTTATGAATGCTTATAAATTTCCTGGATTATCTGGTGTAAAGAGGAGGAAATGGATTCAAACCAAATTATCTATAATTTAACATTTCTGCCATTTCCTGTCCCTGCCAATGCCACCCAAGCCATAGCTGCTTCCTAAAACCAGAGCTTAAGTCTATGAGTCTCCTACTTCCTTGTAAATTAGCATTATAATGAAATTTGAGTGAGAGTAAATACTGATCTAGAATTTTACTGCCTGGAAGGACTGCTCGGTTCTTTCACCTTGGTGCTATCCAGCAGAAACATAATGTAAGCTACTTTTAATTTTCCACTAGCCCAATTTGGTACAACTGAGAAGTTACACTTGAAATTAATTTTAACAATACTTTGGTTGGTCCAATATATTCAAAATATTATGTTTTCAAATGTAATCAACATGAAATTAATAATCGGGTACTTTGCTTTCTTTTTTTTTTATTAACTAAGTCTTCAAAATGCAGTGTGCACAGCTCAACTTGAACTAGCCACCTTCAAAAGGCTCACATTTGGCTAGGGGCTACCATTTTGGACAATGCAGCTGTAGACTATTCTAGTGATGACTTTGGAGGTGAACCAGGACTGATCTCCTCAGATAGAGGTAATATTTTCAATCTTCAAAGTTTAAAAGCAAACTCTGGGTTAGTTATTGAAAGACAGAGAGCCCTTGTCAACATTAGGAGATTATGTCCCATTCCTCACACACTCATACATCCTTTCCAAATTTCCTATTGATTACTTCCCCAACATGAAAGAGGCAGGAAATAGGAATATCCTTTCATGGATGTGGTTGCCATCTTGACTGGTGTGGTTAGCACTAAATCCATTAGCATTAATACTCCCCATAAGAAGCTTTGGATAAGTAGCTTTAAAACTCTGGATGCTCAACAAAGAAATAGATTTTCTTGGGAGAGAGTGAATTTGTTAGAAGAGAAGACAGGAAGGGGGCAGATGTGCTGAGTCACAGTACACAAAACTGATCCTGAAAAAAATATAGGGATCCAAGGTTAATTGAAGTAATTGCCAGAGTTTGTGATCCCTGCCTTCCTATTGGCATCATTTTCTTCTTTCCATGCTTCCTGCCTCTCTTAGACCCATTCAGCATATGGGCATCCATTGGCGCTTGATGGGCCATGTCTGAGCCAGGTGCAGTGAATGTATCCAAGGTTATACTAACTAGATTCTTAGCTTGCCAAGGTGGTCCCCAAGGATGAAATCTGTATGGATCCCATAAAGCAGTGCTTCTCAAATTTCAGTGTGTATAAGAATGACCTGAGAAATCTTGTTAAAATGCAGATTCTGATTCTGGAAGTTTGGGGCAGGGCCAGAGATTCAATCTCCCAGATGTTGCAGATGCTTTTGTACTGGGGCCACACATTGAGGAGCAAGGTCCTGTTATCAGTGGTTCATAGCCCTCTCTGTAATGTAAAGTTACCCACAAACCTTTTTAAAAATCACCAACACTCCTCCCCAAATCAATGAAATCAGAATGGGTGGGAGAGGACGTGAAGTGAGTGTAGCAAGTAATAAAACTTTGTAAAAGCTCCTTAGGTGATTAAAATGTGCAGCTACGTTGATCTATCCTGATGCTAGTGAAATCAAATGACCCTCACTTATCTGCTCCATTCCACCAGCTGTCAAGTCCTCATACCAAGCTGCAAAATCCCTCCTCCCACTCTCTGGTACTCTGTCAGTGCCACATCCAGTTTCTCATTCCCTTTTACATCAGTCTTCTCCCTCTCTCTGCCTTTCAGTTCGATTCAACCACGTAAGTCTTGATTAATTGCCTGACAAGTACTGTAGGAGAGTCAGAAGAACCAAAATCCCTACATTCAAGGAAATTTGGATCTTACTGAGAGAGTTTAGGAAATTAATGTAAAGTACCACAACTCATCATACTCAAATTCTACCCAGAATAACGCTGTTGATTTCTAGAAAGTAGAGGTCCTGGCTGGGTTTGTCAGGAAAAGCTTTTTAAATTGGATGGAACTCTAGGTCAGAAAGGACCTCCGAGCCCCAATACTGAGTGCTCAGTTGAACCACAACCAGCAAAGCTTAACGATCAAAGAAGAGCTTTTAAGATCTGGTCTGGGTAATTGAAGATGGGGGTGGGGAGCTTGAAACATAGTTGCTAGAGGGGAAAAGGAAGAAGGATGAGGGGTAAATGTTGCTATGACTTATTGGGAACATCTCCATGACCTGAAAAACTAGTAAGACCAATCACAGAAGGGACACACTGAGAAGTGAGAGTTGACCTGGGATAGAAACAGGGTGAGTTCTGATTTGAACATGGCAGACTTGCAGTGACCTCCAAGAGAAAATACCCTGAATACTTTTGAGTAGGTGAGATTGCATGGAAGATATCTTGAAGGTAAAGGATGCCCTGACCCCAAAACTCCAAGCAAGGAATGTGGATGATTCAGAAATACAGGCACTATGTAAAATTAAAAAACAAAACAAAACATGGAATCCTTGGATCCTGTCTTTCTCCTCCATAAGATGTAAATGAACCTAGTCTATAGATTCATCTACCTTTCCAAAAATTCAAATTTAAAGGATTCTATGATAATTTCTACTTGGATTCTCCTAGATACAATACTGGGTACATCTGGGCAACGTAAGCTAAGAGTGTTCATCTTCAGGAGGAATTTTTGGCCGTTTCAGGGGCTTTCAGTGGCCTTGCTTTTTTAACTAAGTGAACTCAGCCTGTAATTCCCATTTTTCAGCTGTGGTTCTACACTCTGTTATCTTAAACCGATGGCCACCATCCAGCAGGGCACTTTGATTGTTGGATAAATGTAGCCACTAGGGTTTTTCAATCCCCAGACTAGTATAATTATTTATATATTCACTCATTCTTTCATTTGACAGATTTAAATGTTTTGGACTAACACTGCCTTTCTTTCAATAGTGGGTGGAAAAATGTATAAGCACAAAACATCTTCTTTAGTAGAGAGAAGGGGGATTTGGTGGATGCCAACATATAATCAGGCCATTTCTCTTCCTATATCTCTAGCTGAGTTATCTTATTTTTCTTAGTGTTCATTATAGCATTTACCTGTTAATACTTACCAGCAATAATCTGGCTTAAAACCAGGAATTGCTAGAGGGAGAAGAGAAGTAAAATATCTCCCTCTAACCAGTCTGGTTTTGTGGCCCCAGTAATACAACTACGTAGTAATAGGAGTATATGGTGTTTAATAGATAATGGTTAAAATTTCAAAAAATCCTAATTTTCAGCCATTATTGGTCCTCCCTGTATTTGAAATCATGCCCACCAGCACACTGTGCTAGTAGAAAATCAATGCCTCCTGAGTATTTCTGTTTTTATACTCTAAAGAATATTTATATGATAGAATTGCTTGTTCTTCAAAGAAAACAAACATAATTTTAAAAAGAAAGTGTGTAAATATTGAAAAATACAGAAAATTAATGTGAGTAAAACACCTTCAGGTATATGATAGCAGCTGATACTGAATTTTTTTGCCAATGACATAAAATTGCAGAAATTACCCAAAGCACTGTGGGAGAAGCAGACTGTTAATCAAATATGTCAATGTATCTTTGTGGCTGATAGCTAACAAGTAAGTACTGACCTAAATTTTACCGGAGAGCATTTTAAAAGCATTAAGCATATGCTGTTTACTTAGTTGATGCAA
The DNA here is from genome assembly GCF_024362965.1 of Panthera pardus. Taxonomy (NCBI): domain Eukaryota; kingdom Metazoa; phylum Chordata; class Mammalia; order Carnivora; family Felidae; genus Panthera; species Panthera pardus. The sequence continues at coordinate 37,499,542 of NW_026526765.1, read as the reverse complement.
TAAATATAAACATGCTTTGAGTTCACAGTAAATCCAAAGTACAGACTTTAAATAATTCTAACATTTTAAATCAAATTGATTAATCACTAAAATACATTAGAAGAACCCGTTTCAGCAAATTTTTTGTGAAAAAGGTCTTTTAGTCAAATTCAGTTCCTCCATTTCTATCCACTGCATGTGTAATTCATGAACCTTTAAACAGTATGAGATTATAGATAGCTAAACTGACATTGGTACTTTCACTTAGCAGCTGAATAATCGGCACGCTCTAGGCTTTTTAAATGGTAAAGTAATCATTGCTTTGAATTCATCTTGTGATGTCATTGCCACTAACAACTGACATAATAAATTTGAAGTATATGAAAGCTTGAAAAGAATATTAGAAATATGTCTCATTTTAAATACATAACAATTAAATGATGTACAATAAGAAGTATGTTCTGATCCATCTATTAATGAAATGCTCTTTAAAAGTGTGATGTATCATTGCCATTTGTGTATGCCTGAGCTTGCAAAGATTTTCATTTAAATGTGTTGTGCTTTCTGTTCAGAGTCAGAAAGAGCAACGTTAATAAATGGGTAATGAGCATGTGTACAGAAGTGTAAATGAATTTGTGTTAATGAACGTGTATACAAGTGATAGCTACACGTGCAACCCATGGAAGGAACACAAAAGAAATACACAATATTTGTACTACAGAGGCCAAAGTCATAGATTTCGTATTCACACACTGAAAGGGATAATAGACATTAATTATTCCATGCTTAAATAATTTGAACTAGTTAGCCATGGACCTTTTGCTCTTGAAAGTGTGGTGTGTGTGTGTGTGTGTGTGTGTGCGTGTAATTTGGACACGGAACATTTTCATGGATGGGACTCTTTTTACTAATAAAATGGGGCCACCCATGTAGTTAGCTAGCCTACTTTAAGTGAATCCATTTATGTCTGCTATGAAGATGGGCAATATTCAGCCATTTGGAAGAGAAATAGAATAGTTCTATTTCCATTACCATTGGAGGTATTTGGTAGACACAGCATGGTGTACTTACTTCTTTCCCACCCACATGGGCCCCAGTAGGGCATGTTTGCACAGTATTTCCTCTACTGGTCCAGGTTCCCATTAACAAATAAGTAGACCACCAGACTTGTTTTATCTATGTTTTTTATGTGTCATGGTAACCGGAGTATTGTGGGGATCAGAAATAATATTTTAAAGAAAAGTTTAAAGATGTTTTTACATGATGAGAAAATTAATCTCTGGCATGTTCTGTTATCCCATTATTTCAAACATTTTAAGCAAATTAGACCAATTGGTAAAATCGTATAAACAATTAAGCCAAAATAGTCATACAGGATTATGTTTCCTCTAAAAAAAACATGAACAACTCTCAGAGATAAAGCTGAACCATAGATAGTCTTTTATTGTCTAAATTCTTACTCCAGGGGCACTTGGGTGGCTCAGTCAGTTGAGCGTTCGACTTCAGCTCAGGTCATGATCTCGCGGTCTGTGAGTTCGAGCCCCGCATGGGACTGTGCTGACAGCTCGGAGCCTGGAGCCTGCTTTGCATTCTGTGTCTCCCTCTCTCTCTGCCCCTCCCCTGCTCATGCTCTGTCTCTCTCTGTCTCAAAAATAAATAAAAACATTTTAAAAAAAAATTCTTACTCCAGAGCTAATACTTCAGATCTTATACCAATTTTATATTCAAAAGACATTCTCCTATAATCCAGAAATCTTGTCCATCTTCCTTCCCCCAATCATCCCACACTTTGACTTTCCAAATTTTTGACATAAAATGTAAAAGAATTGGAACCTTTTTTTTTTTAATAGACTGAGAAGGTAAACTTCCATCTACCTGAAACTCATCCTAGAATTCTAGCTACTTGGAAATCAAGCTTAAGTTCATTAGGAAGCATCTTTTAAAGTCAGATAATCCTCATTTTGGACAGAATTTTCTTCTATGGATTCAGTAGAATCCAGTTTAAAATTCTTCAGTCATTCCCCAAAGTGATGTCCAAATCCATCCCTCTCATTTTCAGTCCTACGATTCTTATCTCCCACTACTGCCCTACATGGACCCCCCCATCCATCATGCACACACCATACCTAACTGAATTAATTCTCTTATTGTTCTTGGTCATTCTGCCAGAGTACCGCCGACTCCAACTTTACCTAACACATATCTCCTTCACCAAAACTCCCACTCAATTTATTGCCCTCTGCCTTCTCCCTTGCCCACAGGAACCATACTATATCAGTTTTGGTCTTGTTACTCACAGACCTGTATGTATCAGCCCATCTTGGATTACTATTACATTGTAGTAAGTGATAAGTCAATGCTTGTTGTTGTTAATGATAATAATGATAATGATGATGATGATGATGATAACCAACCTTAGAAAAATGATGAATACAGTTTGGTTCCATTGCTTTTCTTCATCAAGGGTAAGATGCCCATGAGCACATGGGAGACCCAGTAACTATCAGATTCCATTTAAATAAATTGGGAAGCCCACATAAAAACCTAGGAAAGATCGCACTCTCTTGCATAACACTAGATGTTTTTGGCAATTAAAATCAAGTTAAAAATACACACACTTCACTGAAGGGAAAAATTAAGTAGCTCACACTTAAAGTGAACTACCAGTGAGAGCATGTGAGTATAGTTGACCCTTAAACAACACAGTTTGAACTGTGCAGGTCCACTTATACACAGATTTTTTGCAATAAATACAGTGCAGTCTTGTAAGTGTATATTCTATGCCTTATGATATTCTTAATAACATTTTCTTTGCTTTAGCTTACTTTATTGTCAGAAGATGCTCTGGCCCAGAGAATTAAATAATTATACAGGATTCCACAGTTGGAGTAGGTGGTAGTTTTCATAGATGTGTCTGAAACCAAAGAACATACTTTTAATGGTGATTCTAGCATCCAGGAGAATGGTAAAGAGAGATTTTTTAATCTCATCACATTTTGGGAGGGTGTTTCTTACTATCTCTGTGACAGTGGCGAGTTCTTTAATCTCTCTGAGCCTCAGTTTTCTCATCTATAAAATGAAACGTAGTGCTATGTAAACCTTGTTATAATTTGCAAAGTAGATTTTTAAATGCCAGAAAAATGAACTTTCTATGGTCCTGCTGTAATAAATCTGAAATCACTTCTCACAGATCTAAATTTTTACTGGGTCACTGCTTTTCACTAAACCTCAATTCTCTCTTGTGCTGATACTTAACCTGCAGAATAATTGTAGAAACTTTGGCAAGTATAAATTTTGGTCAGATCAGTCAGAATGGTGATGTAATCAAGAGGGCAAGAGAATATTGACTAAGAAATCATGCGTCTAAAGAAGTAGGCTGTCCTAACTGATTAGACTAAACGTTACATTTGGAATGATTCTATGAAACGTTCTCGGCACAAACACAGACAAGTGTCTCCTTTCTGTATTTTCAATCTCCTGCGAGTGTGAGTATACATGTGAAAAGGTATTTGTTTATACTATGACTCATTCCACAAAGGAATTAAGGAAAATTACAACAGGCCATATGTAATAAAATTATAATAAAATAGAAATATTAAAAAAGTATTAAAGCTTATGTAAGCTGAGGCAAAAATTCAAGACCATGTAAACTTAGAAAACAAAAATATCAGAGGTTAAGGGCCAATATAAACACACTAATGGAATTTAAAATTTGGCTCGAATCATTGTAGGCACTAAAGAATCAGGCACATGATACACATTGCCTTTAAAGAAGAGGAAAAAAGGAGAAGGAGAAGAAAAAGGAGAAGGCAAAGAGGAGCCATCCCAGTTTGTTAGAAAAATTAAAATTTGTTCCAGCGTTAAATTAAAAAAAATTAACATGAAACTATGAAAGGAGTAATACAGTGAACAATGTCTTTGACAAGGATTTCTACAGGTGTTTGGGTGAATGGCTGAGCTTGTTGAATTTCATACTTCTGCATGTTAGTATACTTATTTATACATAAACATAAGTTCATGAACTTACGAGGGTCATGTGTGGATTCATATGTAATATGGAAACCATAGGGAAATTTTATATCATGTTTTTTGTACTATAGCCTCTCTGAGTCAAATCTTTGCTTTTGGTTCATATTTTGTACCTATTAACATTTGAAACCATTTATAACATCACTGAAAAAAACGATTATTTGGCAATCTGAACTACATTAAAGTATCCCCAAACATAATATCTTAACAACCAGCTTGTATCTGTTTAGTTTGATCCATAGACATTAAGATTCCTTGAATGATTTTGCACAGTAAGAAATCAGAGTTATGAAAGCTCTCCTAAACAAGAATAACAGTTAAAAGTTGATTAAAAGTGGCAATACTTCCAGGGTGCCTGGGTGGCTAAGGTCTGATCTCACCATTGGTGAGTTCAAACCCCACATCAGGCACTGTGCTGATAGCTCAGAGCCTGGAGCCTGCTTTGGATTCTGTGTCTCCCTCTCTCTCTGACTCTCTCCCACTCACACTCTGTGCCTTTGTCTCTCAAAAATAAATAAACACTAAAAAATATTTTAACAATATTTTTTAAAAGTGGCAACACTTCCAACTAGAATCGGAATTACTCATGAATGATCCTTTCTCCAGACAGGTTCCAGATGGTTCTTATGAGGCTACCCTGGTGACAAAATAGAGGTCGAATGCAAATTCAAGTTAATTTAAGCACCTATAAGCATCATTACATACGTGAATTGATTGTATATAATTCATTGACTCTAACCTGAACTTTGATTCTATTTTATTTATTTGTTCCATCGCAGATATGTATTGAGCACATACTATGTGTCAGGATGGATATATAATAATAAAAAATATTTAATGCCTTTTATGGGGCACCTGGGTGGCTCAGTCATTTGAGTGTCTGAGTTCAGCTAGGTCATGATCTCATGGTTCGTGAGTTCAAGCCCCAGGTAGGGCTGATAGCATGGAGCCTGCTTTAAATTCTCTGTCTCTCTCTCTCTCTCTCTCTCTCTCTCTCTCTCTGCCCTTCCCCCACTAGCTTATGCGTGCATGTGTGCGCACATGCTTCCTCTCTCTCTCAAAAATAAATAAACATTTTAAAAAAATTTAATGTGTAATGCCTTTTATCAAGTCTTCTGAGAAGACAGACAAGTAAACAGCAGGTTGCAACAGGGTGTAACCATGCCTGGCGTGGATAAGAGAGACCACAGCAGGACTCTTGACCTAGCCTCAGGTGTCAGGGAAGGCTTCCGGCCATTTAATCGGAACCCCTGTTAATAAATAGGAGTTACCCAGATGAAAATGCAGGTAACAATGTTCTTCACAGAAGGAATAATATAGACAAAAATACAAATAACGCTTTGAGCACTTTAAATGGATTAAAGCATCAAATGATGGAGGAGAATGAGATGAAACAAGAAAGGAGTATAAAGCAGGGGTCAGATCATGAAGGGATGTTACATGCTACATCAAGGAATTTCAATTTTACCTTGAGTAACATTATTAAAGTGATGAGAGGATTTTCTTTTTTCTGTAGGGAGTGAGAAGAGATCATCATTTGGGGTCAAATCGTCAAATCCCTATGATTTCTTTATGAAGGACTAATTATAAGGGATTGTGGCAGACGCTAGCAGTTTCCTACCTAAATTCTTTTCTTTCCCTTTTGTTGGAACATAGATGAACCAGATTGTAATACTTAACTTCCAAGACTCAGCTAGCAGTGGCCACGTGATGCACTTTTAACTAATTACAGTAGGCAGAATTCCCCTGGAGGGGGTTTACCTTGCGAGATAAAAAGGCAATGCTTCACAAAGAGGGATTTTTTTGCCTTTCCACTTTCTCCCTCTTTCTTTCCTCGGATAGAGATGATTCTGGGGATACTGGAACCATCTTGCATTTATGAGACTAAAAGCACAATTACAGCTGGGCAGACAGAAAGATAAAAGATGGGAATCTAACTTTTACATAATATCAATACTTTAGGAATTGAGTGGAGGAAGACCCACTCATTATGCAAATGGGGAAGGGCCCGTCATAGATGTAGGAAGAGACAGTTTAAAATTGATGATCTGAATTCTCTGAGAGGAAAAGAAACGGAATCCAAAGCCCTGGGAGAGGAACTACGAGAGACACCACATCCATGGTGACAGAAAGGGTGGGTAAGTTTGCATAGGAACAGAGAGGAGTTTTACAAGTTGAGTGAATGAGGGGGTGGGATAGGGAATAAAGATATCTGGAGATTCATCGAAAGAGCCATCCTGGACAAGGAGAGTAGACAGACTACCAAGGATTGAGAGAGTTGGAGTTCCCGTGGCCATTATTCAAGGTTGTGATGGTATCTGTGCCTATCCAAACTCTGTCTCCAAATCTAGTCCTCAACTGCTCTTGTTTTGGCAACAGCACTTCTGCTTCAGTCCCTCCAACCTAGGGGCAAAGTAGCTTCCTGTTTTTGCTTATCTCTGAGTTTACCGGCAGTTTCAGATGGGTTTTCAGTTCTCAGTAACCAATTCTCACATTGAATTTCCTTTTTTGAACATTGAAATCGGTCTGTATTTTCTGGCTGGACCCTGACTGAGCCAGCACTAAGTCCTTTGGTTGGTTTAGCGTCTAACTTTGCTCATGGTTCATGAGTTTGCTGCTGTCAGCAAGGAGCCCTCTTGGGATCCTCTGTTCCCTCCCCTCTCTCTGCCCCTCCCCCGGTCGCATTCTCTCTCTCTCTCAAAAATAAATAAAACATTTTAAAAATAGATGCTGAGATATTGCTAAGAAAGAGTGATGGTGGAGGGAAGGGACTGGGACCGAGGACAAGGAAGTGATTAATGGCAAGACACTGCTCCCAGCAGCAGGTGGTGCATTTGCAGTCCAATTCAGTAGCATGGGGCCAACACTGCAAAACAAAAGGAAGACCACTGGCACCATGAAACCACCCAAGATAAATTCCACTCCATGTCTCAGTAATTTAGAAACCAGGTGTAAGTGTTTTTTAAAAACCTTGCGGATGCCATCATTGATTAAGACAATGGTTACATGACTTACAGAGTTATTTTTACATTGCCCAGGTTCTCAATTTATGACCAAAGGGGATTTTTTTTTCCTTTGGAACTATACTCAGTAATATTCTTGGATACATGAGTGATAGAAAAAAATTCAAAAGCTTATTTTTTTCCCTGATACATTCAGTGGAACTGCAAGATTAGATGATTTATTTTTATCCAACAGAACCCCTAAAGCAGAAATCAGACTTTCGTTTTCTCAAAACGTTGGGACTGTCTGGGAGAATGGTGAATCCAGAAGTTTAAACGACACCTCTAAACCTCATCACCATTTCTCTTGGCTCCTAGGCTGCCATTTGTTAGAGAGTGTGTGTGTGTGTGTGTGTGTGTGTGTGTGTGTGATGGGGGGGGGGGGGGCGGGCGTGGGTAGGGGGGTGGAGATTGCAACTTCTCTGGCCAGGATGTTGAGTAGCAAGTGAGATAAAGTGGTATGTGTGGTATGATGAGACCAGCACAATCTGGCAGGTTGCAGAGTATGTAATCAGTTCAAACTGATAACATATATGTATGTGTTTGCATGAATTATGACATCCATTTTGAGGGAGAAAGAAAAACTGAAAGAGAGCCAAGAAAAATTCTTCACAAGATTATTTTCAATAATAACAATAAAAAAGTAACAATGGCATTGGGTACTTAATACTAAGTTTTTTAACTTTTTTTAATCTCATGAATAATTGAAAATATAGGCAATTATTCTACCTCAGCTGTGTCAAGAAATTATTATTTGCTTAACTATTTTCTGCATTTTTATGATGTAGTTGCAAGACACAAAAGCCTGTCCTTACACAAAATCATCTTTCAGGGAAAAGGTAAACAATTATATAGACAATCTTAAGTCTCTCAGTTGCTTTTAATGGTGCCATGTACAATTATAGGTCTAAATGATCAAAATAATACATCAAATGTATCTCAATAAACGTGTTCTTAAAAAAAATTTAAAAAAGCTTTCAAGACTGTGGACACATTAGATAGTTCTGTGCTTCTTAAACCAGAGACATTTTGATAGTTGCAAGGTCATTTGGTGTATTTATTTTCTACCATAATTCATTTCTACCTCTTTTTCCTGTGATATTTATTTTTCCCACAAAAGCACTCAGGAGTACACCATGGTTAAACTTCTTTTTTCATTGTTAAGCCTCCTTTTCCCCTTACTTAACAGGCAATCCATCCATAGTAAAAGTTTACTCTGAGATGTAAATCCTTGGAGGTCACCTACATTTAGGGAGACACGAGATGCACAGTAGAGTGACTATACCCACCTCAATATAAATCTTATTTCTAAATGCCCTTTTCTTAGACCACAAAAATGGTGGATTTCTGGTTAATTGTCATGACAGAAAGGAAAATTTAACAAGATGTTGATCGGTCCTTGACTGATTGTATATAAGTCTAATTTAGAAAGTAAGCCCTGAAATCTGGTAGCAATCATTAGTAAGTCCGTGTATATTGAAATTCACAAGTGTATTTAAATTTCCACAGTCCTTCACATCTCACGGGATAATTAGGGTTAGGCTCTGTTTTTAGGAACTTTTGTACAGATGAAGAGCAGAGATTTTTTTTAATTTTTATTTATTTTTAATCTTTTTAATGTTTATTTATTTTTGACAGAGAGAGAGACACAGCATGAGTGGGGCAGGGGCAGAGAGAGGGAGACACAGAATCTGAAGCAGGCTCCAGGCTCCAAGCTGTCAGCACAGAGCCCAACATGGGGCTTGAACTCACAGACGGCGAGATCATGACCCGAACAGAAGTCAGATGTTCAACTGACTGAGCCACCCAGGCACGCCTAGCAAACATGCTTTTTAAACAAGAGTTGTAAATGTTCTAGCTGACTGTCCCTGATCCAACAGTTAGTTAAGTTAAGTAACTTAGGATAGTTAAGTAATCCCAACCCTCACACTGTTTTCCCTACCTCCTTTCATGTTTTTAGTGAACACAGTCCTATCAGAAACTATTTGGGAACACTTAAATAAATGCCCAATTACCTCCTTGGTTTGTCTGGAACCAGAAGCTCATGGGCAAGGTCTAACATGTGCCCACAATTTAAATCTAGACCCACACATGTCTGAATGTATTTCAGAAAGAAACACAAAGCTTGTGAGAGAAATCCCCATGAGTAAGAGTAAATAAGAGCTAGACTCAGCAGCTGAAACTGGTTGGTTGTAGGAATGCTTTATGGTTATCTTTGACCACCACAGTCCCACCCTCTCCATCATCTTGGAAAGTCTGTCACTCTGAGAATGTTACACTGTGTTAGAAATGACCAGAATTCATCCCTACTGGTCCACAAGGGTTTACTTTTCACTCCCTCCTTTCTCCCGTCCTTCTCTTCGTAAACAAAACCAAAAATATTTGTGCATAAAAGGGAGAGACAGTTTCTTAGAGTCCCGAGAAAGAAAGACAAGCTGCAGAGATCCAGTGGCACGTCATAAGAGGTCTAAGAAGAGAAAATGCATAGATGCCCCTGACCAGAGGCCACTGCTATGTGGTTTGAGCATAGTACTAAATCAACAACGGACTACACAGTCCCCTAGGCAACACGACAGTCAGATCCCCAAAAGAAATTAACAATTAGTGTCCATGATCCAAGATCAGCAATGCTGATGGGATGGAAGAATGTGGATTTCAGAAAGATTCTCTGAGACTCTGAGTGGGGAAGCCACCACACCAATCACCCAACAACAGGGTTACACATACAGAATGCTGTGGCATCTCAGAAACATTGGCAGAGAAGACCGCTTAGATGATGTTGGATTTCCTTCCAATAGTCAGGTAGCATTCAGAGCAGAGAGATTAGTGGACCACTCAAAATATCATATACATTGTTCTTAGTGGTTAATGAAGTGTGGAGCATGACTGACACTTATCTAAACAAAAATAATTGTGTCCTAATGTATCAAAAGCCTTAAGAATTAGCTCATTTTTCTTTCTTGCTGTGGCCATTAACTAAAACCAAATATAAATATGACACTAATTTTTATCATGCATTCATTTTCTATTGCTATATAAGAAGTTACCACAAACATAGCAGCTTAAGAAAACACCCCTTTGTAGTTCAGCTCTGTAGATCAGATGTTCAACACCATGAGACTACATCTCTACTCAGGATATTACAGGACTAAGAGCAAGGTATCAGCCAGGCTGTTCTCATCTGGAGTATCTGGGGGAAAATCTACTTACATACTCATTTTTTGTTGCTAGCAGAATTGAGTTCTTTGCAGTTGTAGGTCTTAAGTCCCTGTTTCCTTAATGGTTGAAACCAGGAGCTGGTCTTAGCTCCTATAGACTATCCACATTCCTTTTCATGTGACCTCCCCCATCTCCAAGCCAGCAATGCTTTGGTCTCAGGCTTCAAATCTCTAACTTCTGGCTTTGAACCATAAATGCAGATTTAAAGAGCTCATAGAATTAGGTCAGGCCACCTTGGCTATCTTCTTATCTTAAAGTCAACCGATATGGGACCTCAGTTACACCTGCAAAATGCCCTCAGAGCAGTACATACATTAGTGTTTGAATAATTGAGAGAAAAAGCATGTACAACAGAGACCAGGAATCTTGGGAACCATCTTAGAGTTCTGTCTATCACACACTGGTTCCTCTTTCACCTCTTTTCACTACAAAATATACCCTGTTTTATAGAAATTCACATATACTTGAGTTTATAATGAATTCATACCTAGGACAAAAACAGTGATCTTGAAAACTAACATTAGACCAAAACCAATTTTTCTGCTGTCTCATTTATACATTTATCCAGTTATATTTATTGACCATCTGTTCTAATCACATCCAATTAGAAAAGAATACTGGTCATATTTGTTCCAAAATATCTATTCTACATTTTTCTTTTCCTACAGTGCTACGTTACTCCACTTTGTTTGGCCAAGGGGCCTGAAGGGACCTTAAACTGACATCAGCCCCCTGCACATGGCCGAATAGCAGCCTCCAGAATAACAAGCAAATATAAGTACTGATATGACTTCCCCAACAGCAGCCCCAATCTCTCCTACAGATTGCGACCAACTCCTGTCTTCTACAGGCAGACAGCACCTGTAAGCCTCATGCATCCCTTAGACAAGACCCCCATGGGGCTAACCAAAATCCCACTCTTGGTTTGATAGACCTATCCAACCTGGCCCGGGGAATCCCAACAAACTAGTCCCAGGTAAAGGCTTGCACCCTCAGGGGTCCTGCCTCTCTCTCCATCTGAACTCTGCCTTGACCTCCCATGCGACCCGTTGAGGCATGCTGTGTACTTCCTCTAGGATCTGTGAGTAACAAATGTCCCTATTTCAGTTTCTCTTGTGGTCTTTTGTTGAACTTCAGTTCATCAACCCTCACGCTATCCTTCACTTGACAAATGTCAGTTTAACAAAATCATAACATACAGTTAAAAGGAACATCAGCCATTCAGATTCTTTCCAGTGAACGTAGTATCAGATATTATTACACTTAGCTGCATGGATTGTTAGGGGGAAAAAAAAAATCAGAGCAGGAAGGGCCTGAGAAATCTAGTCTTAAATGACTCATCTTATAATAGTTGGCCTTAGAGCTGCCTATTTATTGGAAAGTCTTACAAACCGAGGACTACACCATGACCTTACACATCCTGTTAAGATGACTAGAATTTAGTGGAGAGCTGGAGACGTGAGTGAAGCTGTCACTCTTCCTCCGAAAACAGCTACCAGCGGATTCGTTACAGGAGTCTTGGTAACACACACTTTCTCTTTGAATAGCAATATAATTTCTTCTCATGTGGGCACACAGAGATTTTTGCTGTCCCCAAACTCTACTTTGCCTGCACAAGATACATTTCTTTATATTCCTCAAAAGTCAAACCGGCCACTGCTGTTCTTTTAACTCATCAAATCTTTCACCAAACTTCCATTTCAGTTGTGGAAGAGAAGAAAAAAGAAAGTACCCAAAATTGGACACTTTTTCGTGATCAGGATATAAAGAAAGGTAAGCACTACGGGACTCTATTGTTAAGTACAAGCCAAGCTGACACTTAGGTGACATCCCTCTCCTTTGTAGGACACCCTGTGGTGTGGCTCAGAGATAACAATCTCTTCAGGGATCATTAAGATATTTTGCATTTATGTGACACTTTTTTATCCTCAAAGGAAGTTACTACAAAAATTTATTTATAATACCCCTATAAAACTATGGGCTATTATTTTTTCACTGTGTAGATTAGAAAAAGTATAAAAACTGAAAAATTCACCTCAGGCCATAAAACAAATAAAACTGATTAAAATAAGGCAGACTAAACTGTTCATTTTTTGCCTGTGTTAAACTCTTCCACCAAGTTTTCTCTACCTTATGCTGCCATGTGCTCCAGAAATGCTTGACAAAATGTTTTCTCTAGCCATCTAAAGAAGAAAAAAGAGGGAAGGAAGGAGGAAGCGAAAGAGAGATGGAGGCAGCGAAAAGAATGACAGGAAAGAAAGAAAGAAGAAAAATTTCTAAACTTTATTAAAATTTCTGTTTTTTCCCTTCAGCACGCCTCTTACAGTTACTTAGATAAATCATTTAAATAATTACCATTCATAAAATCCTGAGTTTGACTTCCTGAAATGATTTCTATTGGCAACTACCAAGAGAAAAGAGTAAATCCCCTCAATTTGTATGACAAAAATGTAATTTATTTTCCATTCCAGGGACAGTCACAGAATAAACAATGGCATTTAGGATCTTTGTAGGCCTCAGAAACTCTTACTTTGCTCTACAGTAAGTATAATTTTTACATAATTGGAAGCGTTTATTTGAGTTGCAATTGACTAATGATGTTCTATAAATATGATATTAACAACTAATTTCTCCTTTGTAATTTTCTTCTCATTTCTGTAACTTTGGTATTTTTTTAAATTTTTTAAAGTTTTATTAAAATTAAAATTTTAATTTTAATTTTTTAACTCTATTTCTTCTGCTTATAATTCTGGAGCCTTTTTTTTTGCTGTTGTTGTTTGTTTTGAATTTTTTAATAGTTTCATAGGCTCTTAAAAAGTGTACAGGCTCTGTCTGATGGTTATCTCATTGCTGGAAGCACTATGAGAAATGCCCAAAGCAGGAAGGCCAGGCCATACACAACTGATTTGGCAACAGGTTTCTGGTTGTAATTTAAAGACCATTCTGTCCTTAAAATATGCTTCTTGCTGGTCTCCCACTAGTAATCATTCTAGTATTGATACACATTTCTCTGTCCTACCAGCCTCCCATGCGTATAAATAAATAAATAAATAAATAATATCTATTACTGCATTAACAAATTACTCCAAACCTTAGAGATTTAAAACAGCCATAAACATTTTGTGTGTGTGTGTGTGGTTCAGGACTTCAGGACCAGCTTACCCAGCTGGTTCTGGTGTGGGTCTCTCTCTTTCTCTCTGAGGTTATGATCAACACATCATCCAAGGACACAGGTAATTTCATGGTTGGCTGGGGCTGAAGAATTCTCCTGCCAGGTGACTCCCTCACATGGCTGGCTGAGAAGTCATACTAATTGTGGAGGAAAGCTCTGTTCCCTGCCACAGGGGCCTCTTCACAGGTTGCTTCAGAGTCCTCACAAGAGGGCACCTAGCTTCCCCAGAGAGGAGGATCCAAGAAAGAGCAAGGCAGAAGTGGCAACCTATATCAGGACTAGTCCTGGAAGTCATACACAGTCAATTCTATCATATTCTGTGTGTCAAAACTGAGTCACTGAATGTAATAAATGACTCACATTTAGGGGGAGTGAAATTAGTCTCTGCATTTTGAAGACAGGGGTAACAAATGACTTGTGGACACATTTTAATACTACAGATAATGTAAGAATTCCAGAAGAGTTGCCCCCAGTGAAGACAATGCTGAAACTCAGATAAAAGAGTCTAAGAATTATCATTTATTTCTCTGAGTAAACACAAATCTGCCTTTGAGGGCCAGAAATTCCATTTAGAATACAACCATTCATTCTTAAATATGCACATATATTTTTAAGAATGGAAAGTCTTCCTTTTAAAATTATACTAAGCTCAATTCCTTTGTGACCTTGGAATTACATTATTTTTCAATAACTTATATTCATTGATCAGCCAAACAGTTTGACACCTTATTTATGGGCTACTGTGATGGATCACATCTGTTCCCAAAGTAACGTAAACAAATTCTCATTTTAGATAATTAGAGTAAGAGCCCAGATTTGATTATATTTTCTGGTATATTTATCTTTTGTTATTGAAAAGTTAAACACAAACTTGAGTAGATCATAATAAACATCTTAAAAAATCTAAAACATAGTTGATAATACTAGTAGACTCCTAAATAAGTAAACCTTTAAATATATGTACTATTTTGTGTATGTGTTAAAATGTCTTTCCATTTTTCCAAAAAGCTGCAAAGATTCCTGTGCAACCTGTGATTGGGATAACATCAGATATAGAATATCCGTATGAGGGACTGAGTATGTATGTGCTGCATGCATACATATATGGGGGAAGAGAGAGAGATCTCACTATCTGTGCTCTGAATGTCATGTGAAATTCATCCAATCCAATGCTCCTTTAGAGTTGAGTTTCCAACAAAGTGAACATATCAGCAAAGCACTGACGATGAAAGTAAAACAGTGTCCAAAATTCTATCCCTGTCACACAGTGTGACACATTGTAACCATATTATTGCCTCTGATCTGATCTCTATAAGAATCATAACTTATTAGCCTCTCAGTTATAAAAGAATGAATTCACCTTCATATGCTCTTGGGTTAGTAAACGTCGCCACATGTTCATGGTAGCCATACAGTTCACCATCGGCCTCTTCTACCTGTAAAAAAGCCTCCAGCCCCTCGGCAGTTGATTAAGTATGCATAAACTAAGGCCAATTATTTTCCTATCAAACATGCCCTTAAAACATCTTAATGTTTAGGGTTGAAAATTAGGAATTGGTTTAGAAATGGAAGATTTCTGGGTTTCTTTTTTCCTCCTTTTCCCCCTCTTTTTAATTTTTTTAAGTTTATTTATTTATTTTGAGAGAGAGAGACTGGGGAGGGGGAGAGAGAGAAGGAGAGAGAGAATTCCAAGCATGCTCCACACTGTCAGCACAGAGCCCAGAGTGCAGGGCTTGAACTCACAAACCTCTAGTTCATGACCTGAGCCAAAACCAAGAGTGTGACACTTAAACCAACTGAGCCACCCAGCTGCCCCTCTTCTTTTTTTAATACATATCCAATAAAGGGAAGGGGGACACTTGATTTAAGGTTTATGTGCCAGAACTGAGCATGTTTTTTTGCCTGAAAAATGCTTTGTCAAATCAACTGTTATCTCTATATACATTCTTGTGCCAGGTGCCTGCAAGGACTTCTTGATATCAAGTGCCAAACAGTCTTTTGAAATGTTAATAATTAAGAGATTATATATTCATACACATACACATAATTACATATATTATATACAAGGAGATAAGGTAGAAAAGACTTCATAGTCCTTAATATTATTTTTTTACCCAAATCTGTCATTATGTGCTTCTTAACGGATGGGACACACTGAACTATTTTATTCTGACTCAAGTACTTTAAACCAATGATCACTACTTCATGCAGTACTAAGAAAGGCAGAGATAATAAAATGTGGTTATGAAGCCAGTGGATATTCCCATAACCTTTGACAGCAATAATTAACCCTTATCTTACATGGGTTGGTGCTCATCAGAACTCCACACATAGACAGAGCTATGAATAGTACCATTTAATCCATGTGAAAACCAAGGTGTAAAGATCAGTGATGTGTCTAAAGTTGATTACCAAGTTAAAAATAGGCACTTTTTTTTTGATGTTTGGTTTTGAATCTAAGCTTCCTAAACAGACCTAGGCCCCCAAATCACATCATGAATAACATCAGATACCAAATGCTAAGTTTCTACCAAAAACAGACACATAAGGAGGGACTGATTCCAAGAACTAAGCCATACAATTTTGTGTATTTAAGGGTGCCTGGCTGTCACAGTTGGTAGATCATGTGACTCTTGACCTTGGGGTAGTGGGTTCAAGACCCATGTTGGGTTTGGAGCCTACTTAAAAAACAAACAAGCAAAGAAACAAATAAATATTAAATAAGTAAGAAAACATTAATTTAAAAAGAAACACAACTGTGGGGCACCTGGGTGGCTCAGCCAGCTAAGTGACTGACTCTTGATTTCCACTCAGGTCATGATCTCATGGTTTGTGGGTTCAAGTCCTGAGACAGGCTCCTCACTGAGCGTGGAACCTGCTCGGGATTCTCTCTCTCCTTCTCTCTCTGCACCTGCCCCCCACCTCAAAACAAATAAATAAACATTAAAAAATAAAACACAACTATGTGTGTTTAACTATGTCCAATGATTTTAAGTGAGAATTTTGATGTCTGTGTAACGGATCTGTATGTATCCATAATCCATATGTGGAGTAACAATGAGCAGAGCACTTGCCTTGATATAGACACACACTTCCTCCTCATTCAAGAAAACACTTCTCAGCAAAATGCAGTCATGTCTGCAGAGGGAGACTAAGGTCATTGGCAACAGTTTGGGCAATCTGTCACCAATAAAAAATATTGCCCTCTTGAGAGGTTTAAGAGTAATAAACAGGGTTAAAGTTAAAGTCTCAAAGGAAAGTAATTAAATGCTTTCGAGCATTTAATTGGGGGGGGGGTCTCTTTTTTTGCAGCTGCAAAGGTACAAATGTCTACACACTGGACTAAGTCCATTACTTGGTTTAAATTCTGATGGAGGTTGGAGAAGTATCTCAGGCCAAGTGCTTTCTTAATTTAAATAGACAAATCAAGCAGAATGCTTCCCTTTTCAGCCATTGTTGAAGTTATGGTAGCATAACCTTAAAATAGCTAGAGGAGGACATTGAACTTATCTCTCCCATTGGTTGGTATGTTCCCAAAGACATGCTGGATCTGGCATAGAGTGATGCTTAATGGATATTTCCCAAGGTTTTACAAGAATGGCTTCTCACCAAATCCATGGAGGAAATAATGATTTCTAAACTAAGAGATGGCCAAAGTACTGGCCACACAAAAGACGAAATCAGAGCTTACTGATTTCAAGTTAGTTAGAAATACTAAAAAGTTTCATTTCTCAAAAAACTATATCTCCTACGATCAACTATAAGGACTAAAATTTTATAATTATGGGCTCATACTTATTAAAATTCTAGTGTATCTGGGAGAAATGAGACAATGTGCCTAATAACCATTTGTATTTCTTCATAAGGAATCTTTAATATGCTTACCTATTGTAGTTTAGACGGGGAAACAGAGAGGGTTCACTTGTATTTAAAACTCAGCTCCTCCAATAGGGAAGTTGTTCCTATCCTGTGTTCTCTACCCCCATCCAAGCTCCATCTCACTGAACTATAATTGCCTATTTTTGTGTCAATCTGCTCTATGAAGTAATAAGGCCTTAAGAACATAGGCCATCTTATTCATTGCTGTATTCCTAAGATTTAAAGCCACTTTTTGCATATTTTTTGATGCTATATTAAGATTCTCCAGAGAAATAGAACCAATGGGAGATACTGATACAGAAAAAGAGACAGAGAGATTATAGGAGTTAATTGACTCACTCTATCTGCCATCTGCAAGCTGAATAACCAGCAAACCCAGTGGTGTCATTTAGACTAAATCTAAAGACCTGAGAACAAGGGGACTTGATGGTGTAAGTTCTGATTCGAGTCCAGAGGCCCAAGAATCAAGAACACTGATGTCCAAGGTCAGGAGAAGGTGAATATCTCAACTCAAGCAGAAAGCAAAGGTGTCCTGCCTCTGCTTTTCTGTTCTGTTCAGGCTCTTCACAGATTAGATGATGACTGCCTGCCCTGGGGAGGGCAATCTTCTTTACACAGTCCACCAATTCAAATGTTAATCTCTTCTGGAAATACAGACACAGATAGTTAATTCCTCACAGACACAGATAGTTAATAAATAAAATTATCACAATTGCTAATTAATTATTTAATAAATCATATTGACTACTAAGGGTATACTTTTGAACAAAATGTGGTACCAATGGCAAGGGAGAAGGAAAGGAAAAGAGAAAAAACACTGCAGAATTTATAGCAGAAAAGATAAAACTAGAGTGAAGTCTCCTGGGATTCAGTAGCATCGTAGGGCCATGCTCCCCACAAAGGCTCTAGGAAAGAATTCTTTCTTGCCTCTTCTAGCTTCTAGTAGCTGCCAGCACTTCTTGGTGCTCCTTATCTAGTAGCTGCATTACTCCAATCTCTGCCTCTGTCTTCAAGTGGCCTTCTCCCCGTGGGTCTGTGTCTTGTGTCCAAATTTCCCTCTCATTAAAAGTCATATTGGATTTAAGGTCCACCCTAACCCACTATGACTTCATCTTAATTTGAATACAATCGCAAAGACCCTATTTCCAAATAAAATCACATTTACAGGTTGCACGTAGACATAAATTGGGGAGGAGGGGACACTATTCAACCGAGTACACTAACTAACCAGACATAGAAATTATGCTTGTGTGTTGACCTTCATAATTTACAAGATTTTCTGTTATATTTTGCAGTGTCTTTGTTACTAATCATCAATTTGAAGAAAAGAAGGATCCACCATTATTATATCCAACAACTGAGCCGAGAAGTGCAATTTTAGATTGAGATGGTTAAACTTTTTTGGTTTCTATGGAGATTATCTACTGAATAGTTTACTTACTGCCCCTGAGCTGTCAACGCATACTGTTTAATTTATAAAGCTGATCTAAACCTCTATGGGGGAAAAAGCCACCAATATTTCTCCAAACTTACTTGGATTTATTTTCAGTGTCAGACAAGACATAACATTTATTATGATTCACCTTAGCATGATGACATTTCATTTTTCTTGTTGAAGAAGATGTTCCAGAAAAAAGAAAAAAAGTTCAAAATCTCTTTAGTCTTCTGGATGTCTTATAATAAATGAGGGGTTCTGCTTTTCTTCAGTGCTTCAATAGCAAGAAATGTTTATATTTCAAGACTAAGCCCCCACTGAATATTTACAAAATTTGTTGCGAGGTGTTGAACCATAAATCTAAAGTTTGAAATCTACATCACATATAAGAGAAAAGCCCATTTTTTTAAAAAAAGTGTAAAACAAAAAGTGAGAAGTAAAAATGTAAATATTTTAGAGGCTTATTTAAATCCTTAAGTGTCTTTCTCATAAATAACACATAAAACTTATTTTATCAAATGTTCTTTAGTTTCGTCATTCAAAATAGAAGACACTGAGTTAACTTAGAGGGATGAAGGACACAAAGTTTAGATTATTAGGACTTTAGAAATATTAGAGGATTTAATACGTAAATAACGTATATGAAATTAATTCATACGAGCAAGATTTTACAGTATTGCAATAAATCATATCTTATATTTTGGGCTTTTATAGATGAATTCATATCTGAAAAAGTCTTTACAAAGAGCCGCATGAAAAAGGGTATTCTTCATTCCAACACCTAATGAAAGCTAGAGTCTAACTTAGTAGAAAATACTCACTGGACATTTAAAAATGGTGATATTGAGTCAAAGTTTCAAAGTTAATTTTGTTGCACAGTGAGGATATATTACGTGTGTCTTCTACCTTTTTCCTATTTTGAACTCACATTTCTAATAAATTTGTAGCTTCCCATACACACAGAGCAACCCAGATAACATACATTATTATTTACAAAGCATTTCGAGTTCTTAAATGTTATGGCTTTCGGGAATATGGCAGGACTTCTACTTTTTTTGAACCCTGGAAAATTAGTAGCTTTGTAACAAATGCTTGTTGACACAATCAACTGAATAGCAATGAAGATTCTTCTGATCCCCAAATAAATAATGAACGGATAGAAATGTATCGACATAAACGGAAACCACATACATATCTCACATTCTATGTCCTGCGTCACATTTACTAAAAAGAGAGAGAGCCAGAGAAAGAGCGAGAGATTGAAAAAAGCAAACCAACAAACAAAACAAAACAAAATGAAAACAAAGGTGAGCCAGTTCCAGGCAGGGTATTTAAAGCACGTTTGTGAGGAGTCAACTAAATGGTGTTTTATCCTTTTGCTTCTGTTTGTTTCTATGGAACAAAACAACAGATAAAGAAGATAGTTCATAGGTACCATTGTCATTCCAAACTGGCCCAATAAGAATGTCCCGCCAAAATCTACATTAAAATGGTTAATTTCATGATTGCATACAGACATGGCCTTTGTGTCTCAGAACACTCTCCCAGAAGTCATTGAAAGTATGTTAATAAATTACCAGGCTATTTTAGGAACAATTTATACATAATTCATTTCTTAAACAATAGAGCATGAAAAATTACACTTCTGCTTTAGCTTCCTTTGGAAGTAGTAAGTGAAGTTCCTGTTATAGGTGTTCATACTTGTTCTCTGATCAAACATATTTATCTCTGGAATACATTTATCCCTTCTCTACACTGTTTGTTCTAGAATCAACTCAATCTCCCTCACCTTTCCAGGGTCAAATTGTATCAAAAGCTGAAAGCAAAACTTAAGCAAAAGTAGGCATTCTAAAATCATATGGTGGGGGATGGGGGGCGGGGAGGGGGGGACACAGAGCTTTGAAGGCAACAGAGAGAATGTGGTTAGGAGCCAGAAGAAGTGGGTTCTTGTTCTTGCTGTGTTTGCAACTCACCAACTCCTTACACTGAGCAATTGACTTTCCCTCCCTGAGTCACAGTCTCCTCATCTCTGAAATGAGAGTTGCCAACGGACCATGGTGTTGTGCTTTGGCCAGATAAAATCATCACCAGTAACGGCCACAAATTGCCACTTGCAGAGAATAGAAAGGCATGCGGGTGACAATGAAAATAGATGTGCGGAAGAACAACCAAAAAGATAGGCCAAAATGTTCCTATTAAAAAAAAAAGAAAGAAAGAAAGAAAGAAAGAAAGAAAGAAAGAAAGAAAACTACTCCGATCATCTTTGATTCACTACTGACTCACCACTTTTATTATTCAGATCCATATTTCTGGAAAAGAAAATTACCTCAGAATAAAATTTTAAAAAGCAGGATTTTCTCCACTCTAAGCAGTTATTTTTCTGTAGTGCTGCAGTGATAGGACATGGTTTCTATTTGTTAAACAGTGAATCACAAGCTGAAACACAACAATGACCTCACTCTGGCATACCTCAACCTGCTGACAGCCATGAAGCATATTAAAAATAGGCTCTCTTTACAAAGGAGTCTGTCATTTTTCTAATAACTACATTTTGAGCGAGTGTTTTCTCTTTCCCTAGTTATAGTGGCCCTGTTCTAAGCAATCCTTTAAGAAATCAAATATTTAAACAAGAAATGAGGCATATGGAACTTTCTCTGACAAGCTAGGCTTATTGTCAAGATTACTATCTCAGCTTGGGAACACGTCAGCTAACATTACCTAGAAAATGTTGCACTTATTCACTGATTTCTATTTTCAGTTTACAACTGCATGACCAATACAAACCCAACTAGGAAACTTAAGTTGGATCTAAGTGTTCCTTAAAAGAAATATGTTCAAGTTTTCCATCTCTAAAGTGCTTATGGACAAAACTGTGCCAAGAAATTGAGAAATTCTTATCAGTCTGGATGCACCACTAATTTTGGAGCTATGGGATGGCAATCTGCCCTCCACAAAAAGGCCAAGATAGTGAAAATGTAACCACAGTATACATTTTTTTAAGTTATTTTTGAATTAGCATGTACACTTTAATTAGACCAACAAAAGTCAAAATAACGAATTCAAGGATATTCCCAAGCAACTTGTTTCTTACGCTTTCCACATTTTTCTCATTGAAACTTTATATAGACTATTACCCTAATTTGTATTGTCTGCTAATATTGACTCAACTCGGAAAAGCTCCTGTTTGAATTAATACTAATTCCAAGTTAGTGGCCCAATTTCTATAATGGGATTTTACTATATATTATTTCCTTTGTAAAACTCCTGGAAGTTGATTAGATTGTCAACATAAAGGGTGTGGGGTCATTCTGCTAACAGTTCTGAGAGGTCCTGAAGAGATACTTTACCTCATGGTACTTTGGGGCATAGGGCTTTGGCTGAGGACCAGATTCTATCAGGTTAGTCAGCTTGGCAGTCTGCCTGAATTCTGTGTGAATCGGGTTGTGTTTATGTGTGCACACATACCTCAGTCAGGTACACAGTGTGTGTGTGTGTGTGTGTGTGTGTGTGCGCGCGCGCGTGTGCACACACACACGTGCACGCACGCATGTGTGCATGCACACATGTTGACCAATAGCTATTTTGACTGAAGTTTGAATCAGTTATTTTATGTCATGTAGATATCACCTCATTTGACCTTCCTTTAACTGCTTCACTGGCAGAAGCAGATAAACATGGCTAAATAATTCTTTTGCTTTCTCTATGCACGGTGCTAGCCAGCTGAGGAAGCATAGAAAGGAAAGTAATAGCGGGTGTTATGGACTGATTGTGCCCTCCCCAAATTCACATGTTGAAATGCTACCCCCCAATTCGATGGCATTTAGTGGTGGGTCCTTTAGGAAGTAATTAGGTTCTGAGAGTGAAGCCCTCATGATATCAGCGTCCTTTTAGGAAGAGACAAGAGAGCTTGCTTTCTCTCTCCACCATGTGAGGACATAACAAGAAAGCCACTGCCTGTTCTGTAAACCAGGAAGAGTATTTTACCAGATGCCAGATCTTCTGGCGCTTTAATCTTGGGCTTCTCAGGCTCTGGAACCATAGGAAATAATTGTTTGTTGTCTAAACCATGCAGCCTATGGTATTCTGTTATAGCACCCTGAGATGATGAAGACAGAAGGAGTATTTATTCTCTCTCGGTGACAAAGAGAAAGCTTCAGTGCTGTCCCTAGTATGGAAGGGACAGCGGTTAAATTAAAAAATTCAATTCAGAAAAGAGTGATCCCTTCAAAAAAATTTTAAACTTCCAAACCAAATCATTAACTATATGACAAGGTTTATGAAGGCAAATGTCTACTAGGGATATACCAGAGAAGAAGACACTCTGCTTCCTCTGAAATGTGAACAAAAATGAGTATGGAACATATTTAAAGAAACCACTATGTAATAGTGGTAACAGAAGCGACTACAACATCCGATGTGGAGATAAAGGCCAAATAATTCTTTTTGTCTTTAGTTTGTTTGTTTGTTTGTTTGTTTATCTAGAGAGACAGAGAGAGAGAGAGAGACAGAGGGAGGGAGGGAGGGTGGGGCAGAGAGAGAGGAGAGGGAGAGAATAATCCCAAACACACTCTGCACGTTGTCAGCACAGAGCCCAATGCGGGGCTTGAACCCACAAATTGCAAGATCAAGATCATAATCTGAGCTGAAACCAAGAGCAGGACACCTAACTGACTGAGCCACCAAGGTGACCCAAAGGCCAAACAATTCTTTATGTAATTACTTAACATTAACAAACAACCTAAAATAAAATGCCAATGATGAAAACAATTCAGATAATATTTGTTTTAAAATAAGTAAAATTTCAAGGAACTTAATGAGGTAATTCTGCCCTCCTAGCTGGCCGAAACATAATAGCAATCTATTCTATATAGAAAGATATCTTTGGTAAAGCAGCAAGTATGTCCAAGTAAAGAGAAGAGAAAATACTGCAAACTATGACAGAGCAGTTTAACAACAACAACAACAACAACAAAAAGGCAGCTGAGAAATAACTGGGGGTATAGCTTGCAAAATAACAAAGGCAAAAATTTCCTTCTAATTTATCTAGACCCAAATACTACCTAAAAACCTAAAGACTCCAGTGTGGTTTAGAAGATAAAAATGGTAAGCTAAACACAAGGCATTATTTACTCCCACCTGCACCCCCACCCCCATCATCTCACCCCATCCCCACCCCACCCCCCAACCCCCACCTAAAATCCTTACTGTCCTTGGAGAACTAAAGATTAATGTTGGTGGACCAGAAATTTGGATGAATCACTGAAAGGCAAAAAGCACCTAGGAGAAGAAAACTGAGAGAACCACAGCTTAAAACCGATGCAAATGTTGAGAGCAGTTTCAGGGATACTCTAGTTTCAGAGAAGACCGACAAGACGGGAAAATATTCTGGGCAGACCATCAGAATAACGTATTGGGAGACCACGATGGAAAATTTAAGACCAGAGGTTGTTAAATCTTTTCTGTTCACTCCCCTCTTAGTGCCTCAGTAATTTTTTCATCCTGCCTTGGGACCCAAAGAAATACCTACTAGTTCCCTTTATTAAGCACTTAGGTACAAAAAATTTATGTATTTGTGTCTTAATAACTTGATAACCACTTAAAAAGGTAATATATAGTACTGAAAGAAAAATGTAGTTTTATTTCATTCTTAAGTAACCACAAATATTTACTAATGGGATTAACATAGTATATTGGGCACTAGACAACTTATCAAATCTTAGACTAGACCCTGTCGTCCTCATTTCCTGTTCCACACTGATTTTCACATGGCACTTGATTGTGTTTACAGCAAACCAAAAGACCTGCTTCACAAAAATACAATATCATCTAAAGGAATGTAGCATGATCTGATGTTGAAACTGTGACCTAGTAGTTCTCATGGTGTCTGACAGATAGTGAATATCACTATGTTTGTCTTGAAATTTCAAAATATCGCATGGGTGCCCCTGTGAACTTGTTGTGGTGCCTGGGGTATCTGAGAACCAGGTAGCTAGACAGTCCAAAACCTTTGTGGTAAAAGGGGACAGCAGAAACATCTGCCCCCAGTACCTGAGTATACTTGGGTTGGAGGAACAGTCCGCATCCTGTTGCAAGGTGTACCCAAAGAGAACAGTGATATTCTGAGCTCATAAGATGGGGTTCTTCCGCACTCCACCCTGCAACATGGCCTGAACCTTCTTTGCAACCACTGAAGACAAGAGGTGTCCACGTAAAAATAGGAAAATTCAAGTACAAAGACAAGCACACAGCCAAAAATTAACAAAGATTCAAGCAAAGTCAAAAACATACAAATAAGTCTCCCAACTCTGAAATTAGAAGAATTACCTTTAAAAAAGATTCTGGAACAAATATAGACATAGTGTATATATGTGATAGTGTATATATATTATAGCGTGTGTGTATATATTATATATGTATATATATATTAATTATATATATATATATATATATATATATATATATATATATATATATTAATTTCCTATTGGATGCAAAAGAGACAACCATATCCCCCAAACAAGCACAGGCTACTATGAAAAAGAACAAAATCAAGATTTTGGAATCTGATTGGCAACATGGAGCCAGATAGAGAAGAAAGTAGCAAGCTGGATATTTGATCTGAATAATTTTCTCAAATATATATTTTATGAGCATGAGTTACAATACTATTGATTGGAATAGTATATGTAGCATGACTAACACAAGACCCATCCCAGAAGAGGTGGTCAGAAACAATAGTTTTTTTTTCTCCTTCCTTGGATCTTTGAAATATGTTCCAACTTGAGTCTCTCTCTGTCTTCTTTCCCTCTCTCTCCCTCACACATACACACACTGCAAAAAAAAAAAAAAAAACAAAAAACAAAAAAAAAAACAAAAAAAAAACTGTCTAGTAAGGAAGAAATAATTATTATTCCCATTTACCAGATGAAGAAATGGAGAAAAACCTAGGGGCTTTCATTAATGGCACACAACAAATTATAATGACAGAACTTGGTCTAAATCCTCAGATTCCAGGTTTGTGACTTTTTTCATCCTTTTGCATACTCTAACCTGTAAAAATGGCACTCAAGATGAAAGAAAAATGATGGTATAACAGAAAGAACTTCTTTGCTTAGAAATTTCCTGAAAATGTTGGAAAGTGTCAAAGCTATCATAATTCTAAAGGGATGGAAAAGTAAAGTCTTAATTAACAGGTAGCTCATAAACAAATCACCTGGATGGAATGATATTCACTTAAATATTTTTTAAAACCTTAATGTGAAATTGAGATATTTTAGGTGACAATATATAATTTCTCATACAAATCCTCATGAGTTATAGCTCTGATGGATGGCTAGCACAAATGCCATCTATAAAAACTATATAGACAAAACTAGGGAGTATTTAAATAGTATCTTAGCAATTAGAAACAGTATATTTAAATGCAGAGGACCAGTTTAAAAAAAAAAAAGCATCAGCTCTTACAGGAAAGGCAGCATAAAATACGGAAGGAGAAATCATGACCCATTAATAGGAAAACATTTTTAAGGGGACTGGAAAAGTGTGTGAAGAAGAGAAAATTGGGAGATACAATTTAGGTAGATGTTTAGAGGGACTTTTATAAGAGCATTTAAAAAGAAAATAGCATAGTTACCATGGATGAATAAAGAGTTCACTTAGATTCTAGACAACAGATGTATCTAAATTCACAATGATTCCACAGTTCTTTGATCTTCAAGTTTTCTTACAACTCCACAATTCAGAGAAAGGGAAGGGTAAGTACAACTATCTATGAGCACAGAAGTGTGAAAAATGAGGTCACCAAGAGAACCAAGAGATCAATGATGGATGGTACTTATTTTAACTTTGTTTAAAATAATTTGTAAAAAGAGTGGCAAGTGCCAATCTCTACGTTTATATTAAATCCTTGAGCATAAACAACTTTAACAAAATGTATTTAGGGAAAAATAACTTCAAATATATTTATAAGAGGAAGAATTCTAAGCTCTTAGCTACAAGCAAAGAAAAAGAAACAGGTGTCAATACACCCCATCCCTTAAAAGTTTCAGCCAGAAGATTTCTGTGCTAAAAATGGTAGCAACTAATGTATTTTTTTTAGCTCCAAGGGCTAGCCATTGTGTTAAATCTTTGACATGTTTATCTGATTTAATTCTCCAATAGCCCTAGTGGTAGGAATTAAACTTTTACAAAATTTAGGTGTGTTCATCTCTGAAGTAACAGATGTAATACTGTCTGCCACACTGGAAAAATCTAACATAAAATGTTAAGCAACGGGCAGCTTTTATAATCAGGAGATGAAAGGTTTTCCGTGAGGATAGCTAAATTAATGTGGTAGTTCCTTTCACTGCGGCAAGACAAGGGTTAATAGAACGAGGAACAAAGACTATAAAATAGTAAAATAGTAAAATGCATGTGCTCACCAAATAGCAGAATTCAGCATCTAAAGAATATTTCACTAATTGTATCAAACCATAAAAGGACACGTTACAGTGGTAGCTATCAAACTTCATATTTCAAGATTTGGTGGAGGCCAAAGCTATAGTTAATTTTGAGACTAGTTTAGCTAACTTAATTGTTGATAAAAGGTGGAGAGGTTTGTGGTATTTTAATCTGTTCGTTTAGAAAATAATTCTTAGTCACTGATAGGTTCTAGGCACTGGGGATACAGTAGCAAAGTTGCCGTCTGTTGAAATTTGAGCAGATGGCCAACCAGGTACCGTTGTTACCAGGAAGGTGTAATGGGCCATTGCCAAAAGGTATGGCTGGATGCCTTTCCAGAAAAGCTCCTCATAGTCTGAGGCTAATCCTTCAGTCTTGGAGGATTGAAAATCTTATTTCTGGGCAAATTATGACTGACTGTTTCTCAGAGTAGAATCACTTTGCCCAATCATGAAGACCAATGTTAAAACCAGAATGTCCATGGATATAAATATATATAATCTCTTAGAAACCTAAATATTCACATTGTCATAACTCAGCACAGATGATAGATAGATAGATAGATAGATAGATATAGATGATATAGGTATAGATAGATATAGATATAGATATAGATATAGATATAGATATAGATATAGATATAGATACAGATGATATAGATATAAATAGATATATAGCAAGCTAAATTATAATCAGAAAGTTGCTTAGTGAACGTGGTATCATAGCAAAGGGAATTGGGCTACAGTTTTCTTGACCAAAATCTCTTACCTAACTAGTGATTGGATGAGAACAAGTCCTCATTAGTGTCTACCACTCTTTGGCCAATCCTTCAATCAGAATTAGTTACGATCTGATCTTTGTCAACTGGAAACACATTCTGTCTCTTTTTTCTTTTCTGAGATCCATTATACACCAATTTGCAGCTTAATATTTGGAGGGCAATCATTTGCTGCTTATTCCAAATTCTACTTATTAACTCCTGCTCACACGATAACAAAAACACCATGGAAGACCCAGAGGGTTTTCTATCAATTGTTCTTTCATTCCAAAGAAAGAGAACACATCCTAGGCCACCTGTAGCATTGGTCTGTCAGTGTTTATTACAGTCCCAGATAAGGGAAATTTGTGTTCAATAATAAAGATGAGTAGAAGAAACCACCTTGAAGCCAGTTGAATAGCTGTGCTGTGAAATAATATTGTGGCCTCGGGGCTCTTTTTGTTTATCCATGAGCATATTGTCCTTATCATCTCAGACAGTATCACCACCTCACCTTAGCGTCCCTTGTTACAGCCAAAAGGTCCCTTCTTACAGCCGCTACACCCAAGCTTAACTTTATAAATGATAAAGCAAATGGACCAAGCAAAAAATCAAATTTGTCTCCAAAATATATCTCGTGACTAGTTATTTTCCATAAAGTTCACACGCTATAGAATCTGGTATGTGCTGAAATAGACAAAACTCTCCATACATTTGAGATGCCCACTGTTTGACTGGCGGGTGGACTGTGATGAAGTTTCCTGTAAGATTTTCTTCAGAGGCGGACAGGTGGTCATCTGGTCCAGTTTGCCGTCGGATGGCCTACGGTAGCATTGCCGCGAAAACCTGAAAATTGGCAGCCAAATGCTTACATGGTAATGTTGAGAGCCTCAGAATTTAAAGTGCGCATTGCAGAACAGTAACATTATGCTGAACTAGACCAAAGGATAATCATGAGGAAGCCACCATGGCCAAACACCATTTCAAAATTTTCCTACTGCGGGAATGTTCATTAGGGCAATAATGGAATCATCCACAGACTCCACATCACTCGGCTCTATTGCATCATGATTCAATCTAGTGAAGAAATCAATAAATAAACCACTGAGACCCAATAAGGAACCTGAGACTATTGGAGTAATTAGAGTACAGGTAGGCATCCGATGGCCAGGGGAAGTGAAGTGAAGACATATTCTCTGCCGTCTGGGGCACTGAAACTACAAGGTGTCTCTGGGAGGGGCAAAAAGTATCTCATAATGCCTAGAGGTAGAGGCCAGGAGACCTTAGGCACCCACCCCCGCCCCCTTCAAATTATATTGGGGTTTTGTTGTTGGTGTTGCCATTGTTTTTAATCCTAGGAAGGCAGAGGGCACTTTGAGTTAATTCAGAGCGTGCAGAGGGCCAGATCTGTCACAACAGCCTCCTCGTAGTGCCCTAATACGGTCCGACCCTCCCAGCATCAGGTGGCTCCGCTAAACGTCCTCTCCTCTGAGTACTGGGCAATTAATTAATCCAGGAATGCAAATCCTAAATCCCGGGCTAAGAAAATACGAACTGATTTGGTAAACAAATGGTAGGTAAAAGCTATACACACAGAGAGTGGCAAGTGACAAAGGAGATTGCAAATGCCCCCAAACACTCTCTCCTATCGATTGGCAGAGAGAATCACACACAGAACACAGGAGATGGAGCATAAAATTGGGCGGACTGATTCAGAGGTTTGTTTTGATTTTTTAACTCATTTATTAAAAAATAAAATGAGTGTGCGTCCGTGTGGGGCGGGGGGACAGGATTCCCTAACGCAAAGGGGCTGTCGGCAGACGGTGTACAAGCGAAAGCGCGCTCCCTAAATCTGCAAAGCACTAAATGTAGAGAAACGCGCAATTACCCTGGGACCCGCCCGGAGAAGGCAGCCTCCGGAGTCGCAGGCGATCGCGTCCCCGCCGGAGGAACGCTAACGTGCGGACTGCACCTTGCAGAGACTGCCTGAGGTGAGCTTCAGGAGGGGACCGGCCCCGCCAAGTCGGACACTGTCTCCAACCCGAAAACCGGCGCTTGCCCCCGCGGGGTCAGGGGGCGGGCGTCCCGGGAAAGACCCCCACCCCTGCCGGGGGTCTAGGTAGCCCCAAGCGACGCGGCAGCAGCAACAGGCTGAGCAATACGTTCAAATCCTGGTGACAGTGACAACGTGGTCCGCGGAGCCGGAAGAACCGAAGCTCGCTCTTTAATGCAGGGATGCGGGGGGCGGGGGGCGTTTAGGGTCTCGGGGATGCGGTCACCGCCACGTCCTCAGCCCCGGGAAGTCTCTTCCGAGGGCGCGTCCCCGGGGCTGCGGGGAAACAGAGGCAGGGACCCGGGACCAAGAATTCGCAAATGCAGGGCATCCCCTCGGCTGCTCAGGCAATCCTGTTCCTTTCCCCCCAGGAGCCTCCCTCGGCCCCGAGCCCGCCCGTGAGAGCCCCGTCGGGTGCCCGCGGGCTGGCGGCTGTGCGGCCGGGGGGGCTCCTGCTGGCGCTCGCGTGGTGCTGGGCTCCGTCCCTCGCTCCCGCAGGCCCGGGGACTGGCGACTTCGCGCAGTTGTCGTCCAGCCAGCCCCGCAGCCGCAGCCAACTCCGTTCCCTCCGATGCTCTCGCAGATGTTAAATCCTTGTCCCTTTTACCGGCTGGCCTTTACTTTTACGTAGTCGTCTTTGGGGGAGGGGGGCAACAGCGCTAATAATCAGATAATCTCACTCCTGCCCTTGTAGTCCCGTCTTCTTCACGGAAAAGGCTTCCTCAGTCTACCCGCAACCTGTCCTGAGAAGACTCAAGGCCACACAGGGTTCTCTCGTGACCCTGAGACAGTTAAACAGAGACAGCTAGGTTTGGGTTTGGGGCGCCTGGTTGCTTTTGTTTGGGGGTTGTGTTGTGTTTGTTTTATGATTATTTTTCTCTTATCATGTAGTAAAGGGAAACTCTTAGCGTTTTAAGAAAACTTATCCTCCCCATAGTCAGGGACATGAGTTCCAGTCCCGGGCACTTTACTCTCTCCCTCTGCTTTTACCCTACCCAAGTCCAATTTCTTAACTATTGTTTGTCCTTGATCTTTTTCCAAACTGCCCAGCCCCTGGCCGCCCTAGCCACTCCTTCCATTTGCCCTTTTCTTCAATTTGTCTTGTATGTTAGCGCTGGGTCAGCAAGCCTTTTGTGCTTCGGTCCTGGACCTGTGTGTGTGTGTGTGTGTGTGTGTGTGTGTGTGTGTAGTGTGTTTCTTTTGTTATTTTCTCCCCTAACACTGCAGAAATGAAACACACATGCAGCACTGTCGCCTCATATTTTCAGATGTTTTTCACACTATTGTCTGCTCCAGCCCGTTGAAAGTGCAAAGTGAAAACAGATGCATTTGAAAAGTGTTTTTTTTTTTTTGAAAGGGGACAATCTTAGGATGGGGACTAACCCCTCAAATAAAGATAAGCAATAAATATAATATCAGATTTATAATGTGCATCGAGCAGTCTTGATTAGCACCAAGGTGAGCTTTGGTGAGATTTTTATCATTTCCATGTGTCTGGACTACAAGAAGAAATCAATGGGGGAAGAGCTCTATAAATCAGCATTCATGTCAAGACAAATCAAAATAATGCCTCTATTATTTCAATCAATAAACCATTTTTATTCCCAACATCTGATATACACAGTGCGCGTCCCTCTATTTGTATTTGGAATTGGCAGCTTCGAATTATACCAAAACAAACCTTTCAGAGATGTGTCAATAAAATTAAAATTTTTAAAAGAACAACTCCAATGGGTCCCTTCTTTCCTTTGGATGCACTCTAGTCTCTTCTTTCAAACCATGCACCCTAAGTCAGTAGGAGAGCTTTGCAAACTCTGTGAAGGATAGAATTGCTCACAGAGGAGCAGAGGAAAGGGGTGGCAGGGGCTGGTTGGTAAGAGAAACCGAAAGTGACAGCAGGCAATGACTCAGGCAGAGGAAAGCCTGTCTACTCTTAGCTCCGATATATTCCAGAAGAGGATCCTATAGGGGTCATAGGCAGGCTTGATACGGTGCCCTCGTGGTTTGCTCAGAACCAACCCACAGACTCCCGCCACCGAATCCATGATTCCTCCAGCAGGTGTAAGGCTGCTGACTTGCTCTTGGAAGCTAACTGGGGCAAGGCTAGCTGGAGGAAGACAGGAGAGAGGGAGGGAGGAAAGGAGGGAGAGAGGTGGGGGGGGTAGAAAGAGGGAGGGAGAGGGTGAGCGGGAGGGAGAGAGAGAGAGAGAGAGAGAAAGGGAGAGCGAGGCACTCTGGCTGACTGGTGGGCTGGCTGGTGGCTTTGTTACTTTCGGGCAGATTTCAAGCCTTGCTTCTCAAAAATGTCCTGCAGTTTTGGCTTCCCTGGCAGTTTGTTAGATGGGGGCCATAATTCTTAATGGTTGAGAGAAAGGTAGAGAAGGAAGAGATGATTCATTTATGAATCAACATTGTAGACATTTCCCCAGCAGTGGTATGTCTTTGGCTTCCTTGGTTATTTTGTTTGTTTCCCAATTTACACACCCAGAGACCAAAGCTCAATTATCCTTTTGTTGCTTAGGGTTCATTCTTTCCTGTTCCATCTGTCTGTCACAAACGCGCAATTTTGACCAGGCCATTCCTAATCCCTTCCTTTCCCTTGGAATGGGAAGAAGGAGATGAAAAATCCTCCCAGATGGAACCCCAAACAGCACTGCATCCAGTATAGTCTTTGTTTGGATTCAACAGCTGTCTGTCCGCCTCGCCCTCAGCCCCCAAGACCAAAATGCATTCTCGGGGGTTTCATTTGGGAAAGGGGGGAAAGGAAACGTAAAAAAAAATAAATTAAAAAATCGGTATTTTTACAAGCAGGATTCCACAACCATTGGGAACTTTTGAGACTTTAACAGTTAATCTCTCAGGCGACATTATCACCCCAACAACTGTTTCCAAATAAGTCAACGCAAATGGAAAAAACATGTTGGTAATCTGGATACGCAGGTTTATTTTTCACCCTGAAAAGCTTGTTGGTTTTCTCTCCCTGACTCCCTCCTTCCCTCCCTTCTCAGCCTCAGTGCATTGTTTGTTGAAGGGGCGGGGGAGGGACATTGAGGGAAAGCTTAGGCGACGGGAACCTGGAGGCCGAGGGATTTCAAGGAAAGCGAAATAAACCAGGCGAGGAGGTGCGGGCTGTCCCCTCATTTCTCTAATTCGCCTCTGCTCCGGGTCAGAGCGCTAATGACGGCCTCGCTTCTACGATCTAGGACGCGGGTGCTTTCAAACAAAGGATACAGGGTGCTCTTGCTTTTCCTTGTTCTCTCCCTAGCTTCCTTTTCCCTTCTCCCTTTCCTCCACCCCCCTCCACCCCGCCTGCCAACGCTCCCCCCACCTCCAGACACACACACACACACACACACACACACACACACACACACACACACACACCCTCGCCTGAAGCCCTTCCTTCCCCCTCCCTAGGCTCGGGTCTCGTGCTATTTGCCTCTCCTTGGCCGCCTACTCTCCACACGGGATTTCTAATCCCATTATCTTGCTGCCTGAAGGGCATGCTCCGATTTCCACAGGCCTTTTTGTGTTCCCGTTCAGGTCTTGAATTCAGGAGTCCACGAATAAATCTACAGCTCCCAACCGTTCGGATTGGATGCCTTTCGAGGCCCCGCTTGGTTCCACTCTTGCTTGCCTTAGGCTGCCCACGTCGGCTTAGAAACATTTCCACGGGTCCTGTTCTCGGGATATTTTCTATTTCTGAACATGTAAAGCGCACAAAGGACCCGAGATGCAGTGAAGGGACGGCTCTTCCAGGAGAAAATGATGGGAATGAGCGTGGACGTGGGAGTGCCCTGCTCACCGTGGGTTCTGGGGCGGGGGCCAGAGAAGGACACACAGCTGAGACGACCCAAGTGGCCTGCGGCGACGCGCAGCGCGTCCCAAGTGGAGCGCCCAGGCCCGGGCTCAGCCTTGGCCCGCTCCGCCCCTTTCTAAGGCTCCTCGGTGGCTTAGGGCCACCGGGGCCAGCTGTCTCCGGCTCCTGAGGCGACCCGCTCCAGCCCCCAAGAAGGAGGTTCCGACAGCCCCCAGGATACCCGATCTACCTGGTTTTCTACCAAAACAGACCGGAGGAACTGCAGCTCTATCCAGAGATGAGTTTTAAGGGTCACTCGAAATCGAGCCGCTGAGAGGACGGCCTTTTGGGGAGAACAGTTAAAAGAAAAATTCCCGAACACCTAGGTTCTGCCCGGTGCTAACAGGCGTATACGAACCCCCGCCTCGACAGTTTCTGAGACCCCGGACCTTGAGAAGCAAACCTGTTCCCGAGCCCTGAATGCCCGCCTTGGAAAAGTACAAAAAGAAAACTCTGCTTTTTTCCAAAATAAAAACTCCTTTCCCGCAAACGATTTTGGAAAACAACTATAACCCCGTTCCCAACAAGTACCAATACTGAGAACTTTTATACATTTTAAGTAGAAAGAAGACATAAAGGATACATCCCGTTTCTGTTTAAATATCTACATTTTCAAATTGCTCTAGGCAACAATTTCTGGGGAAAAGGAGAGGGCGATGATTGAGGTGGGGGTGGATTTTATTTGTTCTTCATTATTTTATTTTATTTCGGTTTAAATGGGGGGGGTGGTTCTTTGTTATTTCGAGGTTCATTTGAAAGACCAAGGACTCCACTCTGAATAAAGCATTTTTTTGTTGTTTCAAAATTTCAAACTGGCATAAGTGTTGGATCATCAGTTTTCCCTTTGTCTGCCCTGGTTGTAAATAATGGCTTTGAGATTAGCTAATTAAGGGACATTAATCACTGATAGAAAGGGAATAAATCAAAGCCTTGTTCTAAATTTCAAACTTGCCTGTATAGATGTGCATAGCTACTCTATCTGGAGCAGATTGGTGCTGTTTGAATTACTGTTCTTCAGAGTAAACTAAATCCACTTCAGTTTTAAAAAATGAATATTGTATTTATACAGCCCAGTTGTGCTGTTAAATTAAGTCCCCCCTCCCATTCTTATTCCATTTTATAAACAAAGTGTAGAGACGACAGCTATTACGGGTTAAAAGAGCCAAATCTTAACTTTCGCCTAGCGTTATGCTTACCTTTGGGGGGAGGGGGAGAAGAAGTCAGAAAAGGAAGGAATAAACCCTAAGCGGATACAGATGGAAAGAAGAATAAATAGATTTGCATTGAGGTTTGTTTTTAATCAGAATACAGTTTCTGTAAAAATTCTTCAATGCCTGCAGTATTTCAGGTATATTTCTCTAGACTGCATTCCCTTGGCCCTCTGCATAAAACATTTAAAAACATTATGTTCTGGTTTGTGAAAAAGAAAAGCAAGCGGGGTGTGTGTGTGTGTGTGTGTTCAGGGAAGGAATCAGGCTCGATTCTCCACCGCATTTTCCCGCACCAGTCATGCTCATTGCATTTCAGCATTCCACGCTCAGAGCCCTGCACAGTATTTGGGAGCTTGGACCATTTCAACACCGACAAAAGAGGCTTTAAATACATGCCATAAAACAACAAGCCGGTCCCTGGGAGCAAGTAAAAATTTATTCGTTTCACGTAAAGCCCTCCGAAACAGTAAACACAGAGCAGATAATCCAGAGCCAGGCAGGGGATCTGCGCGCCCTTGGCTGGCTGTCTGTGTCGGCGCGCGCGCGCGCGCGCGCGCCCGGCTGTGCGCGCATCTTGGCCTCTGTGCGCACCTTTCTCCCTAACCCCCGCCCCCCCGCACACACACATACAAGTGCAAGTAAAGACTTGTGTGTTGATTCCCCACACTCTCTTCCTCCTCTGAGGCCCTATTTCCTTTTAGCAGCGACTCTCAGCTGAGGACTCAGTTCAAGATTAACGCCTGGGAAATGTGCACGTCTGGAGGGGAGAGTGGAGTCCTTGGGGTGAATTCGGCTAGTTGCCCTTCCCTGCCGGAAAAGCGCCCAACCATGGGTGTGCGCCCCCACAGCTGCTGGTTGGAGAAAATGCCACCTCCCGGCTCCTAAATCTCTCCACACATTGGGTTCTGTCCTTAACTGGACAATATTGGCTGCCAAAGGCAGGTGCCAATTCCCCAGAGGCTAAAACCTTCTAATAGCCTCAGCCTGCACAAGCCCCTCTCTTCTTAGGTTGCTGCTGCTTCTCCTTTTTTTTTTTTTTTTTTAACCTTTATTTTTTTAAGTCAAGAACTTTATAATTTAAGGTGTCCAATGTACCATGTCATTTAAAAACGGCTCACAGACTGCGCCAGAACCCGCGACTAGGGAGCGAGTGGGGGAGGGAAGCCAGCAAGAAAGGAGGGGCAGCAGCCGGGGAAGGGATATTTGCATAAAGCTTTGTCTTTAATGGTTCTCAGGCTGCTGAGGGTTATAACGCTAATTACACAAGATTAATATGGAGATTGTTCTCCATTGCTCACCAAGATTTATTTAAACAGTGAACTGCTCAAGATCCAAAGCCGTAAACCATCCCACCCCGATGCCGGGCCCGGATTTTCTCCCTGCAGAAAGTTTCCCCAAGTCCAGAGGAGAAAAGAAGAGCTGCCATTGAATCAGAAGCTCCTAAAAGCCAACTTTGGAGGTATTGCTGTTTAAACAAATACCTGCCGGCCCTCGGCTATATAAATACATAGAGTGCAGTTCCCTGTTTTGCCCGAACCCTCTACCCCTTTCGCCTTTTCCTCGGCGCTACCTCTTGATTTGGGCGAGAAGTGGCCAAGGAGTAAAATCTGGTGCCCGAGCGCCCCCTAGTGCGACCAAAGGGGAAGAGAAGCCTTGGCGGCACGACTGAGTTTCAGCGGTCCGATGCTGTCCCTTAGCGGATTAGAGTGGGATAGGGCTGAGTGCTAGGAAATGGGTCTCCGCTGAGGCTCATACTACAATCACCTGGGGAGTTTAATAATGCTAACGTAAGCCGTGCGCGCGCGCGCGCACACACACACACACACACACACACACACACACACGTCCACTATCAAGGGTTCTAATATTTAGATTCATTGGTTTTAGCTGGGATTCAGGCATCTTTTCTTCCCGCAGATAATTTAATGTGCAGTCAGGGAAGAAAACTAATATTTGAGAATTTCCAGGACTTTCCAAAATAATTACTGGTTACACTGCAAATGAAAAAGGTTCTTGGCTTAACACTTACCTTTTATATACCCTTCGATATTTACTAATTGTACTTAGAAAACCATGAACTCATCATTAGCCCTAGGCTCCTTGGGAGAGTTATTTCAAAGGGTTTTTTGTTTTGGATTATTGGGAAACTTTGCTCTGAATTTTAATGTAGGATTATATCTTGAAATAATTTAAGATGTTTGAGATTAGGTTCTTGTTATCTTCTTTCTTGAGGTAAACATGTGGTGAGAACTTCAACAATGGTAAAAATCATACTGATATAAAATTGTAATTATAAAAGGATTAGGAATAGGAGATGGTTCAAAGCTAGAGCTGGATTCTAGTTTTCACAGTGCAGTAAGTTGCTATCTCACTTTAGGCAAATCTTTCAACCAAGTTGTGTCTCAGTTTCCTCTTTAATAAATGGAGTATCCCAGAGGATAATTTTAAGGTCCTTTCTAGACTTAGGGAATTTGTAAACCTAAAGCACACACACACACACACACACACACACACACACACACACAGAATAATGTTCCTGAAAAAGTTGCAGATATATTTGTCATTATTTGTTCTATTCATTCTCCTAACAGACAATCACTATTGTAAATGCAGGTTTTTGAAATGTGTCCTTTTCTATAGTCACAGCATAGAAAATTTTACAAGGCTCCCCAAAATCATATACATATATATATATAATCATATATATTTAGTCATGTATATACATAACATGTCACTAGTTTAACACATTCAAATAAAGTTAGACAAATTATTACCCCATTCACCCAAACTAATCCCTAATTTTTGACAGTTTTGTAATGGTCTCCACAAATGAAGTGCTATGAAGGAGGGAATAAAGAGCTGAATTTTTGGACTCTGGCTACGTAGTGACTAGAGATTTGTGACTTCCCTTTGAAGGGTGTCTGCATGAAATCTTTCAAACTTTTTCTGGGTTTCAGTTCTCAAGAATCAGGTCATTGTCACTGATGGAGGAACTTTAGCAAAAGAGCCTGGCAATTATTAGCATCAGCAGAAGGTTGTGTTTGGAGGAAGCAATTAGAAATGAAGTATCTCAAAAGAAACCAAAAAAAAAAAAAAATTGCAAACAGCAACAGAATGTGAAGTTTTCACTTTATCCATTCTAAGAATCACATTTAGATGATCCAAAATTACTACATCAGATAACCACAGTTACGTTAGATGATGTATAGTTACATTAACATTCACATTGTTAAGATCTTTTAAGTCGTAAAATAAAATAGCAAGCATATAAAATATGTGTTTTTTCATAAGAGGTATTTTTTTAAAGTTGCTTTAAGAACAAACATTTCAAAGACATAGCACTGAAATTGTTCACACCCCATACCTCACTCATGACAGCAACTACAGAACTGGCTTATCTCTGTTATGCTTCCCAGCCTTGTGAATTTTTCTAGTAAATAAGTACCAGTTTGTTCAAGGGACTTGCTCTGAAGTCTTGCTGATATTTAAGATTTTCACAGTATCTTTGGCAATGTGGTTCCAAAAATGTTATTTTTCTTCGTTACTTTAAAAAACTCATCTGTAACGCTTAAGCAAAATTAACAAACATCCATAAATCATTTGCTTTCCTCTTGTGGTAACTTATATGATGACACAAGAGACATAAAGAAACGAGTGTGAGTGTGCATGAATGTATGTGCAGCAATAGTAGTGGCAATCGTGCACACATTTCAGGGTCATGGTCCACTCCTAACGCTGACTCTGAGAACTTCACCTCCAGCCACAGACTTGAAGCTGGGAAGCCATGTTTTCACTCTGGAACCCAATCTGACCCCAACAACTGCAACCATCCACCTCCCCACAACTAACCTGAAGGACATGAATCCCTTTTTCAAAGATTCAGAGACAAATCAAAGTCTATCTTTCAGAATATGAAACTGAATTCACATAAAGTTAACTAGATAGTCTTTGCGGCCAGAAGAGAGAACTGTGGCCCACTGAGAACTGCAAAGTGGTCATCTTTACTTCACCTGCTATGCTCTATTTGTATCTGCCCGCACTCATACGGTGTTAATCCTCTGAGGTATCTCATTCCATCTAAAGGCAGAATGTTACAGTTAGGAATTGTCCACACTGAGGTTGTTGGTGAGGGAGATATTTTGGAGACATTCCTTAAAATACCTCAACATCTTTCGGAATGTTCCTAAAGAGAGAAAAGAAATAATTTAAGTAATTTATGAAGGAAGCATTTCGATACATTATCCCATATAATCCCCACACAGCCCACTTTATATTCAAGAAACTGTGACTCAGGGAATTTCATAACTTAGACAACATCAAATAGTTTTTCTAGATCTGAAATGACATTTGGAACCCAGTGGGTAGGAGGCCATAACCTAAAATCATTCTACTGTGTGCCTTTCCCTTTCTCAATTATTTTAAATATCTTGGGAAACTCTCAACTCCAACCATTACTCACCAGTCTAATGAGACACCGACTAAAACAAATAATATCAGAGATGAGATATAAAGAGGTAAAACATAGTCTTTTGCAAAAACTGATCTACTAGGATCATCACTTTGATTTTCTCGGGAACCTAGAAACTGGTCTTAATGGTGGAGTACCTCTGGTTTTTGCTTGAAAGCGGATGCCCTGTGTTACAAATATTTACAAATAGTCCTATTTCCTCCTTTCCTGCTAACCCCTGCCTCCCCAAAATTAATGTACACTCTTTTCTTTGTAAATTTTTCATCACTCCTATTTTTGGATACTTTCAGAAGATCAGAGGCTCTGTGCTATCTATTTTTTCTAATGTTATTATCACATCTCAAGAAACCTATCTACACCTAATGACGCTTTAATGTTTTCTTTACTTATATCATTTCTTTGAAGGATATGAATGTCC
Source organism: Panthera pardus (assembly GCF_024362965.1). Classification (NCBI taxonomy): domain Eukaryota; kingdom Metazoa; phylum Chordata; class Mammalia; order Carnivora; family Felidae; genus Panthera; species Panthera pardus. Next base: position 37,459,622 of record NW_026526765.1, on the reverse strand, counting down.
TTCCATTAATATTTCTTCTAAGCCAAGAGACAAATCATCTTCCAACTGGCATATTTCCATGCTGGTCTGAATGATAATTTTTATAATAAATATTGCATGTCATGTCTTATTACAAAAATCTCTCTTCAGCATAAATGTCCATTTTGTAAGAGGATTAGTTAGGCTTTGCTGTAGGATACTTGTATTTTCGGTAAGCTTTTTCAATCCTTTCATTTAGTCAAAAGGCGATTAAAATGACAGAAAAGCATTTAAACTTGGTTATCATGATCAACCTTGCCAATAGCTGCCTTTCTTACATCACATGCTTTACTTAGAGGTAGAGAAGCAGTCACCTTTGAGTGCCTTTTCTACTCGCAGCCCATCAAAATGGGAAGTTTTCTAGAATTCTCCCAAATATGCTTGAGGAAGTCAATTTCTCTTACAGTATCCTTTGCTGCCACCTGCTGTTCAACCTGCATTTATGAACACTGTGAATGCTCTCTACCAACTGAAGGCGTATTTGCTAACCTAAGGGGTGAATGCAATGAGAAGGGCTGATTCTTAGCTGGACCCTTTCACATGATCACACTTCAAGATGATCTTTAAACCATTAACTGTACTTAACATTTGTACCAGTTGGTTTCCTTTGTCACACCCTTTCTTCCAAATCGTCAACAATATCATGAGACACCCTAGTTCTTTTTCCTTTCCAGCACATTAGGCTGGCTATTCAGGCAATCAGTGTTGTAAAAAATTTCCGCAGGGGCGCCTGGGTGGCTCAGTCAATTAAGCGTCCGACTTCGGCTCAGGTCATGATCTCACAGTTTGTGAGTTCAAGTCTTGCGTCGGACTCTGTGCTGACAGCTCAGAGCCTGGAGCCTGCTTCAGATTCTGTGTCTCCCTCTCTTTGCCCCTCACCCACTTATGCTCTGTCTCTCAAAAAGAAATAAACATTAAAAAAACTTTTTTTTAATTTCTGGAGTATCTAGTCTGTACACGGCCAGAACTGTAAGCTGGGACCACCAATTGTAACTGTAATACTCATTAATTGGTAGGATTTCTTTTTGTATCCCCTGCTTCCAGCTGCCCTACCTCCACTTGGTGGTCAGTGATTGCTTGTACAACTAGATGCCATCTCTTAGACAAGAGAAGTTGGGCTGCAGCATATATTGCTTTTTTGCTGTCCTTTTTGCTACTTTACTATTTCGTGGACTTAGTTCTTTAACTTGAGAGTTATAAAATGGGATGATAATAGAGACTAAATATACGTCATTACCGGATCCTTTTTGTGAATGGTAGGTGGTTAACTGTATAAAATGCTGCCTTTGTCTTAAAACTGGGCCCACCTTAGGGAATTAATTTAGCAGCGAGGTCTCGCCCTAACATCGCTGGAGCACCTGCTAACATTTTTTAGTGCATCTTCTAGAGGCGAACGAAGCATCAGAGACAGAAGTCGCATAGGCTGGCTGACTCTCACTTGTGACCCTTTACAGTTTTAACTAGAAAGAAATTCAACACGGCACTGGGTTTTTTAAAAAATGCAGAGAATGATCTCTTGTTTTCTTCTTAAGCTCACCATCTCCCTTAGTCCATTCAGGCTGCTATAGACAGTACCGTAGACTGGGTGGATTATAAACAGCAGACATTTTCTTTTCCCCGGAGGCTGGCAGGTGTAAGATCAAGATGCCCCTTAGGTTTGCTGTGGTGAGGACCGGCTTCCCAGTTCCTAGACGGCTGTCTTTTCATGGGAAACCCAAGAAGCAGAAGGAGCAAGGGAGCTCTCTGGAATCTCTTTTATAAAAACACTCATCCCATTGATGAGGGCTCCACCCTCATGACCCGGTCACCTCCCAAGGGCCCACCTTCTCAAACCATCACCTTGGGGGCTAGGACCGCAACATAAAGATTTGAAAGGGATGCAAACATGCCATCCACAGCACCATCCTTTTCCATCAAATTTGTCAGGAGCAGCAAGGGCGTTAAAGGAACTTGTGAGAACACTGGCCGATCCAGCTTGCAGAAATGCTCACTCTCTTCGTGGAAGAATTCTTTTTTTTTTTTTCTCCAAATGTTAAATTCAGGCCCAGATAAGTCACCCAGCTCAACCAAGCATTTCAAAACCACCTGGTCTCCTTAAATGTTCCTGTGACCAGGCTTCCAGAATCCTGTAGGGCAAAATTGCTAACAAAGAGAAGTCATCCGCAAAGGTCACTGCTCCTAAGCTCATCTTTGGCAACAGACAGCTATGTGCTGACATTGAAAAATGTTTCTAAGGTACAAGATATAGTTCTCTTTCATGCAAAATTTCCAAATCTGATTTGCCTTTCAAATTTATTGCAACCTTTTAAGGAGTGGTTTTGGCAATGTTTGGGAAGTGATAACAGTCAGAAAGCTGTGGAAATGATTTAATGGTCCAGAACTTTGAAGTGCCTATTAAAGACATTTAAATAACTTCATATTTCTCCCTACATTTTCCCCAAAATGTGTATGCATGGAAGTTTTCCAAATGGCTTTTTCTTTAAAGCACCGGGGCCATCATTTTTATGTTAGAAGGAGGAAATTTATTACTTTACAGGTTCCTTGCTTCCATGTGTTTTTCTTCAGAGCTCACTGAAGTTACTCATTTTCATCTTTTACTAACAAATTAAAAGACTTTGTTTTCTTAATTTCTTTTTTGATGCATTATGCAGGTAACCCTCCCTCCCCTTACTGCTGCCCCTATAAATCTTCTAGTTACTTCAAGTTCAGCAGCAAGCTGTAGAAATCTAACTCTGGGAAGTGGGAAAGAAGGGAGAGAGGGAGAACTAACATTTTAATCACTTATCTGATGCTAAGCACTGAGCAAGACCTTTTATTTCATAGAGATTTGCTCATTGCAGGCATGAATTCATGCACTTGTGGGCATGAGATCTCGGCATTATTCTTAGGACTGGGTTCTATCCATCACTTTATTCATGGTCTAGTAGAACAAACACACAAGTACAAAGTCAATGTCAATGCAATACCAAACGCTTTTTTTTGGTAATGTTTATTTATTTGTTTTGAGAGAGCTAGAGACAGCGCAAGCAGGGGAGGAGCAGAGAGAGAAGGAGAGAGAGAATCCCAAGCAGGCTCTGCGTTGTCAGCATAGAGCCCAACACGGGGCTCAATCTCAGGTACTGTGAGATCATGACCTGAGTCGAAACCAAGAGTCATAAAAACAAAGAGGGGGACAAACCATAAGAGACTCTCAAACTGAGTGTTCCTGGTGGGGTGTTGGGTTGGGGGATGGGCTAAGTGGGTGATGGGTATCAAGGAGAGCACTTGGGATGACCACTGGGTGTTATATGCAAGTGATGAATCACTAAATCCTATTCCTCAAATCATTATTACGCTATATGTTAACTAACTTGTATTTAAATAATAAAAAAAGTTAAAAAAAATAAAAATTAAAAAAAAAGAAATGAAGAGTCGGACTGTAACCAACTGAGCCACCCAGATGCCCCAAATGCTTTTTGAGAGACAGTAATAATAAGGTGGCCAAGAGCATGGTGTTTCGAAGGCAGGTTGTCTGTTTGAATCCAAGCTCTACCATTTGCACACTCTATAATCTTGTGTAAGTTTCCTCACCCTTCTACCTTGGTCTCCCCATCTGTAAAGTGGAAATAGGAGGAGTATCCATCTCAAGAAGTTGTTATGACAATAAAACGAGTTAATACACAGAGAGTGTTCATAAGAGTGCCTGGTAAGTTTACATGCCTGGCTACTTCTCAAAATTTAGATTTCACCTCAACTGCCATGTCTTTGACCAGAATATCTCCATTGGCCCATAGGCTCTCCTCAAGAGCCACTTGACTCCTCCCATGTGATTTGGTGCCTTGTAACCCATATCACTATGTGAAATTATTTTTATTCTTATGTGCTTGCTTGTTTATTGTCTCTTTTGCCCCACTAGTGTGTACAAAACACAAGAGATCATTCTGGCTTTATTCATTGCTGAATTTCTAGGCCCTCATGAAGTACCTGGCACATAATCATTTTTCAGCTAGAATATGTGAAGTGAATTGTTGAATGTTAAGGGCTCTGACACAGGTAAGCCCAGAGCTCTCTTTGGGAGTACATAGGAGACATAGTTGACCCAGTCTTTGATGTCATCACAGTTTCCAAAAGGAATTGACATCCTTCAGGGACTTGGAGACGATCCATAATTAGGGACAGAGGCAGGGGTAGGGCATTTCAAGGAGGCAAGAGTTTTGTGGGAAGAATATACAGTTACTCCTCACAGTGACTGTTTAAGATGGACATTTGAATCCCCATTTCCTGAGATGAGAAAAAGAAGCTGAGAGCAAGCCACGGAAACTTGCCCAGAGTCCCAGAGTTACCAGGAGTCGGAGCCAGGATTAAATCCTTCCACCGTACCTCCCTGCAAAAAAGTATTACTGTAAGGGCTTTGAAACCAGAAATGGTATCTAATGCCTGAAATTGCTCTTCATGGATCTAACTTACTCAGAAATGTTGTGACACTTTTCTTATTCTGTGAAGAACATAACAACATGTCACTCTTCACTTCAGATAACAAGGAGGCTTCTTTGGTTCCCCTTCACGGTCTTTTCAATAATCTAACCTTCTATCTGGCTGGCTTCCTATAAATCCAGGTCGTATATTCCCCACTGCATAGGAAATAAAAAAGTGGTTTTCTACACTCAGAGAATTCACACACACACACACACACACACACACGGCTGTACTTTACAGGAGAGCCATTTCATGTGAAGATGGGGTTGTTAATTACGTGGTCATATCACTGTCCTGGCCATGCTGGCTGACCAGCTCATAGCAAGCTAGCACTGGGGAGGAGCCTCACCTCTGGATGCTCTCTCTTGCTTAAGTCGAACAGCCCATCCATCCTTCAGAAACCCTGAAAAGGGGCTTTGTCCTAATAGATTTAACACCTTCTTTTCTCAGTGTGCAACAAGAATGAAGAAGAAGGACAGGAAAGTTGAAGAAAAGCCATTCCTAGAAAATCATGCTCAATGTTTAGTCCCATCATTGTTACTGTGGCAGATCTTTTAAATGGTTGTGCATCGATGGGCCTCTTCCCATTGAGAAGAGGGGGTTCTTGTCCCTTGTCCTTGAATCTGCGTGGGCTTGTGACTGTTTCTCCAAGTTACTATGTGACTTCCAAGGCTAGGTCGTAAAAGGCCATATAGCTTCTGCCTGGGCACACTTGTTTTTGGGATGTTCTTTCTCAGAATCCATTTCCCCTGCTTAAAGAAACTCAAGCCACATGAGAAGGCCATGTGTAGCTGTTACAGCCAATCCCCTACCTGAGTCCAGCTTTCCAATCATCCCAGCCCAGATGCCTGGCACATGAGTAAAGCAGATGATTCCAGTGTCTCACTCAATAAAAGTCAGGCCCAGCCTTTTGTATCATCATATTCGCCGAGGCCCCAGACACTGTGGAGCAGGGAAAAGCTATTCCCACTGAGCCTTGTCTGAATTATTGACCAATAAAATATGTGAGCATATACAAGTTACTGTTTTTGCCCCCAAGTTTGGGGGAGTTGGTTACACAGCTAGAGTAACCAGAATAGTCATTCTCTCTCTACACTTGCTAAGGATATGTGTTATAAGGATCTCTCCAAGGAAGGTTAGAACTTCTTACACAGAACAGTGGTAGATTCTTTTCAGTGGACTTCTGTTAGATCAACATCTATTGCAATACCCCTTCTCTTTTATCTTCTTCTCCAAGAGACTAGAGAGGACATTTCTCAAATTCCAAGCCTATCTTGAAGTTGGAGGTGACCTTGTGATACAGTTCCAGCCAATAAGATGTAGACACTAGACAGAGCTTCCCTTCTCTAATAAGGGCTCAGTGGGGGAAAATCCCTGCTTCCTCCTTCCTAGAATATGGACATGCTGCTTAGAAGTCTGGCAACCATTTTAAGACTGTGAGATAGAAGACACACACCATGGCAGAATATAAAGAGAGCAGTAGTCTTGTTCTTTGATGACTTCCTTGAAAAGGCTATCCTTACCCTGTGTTGTCTTCCAGAAAAAAAATGGATTTCACCTTTTTAAAGCCATTGTTAGATATGATTTAATTTACTGGTGAATGTATCCTTGAGTGATTCAACTATGCATGCAACATACGTATATATTATATAACCTATATATGTATATATTACATAAGCTATACCCATACATTTGTACAAAAGGAAAGACATTTACTTGCACCTAAACAAATAAAGAGTCTATTTAATTCAGACCTTAAAGCCCAGACATAGACTTACATGGAGAACATTTGATAACTGAGCTCCATTTCCTGTACCAGCAATACTGGTGATAACATCAAGCTCATCCACAGGCAAGGACATTTCTGTTATGATAAAATGGAGATAATCAAGTATTTTATGGATTTAAGTTCTTCAGTATGATTATCTTCCTCGAGCAGATCTGTATTCCTTTTCACAGTCATGGATAACATTTCAGTCGGTTTCTAGTTTTCTTTCTTTCTTTCTTTCTTTCTTTCTTTCTTTCTTTCTTTCTCTTTCTTGACCTTATTTTTTTAAAGCAGCTTCAGGTTCACGGGAAAAATTGAGAAGAAGGTACAGCGATTTCTCACATGCCCCTACCCTTACACGTGCATAGTGTCCCCCATCATCAACTTCACTCATCAGAGTGGAGCATCTTTTATTTTTCTTTTAAACAAGAGAAAGCATCAATTTTCCTAACTCATTTTGTATTAAAATGTTTCCCCTTGCTTGAGTTCGTTGTACTCCTCTTAAGCCTTCACAAAGGACACTTTTTATATTTGCTGTTCACATCTATATACACATATGTGCACTTCTTAAATATCGTTTCTTTCATCCAACACAATTATAATCACCTCAACTAAATAGTGTGATGACTTACATACAGTGATTAATTATTAGTAAAATATGTCTAAAAATAAAATCTACAGTGTTCTAAAACCTTTTAATTGCTATCTCTTTGGCTTCATAAAATAGTAAATGCATATAATTACTGGTTATTTCTGTGTGACAGTTATTCATCCTGTCATATAACAAACAAGCTGAAATGGGAAGCATAAAACAATAATTCCAAAGACAAAAGAGAAGAATAATTACATATGAATGAGGGGAAAAATCCAAGAACAAAGAGCATTTTGAATCTCTCCACTCTCCCTGGAGTACCATTTTGGGTTGTAATTTATTTTAAAGGTACTGTGCTTCAAATGCATTTACTCTCTCAAAGGCATTTGTCTCATAATTCTTTAAAATCTGCAAGTAGATCTTCTAGTATGCCCATTCAGGCTTATATTAGGTAGCTTGAATTATACATTGTGGGACAAAGTGATCTTCACAAGTTAGGGACGCCATAAATCTTCTCTGCATTGAATATTCTCTATTATAAAACTTTTCTAGAAAAGCTAGCCCTCAAAATCTTAACTGCTTTATGGGCACCTGTTCTTCTTTTTTACATTGTGTGTTCTTCAAGACCGGCACCAAGCTGTATTCATCTTTACTCCCCCAGTGACTGCAATGCTTGGTTCCTTCATTCATTCATATTATAGACATCAAGTGCCTCAGCTGTGTTAGGTGCTGTATGAGATAATGAACAAAAGATACTTGATTCTCATCGTTTGGGGACCTACATTTTCATCAAGGAGACAAACATTAAAATATAATTACACAAGGGGCACCTGGGTGGCTCAGTCAGTTGAGCTTCTGCCTTTGACTCAGGTTATGATCTCACAGTTCGTGAGTTAGAGCCCTTCACTGGGCTCTCTGCTGTCAGTGCAGAGCCTGCTTAGGACCCTCTGTCCTCCTCTCTCTCTGCCCCTTCACCTGCTGGTTCTCTCTCTCAAAAATAAATAAATAAACTTATATGTATATATATATATACATATATATATATATGTATGTATATATATATATATACATGTATATGTATATATATATATACATATATATACATATATATACATTTAATTACACAAGTATTTGATTACTGCTTTGATATATGCAACAAAAAAGGACGCAAGGGTAACAAGGAAGTATTATGGCGAATTAACCTAATCTGGAGTGAAGACAAGCTGAGGTGGAAAAAGTGACATTGAACTTGAGGTCTGAGCAAAAACATTTCAACCCAGAGCATGTGTGTCGGCTCTGGGTTGGACAGATGTGGAATCTTATTAAATATTTGGTTATCCCAGTAATGATGGAGACTGAGGCTGGTACCTAGTTATATATCTTTGAGAATTCGATTCCAGCCCATTTTTGAATTTGTTTTAACGTTTATTTATTATTGAAAGACAGAGTCAGAGCATGAGCAGGGGAGGGGCAGAGGGAGAGGGACACACAGAATCTGAAGCAGGCTCCAGGCTCTGAGCTGTTGGCACAGAGCCCGACGTAGGGCTCGAACTCACAAACCGCCAGATCATGACCTGAGCCCAAGTCAGACACTTAACTGGCTGAGCCACCCAGGAGCCCCAATTCCAACCCATTTTTAAAGTCCCAGTTTCAGTTTCAACCTATTTTCCATTGATCTTCTAGCATCCTTAAAACAACCCCAAATGCAAAATACAGCCTTCATGTCAGCATATTGTTTTCAACTATTTGTAATGGTTTCCATCAATCTTCAGATTATACGTTCTTTGAGCACAAGAGCGGTGGTTCAAAATCTTCCTTGCACCAGTATAAGACCTAACACTTTGCTTAACAATATGTACTTGCACAGTGGATCTTCCCTTGATTTTTCTTTGCTTGCATTTGTTTATATTTGTAGTTTCCAATTATACTAGTTCAAATTTATCTCTAGAAATGAAATAAATTATAAAGTTTAATCCATGAATACTATATTTGGTTTCCAAATATAAGTTGTGAAACTGTCTCATATATATATGAGGAAACTAAAAATACCATCATGGAATACAAAATCATTTTGGAACCTGGGATAAAAAGAGCTAACTTATTTCCAAGTGATCTTGGTAAACAATAGGACACAGATTGGTACAGAGCCCTGAGTGAATTTTAGCAATCTTGATGGCAATACAGCACAAAGAAAGAAAGAACTGTAATCATGTGCATGATGAAGAAGTTAATGTTTCTATTTTACTTACTATGAAAACAGTTTGAGTAGTTGGGCAAAAGCTAGGATATTTCTTATCTCTGACTAAAATAAACCATGGGGACCTATGGCTACATTATTTACCTGTGTTTGATATAAACTCAATTCTTTTCCTTGATAATTGTAGATATCTCAGCGAAATCTCTCCCAAATATGATTACTGCTCAGATTCTCAATCTGAGAAGTAAGAATAATATGGTCATAAAAGAGCACTTACTACTGAATGTCCAAGGACTGAACAACTTGGGCAACTATAAATATGCTTGAAATAAGTCTCTCCTTGGAGAGATAAATTTAGCATAATCACCATTGTCATATTAACCTGTTTCCATTAATTGAGCATCTTTTATTTAATATGCAGCATCTTTTATTAAACCTTAGAGATAACTTCAAGAAGCAACACACATTGATTCTGCCCTCAAAAAATTTAGAGTCTTTTCAGTTAAAATAATGAAGCCTGTCCATAACACAACTCCAAGAAAGGACACTTGTATAGAATATAACACAACTGGTGTCACCTCAAGCTTTGCAGTTTGGCAGCCCTTGATGGGACATGGTCAGAAAAGTGACAAATAACTATATCACATATGCTAAGAGATAAGAAATACTCATCAGGTTTGTGGCATACAGCAGGACTCAAAAATCATCAGTTGAATGAACTGTCAAATTGGAATTATCAAAGAGGACATCATGAGTTGGTGAGGTGAGGAGAGTCTTCAGATCAAAATAGACTCCCATATTCTTCAACCAGGAACCGTTTGATCAACAGTCATGCAGTGAAAGAGATTTGAGTATGATGAGTACTGGAGCCTCTGGCCAGAAGACTGAGTATCCCTTTGCATCCCTCTCCAGAAAAACTTTTCGCGATGATGTCAATTTCTTCCAGTGTCTTCCCAGAATGAAGCACTTCCACTGACTGTATTAATTTTGGACGGTCATTGATCCCCACCCAGAGGGAGGTGATTTCCCTCACCTTGAGGGGAATTAAGATATCCTACGGTTGGCCCGTAGAAAAAAGAAAGCTGTGGCTGCTGGAGAAGGCCTCCTCCTAACAGCACACTTCAGTGCTCACACTCTGCATTCACTTGTATATATGTGAATTTTTCCTCACATAAAGGACCCAGTCTTTTGTGAAACTAGGACACCCCAGCAGTAGGTCCAGTTCTGAAGGCACCACACAAGCAAAACTCTGACCTTTTTTCCCCTAGCTTGCCCAGAAGAGTCTCCGTATCCACAATCAGACTTCACCTTGTGCAGCTGCTTTATTTTTTCTTTCAATTTTCTCTCTCAGCAGGCTGGGCCTTGGCTGCCTGCCAGCCTGCCCTGAGAGGCCAACATGCTGACTTGGTGTTACTACATATTTGTTTTTGTACAGAATTGTCCAGAGAAGATGGGTTTCAGTTTGCTTACAGAAAGGCATTCTCCCCCACAACTAGACTATAGGTGCATTTAAACCATGGCAGACATGCTTTAGCTGCTTCTCACTGAAATAGTTTCCAAACCATACTAGCTTGGAATCACATGATCTCCACATTGATTCCTTTGCATCCCTCACCAACTGAGCTAAATAGACTTGTTTCTATTAAAAATCTTGTTTTGATCTAATGTGCATGGGCCCGAAAAAATCAAAATCTTTGTTCACAGATACATCATTTTCTTATCTAATATAACTACAGCAACATCTTATAGTATTTGGAGGAAGAATGGGGGGGACTGACACACTTTTGGCATCAATTTGAGTATCAGATGAGCTGCATCCTTAAAATATCAAAACAACTATCTTTTATTGTCATATCAAATAATAGTGATATTAGCAATCAGCCTTCATAGTTATTTGTTGTTAATTACTTGGCCGTATTTCCATGGTCACTTACTTACATTGAAAATTATTTTTTAAAACATGAATATTTAAGTATTTATCATTGAATTGGTTACTTTGGATTCTTCTCTGAAGTGTGCATTGGGAAATAATTTAAGGTAGCTAGTTTTGCTTGTCTATAATGACAATGTCAATAAAATAATAATCATCTATGTAAAGGAAGTTGTCTTCCCTATGTAAAAGAAGATGCTGCAGGATATAACAGCTCATTGGATATTAAGGGTTACTTATGTCCACTGATACTGAGATGACCTAAGAGTATCCTGGGCCTGACAATATCTAGGGCCCAGGTGACTGTCCTAATGCTAGACCATCCCAGGTGACATAGTCAGGAGTAGATAGGAGGTTCATATCTTAGTATGGAAATGACTAAGGAGACTTCTTCCCCCAGGGAACTCAACTGCTGAAATGGAAGTAAAAAAGCCTATTTTTAAAGAAAGAAAAACTTGGAGTAGACTATTTCCTCCTTTTTGTTCTTTTATTTTAAACCTTACTTATTATTTATTTTTGTTTATACTTATCCTGTGGATACGTATAAGTATATCACTGTGAATAGCTCTGACTAGACAGTAGACAGGGAAAGCATATAGTTAATAAGTCAAGGTATTGTCTGGCAACACTTCCCACCCACAGCAATGCATTTGTATATTCCTGGAAAGGACTTTCACTCTCATCTACGTGTTTCATCTGACCAACCTCCTACCTCTAGACATGGAGGTGGGGATTGGGGAGGAAACTGGATCTTTGTCCTGTACATACGTTTTCCAAGAGTTGTTCCATATACCACGATACATTTGAATGAGAGAGACATACTTTACTGGGTCCCCAAATGTAGAATAAGTGAAATTATGGATACCAGGTGGCCTTCCACTAATTGGATCTAAGAGTCACTACGTTGCCCAAGGTTAACTGCATAACAAGGAGGTTCCTCTACACCTCATCTCCTTGATCCAAAGGGAGGTCCATGACATTCCTGCCCAAATATCAAGAAATTGGGGAAAAAGCTATTGTATTGTTTTGGTGGCCTTATTAGGCATATGCTAGGAATGCCGCAAGTTGACTCCTCCATCATATCTACTAATTATAATTTTTATGAGCTCTGTTAAATTTCACTGGCAGGGAGCTCCTTGCCCCTTTGCCAATGAGCTAAAAGGAGTATTCCTGTAACAGGTAGCTCTCAAATTTCCATTCTAGAGCTGAGTGACTTTTCACGAAAAAAACAGACAAGACGCCCATCCTTCCAAGTACTAAACAACAGTATTTGACCTCTGATCCCATGAATATATTTGAACATAAGGGAAAAAAGCCATCAAGGGTGAATAGGAAAGAGATACTCAGTACTTGCGATTGCACCTGTCTGTATTGTTCTTTAATGAAAACTATGTGGACAGCAAAAATCTGCACTTTGGAATTTAGTCATCTTGAGATCAAAAAGTAGCTGTGCTACGTTATACATAGGGGATGAATCACTGCAATCTACTCCTGAAATCATTATTGCACCATATGCTAACTTGGATGTAAATTAAAAATTAATTAATCAATTAATTAATTAATTAAAATAAGGAAGTAACTCTGCTAAAAATTCTAATGCTCAGGTAAAGATGGGATAGTCAACTAAAAGAAGAAAAGATAAGGCAATGAAAATTATCTTCAAGCCCCTCTTCTCTGACTCAAGAGAGGGAAAACAAATCCTACCAGTAAAAACTTCGGACATAAAACTGAGACTAGTGAAAATTTAAAGAGACTTCTTAGCCAAGCCAGAAAGAAAACCCATGGTTTTCTGAAACTAAGGCCGGAACCATGTGGTCTTGAGATAATAATCTCAGTTCAACAACTTCTCTCTCATCCAGAAATTGAGGGGAAAAGGGAGGCCTGACAGGAGCTAAGAGCCAGATTACAGTTCCTTCTGCCTTCAGGCAGAGATGTCATTCACTTCTTCTATTGGTGATGCCCAACCCACAGGAGATTTGTTGCAGACTCTGCAGTTGTGCGGCTGGAAGACGAATGGTCCCAGTACTGGAAGGGTACCAAAACCATGGGGTGTAGGGTCTCCCATAGTAGGGACAGGACTTGTTATTTGATATCCAGGATCCCCTGGTCAAATTTGGAGAACCAGGAATAAACAGAAATATAGATCTGATTCAGAGACCTAACATCCACATTCTGGGAAGTGTAATGTGGGAAAAGGGAAAGGGGTAGAAAGTTTAATAGGAAGACAGTGAAACAGGTATAGGATTTTGAAATACATCCAGTTGTAACCTCTAGGATGATTTATTAACTGGGCTCTTGATGGTAGAACATAGGAGACTATTTTGATCTGAAGTCTATCCTCTCACCTCACTGACTCATGATGAACCATCTCTTTGATAATTCCAATTTGAAGTTCATTCAACTGGTGATTTTTGAGTCCTACTGTGTGCCACAGACCTCATGAGTATTTCTTGACTTTTAGCATATGTGCTATAATTACTTGTCATTTTTCTCACCCTGTCCCATCAAGAGCTACCAAACTGTAAAGTTTGAGGTGACACCATTCATGTTAATCTCTTTTATATCTACATTCAATCAACCTTTAAATTTTAGTCATAAAACAAACTGTGAAAGAAGAAGATGAGATATAGAGAGAATACCAGAAAAATGTTTCCTTTCTGATCTTGGTAGACAGCAGAGAGGAGGAAGACATTCAGGTCCTGGTAACCCTTTCTCAGGTTTAAGCACAGGTAATTGGGGGGTGGCAAGGGAATGTTCAAATACCAGTAAGTTCCAAAGGAAGGCTGAGTCATTTATACTGTTCCACAGGGAAATAATTAAACCAGGAAAAAGACCAGTCAATACTTAAATCTGAGCTGTGATGTAAGCAGGATACAGAAAATCATCACCATGGAGACCAGAGAAAAGTACAAGGAAATCACATGGATCTCTGGGCCCTTTCTTCCTTGCTGTGATGAGGAAACAGTTCATTTCACCTGCCCTTCATATATCTGGTGCCATCCTGGCGAGCTGTAGGGGGAAGGGGGATGGAAATCTGGGAGATTGATTATTTTTACCTAAGGAGGCCAAGCTTTATCTAAAATGACTGTTGAAATCACAATGAGCTCAAGGTATTGGGTTGGTTCATTAGATTTTTTTTTTTTTTTTTTTCTCATAAGGGAGATCAGAGCCATTTGGCTCATTTTAGAAAAGAAAAAAAAATCCTATTTTCTTTGTATATCTAAGAGTATGAGAAAACCTACATTAAAATTTATGGGCTGCTTACTATGGGTCAGGCAATCATAACATCCATATAAAATAAGTATTATCATTTTTATTTTACAGTTGAAGTTACTAGGACCTGGGAAGAGAAAGTCGCTTGTCTAGAGTGACATGATCTGTAAGTGAAAAGGCAGATTCTTAGCACAGGTGATTCTAATGTGACACCTTGTGCTCATAGCTACCTGCTATATTGTCTTCTAGGTGGTGCAGTGTGGGGTGCCCGGAACTATTCCCAAGCCATGCCATGTAATACTACCAAGTGGTCTGTGAAGCAGAGGGTCTTGAAGAGACGGTTTCCACGTTCCCTCTAATTTGGAGTTGGGGCACTGCTTGGAAGTTGTAAGGACTCTGCCTTTTGAAGAAATATTAATGATTTAAAAAAAACGTGCTCTGAGTAAATTAGGACACTGATAAAACATTATAGAAAGAAAAACTCAAAAGACTGACTAGGTAGCAAGTGTTGAGACAGTTCTCTCTATCTCTAGAATGATTTTAAACAAGTAACTTGGAAGGACTACTTTGAGAGAATATATCAAGCCATTTCAAGAGCTCCAGGAGGACCTTTTTTTGCAGTAACCTCCAGACACGATCGAGAGCAGTGCTGAGTTACCTAGCTGGGTAAGAATCTAGCTAAAAATTGCCAAGTAGGGAGCAAGAGACGCTGGAGACTCTGCACAGGCTGGCAGGGAGAGTGGCTACTGGTCAGGAGCCAAGAGCAGTAAACATTACAGGTTTAAACAGTTCCCACTGTTCAGAACTGCAGGAAGACACCGAGAGTCAGGGTCATTGAATCTCGCTGCCGAGAGAAGCTGACTCTGAGAATCGATGACTAATTTGAGAAATCACTACAACAGGGCTGCGACTGCCAGAGAGAGTTGTCAACTGGCTACTGTGGAAGCTTTAGGAGGAAACACTGCTGAAGTTCAGATGGAAAAGGTACTGCTGATGGAAAGAATCGCAGGGAGCACCCAAGAGAAAGAGTGGAGACCCATGGAACTCATCCTTTCTGTCTTCTCAGCTCCAGTTTTTGAAAGAGCAACTAGTAATGGGACAAAGAAAGGAGTGGATGGCGTCTCCATTGTCTGCTTGCCACTCACAGAGACAGTACAGGCTGTGATAGTACAGTACCGCTCAATGGGAAGACAGAGCAATCATTTATGTATAAGGGTGCCTGGTCGAGCTGGGCATCCAGAAATTCTGGGAGTCATTTGAAGCATCCATAGAGGTAGCAGTTAAAGTCCGACCATCTGAGGGGTGCCTGGCTGGCTCAGTTGGTAGAGCATGCAACTCTTGATCTTGGGGGTGTGAGTTCAAGTCCCACGTTGGGTGAGGAGATGACTTAAAAAGAATAAAATAAAATAAAATCCAACCATATGATATGCTGAGAGGAATGCAGACTGGACAAGAGAATTATAGAGCATTACAGTTTAAGAAAGACTTGCATTGTTGTAATAATTTGTATCTGACCATCACTGATACAACTACATCCATGGAACTCTGTATGGAGATCAATATAAGTAACACATTATATAAGCAGGGAAATGACCAGCACAGACCATGGTGAGAGCCATACTATGAAGCAGGCCTTGAATCAGTTACACAACTAATAGACCCCAGCTGCCATTTAGCAATAGAAAACAATCTCTGACAACATCCTAAAAGCTATTAGGATTTTCCCAGCTTTAGATAAATTTACCACCAGTAAAGTATCTTACACTTCTGAAGAACTATAATTTAGTACAGTGACTAGAACTTGATAGGTCCCATTGGTTTCCCAGTTGAGGAAAAAATGAAGATGTTTAAAATCAGCCTTGAGATTACAATTGTCAAATAATACACTGTGAAATGCTGTGGAGAGGAAGGTCAGGAAGCAGTCCAGCTGAAGAGATTTTTATTAAAACAAAAAGAAAAGATGCAAAATTTTCACTTTGACCGTGGTCTTTAAAGAGTCACAAATATTATTACACAAATTTGTACTGTATTTTCTCCAATAAATATTTATTGTCCCAAATTTAGAAAACATTTATGAGGGTGCAGATGAAGTAACTACCTTATTATAAAATAACTGAGAAATGTATTTTTCCATGGCAAAAATATAAAGACTTACAGCGGAAGGTATCCTTATAGTTTATCTTATCCAACAACTTATCTCATCCATGAATCCTTGCTCCCTCTTCCCAAGGCCCTAAATGGACTGTGTCACCCAATCCAATGGACAATACTGAGTGTTGACTTCTCAGACACATTTGACATTGTTGACTTCTTGACACTTCTTAAAATACTCTTTTCTTTTTATTTCTAGTATGGAATGGGTTTCCCCCTACTACTGACTGCTCCTCTTCAGATTTCTTTGCAAGTTTATCCTCTTTTGCCCAGCCATAAAATGGCGCAGCTTCTCAAGACTTGGTTCTCTTCTCTTTTCGTCCCACCTACTGTGTTGTTCATTCCCACTGCTGTGATTACAATGCCTTGAATTTGATTCACAAATTTTATCTTATCTTTGCTCTGAATTACTCCCTTGAGTTCCAAATAAGTATAAACAAATCCCTGCTTATATCTCTTATTTGATCCTGTAAAGACACCTCAAGACCCATAATGTTTTCTTGCCCCCCCACCCTTAGATGACAATCTAACAGTCCCTCTACCTGAACCCTGAGCACTTCAGAATCACCCTGAAGCCCTCCTGTATCAGAGCCTACTGATGTACTTCTTAAGCATTTTTCAAATCTATTCTCGTCTCTCCATCTCCTGTGCCACCAGCCTAGTCCAGGCAGGCAACACCTCCCTCCTCTATTATTATATTATTCAAAATACCACATCCACTCTCCATACCTGCTTTTGCACCCTTCCAATGACTTCTCTACTTGGCATCAGGAGAGTGATCTTGTCAAAACACAAATGCCATCTTAATACTCCTTTTAAAGAAAAAAAAAAAATTAAGAGGGTCCCAGTGTTCTTGGGATAAAAAACAAAAGTGAAAACAAATACCAAATAATTCTTAACATAGGCCTGTGAGATCATATGAAGTCTCATGGCTGATTGCATTTCCCACCTCCCACCATGCAGCCCCTCACTCTCCTTGCCCCCATACTAGCTCCTTGCAGGTTCTTGAATGCATCATGCTTGCTCCTACCTCCTTTACTTTGCCTCTGTTATTTCCTCTGCACCTAGTTAATCCTTTCTCAGCCTTCAGATCTCAACTGTCACTTCTTTCCCTGACATTTCAGACTTAGGCAGACCTATACATGATGGGTCCACCTAGACCCCCCTCTCGCCATTACTTCAATGTGTTCATTACTAGGGTAATTAGAACATCTACTCAATTTGTGTCTGTCTCTTCCACTAAATTTGAAGTGCCATGAGAGCAGATATCTCATCCAAACTTATTCATCATTTTATTCTCAGGGCCTACACAATGTCTGATATATATATATATATATATATATATATATATATATATATATATAATCTGAGGGCAGACAATAAACATTTGTTGAGTGAATGAAAGAATTCTTTCTTGTCCTTGAATATTCCCAGTGAGAAAGAAATCACAGCCTCCTGAGTTCTAAGTCCATTCATCTTTTTTTCTTTTTTCTTTTCCTTTTTGGAAACTCTGATGGAAAATTCATCCCTGTATTAGGCTTAATCTATCTCTGGGCAACTTACAAATTTATTCTTGCCTTTGTGAACTACAAATTTAATCCATTTCTTTCTCCATGGGATAGTTTTTATAATATATGAATTCAAAATCATGATGATTTTACTCTACCTTCTCATTTTCATGTTTTCCTCTGTGTTTCCTATCCTCTTCATGTTTTTTGATACATCCCTATTAAGATGAATAAACACGTAATTTTAGTAAACACAATAAAAGCCTCATTTTTACGTGGAAAAGCTTATTTCAATATTGGGAGATAGGATTTTTGATTGGTTTGCTAAACCCTGTCAGTATCAAGAGTGTTTCATAGATTCAAGGATAATTTTGAAGCTAATTGCCATTCTAGAAGAGATATTTTTTATTTGAATTCAGAAAACTTAGATATATAAATTAAAATGTAGCCTCTAGGAAAAGCTGAATCAACTGGCCATATCAACATCTATTTAAACATATTCCACTTTTTAGGCTCTAGCAGTGAAATGAGCATTATTGGATAACCACATGTTTTGGAAAAATTCAGTGTGCTTGTTTTGGTTTATATGTATTTTCTATTGCAAAAATGGAGGGTTTTCATTTACTGCCATAAGCCTGTTCTGGTGCCTACTAGAGATCAGGATATCAATTCTCAATAAATGTTTGCTCAAGGGAGGAATGCACTATTTATAAATAGAATGGCTTCTTATCAGTGGAAACTTTGGTATATTTGGAGAACTGACCAGAGAAGATAAGGACCATCTTCTCATTTATGAATACCATTTATAAACAACGTTTGAGAAATAGTCATATTGGTAATGATTTACACAGTTCATCTTCAAGTTGCTCCTCTGTTATCAACGCCAGAGAATTCCATTTCTCAAGTTAAAAAAAAATGCCACTGAAGACACATCAAACTCTACCTGAAAAACTCCTTCTTTGCACCAAAACTTATCCTAACCTCTAGGAGGAATTCACTCCTTTACACTACGAACTTATTCCCAACAGAGATTAGAATTTGGCCAGATCTAGAAATTATGTATTTAAGATTAAAACATTCAAATGGAATTTTACAGGATCACTCCTTTGCATTTCTAAAATAATAACCCAAATCATATACTTGGGGTTTTTTTAATGTTTATTTATTTATTTTGAGAGATTGCACACGTGTGAGTGGGGGAGGGGCAGGGAGAGAGGGAGAGAGAGAATCCCAAATGGACTCCGCACTGCCAGCACAGAGTCCAACACGGGGCTCTATCTCACAAACCAAGAGATCATGACCTGAGTCGAAACCAAGAGTGGGACACTTAACCTACTGACCCACCCAGGCGCCCCACCAAATCATATACTTGTAAAAAAAAATTTAAAGAGGAAAGTTTAGTTTTGCTGATTCCACTCTCTCCCTTAACTGGCTCTCAAGTCTAAGCCCCTTTCTTACCCTACTCCCCACATAGGAGACTTCGTACCAGAAAAAAATTAACAGAAAGAAGCATTAGAAAAGAACTACTATTTTTGCATGTTTACTGTTTTGATTTAAACTGGAGTTAAAAGTATTCACCATTTCTGAAATTATGGTACTCTTGAATAGAGAAAAGGCTGGAAGAAAGACCTGGGGACATGCTGACCTGAAATAACAACTTCTCCTAATGGTGCCCTAAGCATCAACTTCTTAAGAAGATAAACTTCATTTATCTCAATTTTAAGTTCATACTATTTTGGAAAATAATTTTCCCCAATATCTTTTACTATTTCCTAGAACCTTTAGAAACCATATGCATTCATCTTCTCATGTACTCTGTATCCTTTTTAAAAGAATATTATTCAACACCTTTAAAACGCTGGGAATGTAAGGAGGCTAGATTTAGACTGAACAAGGATTACTATTGCTGAGGCTAGTCAAAGCACATCTGCCATGTTCACTAATGTCTGTTTAAAAAAAAAAAAAAAAAAAAACACCAAAAGCCTTTTATGCTTTAGCTTAAACTGTGGTTATCATGGTCCTAATCATAGTGCTTATAATCAAGCCTTTTTTTCTCTCTCTAATTTTCTCTTTCCTTCGGGAAAGCACCCTCACTTCAAGTCAAGTTCATTCCACAATCTCATATTTCAGATGCCTTGCTTGGAGGACGTGTCATGTTGTGTTGGAGATGAGAAGAGGCGGGGCTCATCAATCAGCAGTTTTCCGTGTGCTAATCCTCACCCCAGTTAGCTGATTTGGCCCTCTGGATTCTGACCACTGCCATGGTCAATCACGCAGCTGCTCTATTCAGCCTCATCATCTCTCTATTCTTACAGATTATTGCATCATGGCCGCCAAGACAAAAAGAAAGAGAAAGGGGATCAAAATCATCAAAATCATGTGTCCTGAAAGAAATACTCAACCTCATCAGAATTTTTCTCACTTAATTGACATCGTGTAAAAGACTATATTTACTACTTGGAAATCAAACGCGTACCATGATAAGAAATCGGAAGTTGTATGTTGCTGTTTTGGTGGGTTTTGCTGTTTGCTTTGGTTTCCATTCATAACGTCTCCCAACCTTGTCTTTTCACAGTGAGGCCCTTTCTCTAATGCTCAATAAATCCATTATTTACTTAAATTTCATACTCAGAGCAATGACTTCAGAAACAATCAGTGTCTCTCTACTCATAAGATGTCCAACATAGTTTTTTACTTGGAGGCTGACATTGATTCAATCATTTTGTAAAAATTATTTATCACCTGCCAATTGATTTTTACAGTAACGGGAATCATCTGACATCTGGCTACACATATCAAATTCCAAATAAATATAATGAGAAATCACTTATTATAATCAGCTTCATTATGTTTATGAAATATTTGTTAAACACTTTAACATTTGTGACAGTGTCAGGAGTAATTGCTCAAACACTGCACCGCATTGAACTGGTGGCAATCAATTTTTATTACATAAGATGACGTGAAACAGTGTTTTCTGTAAAAGAATGGTAAAGTCTTTTGAAATATGTTTCTATAAAAAAATTTACCTGTTTTATCTCCTTATCTTGATGAAAAGAAATTCAGAGCTAAGTAGAAGTATTTGCTAAATTCTTCTCCTTAGTTATAAAATGATACCTATAAAGATAATTTTCAAGTGGAAACAAAATTTCCCTTCCATCTCAACTTCTCAGTGGTGAATTTCATAGAATTGCAAATAATGATGAGAAGTATTGGGAAATCCCTTTCCTAGGAATAATATTTAAATAAAATGACTGTAATTTATTCATGGTGAGTGCACTTCTTCATTTCTTTGCATCTCCTTCTCCTGAAATTCTAGCTCCATGGTTTAAAGTAACCTGTATGAGTATGAGATTTGCAGAGCATACTTAATCCACAAATTATGTTTTGTTTTCTTCTGTTTCCTTTCTTTTTTAAAAAAAAAAAAGATTTAAAATAAGTGGCATTCTCTTAAGTGCATGTTACTCGAGGGTATGAATAGCACACAGTCTCAACAGTGAATTTCTTAGGGAGGTCAAGAAGGTAGAGAACTCCATTTCATCATGTTCTGGATGGTGACATCCCTATGCCTTAGTAGAAAAGAACACATCAGTTACTTCTTGAGGGTAAGTTTTATGAGCTGACAATATGGAGCAGTCAAAAGGGCAGTCAACAAAGTTTCATACTAGGAGAATATATTTGTAGAGTAGTAGCTCTGGTTTCCAAATTTTACATGTTTATGCAAGGTGGGCCATCCTAGATGTTTCCAGAAATTGACCAAATTCACATTTGAAATGTACTCACCTCTCTTTCAGTGTCCTCTCACTGCTAACGATAACTCTGCTCTGGGCCAGACGGCATCGTGTGCATTTATTGTATCGTTTCCTGGGCCTGGGCCCAAAGGAAGACATTTCCTAGTCTTCTCTGTGGTAAGGTGAACAGTGAGACTGAGTTCTGATCAACAGGATGTAAATGGAGGTGACACACTTTGGCAGAGACCATAGATGACACTTTTTGAGAAGGCAAAACAGTAAGATGGGAGCAACCTGGATCCTTGAACAAACGTGTCTCGAGAGTCACCCTGACTTACTTCAGAAATTGGTGTGAGAAATAAATCTTGTGGTATAAAACCACTGAGTTTTCAGGATTCATATGTTATCATTGTATAGCCTATCCTACTCTAACAAGCTTGCCTCCTATTGCCAATTTTTTATTCACAAACTCATGTTTTTACTGATAAAGCGTAATAATTCGCCTCTTCTAAAAGGTAGTGGCATCTCATTAAGATATTCATGAGAAGCAAAAAGTACCATCAAGCCCTAAAAAAATGAATTTCTAGTGGAAAAACTTGAGTGCGATGAAAAAGAGCGAAGGAAACTCATGTATGAAGAGATAACTTCTGAAGCTCCTCTAGCTATACCATTTACTCCAGCATTATGTAGTCTGTCCTTTTAAAAGTCATATTTGTTCTCCATGTTTCTATAGTTCTTTCCTCCCATTCAGCAAAGTGCTATTTTAGCAAAGAGCAATAGAAGAGAGAATACATTTTTTTGTTTGTTTAAACATTTTTGACAATTGTAATTCTATCAAAAGAAAGGATTACAAAGTGATTTATTCTAATAGGTACATACACTAAATACCTTAGCTTCTTAAAAATAGTTCATACTGAAATCATTTAGATAATAGGCCTCGTGCATTGTGAGTTCAGTACTATGCTCAGAATCCTTTTGTGCTTCTCTCTGTGACACATAAGTTCTTACAAACAAAATTTCAGACATCAGGTCACAGTTTTCGAGCTGTTTCTCTGTAGTTCCATTTATTTCAATTGCATCCACAAATTCCCAAGTCTGTTTATTTTGTCTTAGGAACTGTAAGAAGTATTGATTAAGAAAGTAAGACAGCTCTGGAAAAGCATGGGTTTGAGCATGAGTAGCATGAGCATTGGTTTAAATATCATTTCTGTCATTTACTGGCCATGTAAGTTTCATGGAATTTAATCCAAAGTGTTTTAATCTTCTTACATGTTAAAATAAGGAGGGAGAAAAGCCTACCCTGTAAGGACTCACAGATTTATTTATATATTCTACTTACGAAGCCGTTAGCACATTGCCTGCTATATAATAGAAATTCAACATACAAGAATCCGATTATACACACACACACACACACACACACACACACACATATATATGTAATGTGTAAAAATGCACAGATTTTAAGATTTTGGTATTCATATCATCCATGAAACCACCCCCCGAAACAAGATGTAGAGCATTTCTATCACCCCACAAAGTTCCATTAAAGCCCTTTTCCAGTAATCTCATCCTCCCTCCACTTAGACAACCAATTTCTAACTGCTGTCATCATACTCTTGCCTGATTTGGGACTTCATACGAGTTGAATCATAGACTATGTACTCTTCTGTGCCTGGCATCATTTTGAGATTCATTCATGATGTATGCTGTAGTTAGTGCTTTTTAACTGGTGTCTAATATTCCATAGTATGACTATACCACAACTTTTTTTTTTTTTTATCTTCTCACGTGTTAATAAACATTTCAGCTGTTGTCAGTTTTTGGTTATTATGAATAAAGTTGCTATGAGTATTCTTGTACAAGTTTTGTGTGTGTGTGGACTTATGTTTTCATTTCTCTTTAGTGAATACCTAGAAGTTGAACTCCTGGGTGATCGGGGTAGATGGATATTGAACTTGATAATACACTATGAAATAGTTGTCTCCATTGGTTGAACCACCTCATACTCCTACCAGCAATGTATGAGAGTTTTAGCTGTCCTATAGTTTTGCCAATATTTAGTGTTATCAATCTTTTCGATTGCAGCCACTCTAATGGGTATGAAATGGTATCTCATTGTAGTTTTATTTTGCTTTGCCCTGGTAACTGATAATGTTAAGCACCTTCCTGGGTGCTTATTAGCCTCTGAAGCATTTATTTTGCTGTATTTGTATTGTTCATACTTTTGTTGTTGACTTTACATATTCTGGACACAAGTTCTTTAAATATGCAGCAAATATTTGTTCCAATATGTGGCTTGTCTATTTTCTTCATAGTGACTTTCGATGAACACATTTAGGGGGTGACAAAATTCAACTTATATATACATTTTCTTTTACAGCTATTGCTTTTAATGTTCTGTCCAAAAAATTTCTATCTACCCAAAGTTTTCTTCTCCATGCATTATATGGTTCTGGGTTTTACATTTATGTCTACGATCCATCTGCAATTAACGTTTAGGTATGGAGTGAAAGAGAGATCAAGCTTTATTTGCTCCACACAAATAAAGATAATAATGATCTAATGCTGGGCTTATAAGCATGGGTCTTATGTTTTGTGCTTTCACTGAGATACACTGAGTGTATCTCAGTGTATATACACTGAGTGTATCTCAGTGTATATACACTGAGATACACTGAGGCATATTACTGTCTTCAGAGTCCCTACGGCAATGGTAAAAGATTTTCACAATTTTCAAACCAAGTTTAATTGTATCAGTCAAATCCTTTCGCAAAAATGTTATGAAATATCAATGTTTAAGCAAAATTGTCCAGTCGGTGATGATTTCCACAGAACCTACATAATCACCTTCCCCTGACCCCTCAGTTGTTTCTTCCATCTCCAACCTTTCTTGCAAACAAGCACCAGGGCACATTCTTATCCTGTGTGAGAATCTGTATGGCTTAGTTCTCCACAGACAGGTTCTTATTCCAGATACAGCATACAGCAAGTCCCTTTCTTTCCTGGCCTCCACTATAGTAGTTGAGAGCAAATCTATCTGATAATTCATAGAAGCAAATGTGTTGATGTTTATTACCTTATTTAGCTAACTTATCTCTAGCTAAACAAATCATATCTTCTGGACATGATGTCACCTCAAAAACATGAATTTAATGGTAGATATTTCAGGCACTATAAATTGACGAGAAGATAAGTTTGGGCTTCGTCAGCTCTGTAATAGTCTCAAACACCTTTGTGGGGAGGTACCCATTATTTAACTTTGCTTCCGACTAGTCCTGGTGTTCTAATATAATAAAATCACCTCTATTTTTGCCTGTATGTTCACTATAAAAGGTACTTATTCCTGATTTGATCAGAATACTAGTTTGATTACATATTACATCATTTATAGTCACTTTCTAAAAGGCCATAGCCCTCCAAAATGAAACAGCTATCACTTTAGCTGAGTCTGTAAAGTTTAAAGTGAATTCAAGGACTGTTAATTATCTCCCAATTGCTTATTATATGGTGAATGGGAATACATAGAAAGTCAATCTGGATAATTTTGTACCTGTGCCAACAAAGGAATTTCCAAGGTTAGTCAGCCTCAAAAAGTCTGTGTGATAGGAGTACTTTCTCTAAAATGTTCACATCTATTGTCTATATAATCTTGATTCACCGCATTGCTACATACATTTGTGCTAGTAACAGTCATTAAAATCAACAATTCATTCAAATTTTAATATTTTAATATTTAACATACCCCTTGCTAAAATTTCCAATTCCATGTTTCATTTTAGTTCACAAATGATTTTATAATTTAGTGACTTTTTTGCTGATAACATTTTCTCCATAAGCCTAAACTTTTCAAATTCTTTCTTTTCATGCACACTTTCTATTGCATTTTTATTGCTCAAAAAACTAATCAGGCAGTCATTTCTTATCAACAACCTCTTTTCCAATTATGGAAGATTCAATTGAATGCATCCATTTGTTTCATTCTTTCTGAGGGAGGACATTTTACCATGAGCATTGTCTTCTGCAGCATTCTGAGGAAATTCTTTATAAATCAAATTCTGCTACCCAAACCCTTCTGGAGCTACGTTTGCATCAAGGGAAGAGCAAGAATAAGGAACAGCAACTTCAATATTTCTAATCATTTGGATAAGAACCCACTCTAACTTTTATTCTGCCTACAGACTTTGCTCTACTCCCCAGGAGGTACAATTTTACTGTGTTGTTGTTACCAAGAAGGTAAACGATCGGATAAAATGATCCGTGTTATAATTTCCCTTGGGCATTATTACTCCTCAAAGAAAGATATATACTTATTTTAAACTCCCTCCCATTTTAAGGGAAATCCATTGGAGAAAGGACTTCTAAACTCGGAGTCTCAGGGTGAATTTTCAGTCCCTGAGAATTCTATGGGAAAGGTAAGCATGGATTGTGGTGGAGTAGGAAAGATTTTTTTTTTTTTCAGCCAGACCTAAAATTACACAGACTACTCACTAAAATCACACTATACTACTATACAAAGCTAGCCACACTTAATATATACCAATTGTAAATGAGCATAGCTAGAATCTCACTGTACCGTCATCACATTAATAAATAATGCTGCTGATTACATTAACACTAATGATGACGATGACATTTGTTGCCCACTTACTATGTGTTAAGCACGGTTCTGAGTGCTTTTGAAATGTTCTTTTATCCTCAAAACAGCTCCATGATCAGATCATATTATTATCCCCTTTTTACAAATAAGGAAACCCGGGGTACAGTGTAGTTAAGTGACTTATTTAAGGTGACACAAGTAATACCAAAAAATGCTGTTATTGTCCGCTTTCTACAGGCACAAAGGGTAGTGCTTTCTAAGCATTATGTCCTTTGCTCTCAGGAGCCCAATCAGTAAACACTGGAGGAAGCTGGGGCTTAGAGAGATTCAGTCATTTACCCAGCACCATCTCGGAAGCAGAGGAGACTGAATCCAGAAACCAGCTCTCTCTGGCACCTAAGTTTATCCTCCTAATTACTATGCTGCTTCACAATAATGTGTAAGACTATTGCGGATAATGTTGACAATATAAGAACAGGAAGTGGCAGTTTTGTCTTGGGCTCGCAGAGGAGTATGTTAGGGAGCCGATGTAGGAAGCCGTCTTCTATTTCTCAACAGGAATAGGCTTTGTGGATACCACCACAGGATGTTCCCAAAAATGCCAGTTGCCGCAGTGAGCGATGTACTTTGGGATAAGACAGCAAAGGAGCAAGGAAGGAAGTGGCTAGAAATGAAGAGACCGGAGTGGAGAAAAATTAACCTCCACTCTCTCCAGCTGCTTGACCTTTGATCCCCTCCAGCCTACCAAAATGAGAAAGACCTTCCTTGACCAGACAGAATGAAATTCAACTAGGGTTATGGTCAAGAACTTAGCCATGTGAGGCCAGTATGAACTGGACATTTTGAAAAATGGACGCTAGGGAAATTTATTCGTAAAAGTTGGAAACTCTTATCTGATGGAGGGCTATTCTTCAAAAATACTTCATTAAGCACTGATAGATGTCAAATACATAAGATAATGCAAAAAGTCAATAAGCTAAGTATTAAAACACTGATGCAGATATATGGTATTGTTATATAGCCAAAAATATTCTCCCTGATTTTTTCACTCATTGTTTAACCGAATATTTTCTCATATAATTATTTCTTTTTTTTTTTCCTTTGTCTTCAAAACACAAGCTTCCGAGTAACAAAAAGTCACAGTACACATTATCTCTCTTTCATGTTTTATGGTGTAATTATTTCCAGATTTTCTATTTGATAAGTGTGTTAAAAATCATGTGTAGGGGTGCCTGGGTGGCTCAGTCGGTTAAGCGGCCCACTTTGGCTCAGGTCATGATCTCGCGGTCCGTGAGTTCGAGCCCCGCGTCGGGCTCTGTGCTGACAGCTCAGAGCCTGGAGCCTGTTTCAGATTCTGTGTCTCCCTCTCTCTGACCCTCCCCTGTTCATGCTCTGTCTCTCTCTGTCTCAAAAATAAATAAACATTTAAAAAAAATTTAAAAAAAATCATGTGTAGTCTACCAAATTTCTCATTGTTTATGTTCATTTTTTCTGATTTTGACACATCTTACATTTTCTTACCTGAGGTGATACATTGTAGTAAAGAATTCTGTCAAGTTTTTGCTTTCTTTCTTTGTTCCGGGTATGTACAAATTACTTGTATTCATTTTGGGCAACCTTTTGCAAATTGTGGCCTGGTTTTTTTATTCTTATTTTTAGAGTTACATAGTGATTTTTTTTTTTCATGTTGGTATCTGTTCACACAAGCCATGCACATTGAGGCACTTGCTTCATGGCCCTATCAGTTGAATCTCTTTATCTTGAAATATATAAACCATGAAAAAGAATATCTTGTGTGTTAAAAAATGAAGTGCTAGAAAGTCACAAACATACAGAAAGCTACATGTTTTTTTTTCATCTCTGATGACTTTTCCATGTGTTATTTTCTTTTGTAGTTTAATGGAAGGGAGGAGACATGTAAGAGTAGGAAGGGCTCAGATCTGACAGAATTCTGTCTCACTAATCATTGTAACTCCTTTAAACCTCTGACCCCTCATCTGCAAAATAGGGGCTATAATACCAACATTGCAGATAGGCTACTTTGAAGGTCTGGGATAATGTAAAGTGTGACACCGTTGATGCTTAATAATTAATTGTATTTAATAAAGCACTAATATTACAGCAATCCTTATTTATATAGTTACTCATCCATGAGTGTTCTATTGGTACATTTTTTGTTTTCTTTATTTATTTATTTTGAGAGAGGCAGATACAGCGCAGAGCCCAACACAGGACTCGAATCCACAAAGCCATGAGATCATGACCTGAGCCGAAACCAAGAGTTGGCCACTTAACCGAATGAGCCACCCAGGCACCCCAATTTTCATTTTTTATTTCAAGATGGAACCCAAATTCTAGGCAAGAACTTTAAAATTATATTTTCCTATATTTGGGAATAGATAGTGTATTTGTTTCTTAAGGCTACCATAACAAAACATCACAAACTGGGTGGACGGCTTAAAACGACAGAAATACATTATCTCACCTAGAAGTCCAAAGTCAAAGTATCAGCAAAGCCACGTTCCCCCTGAAATCTGTAGGGGAGACTCCTTCTTTGCCTCCTCCTAACTTCTGGTGGTTGCTGGCCATCCTTGCTGTTCTTTGACTTACAGCTGCATCACCTCTATGGCTGCCTCTCTTATCACATGGTGTTCTCTCCTTGTGTGTCAGTGTCTTTGTCTCTTCTCCTCTCATAAGGACACTAGCTGTATTGGGTTAAGGGCCCACCCACTTCAGTATGGCTTCATCTTAACTATAAGCTACAACCTTACTTCAGAATAAGGTCATATTCTGAGATATGAGGGGTTAGGATTTCAGTATATAATTCAAACTGTGATAAACCGATCATATTAAATATTTAATATTTACCCATCTCTTACTTCAAAAATGCTTCTCCACAAAGAATAAGGATTCATAATACACATACCCTTTGTCCCGTTTTTTCTGGAAAAATATTCCTCCCATAGGGGCATGATCCCTCTAAAGTCCTAATTCCAATTTAAGTCAAAATCACATTATGACTTTGCAATCTGTTGCCATTTCCATTCTAATACAATGACCTCTCTCTAGTTGATTTTCTTGTAAGGTGTGTAGAAAATCACTTGACCCTTTCTGAACACTGTCAGTTCTTCATAATCAGTGCTATTTCTCTGAGTTCATAATGCAATGGTCAAAATCATGTTCACTGGTCAGGTGAGCCTCTCAGGTGTGAAGTCTCTTCTGCAATTGTTTCCTGTGTTCTATATCCTCATCAAATTGTGACCTGTTTGAGGTCCTCCTTTTTGTTTTTTTTAATTAACCATTATAATATGAATTATATGAGATGTTATAATGAAAATTATATTAAGGAGGTTCAAAACCATACTTTTCAAATATTATTATTATTTTTATTTATTTCTATAGTTATATATATTTTTTTAATTTTTTTTAACGTTTATTTATTTTTGAGACAGAGAGAGACAGAGCATGAATGGGGGAGGGTCAGGGAGAGGGAGACACAGAATCTGAAACAGGCTCTAGGCTCTGAGCTGTCAGCACAGAGCCTGACGTGGGGCTCGAACTCACGGACCGTGAGATCATGACCTGAGCTGAAGTCGGACGCTTAACCGACTGAGCCACCCAGGCGCCCCTTAAATTATTTTTAATGTTTGTTTATTTTTGAGAGAGAGAGAGTGGGGGAGAGGCAGAGAGAGAGGGAGACACAGAATCTGAAGCAGGCTCCAGGCTCTGAGCTGTCAGTACAGAGCCTGACGTGGGGCTCAAACTCACGGACTGTGAGATCATGAACTGAGCCGAAGTCGGCCGTCCAACCGACTGAGCCACCCAGGCGCCCCTATAGTTATATTTTATATCTTTGTTTTATTTCCATCTCCAGCTACCATCCTCTCTTTCCTTCACTTTCCAACAAAATTCCTTGGAGAATTGTTTACACTTAATGTCTGCAATTTCTCTTTCCCTCCACTCTTTTAAACTACTCTTTTCTAGGTTTCATCCCCATCAAATGACCTTATCCCATCTCATGGCATTAAGTATCATCTATATGCTGATACTCAACTGTTTCACGAGCCTAAATCTCTCACCATATATTCTATCTTTACTTGACTATCCAAAGGCATCTCAGATTTAACACTCACAAAACCGAATAACTAAACTTACTAGACCTGGGAACGAAACCTTCGCTGCTCTAATTTTCCCGATTTCTGTTAAATGGCAAACTCCTACTCTAACAAAACTAGCCCAAAATGTTGGGATAATTTTCTGACTCCTAAGTTTCCCTCACACACCATAGCAAGATTGCCATGCTATCTTCTTGTCTCCAACTTCAAGATATACTTAGGTGTTCGCCACCTCTCCACATTATCAAAGTCAACGTCATATCTGAACTCAATCATTGAGATAGCCTCTCAACTAGACTCCCTGCTTTTTTTCTTGCCATTCTGCAGGACATTTTTAAAACAATAAAGTGATCCTGTTGAAACATAAGTGAAATCGCTTCATTTTTGAGAGAGACAAAGAGAAAGAGAGGGAGGGAGAGAGAGAGAAAGAACGAGAGCAAGGAGGGGGCAGAGGGAGAGGGGGGCAGAGAATCAGAAGCAGGCTCTGTGCTGAGAGCAGACAGCCCAGAGTTCCGTGGCTGGAATTCACCAACTGTGAGATCATGACCTGGGCCAAAATCGGACTCGTAACCGACTGAGCCACGCAGGGGCCCCATTTCCAATCCATTACAAAGATCATTTATTCCTCATTGCCCTTCCAACCTCATCTCTTCTTTGCTCCAGCTTGTCCTGTCCACAACAACCACAGGGACCTCTTTGCTATTCCTGGAACACTGTGGACACAATCCTACTTCAGGGCCTTTGCATTTCTATCGCCTTTGCCTAGGATTCTCCTTGACCAGCTATCAGATACTCCCCAGATATAGCTCCGCCTACTTCCGTCAGGGGTCTACTAAAACTTCATGATCTCAGTTAATTTACCCTGACACCCTATCTAAAAGTTCACACATGCCCTCCCTCAACATTTCATACGCCTAATTTGGTTTTATTTAGATTTCCTCTTAGCAATTACCACGGTCTATCATATTATACATTTTACTTATTTATCTTTCATATTTCTGTCTTTATCAGCTAAATTATAAGCTCCATGAGGGATATTTTTTCTATTCATAGTGTCTGGAACATAATGGTGCTCAAAAATTGTTTTGAATGGTCTAGTTTATTCGCCAACACATCCCCAGAATTTAGAACAGAGCCTGATACATAGTAGATGCTCAGTAAATATGTTTCAATGAATGAATCCTAAAATACCTACTGTATTGTCTTATACTTAGTATTAGCTTGATAAATGTTTGTTAAATCATTAAATGTACATTTTTAAGGTTTTCAAAAATAATTTTTATTTTTTTATTAAATAATAATTGTTTCCTTTAAAAGTTGTCTGGATATTTTTTGAAAATTATGTTAGGTGGTTTTTCTCTCTATTATTCGGATTTGTCTCCAAAATTAGAATGATGCTGTTTCTTTTGCTAATCAATCGATACACTGAGTATTTAACTACTGAAGAAAATGATTACAAGAGCTAAAAATTTTTTTCTATTAAAATCACTCGGAGAAAGCAACATCATTATGTGACATTAAAAGGGGGTGGGGGAACTAGCTGAAAAAAAATCAGAGGTCCTAGGGCCATCATCTAAAACCAGATAAATGAGATTTCAACCTGTAGAATGTCCCTGAAATAACATCTCAATTTCTCAGCAACATTCACTTTTAGACTTTTAATGGTATTTCAGACATAAATTTATAGCTGACTGAAAAACATGCAATGACAAAAACTAAGATTAAATTAATA
Source organism: Panthera pardus (assembly GCF_024362965.1). NCBI lineage: Eukaryota > Metazoa > Chordata > Mammalia > Carnivora > Felidae > Panthera > Panthera pardus. Next base: position 37,427,612 of record NW_026526765.1, on the reverse strand, counting down.
AAATGAGTAATTATAGATTTTTCCTTCTTATTTAGAAATCCTATTTATACAGAATAGTGAGTACCTCAGAACATTCATCCTCTATTTCACTGTATTTTTTATTATAGGAACAATAAAAAGTGAAATAAGCATTGATTGGATCTGTCATTCCCCGTACAGAGCATGAATGTACAATCTATCTCATTCCTGAAATGCTTACTCTGAAAATACATTGCTCTCAACATTTAGCAAATCAAATACACCCACTCCACTAAAATAAGTTTACTTCGAGATGGTACATAGACAAGATTCATATAATCTATGATTACTAGATGCCACTGAATGTCTATCTTGAGAATTTAGTGCCATTACTGATTTTTATTTAATCCCAGTGTTCTAGTGATCTCATTTTACAAACCTTTTCTGCACAAAAGAGAGGAATAACACAAAACACATTCTATAGTCTAGTCACAGAAGTATCTCTTTTGTTGTGTTTTATATGCAAATCAGGGAACGGCGATGACCTAGAAAAGGGGAAAATGTATTCTAAAACGCGACATGAAGAATGTGAAAATGGAGCCGGCTGAGTTTCTCAAGACACAGAGATGTTTTTCCAGTCACAAAGTTAATACCAGGTCATTGTTTAAAAAACGAAAAGAACGATATAGATTTATACCTTTGAAAAAATTAAAATTCTCCTTCTCAGCCCCTGCAGACATTCCCATTTCTGCCATTCAGCTTCCTTCTCCAGAGCTAACTATTGTATATAGTTTATTCTATACCTTTCTAGAATTTTCTCTCTGTATATATTTATATATTTCTTCATAAATGACTTCATGCTATTTTACATGAAAGCTATTCCCAAACAGTTCTTAAACCAAAAAAGAAAATGTTTTGGCAGACCTCAGGAACCAAGTCAGCCAAATAATTAAACAACTTATATACCATATCAATCACTTTTCAAAAGAAGGCAGCAGTAAAATACGAACAATGTTAGCTGACAGCATTAAATTGTCAAAAATGACATTTATTTTTTACTACATAAACAAAAATTTTCAAATCTGCATGTTGAAGTATTGCATAGACCAAGTTAATGCCACAAGAATCCATTCTAAGGGCTCATTACTTCAGTAACACAGGGCATCATTCAGCAATGAACCTTTACAACACATCAGGAACTCCGGCTGCCCTGACAATCTGGGGGCATCAGGAGTCAAAAAAGACCTAGTTTTGTCACTTATCAAGCGAAATATCCACATAATGTTGTAAGATACATATATGATAGAATACACAAAAAGTATTTCAAGGTAATTGATATGGATTTCCAAAATCAGATTGGTCTTACAGGTTGGTAATTCGATGTAATAGGCAAAAGGGCACAGGTGATCCTGCCCAATTGTTAATTTTATCCATCAATGATAACCCCATTTCCTTTATCTCCTCTAATATATATGCACTTGCCCATGTGTGAGATTCTCTTTCAATTAAAAAAAAATTGCACATTTTGGTAGGGATGAGGGCTTCTTCCCATTTCAAGGTTACATGTAGGACTTCTCACTAGTTATGCTCTAACTTCAGAGACGGCATGCAAATAAATCCTACTTTCCTGGACAATGCTCTGACCACCTTGATTGGAGTTTGGCATTCCAAGATAAGTACAACTTCTATTTCTTGAGCTTACCAGAACTTCTCATGTAATTTAACAGTCTCGAAAGATAAATATTATTATTAATCTTACTTTAGAAATGATAAAAACTGAAACTTACAGATGATGAATAACTTTCTCAAAGCAAAACAACAAATAAGTGGAAAAGCTGAGACTCAAAACCAGGTCTTTCTCCTGAAGTCCATTCTTCCACTAGAGTATTCTTCTAATATGTAACTACAATATTCTGCTTCCAAAACTGCTCAACTACCCATTTATAGATATTCACTTGAATTATTTTTAGATGATTCATTCATTTTGAATGAACCATTCATTAATACCAACTTTCCTAAATATCTTCTAAATTATATTGATTTCAATAACTTTGTTCATGTTTCCTACATACTGACCATATATACCAATGTAGAACCAGTTAAAATTTTTCCAGGAGTATATAAATGATCTGTACGGAGACAGAAAAGAGTTCACATGCTGTGTACTTGGCATAGACCTCACCCTATTTCTGATTAGTCCTACCTAAGTACAGGTTGTATATGGAAGCAAGGGTTAGGAAAATGAGACTTTCCAAAGCACCAGGTCTATAGAGGTCTAAAGCTTTCATTGGTAGCTGCTAAAAACTGTCATGTATTATATAGGTATCTCCACCAAAGAAATGAAAACATATATTCACACAGAAACAAGGACAAAAATGTTCATAGCAGCAATATTCATAACAGCCAAAAAGCGGAAATAACCCAAGTGTCCATCAATGATTACCTAAGTGGCTTTTCATACCATAGAATACCATTCTGTCATAAAAGGAAATAAAGTACTGATACATGCTAGAGTGCTGACTTTCTCTCTTGTGAAAGAAGCCAGTCAGAAAAGATCACATATTATATGACATAATTTCTATGAAATGTCCAGAATAGACAAATTTATAGAGACAGAAAGTAGATTGGTAGTTGCCTACGTCTGGGAGGAGTGATGGCCAGTGGGTACAAGATTTCTTATGGGGGTAATAAAAATGTTCTAATATTAGATTATGGTGATGGCTGCATAACTCTGCAAGTATATTAATAAGCTTAATTTTGAGTTGTGTATTTTGAGTTGCATATTTTGCTGTTACTCTTACAGGGCCATCAGCAGTGTGCTGGAAGCTAAAGATGAGATTTGTCAGGGTAGCCACGAGAAGGTTTTTCCTTGCACAATCAACGTTCAGTGCATTCTTGAATAATCATTGAATGATCTACAAGCTAATTGGACTCCTCGTGGGCTTCTGAATATGAGGAAAGATGGTGTTGGATGTGGTAACAGTTAGGCAGCCTCCTAGAGCTGGATGGGGGAGGTTTGGTTCTGTTAATTTATTATTCCTCTTTGATACAAACTTCAGACTTTTGGTACTCAAAATATGCAGGTTCATTTACTTCAAAGCTATAGGTTCTGTTGTACTTGTCACAAGTTTATTTTGAGACTCACAGTGAGCAATTACTCAGCAGTTTTGCAATATCAACTACACCCTGAGGGCAGGGCATATAGAAAAGACCTGGTTGATGCCCGAATGGTAATAGAATGTTGGGGCTGGGGGGGGGGGGGGGACAATAAAAGTGTAGATTGAAGTTATCCTTTTGGAACAAAAAAGTATGACTGCTAAGACTGACTTCATATATAAAGTTTGCTAATCAGTGAACAAATGACTTCCAGGACATTTTTTAAATTGTGTCATGGAGCATGGATGCAGCCTGATTTTATGAGTGGTGATGACAGAATCCCGGCTATAGCTCTTATATGGTATCAGAAAAAAAAAGAAATTGAATAGACTTCTTAGGATAAGAATTCATTTTATTTTTTATTCATAACTTTAGAATCCTTTTTTATTTTTATCATTTATTTTCAAGGTAGCTAACATGCAGTGTATACAGTGTGCTCTTGGCTTTGAGAGTAGATTCCCATGATTCATCACTTACATACAACACCCAGTGCTCATCCCAACAAGTGCTTCCCCCTCAATGCCCATCACCCATTTTCCCCTCCCCCCGGAACCCACCCCATCAACCCTCAGTTTGTTCTCTTTAAGAGTCTCTTAGGTTTGCCTCCCTCCCTCTCTGTTTGTAACTACTTTTTTCCCATTCCCATTCCCTTTCCACATGGTTTTCTGTTAAGTTTCTCAAATTCCACATATGAGTGAAACATATGATATCTGTCTTTCTCTGTCTGACTTATTTCCCTTAGCATTATACCCTCCAGCTCCATCCACTTTGCTGCAAATGGCATGATGTCATTCTTTCTCATTTCCAAGTAGTATTCCATTGTATATATATAAACCACGTCTTCTTTATCCATTCATCAGTTGGTGGACATTTAGGCTCCTTCCATAATTTGGCTATTGTTGATAGCACTGCTATAAACATCGGAGTACATGTGCTCCTATGAATCAGCACTGCTGTATCCTTTGGATAAATTCCTAGTAGTGCTATTGCTGGGTCAGAGGGTAATTCTACTTTTAATTTTTTGAGGAACCTCCCCACACTGTTTTCCAGAGTGGCTGCACTAGTTTGCATTCCCACCAACAGTGCAAGAGGGTTCCCCTTTCTCCACATCCTTTACAACATCTGTTGTTTCGTGAGTTGTTAATCTTAGCCGTTCTGACCAGTGTGAGGTAGTATCACGAATAGCCAAAGTAATGTTGAAAAGGAAAATCAAAGGGGGAGGCATCACAATCCTGGACTTTAGCTTCTAACTACAAAGCTGTAATCATTGCAACAGTATGGTATTGGCACAAAACAGGCACATAGACCAATGGAATAGAATAGAGAACCCAGAACTGCACGCACAAATGTATGGCCAACTAACCTTTGGCAAAGGAGGAAAAAGCATCCAATGGAAAAAAGATAAGTCTCTTTAGCAAATGGTGCTGGGAGCACTGGACAGCAACATGCAGAAGAATGAAACAGGACCACTTTCTCACACAAAATATACACAAAAATAAACAAAAAATAATCCATTTTAGAAGTGGGATTTAATGATACTGCAGGAAATAGAAATTCTCCTTTGGTTTCTCTTCCCATTGCTATTCCATAAACCTTCCAGTACTTTTATTCATCTGTTCATCCATTAGATTTTGAGCTCCTGGTGAGTAGCAATCCTGCCTTTTAGAGCCTGAATAATTATCACAGATGTTTAGACAGTATTCAGAAGACAGGGGCTGCTATTAAAGGTACTGCCTTGTTAATTGATTAACCCAGGTCATAGAACAACTATAACAACAAACACTAAGCTCTAAATGAGCTCTTGTATTTGCTTACTTATTGCAAAAACTTCCTTTGGAGATATTTGTAATTCAAATTTAAGCCAGAATACTAAAGACAAAAAACACACAAAAGAAAAAGAATAGCTCTAAAGTCTTAGAAGATTACGCTGTTAAATAAAAATGTTCTCATTTTCCATAGGACAAATAGTCACATTAAGTAATAAAAGCACAGCAGCAACGAGTGACTAAATAGTTCACTCCTTCTCTGGATCTTTCCCTTGGTATTTAAATCTTTCCTATTTTCAAGCAAACAAGGAACAAACGAACAAAGTCTCTTTGACCTCCTTTCTCCTCTCTCCATCCTCCTTTTCACAAACTTTCCAAAGTGCTGTTTGTATTCCACCATTTCTGTTACCCCACAGCCCTCATCATCTCACACAAGCAGTTCTTGGTAGACCTTCAGAGTATAACTGATGTCTTCAGACCCGCTGTCATTTGACATCTCAGTTTTTATTTATACTGTAGGCCATTCCCTCCTCTTGAAAACTCTTTTTTTCAAAATATTCTTTTCTTGGGCTCATGACACACTTTCTTACTTCCTGTATCTTTGGCTACTAAGTCTTCTTTGCAATATTATCTTGCAGAAACAACGTGTTGAAAAACCTGATACCATTGACAGTCCCATACATGCCCGTGGCTTCAATTGCCTTTGGTAGGTCAACGAGTCTTTCTCTGTGTAGACCTACTTTTTTAGTTTCAAATCAGTACATGCAACACTCCACCTGATATCTCCATGTGGTTGTCTCCAAATATCTTCTTAAATATTTTTCAGATTTCTTCCTTCTGGCCTTCACGACTGATACTCAACGGTACACTGCCCACTTCTTTCTCCAGGGGTGCAATGTTGCATTCCTAACTGGTTTCCACATCCACCATTGCCCTCTCCACACCCAGCCTCCAAATTGCACCTGGATCATCTTTCCATAAAAGCAGATCTGATCATGTAGTCATCCTTCTCTCTTCTCCACCCTACAACACACATTTAAAACTTCCTGAGGCCTCAAGTTCTTAAGAAAAAGATTGGACACCTATAGGACCTGATTATCCCAATCCATTTTCTGTCTGAATAGCTATAGCCCAGCCAAAGGCATTCTTTCGGTTTCTGAATGTTCCACATTCCCTTCCACCACCAGGCATTTGAGCAGGCTACTTCTTCCATCAGCAATGTTCTCCTTTCCTCTTATCTCCTTGTAGACTCTGGCTCTTCTGTGTACCACTTCTTCAAAGGAGTATTTCGTGACCTCTGCTGGGTAGCAAATTACTGTGATACAGAGTCTTACAACAACACAAATTTATTACCTCACAGATCCTACGGGTCAAGATCACAGATCTGGGTACAAGTTGGCTGAGTCCTCTGCTTAGGGTTTCACCAGACCGAAACCAAAGTGTTGATGTATACAGCCTCACTGAAGGCTCAAGATCCTATTCCAAGCTGAGTCACATTGTTGGCAGAATTAATCTCCTTGTGGTTGTAAAGGTGAGGTGCTCTTTTTCTTCCTGGCTATCATCAACAAGTGAATGGATACACAAATCATGGTATATTCATACCAACTTCTCTTCAGCAATAAAAGCAATGAATGGTTAGTATACACATTAATATGGGTAAAACTCAAATTAACTATTCTGAGTGAAAAAAGCCAGATGAAAAAATAATACATGCTGCATGATTCTATTTATATAAATATCTAGAAAACGCAATCTATCATGACAGAAAGCAGATTGGTGGTGCCTGGGAATAGAGCAGGTAGAAGTGGGAAGGGGAGTTACAGATAGGCATGAGAAAACTTTTAGGGAGTGATGGATGGGTTCATGATCAACTGTAAGCTTTAAGCAAGTACAGTTTATTATGTGTCAATTATTCCTCAATAAAGTTATAAAAAAAAAGGATCATGATCACCACCATTTTTGGATATCTTTTCCACCTTAAATCACTTTGTTTTCTCTCACCTGACCTTGGCCAGGGCCCCAGAGCTTCTTTTGAGTGCCTGGTGTTTCTTAGCTCCAGCAACATGGTTTGGGGGTACCCAAGGCTGAGAGATGACCAACCTTTATATGAAATCCCAATTAGAATATGGTGCCTGAGGACGATCTGGAGGATTGATGAACATGTTTTAAACATGGCTGGTAAACTTTTATCTCTACCAAAGAGACCTTTTTGTTATAGGCCTGTAAATCACATGGTGCCCTGAACCAAAAATAGAGTATGCTACAAAGCTTTGCTGAAGGTAACAGTGAAATCAAATTCAATTTTTAAAATTTATTGCACAGTGACCAATAAATCAATTCAAACTATGTTAAGGGTTTTCTAAGAATATACCAAATAAGTTCATTTTAATTGAAATCAAAGTTATACATTTTCTCAAACCATGGAGAGACACAGAACTAGACATATTAAAATGTTACCACAGTAATGAGCTTGAACTTGAGTTTACTTGGTTCAAATGGTTCAAGTCCCTGAGCCTAACCTTCCTCCCTATGTTACAGGTAAAACAATGCCCAAGGTTTGTTGGACATCTCAGTGGAGCTCTGATTGGATGATATCTTGATAGAAGAAAATTAATATAATTCTCCAAGGTGCATGGAATAAATCTCTAATAATTATAACACATTAAGTTATAGTTACAGCCATACTAGGCGTCCAAGCACCACAATTAGTAGAGGGCATTTTCACCTCCCAAATGTGAAGAAAACTACCTAGATCGAAGAAAAGTCTAGTTACTGTCAACTACATAAATGAAAGTACTTATATACCACAGCATGTATACAATTAGCTAATAAATTTCAACTCAATAATTATCTGAAATTAGGAAAGCAGAAAAGAAAGAAAGGAATGTGCCACATACCAACTCCACATTTTCCCCTAAAAGCATTGCTTTCCAGTGGTGACAGTCACAACATGTTTGGGAAAATGTTATTGGACCTTGTGGAGTTAACGATATAGTGTGGCTTTCAGCTAGGAGGAGAGCTTTAAAGCAGAGTCATAAGAATATTGTGGTAATTGTACTCAACACCAGGGAAAAGAAGTAAAACAGCGAGATGTTGAAAATAATACATTTTAATGGAAAGAAACATAAAACAAACTTCACAATGGTGCCCTTTTAATGTGCTCACGATAGCTGTTAATTTTGAAAAGGTAAGTGGACTGTTTATAGCATATTCAGAAGTAGAAGGTAAATGTTAAGAAGGGCTATTTTGGGATAATAGAAAGTACGGTACTAAATCTTAAAGTAGTAGCTGCTTAAAATCTTGCCATTTTCCAAATTTAGTCTACGGCCTAAAAAATTGTAACAGCTCAAAGCCTTAGGCAGATCGAAGAATCAGTCATACATTTGGACTTTTTAATCAGGATAGTGGATTCTGACCAAGTTAAAGATAGCAAACACTAGAAACAAAGATTTATTAAAATGTTAAATGAACGGATTCACAAAAGCCATAGAAGTTGAGAGCAGTGAAGACCTTTACAGGTGATAGAGGACAGCTCCCTTTTCATACAAATAGAAAAAACAAGGCTTGGGAGATTATGTGCCTGGCTTAAAAGTACATATCAGAAAACCTTTACAATCATGACTTTCTATAAATGAATTAAGTGCCTGAAACATGGAGACCATCAATAAATATTTGCTGAATGAATATATAATTAAGTGTTTTAGCCTTTTCAAAACTTATTTAGTAAACATTTAGTTATAATGTATAGTATGTGATGACTATATAGTAACTATATAGTATGTGATTAATGGCAGTCTGCATATTAATTAAAAATTTTAAAATACATAATACCATTTCATTATTAATTTCATAACATGATTTTGTAACCTGTGTGGCCAAGGTCAGGAGCCTAGGCTGAGAGCAGCCACGTATTATCTGTATGATCACCAAAAGAAATATGCCCTGAGGATAAGATGTTCTTTGAACCCAAACCCCAATGCAGTCTCATCTCCTTGTGCAGTGTGCTGGACCATGTCCAAGTCCTTGCCCTCTTTTCTCAGTCCTCATCTTGGTCTCCATCAGGGAAATGTAAGAAGCCAAGAGCAGGATTCACAAAGCGAGGACTTCAAGGAGAGCATGTCAGATGGACAAGGAAAATATAAGGAGAAACTAGTGGAAAGGTTTTGGAGCACGTAGCACTGATATCCATATGAATAAATGGATGAATCTGTTTTTTCTAAAAACGGGTGGAGCCAGAAAAGTACTGATATTAAATGTTAAAGTTCTTTTGTTTCCTTTTCTTTTTTCTTTCTTTCTTTCTTTTTAAATATTTATTTAGTTTTGGGGGGAGACAGAGAGACAGAGTGAAAACAAGGGAGGGGCAGAGAGAGAGGCAGACATAGAATCTGAAGCAGGCTCCAGGCTCTGAGCTGTCAGCACAGAGCCTGGCACGGGGCTCGAACCCACGAAGCATGAGCTCATGACCTGGACCAAAGTCAGACAACCGACTGAGCCACCCAGGAACTCCAGGAACTTCCCTTTTTCTTTCTTTTTTTTTTTTTTCTTTTTTTTTGAGGAGAAGAGGGAGAGGGAGAGAGAGAATCATAAGCAGGCTCCATACCATGGGGCTCAACCTCACAAACCATGAGATCATGACCTGAGCCAAAGTCCAGACAGAGTCAGACACTTTAACCAACTGAGTGGTCAGGCACCCCTATGTCTTAAAGTTCTTAACACACTGTTGATATGGTCTAGAAAACATTGTGTGTTCATTTGCTAGGGCTGCTGGAGGAAAGTATTTTAAGCTGGGGGACCCACACAACAGAAATGTATTATCTCGCAATTTGGAGGCTAGAAGTCTGAACTCAAAGTGCTAGTTCGTTCTGAGGGCATGAGGGAAAGATCTATTCCAGGCCTCTCTCTTTGGCTTACAGAAGAACATCGTCTTGTGTCTCTACACATTGTCTTCTGTCTACATGTGTTTATCTCTGTGACCAAGTTTGCCCTTTTTATAAAGACACCAATCATATTGCATTAGGGCTCACACTAATGACTTCATTTTAACTTGATTACATCTGCAAAGACACTATCTACAAATAAGGCCATGTTCCGAGGTATTTAGGGTTTAGACTACAATATGTCATGGAATGTGGGGGGAGGCTTAATTCAACCCATAACACATGGATTACATAAGTAAGATTTCATTTTTACTTTTTTCACTTGAAAAGTACAAATGAAATTGTCAAGTGGCTATAAGATAACATCTTTACTTTTGGAACTAGATATTACACTGCATTAATGGTTTGGAGAGGGAAGTTTTGCTCTTGAAAACTTGATCATCTCTAACTTGCCATTGACTTTGTGTCTGTACACAAGGAAGTGGTTATATGTGGTCCATGAAAAATCAATCTTCAAGTACACAATTCGAGAGTCTTGTTTTTGTTTTCTGCTTATTTCACAAGATCTTGGATTTATGGCTAGGAAGCATCTTTCTTCTATTAACACTTTTGTTATGTATCAATGGCAAAGCCCTTTTTGTTTTTGGTCATGGTGAGAATCTCACTGAGGAAAAAAAAATTGTTTCCAACATTTTGCAGAGTGACTAGAAATCGAAGAAAGTAATAGCATATTTATTTGCTAAAATATATGTAAAGAATTATAAACAGGGTAGCACAGAAAATGGCTTTGGAGTCTGATGGATCCAAGTTAAAAACTTTCCTTTGCTAACTGTATGACCTTGAACAATTAGCCAAGCTGACTATGCCTCAGTTTATGCCTCAAATTCATTTGTGATAGTAATAACTAACCTCATATCCATTCTGTAAGAATTAAATTAAAAAATGTTCATAAAATGTTCATAATAAACACCTGGCTCATAATAAGCCCTCTGTATGGGACGGCTCTCGTTATTGAATCAAGAATGAAAACTGGAAAATGAAATTACTATGTCAGTATGAGCCTAATATTATGATATTAATAAAGAATAGTAAGATTCAAAACTTGTGATAATACTCAAAAGGAAAACAACAATTTGGAACTAAATCCCTTTTATTTCACATTTCCTTCTTATTACAATAATTTGCTCAAGCAACACATAAATCATTTTTACCTAGATTATCAATTTCAAACCAATCATTTGTATTACTTTTTAGATAAAACTTCTTAACCTGTATTCCCTCATTTTTATTGGTAATTTTCCATCACAAGACAGTAATTATAAAATCATATATTGCTAGAAATTGGTCATAGAGATAAATTTGTCCAATAGACAAAATTATCTTAGAGATAATTTTTCATTTTATTGATAAGAAAATTGACATCCAGAAAGTGTAAATGGTTTTCTTAATGTTATATATTTAGGTCATAATCAAGGCTTTTTAATTCCCAAGCCAATAGTTATTGATGGGCATAACTCTTCAAAATAATACTAACATGTATTTTATTGCACCGTATGGTGTTGAACTTCCAAACATTCTTACCTAATTTTCTAACTGAGGAAGAAAATTTCATTAAACTTGCTAGTTGGAAATTAATTACAGCACTAACACCTGATATTATTTGAAGTGTCCCCATACGGCAAAAGCTTACAAACACCTACCTCTGAAGCATATAAACAGGTATAAATTATCCTATCCAACTGAAATTTAGAATGAAACTTTACTAACCTTAATTTATTGAAAAAGTAAAGACACTTCTAAACTGACAGTGTAACAAAATGAAATTAAGCTGATCCTGCAGCCTGTGGCTAAATTCATCTGATTGATCAACATGACAAACTCACTAAAAGATAAAGTTAAAAAAAAAAAAAAAAAAAGGATGGTTTTTAAGATAATCAGATCTGTCTACATTAACTCTTGGAGACAGCCAAACCCATAATGCTTTGCGTTATTTGTTTGTTTTTTCACTGATCAAAAGATTAGAAAGAAACTGATGTAATTTCTATTGACAAAATTTCTAATCACTCCAACATCTCTGTTTTCCCCAGCGTTTTGAGGATAATAGCTAGAAAAACTCCTGAAGTGATGAAAAATTAAGTAGCGGTGCCAATGTTGTGACGGGTCTGTCTTCTTTGGGGAGAAGGGTTAGGAAAGAATATCCTGGTTCTTGTCAAAGTCATGATCCTAGGATGGATAAATTGTTGACATTCCAGAACCTTTCCCAGTGTTGGAGGAATTACAGAAGGAAGATATTAACAGACAGAGAAGTCAGTGGACACTAATAACAGGAACAGGAGAGAATGAGAGAAAAGACCTCACTGGAGAGATAGTGTAAGTAGGTCCCAAAGGCTCACTGGGATCATGTCACAGCATTAACTATGGACTTACGACTATGGAATAAGTCATATTCCCCTATGACCCTATTCCCCTATGACCTGTTAGGGGAAACAAACAAAAACTCCATGTTGAATTGAAGAAAACAACCTGGATTTGTAAAACTAGAATTTGAATTGGGATATAGTATCACCAACTTATTGCGTGTGTGTGTGTGTGTGTGTGTGTGTGTGTTTGGAATTTGCCATTTGTCACGTTTTATCTATAGATGTGTTTATAGTGAATCCGCAGACTTAGCTTAGTTTGCCATGAATAGAAGCAGAAACTAGTTCTGGCTGTATGCATTTTACCTTTAAAAATATATAGTCAGACACATGGTGGTCTTTAAATTTAAGATCTTCCTAGATAACTTCGTTATTAATTTGGTCCAGTTGCCCTGAAGGCTTGGTGGAGCTGTCATTCTGAAACATGATTCCATGTTTCTTGGATCTGTTTTTCTCTCATTTTGGTTTATTTTCTTAATTTATTAAAGAAAATTTCTAATAGCTACCCATGAGAAAAGACAATGGGATGTTACTTTATCAGACCATTTATGTATTAAAATTTATTTCTGTAACTTTATACTTGCCTGCCAACTTGGCTGATTATAGAAGGTTAGGTTGGAATTCATTTCCTTTCAAAATTTGGTATCTTTTGCCCCACTATATTCTAGCATCTAGAGTTGCTGCTGCTAAGTCTATTGACATTTTGATTCTTTATCCTTTCTATGGGACAGAAAGATTCTATCCTTTCTATTTTTGTTCTCTTTGGAAGCTTTAAAAAAATTTTTTTTATCCCCATTATCTGAAACGTCATCATAACATGAGCTGGTGTGAGTCTTTCTCACTTAAGATATTGGGCTGTCAGAGAGTTCATTTGGGCTGGAAACTCATGCCTTCCAAATAAGAAATGTCTATTATTTTTTTATTATTATCACCATTAAGTTTCCTTTATTCTTTTTTATTTGGTAACTCCTATTATTTGGATGTTGGCTATTTCATATTGATCCATCATGCAGTGATCCGGTTTTCACTTATTTGGACTCTCCTACTTTCAAGCTGGTTTAGGTTTTAGTTTTTGAAAAATACCTTCAACATTATATTCCAAAACTGTATGAAATTCGCTTATAAAAGGTATCATACCTTTTATCTTTCAGAAGTTTTGTATTGTTGTTTCCTTATTCTTTTTAAAGAGCCTCCTATTATTCCACAGATGTAAACCTTCTTTTGTCTCCTAGGAAACTGATCATAATTCTGACGTTCCCTTACATTCCCAGCATTACCTCTGTTTCCTTCAAATTCCTTTTCCTTTCTATAGTTATTTTCATCTCTGTCTTTCAAGAAGGGGCTTTCCTAAAATTAATAAAACCCTAATTCAAAACCCTTTGTGGTTGAGCAGGACTTTGCAACTGGTAAGCTTCACCATGGAGGAAATGGGTGGAGATCTGGCCATTTTATCAGGGGATTTTTCCAAATACAAGTATCAATAGATTTTTCCCCCCTTTGAGGTTGTTTGGCTTCTCCAGAGAAGAAACTTACAATCGTCTGGCTGGGATATGTGCCTGGTTCACAGTATTTTTGAAACTCACGAATACAAGGTTGCTGGAGCTTCATCTCAGTTTGTAGAATTTCAATTCAATTCGTTCTCCTCTTTTCCATGTGGTGCCTCTTTCTTTCCTTCAATGTGTCAGGTGTCCCCTCTAGTTCTGAGCCCCTTTAGTTCAATATTTCTGCAGAATCCCCAGTATCCTGCTGGGGCAGGGAAAGAATCACCTGGCTACACAGCATGGGACCTGCACTGAGCTCCAGGCAAACATCCAAACAATGTCTCCGTATTCGGCCTCGTGCCTCACCCTGACCTCAGCAATAAATGCAGCGATATTTATTTGCATCCTCCTGAGTCTGTGATCGGAACTGGCTTGCTTCTCTCTGTTATCTCCCTGCATCGTATGTTTTCCTTCACTGCTTGTGTGGCTTTAACACATCTCATAAGACTTCATACAGAATGTGGGCCTTTAGCAAGAGGGAAACCCAAGCTCAAATTTTTAAATAACGGAACAAAGGAAAGAGAGCTGCGCATGGAGGGAAATATCATGAATAGAGTCATGCAGCTGAAATAAACATGGATTGTATGGATGGATTGGGAGCATGGGGGGCAGAGGCAACGGAAAACCAAAATGAAACAAGAAGAGTCCTTTTGAGGAACAGCAGGAAACCAGTTAATGGGGTCTTGAAGGCTGAGCCACAGAATCAGAAATAGTTACCAAAGGCAGGGAGGGGGAGCCACTCACAACTGATTTGTGGTAAAGATTTCGTGAGATTGGCTAGGGAGGCAGGGGCATCCTGCAGGGCTTTTCCACAAGCCAGATAGCTGGGGGGTAGTGAGAACCACTGCAGGACTGGAAAATCCCGGGCCAGCTAGATATGAAAGGTAAAAGGATGATATCGGGAGAAGTTTCAGAAATCTCAGCTTCTACGGGCTACGTGCTAGGCATCACACTGTTATTGGAAGGTCCCTTTAAAATGAAGAGTAATATTAAAGCCACTAAGGTTTGTCTTTATGATTCTGAGAGGTCTGTGTGAAAAGTAGTGTTATTCAGTTGTCCAAATATTTCTGTGGAAGGATGGATACAAAATCACACACTTGCAATAATAGCAGATTTACAAATATGTATGTTAAATGCCACCAGAAGAGAGAATACCTCACAGCTTTAGAAGAGAAAACTTTATGACCTAAAGGTCACCCTTCCACATGCAGAAAGGATTCCCAAATATATCCCTGGACCTGGCATAGAGGCTTTGCTGAAAAAATTTCATTAGAAAAGTAGGTTTGGGATAAACAAAGTTAATTCTTCTTTTTTTTTTTTAAGTTTTCCTATTTATTTTGAGAGAGACTGAGAGAAAGAGAGAGTGCACACAAGCAGGGGAGAGGCAGAGAGAGAGGGAGAGAGAATCTAAGCAGGCTCTACACTGCCAGCACAGAGCCCGATGCGGGGCTCAGTCTCACGAGCCATGCGATCCTGACCTGAGCCGAAGTCAAGAATCAGATGCATAACCGACTGAACCACCCAGGCGCCCCAACAAAGCTAATTCTTAAGATGCTATCACGGATAAGAGGATTGATTGCTAGTACAGTTTTAGACACATGGTTACTATTCAATGATGCCTATTTGATTATGGCTAAAATTAAATTGATAATTATAAATGTAATATATATCAATATAATCATTATAACCTGTACTTGTTGTTTTACAGCAACTACACAGATTTGAGGTTAGGCAGATTCAAGTACAAAAAAATATGAATCGCTATGGGAAGATTTTTTTTCTTGGGTTTTGTGCGTTTAGAGATATTCAGCCAAAAGTCCTAGTTCAGGTATAAACCTGTGCTTCTTAAAATACATATTTTTTTTTTTGCTCTGGCCAAACCAGTGCTTTTTCCCTGAAATTATACCGGTAATTTAGACAGCCATGGTGGCATAACTAAGTTAGCATTCGGCGGGAACATTCAGACCAGCAGCTCCGTCCCCGGGGCATATAACCATCAGTTATTTCTGGACCCGACTGCAGGTGCCCAGTTTCCTCTCCCCTGAAAGGCAACTGTCACAGCAACTCAGTGTCTCTTGACACCACAGCAGGACACTGATGAGTCTGATTCTGGAAAAGAAAATGCCACCCACAGAATAATCAGTTCTATTTTTTCCAGCGGTGGGCAAAAAGGGTATCTGCTACTGGTCCAGCTTCCCGTGAAGAAGGCCACTTCACAATTTTCTCTTCCTACTTGCCTGAGGCCACACTACCCTCCCCATCCCGAGGGAGCCAGAGAGAGTTCTAGGTAAGCTGCAGCAGCAGTCTGTTGCTCCCGAGGGAGTCTTTCCTTACCTCAGATGCAGAGTCAGATGATATTTTGTAGATGGAAAGGACCCGGGGTCAGCTATGGTGAAGGCCGGTTCTGGGCAGACCCATTAGGTAGATGAAGTCAGGTATCAACAGCATCCCAACTTCCTCTCCCACAAACCCTCCTTGGTAGGGGTGTCTCGGTGGCTCAGTCAGTTAAGAGTCCAACTCTCTTGATTGTGGCCGTTCACAATCTGTTCACAATCTCACAGTTCGTGCGATCAAGCCCTGCACTGGGCTCTGTACTGACAGCACGGAGCCTGCTTGAGATTCTCTCTCTGCCTCTCCCCGACTCACTCTCTCTCGCTCTCTTTCTCTCTCAAAATAAATAAATAAACGTTAAAACAAAAATCGTCCTTTTAGACGATTAAAGATTAAAGGATGAATCTAGTTCACTTTTTACATTACCCCAAACACATTCTTTCCAGGATTTATCTTTTAAAAAAAATCAATATGAGGGGCGCCTGGGTGGCTCAGTCTGTTGAGTGACCAACTCTTGATTCAGGCTCAGGTCATGATCTCACGGTTCGTGAGATCCGAGCCCCGCATTGGGCTCTGTACGGACAGCCCGGACCCTGCTTGAGATTCTCTCTCTCCCTCTCTCTTTGCTCCTCCCCGCCCCCAAAATAAATAAATAAACTTTAAAACAAAATCCTCCTTTGTTAAAAGATGGATCTAGTTCCCTTTTTACATCACCCCAAAAACATTCTCTCTGGTATTTATCTGTTTTAAAACCCAGTATAATCATTTCACATTCGAAAGCATGTCATGGATGTCACCTCACTCTTCAGATTAAAATTCAAAATTATTTTCATGGCCTAAAAGACCCACACGGCCCAGCCTCTGACCCCCTGGCAGCCTCATCCTTGTTCCTCCCCACTTCGGTCAGTCTGTTCTGGTAGGAGAGCTTCTCTCCGTTCCTCCAATCCCTGTGCTCCTTCCCAGCTCACAGGAGCGGCTCTCTCACTGGCAAATTCCAGTTTCCACCTGGCAAATTTTTACTCACTCCTAGATCTCAGTCTGTGCCACTTCTCAGGAAGGATGTATTTTACCGCCAAGTTCAGTTAGATTCTGCCAGCATGCCCTCTGATACTCTCTGTATTTTTCCTCCATGGCACTTGGCAAAATGGTTGTGGCACAGTCATTTGGTAGATGGTTATTGTTTACTGTTCATGCCTCCCACCTAATGTAAGCCCCATGAGAACAGGGTCAGAATCTTCTTTGTTACCACTGTACCTCCAAAGCTCAGCAGGGTGCCTCACCCATAATTGTGTAGTAAAAGCTCACTAAGTATTTGGTGAATGTAGAATGCCACCAAATCCTTACATTCCCCACCAGGCCCTGAAACGGTAGAAATATTGCTAATTTCCAAACACTCTCCCCAACCTGAGCCCTGAGCTCCCTAGACTCCATTTCTAATGGCTGTGTTGACATGCCCTGTCATGACAGGAAAGGGGAAACCTAGGCCAGTCATCATTTAATGGCATTTATGCTCTCCTTCCAGCTTGTAGAATATCTATGAGAAATTAAAGCAGCGTTACTTTGTGATCATTCATTAAAAAGTTGGCCTGGTGCTTTTTGTGTTGTTTTAACGTATTTTTTTTTTTTTTTGCAAAAATTCCAGATGTGAGCATATCCACATTTTTGGTAAGATTTTGGGCAGTGTGATCATGAAGTGCATCAGGGAATCAGGTCAGTTCAACCAACTCTGATTTCAACCAGAAAGACAGGAATTCATTCCAACCGTATTCTGGTTGTCTCTAACTACCTACCAAACAACCCAAAGTTTAGTGGTTTAAAACAACAATTATTCATTTTGCTAAAAAATATGTCATTTGGGCAGAGCTCTCTGTGGACAGCCCAACTGTATCCCTTGAAGCATCCCCTGGAGTGGCCTGACCAGGGCTGGAGATTCTGCTTCCATGATGTCTCATCTACATGGAGCTTGGACTGGTTGTCAGCTAGAAGCTCCCCTGGGGCCTACAGCCAAAGATCTTTCTTTCTCTCCCTATGGACTTCTCCATGGACTGCTTGGGCTTCCTCTCATAAGGCAGCTCAGTCTCAGATGTGAGTGTACGAAACAGTAGGAGCCGTAGTGCCTGAAAACACTGGGCCAGAAAGTGGTCCAGTGTTACTTCTGCTGTATTCAATTGGTCAAGTGCTATAGACTGAATGTTTGTGTCTCCCAAAATTCATATGTTGAAACCTAATCCCCAGTGTGATGATATTTGGAGGTGGGCCTTTGGAGGTGATTACGTCATAAGGGTGCATCCCTTTTATAAGGGTGCCCTTATAAAAGCCCAGAGAGCTCCCTCACTCTCTCTGCCATGTAAGTGCACAGCAGAAAGGTGGTGGGCTATGAACTCCACCAGACACCTTATCTGCTGGCACCTTGATCTTGGACTTTCCAGCCTCCAGATCTGTAAGAAATAAATTTCTGTTGTTTAAGCCTACCAGCCTATGATATTTTGCTATATAGCAACCTAAATGAGCTAAGACATCAAGGTAGTCACAGCATCCCCTCGATTCAAAGGGAAGGATGTATCAAATAATTTTATGCAACCCTGTCCTTGTCCCTGGAAAGAAGCAGCTGAGTAATCCACACCTTTGTTAGTCTCCAAGGCATTTAAGGGAGAATCAAAAGCATAACTACCGCTGCTGCTGGCTTTGCCTTTGCCTTCTTTCCCACTCACTTTGCTTAGAGTTTGGAAGAATCCTCTGAGGTAGATGGGAAAAGAGTATCGTCAACAATGTGGAAATAGGGGCTGACTGTATTTAGTCCGTCACTCCATCACTGGTAGGTTTACTGAAAAAAAATATCAACTAAAACAAAATTATTCTGTATTTTCACTCTGTACCACCTTTTGTTGCAAGTAATGTGTTTTTTTAGTTGGGCTTTAGGGAAAGGAGTCAAAAAAACTTATTTAAATGGTAGGGTTTACAAAGTCTATAGCAGGACTCAAGTCTTGCCTTTGAACGTCAGCTGTGATAGCATTTCAGTGGCAGAAGCAGACTGTAAAAAAGTAAAAGTTATTGCTGGCGAGAGAAAACAGGCTATTGAGTCTGAGTGGGGTAGCAAGGCAAGGCTTCTTAGAGCAGGGGAGGTTTTGATTAAGCCTTGCAACATGGCTAAGATTTGGACAGGTGCAAAAGGGGATGGAAGACAGGGATTTTTCTAAGCGGTTATTTTAACTTTCAGCCTGAGCAATAACCTACCAAGGGGGAGAGGCGGGCAACAAAGCTGGAGTAGATTGGGGTCAGACTGCTGAAGACCTTGGATGGCAGCCCAGGACTTCAGCACTGTGACTGCAGCTCTGACGGGAAGCAGAAGCCTGGTAGTCATACAGGCCTGAGCTGAGGAGGCAGATGCATTGGGAATGGAGCCTGGAGAAGGGGCCTAATGACATTTGGGGACAGAAGCTACACCAGCGTCAGGTGGGAAGCTCTTCAGTGGAAGACAGATGCAGAATTGCAATACAAAGAGATCAGAACCCCAGGCTAATGCATTAGGTCATCAGACAGCCTCGTGGAACTCTCTAAAGAAACAGTGGAGAAAAGAAGTGCAGAGGACTTTATGTACACAGTTGCAAACTGCTGAGCTGACACTATTGAGTCTAAATGGTCTCTATGACTTTCATAGTAATCAGGCTTGAGGCCCCAGGTCACTGAGATTGCCTTTGTCAAGCAGTGGCAGCTGTAGAAGATTTTGGAGCAAAGAAGAGGCACGCTAAGAGTGGTCCTTTAAGATTAATCACGTGGAGAGGTCAGTGCGTGACATATATACTCTAAACAGAGATCTGCCATCACAAACCACACTGCCACCACCATCCTCCAAAGATGTTAAAGGCATCTTATATCTGGGTACTGTGCAGGGAGTGTGGAGTGATCCTCACATGATCCAATGAAATGATTAGAACCAACGTTATTCTTCCCTGTTGGTGAAGGGGAAGATATGAAATTGACAGGGCAAATAACTTGCCTAAATTAACAGTTCAACTTAGCATCAGAGCAGAAGGTGAAACTCTCTGTGGCTCTCAATCTATTTTCATTAAGCCATGATCACTGTTAGGTGTAGGCTGGGGCCCATTAGTTTAAGGGCTATCTCACAGGCGCCCTGAGGGGTCAGAGGGACCTTCCTCCTAGTCCCTCCATGTCGCAAAGCCCACAGTTGCTCTCTGCAGTTGCAAAAGCCTGAAACTTCAGTAAGGACTGGAGGTTGCCCTGGAGGCCAAGTCCACACACATGTCATCATGATAATTAAAGACAAAAACATTATTTTGTGGAGAGTGGCCCCAGGAGCTCATAGTCACAGCTGAAAGAAAGATCTAGGCATGTAATATCTCACACGTTGTAGACTCTTCATTTTATAGAATAGAATACCAAGATCCAGAGAGGTTAAGTAACCTAGCCAAGATCACACAGCTACTCACAGCTGGATCAAAACTATATTTTAAGGGGCAGTTTTGATGATGGACCTTGTAAAACTCTATTTTATCTGTTAATAGGTTTAAAGGCTAGAAAAGGAATCCAGAGTCATTCTTTATTGATCCCTTAGATATCCCCTGGTCTAATTGTGCTCTGTGTGGCTGAAATTACCAAAACAAATAAAAATCTTTACCACTTTTTGACTGATTTGCTTGAATCACTCTTATAGATGAAGAGTTAGTTGAAAGAGCACAACAAGCAGTCACAGATGGCTGGAAACTTTCCTTGACTTTGTTTTGGGTACTCTTTATTAGAAAGCCCTTGAGGTCAACCCATGGTGTTTTATGTCTTTTTATTACCTAATTTTGACTTTCTGGGAGATACTCAATAAACAGTAACTAATTGATTAAGGTGGAGAAAATCACCCTGAACCCAGAGCTGGACAACAGTTACCTACAGGAATCTGGCCTGGTCCAAAGGTCAGTGCCCCAAGGCTGTGAGCTGCAAGTGAGACAGCCAGCCATCTCTCCCAGTGGCTGTGTGGTCTGGTGCCTAACCCTGTGTGTGGAGAATGAAGGTGTATTTATTATAAGAATGTGAAACTTGGCAGTTCTCGAGAACTTAAAATTTATTTTGAACGATCGTAAGAGCTGAGATGAGGTTGGGGTGGTGGTTTCTCCAATCACTATCATAAGATAGTGTCCTAACATAAAGTGCCTTCTCTAGTTTTCCATGACAGAGCATTCACTCAGGGACTAGCTCACAGGTCAGTTTGAAGGGAACCGGAAGAAGGTGAAGCATCACTCAAGGGCCATTACCAAAGGGGCAGACTATTAGCATACTAATGGCTCTATGAAGTCCTGTGGATCATATGAGGTGTGGTGAAGAGAAGAGAGGTACAAAAATGGCGGGCCATTTTCACTCTGCCCGCTTCTGCTCTGGGTTCTCTGATCAAAGTCCCAGGTAAGCCAAAGTGTTCTGGACTTGAAGTCCTAAGGCTGGGTTTGCAAAGGACTTGAAACTTTCTCCCTGTCAGATGCCAGATTTGTAAAATGTGCATAAGAATATCAACCTCAGATGGGAAAGATGGCTTACTCTGGGGCCAGCAGTATACAAAAACTTACACATTCATCATCATTGTCCCTGCAACCTTTTGAGGATGAAGTAATATTGTCTCCACAATACTCAATACCTTGTTTAAAAATCTCCATTCTTCTCCCATGTTTATTCCACATGATTCTCAGTCTCTCTCATGGTAAAAATTAAATCACACTTATAGACATTCCGGCAGAATGTCTGATACCTTTTTGGCATTCTAAATTTTCCTTCTTTCCTCCTCTCCTTCCTTTCTCTGTCTCCCTCCCTTCTTTCATTTACTATCTTAAGGCACTTAGTCCTTAACCTGCCATTACATTTATGTATTTCTGTAGAATACATGGGCATTGTGGCTCCAGCAAAGAGAATAATCCAGAAATGTTGAATAATTCTCATCCTACAGTAAGGGTTACGATTCTACAACTTGTTTTCAAGGCATATCCATGCATCCAGGATGGTGCTTTAACACATAAAAAATTATATCTTGGAAAAGAAGTCCTGTAGTTTTTAGAGCCCAATGGAGATACTTCCAAATGCACTTTGCCTCCTTCAAGGTTTTCCTAAGGTTAGGTCGAAACTACCATACTAATTCCATGTAGGACAGTCCTTACACTATTTCTGATTCACTTTGTTTCTCCAGTGGAAATCTTTTGTGCTGCATCCTTGGGTCTCTGTTTATTTTTTTTTTCTTTGACTCTTCTGCCAAACTAGGATTTATGATAGGCATAACCTTGCATAGCCTATCAAAGATTTAGGTGTATTGATCATACTCTCTCTTCCACTACTTCAGCAGCCTTTCATTTCTCGGGCCTCTATGGGGGCGTTTCCACCACTGGTGAGAGTTTTAGGAAGGTCTCCACTCAAGGGGCTCCTGGAAAACTTCAGCAAACACAAATCAGGTTTTCAACAACAGCTACGCCAGTCTTCCCATGTTCAGTCACTGACATGTACCAGAGGCAAGTTTATAATAAATTTTGGGCTGCATACCTCATAGAGGAAAGATTCATTTCACCACACTATTTCTTTTTTTAAAATCTGTAGTAAAAAAAAAAAAAACTATTGTTTTGAAATCCTGTCTTAAGAAAATTGTCCATTTGTACTTCAGCTTATAAGGAAGATTATGACAAATGCTGATTTATAGTAAAATACATACAGATAGTAAATTGCAAGCATAGGGGAACACCAAAATAAATGAATGAGCCACAATAAAATATCTTTTGTGAATGCTTTTGAAGAAGGAGGAGAACGGATGTACGATATTCTTAGTTTCACATAAACACAAGTTTCAGACCCCAAAACAACACATGAATCATCATGTCCAAATGCCTCATTTTACAAATGAGCACATGAGGTCCTGAGAAGGTAGTTGATTTGGCCAAAGCTACCTAGTCATTGAGTGACACTTCTTATTTCAAGATTCAAGTCCATCTGGGATAGCAAAACAAAACAAAACAAAACAAAACAAAACAAAACAGAACAACCATTGTGCTTTTATTCAGTGCTTGCTGTTTGCAAGGCAGTTGCTCTGGAAACAAAGCCCTTGCTTTTATATGGTTGCAAGTTTCCTTAGACCTGACCAATCATGGGCACTAAAAGAGTCTCTTTAATTCTATTTACCCAGTGTTCAATGACTCATACTCTCCTCCTCTCATGGATGCATACCTTACGCTCTTTTGTCTTGAGGTCTCCAGGCGTCAGTCATAAGTCATCATCACTGTTTCCTTTTGGCAACTACTCACCTGATCCTCCAAGTGTCCTTATACTGCCACTGCTCTCTGGAACTTCCGTGAGACCACTGGTGTCTGTGCCAGGGGTAGTTCCACATTAAGTGTAAAAATGACTTTAATCTCCCTGCGTCACCCTTTGTCACTGAGAACCATTGGGACACAACTTGTTACCTCAAGTTTCTGGTGTATCTACTTCACTCTTCTTGTGCCCTCTGCCAGCCAGCTCTCGCTGCTTTTCCCTCACATGGCACGCCGTATGGCTGTGACTACAATTCAATGGTTTATAGGATTGAGTCCTGTGGAGAGACTTCCTGGACATCCTGGAATTTCAATTCCAGATTCTCAGGAAAGAAAATCAGAATAAGCTATCTTGAGTAAGATGCCTACTCCAGGTCCAATCAGCCATGGCTAGGATTATATAATACAAATATGTCTGCAATGCGTCAGCCTCTAGGAAACGGGAGTAAACCTCAAAAAAGGGGAAGTGGCCAAC
Source organism: Panthera pardus (assembly GCF_024362965.1). NCBI lineage: Eukaryota > Metazoa > Chordata > Mammalia > Carnivora > Felidae > Panthera > Panthera pardus. The sequence goes on along the minus strand of NW_026526765.1, from coordinate 37,403,808 downwards.
AGACTGAGCAGATGTCCAACAGGTCTCCTATGGGACCCTTACCTGAATCAGACACCGTGGTGCCCACCCCATTTCTCCTCTTCCTATTTTTTTGAAGCAAATACTTCCCCTGTGTGAACCAAAGAAGTGAATAAATACCTGTGTGCTGCTCATTTGATCAGCTTATCAGACATTCCTGAACGTTTCAGAATCCCAGCAGTGAGTGGAACTTGGGCTCACGCTTACATAAATTACTCTCCCAATATTTAAATAATATCTATATAGTTCACCCAGAAAATTTCATCTTGTATAATAACTTGAACATAGGACTCATGTGCACAGTTTAGCTTTCTTGCTTTTCAGGGAAAACACCCAAAGCCAATGCTGATTGTATGTTAGGTAATGAAAATTAGCCATATCTTCACTCTACAAAATCTACCCCGAGATTCCCAGTCTTTGAACCATACATTTGAGCCATAGCTCGTCCTCATGTCCAAATACTTCAAAACTCCGAGCATGATTTTAAACACCAGTGGGTAATTGCCTACAAATTAATTCTCTTGTTTGTTTACTGGGGAAACATAATAGCTTGTTTTCATTGTGCCAGAGAAGACGAAATCTTTTCTGTATCTCAGAATTTGGACATCCATAATAACTGCATATTCCACTTTTTTATTTGAGGCAAACCTCAGTCTATCCCACCCAGAAGGTGCAAGTGGGGCTGTGTGGCTGCAGAACAACAATGCTTTTGCCAGGGGTGCTTGGCCCTGGCTTTTGGCGGGAACTAGGCGGGGACTATGCAGGCCAAGTTGCCTCTCCAAGAAAAGAACAATTTGGAGAGAAATTCATCTCATTTATTGTAAAACATGAAAATGCGATTAGGTAATTTGCAATTAAAATGAGGCTTTCAGTCTTTAAATTTAAATTGCTGAATCACTTAACTTGGTGCTTACATAGTGCCTTATATATTTTGTATTTCCTGTGATTATGTCTCCTCTCCCCCGTGATGGCAGAGACCATGCACTGAACTTTTCAAATCTTCCACCGCTATTTTTATGGTACCTTATGCGGAGTAACATCTATTGCCTATTGACTTAAACTGGGTGCAAACACTTACGTTTTAATTGCATTTCTTAGATTAAATTGAATCCTCCCACTGAACGATGAAGGTGCAAACACAATGTTATTTGCCATTCTTTATCTTGTGGAGAGTCTCTTTTGAATTTTGAATGATCTTTATAAAATGCTAAACCTTCAGCTTTCTACTAAATCTAAAATATTTTAGGTAAAATAGGAGAAAAATTACACCATGCCAAAAGTAAAAGTTGCAGCCAGCGGTCTTAAGTTCTGTCACCAGCTTCACCTGAATTCATCCTTTCCTCTGAAACAATTTTCCCTAATCGGAACAATCTTCTAAGAAGATAAGTGGAAGCTCCCACTGAGAGATACTGATCCAGGATTCTTCTGGTAAATGCTGTTAAGGTAAACACTTGGTAGCTACTCTGTCACTGAAGCTCTCGTTATCTGCTCAGGAACATTCTTTTCTTGGGTGTTTAATCATCACAGAGCAACAGGGACCAGGCCACAGTCTAAGGCGAGACTCGGAAGAAATCCAGGGTCTTCTGTACAAAATCTTACACATTCTAAGGAGGTATCAATGAGGCAACTCTCTACTTACCTTCTTACTTTTATTTTTGTCTCAGCAGAAAAAAGAGTGTCAGGGAAGGGCCCAGTGTTCTTCTGCTAAGCAGGGGTGGCAAAGATGAGAGGGCCATGGCTACCACGATCTATTTTGTGCTGAATGGACCCCGATACTTGAGGTGGATGTTAGTTGCAGATAATTGCTCCTTATTTGAACCATCCTTCAGCTTAGGTCATAAGCAGATACCTCTGAAAGTTGCTGTCTCTCTTTATCCATTGCTAATACTTTCCCAAGAGAGCCATTTCCTTGTCCATTTCTTCTTTATAGAATACTTTTTTAAATTCTACTTACAAAGAAATCTCCCTTTTAAGCACCAGCAAGGCCCCTCTTTTCCACAGCCTTCTCAGAAATTCAAAGAATTAAAAATAAAATACAGAAACAACTTACATCCATTCACTGATGAACGGATAAAGAAATGTGATAGTTACATACAGTAGAATATTACTCAGTCATAAAAAAGAAAGAAATTCTCCATTTGTGACCACGTGGATGAACCTGATCATGCTGAATGAAAATAAGCCAGTCACAGAAAGGCAAATTCTGCACGATCTCACTTATATGGAGACCCTAAAAAAGACAAACTCATAGGCACAGAGAGTGGAATGGCAGTTGCCAGGGCCTGGGAGGTAGGGAAATGGGGACGTGTTGGTCAAAGGGTACAACCCTTCAATTAAAAGATGAATAAGTTCTACAGATCTAACATACAGTATGGTGACTGCTAGCAACAGTGTATTGTATACTTAAAATTTGCTAAGAGACTAGATCTTAAGTTTTCTAATTAAAAAAAGTATAGTAATTATGCAAGGGGATGGGTGGATTAATTAACTTGATTGTGGTCATCATTTCACAACAGATATGTATATCAAAATACCATGTTGTAAGCCTTAAATACATACAATTTTTATCTGTCAATTATACCTAAAGAAAACCGGTAAGAAAAATAATTCAAAGAAATCCCTGATTTCCCTACTTTTCTACAGTACTTATTATCAGTTCTGTCAGTATAAGTTTTATTACAAATGACATCATAGTACATATAAATGTCTAAATTGTACATATAAATGTCTAAATTTCTCAGAATGTAAACTCCCAGTGAGTAAAACTAGGTATTATAAGTGTGTTTTTTCTCTTTGGTGTTTACTCTAGAGCCCTACCCCTGGTATTTAGGAAACTAATATTTACATATTTATAAAATGTTAAATTAATGATGATATACACACATGCTTTACTAAGACTAAAATATGAAAACTGATAAAACACTTTGAGTATGTACAATGCAAATGCATGTTCTTTCAAAATCTCTTCCTGACAGTTATTGTGTACCTTTGCCCAAATTTCCCATCATTTTTCAGGCACCAAGTCAAGTTTTTTTCCAGTACCATAATGGCATTTGTGACAGAGTAAAAAATTGGAGATAAAATTGATTTTCAGAAAACCAAAATATTTGTTTTGCAACATCCTCCATGTTCTTCTATGTGGCAGACATCCCCAGAAATCTTGCTCCTATGCTGTTCCTATGAACATCATTTCTGGGACTTCTTTTTTTAATGTTTATTTATTTTTGAGAGACAGAGACAGAGCATGAGCGGGGGAGGGGCAGAGAGAGAGGGAGACACAGAACACGAAGCAGGCTCCAGCTCTGAGCTGTCAGCACAGAGCTCGATGCGGGGCTCGAACTCACGAACTGTGAGATCATGACCTGAGCCGAAGTCGGACACTTAACCGACTGAGCCACCCAGGCACCCCAATGGGACTTCTATATACAACAACAAAAACCCAGGATAGCATAAAGGAAATGGTTGCTCAAGAAAGCTCTTATATATGGTATATATACAAACCATTTAAGAAATATTAAAATAGCCATGTTCATAGGGCAGGAAAAAGTGTTCCAAAGAAAACAATCTGAATTTTTCTTTATTTAAAAAAAATGTTTTAATGTTTATTTATTTTTGAGAGAAAGAGAGACAGAGAGCGAGCAGGGGAGGGGAAGAGACAGACACACAGATAGAATTTGAAGCAGGGTCCAGGCTCTGAGTTGTCATCACAGACCCCAAAGCAGAGCTCTAACTCACAAACTGAGAGATCATGACCTGAGCCGAAGTCGGGCGCTTAACCAACTAAGCCACCCAGGCGCCCCAACAATCTGAAATTTAGGGGATTTAGAGTTAGGGGATTTAAAAGGCTATTCAGGGAAAGAGAATTCTGCTACCTTGTCTGTGTCCCTGAATTTGCCTTCAGGTTATGCCCTTTTGCGTTACTTTTCACCTTGCAGTTGATGTTAGGGCCAGCGGTCAGGAGACCTGGCTGGAGGCAATGGCCAGCAGAGTAGGACAGATCAAGCTGACCACCCCCATATCCCAACCCACACATCTGGTGGAGTGGAGTACATCTTCCATCTACTCCATTTACTCTTCCATTTATTCATTCATTTATTTCACAATTATTACTGAATACCTACTGAATACCAGACACACTTCTAGGTGTTAGGTATATGCCGATAAGTACAAAGACCCATCGCCTGCTCCAACAGTGTAGTGGGGCCAGTCAGGCGACAAAGAAGTAAATGGCCAACTATAAATAAAAACTGTCATCAGTTCAGGCCATGAAGAAGATTTTATTTTTGACTGTGTGGAGGGACTTTGCTTATGGCATTGTGGTCAGAGAAGGTTTTGTTGAAGAAATCACAGTTAAGTTGTTACCCAAAGGATGCAAGGAGTTGGTCATAATGGTGCTGACGGTTGGAAGAGTTCCAGACAGAGGCGTAAAAGCCTTGGGTGGGAGAAGAGCTCAGAGTTTCTGCAGAACTAAAAGAAGCCAGTGTGCTGACTATGGAATCTGAGGGCACGATGGGGAGATGAAGTCAGGGAGCCAGAGGATAGATACATGACGTGGGCTTGGCTTAAGTCATACACGGTAAGTAGCTTTGATTTTTTTTTTTTTTAATAAAGTGAAATGAAAAGTTACTGAAGGTTTTAAGTAAAAGAATAAGCTAATTCCCTTTATATTTTCAAAAGATTACTGAGGCTGTTTTGCTGAGAACAGAGAAAGGGGAAGGATGCTTGCAGAAAGGCCTACTGGAGGCTGTTACAGACATTACGTCTAGGGGAGGAAAGAACGTGTTTTGGGGGAGGGGGTGGCAGTGAGGCCAGAGAGAGAGAGATGGGTGGACTTGAGCTCTGTTTTGAAGGCAGAAGCAATAAGACCCAGTGATAGATTTGCTGTGGAGGGTAGTAGAGAGGAAAGAATAAATGATGATGCTTTGGCTTCTGAAAGGATAGTGATCCCATTTTACCAAGGTGGGGGCAAACTAATAAGGAATAGGCAGGAGTTTTGAGGTGAGATTAAACATCACTTATGCCTTTAAAATTAAATAGTCCTTTTGGGGCGCCTGGGTGGCTCAGTAGTTTGAATGTCTGACTTCAGCTCAGGTCATGATCTCACAGTTGGTGAGGTGTTTTTTGTTTTTTGTCTTTGTTTTTTTTAACATGATTGGTGAGTTTGAGCCTCACATAGGGCCTACTTCGGATTCTGTGTCCCCCTCTCTTTCTGCCCTTCCCCGCCCACACTCTCTCTCTCAAAAATAAATAAAACATTTTTTAAAAATAAAAAATAAATAAATTAAATAGTCCTTTTATAAAAATAAATATAATGTACCCTAAATAAACATAAATCTCTCTCTCTCTCTTTCTCTCTCTGTCCCTCTCTCACTTTCTTTCATACACAATAGATTTAGAACACTTTGAAGATCATTCCTTAGTTGGTAGGATACAAAACAGGCACGATTCCTAACATAGAGGTTTGCAAATTCTCAGTTCATGATGCCTTTGGTGTCATTTTTTCATGGTAGAGGCAAAAGCAAATGAATTACCTAATGTTTTTTTAAATAGCTTAATCCAAACAAATGGGAAAAAAACCCTATATTTTACTTCATCTTTAAATAACCACAACTACATACTAATGGGTGGAATGCATATGCCCCCTGGGCACAGCACAGCTTCTGAGACCTTGCAATCAGATTGGCCATTGCCACCTTTATTTCCTCTTTCATATTGATTTCTGCATTGCTACTCGCTTTTTATCACAGCAGCTTTGGAAAAATCCGCTTCTCAAAAATATAGCATCATTAAAAGGAACGTTGCGCTATTTAATGTTGAAACTGTGAATGTCCCTAAGCTGATAACTTGCTTGTGTCTGAAAGATGTTATATATTGCTGTTTCCCTCAAAAAGTCAACATATCCTGCTGTGCCCCTGTGAGTTCCCTGAGGTTCTCTGGGGGCGCCTGGCATTCAGTGTGGGAAACATGACCTTCGAAGGCTCTAAGAAATTTTATGTAAATCCAAACCTGTGTTCTCAGAGCAAATAGCATTCAGGGCAGGCGCCCTGATCAGTCCAGATCTATTCTTGAATCAGCTTCTCCCCGCTCCCCAGTGCCAAGTTACCAAAACCATTTATTTCTCCAAAGTCATTTCCATTTCAGGCCTACCTTGTGCCTCATTTTACTGTGCTTCCCATATACCGCATTTTTTACAAGTTGAAGGTTGGTGGCGGCCCTGCATCGAGCAAGTCTATCGGCTTCATTTTTCCAACAGCATTTGCTCACATCATGTCTCTGGGTCACATTTCGGTAATTCTCAAAATATTTCAAACTTTTTTATGATTATTGTATTGGTTACAGTGATCTGTGATCGGAGATTACAGCTCACTGAAAGCTCACACAATGGTTTGCGTTTTTTATCAATAAAGTATTTTTAAATTACGGTGTATGCATTGTCTTTGTAGACACAATACTATTGCATGCTTAATAGATGGCGGTATAGTATAAATGTGACTTTTATATGCACTGGGAAACCAAAACCTTCATTTGACTCGCTTTATTGCACTATTTGCTTTACTGCAAGGGTCTGGAACCAAGCCCGCAATGATCTTCCAAGTATAACCTGTATACACTTTGCACACTCATGAGCCTCCAGTGGGGTTCAATTAGTCCTATTGGATCAGGAGCCAAACTTGGCCTCAACTTGAGATCCTGCATCAATTGACTGTGGTTTCCATTTTTCTGCCCCTCGATGCTGTAACTGCCCCTGAGACACTGTCACTCGGGCTCTGACGGTCCTTTTCAGCCCTTAATTGTACCTTTGTCCTCCAAAAGGTGGGGGGGGGGGAGTGGTGAGTAGGGTTTAGCTGTGTCTGCTCCTGTAAGGCTTCCTGTCCTTTAACTACCTATCCACCTGCATTGCTCCCTCAATGACAAAGACCCACTTTGTTCACACAGCTTTTCTCTGGATGCCTATGACTCCAGGTCCTTGAGTACCTAAGCTGGACTTTGTTGCCAGACTGCCTGTGTGTTAATATTGTCTCTGCAAGAATGAGCAGTGCCATCTTGAATTACTGAGCTTCCTGTGATGGTGTCTCCTTAGCTGCAAAATAAGCAGAATGTCACCTACCTCAGAGGGAGGTTAAATCATCTCTTACTGGACACTGCTTAGATCAGTGTCTGATGCAGAAGCATTTAGTGACTGTAGCTCTGGCTATCATTGGTGTTTTCTTTATTTTAATGACAGATTATCCCATTTAACTGTGTTTCTGTAACTATGGTGAAAGATCCTCCTCAAAAGCAAGTGCCACATACAGTGTTTCAAATTCTGAAATTGAGCTTAACTGAGAAAAGGGTGTACTTTCATAGACTATTATAAAACGGTAATGGTTATATAATCAGCATTCTTAGTTTGATGCAAATGAAGTTCTTTAAACTGACTTTTCCCATAAGGGTGCCAAAACTTGTAAAAAAAAAAAACAATGGTAATCAATCTATTGGGAAGCTTTCTAAAATACTCTTCTAAAGTATTTCCAGAATACTCTCCAAATACTTCTCTAAAATCCTTGCTAACATGCTCAACCGCTCTCTAAAAGAGAGGCTACTAAATATAAATTAAATGAGTTTGACTCATTATTACTAATACAGACGTCCCTTGCTGTGCAGTAATTCTGTTTTGGGACCTCCACACCTCTGTCTTGTCTGTCATTTCTCTTCTAATTGCATGTTCCTGGAACTATATCTCCCCGTAAGTCAGAAGGAGAAGATCTAAAGTCTATCCACTGGATAGAATCAACTTCCAAGTAAGAAGCTTGCTCACCAACACCATACTGAATGTGGTGGCCTTAGAAAGCACATAATTGGGTTTAGTGAAGAATGGAAAAAATAGGTTGAGACCAATGAGGTCACACATGAAGGATGAAACAATAAAGTGCTAGTTAGAGGGCAGAGGATTTGCAATAGCTGTTTCAAGTTATCACAGAGTAGTTTAGCTTTATTTTCTTGTTTTGGAACTGTGTTCTGAAGACTTGACATTGGCTGTGTGTGAACTATGTAATTCCTTACATTTACATTATGATGTCAGTGTAATGACATCACATTACAGGTTGAGGTTGAGATTGGGGCGAGTAGTGAAGAAGCCACTTACACCCAAGAAATGTTATCGTTCCATGCCATTGATCATTGTTTATGCTTCCAAACTTCATTCAAAGAAAGGGTTCAGAAACCCTCTACCTCCAAAATACGAACCGTTGCTATAAAATTATGGGGTGGAAATCATGTCTTCTATGATATACAGGGGATTCAACATGTAGTACGGTTCTGTGCCTCAGGCAGTTGAACATTCACAATGTATACTCATTCTTTGGGAGTGCCTTCCTGCATTCATTAGGTAGTTGTCCGTGTGGAAGAGATCGTTCCAGCACTGATCATTTCCACATGAAGATGGCTGTATTACAGATCAGTTGACATCACTACCTTCATTCGATGCCTAAGAGAGGTTAACTTACAGCAAAAACATAAGCCATGGTTTTGGACATGGTGTCCACAATGAGCTGTCATCAATGTAGCCACCTGTGATGTTTAATTTTATGTGCCAACTTGGCTAGGCTATGGTACATGGTTGTTTGTTCAAACACCATGTGGCTACGTGTGGCTGTGAAGGAATTTTTTTTTAGATGTGATAAACATTTAATTCAGTATACTTTGAGCAAGGCAGATTATCCTCCATCATGTGTGTGGCCCTCTTCCAAACAGTTGAAGGTTTTAAGAGAAAAGACTGAGGTCCCCAGAAAAGCAAGGAATTCTGTCTTGGACTGACCTTAAATCTAAGATGGCAATGTCAACTTTTCTCTGGATCTCAAGCTTGCCAGCCTGCCCTGCAGACTTTAGACTTACCAGCCTGGCAATCATGTGAGCCAATTCCTTAAAATAAATAAAGGTAGATGACAGATGGATACATAGATGATACATAGGTAGATACATAAATACCTAGATTTTCTATTAGTTCTTATTTCTCTGGAAGGTCCTAACACAGTCTAATATACAACCAAATCTAGCAGGTAACTGTTTCTAATCTGGCTTCTCGCTCTGGTTAAGTGTAGATCTTCCTTTGCAAATATAGAAGTCTATAAACTGGTGTGTTGCAAATAGCTAGAAGACCAAGTCTTCAATATCTGACTTTAAACAGTCCTCCCTGCTGGGGACACTCCCTTCCAAAAGTACAGCATATCACTTGAAGTAAATCAAAATAAATCAGAACAGTAACGCTATAGGGGTGCCTGGGTAGCTCAGTCCGTTAAGCATCTGACTCTGGATCTCAGCTCAGGTCATGATCTCATGGTTGGCAAGTTTGAGCCCCCATTGGGCTCTCCGCTGACAGTGTGGAGCCTGCTTGGGATTCTCTGTCTCCTCTCTCTGCCCCTCCTTCACTCGCGTGCTCTCTCTTTCTCAAAATAAATAAGTAAACTTAAAAAAAAAAAAGAACAGTAACACTATACCTACAGGGTCCTCTAGGATACTTAAGGATGTTAACCCATCCTAGGACAAAGAGGAAATTCCAATGATAATTTTAATTTCCAATGATAATGCCACTCTTATCACAGATATGATAGAAAGGCTAATGGACATTTTAATGTTTATATGAAGAGAAAATCAGGTCCTACTAGAACAGATCTACTGTGGCTACTTGAAGAGGGCTCTACCAAAACACAGGTGTTACAGGCTGAACTGTGTTTCCCCAAAATGTATATGTTGAAATACTACCTCTAGTATTTCAGAATCTGACTTTGTTTAGTGATAGGGCCTTTAAAGAATTAAGTAAAAATGAGGTTGTTAGGGTGGGCCTTAATCCAACATGACTTGTAAGAAGATGAGATTTGGACACACAGAGAAACATTAGGGTACACACACCCTGAGGAGAAACCAGGAAAGAACACGGCGAGAAGACCAGCTGCAAGCCAAGGAGAAAATCCTCAGAATATACCAAACCTGCCGACATCTTGATCTCGGGCGTCTGGTCTCTACAACAGTAAGAAAGTAAATTTCTGTGGTTTAAGCCAGCCATTCTGTGGTATTTTGTAACGGCGGCCTTAGCAAACTAATGCAACAGGAAATCAAAAGTCTTATTTAAAACTCTACCTCTATAGAGCATGAAATACTTCTCTTGCTTTTGGTTTTTGGTTTTCACAAAGAGTTGCATTGTCCTTCTGAAAGAATCTTGGGAATCTTTTTAAATGATGGAATATTTTGTTAGATAAGTGTCAACTTTTTAGATTGTATCTTCTTAGAATAAGGTGGAAGAACAATGTGGAAAGAAGTTATAATGCCCTGTTCCAAAAAGCTTGAGGTCTCCTCCGGAAATAGTGTACATTTGGACATACAGGAGCAAATTGACCAAAGAAAGGTAGAGATTATGTGGTAGGGGAGGAGAGGTGAAAAGAGAAAATAAAAGTAAGAAATTAAGATACAGCTGGAGCAGAAAAGCAATCATTCATATCCATTCTAAATCTATATGCCTGTAAGCACTTAAAGTGGGTTGTTTTGTTTTGTGTCAGACCAGCCATCGAGACCATATTTCTTCTTCCCAAAATATAACCATCAGTTTTGTTACAAATCTCCAAACTATGCAAGTAAATGGTTGGGTGAATTTCATTTAATCATTTAAGGGTTTACGCTGAAATTCACTTCAGGCAGATAAGTTCGATGTATAAGGATATGTCAAATTCTCCAGGGACTTATGATAAATTCTTAGAGTGTGAAACCACTCCTCTCTGTTGTTTGTAGATAAGGACTTTTCAAAGTGGTCTGTGCATTTGAGAAATAAAGTGAATGGAAAATTTCTCTAAGTAGGACATATTTCTGATGACTAAGATTGGTACATTATGTCTACTCCAAACTAAGTCAATAATGGATTGTTTCCAGATAAGCACACAAAAATGAATTATATGTAACTTAGAGCTGAAATAGCAGACATAAATTAACTAATTTAGTTCACCATAGAACTGGTCCAAAGAAACAAACAAACAAACAAAAAAGCCTCCCAGAAGAACCAAAAAAATCACAGACAAAGATAGCATGACTTTCATCAAGTGATCACATTAAGGTCATTAATAATTGCAGGAAATGACTAACACATTCATAGTTTCTGCGAAACAGCAAATGGTGTAGAATCTGAATTTTATAATGTCACTTATATTTTCAAGTTTTTTTTTCATGATCCAGGAGAAATTGAGCACTCATTATGTGAGAGGAAAATCAACCTAGAGAATGTCATAAATTTATAGAGAGCTATATTGAAAAACACATCTTGAAAGTGACACAGCTATGATTGATGGGAAAAATCTCAAATTCGCTTGCAGACTGTATTCCATTAGAGATTTTTAAATCTTGTGACTTTGTTTTTAACAAAAGTGCTACTGTTTGTTTTAAAAAGCTCTCAGAGAATAGGAGTTTAAACAGCCACTTCCAGAGAGATTGAATTCAAACCCAATTTTATCTGGCCTTGAAATCAGCATGGGATGTCTCCTGGGGAGCCCAAGACTGTGGGATCATGCATTTCTTTACATTTTCAACTATACGCATTCGCAAGTGCTAGGGCTTTTCAAAGTGCATTTAAAATTATAAAATGGAAGTGGAAAAGCACAACCTCTGTCTTGTGCAAACAGCAGTCACAGCTTATTTGAAACTACTTCACTTAGAATGTCTAAGATGCTTGTTGACAAGAAAAGAGGGAGCTAGATTTTGGGGGCAGAAGGTGGGCAGAGATGAAAATAAGCGGTCTCTCTGCCCAAGAGAGTAGTGCCTTCAGGAAACACCTCATGTTGTAAAAACCTGTTTCTAGGCCACCTCCTAGCATTGGCATAGTTAGTAATCCAGAGAAGACCCATTCTCCTGAACACAAAACAGAGAAGTCAGGGGAGGTGTCCAAATTCTTGTATCCTAGTTCTGTCTTCTTTATTGTGCTCTTCCTAGGGAACCCACACCAGTGACTCCACATTTCTGTGGCTCCATATTTACATTGTCAAGGCAGACAGTATCCTGTCTAAATATTTTATTGAGGAAAAAAATTGAGATAACATATAAGGAAGCCTTCTTAAAGTTAAAAACACAGGCTACTTCACTGCAATATTTTATTGCTCTAATTTGTTATTGTTCTAAAAACTTCCTGCATTTCAACAGTTATTTCGATCTTACAGTTTTTTGTTTTTGTTTTTGTTTTTGTTTTTTTCCTCACCTCAACAGGAAAGCAAACGTTCCAGGGGCTCCAATGCAGTAAAGAAACTTCTCTGACAAGTTCCTGAATTTTCTACTCAATCATGTTCTATCAAACCAAGGTTGGGGCCCCCCGGGTGGCTCAGTTAAGTGTCCAGCATCAGCTCAGGTCATGATCTCACGGTTCATGAGTTTGAGCCCCGCATTGGGCTCTCTGCTGTCAGCACAGAGCCGGCTGCAGATCCTCTGTCTCCCTCTCTTTCTTTCTCTCTCTCTCAAAAATAAATAAACATTTTTTAAAAATCCAGGTAAAATTGCTTCTGTGAAGTTAGCGGCACAATTAAGGAGGGTGTAGCCAAGTGTTGGAGTGAGATTCCGGTTGGAGGGTTGTGCTCAGATGTCAAAGCAGCACAGGTCACCAGCAGAGCACAGGAAAATTCTCTCCACGGCCTCTTCACTTAGGACCTGTGTACAGCCACCATATCTAATTCATTCAAATCTCCTCAATGCATGAAGTTTAGGATGAGAAACAAAATTACATTGTGTTAGTCAAGGTTGACATATTTTCTAATGGGAAGCCACTGCTCGTCAAGGTGGGGCTGTGAGGGCTGGCGGAAATCTTCCAGTCCTGTCGTTTCCAAACGTTGTCAATGCAAACTCTTCTTTTGTCAGATGAAGTCTTATCCCAAATCCTGTTATGTCAGACGGTCTGGAAGTGGCTCTGTGTTGGTGGAAGCCGGGGAGGAGGAGGTCTATGCACCCAGTTCCCCGCTTGGAAACATTGTCCCATCTTCAGAAACATGAGGTCTGGGGAATGTACCTCGAAAATAACTAATCTCCTCTTTCATTTTACAGACAAGGAACGGTAACACGCTCTCCTGGTAGGAGGATTAGAGCCCCCCACCCCTCACCCCCCCACGGACTACATCCTGTGCTCTTTTTATTACACTAGCCTTTTTTCTTCATTTCTTCTGGTTTCTTATTTCCTTCGGGGCACAATTGAGTGGGTTACATTTGTGGGTATGTTCCACATACCTGGGGAACCTGGGTTGGGTGCAGGGAGAAAGACGGGGTTTGTGGATGAAATAGGAAAGAAGAATGTGATGAGTACCTCATAACTAAGAGTCAGCTACCTGAAGGTTCTTTACAGAAAGAGAGGATTAAATGAATGCAGAAGAAACTCAGAACAGTTCTTCAGATTCTTGGTTTCACTTCAATGTATTCAAAGCTACTGAGGGCTCCAAAAACCTTTAAGTCATACGGGCTTCATGTCTTGTAGTAACAAATACAACGGTGAAATTTCAAAACAAGAATGCAGTCATGTATTTAAAATCATGTTAACCATTACATAAATCATAATTAGCAAATTTTTAAGAAAAATAACTGTATTTTCCAAGTGAAAATAGCCATGGTAGGCTTGAACGGCTATGAGAGTAGTGAAGGGAAGTGACATCTATGAGAGTAGTGAAGGGAAGTGACATCTTAGTATCATTATGAAAATAGTTTTGACCTAACAGAGCTCACAAAAGGGTCTCTGGGACCTAAAAGGTCTTCTCTGTCGATCTTCCACGCAGTGAGGTCTCTCCCTAGAAACGGATGTGAAGCTTGAATCAGAACCTAGAATAACAATATCTGAAATGGTGTTTGAAATTCCAGATGGCCCAGGTGATCTGTACTGAGAAAGGGGGAGCTGTGTTTGCCTTATTTGCTTCAGACTGTGTAAAGAGAGTGAGGAGTAGATAGCATAGAAAAATATCATTGCACTTAAACACAAACTAGGGCGAAGAGATACAGTTTATTATCACCAGTCTACTTGCAAAGTACAAGAGAAGGTTGTTATTACAAGGAAGTAACAGCAGCAGTACATCTTACTGAAAGGCTTCATATTCCTTGAACATCTCGGTTTCCTAGACCAGGCTCGGTTGCTATGATCCCAACATGGAATTGCTGTGAGCAGCTACCGAATTGATAAGAAATCTACTTTACTCAGGGAGACACTGAACTCTTTAAAGGGTTTTGTAATTTGTTATAATACGTAGTCATTTTTCTGTGCTCTGTGCCTAGTACGTAAAATTCGATAAAATTCAAAATTGAGTTTAGAGTAATCTGGAGGTCAGTCCGTGGGGACACAATAGACTGAACGCTATACATTTTGCCGTTCTCTTCCCTTTAAAAAATGGGGTGCATGCTGAGCCGATCTACTGTCACCATTCTCTTAATGTTTCCTGTGTGTGCTCCCCACATCCAGACTCTCAAAGCTGTATAGAGACAGGTGCCCACACAACCATCTAGAGAGCTCTGTGCAGGAGTACAGGTTGTGAACAACTCAGCCCAGGAATCCTGAATGCATCCCTAAACACACACACATAGACACAGGCTGGTCTTAGCCTCAGGATGTTTTTATGTTTTGCGGAAAGAGTACTTTCAAAGTCCCACTCAGGGGCGCCTGGGTGGCTCAGTCGGTTAAGCGTCCGACTTCGCTCAGGTCATGATCTCACGGTCCGTGAGTTCGAACCCCACGTCGGGCTGTGTGCTGACAGCTCAGAGCCTGGAGCCTGCTTCAGATTCTGTGTCTCCCTCTCTGTCTGACCCTCCCCCGTTCATGCTCTCTCTCTGTCTCAAAAATAAATAAACATTAAAAAAACAAAACAAAAAAAACAAAGTCCCACTCAGTTCAAGAGAACAACTATAATGCATTTTTTTTTATTATTTGATTTATTTATTTTTCAGAGCAAGGAAGGGGCAGAGAGAGAAGGAGAGAGAGAATTCCAAGCAGGCCCTATGCTGTCAGCCCGAGACAGTGCTCACTATTAGGAACGCTGAGATCATGACCTTGGCTGAAATCAAGAGTCAGACACTTAACCACTGAGCCACCCAGGAGCCCCAACCACAATGCATTTTAAAATGAGAAACGTAGCCATGCTTTTTTTTCCTGAGCTAATGGCTAAAATGATACATATAGGGAATGACACTGTATTAGAAATTCAACTCATGCAACCCCAGGTAAGAAAAAAATCAATCTTATGAAACCATACCTACTTTTCAGCTTTTCCTTTACAAAGCACTGCAAAAAATATATCTCCAACATACTACAAATAATACCTTAAGGCAAATAAAAATAAAGGAAGAAAGAAAGGTGTGAGTGGGAAAGTGCATATAGATAAAAACTTTCAAAACGATTTTTTTCTCTTGCTTCTACCTTTTTGCTTTGTAAAACCCACCTCAGCCAACAAAACAGTGAATGCTTTTAAAGTTGAAAGGTTGTAAGAGAAGTATCTCAACAGTTACTTCTGAAGCTTGAAGCCTCGAATACTTATTTTTACAATTTGAATGTTATTGTGACAGTTGCGACATTAACATTTGTCGGATCTGATGGAAGCACCAACAGTGGCATGATGCAAGTTCCTGCGAACGGAATGTCCCCTCCCAAGAAACGTGTCAGGTGAACAGTGACACACAGCAGAATACCACTGGCATTTAGGGATTAGTGTAAATGGAAAAATAGTGAGGCAAGCAGGAAAAAAAAAAAAAAGAAAGAAAAAAAAGGTTAGGTAAATGTGTCCTAGAGAAATGCTAGTCTGGAAAATTTACATTACCCTTTTCATTTTTCTAAATTAAAAATACATAGCGTAGTTTTACTGGAAAAATGTGCATGCCTATTTTTAACAGGAAGCACTGGTGTGCCATGTAAATGACCCATCAGGGAATGTGGATGAAAGGACCGGCTACAGAGTTAAAATGACCTCAGTGGAAGCTGACACAACACAGAGGTGAGAATTCGCTGTGTTCTGTCATAGGTGCCCACGGATCACCACCAGAGGACTGTCCCCCTCCTGGGTAGTGCCTGGGGCAATGGCCCCTGAGTGGTCTTTCTTGGGGGGGGGGGGGAGGGGAGTGTTTAAGCAACTGGGAAATCAGAGAGAATGATTAATGTTCTCTATCCAGAGGCATGGGGTCATGACCAGGACCTACTGTGGACCTAGTTTCTCTCTACTTCCCGTTCTGTTTTCTTTTTATACCTTGTTTGTCCCTCTTCTGGCTCCAGAGAGCTTTTTTCTTCTTTTTGCCAAATACCTTTTAACATCACCCCTCCCTTCAGCTGTGTGTCTGTGTGTATGTGGGTGTGTGTGTTTGGGTCGGCACCTGAATTCTCTCTTATTTTTCATGTACTACTTACGAAGTGTCAATCTTTTGTCTTGTAACTATTTACATGTTTCTGTTCCCAGCTTGCAATAACTCCTGGACTTTGCTACCTGTTTCTCTTGTGAAGCCTGAAACTCTCTTGCCGTTGAGTCACACACACACACGCACATTGCCCCAAGCCTGCACCAAAATCTGCCGTCTGGAGAATGGAATGCTTCTGGGGTGTGTGTGTGTGTGTGTGTGTGTGTGTGTGTTTCCCAAGTAATTCTTGGCATAGCTGAAGGCTCTAGTTGGCTCTAAAAAAAATAAATAAATAAATACAGTCACCTGGGCTTCTTAGCAAGAGGCCTCTGAAAAGTACACCCAAAAGAAACAAACCTGTTCTGCTGATACTTTCTGGTTTCATCGGTTTTAAACATCCCTCTCATAGCTCAGACAGAACAGTGAAAGAGCTACTCTGGGAAGTAGCAGACACTCTTTATCTTGCACTCTCTTCTATCTGGGCACTGCTTATGATATAGCAAAGAAACTTATAAAGTGCTATAACATTTGAGTTACTTTTAATCTACCTTTGGGTTGTGTAGCAATAAAAATGGAGGCAGTGATGAAGCAATGTTCAATAAAACAATATTTCACTGTTATAGGAGGCTATGTAAACCTTCATCCAAAGTCACTATGTCGGTAACCCCAGGGAACGAGCCACAAAGTACATCAAAGAAACTCCTGCTTTTTTATATCTTATATATAATATAATAACCCTTCCCTCAGTAATAAAAATTATTAAAAAATAAAATAAAAGTTATGATATAATGTGAGGATATCTCATATGTATGCAACATTATAAACGGTGTAGAAAAGAGAGAAAAACCACCTCAAAGCTACTACCGCCATAATTCGAATTTATTCCCTAACATGGTGAGCAAACTATGTGCTTCTCATCTTGCCTTTTGCACTTAATGTCGCCCCAGAAATATCTTCTATGCTTCTATGAAGCCTTTATAATTGTCATGTTTAATAGCAGCGCTGATTTTTTTCTCACTTCGGCAATGAGATTCCTTTTATTTTTACTCTATTTCTGAGTTACCCTTGTTCAATAGAATTACGAGTTCTTTCTCTATAATTTGATGTATTAAGCAAAGAAAAAATCATTGTTTTATTCAGTCTATGGCTTTGGTGAAGACATAGAAGCACATACAAAAAAAGAAAAAAAAAGACAAAGGCGATGAGCACTGAGGGATTTATTTTCAGTGGTGTAAGCACCACCACAGAATCTCTTCCTGATTTTTCAAGATGGCAACACCACACTGGCCCATTTGTACTCTGGGAGATGATTATAAAGATCCCCAACCTCCAAAAGAGTGGCAAAAAATAACCTCGGGTTAGCCCTAGAATTCTTTTTTTTTTCTTCTTCTTCTGGGAGACAGACAGAGAGAGAGCACACATGCAAAGCAGGGGAAAGGGGCAGAGGGAGAGAGAGAAAGAGAGAGAGAGAGAGAGAGAATCTTAAGCAGGCTTTATGCTCAGCCAACACAGGGATCAATTCCATGACCCTGGGATCATGACTTGAGCCAAAATCAAGAGTTGGTTGCTCAACTGACTGAGCCACCCAGGTGCCCCAGCCCTGGAGTTAACAAAGACTAACATTTGTGAAGGAAAATGAAGGAGGTATAGTGCACACCTGCTCATCTTTCAAAGCATCCTTAATTTCAAATCAAGATGCTTGAAGTAAATCACTTCATTAATATTTCAGTAGAGGTCATTTCTGTTGCTGGGCTTAGAATGGTATGTGGGGTGTTAGGAGACTTCGCAACATGGTTCAACCAGGATCCTCAGACTGACCAGCTCAAGACATCCACCGTCATCCACACAGGGTTTCCGCATGGCCATCTTCCTGAGGGCGACATCTCAGGCAAAGTTCCCTTTCCCATTAACCTCAACATGAACCAAGATTAACGCAGACACACGGTGGAGAAGCACTGGGGCTGCTAACGCATGGAATAAATCAATGATACCGTCTGTAGTTATTGTGGCAAGATTTTGTACTCGAATTGGGGATAATTGGGAACATTTTCAAGTCTCCAACACAATCAAGAATTCTTCCTCTGAAACCATAGTTCAAAGAATTTCTCTTCTCACGCTATAGAACAATATGAATTTTAGGTGGATGAAAGTGTGAAAAGTAAAAAAAAAAAGATATAAAGTTTTAAAAATTACAAATAGTCATCTACAAATATCTACAAATGTTTATCTTATATTTGGATAGAGAAAGACTTTGTAAGCTTTATGTAAAGAAAACTTCACATGAAAAACTGCCATATGGATTTGACTATCTAAAGATTAAAATTTCCACATGTCAACATTATAAACAAAATAAAGCCCATCAGAATATGGTAAAATATCTACAACCATTATGACATCGTTCACAATTTTAAACTATAACTAGGTAAGAAATAAAAATGGCAATGACCATTCAATAGTTCAATATGTAGAAATCATAAGCAGAAAATTTATGGAAGAATAAAAACAAAAATCTCACAAAAATTGGAGAAGTGGACTTCTACTTCCCAAGAGATGAGGTAGACTTATTTTTCCTATTCCTCCACTATGTACAGCTGTAAACCTTGGCAGTCTATATAAAATAAACATAAGAAGTCTATGGAACATGGAGAAGAGGCAGCTAGACTGGCTAAGGACCTGGGGATTCAAGGGACAAAATACTGGTGAGTTCTCTGGGGGATTTTTTCCCTTGTATATTCTAGGCTTGGATCTGAGGAAGCCAGAAACCCCGGTATGTTAACAGATACAAAGCCCCAACTAAAGCCTGCTCTCTCTAACCAAAGGACCAGGAAAAGGGCAGCCTAGCCAAGAGAAGTTTTAGACAATGATCACTGTATTGTATCCAAGCACCACAGAAAACAAAACACGCACACAAAACCAACCAACCAACCGACCAAAAACACCCCACAACTGGCTCCACCCTTGCCCACACCCGCAAAGGCCCAGTGGTTTTCTCACGGCCTGATGGTAATGAGGGCAACCTCCTTCTGTGGTTTTCATGGAGGTCATGTAGGGAGCAAGTTACAAGGCCCTCCTACTCCTGCTGACCTGGTAGACATCCATGGGGACCCATGGGGAACCATAACTCTCATTTCGACCCAACCGTAAGGAGGGATCCACTTGGTCAGAAACCTACAGAGGCTGAGTGGTGAACCAAGATTTCAACCCCCATCTGGCAACAAGGAGATGGCAGTCCAACATTTTTATCAGAGTCTCAAGGGAGCCAGGACCTAATGATGTTTAAACCACAGCAGTAACCTTAATGATAAGATCACTTATGTTGATCCCTTACGCTGGCTTAACTTCTTTAAGCAGTTTCTTCCTTGTTACTGTTAGGATGACAGTTGGTGGATAAACTAGAATAAAAGGCGATCATATAAGAAGTTGGAAATTTTTATCATGCAAATTTCTTGGTGAGGAAGCTGAAATACAATGGCATGAGTAGCCCGTGAAGAGCCAGTGAGAAAACCCCAGGGGGAGAGAGCTGAAAGAACTGAACAACTAGTTTTCAATTTTTTTTCTTAATGCTTATTTATTTTTGAGATAGAGAGAGAGAGAGAGAGACAGAGTGCAAGCAGGGGAGGGGCAGAGAGAGAGGGAGACACAGAATCCGAAGCAGGCTCCAGGCTCTGAGCCATCAGCACAGAGCCCAACACAGGACTTGAACTCAGGAACTGTGAGATCATGGCCTGAGCCAAAATCGGACGCTTAACTGACTGAACCACCCAGGTGCACCAGAACCGGACAACTTGTTAGTGCTGAGGGAGAAATCATTGGTGATGCAGTGCAGTACTGCCCCAATGTGCGTGTGGCAAGCGAGGGAACGTCTGAGCTCCATCTCTGACTCTAAACACGGACAATGCAGAAATAGCACCTGTCAGGAACCAGGAGGCGAAGGTGACCTGTTCCCATGAGCAATCTACAGTTAGGTTTTGAATTCCCATAAGGTATCGACCTAGGCATTTAAGCCAATTGTATCTAAAGTTCGAGGAGCAAGGAAGTAAGAAAATAATTGTAAAAATCCTTTCAAAGTTGGTGGTACACAGAAGCTATGGGCTTCGGAGATCCAAGCCATCACGACTTGCCCTTCCTTACTCCTCCATGCGCACAGGTAATGGCTCAGGTGTTAATTCCAGCATTTGGGGCTGTATCTATATATTAGCATAGTTAGCAAAGGTTCCATACCAATACGGTTGTAAAAACACAGCATCCTGATACTCTGTAGTTTTCTCTTCTCATTTTTGGATAATTCTCGATGTAGATGACATTTTTTGTAGGGTTTTTTTAGGCAACTGGCACATGGCAGCCATCTGGCAGCCTGTAAGGAGGCACACCTCTGACATTGTAAGGTGATGCATCAGTGGTTAAAAACAAAACAAAGCGTGGTTGATGTTTATTCTAATGGAGCAGTGTAGACCCTGAGGTTCTTAACTCATCAGTATTCATGAAGGCATCTTCACACTGAAGCATCCACTGTCATTGAAAATCATCTTTAACTAGACACAATATGTCAGCAACTGTTGCTTTTTGTGACAAAAATAAACAATGGACAAAGAAAGGTAAAAATTAAGTAATCTGAAATGCTTGCTTTGTTTTTGAAATGGGCATATCAGGGATATCGGATTTTGGGGGGTGTTCTTGTAATTTCCTCGTTTGAAACTTGTTCAATGATTTTGCAGGATAAATCCAAAGTCTTTAGTTTGGACATGAGGTCTCTTGTGGTCTAGAGCTGATCATTTTTAAATTTGATTTCCATAATTCTCAGTCACTTCACATCTCACGCTTGAAGAAATACTCCATAGATCCCTTCTCCTTACTATCTCTTTATCTCTCTTCCTGTAGATTCTGACTCTTGGAAAGTGCCTTACCTGTTGTTCACCTGAAAACTCCTCCTTCAAAACTCAGTTTCCCTAGACTCTCAAAACATGCCAAGCACTTCTTTTTCTGTTCCTGTGCATGTCCATCTCATCATACTTACGGTATATATTATAAACATCTGTACACTTGTGTGTCTCCCCCCACTAATCAGTTTGTTCATTTAGCAAATACCGACCAATAAATACGTGTACTGCTCTGTTCTGAGCCCAGGGAAGATAGCAGTTGTGTTAGTCAGGGTCTGAAATAGAAAGCACTGTGAGTATTTACAACAGAAGAGATTTAATTCAGGGTATTGGTTACTCGGGTGGTAGAGAAGATGCGAATCCAAACAGGGCAAGGGGACGCAGTCCAGAAGTTAATAATACCAGGAAGGCACCATCCTGGGACTGGAGAGGCTAAAAGAGGGAGAGACCTACAAGATTCCTGGGGTGGAGGTCACCTTTCAGAAACTGGAACCACACAGCCTGGCCTGCAGGTGCTAGCTGGAGCCACGGGGGAGAGACAGCTTCTGCTAGAGAGGCCACCAGGGAAACAAATGGAAGGAGAAATTCCTGTCTCCTCCCTTCTGTTCCCCAGTCTCCTGCTAGTGCTTCCCATTGTCAAGACCGTCTGGAAGCCAGTCAAGACAGGAGCATGAGAAATCTAGGAGGTTTGGCTCCCACTGTGACACACAGCCGAGCAGTGGAAGGGTGCAAAATGAATCTGAGGGCAAAAACGCCTAGGACTGGCACAGCAATGAACAAATTAAACAATTTTTTTCCTGCCCTCATGAGTATAGGAGCATTTCATTGTATTTCACCTCTGCATTCCCAACTGTTTGCCTAGGGATTGCATGTAATACGTGGCCAACATCCATCCTCAATGACTTCATTGATGGATAAAAGATCATATAGATAAATAATCTTTATAATCTCATGGCTCCCTCCACAACTCTGACACACTGCTCCGTGAGAAAATACTTTGGATGGCAGCTCAATCTCTTGATAACCAAATACAGAGTATAGCCTCCACTTCCCATAGAGGTATCTATGAGTCCTATATACGTATTGAGTTTTCTGTGATGTTTTGCTTTGGACCTCATAAGTCTGATATTATTCCAAAGCTTCATAGTGCAAAGGATGATGAAAGTCACTGCACCCCAGGCCATGTAAGTTGGTATGACAATTTCTGGGTTTTATTCTGCTGCACTTTGCAGAACCTAGCCTGTTCCAGTGGCCCCTCGTGGAGATGCTCATTCAACATTCTGTGAACGTAGCATTCGATTTGCCGTCGGCAGCCTGGGCAGAGGATAGGGCACTGGAATTGATCTCAAGGCCTTCTAGAGCAGACATTCCCAGGATTCTGCTGAACTTGTTGGCAAAACTCTCTAAGTGTTGTGAGTAGCATTTATATTAGCAGCTGTTCTTTTCATTCCTATGAGGTCCTCTCACTGGCCAAGGTCTTTTTCTGGGCCATTATAAATGCCAAAATTAATTCAAAAGGCATGGATAAAAACTTTTTATAAACACTGCAGAAAAGTGATTCAGTTCAGCAAACCCTTTGGCATGTGGATTCTGTGCTTCGCATTGTGCTGATCAGAGAGAGGGAGCCAAAATCACAGGGCAGGTAAGAGTGTGAAGTCAAGTTGGATGGCCTTGGTTCCACCATTCAGTGAATATGTAACCTTGGCCAAATCCCCATGCCCTTTTGCCTCATTGTTCTAATATGTAAAATGGGATAATAATGGGATCAACCACAAAGCTTATTGTAAGTATTGAGAACAATGCCTTGTACGTAGCGTTAATAATCATCATTATCATTCTTATCGATCAAGACCTCACAGACTGTATAGCCCTTCAAGGTGACCTCCTTTGTATCCACCCAGTGTCCAGCAGAGAACCTGAAGCCTAGTTAGCTACTTACTTTTTTTTTTTTTTTTTTAGTTCTACTCAATACTGAAATGCACCAAGTTGCTTATTATGTCCTATTAGAAAATTGCCTTATTTTCAGCCCTGAGTCATTTTGCTGGGGAAAATCTATACCTTATGTACCACGTAAGCATCTAGGGTGGTTAGATGGGTAGATACACATCTAGGGTATCTCCTGGTTCTTTGGCTCTCTGTCTACCCTCAGTTTGCATTTCAGGATTATTGGAGTTTAAGAGGGAGAGTGGAGAAGATAAGGAAAGCAAACAGAGATGAGAAAGGCAAAGTCAAGGTAAAAGGAGAGGAGGCCAAAAGAAGACACAGCTCCAAGCACCAAAAGGGAATAAAATTAATGGAAAGCTATTCCCTTCCCCTGCACACTCACTCTGTTTCACTCTCGTGTGACCCTCGTGCAGTTCCCCTGCTTAGAAGGCCTGCCTCCTCCTTCCCCCACGCACCCAAATCCTTGGTCCAAGGATGTGTTTCTACTAGGCCCACTGGAGTATTTTCATCACAGGGCAGACTTCCCTGATCGGTGTGAGAGGCGTTGCTCAGAGGCCCAAATGTGATCTTGCTGCTTTCACTCATGAATTCGTGAAAGGCCCTGGGAAGTCGGCACGTTCACGAACGCATACTGAGTGCCTACTCTGTAGCAGGCACTGGGCTAGAGCTAATGAGGGAAATGAATAACATCAGGGCCTCAGTCTCAGAAGACATAAGGAGACATCAGTGTGAATGAATAGTTGGATCAGGGAGATAACTTTAGACGGAAGGACATATGGGTGCTGGGTAGACAAAGTAGGAACGACTAAGTAATGCTATACAGGACTTTTCTTGGCTACATATCCAGTCTTCCTCAAATCTCATTCTCTTCTCGCAACACTCAATTATCTTGATCAATTATATTCAATAATTGTTTATTGAGTACCTACTGTATGTTAAACTTTGCAGAAAGCTAAAGTATACATGATATTTCCTTTCTTCTTGGGTCTTTACAGAATATTAGGCAGAACTAACCAAACCAAATCAAAACCAAAACCAAAACAACCTCACGATGTATCTCTAAACAATGCAGATCACAGCGTGGAAGGAGTTCATGGAGGAGACAGAGTGTAGCTTGGGCTTGCAGATATAGATAGATTGGGATTGGTACCCAGGGCCTTCTGAGCAAGGATGGAAACTTGGGACCTGAGAGCAGACAGGCTCATGGTCCGAGTGCCGGGAAAGGACAGCTAGTGGGCGATAAGGTTGGATTGATGGGAACAAATTATGCAGAGCCTAAAAATCCCAGGGTGAACAAGTCTAATTAATTAGAGTCTCCACTATGTATTCTGTGCTCAGGACCCCATTCTGCACTTTCTGGGAAAACAAAGGGTTGATGAAGGAATTACAGGCTTTTTTTTTTTTTTTTTTTTTTTTTTTCCAATTAAACACACTAGATAGTTCTGGTGTGAAGAACAATTGATATCTTACAGCCTGGGCTTAATATTTAACTTCTTGCCTTTGCCAATCTTATTAAATGTCAGTCCCTGTCACTGCTTTTAAACCTCTTCACTTTGATCTCTCTGCTGTTGTGAGGTCTGCTGGTGGTTATGTGGAAAATGGTGGTTTCCTAGATTCCTAAATCGTGCTTACTTCGCTCACCGTTTGTCTGCAAGCCCCAAGAGGATGACAGCTTGTCAGCAGTGTCACAACCCAGTGTGGGCCAGCCTTTCACCTTCTCGCCTTCCAGACTGACGTTTCTGAAAATATGTCAGCACACATGGCTTGGAGGACGCTTGTGGAGGTGTGGGTAAAAGCTCAGCTGCAGTCAGGCTGAGGAAAGCACTTGCATAGATAAATAAAATGAAAAACAGCAGATAGATATTATATATAACATATATTTATATTTACAATATAATTATAATATATAATGTTTATAATAATATAATTTGTAACATATAATATATATTTATAATATTTATAAATGATATATATATATATATATATATATATCCACCTGAATAGCTAGACGACTTGAAAGAGGTGATGGTAGCATTGCTACAAGCAAAACCCAGCTAAGTTAGTGGGCATTTAACAAGCTGAATATCGTCTCTAAAAAGTAGCACGGGAAATAAGAGTCAGGGTTAACATGAGGCCTCTAGCTAGGGGGCTGAGAAATCAATTTCTCTTGAGACTCGTCTTGGGATCAGAGGGCTCCAAGATTGTTACCCCACTTTCCCTGCTGCTTTTGACCTGGACTCCTTTGCTCTGTTGGCTATGGAAGGAATGAAAGGCAGCTTCCTACCTTCCCTCCTGGTGCCCAGCTCCTCAACCCACATCAACAGAGGAAAACGCATGGCTAATCTTCCCAGATGCTCTGAGGACTCTCCCAACTGGGAAAGAGGACATTAGCTTATTTGGGATCCCTTCCCAATCCTTTTTCTTTTTTGCCCATAGGAAAAAAAAAAGTAGTCCCAAGGATAATCAAAGGAATCAAGTATCTTCATCTAATATGGCAAAGGAAATTTCACTGTGTGTCTCCTGGGAATTTCATAAATGAAGCCAAAACAGTAAGTTTATCCCTACAGAGAATGAGAGGAGAGACAGCAGAGCCTAGGAGCTACAGTTCAGAGGGAAAGGAGAGTCTTAAGGGTTTACCCTCCCTTTTTGTTTCATTTCTCTAGCCAACAACCACACTAATCCTGACCCCGCCTGGACAGGCTTTGACGCAAAAAAACAGGTGGTGAGGAAGGTATCAGGATAGCTGTATTTTCAAGACAAAATAGGAAACAGAGAACCAGGATTCCAAGTTGAGGTTTAACTATTTTCCTTTTTCCTAGAGGGGATTTCTAGTTGCTAGGGGCACAAATAGCATCTTGTTGTACTGAATTTGTAAAACGAGATTTAGACATACTAATTTATCCCCAGTTCGTGGTTTGGTGCTATTGGGATGGATGGGCAGAAACTAGTTAAGGAAGTGCCCTTAGCATACAACAATACTGCTCTGCCACAGAATCTTCAAATTGTATGTTGTTACTCATTCAAAAATATTTGCTAACTTATTCAGGTCTTGGAGGATGCCAAAAAAATAAACAGGGTGTGTGTGTGTGTGTGTGTGTGTGTGTGTGTGTGTGTGTGTTTTAATCTGGAGGAGCTTCCAGTCCAGTGGCAGAAATGAGGCAAGGCTGTTGCTCTTAACTATAGCAGAATATGACAAGAAATGTTCAAACTAATGGCTGTAACATTATTTAGAAGAAAAAAGATTCATTGCATCTGGAGACAGGCTTCAGAGAAGAGGTAGGATTTCCTTTGAGATTTTTTTTAAAGTTTGCTTATTTACTTTGAAAGAGGAGGGGCAGAGAGAATTCCAAGCACTGACGGTGCAGAGTCCAACTGGGGGCTCGAACTCACGAACCATGAGATGATGACCTGAGCCTAAACCAAGAGTTGGATGCTTAACCAACTGAGCCACCCAGGTACCCCTCCTTTGAGATTTTTGGAGATTAAAACCAACTGATGGGATGGTTGTAACGGGTAGAATGATTTGAGTCACAGGGAAATGGGGGTGAGGAAAGACATAGAATTAACAAAGTCCAAGGTGTGCTGGATTCAGGGATTAATGGGGATCCTGGTTTGATTGGAAATAAAAGTCATCTGAAGTGATACATATGTCCAGGTGGAAAACTGTTCCGTTTCTTCAGAGCTTGGATGCTGTGTTAGAATGTGTGGTCCATGCAGTAATGAGAAACTACAACATCTGGACAGGGCAGGGCAAGGGCAGGACAGGACCTTGATGAGGAGGTCTATGAGTCAATGAGACGTCTCCTTCCATGTCCCCACCTGTCACATCGTGCAGCATCCTGAATTGTAACTGCCCCAATCTGTACTCTCTTAGTGATTGTGGACTCTTAAGGCAGGAACCACCTCTTGAAGATAAAAACAAGCATCTGGAGAACATGTGTCACAGAAACTGGAGTCCACACTGGGCTAAAAAATACACGTTTTGAATAGATAAAGTATTAGAACTGACGAATATTGTTGCATTCCAGGGGAGCAGAGATATTTTGGATGGAGATTTGACAGTTCTTGGAGACTGAGTGGATGTAGTGGGCAAGGGAAATTGTTTTCGACGTGGTCACTTCGGGAATGGAGGTGCCTTGGACAGAAATAAGGTAGTCAGTGAGCCATCGGCACTGCTATCTCGATGGGAAAATGGGAAAATGTGCTGGTGCACTGTTCCAAACCCTCATTCTTAGAATTATGCAAGCTGAACTAGCATTCTTGATCTCTGGAAACAGATGTCACTCACACAGTAGTAGAAAACAAAAATCACTGTTTATGAAATTTACTATCTGCTTACATACTTTTTAAAAACTTGTTTACTAGGGGCGCCTGGGTGGCGCAGTCGGTTAAGCGTCCGACTTCAGCCAGGTCACGATCTCGTGGTCCGTGAGTTCGAGCCCCGCGTCAGGCTCTGGGCTGATGGCTCAGAGCCTGGAGCCTGTTTCCGATTCTGTGTCTCCCTCTCTCTCTGTCCCTCCCCCGTTCATGCTCTGTCTCTCTCTGTCCCAAAAATAAATAAACGTTGAAAAAAAAAATTTTTAAATAAATAAATAAATAAATAAATAAAAAACTTGTTTACTAAAAAGCAAATCATGCATGTGTCTGATGATTTTTGAATGTCTGTATGTAGCTTGATATCTTGCCTCATGAGCAACGTGTGACCAGTCCCTTTCACCCTCTACAAATTAAGGAAACTCCTATAAGGAGAATGGAAAGTGGTGGATCAATATTGTTCATTGTTATATTACGTAGCTAAATGGTAACACTGTGCTGTTCCTTCTCCCAAATCATCCCGGTTAGGTAGCAGAAGTGGCAAAGGTCTGATAGAAATGGGGAGGGACTGCGGTCACCTTCCGTCCAAAGTGATGGGCCTCCCTCTTTGTCACTTTCTTCAATAATGCTAGCAGAAATTTTAAAATGCTATTTAATTACAAGGCTTTATAAAATTAAACACTGAATGTTTACTAGATTAAAGTTAGGAAATTAACCTAACATTAGCAAAGAGGGACTAATGGTGGTGGTAGGTAGAGTATGATGTTCAGGAATGCAGTTTTTTTTACACAAAAAGCACCAGAAACAGTGTTAACTATGTCAGTGCTCCAAGAAAACAATAAAGCATTGCAGGAATTTGGAGCAGGGAGACATCATTTATGGCTGGGTGATCCAGAAAGTATTCATGTACTTGAGGGTACATGAGTTTGGCCTTGAATTATGGATAGATTTGCAATAGGCATATACTCAGGGGAAAAGATTCCAAATAATAATAAATTGCAGAAAGCTACACTGCTTTACGGCTGCTGGAGCTCAGCACTAGAATATTGATTATGCTATAAGCCTACAACTATTAAGAAATACGTATCCCAGAAGTTAACCCAGAAACACATAAAGAATAGAAATGTTCCCAATTACACCGCTGCAAAAATTTAGTTAGATGTCACAAAGTAGTAAGTATAATAAAATTCAGGTTCGTTACAATTTATACCATGTTAGAAGCAAGCAATTCCTTTAGAAGGAACCTTATTTCACCATTGCCTTATAATTATAGATGTACTTAATTCCATCACTGATTTATTTTTATTGGTAATGAGGATTAGTACTTTAGCTTAAAGTATCTCTCTTCCATGTATGTCAAGTAGTTAATGACCTGTAAATGAACTCTTAAATATGCTAAAGAAGCTCATTATTTAAGGTAATTATTTAGCAAAGCAATGATCCTTTGATTAGGCAAATTACTGACATTAAATTATAAATCTGCAAGTATCCGGTCTTCTGTTTCATTCTGGGGCCTCTAAATGACCTTCCAATCCAGGTATTGCTTGGTCCAAGGGTCTTGTCAAGGGTGACAAGAGAGAGTAGATGTTAGCAACATCCAGGAGTTTCTAGATTTTCTTCAGCTGATGGAGTTGGAGCTGGCGCCCATGATGACGATGATAACGATCATGGTGATGGTGATGTGGCTTGTTAGATTCCTCCTGCTGAGTAGCTGTTTAGACTTATGAATATATTATGTGCCAACTATAAGACATATTCTAAAGATTTTTGGCTTTAAGGTCACTGTATTTGAAGACGATCTTCATCAGATAGACATTTGCAAGTTAGTTTTTATGTACATACTAAGGCACCGAAAATAATCTGTGCCTGGTAGCAAAGAAGAGGGGTGACTAGGGGGAAGAAAGAAGCAGGCAGTCAATAAACCTTTTCATTGTGTGCTAAGTGAGATAGATGAGCTCTGGTCAGATACTCGGAGATTTAGAAGAATCATCTGGTCCAGTCTGGGAGTAAGAGGGAAGGTGTTGAAAGAAGTGAGAAGAGATTAAAGCTAAGAGGGTAAAAATTGTAAATGGGGAGTGGGGCTGTCTTGGGCAAAGAGAAAGCATGTGAGAAGAAGTGAGTAGCAATGGGCTGTTCTCTGGACTGCGTATAATTCAGTGTGGCTCCAGTGCTGAGTATAAACATCGCAGGGGTGGTGGTGAAAAATGAGGCTGGAGAGGGAATAAAGAGAAGGGGCCAGAAGTTTTATTTTGAGAGATATGTTAGGAGACGTTGAAAGATTTTAAGTAAAAGGCTTACAAAATCAAGTGTGCATTTTAGAAAGTCACTTTAGGGGCACTTTGGGTGGCTCAGTCGGTTGAGCATCAGACTTCGGCTCAGGTCATGATCTCGCAGTTCGTGAGATCGAGCCCCGCGTTGGGCTCTGTGCCGACGGTTCAGAGCCTGGAGCCTGCTTAGGATTCTGTCTCCCTCTCTCTCTGCCCCTAACCCGCTTGCATTTTGTCTCTGTCTCTCTCAAAAATAAACATTAAAAAAATTAGAAAGATCACTTTAACTAGAGCCTTTGGAAAGGGGCTGAAGCCAGTTGTGATATTAAAAGTATCTAGTAGCCTATTTAGCGGGGATCTAAGGGCAGGAAGGTCTGATGTTTCCCGAGTTAACCCTTTAGTTGCTTTCTCCGGAGATGTGCCACTGGAGTCAGTGTCTATTTACTAACATACAGAGGTATTCAGTATCCTAGCAATCATAAGGCTGTACTCATATGTGCTGGCTGGATATCTGTTCTGGGTAGAAGGCACCAGATTCAGTGAAGGAGAGCCACTGGAAGTTACTGATATAACCCACGTAAAAGTGAACAAAGGAAGTCACAGGAGACATCAAGATACTTGAACGCACTCAAGACACTTACAAAGAGAAATTAAATGGCTTGGCTATTAATTGGTGGGGATTGAGTGAAAGGGAGGGTAACAGGAAACGACTTGTCTCCCGGCTTGAGTAAACAGGTGGATGGGGTGGCCATTCATTGGTTCATTGAGAGAAGTCTGAAAGGAGAGGAGAATGGCTGGGGGGTGGGGACACCAGTGAGTTATCTCTGGAACACTGAGGAAGAGATGTTTGTTTACCATCATTTGATCCTACCAATTTGAAGCCCGGGAGAGAGACAGGACCAAGAGCTGCAGCTTAGGAATCATCATTGCAGGTGGGAGTTGGAGCCATTCACGGTGGACAGTGTCTTCCAAGTGGAGCATGTAGAGGAAGGTACCATCATCTTGGGCAGTGAATCTTAAGTATTTCCTAGGATATAGTGCTTTGAACACACACACACACACACACACACACACACACACACACACACACACAATTTGACAACATGCACACAATTCAATGGATCCAGGAAATGACATATCATACCAAACCAGATATGGGATTTATTAACCTACTGCAACTACTTACAAATCTCAGTATTTATAGGTTTCATAGGTGAAGGGCGAAGGGTGAAGTGCATTCAGAAACATGCCCCCCTGTGGATCAGAACATCCTCCCCCCCCACACACACACACCCTTCTTCACATGCAGGATATGTGTTTACAGACTTGATGTAGAGAGACGCTCTTGAGTTAGCTCTTCTCTCTTTCCCCAATACTAAAAGGAGTAGGAGAATCTTGGTATCTCCAATAAAAAATTCAGAGGAAAATGATTCTCAAGTTATATTAAGGTATGCTAACATGGAAACTGAACCTCTTGTTTACCAATTTACTGTTTTTTCCTAAGTCTTATGTCTTGTCTACCCATTCTTTCTCTCAGTTCCTCCTCTCAGGCCCTTGTACCTGTGAGAATTACTAAAACCAATTTAATGCTTCTTGCTTTCTGCCTCTCTCAGAGATCCTTCCGAACATGGCTGCCAGCATACTTCCAAAACCCCGTCTCCATGATGTCACTCACCCAGAGCTGACAATGATTTTTCCATTTGCAATTACATCAAGTGCAGACTTCTTTCCCTCCAGGCTCTCCAGAATAAGATCACACCTAGCCGATGAATGGTTTTAATGATTCCCTGGTAGAGTTCTTTAAGGCAATCAGAACTAAATCTTCATTGACTCACCCCCCCTGGTCTACTGAAATTCTTACACTTGTTTTCTTTTTTGCGGATCTGGGATCTCAGAAATAATAAACAAGGTTTATTAGAAAGAAAGAGCACGGAGAGGAAGACTCAGAAACTCTGATCCTAGGTTTGGAGCCTAGTGACCCATTTGATAGGCTATTTAATTTCTTATCTATAAGAGTTAAAGAAATCTGCTAACACATTTCATAGTTACTCTGAAGGGTAAATGAGACAATCTACGTGAACGTGCTTTCTAAATTATAAAGTGCTAAAGCAAATCCTATGTAATCAAAATTTCTCTTATCTGAAATTCAAGAATACATGATTTTTAAACTATGTATGTTTGATAGCTTTGAAATCTTCAGTGTTCTTAGATACAAGTTAGCAGTCACTACTATCTGAAATAATTAAAAAGAGAGACCTGGAGGTTGGGAACAGAAATAGAGGCCAAATAAATACTCAACAATCCTCAGGGTCCCTCAACGTTGACTTTCCAAAAGAGCAGGCTTAAAGGGACTTTAAGTTAACCTAGGATGTAGAAATACACTCTTGCCAACTATATTCCTGTGATGAGGAATGCAGGTATGTGTCAGAGGGAATGGAAGCTCCAGAAGTCAGTAAGACTGAGAAGTCACAAGGAGATTATCAAAAATGTGAAGAATCGAAAGCTAAAAATTAAAAAAATGAAGTGCTTTCTAATACATGTATTAATTACAACAAAGAAGAAACAGACATGCAAGTAAATTATTATAACTTTGTTGCAAAAGGATTACAAAGAGTATCCGGTGAATAAGTAAACAGAAATTAGTAACACACTACTCGTTAACACTAATGAAAGGATTCAAAACGTCACTTGCATTGCAGTTTTTAATTGAATGGATTCAAGTTATTTGGGAGTTTTTGTAGGTTCACTCAAGACCCTTGCATCTGTAAGCCAACTTCTCATCATGTGCCAGTGTTCCTCTCCTTTTTGTTTTTTTTTTTTTTTAAACGTTTATTTATTTTTGAGACAGAGAGAGACAGAGCGTGAACAGGGGAGGGGCAGAGAGAGAGGGAGACACAGAATGTGAAACAGGCTCCAGGCTCTGAGCTGTCAGCACAGAGCCTGACACGGGGCTCGAACTCACAGACTGTGAGATCATGACCTGAGCCGAAGTCGGACGCTTAACCAACTGAGCCACCCAGGCGCCCCCCTCTCCTTTTTGTTTTGAAAGCCTTGGCTTCGGGTTGGGGAAGGCCAATGGGATACTGAGGGGCCAGCTAACACCATGGGTCTCCCATGGTGGTTCCCCCGTAGCTATGATGTGGTTCATCTGTTCTTCTAAGTGGTGTTTGCATTTTGGTCTTTTCCATTCAATAGTGTTGTTTTTATGTGATTTGTGAATTATTTCCAAACATGTTTTTGCTTTTCACAAACAGACTGAAGGCTCCTTAAGGCCAACACAAATTCTAACGCTATTTCTTATAAGAATATTGTGACTGTGGGGGCGCCTGGGTGGCTCAGTCAGTTGAGTGTCTGACTTCGGCTCAGGTCATGATCTCATGGTCCATGAGTTCAAGCCCCGCGGTCGGGCTCTGTGCTGACAGCTTGGAGCATGAAGCCTCGTTCAGATTCTGTGTCTCCCTCTCTCTCTACCCCTCCCCCACTCACGCTGTCTCTGTCCCTCAAAAATAAATAAACGTTAAAAAAAAAAAATATATATATATATAAGAGAATATCGTGACTGTGAATATGCATCACAGACTCTTAAGTATTTCTAGAGTAACTGACATAAACAGAAGTTTGCTATCTATGGTTTCTCAGCTATAAATGTAACAGGAGTAAAAAAAATTACTTTATCTCTTATGAGAATATAAACTTAGTTCCTCATATTTACTATTAATGTGTTTAGAAAACCAAATTTGTTTATGGACTAAGGTCTTACTCAGTTAATGAGATGTATGTTACAAAAAGTAGTGGTTTAAAAATCAATTTCCAATTACTAATCAAGTCAGGTTAGAAAATTCAAGATAGTTCACGTGAAGTGCTCCTTTTGACAGTATGCTGAGGTGTTTACAAAGCATATATACAAAACGTATAAAACTCTTTTGTTTCAATCCTCTGTTTCTTGACAGAATTTGAAATTAACATGACCAATTAAATCTATCATGACTATCTGGGGCAATGCTGACAAGATGGGTTTTTTCTTTTATTCCCTCCTATTTTAGAAGTACTTTACAAGTGAAAAGGGCAACATCATTTTTAGAGTTTGTTGAGAACTTCAAATATCTAGTCCCCAGAAGCAAGATTCATCGTGAGGAGTAGCTAAGGTCTCACCGAGTTTTCAAAATAGTGCCCACATATACCGTACTTGTTGAACAAATTCAGATTTATTGAAAGTAAACATTTACATTGGCTACAATGTTAGAACTATTACAAAGCTGGATAAAAGAGGCTTAAGTAGCAATAGAAAGCAAGTGCAATAAAAAGTGAATAGAGAAAATATTTGGCCTTAGTGATCTCTTGGCAGTATTTACATTATGTACATATTGTTAAATATTTATAATAACTCTAAGGCACCAAAGGCTAAATAGCAGGTTGCAATACTATTTTGTGCACAGAAGTCAAGAAATTTATTGTAAAGAAGGCTGGATAGTTAAAGAAACATAGGCATATCTTAATGTTTACATAAAGAGTGGCTGCATTTTTAAAAATCTCAAATGATACATTAAATATTGGGCAGATTGAAGAAAATATTTTTAGAACATTAAATTATGTTGACTATGTAAATAAGCACTATTTTTTTACTGACTTGCTGGTAAATGTGTAATGTAATCTATTCTTCAACACAGCTTTTTCACACTCATGGATATGTTTTGTCTAAAAACTACTTGAAATTCTTTCAACCTACAAAAACTTATCCTAATATATCATAGTGTATACAAAATCTCCAGGAAAAATTGACTGGACAATAATATACATCAAATTTATATTTAATCTGACAAAAATTTAGCAGGCATTCAATGCCAAAATAATTGAATATTCAGTCTGCCACTCTGGCAAAGCAGTTGAGTATTTTAATCCTTTAACTGTAAGTGGGCAATTGTTTGTGGCTTAGGTGAATGGACATAAAATTGGCCCGTGGAGAAAACCAATCTTAAAGGGGACTACTTATATTCAGATTTTGCAACTTGAAACCCCTTCACATAACTCACTGGGTGTTAGTTAGCTATGTCGCTCATCACCAGTGACTGAAATATCCGTATTACTGCACTGTCAAGAGGTCACTGACAATATCTATGTCCAGCACAGTCTTGACTGTTGAATTACTTGATAACTTCCATTTGCAAAATTTTATGTTTTCCTTATACGGGAAACCCAGTTTACCTTAACAAACGGTCTGTCAATTGTCTTGAGGTAGTGTTAGAATGAAGAATTCAGCGGAACAATCGAATAACATCCTAGTATTTTTTAAATGTGCTTCAAGTGCTACTATGAAATCCACATATTTAAGTGGTAGACAGTCCAAGGTTGAGCGGCCCTTCGTGACATATTAAATTACTATCTGATGAAAGGCATCCAGACATTCACAAAGATGATGATTTTTCCTTAAAACTTTCTTCGACACCATGCCCTCTGGCAAGTTATTAGTGCTAGAATTCTTTCAATGATACTAAAAATTGATATTGCGTATTAAAAGTTTCCCTTCTTTTCGCAAAGTGGAGAATAAATGAGAGATCTCTTTTTTAAACTCTTAAATTTTTCGATGAAAAATATTCAGAACATTAGCAATGGTTTTTGGGTTGGTTTCTTACACCACATTAATGATACTAAGTTTGAGGAGGTGGCACTCATTTAAATTTTAAATTTAAAAACCACCTTCAAATCCAACATTTGACTGAGATTTGCTGAAGAGAAAATAAAAATAAAAATCATTTCAACATAATGCAATCTAAGGCACCCAAGGTACCTTACCATAATGTATTCTATAGCACTAGGTTTTAAGTATATTATTACTTTTTTCTCTTCTCATATGTTCACTCATTTTCTTTTTTTTTCCAATACAGTGGACAATGAAAAGGACAAATCATTCATAGTGAAATGTTTACAAAAATTAGTAATGTAGGAAAAAGCAGAACTAATAAATTAAGGTTCTTCTTTCCCTACTTCAAGAATGAAAATAAATGATTACCTTTGCTCAGTGGGTTAATGCTAAGTAGTAATGACTACACAATTAATACAGCTGTTACAAAGCATCAGTGAACAGACTTCAAATATTATATAAATACAATACAATATCACATGTTTGGAATCATCAAATATGTCAATGGGTAATATCTTAATGGGGTGACTGAATCAAGGCATGATAATGTTTAAACTTCTAAATCTTACAGACCTACTTGGAAGCATGATTCATTTATTGATGAATATTAATGAATATTATTAATTAATGCTGAAATTGGATTATTTAAAAATGAAGGTAAGTATCAGTATACTATAGTAACCCCAATATCAAAAACGTTCAATTAAAAGATTGGCTCTCATACTTCGAATATTTGCTTACAGAGATTCTGACACTTAATTTTTCAAAACAAACTTAAAATCTGTCATTTTGCACTGCAATAGCATTCAATTAGTTACTATTTGGAGACATCTTATTATCATAACAGATGTCCATTGTCTGTAATAGTTAGTGGGCATTAAAACTATCAACTGCTTCCCCTGCTCTAAGCGGTGAATCTACTTTTATTGTTTTCTTTTCATTTTTTTAAAAATTTACATCCAAGTTATATTCTTAAACTGGTGGTAGAGGTTTGCATTCTTCCAGTTTTTCCTCCCTAAAATACTCTCCCCTGAGTCCTCCAAGCCACCCATTCCAGTTCAGATTCTGATACTACACTCCTCGTAGATCACTCAACTGTTAAGTAAAACCTTAATGGATTAGGTCCGTGGTTCGAAAACTATGCTTGGTGGGGGGCGCTACAGGGCGTTTTTGGAGTTGCCTCAGTGCTGCCAGTGGCCACACAGGCGGGGTTCCAAGACCTCGACTTCCAAATCCTGCCAGTACGTCTTCACAACTATATTATATATAGAACGTGCCACAAAATGAATTTGAAAATAGTAATTTTGACGCTTAAAAATGTTTTTAAAACGCAGTCAAAGGGATTTGGGAGACTTGGGGAGTCTTGGCAGAAAGAAGCAAGTCGTCCGCTTGTCCCATGGAAAGTCTTCAAATATCTGGTCACAGAGCACTAAGTGACATGCTAGATCTATGCCCTACTATGCCTCAGTCTGGCTTTGAGTTTGGAGGCCCAAGTCGGAATGGATCAATGTTTTAAGTGGATCCTATCACAATGATTAATATCTCAACCGCTTCAAGTCTATTTTTGCAGAAATAAGTGGCACTATCAATTATTTACAATATAAGGAAACAAACAATAGGTAAATACTTAAGTAGCAACCCTTAGCGATGCGTGTGACCTTTTTGCTCACCTTGTATGCCAAAGGAAATAAACACAGAAGTTATAACATTATACTTGCAAATGACTATACATTTTTACTTTTTTTTTTCTTTCTAAATAAATTAGAATCAGATATGAGCCTTGATTCAGGGTCTGAATAGAGTGGCAGACTTGTTAATTAAACTGCTCTCATGAATGGCCTTTTTCCAAAGATATCACGTAGGAAATAAAACACTGTCAATTAAAACTTATAATGAGCAAGAATAACTTCAGGACCCAAAGAAATAGAAATGATTTTGATGAGCACATGACTCTTGAAAGGAAAATGCTGAGAGCTGGTGCTATTATTCTCTATAAATCTATTTGTGTTCTTTTAATATAAAAGAAACTTCAAAGTTTGTCTTCTTTCTCAATACGAAAAAACATAAGCAGAGGTATTAGATGAAAAAATATAAAAATGCTGGTGTGGTATAAATAAATTGTAAAAATGTTCCATTGTAGTAAATAAAAAATATATACTGTTTGTTTAAATTCTGAGGCCCTTCTTTTAAACATATAATCATTTGAATATAGATTTAGTCCACCTGGGGCACCTGTGTTCCCCAAATTATAATTGTTAGAGAACGTTATAAAAGTTGAATCTTAACTGAAGGAAAAATTATTTAAACAAATAGAAAAATTGTTTGTAAATATTTTCAGTGAATGAATGGTGATAAATTTGACTCATATCTTGGTTTATGTCCAGATTTCCTGCTTACTGAATATTATTTTCTTTTCATTAAATGGGAATGGAATCATGGAGCCATGCCATCACTGTTGCCAATACACATATATGTGTATACACACACATATATGCACCATCACACACATTTTGATGCATGAATCTATAGATATGTACATTACATACTCTTGGGCAAAGCACTGCATCTAAGACCTAATTGTTTTTGTTTAAGAAAAAAGTAACAGGAGAATAGGAAATATCCCCTCCCCAAACATTTGAATGTTCATAACACTAATTAAATAGCACATCGGAATGTGCAAACATACTTATTGCAAAGTATTGTATAGATTTAGACGTCATTATAAAATGTTCTCAGTTCTATTTTGGTAACCTAAAATGTCGGTATATAATACCAAATTTCCAATTAAAGAGTTTAATATAAAAATATCAGCACAAAACTGTTTTTTCAATCTGTTTATTGTGTGAGCAACCCAAACTTAAGTTTAAGTGCTGTTGTAATTTTATTACTAGATTCCATAACCCTACAATTGATAAATTGTATACCATTTTAGGTATGTTTAATGAGATACTTAGAAATACTAAGAAAAAAATCAGTATTCAAAGGGTTACTTTTGTTTATAATAACAATAAATTATTTTATCATCTTCTTCAGTTCAAAATCCAGCTTTGAACCCGAGGAAGGCTTTCAAATCACGTTAATTAAATGGTGGTCCTTTACCCAGTAGCGGTTTGATTACCAATTACTCGAAGGATCTCTTTGTGAATGCCTCCTTCTTGCGTGTTAATATTTGCATCTCCGACTTGGCCATCCTCATAGCTGAAATGCAAAAAAGAAACATAAGACATTTAAAAAGACGAAACATTCAAAAATCACTTAAGCCACCTTAGAAGTGCTATTTGGCACCCAAAGTACAACTGAAGGGAATCAATAGCAAAGGAGCCATTTCTCTGCTAGATTTAATAATGTGTCTGCATTACCAAACACACGATTATGCTCAATAGGGCCCCGATTTCCCCTTCCTTCCTTTCTTAATTTCAACTTTTTCACCCCCACATAAAGCACGGCTTGTGATGCCGGAAGCACCCGTGTCCCTGGCCTTGCAAACATTTTCCCACAGTGGCTGTTATACGAAGCCTACCGTGGAGGAAACACCAGCTTCGGCTTTGCATTCTTTAGCTTCTAAACTTCCCAGCCCCACTCCAGCCTCAATCATTTATTTGTTTTCTCATCTGCGACACTCTTAGAAATGACTTCACTCTCTGCCGCTGCTCTTTTGCCATGCCTGCCCTCTCATCATCACTCTGTTGTGATCAGTGCTGCATTTTCTCTCTTATCTCTGGCTGCTCTACGTAGTCAGACTATACAAGACGTTCTTACTTAATGCTGGTACTTCACATTAGAACGCAAGTGCGCCAAGTGTAGCTAAGCTGTAGAAGTGAAAATAGAACATTAAAGGACAGCAGTTGCAAAGTCCTTTAAAAAGAAATAATTGCGTTTTAGATGATTCTTCATTTCCTCAAATAAACTTACTTGGGCAATAAGAATTTTCCAAGAATGAATTTTTAAACTTCCATGATAACGGTCAGAAGTAGAATAGGTGATGAATTAATTTTATTTCATAAAAATGACTTCAAGACAGAAGCTTTAGAGAAGTGGTAATTACTTCAAAATAGATAACCAGGGCTGTAAGCAGTCTCAAAGATTTATGCGCACCACTGTCTTTTCCTAACCACATAAAAATTCTCCTGAAATAGCACAATACAGGGAAATGAAATGGAGGGCATACAGCAATGAGAACCCAGGTCCTTACATAACCCACTGCTTAAACACCTAGTGATAACTGTATTTATATCGAATGTAGACTCCTAAGAACTGACCCACGGTTGCCTATCAACTTGTTTAATTCTTTCCGTATAAATATGTGCGCGCGCGCACACACACACACACACACACACACACACTCATAGTGAAACACCACCGCAAAGAAAAGAAAGGGATATGTGGTATACAGCCCAGTTATAATTATTTCGTCAGGAGATCAAACTGAAGTGTTCTGTTAATTAAGTGGAAAATGTTCAAGTGAAATGCTTTAAGTACTGTCCAAATCAAATTTGGTGCGTTGTGGCAAACTATGTAAAAGATATATTTTACAGGGCAAGTAAAATACATTTTACTGGCTTCTACACAAATCCCGGCTACCCACAGGACTAAGGGTAAGCCATCCGTAATACTGAGCCAAGGCTGGAGAGGCAAACTGGCTGGCAGGCTCGTTCCGAGGGAGATAATAGTGTTTACCAAGTCAATCCAGCTAGTTCCTCCAGGATCCGGATTTTGGAAAGCAAAGACACTGCCAAAAGGACAGTGGGAAGACACAAAGAAAACCATAGTACCAGTTACACATACAGTCCACATGTAGCTCTTCTCATTTTCCCAATATGCATTTATGTTTATTCTGGCTCTATGGCATCTATAGTAGGGTCTAGACACCTACTGTGTCCTCTGTACACAGGACACAAAGTTGAATAGGGTATTCTTGGCTTAACTGAGACCCAGTCTACCTACTACCATCTGTATTCCTTCCAACTTAATGCTGACCTTTGAGATTTGTCTGTAATGCCTTCTAACTTCTCATGTCTTCAAGCCACTGCAGTCATTCGTCTGATCCTACCACTCTACTGAGCGTACTGACAATGGTTGCCCACGGCCTCCTAGGTGAGGAATTCACAAGACTTTACCTGCTATGTGTGCAGTATGTGATACAGTGGACTGCTCTTTTTCCTAAAGTGAT
Source organism: Panthera pardus (assembly GCF_024362965.1). Lineage (NCBI taxonomy): Eukaryota > Metazoa > Chordata > Mammalia > Carnivora > Felidae > Panthera > Panthera pardus. The sequence goes on along the minus strand of NW_026526765.1, from coordinate 37,363,227 downwards.
ACTATCTCTTCACTTCCTCGTTGGCCCTGTGACTATTATTATTTAAAAAGATTTTTTTTCAATGTTTATTTATTTTTTGAGAGAGACAGAGACAGAATGCGAGTGGGTTAGGGGCAGAGAGAGAGGGAGACACAGAATCCGAAGCAGGCTCCAGGCTCTGAGCCATCAGCACAGAGCCCAACGCAGGGCTCGAACCCATGAGCTGTGAGATCATGACCTGAGCCGAAGTCGGACGTTCAACCAACTGAGCCACCCAGGCGCCCCGGCCCTGTGATTATTAATTCTCAATTTCCTTCACCGCATCCTCTTCCGTGGCCTCCCATTTCAATGCTGATTTTATCCACAATTCACTCTCAGTGTTTTCTCTTCTCATGATCTGCAAAATCTCAATTATTTCAATCCCTCCCACTGCTTTAATTGTCACCCACATGCTGATTCCTAAACTATATCTCTAATCCTTACACCTTTCCCTAACTGTAATTTTCCCACAGAAATCACAAATCGAGTGTATTCAAAACTGAACTTAACTTTTTTTACCCTGAAACTGCTTTTTTTTTATCCTAACAAAATCTCAATTTGGAGTACCATTGTCTACCCACTCTCCCAACAAGGTAACTTCAGTCCTTCTTGGTTCTTCCATGTGCCTGATTCCAGTAAGTCACCAAGTTATCTTGCTTCTGTTTTCTTAATTATTCCCGGTTGCATCTTCTCTCCATTTGATGCCATTACCTTCATTTAGGCCTTCATTATCATTCATCTAAATAAGGGATTTTCAAGTTTCAGGTTATGTACAATTAGCGGGTTCCGAAATTAACTTAGATTGTCCAGGCTAGCATTTTTCAATGAGATTATGGTAGAATAAGATACAGAACACTGAATGCACCACACAAAGGACACATTGTTTCTTCCCAAGTCACGATGTCAAACACATTTTCTTCTGTGGTGAGAAACACTGACCTAGATGATTATAATAACATTATAGCTGATCTCTCTGTCTCCACACTTACCCCATCATCTCTCCCCTAAGACTATTTTCTGCTCTGCTACAGTGATACTAATGGCCTCCACTTTACTTGCAGGACAAAATCCAATGAGACTGGCATGGCACACCAGGTCCTGCGGGACTCAAACCAAAACTTTGTCTCCAGTCATGTCCCACTCCCCCGACACCCTATGTCCAAATGGAAGGGTCTGCTACCCCCAATACTATGTGTTCATCAACACTTTAAAAGCATATGTAGTTAGTGGAAAGGAGACGAGACTCACATTCTTTAAATAAATGCTAATAATTTAAGACACAAAGAGCACAGGGTGAGGGGAGAGCAAGAGTGAGGGACTGAGATTGAAAGTATTAAGAAAAATGCATGTTTTCCCACTGTCTGTGAATCCCACAAGAAAGCATAACAGCTGTGGGTTGGAAGGATAAAACTGGCCCAGGCATCCAGGTGTCTTAAACTATGAAGCATATATAATAATAAAGGAAAGACAAACTACCATTTGATTGGGTCAACTGGCAGAATTCATATCTACGTAATACTAGTAGCATTTGGGCGCTTATTACAATATGGCATACAGAATACTTTGCAACTATTTATTAGTATTACAGACAAACACCCAGTTGTTAACAGTGAAGTTCATTTATGCCCAGAAAGCAACAAATTAAAAAAAAAAAAAAGAAATGGAGCAAGAATAATATCATAGGGAAATGATATACTTGACTAGGGTTTTCTGAAGAAGGAAAAAATGAAACCATCTAAAAGAAGTCTAAAATTACTTATGTTCCCAGGAGTATAAGAAGATTACTAAAATTTTAATAAAAAATAAACCAATCTGCCTAAAAAGCTATGAGAAGGAAAATAAGACAACAGATGGAATTTAGCTATCTGGAACTCTCTGGGTATGTTACAAAATTTCGTGGATAAAAACTTTTGAATGTATTGACATGTTCTATTCTCAAACTGATGTAGCAGCTTTGTGACAGTTTTAAAGAATGGCACACGTAAATTTGTTTCCGGGCTCCCTGAATCTGGAATACAGAAATAATAGCACTATTTTTCATTAGCAATAAAAAGAAGAAATTCACTGTGAATCAAATGATATCCAGCACTTCCCCAAAGTTCCTGAAGATATCTGATGCTGTAACAGCATTGTCTATGTCACAACTCATGTACAATTTCTTCATTACGTTGGAACATGCAGTCTTTTGTCATTGCTTTCATTTGCTATGTGTTGTTTCTTGTGAACAGAATCTGCACTTTACGAGGGGAGATAATAAAGTTATGCAAATAACTGTAAGGCAGGCATCAAGGACAAGCAAATTTTATGACGAGCAAGAACAAGTAAAGGGGCACTTGGGTGGCTCAGTCGGTTAAGCATTCGACTTCCGCTCATGTCATGATCTGGCAGTCTGTGGGTTCAAGCTCTGCGTCAGGCTCTGCGCTGACAGCTCAGAGCCTGGAGCCTGCTTCTGATTCTGTGTCTCCCTCTGTCTCTGCCCCTCCCTTGCTCACACTCTGTCTCTCAAAAATAAATAAATATTAAAAAAAAAAAAAAAAAGAGTGAGTAAAACTTAAAGACAGAAATCATGTCTGACTGGGATGTCAAGAAGACCCCTTGGAAAAGACCATGTAGTTAGGCTTGGAAGATTAGAGAAGGCTAAGCTGGGGAGAAGGCCCATCATTTGGACTGACGGAACAAAGGCACAGTAGTGGGAAAAATAATTCCAAGCTGCTCTCAAGAAACACCTTGGATAATAATCTTATTCAATCAGTGTTTTGTATGGAGAATTGAGGGAAAGTAAAATGGTCTCTATGTTGCAGAATACCATGTTTTTGTTTGTTAAAAACTACCAGTCTGTATGAACAAGGTATAATCAACACTCTGCTTTAGGAATATTAATGTGATATAAATAGTATGACCTTAAAATTTTATATGCATAGAAATGGAGACTATACACCAAAAGATTAGCTGTATTTAACTCCAAGTGGGGATATTACAGGTGATTTTCTTCTCTTTGCTTGCCTTTGATTTCAGTGTCTATACAATGAAGAGGTATCACTAGTCTAATCATCTTAATGTTTAATAAATCTGGCATTGTACAAGATAGATTAGGGGTAATGAGAAGCATGGAGAATAACTAGTAATCTTTTGGTGGACTCTGGGGCAGAGAATGATACATCCATGGAAACAAAGGTACTGAAAGGAGAAAACGGTAAAGGTATACGGGGAGCTGATAACTATAGTGCACAAGGAGAAAGAAATTAAGAACAAGAGCTCAGATTTCAAGTCTCTTTGATGTAAAATGACTGCAGAGATTGAGAAAGCCGAGAACTTGATTAGGGGATTTAGCAATAATGGGGTCCACTTTGTACACACTGATTTTAAGGTATGAGCAGACTTCTTGAGGGGAAATACCTAGCGAGCAGTTAAATGTGGGCATTTCATTCATTCCTTCTTTTCTGCTAAGCACTGTGCTGGGCACACAAAGACAAATGAGCCATACAGTCCACAACCTCAAGAAGTATACAGAATAATGGAGAAGACCATGCATAAGGAAGAATAACCCAATGACAAAAACATGCCCACGGCATCACACAGTAACACTAAGGAGCGGTACAAAGGAGTCTAGGAAAGTTTTAGGAAGAACGGAAGGCATATGTTGAAATTTAAAGGATGAGTAGGAATTAGATAAATTACTTTGAGGGTAGAGAGGAAGAGAGAATCCAAGCTCAATGGAGAAAGGAAAGAAGAAAAGCATGAAGGTGTGGGAATTGTAGTGCACAGTTCAGGTTGTGACGCATAACATCTGGAGGAGAGAAATTGTGGGCAATGAGATCTGGGGGGCATGAGGCTGGGGACTGGATCTCCTTGACTTTCTAAGGCGGTGGCGCTGAAGGAGGAACAAAGGGCTGGGGAGTTGTGTGGTTCCCTTTGTAAAAGGACACGGGATTTCGTCTTATAAGAAGCAAGCAGCTCCGAAAGAATCTTAAGCAGGAGAGTGATGTGGCAGTTTAAATCTTGGAAAGGGATCTGGGTTGCAGACAGAGAAATTGGATTTATTATAGTCTGGGGATAAAGCAAAGTTCCCGATCTTATCAGCTTGATGTCTCACAGCTTATGTCACACAGTGTCACTGAGCCATGACCAAATGGTTTGTCTTCCAACTTTACAAATAAGTTGTCTGTCTACTCACTATGTTCCCATTCAAACACTGTTTGTGGGTTTTGTTTGTTTTGTTTTGTTTTGTTTTTGCAAAATAATGATGAAAGTTCTCTTTCTTTTCATTTAATGGCCATTATACAGTTCTTATTTTACAAATTTTTCTTGTATCTTCTTTAGATATATATCAAACTTTGACCAAAAGTAAAAACCATACATTAGTAATCCAAAATATTGTCCTTTTCAGCTTTGTTTTTGTTCATTCATTAAAAATGTACTGACAGGCATCTCCGCATTGGGTACCTTGGGAAGTGCTTCAGGGCATGTAGGAGAGTAAAAGAAAAGCAAGAGTAGGGGTGCCTCGGGGGCTCAGTCAGTTAAGCTTTCGAGTCTCGATTTTGACTGAGGTCATGATCTCTCACGGTTTGAGCTGCGTGTGGAAGCCTGCTTGGGAATCTCAACTTCTCCCTCTCTCTCTCTGCCCCTCCTTTTGTGCATGCAGGCATCTTTCTCTCTCTCTCTCTCTCTCTCTCAAAACAAAGTATAAAAAAAATCTTAAAGAAAAAAGAAAAGCAAGAGCAGGGGTCTGCCCTTTGGCAGTTGATAGCCTCATGGAAAAGTCAGATACAATGAAAAAACTGAATTTTAAATGGAAGTTCTGCAATGTGGGGTGTAAGAACACCAGGAAGAAAGATTAATTTTAACTGGGAGCTGCATGGAAGAGGTGATATTTGTGCTAGACCTTAGAAGATAGATTTTGGATAAGAATTCCTGAAACGTATTTAGCCCTGAGATCTGCTTGACTCAGAAACCTGAAAATACCCAATCCCTTCTCTGCAGACTTACCTGATTTGGTCCTTCCCATTCTTAAGTTTCTGAACTTATTGGTATGTCTTGAAAAATAGGAGGGAGTGTATATACCTTAACTTTATCTAATAGACAACATATGGAAACAATTCATTTGAAGATCTACCTGCTCTAAATCAAAGAAACACTAAAGCATGAAACAGGTTGTAACATCAAATAAGCAGGATATACAAACCTAGCAGTTCTTAACCTTTCCTGGGTCCCAGAGAGCTGAGGGAGAAGACATATACTCTTACCTCTAACAGCTGTCACTATGGCAGGATGGGGTGGGGGTGAGGGTTAGCCGGGGGGGGGGGGGGGGGCATGGCACTGGACACACCTGTTTACTTGCCAAATTATCACTTACCTTATCCTCAATTTTATTATTTAATAATCCTATTAATGGGAAATACCAATAGTAAATCTTCCTTCTCTTGCTCTAAAATTCCCCATTCACTGTGAAACAGGCATGTTTGTTGCATATAACTAGAGTACAATATATCCATTTGGTTTTTGCATCTTCTGCTTCGGCGAGCCCAGCTTCTAGCCCCTTTTAAAAACTGCTGCCATATTTCTAAATATTGGCCTTAATGCCTTTGTGTACATGTGTCTCAAGCCCAATCAGAAATCAAACTTTATCAGGAATCCTTAGACACTTAAAATTGGTTACAATCTGTTCAAAACATCTAATTATTACATTTTGCCTAAAGCATTAAAATTTGATTAAGTTCATTCACTTTGAAATTATCCAACAAAATTTTTTTGAACTTATTCTTTTTTTTCTAAGTGATGTCTTCCTTTAAATTTTATTTTCAAAATTTTTTTTGATGTAGCAGTCTGTTCCCTAAAATATCCCCACAATTCTTCCTTCATTCTGTGTTGTTGTTTACTTGTTGGAAAGAGTATGAATAGGATGTTAAATTAGTGTTTTATTATCTCCATTCTAGAAATCAGATTAGCATGGAAATTACTGAAATATTTTAGTAGTTTCACTTAATAATAGATAAAAAAGAAGGAACACTAATTTATATCCTACTATCAGGTCAGACTTCTGAATGAGGAATCAGATAATGTTAATAAAAAAACCAGAATAAAATAATAAGAAAATAAGATTTTCTGTCTGATAACAGTATATTTGTGATAACTCACTTCTTTCTCTTCAATTTATCTTTTCCTAGATGCTACCACTCACTGGGGAGGCACATCACTCACAGAACTCTGTGATTATATCCTTTATAAAGAAGCTGATGGTTGTAATTAGAATGTACATTAATTAGTGAATGGATTCTCCTTTTGATGTGTTTGAATCTTATCAATTTTCCTTAATTAGTCCCTTCTTTCCTGAGGGTGCAGAGAAAAAGGATGAAATCACATTTGCATTTATAAAGAAATGAAAATAGGGGGCACCTGGGTGGCTCAGTGGGTTAAGTGTCTGACTTCAGCTCAGGTCATGATCTCACAGTCTGAGTTCGAACCCCACGTCGGGCTCTGTGCTGACAGCTCAGAGCCTGGAGCCTGCTTGAGATTCTGTGTCTCCCTCTCTCTCTGCTCCTCCTCCACTCATGCTCTCTCTCTCTCTCTCTCTGTCTCTATCTCTCAAAAAAATGAATAAACATTAAAAAAAATTATAAAGAAATTAAAATCATTATCTTAAGAGAATTTTTTTCTTTATACTATTTGTAAAGTATCCAAATATACTAGAAGAATTTTGTTCTCTTTTCTTCAGGTGGTCTTTCCTCAAATTTTTCTTCTAATAAATACAGATATCCTTCTCTCCAGACACACACATAATACACACCCAACACATATATCCCTACAGATTTATTTTACATATAATTTATGTAAAATTTCAAAGAAATAATGCTAGAATGCATACTTAAATATCTAAAGTTGATTATTTGGCTCAATACATTTGACTTTTAGCAAGTTACTAAAAGGGATAAATTAACATCAGGCTAAGGAGAGGACTTTGGAGTTACTTTCTAAATCCTAAGGCCACTCAATGAAACAACTTCGGGACTGGATGTGTCTTTGGGAAAGCCAATCTTCTAACAGAAGATAACAGTCACGATGGTAAAGAAAGAAGAGGGGAGGGGCACCTAGGTGGCTCGGTGGGTTAAGCATCCCACTCTCGATTACGGCTCACGTCATGATCTCAGTTGTGAGATTGAGCCCTGAGTCGGGCTTCACACTGAGCATGGAGCCTGCTTTGGGATTCTCTCTCCCTCTCTCTCTGCCCCTCCCCTGCTCACATGCACAGGCTCTCTCTTTCTCTCTCTTAAAAAAAAAAAAAAAAAAAAAAAAAGAGGGAAAAAAAGTATTTAATGAGTGCCTTTCAATGGAGATCTGCATAGCACCAACTTTGTGCTCATAATAACCTTAAGCTAGCATGCAGATAGCTTCTCTAGGAACCTCCAGACCCACATGGCATCCTTGTCTACCTTGCATTCTGACCCAGGAGACTGATTTGTACGGACTCTCTCAGTATGCTCCCTGGCCCTCTACTTTCTGGTAGAGGAAATGGGGAGTCCCAGCAGGACCTTGGCAGGAGGACAAAGTCCAGGTTTCCCTTAGCTCCAGATCCACAAGGGCACCTCGGGCTATGTGTAGACTTTCAAAGCTGCTGAACTAGAAAGGGTTCTCCTGCCAGGTCTCATAATTGTTTCTTGTTCTTGTCCTTTTGGCCCTAAGTATATGTAGTAACAACAGCTGTGGTGTTACTAGATCCTGGTTACTACACTAGACCATGGTTCCCCTATAAACCACACCTTTTTAAGTAACTTACTTGTGGATGATAGAAATTATGGTATTTTGGGGGTGACCGGGTGGCTCAGTCGGTTAAGCGTCCGACTTCGGCTCAGGTCATGATCTCAGGGTTTGTGGGTTTGAGCCCCGTGTCAGGCTCTGTGCTGACAGCTCAAATCCTGGAGCCTGCTTCAGATTCTGTGTCTCCCTCTCTCTCTCTCTCTCTCTCTCTGATCCTCCCCTGCTCAGGCTCTGTCTCTCTCTTTCTCTCTCTCAAAAATAAATCCATATTATTATTAAAAAAAAAAAAGAAATTACAGTATTTTTCATGGGCCACGGGTTTCCTGTTGGGATTCTGCCCCTTAAGGTAGATATATTGTGCTACCATATCTACTGATGATACTGTACTGTACCCACTGATGAAACTTAGGAAGGTTATGTAGCATGGTTAACATCATCTAACTGGTGAGCCTGGACACAAACTGTCTAACCAAAGCAGGCTTTTTCTACAACACTTATGGCTGCTTTGGCATTAAGAAAAAAAATCTATAGATATATATATGTCTCACAATACATAACTTATGTATTAATGTGTATCAAAAATACAGAAGATATATAAATACATAATATGTAAATCAGTATCATAAGAAAGTCAGTTTTCATATTATCCAAAAGAAAACCAGGCAGTTCATAAAATTTCCATTGTCACCTGTCCATTAGGTAAGAGATCAAATGCTGTAGGCATAGCATCCTACAGATACATTATACATCGAAGCAATCTTGCTGCAGTCATTTTGACATGGCTTATAAAGCGACCCAGTGCATTTTTCCATCTTCTGTTTAGAAGACTACATAAAAGTATAAAACAGATATGCTCAATTCTTCCCCGAGGGGTTTCCTGTGATAGGACCATGGATGAGGAAGAAACAGGCAGGGGAAGGGGTTGGGAGTCAAACAAAGATGGGTGAACATCAGACAGGTTTACTGGACTTATTATTTATTTAGGGCTGAAAACTAATGCTATTACATTTTCATACAGCTCTTTTGATACAGCTGTGTCAAAAACTCCACATCAGTATGTCCTGTATCAACTTTTCATAAGGACAGGGCATTCTCATTATTGTTTTCTTCATTCCCAGTTATCGTATTTTTAAGTCCATAGATAAAGATATGTGTGTATGTGTGTGTATATCTATGTTACATCTATCTGTGTGTATGTATATATACACATATATACACGTGTACATACATGCACACATAAATGGTTAAAGAGACAGGATGTTTTTCTTCAGTTCTTCTAAATTAACATTTAAATATCACTCTGTTTTTTAGAGCTCATTAAAATAAAACAAACATTAATATAATGAGAAATTAGCTGTCTATTATATATTGGCAGCTAAAATGACCAAAAAAAAAAAAAAAAAAGAAAAGAAAGAAAGAAATGTAGTCACTACTATCTCATTCATGGAGAAGACAGTAAGACACAAATGTGAACCTTTACACTTACACAAAGAAGAATCGTGTGCAGACATGATCAGTATTGGGGACGACCCATATCTCTCCATGTTTGTGCAGGTCAGGTGAGGTGATCACTGTAAGTGGAAGATAAAAGTAAAGAACTATTTTTTCTAAGTTACTATACACCTGGCTCTTAGAATCTAAAAGCAAAAAGAACATGCACAGACCAGCATATGAAAAATTGTTTAACCTAATTAGCTGTCAAAAATGTAGTAAAAACAATGAAATGTCATGTAACAATTTTATGTTTTAAACACCATCAGCGTAACAACAGGAAAGCAATCACTTGTGTATTATCAAAAGCAAACAGTCCTGACTCGGGAACTATGTGGAAAACAACTTGGTCTCCCATATAACTATCAAGGGTTGAAAACTTAAAAGGCAATTAAGAGTGGCTACTGAAAACTCTCAACACAAGGAAAAAATGCTTTTCTAGTCAAGGTCAGATTTTATAGCAAGAACAAAGAAAAGTGTATGATTTTCCAAATCGCCTATCGATTTTTCTATCCCAAGTTCAGAAGAAATGAATACTTTCAGAAGACCTATTTGGGTTCTCTTCTTGGTGCTTGGTTCATCTTTCCAATTTTCCATGGTATTATACATTCAAAAGCCAACTTAAAGAGGAAGGTGGCATATTAACACAAGAGATTAGTAATACTTGATCAGGAAAATATAATTACCATTCTGAGATATCTGCCAAGAATAAAATATAGCACTGTTTGAACTCTTGCCAGTGACACTTTGTTTTTCACCTTTAACGCTCTATATTGTACCTGTTTCCCATCTGTGCCCTTAGAGAAGGTCACGAGGAATAATGCTGTCACTAATGCATTATGAGCATTCTGTAAATATACTCAAATTCCTAAATACATATAACATAGAGAATTAATGCTACAAGGTTTGTAGAACTTTCAACGTACCTTCACATAAGGCGATGCATTTTAGGTTACGGCTTTGCAGGAATTGGGATTGTTGTCCTTTTTTCTGTGACTAAATTCCAAAAGAATTTAAAAATTAGACTGAAAATGGGGCAGTTGCTCAAGTGAAAAGAGAACTCATCATCGTTAAAAAATAATAGCCCCTGAGATAGCTCCAGATTAAAAAAAAAAAGTGTGGGGGGGGGGCTATCTAGACTAGCAGTAATATCCTTGAATTCTTTCTTAATGTCAAGCTATATTTGTTATATCATTTAATTTCTGTACATAATCATTATCAAATCACTCTCAAGATAAGTGAACTAAAAAGGCTAAATTAAAGTTTAACAGCATCACATCATAGAATTAGAACTCAAATTTATTTTCACTGGAAGCCTGGCATCCTTGTTTCAAGGGAAACAAAATTAAAATTGCATGGTCTTTTTAAACATTAAAATCAGTTATTCCAGATCATCTAACTAACCTAAAACCAACCCATTCTTACAGCACCATTAACTTAAGCTGCAGGCGTTTCAGAAAAATCTCATGTAGAAAATCTGTAGTTTTGCTTTGTTTTTAGATACTAAGTTAGCTATCCTTTTTTTTTTTTTTTTCAATTTAAAGTCACATTATTCATTAAGTAGATTTTTAATTGGTCCAGAATGGTTGTTTCCTCTGAAACAACAAGGGATCTGTGCTTGCTCTTTTCTCTGCCTGGAATGTTCTTCCTCCCATAGGGCTCATGGACTCACTGACTATAGGTCTCCACACAATAACCTGAGAAAGAGCACCCTTTCCTGACCAGCCCAGGGACAGTCACTCTGGTCCCATCTTCTATCTCACGGTATTAAACATCTCTGTTCCCTGATTTTTCTCCATTTTTCTCCACCACCTAGCATTCTATCTAAATCTATATTTAATTCATTCACAGCCATTCAACAGAATGTAAGCTCCCAAAGGAATTCTCTATTGTTTTGCGATCTATTTTTTATTATCACTATAGCCCAATGCTTAGCAGTCTCTAAAACATTACAGGAGAAGCTTAATAAATACTTGCTGAATGTTTACTGAATAAAGGCGCTCTGATTATTACACGTGAGGGTAAGTTTTGTTCCTTCATGCGTAATGACTATGTACAATGACTCTGAAGACTTAAAAAGCCAGACTTATTGATGTCCTGCTGGCTAATGAGGCTAACGTTCACTCATCACATCAGCCACTCGAGTCACTACAACACCTGTGATGTGCTGCTGCTTTTACTGCTTGAGGCCGGCTCGTCTTTGGCTGTCACCTTCTGCTTCTTGTTCATCCCTGAGGACACCAAGAAAAGAGTAATTCAGGAACAAAGCTGTATCATGCCCCTCAAATACAATCCCTTGACACTTTGCCTAAGATTTCATTGCATGGGGCACCAATGATCACGATGGGCTCCTGAAGGACCAGCTCCTGTGACTTGGGGTGGAAAGTCAGTGGGTTTAGAAGTCCTGACAGTGTTAGGAAGTAGAAAATACAGCTTTTTAAAAAAAATTGCATGGAAAATAGGGATAGGAAATTCTCTTGCTATATTTAGAAATCGATATATTTACAAAATTCGTAAATTGGTTTTAAGGGGCGCCTGGTGGCTCATTCGGTAAGTGTCTGATTCTTGATTTTGGCTCAGGTCAGATCTCAAGGTTGGTGAGATCGAGACCCGTGTCAGTCTCTGCCACTGACAGCATGGAGCCTGCTTGGGATTCTTTCTCCCTCCCTCTCTCCCTGCCCCTTCCCTGCTCACCTGCATGCACGCACGCTCTCTCTCTCTCGAATTAAATAAATAAACTCAAAAAAATTTAAAAAGTAAAAATGAAGCACACGCTTACCTGAGTAACCAAAAGATATGCTTGACATTGGACTAAGATAGATTCCACTTCCATACATTGCACCGTGGAGCTAAAAGGGGAAGAAGGGGGAGAGAAAGTGGGCAGCCAACGGTTTCAAAGGTTAATACTTTACTTAAGAAAAATTAGTCTCATGTTGGAGCATAAATTCTTAGAAAATGATAAAGCTATTTCCTAAAGGACTAATTTGAAAATAGGACTACTAATATCTTTGTGCTCAAAATTCAGTGAGTTGATACATAAAAAGTGATGGCCAGAGAAAAAAAATCTTTAATTTTAGAGTTTTCCACCTGATCTATGACAAAGTCAGTGAATTATTATAAAGTAACGTTTTTACCCAAAATATTCGACTCCAAAATACTGAAAACAAACCAGACTGCATTATATATGGTGAGGGTTTTGATTAGGACTCACATGCTAGTATAGCCACAAAGGAGCCTATTGACATTTTCATTACACAACACTGTAATCCCGTTCTTATCGCCTCTAACCTTGCAGGTTACAGTTTCATTAACTGAAACTCTTCCACTGTTCTAAGAAACTACTCAGAACAATTAAAATTCTCTCTCATTATCCCTGTCTTCTAGAACCCCTGTGCCCTATTTAGTATGAACTGAATACTAATCGAGTAAGTGTGTGTTTATGGACGTTTACATTTAACTGTATCATCTCAACTGTCACAGAGCGTGAGATCTGGCACAGGTGATGGGATTGAGCGTCTCATTTCCTGACCTCTTTCCATCCTCAGATGAAAATCAGCTGAATGAGAGTGAGGTAGGGTATTGGAGATGAAGGGAATAAATAAAGATGAGCACTATACCTGCGATATCCCGCTAACTCCCAGTGCTGCCCCAGAGACGGTAAAGCAGGCAACAGATAGCGCTTTGGCATCCAATCTCCATTTTGCTAACTCTTAGCCCTACTTTTTCTTAACGTATTCACACTTGGGCAGTGCTCAAGAAATCTGTGTTGAATTAGAAACAGAATGCTTGTACGCTTTTACTTTCTGCATGATAATTTTTCTTCTACTTAAGCTCAAAGTGACTTTACTGTTTTCTCATAGGGAATTCAATTTCTTTTCCTTTCCATCCCTATATGATGTATAGGTCAATTCTGCTTCAGTTATTTTGTGAACATTACTTACGCCTTTTAAAAATCCTATGTAATTTTTTGAAGCCCGCTTGCTTACCCCTTTTCACATAAGAACAAAACACCAGGACTGCTTATTGAACTCTAACACAAAAGTATATATGGTCTTGGTAAAGCATCCAGAATCTTACCTGCAGTCTAGTATTAGAAGCAACGACCAGACCATTCCTCAGAATAGAGTGCCAGTTTTCAATATGTGAGCCACTAAAGCACAGAGGAGGGGAAGGACAAGGTAAAACCAAACATTAATAATCCTCTAAAGTAGCCACAGTATGATAAATCATGTACCTTCAGAAAGTCCTGAATTTTCAAGTCAAGTATCAGGCACTGGACTACTCAGTGCTCACAGCCAACTACTACAAGTGAATGTTTTCCTCCCCACACATTTCTGGAAGACTGAGGTGAAGCTATATCCCCATCAGCGTTAAACCATACTCACTGAAATGCAAAGGTGCTTCCAAAGAGTTTTTTAGCAGCTCTAAAATTAGATTCTTTGGCTGGTGGACTGCTGAGAAGAAGGAACTGATGTGGAGTATGCATAAATTTCAGTTGCTGCCATTTAAAATAATGACAAATGAAAACATGTCAAAATTAACATAGAATCAGACTGATGACAATTTCAAATTTTACTGGCTTTAGAAATATCTAGATTCAAGCCACACGAATTTACACTAACAGGACCATTCATTAAAAAAAAAAAAAACCTACATAAATGATAAATCATATGGAGTTGCTGATAGGAAGGGTAATTCTTTAGGCTAATGGAAAAGGAACAGGAGACAGACAATCCAAAGTCATTTATATTTAGCTTTGGAATACATTGTGTAATCGTGTCCAAGCAGATCTGCCTTCCTAATTATGTTTCTTTTTGAGACTTTTATTACTGAATTCCCTAAGTATCCACTAGCTATTCAACTGGGGAAATATCTGAGTTTGCTAAGCAGAAAAGAAAAGTTAGTTCAAGATTTTAAAACTGCAAAAATTACCATCGTCATGCTTTATTTGCATATGCTTATAAATCTGGAAATTGCCTACATTCACATAGAGTTTCCCCTTTGTTCATGGAAAGAAATTAAAACAGAATCTTTTGAATTAGTTGCCCGACAAATTTTCTAATTGCTGCCCTTTCACTTAGGAATGTATTTGTATAGGAATACAATATAAAGGAATCTCACAGTTTAGACATTCACAGACAGGAGAGCTGAGATTCTGGATACTGATCTCCTTAGGTAATGATCACAACTGAAATCAGTCCATTGGCTTTTCATTTATTTTGTAAGCATATTAAGCTGATAAGGCAGTATCTTTCTTGACAACAAGAAACTGACAATGATAAAAATAAAAACCACAATACCTTTCTCTGCTCAATCTCCAGATTCCTCCTATCACTTGCAGAATAACTAAATGATTTCATATTGACCCTTTTACTCACTTAAAAGTTCAGGGCAGCAGCCTGAATTTGAATTTGATTTCTTGGGAAAACCTAGAGCTTGTGCCCATATGGTCATTTCAAACTGAAGAATGAGGCCTAACCTGAGATTACTTCCATTTCCTGGAGAGGCTGCCTAAACATCACAGGGTCAGTTCTCCCAACTAGTCAGGACTGTTCCCATTTCTGTATGTATATGTGAAAAAACAACTTACCCTGTTAACTGGCAGTTTCACAATATGTGACCTATTACTTGAAATAACCCTGAAATTAATTAAAATAATCCATCAGTCACAAATACATGCCAAATATATTTAAAGTTTTCTTCTTTAGTTGGCAAGTGAATGGAACTAACGTTTGCTGTGACATTAACTAAACTGAGTGATCCTTGTACTTAGTTACATCAGTTTGCTTTGTTCCTAACACAACTGAAAGAGCTCATGTAACAAAAAAGATAATATTTTTTATCTGAGAACGCAGAAGTAGTTCCTTACACCCTAAAAGTGTGATCTTTAATCATCACCCCCCTCAGACATCAGCAAAATGAACATTTCTAAATATATTTTCACATGACGATCACGTAAATACAAAGATTAGAAGCTGATTCCTACAACCGCTTCTTTGGCTCTTCCCTACATTGTCTAATTAAGAATGAGTTTTTACGAGATCTTTTTCTTTCTTTAAATATTTGAGGATCTTTGTGCTGATATATACAGTGGTTTACACACAAACTGTTATTCACCATATTTAGACACTGAGCTTGAAAAAAATTCAATTCAGGTATCTGAAAGAACTGATGATTTTATGCTTTTCAGTACAGAAAATAATAATAAGGAAAACTCTAAAACATTTTGGTAGATTTTCTTCTCCTTGAAAGATGCGTGACTAACAAACTGAAGAAAATGATCACAAATAAAAGTTGACAATCAGAGGCTGACTACAGGGGGTGGAAAAAAAAGATTCAATATTTGAGATTTTTACCTTCATTTTGAATATGACTTAATGTGAGAATTTGAAAAGTTAAAATGAAAACTATGTGTTATTCTACTCGATCCATCAGAATTTTAATAATAAGATCAAAAAAGGTACAAAGAAGAAAGACTGCCAAATCTAATTCTTAAAGTCTTATTAGAGTAAGTGCTCACTGTAAGATTCTAAGTGAAAGCTAAGTAATCAGACGCATTTTTTCTCCTTTGCTCATCTTTTCATTTTTTTAAAAAGGTTGTAGCATAGAATCAATCTCATGCAAATCAATCTCTCATAATCTTCACATTTGTGTTACTGCATGATGGTCGTGATGAATTCCAGTCTTTAAGTTTTTAGTGACTTCAAAGAGACTTGTACATAAAACCCTTGTAGGTATGGGGAGTAGATACTATTGTTTTCATCTTGCAAGTAAGAAACCGGAGGGCAAAGGGTTTTGTGGCAGGCATGGTAGGAGGGGAGCTCTCAAGCCACGCTCCTGTTCTCGCTCAGCCCTCCTAGGATCCCTGTGGGACTACGGCCTTGCCCCTCACCACGCTCACTCTGAGCAGGGCATCACCTGCAGCCGGCAAACAAAGAGCTCATCAAGTTTATGCTGTCCTTGTTAAGGGAGTGAACCGTACGAGACATACATTTTAGAAAGGTTTTCAGTAAGTGTTTGAAACAGTGAGTATTGTCACTCAGTCCTCACTTAACGAGACAATTAAATGAACCAAAACGGCTTCACCATTAGAATCCAGCTAATCACATTTTTTAAAATAACGGACAAACTGCCATCAAATACACTGTATACCTGTGTAGCGCGTAGGACAGCATTTTCTTCCCCTTGTGATATACAAGTTTCAATTAAAGTGAGAGTCATTACGGACTCTGATTATAAAATCACCAGGCCTCACAGGCTTGCAGAACTGTAGCATTGCAGGCCTCGTAAAATGGGGCCCTCCCCCTCCCCCCTCCCTGCTTAAAGCAGGCAGTAGAAAACGATGCCGTTTTAATGAAGAGGAAAACTAAAATTGTATACCATTGCAGCAGGGGATGAGCAAGGGGGTCCTGTTTATCCATCTGCTTCTTAATTTCGAGATACGGTGCCTGAAAAAAAGTCATTATACTTCGTGATTTCTCTCATAAATTCCTTTCTTCCTTTTTGTTTTTCCTTTTTGCAACAGGAAAATCAGGTTGAACAGGTGTACCTAATCTAGTTAAACCCGGAAGCCCGTGGCTGTGAAGTGGTAACAAACAGCAACAATTTACCCTTCTTGTTCCCCCCACAAGGCCAGGTGAACTCGGAACTTCCACATAGCACGATGGACTTGCGCCAACATTTTGTTACCCAGAGAGGTTTCATCAAGCTTTAGCCTGGCTTCCTGGTACTAGGCCATGTCCCTAAAGGTGATCCCGGGCATCACGCTGAGTCTCTGTTCAAAGTAATATAATGCCGCCCAACCACAAGAGGTATCTTGTCCCAACCTACACTGCCAACCTTCCGGTAATTCTCTACTTATCCCCCTGCTGCAATTTTCCTGTTCCCCACAGCTTCCTAGTTTCACTACTCCATGAGCCCCTCTTGGTCCCTTGCTGTACGCACTTTAAAAACCTCAGTCACCTTGGTCCTACTCGGAGGTTACCTCGCTCAAGCTGCAAGTCTCTCTTTCCCACTCCAGTCCTCAAATAAAATCTATCTCGCCACCTTTAACAAGTGTCGGGTGCCATTTCTCTTCGAAAATGACTGTTTTTAACTTTTAACTAACATCAAAGCAAACCTTGTATCATAGCTACTACTCATGCTCCTATCCTAGGGTCCTGACTTAGGTCTAGAGCTTTACAGGAAAAAACTGGACAAAATTTACGTAGGAAGAGCCCTTCTTTTGAAAGTTTTTCCTGGAATTTACCCAGACAATTAACCTTTTCAGAGAACAAGAGGCAATCTGTCTGTGGCAATTTAGGTCTATCTATAAGGTCAGTACATTCTAGAAAATAGGACGGTATTATGTTATATTTATTGGGAGAGGTTTAAAGATATGACACAGTGAACCCTGACGGCATCCCTACGAAGCACACACTGGAAGGCGATGCCACGTTGGTATTTACTATTTACCACCTTGACAGTGAAGAGGCTGAGGCATCGAGCAATTACGCAACTTGCCCAAGGTCACAGGCCACATCATCGATGAGTGAATTATACAACACACGCCTCTGACTTCCTAGGCTGACTCTTGATCGTCTCCACTGCCTTCTATTTAAAATAGCTTACACATGACCCAGAATAAAGGAAGCAAATTTTGGCAGAGAGCTGATCCCAGAGTCAGAATTTTGTAGCTATTTTTATCCAAGAATGATCCTGGTCTAGGGTATCGTATAAATACCCTATTACCACCAAAGTTTTTGGTAACACAAAAATGTTTACTGAACTTTGTGTAAGATATTGGAACAGGTCCTTTTTTCTCCCTAAATGGAAATGTGTTTTATTGTTTTCTTTGTCTTATACAAATAATAAATATTTGTTTGAAAAGGAATTCAGGTAACACAGAAAATTATGGACATAGAAAAACAACTAGAAAGCATGATGGCTTTTCAGCAAATACTCTAACGGGTGAATTGAAGATCTCCTCATTTACCATCGTCAGACACACACTGTTTGTTGATGCCTATTTGACTACATGGAATAAATACTATCAAAAGAATGAAATCTCAAATTTGGGAATGTTACGATGTACTCTGGGAGCATATTTTCAAGTAGAGTAAGGGTGATGGTGGGGGAGAAGGGAGCAGTGACACAGAAGTTTTGTGGGCCTCAAGACTGAAGGAATCTAATACTCTCTCCCCAAAGATAGCAAATGACCCAGGGTAGTATTTATTGTAAGCCTCCAAGGCCTCCAGGGCAGTGCAAGCCTTGAAACCACCCTATGCAAACCAAACCCATAATGTGTGCTGATGTCAATTATGGATTATTAATTTCTACTTATAATAATGAGTTGTAAGCCTCTCTCCAAATCTTTGGCAGTGGAAAGGCCTCAATAATTCAACGGTATGTGCTTTTCCAAGAGCTGGACTACAGCCCAGTGATCTGTTAGACTTTCATAATAAGCCACAATCCTTGCTCATCAAACTTCACCAAAGGCTCTCTAATGACCAAAAACATAAACTCATGCTCTCTGGGAGTCTTGTGTCCTCTGAAGTTGTTCTGAGAATCTGTGTTCTTTCTAAAATATTTATGCACAATTTACACTTGATAGAATATTTGTTTTTATTTTGCCATTAAATATGTGTTAAAATTGCTACTGTTAATGAAAATTGACAGTCTAGGAAGATGGTACCAGATTTAACCTTTGCCTTAAGATATTCTGACACACTTCCATATGCTCAAACTCCTGCAGAGAGAATGAGGATTATAATTATGCAATTACCCTCCAAAAGTCACTGTGGTAGCCCACCAATACACTGGTGTAATTTAATTAAAACATCCTAATACAACACAATTTTAATCTGTAAATTATTTAATTATACTCCCATCTAATAGAAAAGTCTACATTTCACTACACAGCCAATACTCTCAGACATTTGTAAAATATGATTTTACTCTAGCAAAACTGAACTGCATAAAACCACAAGGTGATATACTTACTTGTGTCATTTCCCTAATAGAAGTTATGCTATCCAGTGCTTTCATTACTCGATCATAGTTCTTCTTCTGTTTGAACAGAAAAAAAAAATAGTATTCACTATAAGCCTTTGCAAGTCTGCGCATTACTAGAGAAACATATTATTTCTGTATGTGGATTTTCCACCAGAGTCAATTTGAAAGCAATGTCTGTTGTGTACATAAAAGAGAAGACTTTAACAAGATGGTTTTGGGATGTAGGATATATAACTGAGTTAGAGAGAAGAAAAAAGAAAACAATGCCAATCCTACTTAAACAATACAATCCTATTTATGTATAAGTACATAAAATCATGTTTAGCCTGCAGGGGGAAAACTATAAATACAAAAAAGATATTGGGCTCCTGATTCTTACTTTCACTAAAAAAATTAAGCCATGATGTATAAAGTAAGCATAGAGTCCTTCTAAAATCCAAAATCCACTTTAAATATTACAAAATCATTTTGTTTTTATTTCCTTTTGATTGAAAGATTATTACCAAAAGAGTATGACTAGCAGGTGTATAAATGACACCACTTAACTGATGATTCATCTTCAAGCACACTGTGACTATGTGTACCGTTGTCACTTATGAAGGAAGGAAAGCTTTTCCAAGGACATTTTTTTATAGCCATTGTTTCTGGAAAATGATTTCAAGATGAACAGTGATAGAAACTAAGGCAATTTTAGCTCTCATGCAATTTGAAGATTTTGCTATTTTAGAAGGATTCCACCGAATCTCCACGAATATTTGTGAAATTGTTTTCTGAAGAAATGTTAGTTGATCACATGAATTAAACTTCCACTAACCTTCATATAACAGGGGAGGAAGGGGGGGAAGGCAAGGGATGAGGAAGCAAAAAATACAAAAGAAAAACAAGTCGGTCCTTTTACCCATGACCCTGAAAATGAGGTTACACTAAGCTAGAATCTCAAAAAATATAAAATGAAATTAATCATATCAGCCATTACAAACCAGTTTATTATAGCTGTTTACCTGCCTTCCATGCAGATGGGATGTGTAAAGATCACAATTTGAGAGGATGAAATGGGTCTAGGTTCATAAAGATGAAGTTCTAAAAAATGATTTTAAGAGACGGAAAGACAGGGAAAGTAACAGGATATGGGAAAGACCGAAGGAGGCCGGAAACCAAGTTTGTGTTAGAAGAACCGTATTTACTAAATGGATCCAGAGTCCACAGCAGGTCAGGGATGTGCCTGCCAAGGGAGGGATTTAGATAGAAAGAGGAAAGCTAAGGAGATTAGAATTTCAGCTGCTGTTACCGGAAACGGGAGGGGCGCGCGAGGGTAAGTACTCACCCTGGGGTTGAAGGCCAGCATCTGAGGATCGTTAGGATCTACCACAGAAGGATATGGCTCGAAAATGACAACTTTTCTAGGAGATTCCAATGCAGACCTACACATGGACACTAGTAGATCTACCACCTTGAAATACATACATAAGATAGTTACCATCCTTTGGGTTTCATCAAGTGCTCTGCCATTGTTTCTTCCTGTCATGGTACCTAGCATAAGTTAATCAGGAAAGCCTCAGCACTGCTATCAACTTCTCAGATCTGTAACTTACGGCTTCAGATCAAGTTTGAACAAACTTGACCACTAACTTAAAATAGCTGACATGTGTTGGAGTGCCTGGGTGGCTCCATCTGTTAAGCACCCGACTCTTGATTTCAGCTCAGGTCATGATCTCATGGTTTGTGGGACTGAGCCCCATAATGGCCTCTGTGCTGTTAGCTTGGGATTCTCTCTCCTTCTCTCTCTCTCTGCCTCTCCCCTGCTCTATCCTTCCCTCTCAAAATAAATAAATAAACATGTAAATAAAATAAAATAAAATAAGTTGCTCCCAATTACGTCCTAATATCCCTTTGTCATGAACACATATTATGCTCTAACATTGTTCTAGGCTCTGTGCACAAGAGAGACAGGTCCTTTCTCTCGTGGAATTTACACTCTAATGGAGAAGATGCATAATAAAACAAATCAGTTAAACAAATACATGTTTAAATACATTTCTGGTCATGTTGAATGCTGTAAAAATTAAGCAGGCATTAGAGACTAAGGCAATAGAGGGTGCTGTTTCTGAGTGGCTAGGAAGGTGTGATGTTTCAACAGAGACTAGAATAAAGATAGAGAGGGAGACCTAACTCTGGGGAGAAACCGTTCTGGGTGATGGAAACTGCAGATGCAGGAAATGAGTCTGACATGCTCTAAGAAGAGTGAAGCTCCTGACATCATCTTACTTCTTCCAGCTCTTTGCCTCAGGCCATTAATGACCTTCGTATGCTAAATATGATGGTTTTATTCCTATGTTCTTCTATGGCCTTTTCACACAATTTACTAAGAGGCAGTGTTATTTAACAGTTAAGGGTAAGACCCCCTCTCCAGTCCCCAAACCAATGAGCTTCTGGCCACGGAATTAAGAAAACAGATACTGTCTAAATAGAGACAGTGTGCCAGTGTGAAGACAGGGACATCATAAGGAAAACAATGGGCTTAATCTTTATAGAGAAAAAATACTTTGAGAAAGTTTTTAAACAGGCATTTTAAAAATGCACACAAAGAGTAAAACAAATTTTGATTCTTGTGGTTAATGAAAGGAGCACTGTGTGACCTAACAATAGCAGGGCTCACTCTGTTGTGTGTATACTCACAAAACACAGCCACCCAATCACAGCATCCAGAAATGCCAGGGACCTAAAATAATTAGCAACACTCAAACCATTCCATTGGGTATATGATCTACTAGTAATACTTCTCAAAGTACACAGACATACATACCCCCAAGACTCACTCAGAGAACAGTAGGACTGAAACTGTTAGTATGTTTTTAACACACTATTCTATTTATAGGTGTGTGTATATATAGGATTTCCAAGCAATAGATATAATAAAGACATAATAAAATCCTTTTTGTCTTCCATACCCACACTCACATTCCTTCTACCCCAGAGCGATGCACTTTAACCCAGATACAAATTGTTTTCAGCATTATCTGGTCTCCCAATAAAAGAAAAACAAATAAAAACTCCTAAAAAAGAATAATCAGTAAAATAAAATAGCCTCTTCTGAAACTCTGGCAGTGGAGAGGGAATTGGCACTGTCTTATAAAAATTTTCGAGAATTACGTGACACGGTCTGCAACTGAAGCTTTATAAAAGTACACGCCCTTTGCATATAGGGTCAAATGATCTTTGACAAGGGTACTAAGACCACTCAATGGAAAAGGATACTTTTTTCTACAATGATGGTGGGAAAACTACATCCACAAAAAACTGGAGTGGACCCTTATACCATACATAAAAATTAACTCAAAATGTAATAAAGACCTAAACCTAAGACCTTAAACTATAAAATTCCCACAAGAAAACATAGGAGATAAGCTTCATGACACTGAACTTGGCAACGATTACTTGGATTGACAACAAAAGCAAATACAGACAAGTGGGTGTGCATCTAACTTAAAAACATTGGTGCATCAAAGGACACAATCAATAGAGTGAAACGGCATAGGATGGGAGAAAATATTTGCAAATAAGATATCCGAAAGGGGGTTAATATCCAGAATATATAAACAGTTCTTACAACTCAACAAGAAATCACATAATTTAAAAATAGGAAAAAACCCAGATAGACGTTTCATTAAAGAAGACATACAGATGGCCAACAAGCATATGAAAAGATGCTCAACATCACTAATCATCAGAAAAATGCAAATCAAAACCATAATGAGATATCACCTCACAACCATTAGGATGGCTACTATCAAACAAACAAAAAAACAAACAAACAAACCCAGAAAATAATAAGTGTTAAGCACATGAAGAAATTGGGGTCTTTGTGTGCTGCTGATGGAATTACAAAATGGTGCAGCCACCATGGAAAAGAGTATGGAGGCCTCTCAAGAAGTTAATAACAGAACTTCCATATGATCCTGCTGGCAGTGACAATCCCACTTCTGGATATATTTCTAAAATAATTCAAAGAAGGACTTTAAACACATTTGCATATGCATGCTCACAGCAGCATTATTCATAATAGCCAAGAGATGGAAGCAATCAAAATGTCCATTGACAGTTGAATGTATAAACAAAATGTGGAATATACATACAGGAAATATTATTCAGCCTAAAAGAAGAAAATTCTGTCACATACTACAGCATGGGTGAACCTTGAGGATATTATGTTAAGTGAAATTACAAAAAGACAAATATTTTAAGATCCACTTATGAGGTATTTAAAGTAGTCAAATTCATAGAGACAGAAAGTAGAATGGTGGTTACCAGGGTTGGACGAAGGGGGTTTACATAAGGGGAGTTGTTTTAATGGATATAGTTTCGAGTTCTGCAAGATGAAAAAGTTATGGAAATCGGTTTCACAACAAGTTGAATATACTTAACGCTACTGAACTGTATGCTTAAAAAATGGTTATGATAGTAAATTTTATGTTATGTGTTTTTTACCACAAGAATAAAGATACAAACAGATACAATAATTAATAACCCGAACAATGTTCCTTCTTTCAATCAAATATTTATTAAACATCTTGTGCTGAAAGCTTCAAAACAATCAAAACTACCAAAAGTTATATGCATTCTTTTGCCAATAATTTCACCAGTGGAGTCAAGCAAACTCTAATGAAATAATGGATGTCGGGGTAGAGAATTTAATTAGAATTATTTCTGTTAATATATGTCCTAAGCTAACTTCAAAGAAATAGCATAACTACAATAGCAAAATCACATGCAGTCTACCAAAGCCTCCTACTCCTGGCTTCCTGGGTATAGAGCTATTGACTGGGGGCAGTTGCTCTGCGTGGGACATTTCTGCCCCTTTTGTCCAGGTCAGGCTGTATGATTAGCTTCAATCACCTCAATCAATGGACTGGCAGCGGGAAGGGGTGGAGCTGAAGAAGCAACAGGTGCACCTTCTCAACTTTTCTCTCCACTCTACTATCAGACAGGTACTTTAGACAGCAGAGCAGACGGTCCAGTTCCCTCAATCATCACACAGAAAGCTGCCTAACAAACATTCTAATTGGGCAGCAGCGTAAGCCAGAAATAAAAATGTCTATCATCCTAAACCACTGTAATTTTATGATTTATCTGTTGCAGAAGTTAGCATTCAGAATTTTTGAACAAGGAAAGGTTTGTATAACACTGGATTTGTATTCGTCTGCATGTGTTAATTTTTCAATGAAGGAAAGTGTCTACTTTAAAAAATAAACATTAACAAATGACTATGATTTCTTCTACCACAAATCATGTATTTCCCCACTCTCAGCATTTAAAATGAGAGATTCTTAATAGGACCTCAGCACATATGGTGAGTGGCGTAGCCATCAGGTTACACACATCTTTCCTCTTAGCCCAAATAATATAATTGAAGAGGCAATCTGGAGGCTAAGATACTTAGGATAGAGAAATACAGAATTCAGGCAATGGGAATTAGGCCATTTGTTGAGTGAACAGAAGTCTGTGGGCTTACAGAATCACATGCTGCCACAGGCCATTACATACAACCCAGCTGGCAGAGCAAGACTCTGCACCCTCCCCCGCAGGTAAAGGCGGCCTAGGAGCACTTGCAAATGAGAAAGTTCAAGTCCAGGTGAGCAAGAAAGGCATGTACAGGAGTGGCCTACGGATATATAACGTATTCTGTAAAAGAGGCGTATTGAAAATTGAAGATCGATGGCCTTCAAACATTTCAATATGGATTCCTTTTTTCTTAATCATTTATATGAGATCCCAACACACACACACAAAATGGAGCTGTTTTTGTTGAAACAGTATTTGAGGGTTTGGAATCCTAGCTGCTGAAACACACTCGTTCCAGGATAGCTTCCTTCAGTGTCCCCCTAAGGAATGTTCTTGCAGCCTCATAGAACCATTTAAAATGTAGGCGCCAACTGATGCAGCAGGACTACTGAGATATACTAGAAAGAGAATCTGTTTCCACCTAATCTTTGGAATTATAAACAGAATATTGGGTACTTGCTTTAAAGTAGTGAAAAGAATATTCCACTTTGGAGTAGAACCACTAAGTTGATATGGCCGAGTAATTGTGTTTTATAACTATCATGTATAATCCAAAATTAATCTCTCTTTAGCAAACATTATTTCTTGAGATGTATGTATAATAAGGGGGGGAAAGCACCTAATCTAATATTTTATCAGCCTAGCCTACTTGCTGGCATGATGTTAATTTTCTTTCTAATCCATTATTTCTTATTTCCAGGCTTTAAATCCTTCCCTTTTCAAATGGTCTGAGGGACAATTTACATCCACTAAAATGCACAAATGTTAATTTTACCACTCAAATAATTTTGTATACATACATACATACATACATACATACATACATATACCTATTATATATATACATATATAAATACACACACACATGCACACACACTATTCATGTAAAATACATGTATGTATATTCACAAACACACACACACCTGTGTAAAGCTTAATCATCTTTACCTAGCTATAAATAGCATATAGTAAACTATCTTTTCTTTGAGCAATATTAGTTCCAGTTGGTAAGAAAAACTTTCACATTAAAAAAAATAATAAGGAAAGAAAAATGACCCACATGGTCAGACACATTCGAGAAACCCTTAAAGTAGTGGCTACTCATTTTCTTAGTTTCCGTTTTTCTGAGAGCCTTTAATATGCAAATATGTGCATTTTGGGTGTAGGGGCAATATCAATCTGTATTTCTGAAATTTAATCATGGAATCTTTTTTGCCACATGACATACAATCACTGTTCTACTGGTTGTATTTTTATTTCTCATTTGTAACTCATTACATCACAACTGTTTTCCTTAATATTTCTTCAGGTGGATATATCTCAGTTTAGTTAATCAGTGAAATAATCAGGTTAACAGAATGTACGTAAATCCACGAGGCCTGCGCTATCCATATTTACCGTTGTACCTCCATCTGGTGCAATGCCTGTTACAAAGCAGGCATTCAGTACTTGTTGAAAGAATGTCTGTTATATGATCATTTGTTCCCACTCATCTTTGCAAATTTTAAAAATGACAGATTGGCAATTCTTTTCACATTTAGTTTCCTGTTGATTTCAAATACAGCTGAATATTTTCTTATGTTTCTTTACTAACTATAGGTCCATATTTGTGAATCGTGCGTTCATTTCCTCTAATAATCCGTTATGATCTTCATGGTTTTCTATTTTTATGTGCTTTTATACATTTATGTTTGAGGGAAAATAAACTTTTTCATAATTATCTCTTAATGTTCACTATTCTTTCAAGTAGAAAACGTGAAATATGTATGGACTCGATGCTGGTGTTTTCCTTTATGCTTTCCTGAAACGGCATAAACGAATAAACCTGACACACTGTTTACTCTCCTCTAGTATGTACACGGTATTTTCAAACAAAACTCTTTAGGCCATTGGGAATTTGTTTCTACCAACAGTGTAAAGAGCTAATCTGTTCCCCCCACCCCACATTACAGGCCATTTGTTCCCACTTACTAAATCATTTTTACTTTACAACTTTATATGATGCCTTCTTTAAAGTATATTAAGTATATCTTTAACAAGATCTGTTTTGGGGATCGTTTGACATTCTATTCTTTGCCAGTACTGTATTTTTTTTTAAATATAAGATTGCATAATATTTTTTTGTATGTGCTTGGTCTAGCCTCCCTTAATTAACATTCATAATTTTTTTTATGTTTTGTCTGATTTTTTTTTCTTATAGATTTATTAGAAAGTTAGGTTCCATGAATAAATTTTAAAAATCAATTGAAATTTTGATAGAATTGCAACAAGTAAATTCTATCATCTTTATAATATTTTTTTCCTTCTGGAAACATGGAATGCTTCTCCACTTCCAAGTTGTTTCATTTTTTTTTTTATATTTATTTGCCTTCCTATGTCGTAAACACTGCTATTGTAAAATTGGATGCTTTTTCCTATATGTTCTGCCCTTTATCTTTTCACCTAAGTTTCAGGAATAAATTAGATTCCATTTTATGGTACCATAACTTAACAAATAAATTTTACAGAATACATGTGCAAGTGTTTCGATATTTCAACTTCACCGTGAAAGAATCACAATTATTTTTTAAACAACAGAATGTGGGTTTAATTTCTTCCCTTGGCAATGGCAAAATGACAAAACACTCACTAGATAAAGATAGCAAAATTGAGTTTCTATCTATTAAAAAAAAAATCAAATGCGGGTTGTTTTTTAATCTAACGTCAAACTATCAAATATTTGTCCAAAAGACTGAAGGAAACTAGTAGGTCAGAACAAGTTTTTCAAATCAGAGTAAGGAATAATTAGTATTGCGTGTTACTACCTGAGCTCCAGTTGCTATCTCATCAGCAGCTTCATTCATTACTCCCAGGGTTTGAAAAGCAAATACACAAAGCTCTCGTTCACACACAGTGGGCTACAAAAGAAAGGGGAATGAGTTACACCACTGTTTTCCATTGCCCAATTCCTAAATTAAATTTATGGCATTCCATGTAATAAATAATGCAAAAGTTTCAGAATGTTAAAAAGAAAGGAATCCTACGACTTGGTTTAATACATTTCTAAATTTAGGTAACAATTGGTAAATAATCACCTAGTGATACAGAGTCACCAATATAAGAAATCCATTTCAAATAGTTGTAGGCACTTGCACTCAGAACTTTTTAGCAGTAGATGGAAAATACATCTCTCCTGCTTAATACACATTTGCATCTGAGATGTATAAAAAAAGGCAGACACCTAAGCTGGTGATATCCTTAAAAAATGAGGTTAAACCGAACAGCTATGTAAAATAAATATACAGAGAAGAATTCCACTTTTCCCTAGGTAGTTTTCTTTGGAAGAAATAAGCATGACTCTGCTTACTTGTTACCCAGCTCTTGAAAGATTGGTTTTGGTGCAAAGACTTGTGACTTCAATAACCTCCTGAAGTCAACAGCACTGAAATATACACTCTGCAATTGCTTTGGAAAAGTTCTCATCTTTCAAATCTAATATAGTGTCATCTGTTTGATTTATCTTATCTCCCGAGTTACATTGCATTAGGTAGCTGATGAAGCCTAACGATACAATCCATGGTGCCGCTGCCTAGCAGACAAAAGGCATTTGTTAGTGCCACTGCTTCTAAGCTCACTCATTTCTGAGGACCACTTGGTCTAGTGCTTATCCAGTGGGAAGTATGGTCCACCCTTTATATTCAAAAAGGGTCCAAGTGGTGGCTTTGTGTACATAAGCATGACCAATCACAAACATTTCTGGTTTGACGTTCCCCAAAGAATTTTAGGGAAAAAGGAACTGATATATTTCCTTCATCCTCCTTAAAAGTGCAGTTTGATTACATTTCAGAAACAGCAGGAAAAACTACCTATGAGAGCAAATTAATTGGAGAAAGTTCTTCATCCATACTCAAGCTATATACACACTGCTATACATAGATGGATATACTTAGAGCAGACTGTTCAATTTCCGCAATTTTTTGTTTACTTAAGTGTTTAACCTATTTTTTATCTTCTATTTTTTTGTGTGTTTATCTATGTGTATGTATGTCTCACACTCAATTTTTCCCAGAGACATTGGATTGTTTCTTCTCTTCACTTTCTAGGAGCATGATATGGTCTGAAACAGTAACAGAAACTACTGATTGTACATTTAGTGTAGTGCCAAACACTATACTGATGTTGAGGATAGTGGAACAGTATACCACCGAGGGTCCAGGGGGAAGATAAAACTGTGGCAATCATAAAGAGCCCTAGGAATTTATTCATGTAACAGCTACCCAACAGCGTTCTCTGAGGAAGTAGACAGGGACACAGATGGTGTTTTTAATACTACTCTTGTCAAATAACCATACATTTTTATGAATAAAATCCATCAATCCCAAAGCTAAAAATAGGATAAAGCTTATTTAGTGTATATGAGTAACAATTGGCTTTATTTTGTCGTTTGAACTTTTGGTAATCAATTACATTTACTTTGTGATCATCCAAATATGTATGTATGTATGTATGTATGTATGTATGTATGCATGTACATGTGTATTCACACACAGATTCCAGGAAATGTTTTAAAACAAAAGAAACTACCTTTTTCAGTACCTGATTATTGCTTGAAACAACAGAAATAAAGATGAAAGAAAATACTTCGTCCTATATTAGATTGGATGGATAAATTTTTATAATTTTAACTCGGGAAAAATTTCAAAGACTTAAGGAAAAAATATAATAGTTATTGTTACATATCTCTATCAGCCCACTCTGTCCCCAATCCTAGAGATTCATGTGCCACCCTGGTTTGTGTCTCAAATAATTTTCACCAGTTCCACCCCTGATCTCTTATTTTTTTTTATCCTGGGTAACATATAAACATTTCAATGTTTTCTTTCACATTTCCTTTTCATCCCCCTCCCAGACATGATTATATCCAAATATCCTAATCACGTGGACTTACCAATGGACCCATTACTTTAAATAATAAACCTACAATCCTAATGATAAAGCTATGGCTTGATTACTTTATGGACGCTTCTTTTCCCTTCTTGCATCTTTTTGATTAAAATGTATAAAGCTGATTTATAGGAATATCCTGTTTCTGCAACTGTCTGAAGAAGGAAATCAGGTACCCTAGAAAATTTGGGGGGAAAAAAGAAATTTTGCTACCATACTAAAAAATTAAAACTGCACATTATATTCTTACAAAAATAATTTGATCTTCCCTTTTTGTAAAATGGCAAATATAGAGGTAGTAATATGGTGATTAACATATATATAGGTTAACACTGACCTAAATAAATACTAGTGAATCGTTAAACTAACACTTCTGTATTTATTGCTCATTTTACTAGAAAGTTCAAGACAGTATTTGAGACATAAATCAGTTTCATTTTGAGATAAACATTTACAAACTAGGTTTTGTAAGCCTTTGACTTTCCCTTCTCCCATGTTTATCCACATTTTATTTGAGAAATTCAAAATGTCAACACAACATAGCACCCTAAAAGAAAGTTCTCAAGTCATATTAAGTAAATCAAGATTAGACATCTCCTTGCTCACAGAAAGGATATCTTATTCAAGAAAGAGAAACCAAATCATTCTTCCCTATTGAAACATAAGATTTATATAGTGGATTAGCGATCTTTCATGTTAGCTGACTCTTAGCTAATCCCCTACCCCCAACAAATTCTATTACTATACTATTTATACAAAAAACTCTAGCATTAATTAAAAATAGAACATAGTTGGGGCATCTGGCTGGCTCAGTCGGTAGAGGATGCAACTCTTGATCTCAAAGTTGTGTGTTCAAGCCCCACACTGAGTTTAGAGATTACTTGAATGAATGAATGAATGAATGAGCCCCCAAATTTACAAAAATATATTTAAAAAAATAGAACATGATCATTTAATAGCTATTACTACACATACACTTTAATACAAAGTGTATAAGCCTAAACATAACCAAACATGTACAAAATTTATGAGTTTATTTTTGAGTTTACAATCAATAAGTTTCCATTTGCAAAATATTACCTATTCTTCATGTTATTATATTGCCCTCCAGCAGTTAGTTCTTATAATTTAAACTATAAAACCATGCCAAGTCCTTCTTGCCATTGCACATACATAATTTTTTTTGCAATATAATATTCATTACGCACCATTTAAACACATGGAGAACTTTATGCGTCCCTGAGATTTATTTTAGAAGTTTTTAACATACATTTTAAATTTTGTTTGAATCAAAACAATTTAAATGTGAGCAGTGAAAACATATTTCAAGAATGGTTAAGCCCTAAAGAATATTTTAGAACCTAACTGCATTGTAGAAACTTTGTGTTTTCAATGAATTTAAATCACTTCCCACTGAAAATAGAAATGATAAACCTCAAGAGACTCTAGCTACGTATTTATACTTGGCATGGTGTTGGTGAGTGGTTTGCAAACCCTTTTTTGCCATCCTCTTTCTGTTTAAACAAAGTTTTTCATGTAAGCCCGATATACAGAACAGTAACCAGAAACTGGTTACTATTCCAGTTGAGGCACATGTGCACAGTTCAGTTTTCCTATCTGTAAACAGGGATTTAAAAAAAAAAAAAAAAATCACACCTAGCGCATCAAGTAGAGCAGAGGACCAAGAAAGAGAACCAAGTAAGATAAGGTTCATAAACTCCCCCTGAGGTATACAGAGCTGTTTCACTATTAACAGCATTAGGGAACTTGGATAAGCCGTGTCTTCTGTGTGTTGTAACCCAGTGTGTGTACAAAAATAGGTTTTTAATGAAAATTTTCATTGAGGCTTATTATGAAGTAGTGTTTTTATTTTTATATCCATAGTTTATCCAAACCCTTAACTTATTGTTAAAACTGTTCTTGCTAAAAAAGAAATGAGCAGCGCAAATAAAAATTCAAAATTAAAAAACTAGTATTGAACACATATGAGAATAATGAAGAATATCTACTGGAAACTCAAAACCTACAAGCCTTCAGCTCTTTGTATTTCTGACTTTTATAGTTTATGCTTCAGGTTCTTTTCGTGGTTTGGAAGAGAGACACATTCCAAGGCGGGGTGGGGGGCTGGGGGGGGGGAGGTACTGTCCATTAAGAAAGACAGGAATCCCACAGAGATCAAGACAGATTTATAGTAAGATAGGCCCATGCATGTTTAAGCTTCTCCACTGTCTCATATAACTTAAGTTGTTGTTTGAGCTTTAAAATCAATTTCTTCTACTCAATTTGGATGTTAAAAAAAAATCATATTTCTGAATTAAAGGTTTTTTTTGGTATAATTGTTATTTATCTTAGGTTGTATTTCAAAACTTGAAATCTTATTTCTGAGACATGGAGCGGGGGATGGGAGGATGGGGTGAGGAGGGAACAGGATGTGCTTTTTCATTCATTCTGAAAATAAGAACTTAAGCTACAAACATTTGTCTAAGGTCCACAGCAAGGCTGGATACACAAAAATACAGATTGTCGGGTTTCTCAGCTGACTTTGCTTTAATAGGATTGGGCGTTGTTCTTGAATAATGAAGCAGGATCTCGGGCCTAATCAGTCCATCCAGAGCAAGGAATGTGGAACGTTTTCACATGACAGGAGAAGAGAATGACATCCTACTTTTCATATCCCATGTTGATCAGGGAAATGGGAAAGTCTAGTAGCAGGGACACACAGAATGATTGCCAAGTACCAGTGATAAAAACTTCTAACTGTAGGGACACTAACCCACACAACCACGTACGTGGTTTTCTCCCACCGGGTTCAGCAGCCCTTATGCAGGGTTCAAAGAAGACCAACAGTTGCACTGATTCATGGTGTTCAGAGTGAGTATAACAAAAAGACAAGGGCACTGGGAAGTTACAGGCTGATAAAACACTGGTGAGTCTGGCAGTAAGTTCTTGTTTTCGCATTTTCCAAAACCTCTTGATGAAGTGTTTTTAAAGCATTTTAAAGCATCTCCCAGTTTGCTGCATTAACATTCTAATTGATTTCAAAATGTAGAGAACCAATGATTTGGTTTGGGTTGGGTTTTCTGATCATAATCCAATCTGCATTGTCAAATGGAAAAACCCAGGAAAATCTAGGACTAGACCATCCTTGTGATGTTAATATGAATTTTAAGCAGATTCAAAGTATTACAAGTCAGGTCTCATGCCTGGGAGTGATATTTATAACCTTCGTGAACAAAAGCGTTAAGTGGAGCCTTGTGGTATTTCTAAATAAGTAAACAGTGTAGTTACCTGTGTTGCAGAAGGTAGGACATGCTTACCCCGACCTCTGAGTAAAGTGACAGAATAGTACAAGTAGTGACCGAAATGTTAGGACTTCTGGGGAATAGTAGTGAAAGAGGACTTATATAATCCGATAAATAATCATGCTTAGAGAAAAGAGAAAAAATATAAGACACAGTTTGGCTTTGGAAAGAGAAAAGTCTAACAAACATAATGAACATTAGGCACAGAATTCTATGGAAGCCTGAGTTTTATCTAACCTGTTTCATCACCAAATGGGATATAACTTATCCTCTTTACATCTCTGGGAGCCACTGCAGCTTGTAATGCATCCTTTAGGCTGAATAAATGGTCAATGAGTCATTTTAATAATATATACCCCATAAGAAATTTTATTTGTAATAATTTTACACATTTCTATTAAAATTACAGTAGAACATACTGCAATGTAAATATAAGAAAGATGCAGAATAAATGAGTATGCCTGATTGAGGTTCAACATCTGTTTTCAAACAATCAAGAGGCAGTTCTTTCTGTTTACTTTTCTTCCTTTGAAGATCAGATATTCCTTTGACTTTCATTTCCTGACCTGATTTCATCTGTCATTTACCTAACTATTTAAAAAACCCAAGTAAGTTTTCTGATTTCCTTAGTATGAGTCTGAATCACAGCAAAAGAAAACCAGCTGATAGCTAGCTATACTTATTTAGAAAACATCGTTATTTACAAAAGCCCTTCCACTTCTACAAAGAAACAGCCAACTTCACTGGTGCAGAATAAAATAGGTAAAACAAAACTGGGAGCAAGGTGCAGAAAATACCAATAGCAATTAGGATATTTCTATCACTTACTATAGGAATGAGCTGCCATTAACTGAACCGTAAAGAGCAAACTCCCAGTGAAACGTGTAGTAAATTTCCAGGATGTAAAAGTAGTCAGTTCAAATACGTGAGTCAAGAATAGCATTACGGTTAAGAACCATGGCTTGGTGCCACTGTCCCAGGGCTCAAATCTTGTGTATATCGCTTACCAGCAGTGTTGATATTAAATAAATTACTGATTTCTTCATCTGTGAAGCAGGGGTAATAATAATACCCACCTCATAGGGTTATGATGAGGATTCAATTAAATAATCCATGTAAAACACGTTCAACACACGATCACATAAAAAGCACTCAAAAGCATGTGCCATTAATAACATTACTATTATCTTCTGGAGTGAAGATTGCATTGCCCTAGATCAAGCAATGGGCCAGGATCCACAGAGGAACATTAACAAAGTATAAATGGACCTCCTGAATGGGATAAACTAACGTGACCAAAGCATTCTCCTTATTTTCATTGTAACTACACATTTCCATGTATCACACAAAAATAACAAACTTGCACAAATATTTAATAAACAGATGCTAATTTAGTTAATTTAGGTTTCAGAATAACATTGTATCTCTTCAAGAGAAAAGCTAACTGATAAAAAAATAGTGTATGAGTAGCAAGAAAAACTTTTTATATAGGTTTCCCATAAACAAATATATCATACAATTTGACAGATGATTATGATCATAAATGGCTATTCTATGTTTTTTTAGAGTCTAAATCTTGAAATGCAAACAAGTTCTAATAGAATTGTCTCTTTCTACGCTTTGTAATTTGTCTTTTCAAACATATTCCCAAGAACAGGACAAATTTCTCTTAAAAAGTACAGCAGAATCTAGCATGGTGCCTTATACTTAGGGAGTTTTCAATAAGCATTTATGATGCAGTTTTGAAATGAGGCAGAAGCAGGTTCGAAGTCCAGCTTTTACCCATACTTGCTGAGTGATGCTGAACAAACTGCTTAACCTCCTTCAATCTTAATCCCCTTATTTGTACCATGAGCACAAAAATACACAAACCACAAGAGTTCTGTGAAAATCAAATAAGGAAGCAATATGCAAAATATGTACACACAGTGCCTAGCACACAGCGCTCATGTCATCCGCAAACAGAGATCATTTTCGTTTTTCCTTTACAGCCTGGATACCTTCGAATAATTTTGCTTACCTAACCGCCCTGGCTATAACCTCTAGCACAATGTTGATGAGAAGTGACAAGAGCATTACAAAGAATGAACTAACTTAAAAATAAACTTATCCAAGGTTGTGTGAGACCCGAACACTGAAAACTACAAAATAGGGTATAATTTAAATAAATGGAAAAATTTCCTGTGTTCCTTATGGACTGGAAGGGTTACAATTTTTGTTAACTCAGGAATACTTCCCAAATTGACCTACAGAGCCAGGGCAAAGCCATTCCAACTGCCTTTTTTGGCAGAGATGGACAAGCTGACCTTAGAATTCATACAGAAATGCAAGGGACTCCAAATAGTGAAATCCAATCTTATAAAAGAAATACAAAGTTGGAGGACTCGTACTTCTTGCTGACAAACTTAATGCAAAGCTACAGTAAACAAGATAGTGTAGTACAGGTGCAAGGACACACATACAAGTCAGTGGGATAAAATTAAGAGTCCAACAAGAGACCAACACATCTACAGTGAAATGATTTTCACAAGGGTGTCAATATCATTCAATGGCGAAAGAAGGTCTTTTCCACAAACTGTGTGGAGGCATTTGGATACTACATACAAAAGCATGAAGTTAAAATCCAATCTCACGATACACAAAAATTAACTCAAACAGGATCAATGACTTAACTGTAAGATAGAAACTATAAAACACTTAAAAGGAATTAGGCAACAGTTCAATTGATAAATATGGACTACATAAAAATTAAAAAATTTTGTGTGTCACAGGACACTATCAAGAAAGTGAAAAGGAAACCCATAAAATAGGAGAAAATATCTTCAAATCACATATCTAACAAAAATCTAGTATTCAGAATATATAAAGAACTCTTAAAGCGCCTGGATGGCTCAGTTGGTTGAATTCTGACTCTGGATTTCAGCTCTGGATCTCACGGTCATGGGATTGAGCCC
Organism: Panthera pardus; assembly: GCF_024362965.1. NCBI lineage: Eukaryota > Metazoa > Chordata > Mammalia > Carnivora > Felidae > Panthera > Panthera pardus. Next base: position 37,327,235 of record NW_026526765.1, on the reverse strand, counting down.
TGCGTCGGGCTTCACGCAGAGCATGGAGCTCGCTTGGGATTGATTCTCTCTCTCCCTCTCTCTCTCTGCTCCTCTCCTGAATGAGTGCATGCTCTCTCTCTCTCTCAAAATAAATCAATAAACTTTAAAAATAAAAAAGAACTCTAAAAACAACAAAAAAGAAATAGTCCAATTAAAAATGGGCGACAGATAAAAACAGACATTTCTCCAAAAAGATGTATAAATGGCCAATAAGCACAAGAAAAGATGCTCGAAATCACTAATCATTAGGGAAAGTGCAAATCCAAACCACAACGAGATACCACTTCACGCTCACTAGGATGGCTATTAGGGGGGATTAAAAAGGAGAATCGCAAGTGCTGGAGAAGATGTGGAGAAACTGGAGCCATCTTATACCGCTGGTGGAAATACAAATGGTATAGCCACTGTCAAAAATAGTTTGGCAGTCCCTCAAACAGTCCCTCAAACAGTTACATCCATACAATGTAAAATTATTACACCATAAAAAGAAATACAGTATTGATACACACTACATGGATGAATCTTGAAAGCATTATATTAAGTGAAAGAAGACAAAAACAAAAGGCCACATAATGTATGGTTCCATTTATATGAAATGTCCAGAGGAGGCAAATTCATAGAAACAGAAAATAGTTTAACAGTTGTCAGGGGAGGAGGGGAGTAAAAAATTCGGAATGACAGCTAACAGTTATGGATTTCTTTTGTGGGGGGGTGGGGAATGGAATGTTCTGGAACTAGACAGTGATAATAGCTGCACAACACATGTGAACACACCAAAACCTACTGTACTGTATACATTAAAACAGTGAATTGCATGTTATATGATTTTATCTCAATTTAAAAATTGCAAAAAAAAAAAAACCACTTGAGATTGGATAATTCCTCCCAAAATGCACATACACACATTGATTCTTATTTCTATACTCCTTCAATAACATCCCAAATGTGTCAGTGATCTGGCATTTCTTGAAATCTTTATTCTGACTCTATGCATACTACTGCATACCTCTTCTAACTTCTACCCTTCAAGCATCTTGAAATTGTGTGGTTTGAAGAAACACTGTTTTCAAACTTACACCTGTATATATACACCTGTATATATACACCTGTATCTATATGTATCTCTCTATCCATCTAGATCTATGTCCACTGATATTAATAAAGATACAGATAGATAAAAAATAGATGGAAGGAAAGAAAGATGATAGATAGGCACATATAAGAAATACAGTAAGAAATATTTTACTAATATGAAACTACTTGCTCTTTCACAGACTCTTTCAGAAATAGTGATTCACTTGTTCAAAATTATACCATTATGTGTATTAAATAATTTCCTCAGTAGGAGAGCATTTGCTATAAAGTTATTTACTTATTTATTTTTATGTCTCAACTTTTTTTCATTTATATTCTGTATCAACAATGGTATTCTATCAATGAGAACTTACCCTAAGCATGGGGCCATTTTGAAACACATGTGGCTCATCACAAACCACACAGTATTCATTCAATACAGGGATCCGCTGCTCAGCAAACTCAATTGTCTGGATAAAACAATAAAGAGAAATAATGAAGTCAAGTTCATAAATAATTTGGAAACCCATCAAAAGCTAAAATATTTCTGCAATGGATGGCTTGGCTCCTACCTGCACTAGGAAGCCGCGATCTCGTATTGGAATGCATTTGGCACCATTTGGCTATAAAAAGAAAAGTAAAAGAAGAAAATAATTTTTTAACTGGGAGCATATATAAATTACGCCTTTGACTTTTTGCAACAGTGAATACAAGTGTTATCTAAGATCACCTGTTACAGGAATTAAATCAGTGATTACGACATCAAGACTTTAGGATTTCTTTATTATAATATACTTTCTGCCATTACTACTGCAAGTCTTGTCTAAGCTAAATGAATAGTATTCTTAATTTCTGATCTCTAGTAAAAATGGTATTTTTAAATGTACACAAAAGCTCGTTTCCTCTGGTACTCATCGTCAAATGCTCCCACCTCCTCATTTAGACTACTTTAATCTCATTTTACAATGAGAATTATTCTTCCAAGGAAAAATTAGACAGTTGCTGAAGGGGTACAACATTAAACTATTGTACTGTATTAAGCTTAATCATACAGGAAGACAGGAAGACATTTTCTTTTACAGTATATGTGAAATTCTCTTTCTTAGGTGAAACTACCATGGGAAGAAACTTTCTAGTATGCACCACTCTGACATTATTTTCTATATGCCCTTACTTCTATTTCTATATGCCCTTACTTCTATTTTCTATATGCCCTTAACTTCTGTTAAGAAATGGGCTTTTAAGGATGTCCACCTAAAATTATCAGCATACTTAAATACATTTTATTAACACAAATATAATTTTACGGTATCATTTACAATGTAATTTTAGAAATAAATCTATATGAGAGCAGCACAACTTTCTGAAAACGTATCTTATTTGTTTTCAATTTCATCTATGGCTAGCTGTATCCATATTAATGGTTAAGAGTTAGATATACCCTTGCCCCAACATACACACATGTTTACTAAAAGAAAACATTTTTAATCAACTATGTTATGTAATTAATATACATAAAATAGGTTTGTTTCTTTATCTGAAATCAGCTGTAATGTTGATCACTCTAGAGGTAAATTTCGTGTAAGACTGACTCCCAATAAATTCCACACCAAAGGGCTTAAGTGTTAATACAGTTACCTTCTGGCCCCATCTCCCCCAGAAAAACTTCAGGATAAAGTGACTTCAGTTTTATAAAGCAGACACTGAGAGCAGCTTTAAGTGAAGCTCTGGGATACGGATGCAAGTGTTTCTTTTCTTTAGAAGTTACGATTCACAGGTGAAGTTTTCCTAATTTATATATTTATATCCCTATAATATTTATGTATATGCAAATTTACTTATATACAAATAATTTAAATATAAATATATTAGATACTATTATATATTATGTAATTATATAATATGTTATATATTATATATAACAGGAAGGACACTACTCTGAACTTAATTATTAGTCAAACTCTGTCCTCCATCACTTATGTAAGAAAACGAGAGAACAGATAAACCTACTTGATAAAACATTAAAATGCTATGTTTGCTTAAAAGGATAGGCTTTGTGGATCCAACGGGCTTCCTTCCATTTTTAGCAGCATTCATGACCACAATAGGAATTTGGACTAGACCTTAAATCAACAGCTACATTTATTTTTTCAGAATCAAAACGAACATTCCAGCACCAGCTGCACGTGTCTGGTATGCCAAATGATTTCCAAAAAGCAAAAGGAGGAAATTAAAAAAAAAAAAAAAAAAAAAGAACGACAAAACATCTTCTTTCCTCTACCAGATCTTACAAAAACAAAAATCGCTCCTGCACCCTAGCTAACGTTTACGAACTCAAGATGAAAGTATTTACGCACAGCAGGCTGGGAAGATGACGACGAAGAGGGTGTTAAGATACCAATAAGCCCTGAGGTAAGAGAGAGCCTCCTGCCCTCTGCGTTAGGTTCCTTGAAAAGCTCCGTCTTGGATGACTTGGGAGCGCTGGAGTAAGACTTGCTGAGCAATTTGTGGTTTTTCAGTCCGTACAACTCTTCCATTCTGAGATTACTGGAGTAAGACCTGCTCAACAGTTTGTGGGGCTTCAGGTTGGCGTTGTGCTCGCATCGCGGATCTCCAGAACAAGACCGAGCCAACAGTTTATGCGACTTCAGCGCCAGGCAGTCCTCTTGCTTGCCAGCTGCAGGGCAGGGCCGGTTCAAGAGTTTGTGCGACTTAATTGTCGTCACCGCCTGCTCAGCCCTGGGGTCGCTGGACAGGGAGCGACCAAAGGTCCTGTGCGACTTGCTGGAGCACACGTCGTCAGCCTTGACGGTACTGGAACAAGTCCTCCGCAGCAGCTTATGTGTTTTGGAGATTCCATCTTGCTCGGATTTCAGCTTGGATTTGCTTTTACCACAACCAGGGGGAGGATAACTTGGCGACCTTCAAAATTGAACAACAATTAGTACAGGGCAAATCACGAGTGAAACACACCATGGAAAAGACCCGTGAGGCTTTATCACCTCAACTCTGCTACAAACACCGCCTTGCTTTAAATACAGCCCATCCAGCTCAAACTGAAACCAACAGTATGTATAGAGGGATCACATGGACTGAACTGAATTATATTTTTTCCTGGAAAGCAAAACAAGATTATCAGGGTTTTTTTTTCCCCCCTCCTATCTATCTCAGGGCTCTAAAACAAAGAATGCCATTTTAGTATATTTAACTCACGTTAAGAGAACAAAAACTCTAAATGTAGAAATGAATATATGTTTTTGATGGAACGGATGTAACAGTCTGTTCTCTGAAGTCACACAGAAAATAAACAGACGCCACAGCTATAGAAAGAATGCTTGAAGTACAATAATCATGGAGCATCACACGCCCAGAATTCAGTTAAGACCATGGTGAAGTCATCTGTTACCTACCTGCGCAAGGTAGTAAATAAATGCAGGGGGGACTTCACCTTCTTGTCAGACAGCTTCTTACTGTGCAGGCAATTGGATTTTTCTTTGCTCTGTTTCCACTGCTGTGTAACAAATGTCTGCATGATTCTGTCAATCCAAAGTAAGTCTGTTATCACAGTTCCAAGGTGATTTAATACGAGATTTCTGTATTACGTACAGCATGTATTTCTCAAAGGAAAATAAATGCACAGTAATTGCTGAGATTCTAATTTAGGATCATACAAGATGTCTCCAAATGTAGGAAAGCATTATACAGAAAATTTCTATGATTTGACTGCCATTTTGGTTAATAACTCATTAATTACTGTGATAAGATTAATAACATAAATGATAAAAGGATGTTCTTTTAAAGAAATTTAGGGGTTCCTGGGCGGCTCGGTCGGGTAAGCATCCAATTCTTGATTTTGGCCCAGGTCATGATCTCGTGATTCTTGGGATCAAGCCCCGCACCAGACTCTGCACTGTGAGTGCAGAGCCTGCTTGGGATTCTCTCTCTCCCTCTCTCTCTCTGCCCCTCCCTCTATCTCTCTCTCAAAAAGAGAGAGAGAGAGAGAGAGAGAGATGGAGAGAGAGAGAGAGAGAGAGAGAGAGAGAGAGAGAGATTTAGAATGCCAGCCTTTAGGACCAACTTTAGCTGAAGTTCTTCAGCCAAAAGAAAATTCACAATTCTTTTGTTGGTGCCAGAAACACAGTCTTAAAAAAATGTTTGATAGTAATTATGCTTTTATCTATTAAGATACAAGTAAAGTCAATTTCTTTTCACTTGATTTGCTTATGCAATTTTCTTCATAAAAAGGGAAATAAAATGAAACTGCAAAAACCATAAGTAAAAATAAACCATGCAAAACTGACTCTATGGAGAAATACATAATCAGCAAATCTTATCTTTCAGCACAGCCCATTCACCTTTAAATACAGTGTGGCTTAAAAAAAAAATGTGTGTGTCTCTAAAAGCTTTTAGTTACTATCACAAAGCAGGAATTTGCTAACTCTGATCTCAGTATTTTCTAAGTTGAGACCACCGCACATCACTGTTTTATGGCAAAGAATTCTGGAACATCCATTTTGGACGTGGACACAGCACTGTTTTCTGAGGCTCCCAGGCTGCAACAACTTCTCGGTATCTCACCTTTCAGGTGGAAACGGTGGAGGGTCCCTTAAGGCTGATACTAAAGTAGACATAATATTTTAAACATTATGTATACAATAAACATTTTGATTTTCTTTCAAAAGTCAATTCAGTATTGCCTACTTTTCATGTTCCTCTCAGCTCTCAGGGTTTTATTATTATTATTTTATTTTTTTTTTTTTTTAGTGTTTCTTTATTTTTAAGAGACAGAGTACGAGTGGGAAAGGGGCAGAGAGAGAGGGAGACGCAGAATCCAAAGCAGGCTCCAGGCCCTGAGCTGTCAGCACAGAGCCTGACACGGGGCTCGAACTCACAAACCTTGAGATCATGACCTGAGCCGAAGTCGGTCGCTCAACCGACTGAGCCACCCAGGCGCCCCTCCTCTCAGTTACTTCTAACACAGATTGCTTTTGGAGCAAAAAATGGTACCAATATTTACCATGTATAATATACCAAGGAGTAATTTATACACAGATTATTTTTCTCTTTTAACTCTTAACGCTCCCAGACAGTAGTAGCTATTATTCACAAATAAGCCTAATGGTTGAAATCTGCCCAATTTCACCTGGTTAATGAGTGGCAGAGCTGATCCCATATGGACTGACCTATGTTAACAACTCACTCAAAAGGGACAGGTGTGACCCTTAGCACTAAGACAATTTCTCAAGACCCTTCGGGTTTTATCAAATTAACTCAGATCATCAGAATGTATAACCTCAGACTTCCTACACCGATCTTTAGAAGAAACAGCCATTATGGAATAAGTTGGGGTCTTCCTAAGCCACAGAGGTAGTGAGGAAGAAGGGGACAGAACTGCAGTCAATGATGCAGGATTCCAAATTTGCAGTAAATTCACCTTAGAGTTCAGACCAATGGAAATCTTTATTTTGCACTTAATTTTTGAAGATTTTTTTTTCACTCAAGATTTCAGCAAGATTTAAATGTAATAGTAATATTAGGGTCTTCAGTTTTCCCTGTACCTAACCTGAAATCCCCAGTGACCCCACCCTCTGTACCAGGCAGATTCAGATTCTTTTCCTTGTATGGGAAATTGCCATTCCTGTGTACCATTCCCTAAGAAACCTAGTCCATGTTTCTCTTTTACTTGATAGACTAACTGGAACAAAAATATAACAAGTCAGTAGCTAAAGTTCCAATTTTCACATTACATTAGCATTTCTAAAGTGTGACTTCAACATCTAAAATGAGTTAATTCTTAAACTTGGACACCCAGATCCCTAGATGCTCTTGGATTCAAAAGGTGGGAATTAACTGTTCTACAGGAAAGTTAATGCTGTGTTTAAAGTTAATGGTAGTGCAAAATGTACACATGAGCACGTCTGGTGTAAGGACCACCTCCGCATAATGGAGAGCCGCCATGAGATTTTAGTCCTGGCACTGGTGTTTGTGTTTACTATTATGCTGGCACCACGGAGAGCTGCTACAGTTGCCACTGGCTGATAATAAAAGAGAAAAAGACTTCAAAGCTCAATTACACTAGATGATGTCATAGTCAGCTACAACAACAAAAGTTCCAAGGTAGTTCAAATAGAGCATAGAGAGTGCACAAGGGCAACACTGTTGCTTTCTTCGTGCTGATTTCAAAAGGAATAGGCACTCAAGGAGCCCGCACTACATGCAGACGGTGGTGGTGAGAACAACTTCGGCAAAACAGTATCATGCATCAGATTAAATTAACGTACTGATTTTACAATCCAAATCTGAGCACTTTATTTTGATTTGCACCTCAGTTATAAATTGAATTTGGTTTACGGATGAACATAAGGGAAGGGAAGCAAAAAGAATATAAAAACAGGGAGGGTGACAAAAACACAAGAGACTCTTAAATATGGAGAACAAACAGAGGGTTACTGGAGGGTTTGTGAGAGGGGAGATGGGCTAAATATGTAAGGGGCATTAAGGAATCGACTCCTGAAATCATTGTTGCACTATATGCTAACTAACTTGGATGTAAATTTAAAAAATAAATTAAATAAAAATTAAAAAAAAATAAATTGAATTTTGTTTTAAGTGAAAACTCAACATATGAAGAATCTGAACCTAATTTTATGTTTGTATGTATTTAAATTTAAAGATTTGCAACACTTTTTTTCCTTTTAAAAACAACTTAAGTTTGATCAATGGAAATTCAGTATTAAGTCACACACAGTTTAAAATCATTTCCATGGTCTCTGTTACACTTAGCCTTTGCATGATAGAGATTCTAATGAGGCTGATCACTATACTATATCTCTTAGATATAGTGTAGTATATCTGTTAGATATAGTATAGTATCAGAGCAGAGCCTGATACTGGGTTTGATCCCACGACCCTAGGATCAAAACCTGAGCTGAAATCAAGAGTCAGGAGATCAGCCAACTGGGCCACCCAAGCGCCCCTCTTCCAGGGGCCCCTCTTTTAATGCCTTCACATTCTCCCTATATTCATTCTGTGCTGAAAATATATCCCAAGTCTAATATAAAGCGAAGGGACAGCTACGAATATATGAAAACCAGATTAGTGGATGGGTCAAAAATACTGATCCGATGTCAAACTCTGACTCTACTGCTGTGACACAAGTACCTTGCTTAATCTCTCTGGGTCTCGGTTGCATTATCTAGGAAGTGTGGATAGTGACAGTACCTGCTGGACAGGGTTGTGGTGAAGATCAAGTGAGTTAATGTAGGTAAAGTACTTACTACAGTGCCTGACATACATTAAGCACTGCATTAGCATTGCTGCTGCAATTGTTAAGCTGGTCTAGTTGCCAGAAACAAAGCAGATAAAGAATCACAGAAAAAGTTTGATGTGTTCCTTATCTGCCGAGAACAAACCAGAGCAATAATGAGAAAGGGGCTAGATTTTGAATCTGCCTTCCTAACTTGCTATATGTTTCTGGAAAACATATTTCAGTTTCCTCTTTTACTTTATGGTGAAGATGAGTTCAGATGTTTTGAAATCATGTAATTTTAGACCAGAAGGGATCACAGTCAAACTCAGTTATTTATAATGAAGTACGTTAGATTAAAATTTATCAGGAATCATTAAAAAAAAGTTCTAGTCCATATACTAAACTGTCCATAGAACTAAAATTTATCCACAGAGTAACCTTTTTTAAAATGTTAACCACTTAGATGGAAATATTAATAAAATGTTACATATTCTACAAAGTGATTAAACAGCAAACATAGAACATAGCTTTCCTTAATTTTTCAGAGTTGGAATTTACACATCACTTCTTTTTCTGAGCCCAAACGATATACTCAGACATCATTAAGGAACAGAAAGTTATATATTCTGCATTTTTATAATTCTTGTCTTATTTGGATCAACATTTCACTAAAAAAAAAAAAAAAAGGTTAAAAGTGCATAAAGTTAAGAACATGGACTTTGGATAATCAGGTGTCAATACAGGTTCATCAGCTGTTAACTCATGTATCATTCCACTAGGACACCCTGATAGCAGAAAGGCTATGCACCTGTGGGGGCAGGAGGCATATGGAAAATCTCTGTATCTTGTTCTCAGTTTTGCCGTGAACCTAAAACTGCTCTACGAAAATAAATTCATCAAAATAGAAAAAAAAAATTAACAACAGGAAGAAAATTGGGTGAGAGGGAAGAAAATCAGAGGAGGGGGAATAAAATTATGTGCCAACTTGGATGGCGTAACACAGGGGCAGGCTCCGTGCTCATTAGCTCCAAGACCTGTAAGATACTGGCTCAACACAGAAAACAAAATCTAACTGAAAAGACAAAACCAGTTCCACTGGAAAAGCATACCTCACCCCCGTCCAGGAAACTGAGAAAATTCCTCAGTCTTATATTTCTTTTTATAAGGACTCAAAAGTCCTTATAGAGATCACATTCTATGTGCTAACCGTCTGTTGTAAGTTGAATTTAGTTTTAGAGATGTACGATTCAAAATGTTAAGGGTTTATTATCCAATTTTTATATGATCATATTTAAACCTAACAGTAGGAATCTGCAAGAATTTGCAAGAATACTCCCTTATCTTAATTTCCTTTCAAATGTAACCCACACATAACTCACATTTGAGCAATGTAAACTCATAAAAACTTAGATGATTCTAGAGCTCTATAATATGTACAACCCTTAATACCTACCCCACATAAGCTTCCTTTTACATCTGTAATGGTCAGGTAAAATGACCACAATAAATTCCCTATTTAGTCAATGAAATAAAAAGTTTTTGAAAGTACTTTCTCTTAGAACATTGCTCAATTAAAATCCATTGAAGTATAGATGAACACGTCAACTGCATCATTATGGAGGGTGTGAACCATGTGTTTAAACATAACAATAATCTAATGATCTCTCTTAATATAAATTGATGTAACATTTGTATATTCAGAAGAATAAATAATCCTTTGGGAATTCTCCAGTAATACAAATTCTTAAAGCTGACGTATAGGATAGGATTTAACAAATTTGTATTCTGACTATATGCTAGTATGTTTTAAAAGTCAGTTTGACTGGATAATTTTGTTTATACACTATAAATTCATTGCTTTAGTCAAGGTCCAAAGAGAAACTAAAGGGTTTATTTAAAGATGGAATGTTTCAAGAATGTAACTAAGGACAGTACAATAGCCCAGGGCAGGTGGCTACAAATTGTTCCCACCTCTACGCCCCAGGAGCAAGCATGGGGAACTAGTAATAGAATCCAGTAAGAGAGAGAGTCAGTCATGCAAAGGCTGTGGCCTAGAGTAGAAAAGAAAGCTTCAGTTGAAGGACTAGTCAACTCAAGGGGACCTCTTAGGGTGGAAACCAAAGGCAATAAATACTTCCTTCTTATACTTGCTTCCTCCTCTATTGGTCACATTTGAGACACAGCAACACATTAGAACCTGCACCCCCACAGATCAGCCTCCACAGGAGAGGGCAGGGTGTTGGAGGGCGAAGAGTGGACCTGGGCGGGCAAACAGAAGGAATGCAGCCTTGTTCTAAAGGTGAGCTCTGCCAGCTAAATTATTGAAGCAGCTCTTGGTAATGGATGAACTCCTCTCCTGAGGCACTCACTTCAAAAAGCTCTTATTAAATAAGAATGGGGGGAGAGGGTTGAGCAAAATAGAAATTTATTTTTTATTCTTGGGAAACTTACTTTTTTAGCTGATGTCCCAATCCAAATCGCTCTTTTGTAGAAATCTGAAAGACATCAACAGTGGGCACTGCAAAGGAAAAAATAATCAGTCAAAATGTTGAGTTAAAACTGAACCATCAGCCAGGAATGACTGCAAAGTAATATATATGATAAACTATAGTATGTACACAAGCATATATGTTTATATATTATATAATACACAATACATAGTGATATACACATACATATTTAAAAATAGCATACACACACTCCTACATACATTGCTATTTATTTTGGAGATCATTCATGGTCATGACATATCATGTACTAATGCATAATAGATGTGTATATAAATGTATAATATGTATAATGATGAAGAATGGCCAAAAAATACAGCAGTGTAACTGGCAATGTGTAGGACAGTTTGTACATGATTCTTTAAGTGGAGGAGAGACATATTTATACATACACAACCTTTTTTTGTTTTTACAATAAAACAATGTATGACGAGGCATAGGAGACTTTCTTTTCACTGGGTAGCCTGTCATGTGCTTCATATTTTTACCAGGTATATGCATTTCTGTAAGCTAGTAACTATGATGTTTGTGAATTTAATAAACTGTCAAAAAAAGTCACTCACCATTCATTATTCACAGGTTTTAAAGAATATCTGAGTGTCCACTCTGCCAATCACTATAGATAGAATGGTAAAAAAACAAAACAAAACAAAACAAAACAAACAAACAAACAAAAAAACACGCACACAAGTCTCCTTGCCCCATGAAGCCTTGGTGCAGTGTAAGGAGACAGACAAAAGCTAGATAGACGGAACGCCCCATGGTGGTAAAGGTTCTGGAGGAAAAGAAAAAAGGGAAAGGGTCTTGGAGTAAAGGTTGTATGGGCATAGTAGGTTCCAACACTAGATAGGATGAAGTGTCCTAGCCAGAGGAAATCACCAGGGCACTGTCCCTGAGAAAGAAATGTACTTCAATATTCTAGGAACAGCAAGGAGACCAGTGGAGCCAGAGAGAAGTGAACAAGGTACCACATTAGGAGAGGGGATCTGAGAAGGACTGTGGGTTGGCAGTATAGGATCTTTGTAAAGAACACAGTACAAGTAGCAAGATCGCTCAGGAACTTATCAGAGTAATTGACAAGAGATGCTGTGGTTTGGATCAGTGGAGGTAGTGAACTGTCTTGTTAAAAGGACATTCACAGACTATGCACGTTCGACAGTGTAAACCAAACTGGTATCCCCAATGGCTTCACCCCCGTGTTGGCTGTTATTCTGGGACACAAACACTCTACTGATCAAAGAAACTGGTGTTGGTATCATCTATCAGTTCCTTTCCTGAAAGCATTCTAATCCTTATATATAGAGTGAGGAACAGAGTGGACACTCTAATCCCCCCTGTTCCAAACCCAGGACTACAGAAATTCAACAATGAATAAAAAATCCTAACATCTTGAAAGTTTGGTGGAATTATTTTTTTAAGAGAAAGATAACAAAATTGGAACATGCTGTGCTCTCTCTTAAAAGATTTAAGAAGGGGGGTGTGTGGGTGGCTCAGTCGGTTGAGTGACCAACTTCGGCTCAGGTCATGATCTCACAGTCTGTGAGTTTAAGCCCCGCGTCGGGCTCTGTGCGGACAGCTCAGAGCCTGGAGCCTGGAGCCGGCTTTGGATTCTGTCTCCCTCTCTCTCTGCCCCTCCCCCGCTCATGCTCTGTCTCCCTGTCTCAAAAATATATAAACATTAAAAAAATTTATAAAAAAATATTTAAGAAGGCACAATCTCTTCACAGGCAGATGAAAAAAGTGGGGAGATGGAGGCAGACAAACAAAAGGGACCTGGTTAAAAATAAAATGTGGAAAAATCTAAAATGCACTAGAAGAACTGAAATAATCACTGGAAGAAATTGTGTAAGATACACAGATAAAGAAAAGAGAGATGATAGATACAAATGTAGATTCATCCAGAATCCTACAAACTAATGACACAAAGACCCAAACTTATTCATACCGTGAACGCTTAGAAAATACGCGTCAACATTTTACCAAAATGATAAATCTTATAGGGAAATGTAAGTTACAAACATTGGCTCAATTGATATAAAATCTGAATGACCGAAATTTTACAATATACTGAAAGAGAGAGTAACAACAGGATGTTACTTCCAAAAATGTTCCAAGATTCAAGTGATAAAACTTACATTACTATTACAATTAATTGCATTTAATGTGTTCAGTAGGTGTTAATAAACCGTGAAACTAGATGTGGAGTGTATTGGGATGCTGTACTACCTTTGCAATTTTTTGGTAAATCTAAAATTGTTTTTAGATTAATATTTATAAAAAATTTTAAATAGCCTTCTGATAACTAAAAGTGGAATATTAAAGTCCCATTAAGCCAACAGTTAGCAAACAAGTACTCATGATTAAATTTAGCTAAACTTAGTGACCTCAGGCAGAAAAAAAAAACAAAAAGCACAGAACTATACTGATATATAAAACTAAAAACAACAAACAAATCTTCCTTTAACGGAAAAGTAAATATTACATTGGAAAGGCAGTAAGTGAGGGCTGCTTAAGATATTTGGAAATTATTCTAACGCTCTGATCATGTAAACATAGAGGTACTATTGATGAGATGATGTGCACAGAAAAACAGTTTTAATAATGTTGGCTGTTTATCACTTTAAACTAAAAGCAGTCTTGTGCTTCAGATCAGAAACTAGACTTAGACACTAATAACTGTGAAGAAAATACATAATATAAGAATTATAACACTCATGTCTTTTTATTTCAAGTGTATTTCTTCATGTATAATGAAAATAATCCTTATCCTTAATATTAGAGTGGATTAGGAGGTGTAAGAACAGATATACTGTCAGATTAGCCCTGGCCAAATATTACAGCTCAAGTAAGTATTATTCATACATTTCCAAAACCTAGGAATAAATGCTTTCAAAAACAACTGTTAACTAGGTCAGTCTACATGTTGGATTAGTCATAAAACTTGCTTGAGGTAAGTTAAGACTGAAGTGTACCAATCAAAAAGAAATACATAAAAGATACCATTAAGGAAAAAAAGAAAAAAATAGCCCAATAAGTACACATAACAAAACACAAACTTAACACCAAAACCGGTGTCTTACAAACGAACAAAATTAAAACACTTCAGACACAAACTGGCAGAGGTCTCTGAAGTATTTTTACCTCTTTTAGGGCAACTATTATGACCCCATCAACTTCTACCAGGTCAAATTTGTCTTGTTCACAAAACAGAGAGTCATTCTCAGGTATGAAAAAAGGAAGCATCACCCTCATGTCTCTTTGGTTTACAAACTATTAAATAGGCAAATCAACTGCCAAAAATGAAAAAAGGAAGACTAAATTATAGATGAGTTGTAATACCAAAGAATGGGTACTGAACAATAAAATCATCTAAATAGGAATTAGAATATAATTGTTAGAACATTTATAAAACCATGCAAACATAACAAATTTTTAAAGAGATGCTGAGAAGGAAAAATCTCTGCCTAAAATTCAAGATTATATTTAAAAATTGAGTAATACTGGTAAGATTACATAAAAGTATGCCACATTTTCATCTCACACAGACGGAATAGGGTGAGCAGAGATGAACTGACCCAATTTTGTTTCTAACTCTGATAATTAAAAAAAAAAAAAAAGGTCAGACATGAGAGTTTCTTTTTCTTCTAATCACCATCAGAATAAAATCGAGTGGCCACGTATCAAATCCCTAAAGAAAGAAAAAAACAGCCATATAGCAGAGTATCTAGGAAAAGTGCAAAAACACATACACCTGGAAGGTGGAATATTATGCAGAGATTACAAATTATTCTATTTTAGAAATTCAATGACTTGAAGACAGTTTCATGACACTACATTAAGGTGCGTAATTCTACAATTCAATGTTAACTTTATGAAAACAAACCATGTGTGCACAGAAAAGAGGAACACCAAACTATTTACAGTATTCTCAGTATAGAGGAATTATGAGTAATTCCTTTTCTTCCTTATTACATTTTTATACATTTTTATACATTTTTAAATAATCACAATAAAAATATGTAACATCTATTTGTCTTTGCCTGGTGTTAAATCATGTCATGTTATTTACATGAAGCGTTGACTACTGAAGTAGAAATCATTGTCTCATTATGCAAAAACAGAAAAGAAGTGACTCAACAGAAACTTTTTCAAAATGAGAGACCTTCCTATATATTCATCAACTTGAAAGGTCAGATATTTTTCTTATGTAAGAACTAACAGTAGATATAAGTTCTTTAATACGCCTAAGGAAAACGTGCCAACATCACAGTAAAGTACACGTGAAGATGGCCATGACTTTAAGAAGTGATTCTAGGTGCGTTTTCAACTGCTTTGATCAATACAATCCAGTGGAAGATTCACTGTGCTTCTTTCCAGGTAACATCCACATCCTGTCTCTGGGAACACTTGCTTTTGGACAACAGCCAGTCATCATGCTACAAGAAGCCTAAACCACATGAAGAAGCCATGTGGATGCAAGGTCAACACTCAAGTCAAGAGGCCCCAGCTGATATCCAAGATGATACATGCATCAATTACTAGATATCTCAAAGTCCAGCATCTTGGGCATCCAACCCAGCAGAGCCTTTCAACGGACATACGCTCCACCTACCATCTGACTTCAAAAGCATGAGGGACTCCAGTTGAGTTCAAACAACAGAGAGAGACAGTAAATTGTTTTAAGCCACTAAGTTTTGGGGTGGTTTGTTGTGCGGCAGTATATAACTGGAAGACACGAGTAGATACAGCGTATGTGTGTGTATGCATGTGTAGACACGTGCACGCCCATCTGAATACATGCACAGGCATGTGTATTTGTATGGGAAATATATCTTAATCTAGTAAGTCTTGTCAAGATTTAATAACAGCATCCTTTGTTGTAAATAGTTATCACTTGAGAAAGAACGAAATCATCCCTTAAGACAGTGGAAAAAAAGAGGCGCCTGGGTGATTAGGTGTCCGACTTCGGCTCAAGTCATGATCTCACAGTTCATGGGTTCAAGCCCCATGGTGGGCTCTGTGCTGACAGCTCAGAGGTTAGAGGCTGCTTCTGATTCTGTGTGTGTGTGTGTGTGTGTGTGTGTGTGTGTGTGTGTGTGTGTCTGCCCCTCCCCTGCTCATGCTTGGCCTCTCTCTCTCTCTCAAAAATAAACATTAAAAAAAAATTTAAAAAAGATAATGGAAAACAAAAATATTACTAAGATCTCTATTTTCAAAAATAGAAGTAGGTTATATTTATAGTTACACTAAATTCATCAGTAATCAGAGGTGGGATAAGTAAACATTAAAATTAAATCTCAGAATCAGGGGCAAAAATAATTAAATCTAAGAGCAATCCAAAATATACTTACTGAGCTTGTATGCAAAGTTCTCTTTTAGGTTTTACTGTGTTTGTTTCACAGGAACTTTTGAACTTCTGAAATCTAAAACTAAAACGTTACATGTTTCTGTTTCCATTAAATTACAAAAGCAATAAACCACCTTTGTCAGGATGCAAGTATACTTAAATACCATTATCAAGATAGCTGCCAATTATGTTCATAATTACCAGATGAACATTTTGCTTAATGCACAATTAATTCATATTTAAAATAATACATAGAAGGAAAACTAACCTGGACCATTTAAATACTGTGTAAGTGAACAGTGTAGTCGGACAATTATAGGTTCTGTTCGAATTACTTCCCAAGCCACAGCAATCTCCTCCTGTGCAAATATGTCAAAAGACAAATTAGTCATCTTTTAAAATTCTTAATTGTTTTCCCAAAATGAAAAAAAATTTTGATTTTGAAGAAATACATAAATCATTAAGGCTCACAAATTACCTCAAAACCTATTGGTTTGGAAAAGAAAGTCAAAGTATTCTTAATTTTTGCCTCCTACATTTGAAAATTAAAGTGAAAATTTAAGACATAATGAAATATTATAATAAGAGCCCATAAGTTTCAGAATATATTAAAAGAAACAATGAAATATATATGTATGTATTTATATATATATAAAACATATTTATTTATTTATTTATGTGTATACCAAATCTGTTTCTTCAGCCATAGTATTTCTTTATAATCACTTTAACAAAATCAGTATGTAACTAATAAGAGAAACAAATATTAAATTTCTTCCGACAGTAAAAATAAGTGTTTAAATGTACCAATCATATTGTATAAAGTGATACTTACGTCAAGAAAGCTAACATCAATATGCAGGTCAATATCTACATCATCAATGGCTCCATATTCCCTGAAAGCAAAGATTCACACTAATTTTTACCGTGTCCTTAAAAGATAACGTGTGCAAAGTTAAGTCAAAAATTCAGTTAAGAACTCATATCCTTCGTCTCTGCCAACAGCTCAGAAGTGACCGGGGACACGAATTAACTAACTCCATGGAGTGGGACTGCTGTCTTCTGTGACTATTTATACCATCTAGACATCTTTCTATTTATATGTACAAACACTTGCACACATAAATTCAAGAATTGTTTGCTTCATAAGTTCAAACATCCCCATTTCTCTGTGGCAAATTAAGCAATCTTCTCATATGAACACTTGGTTTTCATTGTGCTCTCTGAAGAGCTGCTTCGAAGGCACTTCAAAAAGGAGTTTCTGAAGGGGTGGGGAAATAATTTACTGTCACAACAGCATGTCCACGATTTTTTCCTTCCATGCTAAACATCAGTGGTTCTGAAACGGACCCAGGTGTTCTGCCACTTAAATGTCATTACGTTCTGACAGGCAGCTCTAGAAGTCTGATACGTCAAAATTAAAGCAAGTAACAATAGTATGTGCCACATGAAGACATTCTGAAAACTACGTTTTCTCCAGCCCAGGTAGTGCGGAAACCAGCAGAGTTTTTTAAAGTTAATTAAAGAATATAAAAACAATAGTTTTTCCATGTTCTCTCTATACACGTATCTGTATTTTTTATATTTTTATAAAACTACAAAGTCACAAAGGTTATACCAGTGCGGGATAGAATTATACAGATAACTGAAATGATAAACATTAAGCACTTATGTGCCAGAAATTAACCTAAGGATTTTACCTACATGTGATCATAGCGCACTATAGATACTACCTACCACCTCTAACTCCTATATGCATTAACTGAGTCCCTAACTTACCCATCATCACTTTGTAGATAGCCAAGATTTAAACACATATATTCTATTTATTTATGCAGGTGATTAATCAGTTCAATATTCAATACACTATCACTCTGTTGGAAACCAAGTCAATTATTAATGGATGTTCTCATTAGGTCCTCAAAGCCTTATGACAAGGATACGATTATTATCCTCATTGGTAAATGAAGACATTGAGGTTTAGAGTCTTGAAATCAGATACCAAGGAGCAGATAAGGAGTCAGTGGGGAAGTCAGGCATTCATGTCCAATTTCAAAGCTGTGTATAGTATCTGGCACACAGTAAGTACTCAATGACAATTTCTGTGTATTATATATTCAAGTAAAGCTAACATAATACACAACTGTGGCACTTGTATGGGGTTCAGAGAAGACATCTTTAATGATTAAATGTTTTTTTGTAATTTGACGGATAAAGGAATCAAAGGGGTTTGTGATGTTTGATGTCTGTGACACACAAAAAGCAGCATATTACAATATAAAAACTTAGCCTCTGTAGTTTCTCCATTGCCCCCTTAAAAATATATCAAAACCCTGACCACGTTTTCATTGTTTATGAAATTATACTTTTTGTTCTTTCATATAATATTTTTAGATTACATAAAGAACAAAAGGGATAAAAATGATTCACATAGGAATTAATTTTTCAAAAACATTGCATGGATCAAAACATCTGTGTTATTCATAAAGGATAAGAATATAACCTTATGCAAATTAGGACATGATTTGACATGCACATTTAGATACAAAGATCTACCCATTTATTTATGAAATTACACAGACACTATGGCAAGAATAAGGACCAAGGAGGGGCACCTGGGTGGCTCAGTCGGTTAAGCGTCCGACTTCGGCTCAGGTCATGATCTCACAGTCTGTGAGTTCGAGCCCCACGTCGGGCTCTGTGCTGACAGCTCAGAGCCTGGAGCCCATTTCAGATTCTGTGTCTCCCTCTCTCTCTGCCCCTCCCCTGTTCATGCTCTGTCTCTCTCTGTTTCAAAAATAAATAAACATTAAAAAAAATTTTTTTTTTAAAAGAATAAGGACCAAGGAAATAAACCATCTCTTTAATGCCTCTGGTTCAGGGGTCAGTAAAGTTTCTGTGCAAAGGTCATGACAGTATTTTAGTTTTCAGGCCTTTTCTGATCTCTGTCACATATTCATCTTTGTTTTTGTTCTTCTTTAAACCTTTTAAAAAGCAAACACTATCTATGGCTCACAGGCTATTCAAAAACAGGACCCTTGACCCAGTGGTCATAATTTGCGGACCCTAAACGTCAGCAAATTATTCATAAACATAAAAGTCCAGTACCTTTTGTTAGGTAAGTTAAAAGGAAGAACCACTAAATGTAATGATGAGGATCAATTATTAATGATGTTCAACAGATGTTTAAGTGGGGTGAAAATTGTAACAAATATGTGGGAACCTTTGCCCAGGAGGATATTTGTTAGGTGCAGAAATTGGGGTAAGAAATGAATATTGAATAATAAGGAAAGAAATAAACTATAGCACACTGGTATGATTAAAACAATCTTTTTACCCAATATTCAAGAAGTTGATATAAAAATATTTCCTACCCTGAGGGAAATGTTCCAAAATGGACTATTTGGAGCAAGCAGATTACCAAAAATGCATCAAAATGAAAAAATGTTTTTAAGTAAAATCGAAATACCAAAAAAGTAAAAAAAAAAAAAAAGAAAAGAAAAGAAAAAAGTATTTACATGTTAACTATAGATTGTGGGTAAAACTTATTTTGTAAGAAATGTTATGTTTTCTAAAAACATATCTATTTTTTCTGATTATAAAGGTAGTATAGGCTCATTTCATAAAATGCCAGAAACAGAAAAACAAACAAAAAGCAATGTGTCATACTACGACTCAGAGACAGTTATTTTTACATCTCATTCCATAAAGATATATATATGGAAATATATGTACAAGGATAATGTGGTATACAAAAATTTTTGTCCTTCTCTATCACTTCTTCTAAAATGAGTGTTTTTCTATATGATAAAATCCTCTTCAAAATTATAAAAAAAAAATGGTTGTATTTGTATAAATACAATTGTATAACAAAACAATTATACAATTATTCGGTTGCTGTTGATGTTTTTTACACTATAAATATGGATAAAAAAAGTCTCTAGATAAAAATCTATGTGCAT
Organism: Panthera pardus; assembly: GCF_024362965.1. NCBI lineage: Eukaryota > Metazoa > Chordata > Mammalia > Carnivora > Felidae > Panthera > Panthera pardus. Next base: position 37,307,075 of record NW_026526765.1, on the reverse strand, counting down.
CTGTATTCTCATAGAATAATTTCTAGAATTACTGGGTGAAATAAATAATAGAAGTATATTCAAATAGAACTATATATATAATAACTATATAGAATAGAAAACAGAATACAATTGCATAGAAAACTATGCAATTATATATACATACACTATGTATGACAATATATATATATATAACTATATATATATATCTATGTATGTTATTTAACATACTAACTATATATATTAACTATATATGTTAAGTATATGTGTTTTTTAGTACTATACACACTAACTGTGTATGTTATTTAATTACTATTTTAAAAAGTTATGGCCATCTGCAATCACAGCAGGCTATCACAGTGACCATTTCCCACATCCTCATCATCACCAGGCATTTGTTTCCTCTCGTCATTGCCATCTTCACAAGGGAGAATAACTTCTGTCTGGATTTAGTTACAATGGTAAGACTCTGGTGCACTCAGAGGCAGAGAAGGGAATCACAGACAACAAACACCAGGAAGAACCTTACCCACAGCTGCTTTCTTCAGAGTTTTCCAGACTTCAGCAGAACTTATCACACAGTTATGATGAGACAGTGGCATGTATTCTTTTAAAACCTTTAATATGTGAATTTTAAAGTATTCTTTATATGATTTCTTCCATACTTTTGTGGTTAGTATCTTCCCAATGTCTAATACTATCAATTTATTTCAACAACAACAAAAAGAAGGAAATAAAGGTTTACAAGTGCTTTCCCCTCACCACCACAGAGCACAAACACAGAATTCTAAGGAGGCAGAGGCATTAAAGGTTTGCAATTAAGTGGATTCTGCAGGTGTAGATCTGTAAATAGTTACGCTTTTTGTTTTTATGCCACACTTCAGAGAATTCACAACAGCTCTGCATATATGCAAACCAATTTCCGTTGTGATGCCCTCTTTATATAATGCCAGTAATTTCACATTTCCCGCTGTGAGATGACAAAGCGTGATTACAGTTTGTCCAGATGCAGCGACCCAGTCATCAGGATTGCTTCTATATCTGAATAACTTTCAGTTGCCCCGGATCTCATGAATAGCAAATGCAGAATCAAGTCAAAAGCCTGAAATATGAATGCAACTTGAATTGTGAAGCCAGATATCTGATTGTGTCCTGAATGCTGTATTGGGTTTATAATAACTCAAAATAATTTCATGTACTGCCTATATTTATTCACTGTGAAAAGATCACATCAAATTGAACCTGAATACTTTTTCAAGATAAAGGGAACAACACAGAAATGATCTGATGTAGTTGTTACACCCTGGAACTGAGAAAGGACTATTCCACAATTTTTTTCAGACCTCTGAGCTACTCTTTGGGCAGAAATCTGGTTATTTGATGTTAGGTACTTAACACGTGACAGTTCATTTAAGAACATATGTATGAAATATATTTTTCTATGAATGTGTATTTTTGAGGGCACTACATGAAATCTTGGCAATTCGCCCTTTTATTTTTTAATGGAACTAACCAAGACAGCATCCTTTTTAATGAGATACAACATACATTACATAATCAATATATTAAATGTCAGACCGTCTATGCTGGTCCTTCATTCTCTGTAAAACTATATATAGCTTATTCATTATACTGTCGTGATGTTTTATAATACTATTTGATCAAAATTAGTGATTGTGCAGGTTATCAAAATATATTCTAGATATCTTAACCTTCCCTTGACATGTACACATGCATACACGAAACTTTACCACAGGTCCTTGGGAAATAAAACTCTATCACTATTTAGTTAATTCTTGTAGCCAATGACTGGTCAGTTATATTTTGAGAAGCAACATATTTTGTGAAGAAACATACACCTTCTTATGACATCTGAAACTCAACAGCTTGCATGTCTGTCTCCGCATGCCTACTCAATGTGTGTTTTTTGCTCAGTGTGGGAGAGATGTTTGTGAATGGGCCAAGAAATATGCAAACTCAGTAGTCAGAAAGAAATCTGGCAGATGAAAGCATTTGCAAGATCGTATCCAAAGTGTTCTGAAGTTTCTCTAAAAGGCAACAGGACTGAGAGAATTTAAAAACTAGCTCCAGATTAAAAAAGGAAGCCCATATAAAGTGATAGTGTGTAAGAGGTTACAGTTGCTACAACTCCCCCTCAGCTTAAAAAAATCTTGGTTTTGCTTGAAGAAAGTACAAGTGACTGTCTGGGAGGTGACATTCTGAAGCTTTTCATCTAGATTATGGCCAGCGTTTTTGGAAAATACTCTCCTCTTTGTTTCTTCTATGTGCCTCCTGTCATCACTTTCCCTGCTTTTCAGTCAGACCATTTTTCTGAAGGCTCTAGAGGTGGGGCTGGGAGAATTAACATTCTGGAAAGGACACTGCAAACGTCCCCGCCAGACCTTTTGATGAATGACGTACTTCAACGTAGGTTAAGTATGTTGTAGTAACAAACTTCTTCAAATGGCAGTGGTTTAATGCAAAAAAAGATGTGTATCTCACTCACACTACATAGTTACTATGGAACCAGAGGGCGGAGAGGAGATGCTACTTCACTGTGGTCACCAAGGAGCCCGGAGTGATGGAGTCAGGGGGGAAACAGGAAACCCTGCTTTGGTACCTCTGCTCACACTTCACTAGCCAAAACTAGCTGTGCCCACACGTAGTATTAAAAGGGGCAGGGAAATAAAATTCTGCCACATGCCGGAGAGCAGGAACCAGATCAGTAAGTGGTCTTACTGGTCACTACAAATGGAAATACATAAACCCAGAGAAAGTGGTCTGTACCAATTTATGTGGGGGTTTTTTCCCCTTCCCTCCCCCTCTCCCTCCTTTCTCTGTCTCCCTCTTTTTCCCTTAAGGAGGTATGTGAGCCTGAATACCGTAGTGTCATCACCTCAAACCTTAAAAACTCCTCAGAATGCCCTGTCCTCTAGAAGCTCAATTCCCAAAGGCCCTGTTACAACTGTCCATCCCCAGAAAGTAATCAAAACACAGAAGAGTCACAGTCTTGCAATCTTCCAACCTTCATTAAGCATCAGGCACAATCAAAAGATTTTATTTTTAAAAGGTTTTATATTACTCCTGTGGCTTCACCTTTTAAAGCAGAAGATGGTATAATTATAAAGCAAAGGTTATTTCACAGGGGCTGGAAGTTTGAAGCGCCCTAAGCAAATTGTCAGAATCATTTCATTCCTGACTAAATGAGAATTTTGTGACTTGTAATTCGCTTCACCTTTCTAAAAATATTAATCTCAAAGTGTTTTCAGATGGCACTGATCAAATCCTTTTTTTTTTTTTTGTAAATACAGGACTATAGGAGAAAATTTATAATGAAAAACATAAATATATCTTCATTTTGCTGAATTATTCAAGATGAGACATGTTCATTCAGGCTGATAAACTAATCGTTTTTCGTGCTTTTCCCAGAGACCTAACTCACTTCCAATACAAGAGCCTATGGATTGGAATTGTCACCAATGTTTAGAATCACAGTTTGATATAGCCAGGATTCTGCTTTTGAATGATATGGCCATGTACAGCAGAAATTACTTAAGTAATAAACTGGTCATTAGTTTCTGTTTCTGTATCCTCCTTCAACTGACTTTAAGAGGTTTTGTCTCAAGTGAAGCAATCCTAGTTATTTCCATCTCTTGAAGAGAACTTAGATGTGGTTAGCTGCCTTTCTCATTAGGTGTCACATAAAAAAAAAATGACACCAAATAGCCTATTATGTATATAGAGGTACTTTTGTTCTTCAAACTCCATTAAGTTCTTATAAACCTCAATTAAGTAAAAGAACAGCTAATTAGAACAGTCTGTTTTCAACAGACTAAGAACTTTGCAAGGAAGAAGATTCCAGGACCTTATGCCTAACTACTGCCTTTGCCATGTGCCCAAGCCTTAGTATTTCATCCTACACAGTAAATTCATTCGTATTTATTTCAAGTAAATCAGACTAGTCCTGCTGTGATTCATACTTTATACCATGAGGCCTCTGGGAGGTTATATATTCGGGAAACATCCTCTGTAGATAGAGTAAGTCTACAGCAGGCAGGAACATGGCTTATATGCATGAAGATTCAAATTGAATCAAAACTTGTAAGTGAAATATGGAAGAGGGAAACAAAATCAAACTCTGTGACTTTAGATATTTCATTTGAATGAAATTCCAAATATTTATCCAATTTCAAGAGTTGATAAATTATCAATAATTTTATTAATAATGGAAAATACTAATAGAGATGATCATTGGTACTTAATAAATTCTTGCTGAAGAAACAAACAAATTCACATACACACACACACACACACACACACACACACACACACACATATATATATATATACACACACACACACACACATAACAGTATAGTTAGAGCTTAGACAGCATGGAAATATGTATTTAAAAAATCCTTCACTATATGAGCAATCAACATGTGCTAAGGTAATCCTCCCCCAAAATACGTATTTCAAATGAAAAGAAGTCGAATTGCATGTTGAATTCTATGATTAATTGTATCCATTTTTTTAGTGGGGGAGGGGATTAAATCACTGTGATCAAAGTTTTAAGCTGTTAAGCAAATTCTGACTCAAGTTAAAAAATTAGTCATTGTTTTATATTATTTTTTGATTAAATCCCTAATGCCTTCTTCATTTATTTGTTCTAACACACTTACTGAATATCCACATTCCCTAGCCTGGAGCCATAGCAGAGATCAACTGAGATATAATTGCAGCTCATTTGCTAAAACCTTGAAAATTGCAAATATTTGCTTTTCCAAATATAATCCCAATCATTCTCACTCAACTGCAACCTACCAGAGCTCTGGGAGTGGGAAAGAGTGGATCAGTGCATACAACCCCAGCTTATTTAGGCTGCAGGTGGTGGTGAGTTTGTTTCTGAAGTTAAAATGAAACATTTGACAATTATAAATTTTAGTTGTGTGGTACTTTCCAACTTAAAGTATTTGTTTGCTCTCTCCAAATCTGGGTATGTCCATGGAAGAGAATGCAACCAGATAATGTGAACATCTTTCATGGATGTCACTGGAACTGATCAAGAATCATCAGCCCATATTTCACATAGTCCCCTGGGCTATATTAAGTACCAAAATACAAGCATGGTTAAAAACCAAAACAAAACAAAATAAAGCGAATAACAAAAAGTGCGCTGTCCCAGGGGCACCTGGGTGGCTTAGTCGGTTGAGTGTCTGACTCTTGGTTTCGGCTCAGGTCATGACTTCACGGTTTGTGGGATCGAGCCCTGGGCCAAACTCAGAGCCGACAGCAAGGAGCCTGCTTGGGATTCTCTCTCTCCACCCCCCCCGCCCCCCCACCTCCCATGCACCGGCGCATACACTCTCTCTCTCAAAATAAATAAACTTTAAAAACCAACTGCACTGTCCCAGCAGTCACATAAGTTAGGATGAGGAGGGGAAGTAAAGCAATAATGACAGGATATGAGAAGTATAATAAATGAGGATAGAGCCAAATGTGATGGGAGTCTGAAGGAAAGAACAACTAACCTGCAGTGGAGATTCAAAGAAGGCTCAAGGAGTAGGTGGCCTTTGGACTGTGGCTTGAATAACAACAGCAGTGGGGTTGAGAGTGAAGCACCTCTTGGTAAGAAACAAGTTCAGATAAATGCCCAGGGTCAAGAGGGATCACAGAGAACTGGAGGATGGGGGCATTTGTGGTTTGGGTGGGCAAGGTGGGAACCCAGGGCAGGCTGGGATAGGGCTCTGGAATTCCACTGCAAAGTTGAAGGCTGCTCTTTAGGCAAAGAGAAAGAATCTGAAATTATCTGATCTGATTCATGGAGGGAAACTAAGATAGTGGCAGGAAAGAGTTTCTTTTTCAAATGAAGGAGAAAAAAAAAAAGTAAAGATAGTGGGGTCTTCTGAATAATTAAAAGCAATAAATAATGGTCCAAAATTTATCACCAAATTATATATTAAGTAACTGAAAGATAAACTACATTGTCATTCAAACAAACACTCTGCAAATTTATGTCCCTTTTTTCCTTTCTTTTTTTGGGGTCAGATCACATCACAGTGTGATCTCTGGACCTCAGTCGTTAATGCATTATTGACTTTTATTGTTCACGTGCATGTGCCCTTGATTTATGATTAACAGCACGGACCCAGCTGGCTAAATCTATTACAGGATTTGATTACGACGCTATTTAAGACTGATATTTTATCGAACTAACTCTCCAAATTAACTAATTTTTTAATGCATCAATGTACCCTTAAACCACATGTACCCAAAACAAAAATCCTTACAGCCATAAACATACTATCTTGTGTAAGTAAAAACACAGCAGAATGTCCTCAGAACTTTCAAATATAATTAAGCCCAAGAATACTTCCACTTAAACAATGCAACAGAAAAATCCCAATGACTGGCTTACCAAATTGTTTCAATTTTTATTCACGAGAGGTATTTATTTACCTGAGAGAAACTGCATGTGGCCCATATATCTCTCTCACTGCTGACAAATCAGCTTCAAGCTGTGGGTGCTTGTGCAGTTCCCCGTCATAGTTCACCTGATGGAAAGGGATGGTTTAGAAATGACTTAGGGATGAAGAGAATCAAAAGAATCAAATACAAACCATCTCTTGGACAGGTGTTACCCTGCAGGTTGTGCCATAGACATTTCTCACTGAAAAATACAGAGAATACAGCAGTATATTCGCTAAAGTTCATAGGTTCACCTATGTCTAGTATAACTTAGTATGCTTGAAAGGAAAATTAGACTACCTTGATATGGGGAAAAGATCAATGTTAAAAAGAATGAAGTAGTGGCTGGCAGATAATCTGAAAACTTCTAGACTGAATATCTATACTGAGAAAAAGCATTTACTTCCCCTCTGCAAATACTAGCTGTGTAAACAAAAATCCAAACTGGAAGGATTATTTTGCATAATGTTGAAGTGCAACACTGGTTAGAGAATCATTAGGAAAAGTATCCCATTGCTGGACGGGCATTCTTGGAGAGAAGAAGCCCAGTTGTATGTATATGTTCACGCCTCTGCAGCCTTGTTTATGCTACATTGATAAATTACTGGTTTTTGATTCCAGAAAAGTAAACTGACTTGCATTCTTCTACACAATAATAAATTTGGCTTTAAAATACCACTCTAACATACTACCTTCCCATTACACTATCCAAGTTACAAAGCTATTTGATCAAGGGGTGCCAGGGTGGCTCAGTCAATTAAGTGTCCAATTTCGGCTCAGGTCATGATCTCACAGTTCATAGGTTTGAGTCCCGCATCAGGTTCTGTGCTGACAGCTCGGAGCCTGGAGCCTGCTTCAAATTCTGTGTCTTCCTCTCTCTCTGCCCCTCCCCTGCTCACAAGAGAGCTCTCTCTCTCTCTCTTAAAAAATGAATAAACATTAAAAAAACACTTTTTTTAATTAAAAAAAACAAACAAACATAACAAAGCTTTTTGATCAAGGAATTTACAGAAACATGGAGCACCTGGGTGGCTCAGTCAGTTAAGGGTCTGACCCCTGGTTTTGGCTCAGGTCATTATCTCATGGTCTGTGAGATGGAGCCTGCTTGGGATTCTCGATCTCCCTCTCTCTCTCTGCCCTTCCCCCACTAGCTCAATCTCTCTCTCTCTCTCTCTCTCAAAATAAATAAACTTAAAAATAATTTTTTAAAAAAGTTTACAGAAACGGAACAAGATGCCTTACATAGCCAAATCCTAAAAGCAACTCCACGGTTTAAAATTTTAACATGATCCTGGAAAAATAGTGAATTCTTTTATATATGCGGCTATGCCATTCTCATATATATATAAATTATGATGTTTCTTCATCAACATGTTTCAACAAACACTTTACAACAGTGTAAGAGTAAAAGACAATGAATACAAACATTAAGGATGCTCAGTAATGAGGGACCATCAACATTGATAAAGGTTAATCATCTATTTAAAACTAACCATCCATCCATGCTTTTGTTAGAAGTGTCATCATTTCAAAATAATGACTGAACCCAATATGCTTAAGAAATATAAAAGTCAAAAAACTTTTATTTTATGATACAATGCTGCTGCCTGCAAAATCTCAGTGATGAAGCAAGACAACTTCAGTGTGAGTGATTACAGTCAAAGAGTTGCAAAAGTAACCTTGATTTCTGAAAATATGTAGAAATGAGAAACGGAGAAATTATATAGGTTTCCAAGTTAGCTCAAGAACTAACACACAGGTCTCTCAGATCACAAGCACAGATTTTCACTAGGGCGTAAGGGCTACTGCGAACTCTGCGAGTGGGTATTTGACGGGTCTGATGTGCTTACCTGTCCTCCATAATAAAATTCTTCAGAATCATTATCACCTTCGGAATCTTCTTCCACCGTACTATTTTGTCTTGACTCCTTAAATAACAGATTAAGAAAAGAATTTTAATGGTCAGATTAGCTTACCTTCTTTTGAAAAGAAAGTAGCAAGTGGCCATAATAGATAGGTCTTGTGCTTGCTTATCACATGGATTTTATATAAAAAACGTGTGTGGTGTAGTACAAGCCAAAAACAAAAGGCAGTAAGAGACAGTTTTGTCAGTGTAGTAAGCTTTATTGTACATCTTTTTTAAAAGTTCTATTTCATTGATTTTGAGTTGTACAATTTACTATTTGATGTTTACATAAAACTATGTGTCATCAACTACAACTTTGGTTTTGTTCTGATAAAAACATCTGACAAGTTCATACTGATTCAATTGGTTATTAAAAAGTTCCTCAGCATTGGGGCGCCCGGGTGGCTCTGTCAGTTAAGACTCAGAGTTCGGCTCAGGTCATGATCTCGTAGTTTCTGAGTTCATACTGATTCAATTGTTTACTAAAAAGTTCCTCAGCCCTGGGGCGACTGGGTGGCTCAGTCAGTTAAGACTCAGAGTTTGGATCAGGTCGTGATCTCGTGGTTTTCAAGTTCGAGCCGTGCATCGGGCCCTGTGCTGACAGCTCAGAGCCTGGAGCCTGCTTCAGATTCTGTGTGTGTCTCTCTCTCTCTGCCCCTGCCCCATTCATGCTCTGTCTCTCTCTCTCTCTCTCTCCCTCTCCCTCAAAAATAAACATTAAAAAAAAAAAAGTTCCTCAGCATTATTTATTTATCCCTGACCGTGCTCACTTCCACTGCCAACTCTACATAATGGTATGAAATAAAAGACACTCGAACTCCAATAATATAAAAATCAAATTATGAAAATAAATATGAATTACATTATGAAGAGAACTTTCTACATACAGAAATTATTTACTTTAGATTTCAGATTTCAAAAGGATGTTTAATTAAATATGCTTGAACTTGAAGTCTGAGTTTCTAATTAATGGAACCACATATGCTTTGTGTCTGAAGTTCAAACAGTAAAATTTTACCTAAAGTAACTAATGATGATATTCCCATACCCGGCAGGCTCTGTTAAAATAATTAGGAGAAAGGCAAATCCCATTAGACACAGGAATCTATCAACCCAATGTTTTGGAATCGTTTCTAAATTTCTAGACCAAATTTCAAATTCTTAAGGAAAATGAAAAACCAACAAAAGGGAATTTGGGTTTTATAAAATGCTAACAGATTTGGGTTTGGGGGCCAGTATTGCTAAATCTGTGGTTCTCGCTGTGGATGAAGGAGAGTAGAGGGAACGATACAATACTAAGGGGCGGGGCGGGGGGGGGGGGGGAGTTTGTTCCGGGTGCGTAGTTTGAAAAGCAAAAAATTGTCAGTCCTGTTGCACTCATCTTGTTTTTTTTAACACCCCAGTGTTTATTGACTGATTCTAGCAGATTTTTTAAAGGTGAGGAAGGGGTAGCAGGAATTTGTCATTGATGTTGTTTTAACATTGGCCACTAATAATAAGACTATATACCCATTCTCTTTGCTACCTTAGGTAAAGAGATCACCTTTTACAAATGAAATGGTAAGGGTTCCACATGCAGCTGTTAGAACTGTAAGTTACAGAAGATGCTCCTCAGTCAACTACATTACTTGACCAAATACAGAGAATAAGTTAAGCTTTGTGTGCACTTGATTTAGATTTAAGCCAGACATTCTTTCTGTTAAAGGCAGCTTCCTTCTCAGGGTTAATTCTAGGTCACTACCCTTCCCTATACTTAAGTCTCTTGGCCACAAGCCTGTGCTTCATACACTATATGCAGTCTTTTTTTTTTTTAATTTTTTTAAATGTTAATTTATTTTTCAGACAGAGAGAGACAGAACATGAATGGGGGAAGGGCAGAGAGAGAGGGAGACACAGAATCCGAAGCAGGCTCCAACTCCAAGCTGTCAGCAAAGAGCCCAATGCAGGGCTCGAACTCACGGACCGTGAGATCATGACCTGAGCCGAAGTCCGAAGTTCAACCGACTGAGCCACCCAGGCGCCCCTACAGTCTTAACCTAAATAGCAATGATATTAACTATAAATACAAGGTAAGTTTAAAATGTATTCTGTTTTGAATAAAGTATAAAATATGAAATGTAATCTCCATACCTCTCCATTTTCCTTCTGTAATTTTGATTTTATGGATAAGCAACAGTTAATGTCATTTGTCTTCCTTAATTCTGAAAGAAAGTTATAAAACATCATTTATAAAACATCACTTTAGTTTTCAGCAGGCTATTTATCAAATATTTATAAGTTTCAGTATAAAAACACGCCTCAGGTGATTCTCTCTTTGCCAAAAGATTAAGGAATGTTTTATAATTATATTATGTTAGGAAGTTACATGATACATAAGCTATTCTGATTTTTTCATTGCCCATCAAAATACGGTCAAACCAAAGTGCCACTACACAGACCCCTTCAGCTCTCGTTTATGTATTTCATGGGATCTACATTGCCTTAAGTAAGCTTTTTAAATATTCATTTTGTCTACCAGTGTCATTATGCATGGAATATTTTCATAAGAGCAAATATCAACACAATGCATTTAAACAGGGCTTTTTTAAAGTAGTGTAAATTTATGTGTTTAAAAAACTGTTGAAAAACAAACTAATGCAAGTTAGACAGAAAATTTGTATGGGACACCAGATTTATAGATGCTGGAGATAAATATCTGTTACATGGGCTAAAAGAACAAAAATAAGTAAATAAAGCTACCTATAGCCAAGAAAACATTAATCTAGAGTTTAAAAAAACAGTATATTCCTATTACCTGTTGCTATCCGGTGGAAAATTATCGGAATTGGCTCCGTAGTAACTAATACGTCTTCATCATTTTCTGAACTTGACACATACGTATTATCTGCAAAGAAATATGGACAATTAAAGGCATGGTAACCAAAAAAAACAAAGCCTTTATTAAAAAAAGTTAAATTATATCCACATCGCTTCCATCACTCAGGAAGCACATACTACTGCTCTGGTTAATCTCAGAAAAAATTAAGTATACATGATTTATCACAGATTTACATGTGATTTAATTTTAAATGGCCTCTTCAAAGACACTTGTGTCTCCTAGAGAAATACAGACTGCGGATAGGGACTGTTCCCCAAACAGGAAGCAGATACTGGGAGAAAGCTAAAACAAGAACATTTGGTACAATAAAAAAATTCAATATCAAGTCATTAAAAAAACTGAACCAAAGCCTTGGTTGAAAATCATACCTCCATATTACTCTAATGTATATTTTTAAATGATATTAAGTCTCACAATTCTTCTTCTTCCATAAATTAATTTCATTAAATAATACTAAGCAAGTTGAATGCACAGAAAACATTAAATTATTCCACAGCTTTTTTCTTCATTATTTGTTTTCTCCAGAAAAAAATATTTTAATAAATTTAGGATTTTTCCCTAAAAATACAGATCTTTGTGCATGTAATATAACACACAGCCATTTATTCTACTTTGTTCATTGACAATTACTGGGCATCTGTGAGATCGCTGTTCGTTACCAAACGCTTCACCAATTCATTAATTATGGTCCTATAATACTCTCATTGACACTGTATAAAATATAAAAAGTGTAAAATATTCCCAACAAATAATAGAAACCTGTTATCAATTTCTGCAAAAGGAAATGAGCATTCTGACAACTGACTGAATACACGATAAAAGATCTTGAGCCAAGTTTTCATAATATTGTGTCAGTACAGTGAGAACACGATCTTTAACTGATAGATATCAAAGTCACTACTTTATTTGCAAAGAAACATCTGCACTGTGTTTAGACCTTGAGTGCAGTGAGTCGAGAGTGATGTGTTCACAGCATAGTCTCAAAGACTCTCAATAGACATAAGGCTTTACTAATAATTCTGGAAGGTGAGAGGAGAGGAATGTGGATTAGATTTGAAACAAAACAGGTTTGCCTCATTACTTTGTTTTAATTACAAATTTTGCCTTGTTTCACTTTCAAGTAGCATTGAGGAGGGTGTGAGATTTTTGTGTTTATCAAGTGGGACCACAGATTAACAAACAGGTTTAATATAAATTTGTTTTAATTACTGTTTCATCACCTTGGTTGAGACTTTGACCGTTTATCTGGAGTCTCTTCTGTCAATAACCTCATACTCTGAGGTGAAAAGTAAACCCCTCTATTAAAGCCAGTATTTCAATTTCTTAAACCCTCATTCAGAGGGTTACTGATTCAAAGTTATTTGCTACTGAATCAACTCAATTAGTTTTTCCCTGTAGATAATGTATTCCTTGAAGCAAACTTACAGCGAAAAGGAGTATTAAAAATAAAAATGAGCATTAAAGGAAAAAAGTAATAGCTAAACCACCACCTAGAAGGGGAGATCCCCAAAAATCCACAAAGTGCACACAGTATCATGCAGTATCTCAGTGTCATGGACGGGAGCATTTTACTAAATCTTTAAGAGGAAAGTAAATTAGGGCATTCTGTTTATGAAAACAAGGAAGTGAATAACTCAATCTAATGGATCCAATGGCTTACGTGGTGTTGACACTACAAGGCAGTCAGCTTTGATTCAAGAGAATGTAATTTGAATTGAACGAATGAACACACGTTGCATAATGCTTTAAGACAGGATTATGCAGTCAAACACATCATTTTCTAAGAGATTTTTTTTTTTACCAGTTTGTATCTTGATCAGTGTTTAGGCATTTGAACACTTTCAATTTCTGTTTCTGGCTAAATTTACCCAAGCCAAAATGTTTTCAGGTTTCATGCCAATATCTGTTAAATCATCATTACGACATCATAGGCCCGATCAAAGAGATATATATACCTGAGTGAAAAACAGAAATGTAGGACAGTAGACAAAGCACATAAAATCTAGACCCAACTACCAACTAGCTATTGATCCCTTTTAACTAACCCATGGTTGCTTTAGTTCTAAAGTGAAGGTCTGCAGATGCTCTTTGAGGATCGTCCCAGCTGTATGAATGAATTTTGTTTTCTCTTTTCGCTGTTCTTTAAATAATCATTTCTAAACCTTCCTCAAACTATTTTGACATCTGTAATAATAAAATCATCTTTGTTTAGACATGAGAAAGTAGGACATAAAAAGGATAAGGAATGCATTTAAGGTAACAGAATGAGTCAGTGACTGAATAGAATGTTTTCAAACTCAAATTCCTTCTCTGGAATTCTCCCACTTGACTCCAGAGGTGCCAATTTTTTTTTTTTTTTTTTTTTTTGCCCCCAAAAATTCCAAGGACAGCTAGGTTCCTTAACGTGTAAGTTTTGTAGGGACCTATAGATCGTTATTAAAGGCTGTTAACAATGTGACTATTTTCTCTTCCCTGCCCTACCAGACTATGCAAGCCATTACTGGGACTTCCATGGACAACTGGGGCAAGATGGGTAGAGAGCTATGAGAAAGCATCTGTGAAACTATTTTTCCATTCTATTTCAAAGGCAACATAATTTAAGCCAAGTCATTCCATTATTCATTACTATGTACCTTCAGAAAAATAATACAATTATAATAATAATTATATCGGCTTTGTAATATAATCTGGATATCTCCCCTGAGTGTTAAATTATATAATATTTATACACTTCATATCAACCTTCAAACCAATCAACTATTATCTCTATTTTAAAGATGGGGAAGCCAAAGCTAAGAGAAATCAAACAATTTGCCCAAATTATTTAAGTAATTAAGGGGCAGCTGGGTGGCACAGTCGGTTGAGTGTCCAACTTGGGCTCAGGTCTTGATCTCATGGTTCATGAGTTCGAGCCCCATATCGGCTCTCTGCTGTCACGCAGAGCCCCCACTTCAGGTCCTGTCTCCCTCTCTCTGTCTCTCCCCTGCTTTCTCGTTCTGTCTCTCTGTCTCTCAAAAATAAATAAACAAAAAAAATTACACACGGCAAGTAAGTGGTAAAACTGTCCGAATTCAGACATCAGTTCTTTGCTATGCTTTTTTTAATATTAAAAAGCTGTCACTCAACAATCGCAATATGTTGTAAAACATAAAAAAGGGATGAGAAAATTCACACCCACCAGTAGGTGAGCCTCCTAATTAAAGGTGGGAACTGATGAGAAAAAATTCTGCTGTTCTGTTCCAGTGGAGCCAATTATCTGTGACTTGTAATATATTTGCCTTCAAAAAGCAAAAATCTGTCTACAGTATAAATTCCATAAGGAAGCACAAGTAAACCAGAAGGTTGCTCTATTTCTTCGCTGCATTTAAAAAAGCCCACATATCATTTAACATTGCATTTATGAACATGTTACTTAAAGTATACTTAATACTCAATAAAGATCTTCTTTGTTCACACAAAACAAAACTATGACATGAATTTCAATAGGTGGCACAGGTTACTTAATAAATTAAAATTATGAAGTGATAAATCTGTTCCTAAGGAAATAAACAAAGTGCCATAATCCTGAATCTGGAGGATTATGCTCATATATTTCCACAGGGCAAAGCAAGTTCCAAATTTTCAAAGCTAGATGATGAGCTAATCATTCAACCATATAATCCAGAGAAAGTAGGAAGGGAAAAGACTGAGGAACATTAGCAGAAGGAACTAATGAAGTACTACCACGATTACTGATACTAATTACTATCAAGACTTAGAAATTTTCAAAAACAACATAAAAAGCTATCTGTTTGAGTTGATTTTTACAATAAGTAAACTTTGGGGAAGAAAAACCAAAAGGAGAAAAAGACAAGAACAAATGTAAAACAATAGGTACGAGACAGGAGAAATATCCACAAAGAGGCAGATTTTCAGATGTACAGGCCGAATACGATAAAAAACTTTTTGCTACAGAAGGTGGGACATTTCACCAACACAGTGAGCTTTCATGTTTAAAAGTGACTAAGAAACAGAAAAACAAAACAGACAATAATCACGGCAGAAAAATAACAACTGCCCCAGAACCATCCCTGAAGAGATGCCAGGCTCAGAGAGATTTGCTGGCATGTTCTAGCAAATGCCAAAGAATAGCTGCATTTCTTCAGCAATGCCAACTCTTTAACAGCAAAATATATGGCAAGATGCATACGGTTCTTACGGATCAACATTAAGATGCCTGCTAAACAACCTTGTTGTTCAAAAGGAGAAAGCGTACGTGATACCTCAATAGATGTTAAGCAAGAATTTGATCAAGACTTACAACTCATTCTTAAAAAAAAAAAAAAAAGACTTGGTAAAATGAGAAAACTAGTTTTCTGAAAGTAGATGGAAACACGCTCACTAATTTTGGAAAAGAAGGACAAAGCTGCCAACTTTCACAATCATCATTAAAAATTATTCTGGAAGTTCTAGCAGTGTTATGGCAGAAAAGACACAAGGATGAATACCGGAAAGGGAGAGCAAACATAATTTGTATGCAATATTAGCTACCTGAGAAATCAAGTGTATTAACTGAACTTTTAATGCAAATAAATGTAGATTAAAATTTAATAAAATGGGTAAAATATTGTCATAGTAACACTTTGAATTTTTTTTTTAATGTAGTAATACTCACTTTGAAGAACACTCCATAAAAATAACTCCCACTGCTTCTTTCATACAAGTGACAGGAATCAGAACTAAATTACAGACTTGGTTTTACCACCAAACTGCATGTCCTTGGGAAATACTCTTTACCCTCTCTTGACACATTGGTTCAATTATAAATGGTCACGATAGCCTCTGTTCTGCTTATACACAGAGTGGCATTTAGAGTCTATTCTATTATGTGTATGAAAATACTTGGTATACAGTGTACTGGTTACATCAGCCAATTCAAAATTCTACCCCAAAATGCATTAATCTCTCTCACACCAAAACTTGTGTTTCATTTACACTCCTTTTATTTTTAGAAATGAAATTATAGTGGAAATTCGCTACAGACTTTCTCCAAGAAGGGAACTTATTTTTAAAAAGCACAAATGATAACTAGTGTTTTAAGTTTCAATTTTTGTATATTGCATTTGCTAAAGGGGCTACCTCCCGCACAGAGAGAAAAAGCCAGTGATACCTCTTGGCCACAAGAGGGAGCTAAACATTTGGCTCCCTTCGTTTACTAAGGGCATCTTCTGCCCTATTTCCTGTGCTACAGAATAATTCACTTACTGTCTTCAACGTGGCTTTGATTTGTGGCATTACCTCTATCACTCTGACTTCAAGTCCTCTCATGACTGACATCTCTAGGAGCTGCCTCAGATGAGAAGCACAATAATTATAATATTCACAACACTGGAGCTTTTATTTTCCTAACACATTTAGCAAACATTCAGTATCAAAAACATCCTATACCATAAGGGAGAGAGCTGATTACAAAATCTTCTACAAAAAAATTTTTCTTTGTAAATACTTCTTGTGTTCCTTCTTCCAATGAAATCTGTTTAGAACTCTTTTTATACTACTATTAAAAAAAATAGGCCATCTCTTTAATAATGAATAATTCCCCTTGTAAAACTGTACAAAAGTTTTAAAGACTAATATGCTTAACATATATGGAGATCATAGCAAAATAACTGAAACTGGAGTTTATGACTCACAAAATTATTTTTAAATGTAACATCTGATCTTATAAAAGATTAAATGCATGATGCAAACAACCACAAAAAATACTAGCATGAATGCTAAAGAAATAAGTTTTACATCTTCATACTATCTTATGAACTAACCATTTTTAAAAGTACTCAAAGTATGGATCATCAAAGTTGCCTATAGCAATCTAGTCATTTTACACAGAAAAGTATGATCCAAATCATGCAGAGTATGTGAATAAAATGGCTAGATTTGAATAAGAATTGGAATTAGGTTTCTAATTTATGACACTGACAGATCTCAACAGTTAGTTTGGTGACCACCTGATTTTATTAAGTCTGAATGCTGGAGTAAAACATATATGTAATACAGGCTGTTAAAATTTGCTATTCTTTGGGGTGCCTGGGTGGCTCAGTCGGTTGAGTGACTGACTTCGGCTCAGGTCATGATCTCACGGTTTGTGAGTTCGAGCCCCGCATCAGGCTCTGTGCGTACAGCTAGGAGCCTGGAGCCTGCTTTGGATTCTGTGTCTCCCTCTCTCTCTGCCCTTCCCCACTCATGCACTGTCTCTCTCTGTCTCAGAAATAAATAAACATCAAAAAAAAATTGCTGTTCTTTGCTACAAAATATGATAAACAATAGATGCTTGCATTATACTCTTTTCTCTGAGGTAAAGTAATCAAGTTGTATTTTTTTCTGCATTAAGTCTACAATACTTATGTTCTTATTCAAGATAAAATTATAGATATCACTTGTGAGGAAAATACTAAAGAGAAACATCTTGTTTACATATCTGAAAATTGTCATGACTAAAATGTTGGCATACACAGCTTGGGCTCTGATGAGATTACATGTGTCTAGAAAACAGGACTGACCATGGCCTAGAAGAAAAACCCTTGTTTGACTGATAGAAAAATGGATCTGCAGTGGTCTTACATTCTGTTTTCTAGGGAGAAGTGTTTGTGGGCGTAGTAATATATTTCAAGTAACAGACACTCAGTGAGACTACATAAACAAGATACCTAGCCTAGTCCAGTGGTACAGTCCAGACTCTGGACTCCTGGGTTCAAAACCCAGCTCTTCCTCTTACTAGCTGTGTCATCATTCATGAGGAAAAAAGTGATGCTAGGGTAACAATGTCATAGGATCGTTGTCAGAATTGTTTAATGAGACATATACTTAGAGAAATGAAGACAGGACTATTTTTTGCTATTACTATTATTTTTACCTATTATTTTAGCTGCTATCCTTACCTATTATTTTTACATTATGAGGATTCAAATGATGTTTCAAAGCCAATGACTGAACCAGTTCAGAGAATCTTTTTTTTTTTTTTACTTGCAATGAGAAAAATATATATAGGCTGAAGCTATACATGGGCTCAAGTAAACTATTTTTCATCAGGAAACTATTTTGATTCTGGACTGCATCTCAGGGTAAGACATGTATTTCACAGGCAACCAACAGAATTTTTCTGGATCTTTAAGTCTTCCCCTGCCAACGCTTCACTCCCAGATATATTTATATACATTTTCCATCTCCAAAAGAAAAAAAAATATTCAAAGAAACCACAACACAAGTATTTGTAATAAAAACAGAAAGAAAAAAAAATGCATACCTGGGTAATCTTCAGATACATGTACTGAATAGGATACACTGTTAAAACAGGAAAAAAGAGAAAAGAAAGGCTCAAGTTACTGCTAAGGAATATATGTTTTTACAAAATAAAAACCGTCATATTACCCATTCATTTTTATAGATGAACAACTAACATCCAAAACAGATTAGAAAGAATATTTTGATTTTTGACATCGGAAACTTACAGAGTTTTGAGATATATTTTCTGTGAGTGGAAATGATTTTTGAAGTATCGTTCTTCCCACAGTGGTACTTTGAGTACAGACAGGTCTTTTTAATCTCAGCAATATCTAATATTCCCTAATCCATGATCACTTGTGTCATCTGCTCAGATTTTATCAAATCACCTTCTTTTAACCCAAAATAAAGTATTCTTTCTGTTTGGTACGGCAGTCCAGAATTTAAACATTTGTTTTTGATACTGCTTCTCCACAATCTGCTGTGATTCTGAAACATGTCCTTTTCTTCAAAGACTTAACAAAAGGATGACAGCGTAACTCATAGTTGTTCATCAGCCAATGTCTCATCGTCACGACACAGAATAAACGAACTATCTCCAGACCTCAGGAGGACTGGGTTGCCTTAAAAACAATTTTTAAATTGCATTTTAACAATTTCACAACTCCTTCCCCAGTAACCCTACTGCCTTCAGGTATTACCTCAATGACACATGAGAAGCTATCACAATTACTTCTCCACTTTCCTCTCTCTATCAGCTAGACTGTGAGTCTCTTGAGGTTAGGGTCCGTGTCTATTTTATTTTTAGCACAGTCCTCTATTTTACTGCATGACACAAAGAACATATTCAATATTAGCTTTCTGAAGAGATTGGTGGAACTGCCACCTGCCAGAGAAAAGTCAAAATTTAGTTTAAGTTCAGCCAAATTAACTGCCTGTTAACACAAATCAATTCTCTTTGAAGGAATAAAAAAACAGAATCTCTGCAAAGTATCATTCACAAAGTGAATCCTGTAAGATTCAAATTACTTGACATATGAACAAACAGGAAAATCTAACCTATATTCAAGGGAAAGTTTGACCCAAGTGCTGGAATCAGCCCACAATGATGTTAAAAAAGTTATTATAAGTATGTTTACGGAAGTAAAAATGAAAAATCCAATCCAAAGAAGAAAAAAACAGATCATCAGGGTCTTTTGGACACTAGTAAAAGAGCAAACATTTTGTATAACTAAAGTTTCAGGAGGTAAAGAGAGAGAAAACACTGCAGGAAAAAAAAAAAGGGCTGGCAATTTCCCAGTTTGAGTCAAAGACTGATGTACAGACTGAAGAAGCCCAGAAAACCCCAAACAGGTTACATGCAGAGAAAGCTACATCCAGGTGCACGTGGGCAAACTGCTGAAAACCAAATATAAGGAAACATTTTTAAAGAGAAAAAACTGACACTATACACACAGGAAAACAATAAGAATCAAGGTTTCATAAGAAACTGTAGAGGACAGAGGACACTAGAATGATGAAAAGCTGGGGGAGAACTATGAACCCCGAATTCTACATCCAGGCCACGGATCTTTAAAAATGAAGATAAATTTAAAAACTTACAGATGAAAGAAAATTGTGGACATCTGTGCCAGCAAACCTAAGGCAGAAAAAATCCCAAAGTTCTCCAGGTGAATGATATCAGAAAATCAAATATCCAGAGAGAATGAAGAGTACCAGAAATTGTAAATATAAAAGACTATTCTTCTCTTACTGTTTTAAAAATACATGACTTGTTTAAAGTAAAAATTCTAACACTTCATTGTGGGATTTATAACATATGTAAATGTAATACACATGACAATTATAGCATAATGTCTGGAAGGGGTTAAATGCTCTTATGTAGTTTCAAGGTTCCTCTATCTTATTCAAAATGGGATAATACTAACCCTAAACAATAACTTCTAAGAAAAGTTAAGGATATACACTGTAATCTCTAGAACAACCACAAAACAAAGAAACAAACAAGCAAACAAACAAACAAGCAAACCTTAAAAAACAATTGCAAGGATTGCATTAAATGTGAATGGACTAAAAGGCAAAGCCAGCCAGAATGGATTTGAAAAAGCAAGATCCAATTCTATGCTGTCTTTAAGAGATCCACGTTAAATATAAAGGCACAGATTCAAAGTAAAGGAGGGAAAAGTTATACCAATGCAAATGGTAAGCGTAAGACTCACGTGTTTAAATTAATAATGAAGACTTCAAGACAAAGATACAAAGAGATCATCATAATGATAAAAGGGTCAATTCATCAGGATGAAGACACAACAATCATAAATGTGTATGCACCTAATAACAGAACTTCAAAATACATGAGGCAAAACTTGACAGAATTAAAAGGAGAAAAGCACAACTCCACAATCACAATTTGAGTAATTGATAGAACTAGACACCCCCCACCCAAATCACTGAAGACTGAAGATCCGAAATAGATTTTAATTACTGTAGAATATCCTTTTCCTTTCAGATACACATGGATGGAACGTTCACCAGAAAAGATCATACACTGTGCTATAAAACTAGTCTTAGTAAATCTGAATGAATGGATGGTTGTGGTTCACCCTAGTCCATATCCTGGGTTTCCTGACTCATCTAGCCCTTATAACTAAGTCGTAAGCCCTCAATGAGCCACTGCCTTTTAGAATTTGTGACCGGACTTTGGGCAATGTGACTATGGCCACAGGCAATGCAACCCCTCTAGGCAAGCCCAAGTCTCCACCAATCAAATCCCTGGCCTGCTGCTTAGTCCCTGTAAAGAGATTAGGCAGAGACAAAAATGAATAAGGAAGTGAGAAGGAAAACAAGATGGTTTGTAATGAGACCAAATACTGATACACGGTTCTTTCATAAAGCATATTTAATTGATCAATCAATTCAAAAAGCATTTCTTGGTAACCTGATAAAAGACAAACACTATGTTAACGTCAACTACGATTTAGGTAGACAAAAAATCGGGAGATGATTTTGAATGATTAATTCAGGAGGAAACAAAGAATATAAAACAAGGAATATGACAGACATGGGAACTTAAACATTTTAAAGCACAACAGTATTTTTTCCTTCTCATTTTTATATAATTATAGGTTCATATGAAGTTGCACAGATAGTTGAGAGAACTCATGTAGCCTTCATCCAGGTTACCACATTAATGACATGTTATATACATACAGTACAACATCAAAAGCAGGATATCAACATTAGGTAAAGGGAGTATAGCTCTATGTTATTTTATCACATTTGCATCATGTACCACCATACATCAAGCTACGGAACTATTCAATCATTCAAGGATTTGCCTCGTGCTACCCTCATTAGAGTCAAATCCATCTCCCTTCACCTCAACATCCTTAACCCCAGGCAGCCACTAATCAATTCTCCATCTCTATAATTTTGTCATTTCAAGAACATTATATAAATGGAATCACAGAGTGTGCCATGAAGCACAATAGTATTTTGAGGCCAAACGAGTATTGTGAAAAAAACTGCTATGATTGGCAATATGTAGGATAGACTGAAGAAGAGGGAGACTGGATTCAAAAGCTACCGTAGTGGCAAAATATGAGCAACGATCAGTGGGGAGGTATGTAACGGGGAGGAGAAAACGCAGGAACAAATGGCAGATGTTGGAGCCCAGCCAAGAGACCAGCTTTGGAAATCATGGCCCTGAATCAAATGCCAAGAATTAAAAGATAAAATAACCATGCCAGTGATGCCTCAAACAAGCTGGGGGAAATATACACTATGACCTCAATGAATTTATTTGCCCCACAATTCATCTCTTTAGATAATGAAACTATACTATGTAGAAATGAAATTATTGACGATCAAGGTAACCCTTCATCTGGCAGTACTATGTGACAGAAGACTGGGATCTTGCCAGAGATTATACTCAGTACTAAACTGAATTAATTCCCAACAGCCTACCATCTCAACCAACAACAGTTGGCTTCATTTCTAATCCAAATGAATGTATAAATCCAAAATGAAACCTTAATACGTTCCCATGTCTATCTCCAATCAGGAAGCCTGTTGCAGTCATAGCCACAGAGATCCTGAATACCAGCCTTACTAGCTGAGTGGCATAAGAAAAGTTATTTCAACACGCTCAGATTCAACCTCTTTTCAGTAAAATGGGAGAATCCAGACCTACCATATAAACCTGCTGTGATGATTTAATGGCTTAACAGGTGTGAGGCCCCCAGGACAACGCCAGACACATACCAGCAGGTGCCGAGTAATTCTAGTCAGCTTCCAGTACAAGCAATGAAAATTTAGAGAAACGAAATTTTACATGAATGAATGTTTTATGGGGGAACTCAATTTACTTGAAATCACAATGTATTCCATTTATCGGGGACCAAAACTAACACTGACGCTTTTACTTTATGGTAGTGTTACCCTCATGATGTTAGGAGACATTTCCATGTTCATGATCATACCTGATTTTTCAAAGACAAAATAGAAAGCAAAAGCCCAGCAAAATGACTCATCAGCTCCTGTGCTATAGCACTTTCTTGGTAGTACACCAGAAGGAAAATCACCAGGGCTGTAAAATCCAAATCAGTTTCACTCTGTGGCTTACAGAGTTCTTAGGGAAACAATCTAGTACAAGCAGACACGGATGATTAAACTAAAGGACCTAATACACAGGGCCAGAAAAAGAGAAAAAAGGCAAAGAACCAAGCTTAAATAGATATAGGAGTGAGGGTATAATAGTATATGTATAGGCTTACATAGCATGTGCTGCACATGCTAAATACTAAAGCAGCCAAAATTATCATGAGGAAATGAAAGGGGAAGGCGAACAGGAGAAGGAAGAAAACCGTGGAGCAAGCTCTGAATTCTGATTCAGGAAAAAATGGCTTCAAAATTTTAGAATATGTTGAATTACAATTACACCGAGGTGCTTTGCCAGAGAAATTTAAGGTGGTCATCATGTGGTCAATACTACATGCAACATAAATAAAATGGCGGCTTCCATCCCTTATTCCTCTGAAAGCAACTGTCCCAACTAAAGACCTCTCTCTGTTGCCACAAGCCTGTAAGGGAGCTCCTGGGGGAGCCCTCAGATGTGTGTTCACTATCTACCTAATCCTGTATTTTGTTTCTCTATTTGTTTACTCCTGTAATTAAAAGCATTCGTAAGGTCATTCTTCTATCTAAACTCACCACTCACTCCATTACCATCCTATTTCTCCTGAAATGCCTGGAAAGAACTAAGAATAGGAGTTTATATCTAGTCCCCAAGTTCACAGATATAAGGAAATTCTTTAAGAACAGTAGGGAGATGATGAAAAGGGCAGTTTTAACATAACAGGGAAGGGAACTCGGGTGTGAAGACAAAATGACTTTAGATTCCGAAGACCTCTCAGAGGTACTGGATTCAGTGGCTGTATTTTAATTGTTGGCCCCATAACGTTTCTGATACCTCAAACTCAAGAATCTTGGATCCCGAGCTCATACTTTCTCAGCTACACCCAGGGGGTTTTGGCAGAGCAAGCAAAACCCAGAATCTCACCAGGTCTTTTACCTTACTCTCTAAAACAGTTTCTCTGGGAAGCCAGTCCTTACAGCTCCTTTTCCTCCCAGTTAGATCACTTCTAAAATTTACGTGGAAAAAAGAAAAAAAGCAAAATCAGAAACTCACAAAAAATTGCAGCTACTGGCAAGCAACCCTCCATCCTGGCTACAATGTTTATGAGTACAGGCCTCAATTCTGTATGTTCACTTGCAAGACAACAGCTTAGACCTGAGGGTGTATGTTCCTTACCCCACTCACAGACCCACTGCGAGCTCGCCAGAAGAAAATTCACTCCAGCACCTGTCTTCCCCAATGTCCAGTGTTACAGGGTGAAAAAGACACCGTCCAGCTATCCATCTCCTCAACCAACTCCTGCATCTCAAGCTAGATGGTGACTTTTGGCATGCTAGAAGCTCATTTTGCTCCTTGGATGCCATTTGCTTCCCAAAAGATTCATTATCGCATTTATTATCAGTTTTACCTTCCATAAATATTTTCTAAATATCCAGGCCAACCAGCTATAGCACCTTCGTTATTTACCATTATTCGCTACCAATTGTTTTGTCATTTATCCAGGATTAGGAATTTCTAGGGCACTCTTTCCTCTTTACTTAAAAATCCTCACATCACCCACATCCATATGGACAACGTTGAGCTGCATATGGTTCCATGACCTCATCTTCCCTTAATTTTAGCTCACCAGATCCATGGCTACCCCTTGGACCTTGACTTGGAGTGTAATTGCTCTCCTTCTAAAATCTCAACTCGGTGTCCCACTTTTGGGCCACAATTTTATAACTTTTCAGCCCTCAGTCCTTTATTCCTGCTCACTGACACCCGCCAATCCCCATGCTTTCTTTCACTCTTTGTGCTCTTTATGGTCCTTTCAAGCTTCTTTTTCTTCTTCATGTGACTGTAGAGACCCAACTGCTCTCTCCACACCATCTTCAACTCCTTCATGGTGTACCCCTATTTTGCCCATACTGACCACCTACCAGACCTGTAACCACCAAACCATAGATAAGTCATGTCTGGCCTTCTCAACTCCCTGGACCTGGGCTCTGAATGCCCCTGGAGAGGACAGTGGAACCAAGGCATCTGGAACCCCTGCAGACATGGAGTGCTCAGTGCCAGTTCTGCACAACTTTGCCCAGTAACCCTTCATATACTCTTGTGCTTTTTCTTTTTGGTAGTTTTTTTCAAACCTTCACAACTTTCCAACGTCCTGTAACAACGTGCCCTTTCAACTATCCGCATGAAGATAAAACAGAGCATCATATGGCTATTTCATCCTTTCTCCTACCAACCACCTATAAGCTAATACTTTTCTCCTCCCACCCAGGAAGATGGAAATGTCTATGCTTTTATCTAAGACTGGTCCATCTACTTGATTTATAGATCCCGTAAATGAAGGCTCCATCTGGGACCTTGTTCCACAATTTGAAATTAATAAAAAATCTATAATTATGAAAGTGTTAACAATTTACCCACAAAGATATTAATGGTAGCACTGTTAAAATGAAGAATTACCCAGAGAAGCAAAAATGTCAAAAATTGGATTATGTAAACTATTCTATACATACAATGCAACACCAGGCAACTCTGAAAAGGTAATAGTGTAAAATAACATGTAATGAAAGAGATATGTGTTTCCAGTACATTAAGGTACATATGAAAATTTAGACAGCTACAACATATTTTTGTTAAAAACACATAGATACATATTTACTACAAATACATATTCATAGAAGCATGGCTTGAAAAATAATGACAAATTTCAACATTTCTTATCTCTTGGTGTTTGGATGAAAGGGAGCTTTATCTTTTGTATCTGTATTGTTTCAATCTTATAAGAAGTATTAAATAAAAAGAGGGAAAAGCTAGTGATTTTTACCTTGTAGCCTTTTCTTATTATCACTCTACTTTCCTTCTTAAAATCAAGTTTTTGCAAAGAGTCATGTAAGCCCTTTTTACTACCTACCTACTGGCAAGTGTACATTCCAATCTGGCTTCCACCCCACCAAAATTCTGCTTCTTCACAACATCCCTGGTCTTTTTTTTCCCCCTAGTCCTTTTCTTACGCAAATTCTCTGATGCATTTAAAAAAAATAAAGATATCATGAAACCCTCCTTCCTTAGCTCCCAAACTCCATCTCTCCCCGGGTTCCCTCTGGTATTCGAAGATGCTCTTCTTAATTTCTTCATTTACAATATTTCAAATTTCATGCTGCTTTCATATTTCAATGCTTTCTATCCATGCTGACTGCTCTATTTTCTCACATGAGTAATCTCAACTATATCCCTGAGTATCTCCTACCAGCCATACATGAGACTAAAAAATTCCCTATCTCTAAATCAGGCAGGCAGCTTTTTATTTTTCACATTTTTAATAGGATATTCTGCAAGCAAATTAAACCCAAGTCATACAAAATAGGATTTATTGCATTCTCTACCTTACTTTTCAACTCAACAAACGAAATACCAAGAAACCTGGGGCAAATAATAGCAGCACTTGCTGTTTGAAACTATAGATCTACTCACTATTTGACCATATCAGGGCACAAAACCCTTGGATACTTTCTGGAGCAGGGAAATTCTGATTCACTAGATGTGAGGTAGGACCTGGTATGTGCATTTCTAATTTACTTCTAAATTTTAATTCTTTAGCATGTCTTCCAAGGCTGTTCACAATGTAACCCATAACAATCTGACCAGCCAAAACCCTATCAAATACCCAGCGACCTGAACTTCTAACCATTTCAAGTTCTACCGTTACCAAACAGGTCATTTTATTCACACAAAGCAAAGTTGCCCTAGACTCTGGAGGTGAAATCTGGTTCCGTCATTATTAACTGTGTGACTGTGTGCTAGACTGACTGTGAGCTAGAGAATTACTTCTTTTTGACTCAGTTTCCTATCTGTAGTCTACTATCTCTTAGGGTTGCTATGAAGAGTAAACCGGTTAATACACGTGAAACACTTTGAAGAAAGGAAAAGAAAAGAAAAGAGGAGAGAAGAAAAGAGAAAAAACAATCACAAAATTTTCAATAAACCTTAGCTGTTTCATTAATAATATCCTTTTTAAATTTTTTTTTAATTTAAAAAAAATGTTTAGTTATTTATTTTTGAGAGGGGAGAGGGGGAGGGAACCAGAGGGAGAGAGAACAATCAGGGGAGGGGCAGAGAGAGAGACAGACAGACAGAATCTGAAGCAGGCTCCAGGCTCTGAGCTGTGAGCACAGAGTCCAATGCTGGGCTTGAACCCACAAACTGTGAGATCATGACCTGAGCCAAAGTGGATGCTCAAGCAACTGAGCCACCCAGGTGACCCTCTTCTATAATATTATCATTATTATTACTCCCACACATAGACTTAATTTCTGGAACACATTCCCCTCTCTCCTCAAGGCTCAATCTCAGGGACAACTTCCTATGAAACTTCTCCAACAATCCAGGAAGATTGGGCATTTCTTCCCCTATGTCCCACTTCATCTTGGCATTAACTATCCAATAGACTGAAGGTATGGACCAAGCATTTTCATCCTCAAATTCCTAGAGCTTTGACACAGTCTTACCACTCAATAAATAATTTCTGAATAAATGAACAAATCATATATTTTTCCAAAAGTACTAGATATTCCATGACAGTCCTTGATAGAAAACATATCGCTTCAGCAAGTGTTGAAATATTTGATGAAAATCAACAAATGCTGGTACCCAACAGTTCACCCTGGGGGTCCACACCACCATGCATGTGAGTGTCCGGCTCTTCCTCACATTCTCTTCGCAGGCTTTTCGTGATGCACAGAATAGAGTGGGTTCTGAATGCCCAGATCATATGTGTTCTCCGTATTTGCCATTTTCAAATCTACATACTAAAGGTGATACTTGCATTATTATCAGTCCTGATAGCATGAGTTGAAATTCAATGGCCCAGAATAAGGGAAGATCTCTCAGATGCCCCCCCCTCCCCCACCAAAAAGGAAGTACCAGTTACTTTCAATACAAACAAGTAGAAATGTTAGCATTTCAAACTGATCAGTAGTTTACTAGTTTTTTACTTGTCAGGAAAGAACTACACGGGAAAGTAAGTATAGACAGTTCTAGACAGAAGAGGAAAGCGGACTAGAAAATGTTTGAGCAGGAATTTGTTGCAACATCATATATTCCATGCCAGGAGCAAGCGTGCTTTAGTCAAGGATTTTAACAACAACCACGCACATATCTCTGCCCTGCCTTTCTTCTAGAGCTTTCAACACGGAGACAAGAGAACTAAGCTTACATTCCAGAAGAGAAGACACATCTTTCCCAACAATGAAATAAACTGTTGGTATAACACAATTCACATTATCCTTTACAAAGATAAAAGGATGATGATGTTTGCCCACTACACATTCAGTTAGTTTCTCAATAATACATATGTTCCTACTCTCAAGTCTTATTTTGATAATTTTTAAAGCTTTACTTTCAGCAAGTGATGTAAGAAGATTAAAGTAATGGCGTTCATTTGTGTGACATTTAGGGAACTGGTTGAGTCAGCAGCTTCAGGCTTAAATATTATACTATAGGTCAAGTGCTCAGAATTCCAAGTAAACCATCTTGTCAACAGATATGAACTTGAAGGACCTAAGTCCAACTTTGATTGTAACCCAGATGCATGCTTTATTTATGATATTAATACACCCTATGGTATGAGCAAATTTTCCTTTTATACTGCCTTAGTCTAATGAAAAGAGCCAACTGCATATTTAAATAAAGTCTTGTTTCTCTCTTATTCTTTAATTGTAACCAAAAATAAAAGGGAGGTCACAAGTGCAGTTCCAACAAGACCTTAACAGTGAACAGAGAACACCAAGTCACCAACATTAAATTAGTTATATATATTATTTCTATATTTCCTCCCCAAAGTTTAATGTCTAGACTTTTGTTCTCTGAGCAGTTTGCAACTAATTCAATACTATTTGATAAATATTCATTCGATAAATGTAGATACCTTTACCTTCACTGTTTTTTTGTGTTTTTTTAAGCAAGCTGCACACCCAGCACGGAGGTTCACCCACTGAGCCACCCAGGCACCCCCACCTTCACTGTTTTCTATCTAGGTTCAAGTTATAAACAGTTATAAAAAGTTTAAAGTGGTTACAAATGATTTACACAACATGCCAGGACTGGAAAGCTGAATACGATAGAAGAATTCTAAAAATGAAGTATGGCTTTGTTGAGGCAAGAAAACATGTTTTAAGAAAACACTATAAATTATGCAGAGAGATAACGACAATAAATACTAAAATACCACCTCACCAACTTTCTCAAAGACTTAAGATCTCCAAGATCGGTTCTTTCCAAGATAATTTCTTGTGGAATATCCAGCACAATTCTTAATACCACCTGAAGACCCTTGCAGGATCCGATCTATCTACTTGCCTCATCCTAGCCTTGCCCTGTGTCCTCTCTGTGCTGCAACAAAAAGGACTCACTTTACTTTCTAGGCATGCATCAGACACGAACCCCCCCCCCCCCCAACCCAACCGAGGTGAGATGTGCCTGACACTCCTCAGGCACTCCTGGTTGCTCAAGAACAAAGGAAAGCACAGAAAACAAACGGTTACATTGATAGAACCTCCATCAGTTTACAAATATCTTAGTAATATCACAAGAAAAAGGCAATCTTATCAACAGCCTAATCTCCAGAACTCCCTACTATCTTAAGGATAATGCTTTGTGAAAGGGAAAAACCACCTTAGCTTAGCAATAGCTAGGCCTCCAACAATCTGTAAATCCTCTTTAGCATAGGGAAAGCCCTTTAAGAAACTTCCTCTTGACTTTACTTCCTCCAACTCCACAGTATTTAAGCAGTCACTCTGCACAGCCCCGTGTAGCTCTTCTGCCCATGGGTCCTGTTCCCAAGCTTTAATAAAATCACCTTTTTGCACCAAAGACGTCTTCAAGAATTCTATCTTGGCTGTCGGCTCTGAACCCCACCATCACTCCAAAAACCCATTACTCCCACTCCTCTTTTGTCTTGTTAATTCATTCTCATCCTTCAGATCTCAACTGAAATGTCACCTCCTAGAAAGAAACATTGTGATCACCTCTCCCAGACTCAGATCTTACTATAGAGCAGTTACAGAGTTTGTAATTATATACTTATTTGCATGACATTAACATCTGTTTCTCCTACTAAATCTGTACGGTTAGAAGGCACTTCTAACCACAATATCCCAGCAACTACATACACCTAGTACACAGTAGGAACACTGTAATTGTGGAATGAATGGATAGTGATAAATGTTTAAATCCTTTGCGATCTTCCGACTTGGAATAACATTCCTCACAAAATTACTTAGCAAATGTGATTTAGTTTACAATCCGAAGAGCACAGAAGAACATGGACTTTAGTATATACCTTCACAAGCCATGTGAGCCTGAGAAAAAGAATTGGTTAACCTTCTGCTTATTTGTGAAGTGAGATAACATCTACTTCCTAGTATTGTCAAGAGGATTACATGGAAGATGATAAGTGTAAGAAAGCGGCTTGTGTAATAAGAGGAGACAATCAATGAAAATATTTCTCAACTTCCTCTCCTTTCTCAAAACTCAAGCATGAGAATATGCAAAATAATTCTGTAGTAGAGCTCTTCACTATCCATTCTACCCCTTCCCCTCCCGGCTGGATAGGGAAGCCCTTGGGTTTGCAAGAGGAGAATCCCTTCACCGGGGGTAGAAAAGAGCTGAGCAAATGGATAAGCCAATCAGATAAGCCTAGTTTCCCTGGTAGCCTAACACCCGTGGTAAACAGAGAAAGGCAGAGCTTAGGTAATTTCAGAGATAGAGGCAGAGCCCTGATCAAACTAAACCTAAATTC
Organism: Panthera pardus; assembly: GCF_024362965.1. Taxonomy (NCBI): domain Eukaryota; kingdom Metazoa; phylum Chordata; class Mammalia; order Carnivora; family Felidae; genus Panthera; species Panthera pardus. Next base: position 37,276,156 of record NW_026526765.1, on the reverse strand, counting down.
CTTATCAATGAACTTCTCAATGAACAAATAACTTTCCTTTTGCTCTTTTAAACCAGCATAAAATATTCTTTGTTCCTTACAACCAAAATCATCTTAACTGATACATAGACCTATTAGGCTTGTTGAGACGCTTTCATGTGAACATCTGCAAGCTATTTAAACTAAAAAACAACGGACATATAGGCTTAATTTAATTTTGTGATTTTTGCCTAATCGTTACAAAGTATATACTTTAGTGATTTATTTAGGATTTTAAGTAATATTCATACATTTTATAGAATTGATGACCCAAAAACAATTGTAATAAATTAGATACTATACAACAAAATTTGTGAGTTCAAAGGTCTTATTATTTTATGGTCGTTTTCTTTAAGGTACAGTATTTTTTTCCCTTATGGATAAATGATTTTTTTAGTCCTTCATATGCATTTGGCTTGTTATTTTGTTTCAATATATATTCTAGAAAGTGGGATTTGAAAAGCTATAGTCCTAACCACTGTTTTTCTTGTTTGTTTCTAGACTACAGCCTTTAGGGAAGTTAGCAACTCAACAGGAGAGTGGCAATACTTGTAGACTGTAGAACAGTACTTCTAAGTGCTTGCTACAATCAATTAGCCTTTCACTCTTCATTAAGCTTTTGAAAAATGATTTGTTCTCGCAAGATTAATGTGGAAAGTATAATTATTTGAAAACAAGGGTACTGTATTTAAATCTGACATATTTTGGCCACAAAGTTAATTGATTACTAGATATTCAATTAACAAATGCAATTCATTCTTAAGCCAGTGAATATGTAACTAAAAGCCAGCCTCAAAGTAACAAATACATAACACAAAAATAGCCACGCAAATGGTTTTACCAAAGGAAAACGGCAGTTGAACAAAGCAGTTACAATAATAATACCAGTTTTGAATATACGTCTAAATTAAACACTAAATTAGTCTCTGGATTTTTCCTATGGGAGAAGACTTCATCAAGGCAGACTCCACTGACCCTAGATACAAGGAAATAAGAATTCCATAAGATTGAATTAATGGATGGGTACCATTTAATTGCAGGTATTTTTTCAGATACTGTTGTTGCTTTTAATATTCTGTCTTCTAATGATATATGAGTAAGACTTTCATCTTTTTTTTTTCCTTTTAAGCTATACCTTTCAATTTGGTGGACACTGCTGTTTCAAATTAAAACAAAACACTTAAAAATGTTTATTTTTGAAAGAGACAGAAAGAGCAAGTGGGGGAGGAGCAGAGAGACAGAGAGAGAGAGAGAGACAGAGAGAGAGAAAGAGAGAATCCCAAGCAGGCTCCACACTGCCAGCACACAGCCCGACGTTAGGCTCCATCTCACAAACCATGAGATCATGACCTGAGCCGAGATCAAGAGTAGGCCATTTAACCAAGTGAGCCACCCAGGCACCCCAGTAACAAAACACGTTAAAAGAGCATCTAATTCTCACTGATCTCTCCAGATTTCAGAAACGAATAATGGGCATCCTTACTTTCCATGGCCATATAGTTCTTCCCATAGGTTTAGTAAGAATTTGCCCTCTCTTTTTGGCAGAATACTTTGGACAAATCAATTGTGTAACCAAAGCTACCCCAAGAATATCATATTTGAAAATGATTTTCGCATAATCAGGAGTGACAACTACTGAAAGACAAAGGTTCAGTTTTTAACAAGGGTTAAGTTTACAAATCTCCCCCAAGAAAACTGGCCTAACACACCTGGCTGGCAGATAGGTTCCCGAAGTTATAAGAAGGTAAGAAAGGTCACCGTCAGTCAGAACAGGAACCTTAGCAAATGTTGGGAGCCTCAACCAGACGGAAATTCACCCAGTTACACAGGTACTAAAGAGGAAATCTCTTGGAGAGAGTTTCTTGGTTTTGTTTTCCTAGCCTCAGAGAAGCAAATAATAGAGGCTTTTAAAAGTCCAATCCAAGGTTTATAATAAAAATTTCCGGAGAGAAATTAATTCTATCACCTCAACAGCTCATGGTTCTACATTTGCAAATCTAGAGGAGGCCTCTATGGCCAATTAACACTCTAGCTGCAGTTTTTGGGTTTTTTTTTTGGATGAAGAATTACCTTTGTAAATTACTTGTGATCTCAGGAGGAAGACTCTAAAGAAAACTGTCAAAAACTTGAAAATGGGCATAAAAGATCCTGAATGTTTTCCACTGGCACACTGGGCATTCATTCTACAGTGGACCCTGCAGATTCTGATTCTAAAGGGGTTTCTGATTAACTCAGCGATCTTCATACCCTGCAGGGCTAAAAGCTAAGCGGTAAAAGACTGATCATAATGCAAATTACTCCCATTTATGGCATTACAAGTGAGTTTTCTTTCAGTAAAGAATATATATCTCAGTCAGTTAGATGTGTGTGTACCCAGTTCTCATTTGAGCCATCTTTAGTATGCAAATTTACACCGAAAAGCTCTGGTATTGACAAATGAATGCCTTCTTTACTTCGTATTAATATAGGCATTAAGCTGACCAAACCAAGTTTATAAATAGAGTAGACTTTGCTTCAAGTATTTTTGGGACTGTGAGAAAGTTAAAGGTAACTAAAAGGTTCACAAGTAGGGGCTGGTTAAATAGATAATGGTATGTCTCTTGCAAAGGTGCTGGAGCCAGTAAAAGTAAAATCTAGAAAAAGTAAAACTGCAATCTAATAATACTGTGACCCAATTTCTGATAAAAAAAAACTTGGATTTAAACACCTTTATTAATACATCTATTCCGACTTGTATAGGACTTTTGAGGCGGGGAGAAGGGTATTAGGGTATGCTTTCTGGGGAGAAGGTGTGTTGGATCACTGATGGTTGTTATCGCTGATGACGTCTGCTTTCTTTTCTTCCAAATTTTCCTGGAATAAACTTTACTAGCAGTAATCAAGTATAATTATAGAGGAAAACTACTAGAATTAATTTATAAATTATATTTCACAATGCAAGTAAAAGTACAGTCATTAATAAAATGGGAGCAATACCTCTGTATCTGTTGGCTAGATCTTCGACGTCTTTCAGGGAGCAGTTCACATTTTTACCTTCAAGAGCCCTTCCTCTCAACTTCACCCCACTCTGTCCAATCTGATGCAGACAAGATTTAAGACTCCTTACTAGACACTGTCATAGGGCCCTAGATGAACCCCTTCTAAAACTTTTCATAGCTATAACTGGGGTGAATATGAAATCAATGCTTCTTTCCCCTACTAGACCTAATTTCTCTGTCTTATCCACTGTTGTGAGCCTGATACTCAATATATGCATATTGCATCCTATAAGTACCTCTTAGGATGTATCTCTTTTATATATATATATATATATATGTATATATATATATATATATATATACACACACACACACACACATATATATGTATATATATATAATATACACATATTATATATATACATATGTATATGTATGTATACATATTACATATGTAATTGTATATGTATATGTACGTATACATATTACATATGTAATATATACATATATATGTATATATATAAATATACATATAGCTCCTTTGCCATGGACAATGAATGACTCTTAAAATATGGTAGAGTAACAAGTACGTTGTATCAAAGATAAACCACCTAAATCCAATTAACTTGAGTCTCTTTATAAGCCGGATTTTATGAGAGATGAGTAACATTTGCCATTCACTCATGGAAAAGATTTTTTACGTATGTAATATTTTAAGGGATATAATTTGGCCTATAATGTGTCTGCATTAAACAAATCACGGTAATGGAATTTTATCATACTGTATCATGTTATGAAGTGAAAACAAAGAAGTCATACTGTCTGTGTTTATACATTATATGCAGAGGGTTCAAGGACATTCATCTGTAATTCAACATGCTCAAAAATCACGAAAATATTACGCTTGGTATTTGCAACATTGATGATAAAATCTGAACAAACAATAAAGGGGACTTGAAGGTCTTGAAATTTCAATATTTGCAGGCCATGCAAATATGTTTAAATAAATTACAGAAAATATTCTGTTCAGATAGTTCCCCAGGCACCAAACAAATGCACACTGAATCCTATTATAGCACTACCACATGAGAGAAGCAGCCATCAATCTGGTTTATAAAAATGTTCTTCCAGTCACAACCAACCTTTTTGTTCATGATTAATTTCTATTATAGCAATACATTATAGTGATACTAATAATATTAAGGCTCTAAAACATAGGTTTGTCTAACACTGGCTTCTTCATACATAATCTTGTTATAGTCTGAATTTAGGGTGGGCATAAATATCACACTGTCTCAGCTTCCCTTTCTAGGCAATGCATGGTTAAATCTGTGTCTAGGCGTCCTTGATTTTGGCACTATGAATTTCACGGAAGAAAACGGGAAAACTCCAGCACCCGTGGAAAAGTCACTTCTCTGTTTCTAAAAATAGGTAAACCTCTTAGCTTCATTTAAGTCAATGAAGAAATTTCTCAGGTTACAGAGAAAAGCAAAGAGAGAGAACAAGAGATACAGAGCATTAACTGTTTTTGTTCAGTCAATCCGAGATGGAAATTTATACTAGGCATCCTGGGGACATTTGCAATATGGTTGAGAATTACACATTTCTAAGGACATGAAATAAGAAAAAAATCAATTTTACCTAATTTTATATAACAGTAAATATACTACTGACAAATTGTGACTTGTTTAAAATGATTATGTAATTTTCAGCAAATAATTCACGTACATGCTGCCCTCTGTTATCACGTACAGGCTGACTATAGATGATTATCATCATTATAATCATCCAGTGATAGTCCAAAGCAAATGGAGAACTGGATACTCTATTTCTGCACCATCACAAAGATCTTTTCTTCTCTTCACTCCTTCTTTTCCTTCAGAGGGACAGTAAGAAGGAAAATGATAAAATTTCCGTCATAAGATTTCCAAACCCCCATCTCTACCCTCAAGAAATCCTTGATAGGGGCGCCTGGGTGGCTCAGTCGGTTAAGCATCCGGCTTCGGCTCTGGTCATGATCTCACAGTCTGTGAGTTCGAGCCCCGCGTCGGGCTCTGTGCTGACAGCTCAGAGCCTGGAGCCTGCTTCGGATTCTGTGTCTCCCTCTCTCTGGCCCTCCCCCGTTCATGCTCTGTCCCTCTCTGTCTCAAAAATAAATAAACATTTAAAAAAATTAAAAACAAAAAAAGAAATCCTTCATAAATTCTTAAGAATGTCACACATACCAATTGAAAAAAAACATAAATATCCTTATGGGATCTTAAATAAAACCTCCATTTAAAAAAGAAAGGAAGATAGGGGCGCCTGGATGGCTCAGTTGGTTAAGCGTCGTACTTCAGGTCAGGTCATGGTCTCATGGTTTGTGAGACAGAGCCCTGCACTGCCTCTCTGCTGTCAGCCCAGAGCCTACTTTGGATCCTCATCTTTCTCTCTCTCTGCCCCTCCCCCGCTCTCTCTCTCTCTCTCTCTCAATCTCTCTCTCAAAAATAAATAAACATTAAAAAAAATTTCTTTAAGGAAGATAAAATTCAATGTTAAAAGCCTCTGTGTCACTTGTATCTTTCTTTTTATATTTAATACCATTATATGATAGGTTCCCTCACAACTTTCCGAATGCTTCCAAAATTACTTTTCATAACAAAGTTCACTTAAGTTCATTTTCCTCATTAGAAGAGTTAATGTACAGTTAATCAGTTAATGTACAGAGTGTGAGGAAAATAAGGAAATGCCCCAAATAGGACAAGGCCATTTAAGGATGGCTTTTGGAGGTTAAGTGTATAATACTTGAGAACATACTAGAAATTGAAGAGGAGTATAGATTTAAAGAAAAGATAAACAAGTGTGAGAACCAGATCTGTAGAGAACTGTAGGGCACCCGATCTGGTAGGAAAACAAGTTATCATGCTGAATATTAAAAATAAGCCTCCAGGCACCTGGCAGCCTCAATGGGAAGAGCATGAGAATCTTGATCTTGGGGTTCTGAGTTCGAGCCGCAACATTGGGTGTAGAGATTACTTAAATAAAACTTAAAAAAATAAAATAAAATGAAGCCTCACATGGTAAGAAGTGATGGAAAATGATAGTAAGGATATTAGATTCTACAATAGATATTGACAAAATACCCTTTTTTGTGAGTAACAAATAACAAATTGTGAGGCTGTGAGTCAATAAATGATGAGTTGTTTTCTAAATTATTTAACCCCATTATTTCTATCCCTGAATACAGCTCAACTAAAATTTAAGCATAAATACTACTATTAAAGCTTGATATAATCTTTCAAATATTGACTAATTATAAAATATTACATTCAAGTCAATCAGTCACAGAATCGTTCAAAAGCTTTTTAAAAAACTGCTTCATCATGAATTATTAAAAGAGACTTTTTCAAGCAAAAGAAAATAATTTTCATAAAGTATGGATATTAGCAATTTGAATTTTCAGGTCTTTTTTAAAAGTCAAGTTGCCCACCAGAGAGTACAAGACACCATCTGTTAGGTCAGGAGCAAGTTTTTCGTCCATTTTAAATCAGTCTTCTATGACCATAGGTCACAGATAAAAAAAAGCATCGTTATGAGAGAATCATTCAGTTTCATTTCCACAGTTACCAAAAAAGAAAAAAGATACTATCTGCTGAGTAAAAACTATTGTATGTTGTTTGCATTTGTCATTGAAAGAAACAATTTTTTCACTACTTTGCCCTCAAAGCCAATTTACTCAACAATATATCCAATGTTTCCAAAGCATCTGTTAAATTTGTTTTCATGCAAATATCAGTCTGTGTATCAACTGTTTCTATTCAGAATTTCTTTTTAACCCTGTTTAGCAAATCTTATAAAACCCTGTTTGCATTTATAGCAAGCACAAAACTGGTTTTAAAAATTGTAAGTACTATGTACTAATCTTTATGGATAAGTACTATCGTATGTTTTCTGTTTGTTAAGATTCTCTCCCATATTGTATGCAGTTTATTTTTCCAGATTCTAGTTCCAACCTTTTCCAGGGGCAAGAACTTAATTATTGTCTATTTACTGTATTGTATTTCCACTGCCAGCAACAATAGGAAAGCAATATTCTTACGCTCGCATGCTAATAATCCCTTGAGAATGATGACAAAGATCAGCCTCTTCTCTGAACCCCCAGTGGCCAGATGTATTTTGAAATTCAGAGTTATGCATATTTTAGAAAGGTAACAGAGTGCACATTTTACACCTTATCATCAAAAACAATACTATATCTGGAGAAACGCATGAACATTCCCACTATAAATAATATCGTGTCAGTTCAGATCAGTTTGCCACTAATGGGCCAAACTTACAAAGTAATTTTGTTTCAATATTCAGAGTCTTGTGGATTCAAAAATTCTGGATAATAAATTGTGTGTACACACACACACATATTTTAACTTTTAATATCTAAAAGGATGACTCATGAGGCCACATTCTGTAATTAAGCAAATACCTAACTGATTATAGTAAGAAATCTATACGTAAATACCTAAACATTGAAGCCTATACTTTATGCTTTCCTAATGACTGTATCCCAAAAACAAAAGAAAAGAAAAATATCTGTAGGAGACAACAAACATTTCCCATCATAGTAAGATCAGATGAAAATAACTTCACAATGGAAAGAATAAAAAGCTGTCTAGTGATCCTTTATTCAGGGTTCAACAAGCACATCTTCTTTAGCATATAAATAAATTTTAAGAACTCTACCAGAATTCTCGGATTTACATAAGCCAGACCTGTGCAAGTAAAGGCACAACGCTATGATTTTCCTACTTTGCACTTTCATTTGACTCAAGTCCAACAGACAAACATGATCATTCCTTTGGACAGACAAACAAAAGAGAAAAAAGAAAAAAATTTTTTCAATTGAAAAAAAGAAATTCAAAATGGAGAGACTTTGTTTAGATTTTACTCTCTAAAGGCCAAAGGAAAAAGGTTTCAGAAATGGGGGGAGGGGGGGAACGTACATAATGTCTTGATTTCTCAGAATATTAGAGAGGAATATAGGTCTTTAATCGCCCAATGCACACCCTCACTTTACAGATGAAGAAACATAAATTTATAAGGATTCGTGCATTTCCATGTGGAACCGAGACAGAGCTAAGTTTTCTGACTTTTTCCTCTTGTGACTTTGTAAGCTTTATGGCAAGAAACTTCAGAGTATTTTGCAACAAGATCTAATCTTCCTTCCTCAAAATATTTTTGAAAATAGAAGCAACAGAGAAACATTACTGCCCCAAAGTAAGTAAAAGCCCACCAGGTATCCTTTCCTCCACAGATGACAATCTTGTCTTGTAATTAATATGCTTAAGTTTATGCAGTTATTTCTCTTTTTTTTTAAGTGTGTTTATTTTGAGAGAGAGAGAGAGAAAGCAGAGGAGGGGCAGAGAGACAGAGAGAGAGGGAGAATCCCAAGCAGACTCCATGCTGCATATCCCAAAACGGGGCTCGAACTCAAGAACCACGAGATCATCACCTGAGACAAAAACAAGAGTTGGTGGCTTAACCAACCGAGCCACTCAGGTGATCCCAGTTATTTCTTCATCTATTATATTTCACCTTCGATCATTATTAACAAAAGAAATTATTCATATTCTAAAAGTATGGAGTTGTTTTCAAAGGAAGTCACTTAAGCTATAACAAAAGATATCTCAATGATTTTTGGCATTGAATAAATATTACATCAGCTAAAGTACTGGTTAATAATCAGCACACAGACTCAGTTCTGTCATATCAGCTTTTCAAGAAATAAAAATAGTTTCACATTTATAAAATTACATAGACTGACAAAGAAAAAAAGGATGAAACTAAGACCAAACAAAATCCAGTTAAAATTCTTATACAATCTGTACTGATGACTCTAAGTTTTATGTTTTTTTTAAAAATATACTTCAATTTAAGAAGAGGAAATATACCCAGATGCTTGCCTTAATTAGCATCAGACAAGCAGTAACACTTCTTAATACCTTAGTTAATACATTTCCATGTGTTCCCTTTAAGAAGGCTTTTAAAATGTTTGCATGACCATAGTTGCATTCTCAAATGTGTCTAGCTCCTTTCTTCTCCCACTTTCCATCCTAAAATAAATCCTCTTCAGGTAATAGACATTTAATACAAGACAGGAAATGTTTCAAGGCCAGGCTTAATAGTCTTAATATATACATTTTTTTTTTTTTTTTTTTTTTTGCCTTTTAAAACCAATGAGTATTTTTATGTTTAAAGTCTGCAAGGTGACAAGAAGGATGCTGAAGTTGTCATCGGCGTCAAGAGGGAGTCCAAATTTATCGGTAAGAAAAGGAAAGAAAAACATGTGAGGCAGCTAATCTGGAAGAGCTGGATGGAAGATGCCTGCAGGAGATATTCCTACCTAACTGAAAAGAAATAATTCAAACAGGGTTACTTTTCTGAACTGCAAAGAGAAATAAAATTTATTCCCATAACACTCATAAAATTATAGTAATAAAAATGGACCATCCTATCTGGGCCTCTTATTTTATAGTAAGGAAATCAAGGTGCAGGGAAGTCTATCAATTTGTCTTTGGGTACAGAGCAGGAAGTTCTGGTCCAGAACTTAGGTCTCCTTTGATCTAGAGGCCTTCCACTAAATTTTGCCACTTCCACAACTTGTACAGTACATTTATTAATATGTATATGCAGCAGAACACCAGCTGTTACTCCTAGTCAGAAATCAACCAATTTAAACCAATCATGAAATGTATTTAAAAATGTGAAGAAAGTTATTTTTCCTCTACATTTTGTTTCCTTAGCAAAGCAGCTTTTGTGAGTGGAGACATGTCTAATTCTATTTGGCATCAGTTTTGCAAACTGATATTAGCTATCAGAGGAAAGTTCTTTTAATGATGAGGTGACTGTTTAAACTACTTTTACTTAGGGGCGCCTGGGTGGCTCAGTCGGTTAAGCGTCCGACTTCGGATCAGGTCATGATCTCACGGTTCGTGGGTTCGAGCCCCGCATTGGGCTCTGTGCTGACAGCTCAGAGCCTGGAGCCTGTTTCAGATTCTGTGTCTCCCTCTCTCTCTGCCCCTCCCCCACTCGTGCTCTCTCTCCCTCTGTCTCAAAAATAAATAAACATTAAAAAAAATTTTTTTTTTAATAAACTACTTTTACTTAGTTAATAGTTGACAAAGCAATGAAAGCAAAAAACGTGTGCCATTTTGTTTTTTTTTTTAATGAAATTTTCAATTTAATTTTTTTATGTTTCTTCTTTGAGAGAGAGAGCTCATGCACACGATCAGGGGAGGGGCAGAGAAAGAGGGAGACAGAGGACCCGAAGCTGGCCCTGTGCTGACAGCAGAAAGCCCAATGTGGGGCTCGAACTCATGAACTGTGAGATCATGACCTGAGCCAAAGTTGGTTGCTTCACTGACTAAGCCACCCAGGCACCCCGAAATTTTCACACTTTAGAAGAGGAGCACTGTTCAACAACTACACACTTACATATGTACCATAAGACTGGGCCATAAAATTACTACATACCTAAGTATATTTATGAGAAAAAAAGTTTTAAATCTTCAGTCAATTTTAATAAAAATGAGCTTTTCTTGGTTACCTTTTTCTGTATCAGTGAAGATCTTCCCTTTCTCTCATCACACTATTAAATATTTTTCAAAGTTAACATATAGATAGCTCCAATATGAGAGGGTATGGAAAAACTCTAAAATACTCCATATAAAATTTCATTTTGAGTGAGTGATCTAAAAACCATACTTTATAAGTTATGAAACATTTTAAATGCTATTGCAGAGGTTATCAATTCAAAAAATATTCAACTTCCTTGACATTGAAGTATTGGTTTTACTTGCTTTTTGAGACACATTTTTATATCAGGCATTCTTGGGAAAAGAAAGGCAACTAATTCTGGGAGGGGAGTAGCCGAAAGTCTCATGTGGGTACCAACAAAGAGAAACAGAGAAGAGAGAAAGAAGGAAAAGTAAAAAGAGAAAGAAAGAAAACACAGAATAAAAGAAAAAGCTCTGTGTGTTTTTTTAAGAACTGAGGAAAACCGCAGGACCTTAATTTTGAAAGTGATTCCTACAAAAACAAGAACCTGACACAAAAATAGTTTGACAAAAAAGCGAAAGTTTTTTGTGGTAAGATTGCCATCAATTAAACTGCACTCAGAATATGAGAGGAAAAAGAATAGGAAAATGATGTCAATTTAAGGATTATATAAACATATCAAATGACAAATGTTTTTCAGAAGTCAAAGTGTTAAGATCAACAAAATCATTTTTACCTTTTTTAATGAGCTGATTCATAGATAACTCAAAATTCAGATCATTCTTTGAAGTCATTCTAATTGTAATAGCAGCCATTCATCACTTAGACACAGTGTGATATCTAAAATTGCAAATATCAATACAACTTAACTTGATGTTTTCATTTAATAGAAGAAACAAGATAATGGCTTAGAAATATTCATTAGAATTGGAAGGAAAATACTTTAGCTTTAGTTATTTCCACCCAGAAAAATGACACAGAACTAATGAATGCTGTCAATGGTCGTGTCTGTCCAGCTCTACTCCCCAAGACGTTCCTTCTCAAACACACACCATCTCAACGCACCCGAGCACTTACAAACATGCCTCTGTGGAAACAATTCACAGTGATTATTCTACTGTGACTAAAAATGCTACAAAACAAAAGAGAACTTTTAAAAGCACACCAGAGGTTTTAGGGGCAACTGGGTGGCTCAGTCAGTAGGCATCCAACTCTTGATTTCAGCTCAGGTCCTGATCTCAGGGTTGTGAGATCGAGCCCACATTGGGTTCCTTATGGAGCCTGTTTGGGATTCTCTGTCTCCCTCTTCCTGAGCCCTTCCCCACCGCATGCGCACATGTGCACACTCTCTCTCAATAGGTAGATAACAAAAAAAAATTTTTTTTTTAAAGCACACAAGAGGTTTTATAAATATGGCAAATATTAAGCCCCTGAAAGAAAGGACATACTTAGAGTGAAAAGAAGAAACTATATTCAATTAATTTGTTCTCACCATTCATTAATAATCAGAACGCATACAATCATTCAGCCAATTATGGAGTGAATGATTCTCGAAGACCCGCTCTGTACCAACAGAGCTGAATTTTAAAAAGACAGAGCCCCTGGACTCGGGAAGTTTCGAGGCTGGCCAAAGAAAATACAGTAAAAATGTCACCCAAATGAATGAAAACTACAGCCGTGACAAATGCTCTGAAGGAGGATGACACCATAAACTGGAGCATAAAACAAGGGCATGTGACTTGCCATCGGTGCAGGGACACCAAGTTTCCCATAGAAATCTGTAAATGAGTAAAAGGAAAAGGGTGAAGGAGTTAAAACACACCATCCCATTCTTCAAGATTTTCATTTTTTAACCTTATAGCTTCCCAACTAAATGTGGAATGCAGACCTTCTCGTGCGCAGAGATTATATTTTACTCCTCTAGGTATCTGCAGTATCTGTAGCCCGTGGCACAGTGGAAGGTGCAAATCATAATCTGCCTTAACATATTCTGTTGAGAAGAATGGAAAGCAAGCCTACAAGTCATGTAGATTACCCGAAGTATTTAAATTCTTAAAAAAATGGGGCGCCTGGGTGGCTCAGTCGGTTAAGCGTCTGACTTTGGCACAGGTCATGATCTCACAGTTCCTGAGTTCAAGCCCCACATCAGGCTGTCTGCTGTCAGCCCAAAGTCCACTTTGGATCCTCTGTCCCCCTCTCTGGTTCTCCCCCAGTAGCACTCTCTCAAAAATAAATAATCATTAAATATATACATATATATATATATATATATATATATAGCCACAAGTTTGACCAAAATACCTGCCACAAGTTTGATCAAAGCACAGTATGCACACACAAAAGGCCATGAAAAGAGGGATACAGCTTGAGGGGATCAGTGTCCATCTTTTCCAGAGGAAGCCAAACCCCATGGGAAACAGGAGCCGTAGGCCTGGGCACTGGGCACACTCCAACAGAAGGGAGTATTGGCACACAAGAGCCATGGCTGACTCACAACATGTCCAAATGTGCCTACAGCTCTTTGTACAAGGAAGTAGCTCAGATGTGTATTAAAAGAAGGGGAGGTGGTCATAAAAATACTACAGCCCAGCTGATAAGGAGCTAAGGACAAAATGATTACCAAAACTGCTATCAGTGCGATCCTCTGTCACTCACAAAACACGAGTACAAAGAACGTGGCTGTGGTTTTCTTACCAACTTAAAAGGCCCTGAGAAATTCCAGATTATTTTGATTTATGACTATAAATGTCATCCTTACCATATAACATGGGAATGCCTTATCTTTATATGGAAGAGTAGTTTCTAATGACCACTCTTTTGTTTATTTCCACAAAAAGAAATATAAAACACAGAGTGATGTATTATTCTAAGATGTGAATTCCCTCCCTAGTACATTTCTGCCCTTCCCCTCCAGATAAAGAAGTCTTGCCCTTTTGGGCAAACAGAGGTGCCTGGCATCTGCCCTTTGAGAAAGGTCTACAGCAAGGGGACAAAGATGATCCACAGTGACAAGCCCTGAGCTGTGCCTCTCAGGCTTGCACATGACTTGTCTGTACAATCCTTGGTGGTCTTGCCCTTCTGAGAGAATATTCAGGAGCCAGCAAGTCTAAATGAGACCAGCATACAAAGCAGCTCCCTTGTGAGTTTTCCCGCACTAGGAAAAGGAACTTTCTGAATCATCTCTGAGCCTATGCCAACTTTATTAAATGGTGCTTTGTTCCCAAGGGAATTTTTAATTGAGAAAGCATTGGCAATATACAACATGCTTTACAGTGGTTGGTGATGCTAATCAATGTGGTTAAATGAGAAGAAACAGCCTCCCCTCTCAGATTTTGAAATCAAATCTGAGGTACTCTTATCAGTACAAACGTATTTATAAAATGAAAAAAAAGAATAAAGCTTGGAAGATAGCTAATGAAAGTTTCTGCATACGTTATTCAACAGATTTTTATTGAACACCTTTTAAGTAACACACAATCACATCATCTTTTAAGATGCCATGAATCCACCATTACTATGTAGTTGAGGAAACAGGGACGCTCAAGCTTTGAAACAGTCCCAATGCCACGTCCTACTAAGAGAAAAAGTGACTTGTCTGATACACCACGAAAAGAACATTTTTAAATAAAAAAGTAGGGAGGGAGACAACTTGAAACAACATAGTAAGCTGTAAAATAAACACATGTAAAGCAATCAAACTTCCAGGTCTCCCCAAAGAGGCATGGAAACACCATAGGAATAGGTGGCATAACCAGAAACCACTCAGGCTCTAAAGGGTGCTTCAATTTGAAGGAATGTATATATGCACCGAGTTATATAAACTATCTAAGCAGACTGATAAGGCCAACATTAGCAGAGCTGTTCTGAAACACAACCACCAACATACTGATCATCTATCAGAAAGACTGGCTTAAGACCTAACCGACCTTCTACCGCTATCGTGACTTAGCTGTAAACCCTTGTTTTATGACCAGTGCTGTATGCCGTGTAAACAATTGAAAATGCCTGCCATGGAAAAAACATTTAGTGAATTAATAAATTACTCCCTAATTTGTGTTATGTAGACCACTAATTTGTTTTAATTAACAGCCATTATTAACAGTAAACACATGAAATTACGTTTGAAATTTACAGACAGGCCCTCACTGAACACGTGCTCCCATTAGCGTGCAGGAGTTGGCCGATACTCTCCCAGATTGATAGTGATGACTCAAATATAAGACTGTTGTTTGAACCTACATGTAAGTATCTTGTTAAAAGTATAAATAAGGTAAATAATTCACTGATCGTTTTTCTTACTTTAGACATTAGTGGGCATTTACCTCTAGCTAATATGCACATACATAAATGATGTAAAATGCCTTATGAAGAGCAAATACATTTATTTAAATGGTATTAAGCTACTATTCCAATCAAAGAGCTTCAGACATTCTACCTACAATGATAACAATGAAAATTTTAAATAAAAGTATCATATACAGCCAAAATTGTAATATGTATTGCTTTTACCAAAAAAAAAAATTTAGAAAAAAAAGCCCCTAATTACATTTTCCATCATAAAAGATTAAATTGTAGGCAGATGAATAGAAGAGGGAATAATGATCTAACATTTCACTACATATCATAGACAGTCATTTCTGATGGACACATCTGTGATTCTTACCCACCTAACATATCAAATCATCAATATCAATTCATGTAGCTGCAAATTCTTTTCTGAATCAATCAACTTCTGTTTTCAGTAAAGGATAACTAAACCGATTTTTTTCCTTTGCTGTGCTGGCTCATGTACTGTGTCATTTAAAAGGGAACAAAACAACAAAACCCATTTGATTGGCTGTAATTCACTTTAACATTTGATTAGCTATAATATATTTTAAATGCATCTACTGAAAAGTTAGCACTCTGTGTGCTTATTAAGGTAGGTAAAAGTAAAGAATCAATTTTCACACATACAATAGAATTTCACCGTGGTATAAATTTGTTTGTTCATTCCAAAAGCAAAAGCAGAAAGGAAAGGCATGTGATCTGAATAGACAATCACATTTTTGAGAATTTTTACAGTTGGTCTTGAAGAATATTTATTGGTTGTCATTGTGCATATGGAGATTGACCCAAAGAGATAAGGTCTTCTGGAGAAACTGAAATCCTCTACTTAAAATTTAAAAGGGGAACTAAGTTCCTCACAAATATATTTTTTAAAATATTTCAATGTCTCTAGGACTTAAACCTCTGAAATCTTTTAAAAATTTCCCTTCCCTCCTCCTAAAAGAAGGGTTTGCTTTGCTTGAAATTTCTTAACGCTTATTTATTTTTGAGAGAAAAGGACAGAACGTGAGCAGGAAAGGGGCAGAGAGAGGGGGAGACACAGAATCTGAAGCAGGCTCCAGGCTCTGAGCTATCAGCACAAAGCCCGATGCAGGGCTCCAACTCAAGAGCCATGAGATCACGACCTGGGCTGAAGTCGGACACTTAACCAACTGAGCCACCCAGGTGCCCCATGTTTTGTTTTGCTTTTTAATCTAATAAGGAATAGAAATAAACCTGTTTAGGGAAATCTGGAAATATTCCTCAACAATGCATATTTTTTCTCATGTTTCCTTTATTTTTCTCATTCAGTTTTCTCTTTTTTTTCCTTCTTCTTTTATTTTTTTTTAATTTTTTTTAACGTTTATTTATTTTTGAGACAGAGAGAGACAGAGCATGAACGGGGGAGGGTCAGAGAGAGGGGAGACACAGAATCCGAAACAGGCTCCAGGCTCTGGGCTGTCAGCACAGAGCCTGAAACGGGGCTCGAACTCACGGACCGCGAGATCACGACCTGAGCCGAAGTCAGCCGCTTAACCGACTGAGCCACCCAGGCACCCCTTTTTTTCCTTCTTCAAGAACTTATTCTTACCTCTAATTGTAGGATTTACCCCCTCCAAGGATAAAGGTACTACCCGCCACAAGTAAATCATAAATTCAATGTATCACACCATCATAGAGCTTTAAAGGGCTTCGTAACTTTCCACATTATAGGTTTGAGTGAACAAGAAAGCAAAGAGAGGTTAACAGATTGATTTGATACCAGATAGCAAGAAAGTGATAGAATGAGCACAAGAGCCCAATATTCATGCAAACCTAAACTACCTAAATGAAATTAAATACAAATCGGCCAAGAATAAACCATCACCTTTTTCTGAAAAGAAAGACCCCTGGCCTTTGCTATCCAAACACTTAACCCATATTAATGGTAAACCACCATCATCGTCATCATGATTATCATCATCACCAGGGTCTTGAAAAGGCAACCATTTAATCTAAGGAGTGAGACAGAACAATCTATCCCTAGTAGAGGATACACTGAACTCAAAGCCCCTGGGCAAGAGTACAAGGAGAAATTTAGTATCTATCCATTGCTTCCTAACGCAGGACTTCACTTCAGGACTCTGAAGTAAATTTTTAAAACAAGCATCTGAGAACCAAATGATAACATTAAAAAAATCATCATCCATTCCAGGCATCTGAAAGTTGATTCATAAGGGAAGAGAATTTTTAGCTTATTACCCATATTTGCATGCAAAGTAAAAGCTATTACCATATTTAAGAGGCAAAAATATACTTTAACATTCACAGTGAAAAGGCTGAGCAAGAAATAATAAGTTATCTCTAATCAGTAAATTATTTCAAATGACATCTGATAGCTGTTGACTGTTGCCAAGCCACATTACAGATCATTCCAGTAAGCTGGCTATAAAACAATACAATTACCAATGTTAATTATCTGCTGCAGAAATATTCATGACTTAAAGTGAAATGAGATGCCTCCTTGATGCTGGACCGTCCCAAACATTTCTAGTGAGTACACAACTCACATTACTCTTCAGGGTTAGGAAAGGTCTGGGATAACATGAGATGTGTAGAATCTTTAAATACACAAAACACCCGTATCTGAAAATTCAGGCAAATTCTCTCTGAGAGAGGCAATGTCCTGTGTTCACTACATCCTATTTCCTCCAGAAGACACAGCTGGATTCCAAGGTCCCAAGAGGACTGAGAAGCATATACCTTTTGATATCGATTCTTACACCAAATTTCAGTAGCTGAACACAATAGCTGTCGACTTCTCATCCATATCACAGTATATGGAGAAGAGCAGGAGATTCTGCGCCACACAATGAGGGCCCCAGGCTTATTAAACTATTGTGCCCCACAATCTGCAAAGGCTTCATCTTCCTCCGCATTCAATCCACATGCAAGAAACAAAACATGGAAGTCATGCCGAAAAGTTTCATGGGCAAAGCCTTGGAGGGACCTACATCATTTCCATCCACACTCCATTCTCTGGAACTCAAGTGTATGATCACAGCTAACTGCCAGGGAGGTGGAAAAATGTAGTCTCACCGTGTGGCCAGGAAGAAAGGAATTTGGTGATCACACAGAAGTCTGTACCACAGCATCCTTTAACATCGTTAATACACTGGGCTTATTGTAAGATTTAATTACTTAGAACTCCAGTTTTCCAATGCCTTTAATTAGAAATTAACGGCAGAGGAAAACAAATATCCACAAAGGCATACCTTGGAGACACTGCATGTTCAGGCCCAGACTACTGCACGAGAGCAAGTACTGCAACAAAGCCAGTCAAATCACGAATTTTTGTTTCCCAGTGCATAAAGTTGTGTTTACACTACACGGTAGCCTAGTAAGGGTGCAAAAGCATCGTGTCTGAAAGAACAATGTACACACCTTAATTAAAAAAATCCTTTGTTGTCAAAAAGCACTAGCCATCATCTGAGCTTTCAGCCAGTGGTAATCTTTTGCTGATGGAGGGTCTTGCCTCGATGTTGATGGCTGCTGACAGATCAGGGTGGGGGGTGTCGAAGGCCGGGGTGGCTGTGGCAATTTCTTAAAATAAGACAACCAAGAGTTTGCCATGATGATTGAGTCTTCCTTTCACTAATGAGCTCTCTGTAGATGAGATGCCATTTGATAGCATTTTACCAACAGGAGAACTTCTTTCAAAATTGGAATCAGTCCTCTCAAACGGTGCCACTGATTTATCAACTCAGTTTGTGTAATACGCTAAATCCTCTGCTGTCATTTCAACAGTCTTTGCGGCATTTTCACCAGGAACAGATTCCATCTCAGGAAACCACTTTGTTTGCTCATTCAGGAGAACCGGCAACTCATCCATTCAAGTTCTGTCATGAGGTTGCAGCAACTCAGTCACATGTTCAGGCTCCACTTCTCCTTCTAGTTCTCTTACCATTTCCACCACACCTGCAGTGACTTCCTCCACTGAAGTCCCGAACCCCTCACCGTCATCCACGAGGGCTGGAACTTCCACAGTCTTATGAATGCTGATACTCTGACCTCTTCCCTTGAATCAGGAATGTTTTTAAAAGCCATCTACAATGATGAATCCTTTCCAGAAGGTTTTCAATCTCCTTTGCCCGGATTCATCAGAGAAATCACTATTTATGGCAGCTAAAGCTTTACGAAATATATTTCTTAAATAATAAGACTTGAAAGCTGAAATTACTCCTGCAGAATGGATGCTGTGTTAGCAGGCATGAAAACGACATTAATCTTATTGTACGCCTCCATCAGAGCTCTTGGGTGACCAGGTGCCCTGTCAATGACCAGTCATATTTTGAAAGAAGTCTTTTTTCCTGAGGTCTCAACAGTGGGCTTAAATTATTCAGTAAACCATGTTATAAACAGATGTGCAGTCATCTGGGCTTTGTTGTTCCATGTATACAGCACAGGCAAAATAAATTTAGCATAATTCCTTAGGACCCTAGGATTTTCAGAATGGTAAAAGAGCACTGGCTTCAACTTAGAGTTGCCAGCTGCATTAATCCCCTACCAAGAGGGTCAGCTGGTCCTTTGAAGCTTTGAATCCAGGCATTGACTTCTCCCATTCAGCTATGAAAGTCCTAAATGGCATCTTCTTCCAGTATGAGGCTGTTTCATCTACACTGAAAATCTGTCATACGGTGTGGCCACCTTCATTATCTTAGCTAGATGTTCTGGGTGACCTACTGTAGCTTCCACATCAGCACTTGGTGCTTCATTCACCCTTCACTTTTATGTTAGGAAGACAGCTTCTTTCCTTAAGTCTCATGAACCAGCCTGTGCTAACTTCAAACTTTTCTTCTGCAGCTCCCTCACCCTCCCCAGCCTTCACAGAACTGACGACAGTCAGGTTCTTGCTGCGTATAGGCTTTGGCTCAAGGGAATGCTGTGGCTGGTTTGATCTTCTATCCAGACCACTCGAACTTTCTCTACATCAGCAATAAAGCTGTTTTGCTTTCTTATCATTTGTGTGTTCGCTGGAGTAGCACTTTTAATTTCCTTTAGGAACCTTTCCTTTGCATTTACAACCTGGCTAATCGTTGCAAGAAGCAGGCCTAGCTTTTGACCTATCTCGGCTTTCAATGTGCCTTTCTCACCAAGCTTAATAATAATTTTCAGCTTTTGATTTAAAGTGAGAGACATGTGACTCTTCCTTTCACTTAATCATTTAGAGGCCATTGCAGGGTTATTAACTGGCCTAATTTCAATATTGCTGAGTCTCAGAGAATAGGGAGACCCGAGGAGAGGAAGAGAGATGGGGAAGAGTCAGTCCGTGGAGCACTCAGAACACACACAACATTTATCATAAAGTTCGTCCTCTTATATGGGCGCAGTTCAGGGCTCCCCAAAATAATTACAATAACAGCATCAAAGATCACCAATCACAGGTCACCATAACAAATATAATAATGCTGGAAAAGTCTGAAACACTGCAACAATTACCAAAATGTGACAGAGAGACACAAAGTGAGCAAATGCTGTTGGAAAACTGGTGCCGATCGACTTGGTCAACACCGACTTGCCACAAACCTTCAATTTGCAAAAAATGAAATATCTGCAAAGCACCATAAAACAAAGTATGCCTGTAATTTTAATTTTTTTAAGGTATGCCTGTAATTTTCAAGATTTCAGTAATCCCTAAAACTTTCATGAAATCTGTTCAGTCCAGCTGTCCTTCCTCCTCAAATATTACACTGAAACATTCATTATGAAAACTGTTAACATATTTTAATTGGGCACAATGAAAAAGGAAACAGCTTGGACATGAAAAATAAAAGCTGATTCATCTACTTAGTCATGTTCCTTAATACTATTACAAAGCTACAAAAGTTTTAGAGCATGATACAGATAAACAGAAAACATAAAATAACATAAAAAAGGAAAGCGTATGTTCCAAGAACTGCTTGGAAAAGAAAGGCAGAAAAATCAGAACCCAGCTTTAGCACTTTTATTTAATCGCTACATGTTGCATACAAAGCGTGGTTTCTTATCAACCAGTAAGAACTTTTCTTTTCATTAAGGACAAGACGTTTCTATGAATTCACTCACCCCTTCTGGCTAAGACCCTATTGTGTTCAAAAAACATCTACAAAGTTACCAAAGAAGGAAAAAGATTCAGCCACGAGATAGTATCCATCTCATCCCCCTATTAGTACAGGCTATTTCCACTATACTCCTTCCTGTCTGAACTAATTAACCACAGACAAAGGAAGGCACAGAACAATACAACTAGTTAAGAAGTCACAGGTACTTGACTTCAGGATTTCAGGGAAAATGGGAGGATTCAGTGAACTGAATGGTCTCTCAAGAATGTCAGTTCTGGGGGTGCCTAGCTGGCTCAGTCGGTAGAACATGTGACTCTTGATCTCGGGGTCAAACCTCACATTGGGCATAGAGATTCCTTGGGGGAGCAAAACGTCATTTCTCAGACACACTCTGAGATAAATTACTGAATGCAAGGACTGTAACACAAGCCACAATTAGCTTAATGCTTCTTAAACAGCTGGCCAATTTTCATATTTCAAGAAATCATCTATCAGGGTATGACTGCTTCACAAAAGCCAAGACTACCTCTAACACACACACACACACACACACACACACACACACACACACACACACAGGTTTAGCCTCCTGCCCCCACTGGTGTGTAAATGGCATGTTTTCTGAAACACGGGAGTCACCCAGTGCTGCTAACAAAAGAGACAGACTTCTCTTAAGAGCAGGAAAACCGCTACTGAAAAGTTTTGGACACAGGGATATTAAAGGACCGGAAGAGTTTTATTCCAAATCAAAAATATTTCATATATAACCCCTGCAGACGGTAAAACACCAATTATTTTTACTTCAGGTGAATCGCTTTATTAGATCATTACACCGCTCTTCTCCCCACAAGACGCTGAGGACACAGAAGAGATGTTAGAGCAAGGAAACAGGACGGCCATGTACCGCTGTGCAAACTGTGTGCAGCAAAAGGGCTCCAGGCTAAGGGCTCCCAAGAGAGCCATGATCTAGTCCGGACTCTGCCCAGTAAGAGTTGCACCCTAGCATAGCTTGGCTAGGAGGAAGGGAAGCCATTTTCTCAATACCAAAGATCCATGTCAAAGAGCAAGGGTGAGGGGAAGGGAAAAAGGAAAGATGATCTCAAAAGCATGGTCTATTTCATGGAAATACAGACCTTGGTGTGTCAGGGTGTGCCAGATACTGCTTTTTGGCCCCAATATTTATTCAGACCCTTTTCTATAGAAATCTGATGCTTAGCTTTGGAACATGCCTGCCCCAAATCAAGACCCTGTGCTCCAGTTTCTCCCGGAACCAGGAATTATGATATGATCACGTTCTGGTCAATATGGTATACACAAAAGTATCTGGTAACAGGTTCTGGGACCCTCCTGTAAGAGGCAGCTGGTATATGTACCTTTTCTGCTGTCTTTCTCCATTTTTCCCTGTTGTCAGGAACAGGGGTACTACCTTGCGCCATAAGGAAGGGACGAGCCGGAAGGGCCTGAGTCCCAGAGCAGACCAGCCCTGAAAGACCTACGTGAGAAGGAAAAAAAAAAAACTTCTCATGCAAGCCAATGGTATTATGGGCTTTTTCTTAATTGCAGCCAAATTGCCATGTGAAGACTTTGGAGCCTGAGGAACTGAAAACAAGAGGGGTAAGTGGGGCCCAAAACACACAACTTCCCTTGACACATGGCCTAGATCCCTACTGAATGCAAAACAACTGCCTGAGTTAGCTTAATGTCTCTCATAATGTAAGTAATGCAAAGTACACTTTTGGAGCAATAAAAGGAAGATTTCCTAAACATGTTTCTTTTGAAAGGTAAAAAGGATAGAAATATGTCAAATATTTTCAAATAACGTGCCTGATGATTTTATAGTTTGTAACACTTATACCTGAGAAGACACTACAGGGGGCGCCTGGGTGGCTCCGCTGGTTAAGTGTCTGACTTCGGCTCCAGTCATGATGTCCTGTTTCATGGGACTGAGCCCCAGGTAGGGCTCTACACTGACAGCACAGAGCCTGCTTGGGACTCTCTCTCCCTCTCTCTTTCTGCCCCTCCCCTACTCACATGTGCACGCGCACTCACTCTCTCTCTCTCTCAAAATAAAGAAATAAACTTAAACAAAAAATTAAGACACTACAGGTTAAGTCTCTTAAAAATTCAGGTGCTGGCATATGAAACTGATCTATAGCAGACTCTGACCTGTGATGAAAATCATTTCTGAGGATGTACTTGCATGTTTTGTTTCCAAGGGGTTTTATTTCTCTGGAGAAGCTGTGAAAGTATTTATTTTCATAATTTCCCTCTTTATCTTTAAACTACTTAACTTCTGAGAGGAAAAAGGATACACATTTTAATATGATTTTTCTTAAAGTCTACAACAAACAACCAAAATACTGACAATATTCTCTGTCCAAAGTCCTGTTGTCATACTTTAAAGATTAAAAAAATATATAAGCTTTCTCCATGGTTTTCAAAGCATTTTCTATTTATTCAATAATACGTCTCTTGTTTTTTTATCAAGAAGACATAAGGGCACCTGGGTGGCTCAGTTGGTTAAGTGTCTGACTTCGGCTCAGGTCATGATCTTGCGGTTCATGGGTTCAGACCCCACATCTGGCTCTGTGCTGACAGCTCAGAGCCTGGAGCCTGCTTCATATTCTGTGTCTTCCTCTCTCTCTGCCCCTCTCCCACTCATGCTCTGTCTTTCTTTTTCTCAAAAATGAATAAACATCAAAAAAAATTTTTTAAAGAGCTGTTATCCTTAAAAAAAAAAAGACATTACACAAGATTACTTCTTTGGGAGAAAAAAGTAATTAAGGTAAATTTATCTGTGTATCACTATCAAAATTTAGAAAATCCATTAAGTTTTACCAAGGTTCTTATGATGGTCAAACTCCCAGATGTTAAAATCAATTTCCACTGGTCACAACTATATAATTTCTCAAAAATTATACTCTCAATTTGACAACTTCATGTGTGAAATCGCCCTGTCTGTCATCATCAAATTCTCCTTACCTCTTGGATCATTTCCATCAGCATCCAAACACACTCTAGTATAATCTACTGTAATTTTTCTGAGCTACTATCAATGTCTTGTTAATATAATCAATGACCTCCATAACCCCAAATCCAATGGTCACTTATATCACTGCTGTACTCTCATGAGCACTGGACAGTCAATGATGTTCCCTTCCGGGCCACACTTTCTTCCGTGGCTTCCATGACACCATAGTCTATCTTGGTTTCTATGTCTACACTCCTTCCTTTAGTATCAATTGCTGAATCCATCATCTTGCTTGACCTCTAAATTATAGAATGTGCCAGGGCTCAGTCTTGCATTCTCTTTTCTATCTGCATAAATGTTACATCATCTGTTCCTGGGCTTTAAATATCACCTGTATTTCAATAAACTCCAAATCCATCCTTCTTACCCTGACTTCACACTTAAAACTCCACAGTAAAAATCTAACTTCCTATCTGACCTAGCTGTTGATTCCCTACCCTACTTCCCAAACCTGCTCCTTTCCAGATTTCTCTATCTTTACCATCTAAATACTTGCTCAAGCCAAAAACCGGGCAATCATGATTACTCTTTCCTTCCCTCACCCGCCCCCACATCTGACACCACTTTTGGAAGCTATCCATTGCTCTGCACTTCCTCTTCTCTAACCCCAAGGCAAGCTACCATCATCTTTCCCCTGAACGTTGGTAATGCCTCCATCCCATCTTCCAACTAACTCGCTCTTTGCTTCTCCCAAGTTACCCGTGGTGTGCAGAGAAGCCAAAGTGCTCTGTTTATAAATTATGTAAGTCATTTACATATTTACAAATTATGTAACTTTCTTGCTTAAAACTCTCCAATGGCCTCCCTTGTAGTCAGAATAAAATTCGAATTTCTTGAGAAATGCCTGACATGACCTTACCCCTGCCTACTTTGTGTTGTTCACTGCTGTGCACACAGCACTAAGGACAGTGGCTGATACTTAGAGTGTATGCAATTGCTACTTGTCAAATGAACTAATAAAGGTAATGAAAACACGCCATAAACTTGCAATATATTTATTAAAACACAGCTTACATTCCCTAGTAGCAAGGAACTGAACATTTTATC
Organism: Panthera pardus; assembly: GCF_024362965.1. Lineage (NCBI taxonomy): Eukaryota > Metazoa > Chordata > Mammalia > Carnivora > Felidae > Panthera > Panthera pardus. The sequence goes on along the minus strand of NW_026526765.1, from coordinate 37,251,164 downwards.
CAATTCCTTTAATCTGAGAATCTACTGTTGCAGAGCCTCTTTGATGAGCAAGTAAAAACCAATGACATTCACTGTATTGACACAACTATTAAATCAGACCCACCCTAAGTCGTATTAATTATTATCTCACTTAGAAAGTTCTGTGCAACATCATCAAGCTGTCTTCCTCTGTAACTTCACAGAAGTCTAAATAAAGTACGGAATAACAGCTTCTTTCCTTCACAAAAGGCTCCAATTTGACGATTCTTGGTCTCCGTGTTTCGGAAGCCCAAGGGTCTCATATATAGCCATTTTGAAACATGTCAAAGATCAGGACAGAATTACTCATTTTTATAAGGCATGATAAATTTGAGATTCTTGCTACAATGTCGGTTTCATGCATTCAACTATACTTTCACAAGCAGGAGTTAAAGAGGGATGGAATTACAGGAAGAAAGCTGGGAACCAAAAACTTACAATAAAGATGTAATCTAGTGTTCAGCTTTAAAGAACAGATGAAAAAAACTTGAATCGGTCTCATACATTACATGAGAATGAGAAGGCAACCCTGGTCCTTTCTGTGCCGTGAAGGCCTAACGGTTACAATTTCCACTCACGTGCAGCACAGGAATTTGCTAATATAAGTTAAGAAGTAGACATGCTGTGTATTTTAATTTAAATGCTAGCTTTTTAAAATATTCTCTTAGTTCATATTTACTGGGTCCCCTTGTTACATGTAACATGTAACACAGTGGTCTGAATAACTGTTTAAAAAGAAACATTTAAAAATTTTGGTGAATCACATTGTTTTTTCCTCGCGAAGTGACCGATTTTGGTCATCTTTATTGCAACGTTTCATTTTTAGAAGAGGTCTTGATGAATATGAGGACACTGATATACACACAGCCAGAGAAGTGTGAAGGAATTCGTGGAGAGAGAAGGAATTCGTGGAAGTTATGAGTAAATTCGTAGAAAACACATAAAAATATAAGAGAATTCATAAAAATTTGTCCAAAGTTATGAAATTTATTCATTATGACTATTTTGGCAGGGTGTGTAAGGAGCATTTTCTCTCCTACCCACTGTTCCACCATTAAGATTATATGGAGTTAATTGTATTTGAATAAAAAAAGGCTGCATGGAAAGATTACTAAAGAGAGCAAGAATTGTGGGTGCTTTCATGAAGACCGCGTGAGACATTTTCGACTGTGCTAGTCTTGGCTGAATTCATGCTACTGTTTGCAGTCTTTTGAGGGAGCTGAAAGGAAAGGAGGCCCTGCCACAGGTCAAAAATTAACATGCTGCTCGGGTGGACCGTGCTTGGCTGACCAGTGATTTCGGTTTCCTGATGAACCCTTACCAAAATGAGAGCAAAGGAAGGGGGAGGCGTGGGCATAAATTCACAAGGACAGGAAGAAAAGAAGAGCCATCAGTGGAAAGAAACTTTCCAACACTTTTGAAAAAAGTTAAGTAAATTAGGAGAGTGGAAGAGGTAAGTAGTGGGCTACCTGCAAGAATGGACCTCACGAGAAGAGAGGCCGTTTGCCATCTTAAGGCACCGGAGAGGTTCAGGACCTCAGGCACAGTAAGCTGAAGGGAGGCTTAAAACCAGCCGGCTGCAGGCTATACACAACTGTAGGCCCAAGTCCCTCCCCGGTGACTACTTCCATGGGAAGGCCTATCAGCCTTCAAGCCCTCCTCCTCACACCCCAGAGCCTCCAGGAACCCTGCCAGAAACTTCATTTCCCAGAGCTCGTTTCTTCATCTGTAAAATCTGCATTTGTTTTCTACTGCTGCCATAACAAACTACCGCAAACTCAGTGGCCTGAACTGATACAAATTTATTATCTTGTATTCCCAGATGCCACAATTTCAAAATGAGTGTGACCAAGCCAAAATGGGGTTGTCAGCAGGGCCACATTCCCCCTAGGGGTTTGAGGCAAAAATCAGGTGTCTGCATTTCCAGCTTCCAGAGGCTGCCTACGTTCCTTGGCTCATGGTGCTTTCTTCCACCCTCACAGTAAACAGCCCAGCAGCTCCAAACCCCGGACTCTCCCCTTCTGCTGCCTTTATTACATCGGCTACTCTGACTCTCCTGTTTCTTCTAAGGATCTTTGTAATTACCCTGGGCTCACTACGGTCATCTAGGATAATCTCCCCATCTCAAAATCTTGATCTAATCACATTCTCAAAAGACGTCGTATCGTGTAAGGGAACATATTCACTGGCCCAAGGATTAGGATGTGGACATGTGGTGGCCATTACTCCTTCGACCGCATTACCTTGTCAGATTACTGAAAACATTACGTGAGATTATCCCAATAATAGCAATAATAGCTAAAGTTTATTGAGCACTCAAGAAATGCCAAGGACTTTTCTTAATCCCTTAGAGATTTAACAACCTCACAACAGCCCTATGACACACATACTACCATCTTGGGAAACATATAGCACAATTCCTATACCTGACGTCACACAGCACGCATCTTACAGAAGGGGGACTCAAGGGGCGCCTGGGTGGCTCAGTGGGTTAAGTGTCTGACTTCGGTTCGGGTCATGATCTCACAGTTCATGGGTTCAAGCCCCGCGTTGGGTTCTGTGCTGACAGCTCAGAGCCTGGAGCCTGCTTCAGATTCTGTGTGTGTGTGTGTCTCTCTCTCTGCCCCTCTCCCGCTTGCGCTCTCTCTCTCTCTCTCTCAAAAAATAAACATTAAAGACAAAAAAAAAAAAAGAAGGGGGATTCAAAATCCCATCCGCGTGCTCTTAACCACTCTGGTAAACACTCAGCAAATTTTAGCTGTTGTTATTACTATGATATGACTGCAATGAATTTATTACATAAATCTCTTGCCATGAACATAAAAACATGATAAACATCAAGCACAATATTAACATAAGAACTTTAGAAACACTTTCTGTGCCTCCCACTTTCCAGTTCTAAATATTCCTTACACCAGTATAAACACTTTCTTTCTTCTCCAACTCTGTATTTGGTCCCCATCCTTTATGCTCCGATGGTTCCCTATTTGTCCATACTGTCACTTGTAACATCAGAATACACTGTAACGTCTGCCTCTTTATCTGGCCCTTGACCTGTGAGTGTCTTGAGGCCTGGGATTTCTCCATACTCAGGGTGGCCTGTAGAGCCTGGTCCTCGGTCGGGGCTTATTGAATGAATAAGTGAAGAAGTAACAAACGGCAGTTATTTAAAAACCTGGTAAGTTGTTTTGCCAAGAATCTTTAATTACTGCTACCACTTTGTATGCTTCTTAAAATATCTCCATAGATTAACATAAAATCAATATGAGGTTGAATAGATTCCAAAATGTTCCTGTTTATTTTGTTTCTGCAATCAACAATAATCAGAGAATGAAAAACATGAACATTTTGTTGTTTTATATGTGCTTCACAAATCAGAATATATTCACTGTGGAGAAACAGAAAACCTTTTCCAAAAGTTCTTTGCTTTTAATGAAATGCCAAATATCTATTTCTAAATGTATAGCTCGGATAAGTCTACAAAATGGTAATCAACAGCCAAAGGTGAGCATGCATTGTTTGTTCTTATTGTTTTGGACATAATTTAGTTTTTGCCATTCAACTTTGTAGTCCATTTCAAACCATCTTGCACAAAGTGAAGATTAATACAACTCACAATTGATAAAGAAGAAAATCATACTGTAATATATGTATTTGTCAGAGACGGAAGAAGTAATAAGATCCTTCGGGAAGTAGATAAATCAATTTTGCAGAAAAACCCTTTAGATTTTTACTTCTCCAAAGGCTTATCATAATTGCAATGATGCTAGATAAATAATAACCTGGTTATCATTCACTCCACTGGCTTTAAAGCCAAAAGAGGGTTAGCAGGTCTATTAATAATCACTACAGAAAACACCAATAAAAGGTAAACCAGTAATAATGTTTCACCAAAGATGCTTTTGGCTGCCAAGTGTCAAAAGTCCAAATCGAACTGACTTTCAAAATAAAACCATGATTATCTTACATTTAAAAAGTATAGAAATGTATGTTGGGAGTACAGGTGTTGGGGATGGGGGGTAAGAGTGAAGTACTCCACCACTGTTTAATTGTTTAATTCAGCAGCTCAACAATGTCATCAAGGACTCAAGTTTTTCCCATCTTTTCTCTCTTAGGATATACCAAGTTTCACCTTTGGGTTAATTTCCTGTGTGGCGCACAAGGTGGCTGCTGCAGTCCCAACATTACATCCAGACATGAGAATGTCTAAAGGCTTCCTGTGTGTTTCCTTCTTAACAGCATAGGAGTCACTTCCAGCAAACTCCTTTTAGAGGCCAGATGTGCATCCTACAGCCAGCCGTGAATCAATCAGGATAGGGAGGAAGGGGGAAGGTGGGCAAGAGGAACAAGGTACACGATTGGATTAAACTAATTTGTTTTCCACTCATTTTCACTAAGGGTGATTTTGTGAACAAAAACTGGTTTTCTCTTTGCATGGAGAAAGGTAGGAATCTATGTCTGATAGACAATAATGTTCGAAACGTGAGAAACAAATGGTGTCAGAAAAGTTAGCTCTGTTATAGGCCAAATTACCAAGCTCTAAGGAGGCAGGATAAGGGAGGAAAGATACATAAATACAGCCATGTTCACCAAAGAAGGAATCAATATGCCATTTTATAGACGATCAATAACAAGAAACCATTCACTTTCTAAAAAGTAGCTACACATACTTATATATTCTGATGCCAGGACACATTTGAATACATATATTTGAGTGTATATATACCACACACGTATACGTGTATGTGAATATATGATATATAGACAGAAACAAGGTAAGAGATAGAGGTGGATACACCAAGGTTCATTCAAACCAGAACATCTCAGATATAATAATTTTCCATCAAATACGTGGGCTACAGACATGTAAACAAAATTACGTTGTTTCAAAAGTCAACAGCAGAGTTACACTGCTAAATACGTTATACTTAAATATTGACATTCTGAAAAAGATGAAATCCAAGAATCTGTGCGCCATTAAGGAGCACATGAAAACACACAAAAACAAGCTGTTCCTTATCTTTCTCTAAAAAGGTTCTTACCAGAACAAAGGAGTAGTTACAAAAATGAGAATTAGCAGGACTCAATGAGATCTGGATACCATTGGGTGTTGAATCCATTCTAATCTCTGATTCTTCTAAGAGAAGAATCTTTTTAAAAGAATATAAATAAGAAGTATGAGAGTACTTCTCTATTACTATTGCTATTATAAAGTACCAAGGCACCAGCAACCGCTGCCTCATAAATAATCCCAAAATAGAGATAAAAATTAGTAGAAGACAGAATCTAAGCAAAGATCCATGAAATGTAAAAAAAAAAATTCAATTTATACCTCAGGTGCTCATTTGATCACCTGTAAATATCTGAGAAAGGAGTATTTTAAGAATAATGCTGTAATGAAATAAAAACACAATAAATAATTAACCCCAGATAATTACTAATGTGACTTTTCCCTCATTGCCATTCTTTTTCTACCAAAATCTGCACACAGCTCATCTCTATCGAAGGGTCATTAAGTTCATTTCACAAACATCCCTGGATATATATTATCATTATCATTATCATGTATTCTCTCTCCCTCTCTCTCTCTCTCTCTCTCTCTCTCTCTCTCTCCCCCCCCCCCACTTCCCTCTCCTCCTGTATACACACTCGTACACAAACCCTTACAATCCATCCACTCATCTTTGACTCTTAGTCTGTCTTCATTTCTCTCTCTTGGTCTCTTGGCCTTTCTATATCTCCATTTTTCCCTTTCTTTTATATTTAGCAACAGTGGTAGGGCTTAATGACACTGTTCTTTCTGGATGAGTCCTGAGATGACAGTCCTCTCAACCATGTGGCTACTGCATGCTGGAGTTACACGGATTATTGTTGCCTCTTCCCATCATGCTTGCTTATAGGATCACTATAGTCTACCCGATGCCTTACTCTTGAATGTCAACAGGCAAAGATCACTAGACATTTGAGAAAAGCCTCCAACAGGAATGTAGGAGACCAAAACAAACAAAAAAGGAAACCTGGAGAAAACAGAAACAGTAAAGGAAGTAGAAGAAACTAAGTTGATATAGAGAAATACAGATTTTAAGTACAAATGGTCTCTGACTTACAATGGTTCTACTTACAATTTTGGGGCTTTACAATGGTGCCAAAGTGATAAGCATTCAGTAGAAACCATACTTGGAATTTTGAACGTGGATCTTTTCCCAGACTCACCATATGCAGAACGATATTCTCTCGTGATGCTTGGGCAGTAACAGTGAGCCTGCAAGTCCCAGTTAGCCATGCGATCATCTGGGTAAACAACCAACACTTACAACCATCTGTTCTCATTCTGCTTTTCACTTTCAGTACAGACAGTATCCAATAAATTACAGAAGATACTTTATTATAAAATAGAGCATTGTGTTGGATGATTTGGGCCAACTATAGGCTAATGTATGTGTTCTGAGCACATTTAAGGTATGATGTTCAGCAGGCTAGGTGCATTAAATGCATTTTCAACTTACAATATTTTCAATTCATGATGGGTTTGTTGGGATGTAATCCCACTATAAACTGAGTGTGATCCGTACATAAAATAAGAAGAAAATATTTTAGTATTTTCAAAAGGAAAATAATAAAAAATTAAGAAAGAACCCTGGAAATAAAAACAATATACTGGCAATTAAAATTCAACAAAAGAGCCGGAAGATCAAATTGAGGAAACCTTGAAATGGCAGAATAAAGAGATAAAGACATGGAAAAGATGAAAACACAGAAACACAGAGGCTCATTAAAAAAAGGAGTTGGAGGAGGTGAAGAAATATTATCAAAAACATACGACAAAACAATTTCCTAGGAAAAAAAGGGGGCCTCCACATTAAAAACACTGGCTGTGAATTCCAAGTCAGTTTTGTTTTTTTTTTTTTTAAAGTCTACTCCTAACCACATCATTGGTAATTTCTAAACTTTAAGGGTAAAGAAAGTTCTGAAAAGCTTCCAGAAAGATACAAAGACAGGTTACATCTAAAGAAATTACGATCAGGAAGATACTGAATTACACAAAAGCACTGGCACTGTAACACTATGGAGCAACGTCCACAAAATTATGAGGACCAATGAGTTCTAAGCCAGAATTCCATACCTTCTAAATCTGTCAATTAAAATGAGGATCAAATCAAGTTTTTTTAGACATTCCCAGACTCAAGAAAATGACTTTCAACAAAAACTTTTTCTGGCAGCTGAAAGAATATATGTCCTAAAATAACATATCAAATCTACAGAGAATATAGGTCAGACTCAAGAAAAAAGGAGGCCTCAAGAAAAGACAGGAAGTGGGAAGGGATAAGTCACCGATAATTTATTTGATGTTTTTGACCATTTGGGAAAATTACTGACAGCCATGACAAATGTTCTAAAATAGTTTTTTAAAAAAATAATTGATATATAGTCAAATAAAAGCTAGTGGAAAAAAATTCATAGGCAATTTTTAACTCTAGGAAAAATAAAAAATTGTTATATAGTTATATAGTTATATATATATATATATATATATATATATATATATATATATAGTTCATGATGGGTTTGTTGGGATGTAATCCCACTATAAACTGAGTGTGATCCGTACATAAAATAAGAAGAAAATATTTTTCTTATATAATATATATATATATATATATATATAGTTAAAATGATACAGTCACTGTAAATATAATGTTGATTATTCATGCAACCAAAAATTGTGAAATGGCTATATCGAGATTATAGGGTAAAGAGATAAAAGAGAGATAAATACTAATATAACATGTATTCAACAAAAACTGTCTAAAATGGATAAATCCATAAAGAGCAGTTAAAGTGAATTATTTTAAAATATAGTAAACATATTGATCATGAGCTCATACTGTCTGATTTTGTAATTAAATATGCATTTACTTCAATGAAAACAGAGTTTTAAGAAAACTCCCCACTGATACCAAAAACAGATAAGAGCAAAGAAAAGCAGGATAAAACCACCATTCATTCAAATCCAAAAGAAGCAGTCAAAAGACTGCTTTCAGAAGACAATCTTGGCAAGTAGTATGGTGTCTACACTTGGCTACTGTTCCCTGAAAAGCAGGAGAATATGTCCCCTAATCAATCAGTCAATCAATCAATCTCTCTTGCCCTCCAAGAATACATTCCAAAGATCAAGTTTTAAAATCATTCAAATATTATATTCAGACATTAAGTAGGTTTTTGATGAATTTTAATCAAGAATTTTAATCAAACCTTCAGCAATTACTGCATTGTTTTTGAGAAAAAATTATGCATTCTAACGAGCTGTTAAGTCTATTTAATTATTGCGGTGAAATGAGCATCAAAAAATCTAAATTTAAAACACTGCAAAAAATACAAAAACACACTAAGAACATCATCAAATGAACAACAACTGTAACTTCTATATATCAAAGAAAGTTTCTTTCCTGCAGGATTTGGGCCATGGGAGGTAAATACTGACTACTCATATATTTATGTTAATTGAATGATGAATTATGTACTCTAAGGCACATGCTTACATTATACATAAACGACAATTTACACTGATGCCTGGTTGACAAGTGTCTGATTTATTAAATCAATAAATGCTCTTATAAATGTGTATAAAGAGATTTTATATATCCGTTCACAAAGAACATACTGACTTAGTGAACTACATAAATACATGCAAATCTAACACTTAGAAAAGACTACCCAGTAAAAAAAGCAGCTATATAGATTTCTGTGTAAATTATGAAACCCTTGAGTAATGATTTCATAAGTAAGACATATGCATTCCAGTATATGGAAACTGCAGAAATCAATCACTCTATGCTACTAGGAGCACAATGGACTATTAAAATATGAATTAGGAAATGCTCAGATTAACCACATTTTATTTAAATAAAAGCACTCTGAAAACATAAAGCATTTGACAAAATGGAAAGTATTGATGGGCGCGCCTGGGTGGCTCAGTCGGTTGAGCGTCCAACTTTGGCTCAGGTCATGATCTCACGGTTTGTGATTTCCAGCCCCGCATCGGGCTCTGTGCTGACAGTTCAGAGCCTGGAGCCTGCCTCGGATTTTGTGTCTCATCCTCTCTCTGCCCCTCCCCTGCTCATGCTCTGTCTGTCTCTCAATAATAAATAAACGTTAAAAAAAATTTTTTTTAAAGTACTGATGTTGTTTTTCCTTATTATCGCATCCATTTATTGCGGGTACAGTTCTGAGCTCTGAATTAAGGATTTGTGTTTGTGTGACTTTACTACATACAGCAGGTTATTGTTTCTACGTAGAAATCGGAGAGATTAACTACTCAAGATCATGAGGAGCCTATATTCAAACTGAAACTTTTCGACTCGAAACCCTGGTCCTAACCACTGAAATTATCAAGCAGGTTTGTTTCTGACATTAACCACCACAAGAAGTTTACAATCAAAAGACTCCAGACATAACCAAATGGGATAGGAAGAGGATTAAAAGATTTTTCAGGGAAATGAAAATTGATACCAGACATGAAAAGTTTTCCATCCCATAAACCAACTATTCAGAACAAAATTTCTAAAGATAATTAAGAAAATACTTAAAACCAATAAAAGATATGTAAAATAACATAAAACTTCACAGAAATAAAGTTTTAAACTTTCAACAAACTTAAGAAATGTTCCAACTTGGGGTGCCTGGGTGGCTCAGTCGATTGAGCAAGTGACTCTTGATTTAGGCTTGGGTCATGATCTCACAGGTCGAGGGATCAAGCACCTCGTCAAGCTCCTGCATGGGAGTGTGGAACCTGCTTGGGATTCTCTCTCTCCTCTCTCTGCCCCTCCTTTGCTCACTCTCTCCCTCTCTCAAAACAAATAAATGAACTTGAAAACAAATGTTCCAACTCAGTAATAATTAGTATATGCAAATTAAAATAACAATGGAATATGATTTAACACTCCTTTTTTTTAATTTTTCTTTTGAGAGAGAGAGAGAGAGAGAGAGAGACAGAGAGAGAGAGAGAGCACAAATGGGAGGGGGAGAGAGGCAGAGGGGAAAGAGGGAATCTTAAGCCCTATGCACAGCTCGATCTCACAACTGTTAGATCATGACCTGAGCTGAAATCAAAAGTCAGCTGCCTAACCGACTGAGCCACTCGGGCACCTCAACACTATAATATTGATATGGACTTTAAAATGTAACATAAACTACTGGCAAGAGTGAGGGAAATGGTGACTTTCATTCTACCTGAAGTATAAATTAAATACAACCAATTTAGAAAGCAATTTTTGAGTATCAGCCAATCTTAACCCAACAATTCCACTTTTAAAATATACCCAAGAGACAATCTAGTTCAAGTATATAAAGAGACATACAAAGATGCTCAATAAAATTAATACCTTTACTAATCTGAAACAACCACATGACACTGGAATACAATAATTCCACTACAACAAAATTGATATAGGGTAATCCAAGGGTTTAAAAGTAAATATAGGGGCGCCTGGATGGCTCAGTCGGCTAAGCATCTGACTTCGGCTCAGGTCCTGGTCTCACAGTTCATGGGTTCGAACCCCAGTCAGGCTATGTGCTGACAGCTTGGAGCCTGAAGTCTGCTTCGAATTCTGTGTCTCCCTCTCTCTCTGTCCACTCTCTGCTTGTGTTCTGTCTCTCAAAAATAAATAAACATTAAATTTTTTTTTAAATAAATATATATCATGTCTTCTGGAAAAGAAATTTCTGGTATGCTGTAATCAAAATATATGTGTAAAGTGAATAATTCAGGGTCTTCACTCTGAACATAAAATTATTTATTAATGATTTTCTTTAAATAACACACTTCTTCAGTACTTTGAAACACATCCAATAGTAAATAATTCTTTTACTTACATGCAGTGAAGACGTGACAATATGGCTAACAATCCCAAATTTATCTGTTCTACCAAATATCAGTGGTCTTGAACGAATAAAGATTCTAAATCTAAACTAAAAATCAAGAAGTTAAAGGTGTTTTTACACTTTCTGAGCCACAAACTGATACAGAAACAAGTGTATCTTGAAGATTTAACTATTTGTTTGCTTATTTATTTATTTAATTTCAGAGAGAGGGAGAGCGCGTGCACGTGCGCAAGCATATTAAGCAGGCTCCATGCTCAGCGTGGAGCCCAACTCGGGGCTCGATCCCACAACCTGGGATCATGACCTGAGCCGAAATCAAGAGTCAGATGCTCAACTGAGCCATCCAGGTGCCCAATCTTAAAGATTTAAAATTCAATGAATCTTGGGGCACCTGGGTGGTTTAGTCGGTTGAGTGCCCAACTCTTGAATTCTGCTCACTCAGGTCATGATCCCAGGTCATGGGAAGCAGCTCCACGCTGGGCTCTGAGCTGAATGCGGAGCTTGCTCAAGATTCTCTCTTTCTCCCTCTGCCCCTCTCCCTCACTCACACAAACTCTTTCCTTCTAAAAAAATAAAAAATAAAAATAAATGAAATAAAATTCAATGAATCTTAAAAATTTCAACATTCCAAAAATACTTGTCTAACCTAAACTTCTACAACCATCCTCTCAATCCTTTTTTCAGAACCTAACAGTGCGCTTCACTTATATTTACCAAACATATAAGTTCTTTGGTTTGGGTCACCTGGGTGGCTCAATCAGTTAAGCGTCCAGCTCTTGGTTTCAGCTCAGGTCAAGATCTCATGGTTTGTGAGTTCAAGCCCTGAGTTCAAGCTCTGTCCTGTGGGATTCTCTCTCCCTCTCTCTACCCCTCCCTGGCTCATGGTCTCTCTCTCTGTCTCTCTCTCTCTCTCTCTCTTTCTCTCTCTCTCTCTCTCTCTCTCAAAATAAATAAACTTCAAAAAATTAAGAAGAAGCTCTTCAGTTCCCAGTGCCGTTGTAAATGCTCTTTACTTAAATGCTTTTTTCTAATCCTCCTAATTGGGTCTACCCACTTCATCTTCCAGAATCTTTTTTTGTCCAAGAACATTTCCAAACTTTTGACATTTCCCAACAACCTGCAGACCTCTTGTCTCTGTGATAGCTTCTCCATTCTTTTACTTCAGTAATCTTTACTCTATCTTAGATCTATGTGTTTACCTGTTGTTTTTCTTTAATCAGACCATCAATTTTTTAAAAGCAAAGTTGCTATGTCTATTTATCCTTGAAATCACTGTTACATAGACAATTATACTTAGGAGAAACGCACATGTTGGTTGACTAAATGAATATCATGCTTAATGAATGCAAAGGTGGGAGAAATGAACGCATGGTTTTAGGAAATTTAACAGTCACCTATCCCAGATAATGGTGAAATCATAAAGATAAGTTCACCGTGAGGGGTTTATATTTGAAACATAGGTTAATTTATTATTATCATCATCATTATCATTACTTTATTGCTACTATTATTACCTCTGGTTTGAATAATCACTCTATTTCAATTTGAAATTATTGTAACACCTACAGGAGCAAGCTGTAGAGTTGTAACAATAACCTGGATTCAGGGGCTCCTGGGTGGCTCAGTCGGTTAAGCGTCCATCCGACTCTTGATTTCGGCTCAGGTTATGATCTCACGGTTCATGAGTTTGAGCCCTGAGTGGGGCTCTGCACTGGTAGCACAGAGCCTGCTTGGGATTCTCTCCCTCTAAAAATAAATAAGTAAAAACTTTTAAAAAAGATAATAACCTTGATTCATGAATACCGTGACTCTTCAGCTCTCAAAGACCATATTCAATGCAAGCTGACTGACATCATCCAGCACCTGTTCTGACAGCCATATGGTAGCAGGTAGGAGAGTTAGCTCGAGCCAGTCTGAAAGTTCAAATCCCTACCTGCTGCTTCCTCCTTAAGTTACCTGGGACAAGTCACTTAATTTCCCTATGTCCCAGTTTCCTGATCCATTAAATAGATATAGCAGTAGTATTTCATTTAGCAGACTGCTCTCAGTATTAAATGAGTTAATATATTAAAAGTATTTAGAATGGTGCCCAACATACAGGTAGTGTTCATCAACTATTACATATCATCACATTTATACTGTCTTATCTGTAAAGTTTGCATTACCAACTTTACAAGTTACCAGTAATAGTTGTCATGAAATATACTGAAATGTCTATATAACAGGCAATGTTAGTTGCTTACAGTGTCCCTTCTTCCTTCGTGGAGAAAAAAAAAAAAAATCCTAATTTTTTTCAAGTATCCACTTCTCTTGCTTCCAAGACGTTGAGTAAAATGGCCCCATCCTTAGTTCCAAATTGGCCCAGTAAGAATGCAGGAAAAGGATCTGAATTCCTGGTTTAAATGACAGATGTCCCCCTCACTCCTTCTGTTGAATCTGAACAAGTAAGCAAGCAAAATACCAGTTGTTAATGGCAGCCATCCTGAAAACAGGTGGAAAACCAGCCTTAGGATGAAGCCTATATAACTGGTTCCTTGATGACATCACTTAATGCCTGAGTACAGCTTACTGTAGTGCTGGTATTTCATAATAAAGTTCCTTCATATTTAAGCCAGTTGAGTCCCAGCATTTTGCTATTTGCTGTAAAAATATTGTAAGTGCAGCAGAAGCAGTGTGTATGATGTTCCTTTGTAACACAGGTAACCCTGGCTGAGACAAGGATACCATCCCTGACATGGTCACAACAGGCAACCACCACGGTAAAGAGCATACTTTGCTTAGGATTAATGCCCCATATGCTGGCCACTGTGTTACAAGTATAAAATACTGTACCAACAAAAGACTTGTTTAGCCCCAAGAATTGGTATACAATCTGAAGAGAAATCAGAGTATTCTTAGCCCCAAGAAGTAGGAAACAGAGCACTGACATGTCATCACTGATATAGACTACGGATCCCCAATCACATTATCAAAAAGTGCTTTGTAAATCCCAGCATTATGCTGCTCAGGGCTAGCTAGAGTTATATATTATACCAATCCCAACACATTTGTGGTGCACGGTCATTTTAGTTATTGCTGAATACTTCACGTGTCAGGAAAACGTTCGCCAAGTATATACACTCTGACACCTCACAGAAGTTATCGCACCTTAATCTTCAGTGATCTCAGGATGCTCCTGGGATTCAAGCTAAAACAGATTTCCCGGCATCACACCCAGCAAAATGGATTCAATTGTTCAGAAGTGGGACTTAGAAATCTACATTTTGCATGCACTTCAATAATTCTGATGCAGCTAAACCCTGAACCACATTGTAAGACCCACTGCCTGAGACCAAATTAAAAATATATACTAAGGAAATGCAGACAAATGACAACACATAACAAGGTACGTGCAGCTACTTTATGATGACAATCGAGTCCCAGCCCTGTCCCGCTGACTCTTTGGAAACATATGCTTTTTTAGTTCCTCAGCTAGTAATCTCCATATGTCTTATATCTTACTTTATCACCTATACTTTTTTGTATGTTGTATCTACAGAAACTCTATTATGTTTATCTTCCAATTAGTTTGCACCCTGGTGCCTTGAAATAATATACCTAGATGATCACTTTATTTCATCCATTTCTGTTAGTAAACGGACTCCCCTTTACCCTTCACAGCTGAGCCAGATAATACAGAAAATAGTCCCTAAATGTTTGGCCAGAGGCATCACCAATGTTCTTTTCATGCTTTACTTTTAAAATCACACATTCTCCTGAGCCATGATGAGACAGAGCAACTGTCTTAATCAGTGAACTATTTCTGAAAGTAATAAAGTACTTGCTTTAAAAACTTCATTTTCAATAATTTATCTCAACGTAATTACGTTTCCAATTCTTATATGGTTTATTGCAGCTTTCCGATTTTAAAAAGAAAATGAGCCCAGTTAACTAAAAATAAGTCAGTCATCTTTATCAAATTATTATTTTTCTTTTCTCACTTGTGTCACACATTAGGAAATGGCAATTAAAAGAGAAGCAAGCTAATTAGCTATCGTGGTTGCTCTCCTATAATCAAGTGAGGCACGTAGATGCAGAAAAACTACATCTCACTCACATGTAGAAAACCCCTCGATTTACTCTGGTGTCTAGAAACTCATCAAAGCATAAAAAAAAAAAAAAAAAAAAAAACCCAGAGCAAAGCTTCATTACAGTACCAGTCATGACAATAATTACAAAGTATACATTTTTCGATTTTTAAAACAAAAATGTCCACCAAAACATTTCCACTGTGTGCATTAGTGTCAATCTGTGTGTTGAGAAGATAATCCGAATGGCAATAAAGGGACTGTACTGGCCATCTGTGGTCTGCCCGATTATAATATTGGCAATACTAAAGCTTTCACTTGCTTTAGAAGGAAGTTATCCATTAAGTAATTATAAATTTAAAAATTACACTGCTCTAAAATAATCCCACAACTCTACAAACAGATCAACAGATGCAGCATCCCCAAACCATTTTAAAAAACAATTCTTCTTGTATTCCTATTTTAAAGCAGCACTGTCCCAAAGAAATAATATTACAAGCCACAGATGTAACTTTAAACTATCATGTTAAAAAGAAAAAAAAAATAGGGGTGCCTGGGTGGCTTGGTCGGTTAAGCGTCCGACTTCGGCTCAGGTCATGATCTCACGGTCTGTGAGTTCGAGCCCCGCGTCGGGCTCTGTGCTGACAGCTCAGAGCCTGGATTCTGTTTCAGATTCTGTGTCTCCCTCCCTCTCTGCTCCTCCCCTGTTCATGCTCTGTCTCTCTCTGTCTCAAAAATAAATAAACGTTAAAAAAATTTTTTTAAAAAGAAAAAAAATAGATAAAAATCCATTTTAATAATATATTTAGCCCAATATATCCAAAATAATGTCATTCCAGTATGTGATCAATGGAAGATTATTTGTGAGATATTTCACATTCCTTTTATTATACTAAATCTTTGAAATTTGGTGCATAGTTTATACTTTGAGCACATCTCAATTCCACTACATTTCAAGTGCTCAAAAGCCACTTCTGGCTGTTAGCTACCATACCTTTAGAGGTGAGCATTTAGGGAGTAAAGATGAAAATAAAGTAAGGGGTGCCTGGGTGGCTCAGTTGGTTGTTTGACTCTTGATTTCGGCTCAGGTCATGATCTCTCGGTTCATGAGTTCAAGCCCCGCATCAGGCTCTGCACCGACAGTGTGGAGCCTGCTTGGGATTCTTTCTCCCTCTCTCTGCCCCTCTCCTGCTCATACACACACACTCTCAAAATAAATAAATAAACTTTAAAATAAAGTAAATGGCTCTGTGTTCACTTAGGTATTAATACCTTGGTCAGGGTAGTTTTTCAAAGATGGAGAAAAATAGGCAGTATTTTCTGATTATGATCTGAAAAAAGACAGTTAAAATGGCCTTTTTTTGATAGTCAGTTGGTGATCAGAATCTATATATGCCAAGGAGAATTACTGGGATACATACACATAAGAACTGGCTACAGGAATCAATTAATATCAGATCTCCCATCTAGAATGAGAAGGACTTTGAGGTATCTGGAGTCTCAAAGGCTGAAGTAGGCCAGCCTCTTCAGCCTAAGGCAGATTTGACACCCTGTCTGTGGAATGCACCCGTAACACAACTTCTGGCTACAGGAAAAGTTTTAATGTAAGTTTAAGAGGGCAAATTAGATAAACGTTAAATAAGGTACAAAATAACAACAACAAAACCATTTCATTCAATACATAATCAACTAAATCTTAAATCCTGCTTTATATAGTAGATACTTTCTCCCATAATTCACGTCTTAATATGGAAACTTAATGTTCAAAGAATCAATGTTCAGGGGCGCCTGGCTGGCTCAGTCGGTAGAGTATGCAGTTCTTCATCTCGGGGTTGTTGAGTTCGAGCCCCACGTTGGGCACAGAGATTACTTTAAAAAAGTGCAAAGAATAAAACTGAGGGGACCTCACATAATCTAACACAGAAACTCTCATACAAGAAAAGCCTAAGTTGTGAAATAACTGAGGCGTTAATCCGTGGACATCAACAAAGTTACTGCAAATTTGTTATCTGTTATTGAAAATTCATTGCAAAGTACTGTGAATTTACTCTTACCGTGACTGGAATGTTTCTGGCTGAGCTAGATCCCCAGCACTGTGATAGGGGCTGAAAACCGTAAGTGTTTTTACCATGCCAGCTTTTGGGCACATACCATCTTAGCAAGCCACATAATGTACCCGGTGACATCCACCCAACCAGCTTTTAGGCTGAGTCCCTGAAAGCCAACACAGCCGCTGTTGGAGAACATCCTTGCAAATGCGACCCTTCTTATCTAAGTAGCAGTGGATGGGCCATCTTCCTCCCTCTACTTCCTCACTCCCACTTTACTCAAAAAACAAACGAACTAATTCAAATGGCTTGATCTAGACTCCTCAGATTTCAGTATTCTAATAGGTCCGAGTCAGATGTGGAGAAAAAGTAAGAAATGTAATGAAACAATCAGATTATTTAAAAACTGGGAAGCACCCATGCAGGCCGAATCGGTTCAATGCCACCAATAGGGTCGTACTCTCTGAATAGTCAAGAGAGTGCTGAAGAACACAGAATTCCAAAGATGCTGTCCAAGATAACAGTGTGTTTGACTCGGATGGCCATGGACGAGGCACTGTAAATATAAGGCTTAGGCAGTTAGTAGACTTTGAACTTCAGGATAAAATCTGGGGAAGCTGAAAATGAGTACTATACTCCCTAGGAAGAAATTTCCTGAGCTGAAATGCAAAACCAAATAAGCTTTTCCTTATTCTACTCTTCTACTAGTCTTTGGACACTGGTCTTTTGGCAGTAAAGGGAAGTCCAAGCTCTCTGCATATTTTGCCACAGCCATAGTTTTGTATTCACCAAGTCCACCACTAAAACAAGCAGATTACGATTTTAATTCATTCCCACCTTTTAATGGTTTCCGACATGAAAGATTAGGAAACCTAAGTCCATTTCTTCAGACCTGTTTTTTTACAATAAGCAAAAAAGATTGGATTCTAAAAATCAGAAGTGGGGAGAGGAGGGCTTGCCTTTTAAATTTGTTTTCCCCACCAAGAAAAATCATGTGCTGTGAACAAGTCATGAGAATGGAGTAAGAAAGGGTGGCTTTGCACACCATGTGTGGGCCCTGCGTGGGCTGGGGGGCTATGTAACCTGGGGTAAGTTCTTTCTCTAAATCTCAGGTTCCCCACCTATGTGACACGGAAGACTGCTCCAGCTCAGACACTGAATCTGGGACGCTTGTGCCTTCTCCCTAAGAATAAACGGGAATAGAAAAGGCAACAAATGCCTTACTTCCTCAGCACTGCAAACTCTCAAAGACAGATGAGAGAAATGAAAAGTTGGAACCGCACTTGGAACAATGAGGGATCTAGGGATTATCTGACACGAAAGGCCAACAATATTAAAATACCTACCACAAGCTTTTTGCCTTTTTTAAATTCTAGTATAATTAGCATAGTGTTATGTTAGTTTCAGGTGTACATGACATTGATTCAGTACATTACTCAGTGCTCATCATGTACACTTTTTTTTTTAATGTTTATTCATTTTTGAAAGACAGAGAGAGACAGAGCACAAGCAGGGGTGGGGCAGAGAGAGAGGGAGACACAGAATCGGAAGCAGGCTCCAGGCTCTGAGCTGTCAGCACAGAGCCCAATGCGGGGCTCGAACTCATGAACCACGAGATCATAACCTGAGCCGAAGTCGGATGCTCAACCGACTGAGCCACCCAGGCGCCCCATTCATCATGTGCACTCTTCATCCTCTTCACACTCTTCTGTTTCACCCATCCCCCCACCCACCTCCCTTCTGCAACCTCCAGTTTGTTCTCTGTATTTCATACCAAAAGCTTTTTAAAAGCTCATTCTTTTAAACTCATTTTCTCTCCACTAACTGCTATTAAATAAGGACTTTCTTATATTACATTTATTACACAAAAGTTTCCTATAAGACTTTGTCATTTTTATGTCATATGGCTTCCTAGTCTCTCAAAATATTATCATTACATTTATGGTATAATTGAGGTGATAAGATAAAGGAGGAAAATACTCCCTACAATGTTTTAGTAAACGATAACACAAGATTTTAAAGAATTAAAGCTCAAAACTGAAAATGTTAACTCAAAGTATGTACGAGACATACGTGTGTGTGTGTGTGTGTGTGTGTGTGTGTGTGTGTGTGTGTGTGTAACTGGAACATGTAAGTGCCCGAAAAATGCTACCATTTTTAGTGTCACTGTTCACTTTCTTGATTTTCTTCTCAACTATAGTCAACTTTAAAAATACAAGACATCACTCAGGGCCATGCAGCTTCTCCTTTCTTTGAGATACTACTATACATATAAGTCAATATCATACAATACCTTACTTATATCAAATTTCTTCATTAAACTAAGTTTTATCAACTCCGCTTCATTACAGTTTTGTTGAAAACAGGGATCTTGTTAACTATTATATCACATTTTCTATAAGAGTACTTAGAAACTTCATTGACTATCTTTTGCCAGACTGCATAATGAAACCTAGCCATTCATTGTGCTTGCTGTTACATTCCCAGCTGCCAGCAAAGTGCCTGCCACAGAGATGCTAATAAAAACTTACAGAATCAATAAATTAGAGACGCGGTCCATTATTCTTTTCTAGTAAGTGCCCCCAAATGACAGTATTTTTCCTTAAAAAATAAAAACAAACTTCAATCCCTACATTAAGAATATTTTGAAAGTTCAAAGTCTTTTTTTTTAATGTTTGTTTATTTTTGAGAGAGAGAGAGAAACAGAGAGAGAGGGAGACACGGAATCCGAAGCAGGCTCCAGACTCCCAGCCGTTAGCACAGAGCCCGACTCGGGGCTCGAATTCACGAACAGCAAGATCATGACCTGAGCCGAAGTCGGACGCTCAACTGACTAAGTCGCCCAGGTGCCCCTGAAAGTTCAAAGGCTTAAGGCAAAAAAATTTTTAAAAAAATTAAAAAAATTTTTAAACAAAGTCTTAAGTCAAATATAAACTAGTAAAATGTAAAAACAGAAATGGCCTCCCATATTTGACATAAAATCTTCAAAAGAAAATTTCATGAGGTCTCCAGATGAGTATCTTTTCAAGGCAACAGTAATGCCTCCATTGAAAAGGCCTATGATTCAAACGCCAATGTCCAGCATAAAGATAAAGCCCCTCAAAGGCTTGCAACACATAAGCTGCTAGATCAATGGGCCGATCATTGGGTAGTCGTTCCTGAATATCCACCAACATCTCACTGGTGAAGAGCACCATGTGAGGTGCTATGGCAACTACCACAAAATGAACCAGGTAAGACACGTTCTGTCCTTAAGACAGGGAAACCCTATGATCCCATAAGATTTTCAACCTCTCCTCTTTACCCTTCAATCCAATTAAGATCAACACAGTAACAATAATTGAGTAAGCACACTCATTTCCCATATTTACAAGTTCACACCAACATAGTCAGATATTCCTCCTCTTCCCCTAGTTAAGAAAGTTATTACTGCCATCCTGTCATAGTCTAGATATGAGCCTAAGGAAGTGAAAGATTAAGTAACAGGCTAAAGTCTGAAGGGTAGAAAAACAGGAAGACAGATTTTGAAATTTCGAAGCCAGACATGAGTAATTCCAAGATCCTACTGTTTGACCATGCCTTTGTTTCACTTTCCCAATCCTAAGGGAGTGTACAAATGTCAATGTCGCCCTAACGTCGCACCCGAGAGCATCTTCTCCTTGAGGCTTTCTTCAGAGAGGACACTTCCAGGAGGATGTCCCCAAGGTGAGACACATCAAAGGAACAGAGAACAAAGAGCAAGCTCACTGAGATCAAGGTATTTGACAGTTTTGTTCTCAGCAGTGAGAACTGAGCCTGAGATGCACTTAGCATTATTTGGTGCCTCAATTACTTCTACAGGACTACAGTCTCAACAACAACAACAACACTTCCTACTACTTTTGTTGAGTAAAGCCGAGAGAAAGTGGGTGGGGGAAAAGAGCAGTGCTGTAACAATGATGTTTGGGGTTTTATACTTTTTTTTTTTTCTTTTTCTTTTTACAGAGGTTAGAAATGTCAGAAAAAAGGGTGTCATTTACTAGCTTCTTAGTTTGGAGTGAACCAGGATTTTCTGACATAGAATGAATTTAAAATACTTTTTAGAAATAAAAATGTGTTAAAGAATGAAATAACAAAATGAGAAGTATTGAAATTTGTCACTTCAAAATGCTTTCATTTCAACAGACAGCTGTGAACTATAAATGTGGTTCTGTTCTATGGGCTGCCAATAAAGTAGGACTTTATTGAGTTAAATGATTACTTTCATGTTTTATCAGTGTTCACAAATCAAGTTATTTATTGTCCTAGAAGACTAGGTCTGATTACGGCAGTTATATGATTATGTATACTACCTACTTATTTAAAACTTTAATGTCCTTTCTTAGAGATATTAAATAAGATTTAATTAAAAATCAACAGAAGATGATTTTATTTCTGACAGGACAACATTTAAGAACAGTCACATAAATTGTACAACTAAAGATGAACAGATCTTCATTAGATTTCGAATCATATATGCTACAAATTCATCTCCAAAAGCAGGAAAACTGAATGGTGTTTTATTCAAAACATTAGTTGGCAAAACAAAAAACAAACTAAAACAATCACAGCTCCATAATTACACCCATTATTCTCATGAATTAGAGCTATAAAAACAAGGTCAAATTGCTGAATTAAAAAAAAAAAAAATAACATTAGTGGGCGCCTGGCTCAGTCAGTTGAACATTCATCCAACTCTTGGTTTTGGCTCAGGCTATGATCTCACGGTTTGTGAGTTCGAGCCCCACATTGGTCTCTGTGCTGACAGCACGGAGCCTGCTTGGGATTCTCTCTCTCCCTCTCTCGCGGCCCCTCCCTTGCTCTGTCTCTCAAAATAAATAAATAAAGTTAAAAAAAATAGAATTAAAAAAATAAAAATAAAATTAGGACATAAAAAGGTACCAACTTTCTAAACAAGAAGAGAAGAAGTTCTAAATGCTGTGTAGAACTGTGTTACTGAACAAAAACAAAAACAGAAACAAAAATTCTCAATATGTACCCTATCTGTAGTCTCTTGAGCAACACAAGATCTTCCCATATGTGGTTATCTATCTCTATCCGCATACTGCAGAAGAGTAAACAGTTTATTCTGCAGTCACTAATCAACATGTGCTTTAGAATGTCTTTCCAAGCAAACTTCTATCACTTTAGTGACCTTACAAATTTTCCAGATTTCAAAAAACCCAATTGTAGTAGCCAGTCACTTCAAATCTGATGATTCAAGCTGTAAGTGGAATCACATAATCAGAATGTCATATATGATATATGCCACTCATGGAAACTATGCCAAAGAAAAGCAAGTAAGTATTTATAAAAAGGACTGAGATAAAAAGTGTAGTCTTTTTGTTGGAAAAACTAAAGGCTTTATCCCCAAATAAGCAAATCACTACCCTTAGGAGTGTATTTGAATGGCTTCCCCCAGTCCACACCTCTCACATCCAATCAACACCTACTATCAACATCAATCCCACTGTTCTGCCACTGAGATTCACTTCAGTTCATCCACTTATCCTCATCCTTGGAGCCACTACCATTAACTGCATCCACTATTAAAGATAATTATATAAAACACTTTCTATCTTACCTTTCTACTGAGGGAAAAAAATAGATGAGAAAAGGGATAGCAACAGAGGCTGGAGTCAACTGAACTCCAAAAGTGACTTGCATCCATGTCAGTCAGTAAAAATAAATCACATTTAAAATGAGAATGAGGGTATTCAAACAATGTCAGACTTGGATATGAATTAAACTGTAAAAACTTCTCCATTGCATATTCTGGGGAATTTCCACTGTCTCATAGATAACAGAAATTCAGAAACTCCAATGCCATTAAAAAAAATGTTTAAATGATACTTAGATGGGTTTGGAGTACTATTCGGAGGATTGTCTAGTAACGACTTCAAGCATGAGAGTGAGAACTGCTAGAGGGTAATGATTATCCTGAGAGAAGGCTTTTGCCAGATTAAAAAAGGACATGGAAGTTTATGAAACAGTAGTGAATTAGCATTACTACATGAATTTAATATTGTATCCACAGGGGGGAAATACAATTTTGAGAAATGATGTCCTGACACAAATATTCAGTTACTAAGTATGAGCAACACTCAAGAGATTACAAACACTGCTAAAATGGGAGAAAAACAAACATATATTCCAATTCTTGCTAATTTAAATACTTGCCTTAAAGCATTGTTTAGTAAATTTAGGTCATGTTATGTTTTATTTCCTTGCAGTTGATCAAATTAAGTCTCTTAATTTCACCGCGTTACAGAAAAGCAAAAAAAAAAAAAAAAACTTTATGTTTGGAAACCACAGGCCTCCCAAGGAAAAAAGTTTTTTATGTGCAAACTTATCTACCAACTCTGAACGAAGTAATCTACAGAATAATCAATAGTTTGATAGAACTTGGTTTTCACTGTGGAGAAGCTTTACCGTTTAAAGAATTCTAAAGAGGGGAACTATATAAAGATTTTTTTTCAGCATGATGGCAAAAGATAAAAAAATATCAGCTTTTTTCACTCCTAAACCAGTGTAATTCTTTTTTTCTGGAAGCTGATTCCAGCACATCTGGCCCTTGGTAGAGCAGAAAGAGGACATATGCTGATGATTTAAGACTTAGTTCATTTTTTTGACCTTAAACCAGTAACCACATCTGAAAGCCTCATTTTTCTCACCAGAGTGCCTACAGCTAGACTTTCAGAAATGTCTGGTTTCAGAAATTTAGTCTGGTTTAATTCACTAAATTTCAATGAAGAGAGGTTCCATAAGCCATTGATGTCTCTTTACGGTATTTTCACTCACTTTAACTCAGTGACGTTACCCTATCAAGAATGTTATCAGCCAGAGAAAGACAAGGGGCATCAAAAGTGCCCTAAGCAACTTGCCACTACTCAGAGTATGGTCCCTACACAGTCCAGCAGCATCTGTTCACCTAGAAGATTGTTTAATATCACATCTTAGCCCACCTCAGACCTACTGAATCTGAACCTACATTCAACAGATGTTCAAGTGGTTCCTACAACACTCCAGTTTAAGATTTAGTGCAAAGCACACTTGGTTTTTTGTCGTATTGACAGTGGAAATGGAAGTATAAGTAATTTGGCTGACCTACAAGGGTCTCCCTAGGACCAAATTTAGGAGAAATCCTGAGCAGGTGCTGATGTCTTAATGAAGAGGGTAAACATATGCTTTCTCCGATCCAAACACCTTTTTAACCTTGTGCTCAAGTCCACTAGGAAACTGGGAGGCAGCTATGGAAATGATTATATGGAAAATGTATAAACAGACACTCTGAAATTGGTAAAGTCTTAATAAACCATTGGTACAGTGATATTTTCTTAAGATTCCAATCCTGCCAAGATCCATGTTCTTTAGGTAATGGGCTTGGCCAGGGAGGGATCCAAAGGGTCAACAACCGATCCTTCCCATGTTTCGGCACTGTAGGCCCTTCTCAATCTTTCATTCTTTTGGTCAGCCATTTAACACATACTTACGCAACACTACTCATGTCCTGCCATGTTACGGGCAAGAGTACAGTCAGCAAAGAATAAAACTGACATGACTCTATGGAACTGACATGATCATGGTTCTAGAGTAGGTTAATCACCCGCTTCCAGAAACACACACAGGATCCAATGACACCACAGTGTCCTCATTTCTTGAACACAGGGATGTGGAAAAACCTTTCCATTATAGTTCCAAGGAGGCGAAGTTGGAAGACTCTTTTCAAAGAAACTTTTTTTTTTTTTCTGTGAAACTAAGTAAAATCTTTTTCTAAGTCTTCCAAGCAGGAGGAAATGTCTTGAGTAGATTCACTTGGTACGTTTTTGACTTACTAGATAGAAGCTGACGATCACCTGAGCTAGCACATCTTACATATCACCTAGTCTTCTTTGTCCTTCCCTAAGTCCTTTCAAAGAACCCCTGACCCCATGGCTTCTTTTCAAGTTTGTTTTTTGTTTGTTTTTTTTTTGCTTCCTTTTTATCTCCTCTAATGGCTTTTCCTTCCATTCTGAGAGGAAGAGGGTAAAGCAAAAATCTCATCAGGATAAGAGGCTGATGGAATGGTCTTTGAGAAATGGTCTCTGGCCTCTTTCCTGTCCTCCATTGTGCTGTAGGGGGAGGAATCTCATTTCTAGTGAGATTCTCCTGCATGTAAAACTCTCAGGTATAATTTTTAAAGTTTATTTATTTTTGAGAGAGTGAAAGCACGTGGGCGTGAGGGTGCACACATGTGAGCAGGGGACGGGCAGAGAGAGAGGGAGAGAGAATCCCAAGTTGGCTCTGCAATGTCAGCACAGAGCCCAATGTGGGGCCTGAACGCATGAACCAAGAGATCATGACCTGAAATGAAATCGAGAATCAGACGCTTAACCGACTGAGCCACCCAGGTGCCCCAAAACTCTCAGGTATAATTTTGGCTTCATCTAAGGCAAACGGTCATTTTATCACAGTGATAAGAAGCAAAAAGATGCTGGGGTGCCTGGGTGGCTCAGTCAGTTGGGTATCCGACTTCAGCTCAGATCATGATCTCACGTTCGTGAGTTTGAGCCCCGCGTTGGGCTCTGTGCGGACAGCTCAGAGCCTGGAGCCTGCTTCGGATTCTGTGTCTCCCTCTCTGCCCCTACCCCGCTCATGCTCTGTCTCTCTCTCTCTCTCTCAAAAATAAATGAACACTAAAAAAAATTTTTTTTTAAGTGAAAAGATGCTAAGGAATAAAAAGGAGATATGAACAACCTTCTAGAAGGTAATTCATTTCATAGTATTTCAGTTATAATGCTCATAGACATTCTAGGATTCCCAGAAAGCCCTCTATATAGGAGAAGCTTTTAGATTAGTATAGACACCTAAAGTGCAGGAGTCATGTTGAATTCATCTTTGTTTCCCTGGTGCCTGTGTCTGCTGGAGTGGCGGATGAGTAAATCAATTGGCCATTTACACATTTATACATTTTGTTCTCAGAGGTTTTCTTATCTAAATCTCTAATTTAATCATGAAGCACTAACTCCTTCAATTATTGAGAATAAGTAACTGACATAAATAACTAAGAAAGAGCCACTGGGCACCTACTGTGTACCAGGCATTATGCTGCCCTGGGAAAGTTGAGGCAAACATGACCCCAAAGCCCCTTGTAGATTCATGGTCCAGACAAAGAAATTAAATTTTGATCAAATAATCACACACAAATATGTGAAACTGCAGTTTCAATGCACTGAGAAAACTCTAGTAGAATTAACCTAATTATGAGAAAGAGAGGGAGAGAGAGGGATAGAAACAGAGGGGTTTTTCTGTGTGATACTTAAAGCAGTGACCAGAAGCATACAAAGGAGATTTAAAAAAAAGAAAAGCAGTGCCAGTGATCCCACACAGTGATTATTTTCCTTATTAGTAAAATTAGTTATAGTTAATAAGCCGTACACTAAACTACATTACGGGTAACAAACGAGAATATTTACTTAAAAGATACAGCTCTGAGTATCCACCAACATCTATAACCACCAACATGTTCACGAAGAAAATTTCGGTTTTTAACTTTTTCTAGAATAAGTCTTTTTAATTTACTAACACCTTGACTTAAAGTACTGATTTTCTTCTTTCAGATACTGTTGGCCAGGATTTCAAATAAAAGAGAGGATTTCCAGATAAGATTCTGCCATCTTGTTTAATAGCTTTCCAAAAACCCTTCAGTTTTTGACTCAGAAGGAGATGACCCATTCTTTTCAATGTCCTATCTGAGTGACAGTTGTAGTGGCAAACTGGGCGTCACTATTATAAGTGAGAATAAGAACTCCCAAGGCCAGAGCAGTAAATCCAAGAGCAAAGAGATAAGAACGTTGACTCCTCCGGGGCAGATAGGCAACTAAGTTTGCAAAAGTATATGGAACTGCAACAGATACAGAGTCAATTATGAAAGGGGCAAGCAGATGAAGTATAAATGTAGAAATGCTGAAGCCTGAGAAGTGATTAAAGAAACAAACAAACAAACAAACAAACAAACTAGGAGTAATGTTGTAAAATCAAGAGGAAAAACATTTTACATAAAGAAGACACAAAGAAGGAGACAGGTAAGTGAGGGCAGAGGACAAATAACAAAGGGTTAATGAGTAAATGAGAAATAAGCATATAACATTATTTCAGGGGGAAAGAGAAAGGGAAATAGCTAATGGGTAGAAAGAATTTAGATAATATAATCAGAGCTGCCTTCCGGTTTTCATCCTTTCAAATTGAAGCTTATGGGCTAATCATTCAAGAAATTTAAGGATGGTGTTCCACATACATTAAAATATGGTACCTTGGATGCCCAAATTGAATTTAAAATTTGGGACAATTTTTCAGTTATGCAAGTTTAAACTAACCTTAAAACTTTTCAGCTTTCAGACCATAAAGTTTAAAAGAATTCCAATTTAATTTTTGTATTATTATTTCTGTAAGGCAGCTCAAATGATGACTATAAAGTAATAAAAGATTAACCCACAGAAGGAGCCATGGTATAGTTTGATTCTACTCATTCCTTTGCTACATTATCTGTGTGAAATTAATTCAAAGTAACTTTTTCTTTATCCTCATTTAAAACAAAATCTTCCATCTCCTCTGTGTAAGCATCAAATTATGTCTTCTAAGTACTGATGTACAGACTGAATTTATAAGATCTACATAATTTGTAACAATAAACATCATGCATTTCTTTCACCTGAATCATGTCTTTGTTCAAAAATAAACAGTATATTCAGCTGAAATATATCAAAATAATGTCATGGTAGGGAATAATTTAGAATTCACCCAAGTGAAAATTTCTGAAATTTATATTTCTCATAGCAGCTTTAAATCACAAAAATATTGCTCAAGTACACTAAAGCCTGAATTTTGCATATTCAAAAGTAAATCAACTTTCAGTCCTTCTGAGAATAATGATCCCATATCTGCTGAGTAATTCTTAAATCAAAATAATTTATTATTAGGAAGAGTTTAGAAAATAATCCATTTCTGAACTCTACAATGAAGCAAGGATACAAAAATTAAAAAGAACAAAATTGAACACTAACAAAGGAAAAAAGTGACCACATTTTTTAAAAGAGCCATAAAAGAAAAGCTTATTGAAATATTTTGCTTTTTTATTGACAATAGTAATCATTAATTAATTAGTGCATATTACTAGAACAGATTACAGAATCTATCCATTTGCTTTTATGAAGTGTGTCCAATAAATATCCAATTAGCTAAACTAGTCAGACTCCAATAGTCATTTACAACCTACGTTAATACTTCAAGAGGTCTGAATGACTGAACATGAACCTGGACTCGGTTGTGACTTTTTTCATTTTCTAAGCATTGCAGGCACTGCACGGTCGCACATAAATCTCAGGCCTGCCCGACACTGACAGTTCAGTATTGTCAAGATGTTACATTTCTACACTAGGGAGCTGATTATTCTAGAGAGTCTATATAACCAGGTCAACATGGTCCCAGTTTCTAGAAGGAGATAATCTCAAGCCGTACTGTCATACTCATAGTTAATAAGGTTCCTGAAGCCACCCTGAGGAAATGCCTCAAGGACACAAAATTTCTATAAGCAGAGCTAAAATCCCTCCACCGGAAATGCGGTTCTGAGACCCTTCAAGTGGACTTTGATCAAACCTAGCAGAATAAACTAAACATGAAAATATATTCACCATTGGGACACCTGGGGGGCTCAGTCAGTTAAGCATCTGCTGACAGCATAGACCCTGCTTGGAATTCTCTCTCTTCCTCTATCTCTCTGCCCTTCCCCTGCTCATGCTCTCTCTCTCTCTCAAAATAAATAAATGAACATTAAAAAAAAATCTTTTAAAGAAAATATATTTACTATCAAATAAATGCAAATTAAAATTATAATGAGATTCAACTGCATGTGTGTGTGTGTGTGTGTGTGTGTGTGTGTGTGTGTGTGTGTGTAACTGGCAAAACCAAAAAAGAATTCGAGCATGCTGCATGAGCTAAGTCATGAGAGTGCTGCCAGGCGTGTAAATTGGTGTCACATTCATGAGGGCAATTTCACAACATGCATCAAAAGACTCAGAATTTTCACTCTAGGAATATATTATGAGGAAAGCGACAAGTGCAAGAAAATAGAAGTCCAAGGATCCTTGTTCACAGCAGGCTACTGAAAGCAACAAAAATGTTGCCTCAAACAAAGTATGGTAAATAAATGGTTATAAACAGTGATTTAGGTTATTATGAAAAAAGGCTACTTGCAAAATACCACTTCAGAATTTAGGATATTCCTTCCTTATAATTAAAGATGAGAATGAGAGGAGCAACTTGCACCCATGTGCGCCGCATGGTATGGGTACAGAAAAAAAAAGTTGAAAGGAGATATATCAAACTGCTAACACATTAACTTTGGGTGCAGAGATTATAAGCAATTTTTCTTTCCTTTTCATACCTTTCTGCATGGTCAAGTTTTTAGAGTAAGTACGGCATAACTCTAAAATCATGGGCAATATAGATGTGAACATAACAAAACAAACAAGCTTAGAATTCTATCATATCACTTCAGACTCTGAACATGTTCTTCTATAAATGTAGTTATGTTCTATCCCGAGAGCGGTTCTGACCTCCTGAGACCGTCAAAACAATCAGAACACCTGGACAGACTTAATTTCCTAATGGCTTCAGAAAAAGGCTCAGATTCAAAATGCTGGCTACATGTAATCCATTCTATGCCTGGGG
Source organism: Panthera pardus (assembly GCF_024362965.1). Taxonomy (NCBI): domain Eukaryota; kingdom Metazoa; phylum Chordata; class Mammalia; order Carnivora; family Felidae; genus Panthera; species Panthera pardus. Next base: position 37,221,424 of record NW_026526765.1, on the reverse strand, counting down.
GATACTGTCAACTGTAGTGTTGAATTAATAAAAGATGAGAAAACACCGAGGCCATAATAGCTACTTCCTGTGCTTATTCACACTTTATTTGAGACAGGCCACTGGTAGTAGCATCTACGGTCAGTTGTGATAAACAATTAAAGGCTACGAAAACAATTTTTAAATACCTCTTTCATTTATTATCAACCGATGATTTGGCTGAAAATCTGCCAATGGCATTTTAGTTTGGTAATCATCTTGAGAACTCCTAGGTTTAATTTAAGTGAAAAACTCCTAACAGCGGTCTCCAATACCCTTACAATAAAAATTTTAAGAGCTACCCTTTTCCTGGGCCAGTCATTTAGAGACACAGGCAAGAACAATATAAAGTGTTGCTTCAGGGGCACCTGGGTGGGTCAGTCAGTTAAATGTCGGACTTCGGCTCAGTCAGTGGGTTCGAGACCCACGTCAGGTTCTAAGCTGACAGCTCAGAGCCTGGAGCCTGCTTCAGATTCTGTGTCTCCCTTTCTCTCTGCCCCTCCCCCACTCTTGTTCTCTGTGTGTGTGTGTGTGTGTGTGTCTCCCAAAAATAAATAAACATTAAAAAAACTTCAAACTGTTGCTTCAAAGAATTTAAAGAAGGAAATACAGGCAGAAAAAACCAGTAATTATATATCATTGTTTTAAGTGCTAAAACAAACAAGCACAGGGTACCACATGAGTACAAAGTAAGTGCCTTTAAGACAGGGTGACGACTGATCAGGTGTGACTAGGTAAGCTGAATCTTGAAAGGTAATTAAGATTTAGTCAAATAATTAGAGGGTAAAGAGTATTAATTTTTACCATCCTATGGAAGTAAGAAAAAGCAACCAAGAGAATTTCCCATCAATAGGCCTGTCTAATTATGTCCCAACAGCATTCATTCCTTCAATGAAAAGTTTTCATTATCTACTTTAACTCGGGCACTGTGCTTGGTGAAAAAGAAACTATTCCTGCCCTTAAGGAATGTAAAGATAGAGTCATAAACAGAGAATTTTAATTATGTGATCACTATCCCCATGTGGCAGAGTATCATCTAGGAGAGACATATAATCTAATTCTGAGTGCCTCAGGGAAAACTTCTTGGAGGAAATGACACCTAAATTGAAATCAAAGCAAACAGGAAAATAAAATAAAAGATGCAAAATAAAAATAACTATCAAAAATAAGTAAAGTGGTAGGGACTAGGGAGTTATGGCCAGGAGGGTCAACCGATGCCTGCTCACAAAGGGGCTTTTAAATACCATGACAAGGAGGGGCACCTGGGTGGCTCAGTCAGTTAAACGTCTGACTTCAGCTCAGGTTATGATCTAGCTGTTCCTGAGTTCAAGCCCTGTGTCGGGCTTTGTGCTGACAGCTCACAGCCTGGAGCCTGTTTCAGATTCTGTGTCTCCCCCACTCACTCTCTCTCTCTCTCTCTCTCTCTCTCTCTCTCTCTCTGCCCCTCCCCTGCTCACTCTCTCTCTCTCACTCAAAAATAAACATTAAAAAAATAATAATAAATAAATACCATGATGAAGAGTTTAGATTTCACTCTGTGGTCAGTGGAGAAATTAGAAAGGGCTTTAGGAGGAGGAAGTAATGTGATCAGATATATACCTAAGAAAGATTATTTTGCTGTGGGTGCAATGGAATGGAATGGAATAAAGCAAGACTGGATTTGGAAAAGGCTTTTGGAATGATGAAAGTAAGAACTGTGGGCAGTGGTCACCAGCTAAGGTAGAGGAGTTGTGGTGGAAAGTACTAGCCATTCAATATCAGCCATTTGACAGATACTAAGGAGTTAAAAATCAGTATGAATATGGTGATTAATTATATATGGAGGGTGTATGGAAGACAAAGGCATCTTGGATGGCACCCAAGTTTTTCACATGGGAAAATATGGGCAAGAAGTGGAGTCAATCAATGGCATAAGGACTTGGGAGGGAGTGGAAGAGGAGATTCATTTTTTATATACTTAGCGTGGAGATTCTTAAAATGTCCAAGTTGTGAGAGGGGGATATACACAAGAGAGATCTGGGCTGAAAAACAGATCATAGTGTTTAAAAACAAAGAGTCAAGGATTTGGGAGATGTGGGACACGAAAATACAGAGATTAACTGAATGCAAGGGCATTAACGGAGATTTCCCAGAATGTCTGGAGTGGACAAAGGTGGGAGAACAGGCGGGAAACATTCAGTTACGCTGACATTTATGGAATGGAAACAGGAAGAAGAGTCCCTAGCAGGATGCAGAAGTCAGAGACATGGGGCACAACGGGGGGTTCATCACCGAGGCCTGGACAGGAGAACATTTCCAAATGGAAGGCATGATTAATCTTGTGGAAGGCCATAGCTGCACAAGTCAAGTAATAGCTGCCACCAATATAGACTGCTGTTAGGGTGAGGAGACAAGCTGAGGATGTAAAGAAAAGAACACAAACACTTCCATCAGAAAACTGGCTTTGGGTGGGAGGAAGCCAGGAGCAAAAACAGAATTGGAAGGGAGGTTTTCTTTGTAAACTTGTTTTAAACTTTTTTTTTTTTTTTTTTTTTTAAGTTGACACAAGCCACTGAGAAGATGAGTGAAAGAGGGATAAGTCATGGAATGGGTGTGTTCCAGAGCACAACTGGGGATGGGGGTGGGGGGGCACTGGCATATTAGCCACAGGCTTCTTCCAATGGGAGCAACGGATGCTCAAGAGCACAGTGGGGTTGTAGACACCTGGCAATAAATAAGTAAAAAGTACTGCTCCCTTTTGGTTATCGATTTTAATGTGAAGTTTGATGGAATGTGTTCTGGAAGAGGTGGAGGAAAAAAGAGTTTTGAGAAGAGTAGTAAAAAGAGGAAGAGGAACTACTATGGAAAACAGGAAAACAGACCGTGCTTGTTTCTCACTATTCCCCATTCTTTCTACGATTTATGCAATACTTGATTTGTGAGGGCCCACTGAGGTCAGAGATTGCATGTTAGTGGTCGCTCCTGAGTCTCTACCTGAAGAAATGTTTTCTTTTGTTTTGTTTAACATTTATTCAGTTTTGAGAGACAGAGCGTGAGCAGGACGGGAGGGAGAGAGGGAGACACAGAATCCGAAGCAGGCTGGGCTGGTCAGCACAGAGCCCGATGTGGGGCTTGAACCCAAGAACCGTGAGATCATGACCTGAGCCGATGTCAGATGCTTAACCGACTGAGCCACCCTGGCGCCCCATCTACCTGAAGAAATGTTAACCAGCCCAGGCACAGGAGTGGAATGAGGAGGTAGATCAGTCTTTAGAAGTAGTTTAGCTAGATGTAGTTTCCCACAGAAACATAAAAAGAGGAGAGGATATTGCCAAATGTGTCTTTGGAAATGAAACATGGCTATAAAGGGAAGGGAGGAATTAGGAGGAAGTTACTAGAAACTAAGTGGACCATGAGATCAAAGGTCTCAATTAAGGGGTAGTAATAATATGAGAGCAGGAAAGATGGAACACTGACAATATCAGAGAATGAGGTGTGTGGGTTAAATACACCAGAGGCTAAGCAGTTCCAGAGTGTGACCATGAAGTAGGTGGCTAACACGGGGAGGATTTGAAAATACCAGTGTGGAGATCATCAAAGAATTAAGAGACCTGTGGATATCAAGTAGATCATAGATACGGATCCTTGGAGTCACTCATGTGCTGGCTGAATATGGAGTTGACAGGAAAGGGGCAAACCGTGTGTCAAAGTCCTCAGTAAATAAGAGAGAATAACCAGGCATTTGGTAGAGACCAGCAAAAGGGGGAAAAAGGGGGTACAGCAAAAACAGTCAGCTTTACAAAAGCCAAAGGATGGAAAAGAAAGCAGTGGGGATCTCTCTTCCCTTCTCCACACGTCTTCACAGTAACCATTCCAACCTTCTTAATTTCTCTTCCTCTACCTCTACCTTCTGAAAGATTGGAAGGCATCAAATGAAAATTCTTTTATCTTTTTGCCATCATCACACATAATTCACTGGCCCCAGCTCCCAACTATAAAGCAAAAGGGCGTGAGACTATAAGGAGAAGATGACCTCAGGGCAAGTCCAATCGGCTAGAAACTGATGAGCCTTATTGAGTCTGCACCAGCAGCCACTGGCTAGAACGTTTCCAAAAGAATCTTCCAATAAGAAGTAACTACAATCCAGGTGCATGGTGGGACATATGCCTCATTTAGGAATTATCTAGGTCTATGGACTCCAAGAGACCTTTTTACCAAGTGAGGCAGGAGGTGAAGGGATAAATTAGTCCCCAGGAACCTCACCAAGTATGCAGAAATTACAACATTTTCTAGGTCATAGAAAAATACAACAGGTACAGCAATGTTCACCAATATTCCTTTTGCTTCTCTTCACTGTAACCATTATAGGTGGGTAGGTCTACATGATTAATGTGAGCCATGATATGCAATGGAAGTGATGTGTATCACTTCTAGGTAGAGTTAATGAAAGGCCCATGTAGAATTCTCCAGGTTCTTTCTTTACCTGAAATGTACAATAAGCAGGGTGTATTTCCAGATAATGCAATGCAAGAAGGAGCTCTTCTGGCTCCCCAGGTAATGATATGGAGCTTCCATGAGCCAAAGATGAACATAGAGAGTAACAGGAAAATAAATCTTGGCAGAATTAAGTGGTTCATATTTCACAAGTATTTGGTTGCTGCAACATAAGAAGGCTATGCTCACTGAAAGTAGAAAACTTTCATATTGACCAAGAATATCAAATGCTGTGATTGATGGCTGACAGGAGTGGATAGGGTGGGAAAAATGACAAGAGTAGCCAGCTTAAAGTTTCAAGCAAGTCAGCCTCCTAGGAAATCTGATCTCGGGTATCTAGTACACTAAAGAATCTCTTCCCTAGAAGGCCAGAGGGTCAAACAGTAGGTTAGCCCAAAGGAACAATGTAGCGTACCTTGAAGAACTCAGCAAGAAAAATTATTCCTATCTAAACATCTTCCCAAACCCAACCCAATTCCTTTGGCCCAAACAAGGAAGCAGCTCTGAATGATATTTGTCTGAGATCAAGAATACCAATGTGATCATTTTCTTGTTCTTGATAATTTTCTTGGACCATAGCTCAACCAGTAATGTACCATGATGTTCTTAATTTTCTTAACTGACAAGGCTATAATAAAAGGAATAAAATGTATTTAGTCACACATCATATATGATGGTTTTAATTCTGTAAAGAATTTAAATGTCACTTGATGAGTACTTGAAGAGTAAAGCTAGAATTAACTTCTAGGCGTTATATAAATATTAATTGAGAACTTTCATAATTACATTTTATAGAGAGGTGAGAATTACCTGATATTTATTCCTATCATTATTGGTTGAAAGTATTAATACATACTTTATGTCACATTATGTGGGTTTGCAATCACATCAAGTTCAAATGAATTGTGGAAGATTATCTAAAAGAATAAAATATTTACACACGATCTCTACCACCTGCACAGGAATGGGGTGAATCATTATGACATGTTCTATTTCCCAGTAAATCTCTATCTCCTGAGGCCTCTTCTTATGTAATGCACTCTCAACAGGGTTCTTTGGGGCTCATGGCAAAAATAGTGGTTACAGAAGTCTGCCCTCGGCACACTCAAATCCAGGAGGGTATTTCATTTGTGCTACAGACGCTGTGTGTCAGACTGGCCTATCCTCACATCACACAGTACACTTATTTACCTAAGATAAGTCCAACTGCTCCCTAGATTTTCCAAGGCCCAACAGAAAAATAAACTGTGAAATGGAGGTGGAAAAACTCTCTCCGGCAGACTTCGGGGTTGTCACACCAACATCTAATCCCTTTTTCTTAGAAATGTTCCTATTATTCATCATCATATCCTATCTTCCTCAGGGTAGCTAATTTGAGGACAGCTAATTTTACCCCTGACTCTAGCAATGGGAATGGAATTGAGGCCTAAAATAATCAGCTTTTGAAAGCATTTCCCCTCTCTGGATATGGAAGAGGAAAAAGCACTGGAGTTTTCAGCAGCTGTCTCGCAATCCCACGAGGAAGGGATACTAGCCGACATGGAAGGCAAGAGTCGACCTCTGGATAGAAACCAAGTTGTTGAAGACACTGTTAAGCCCTAATCCAGTCAACTCGGAAACCCAGTTTACCACCCAATCTAGAGCTACATAAACAAGAAAATTCTTTTTTATTTCAGCCAATCTGAGTTGAGTATTTTGTCATTAGCAAATAAACGCATCCTGACACACACAGAGTTCAAGACAAACAGCTCTCCTGTGGTGCTCCATGCCCTGAAAGACTGCTGTGCATTCCGGAATTCCTGGATTGCTGATCCCCATTCTTTAATCAACTAAAAACATTTTTAAATACAAAAAGAATGATTAGGAATATCAGAAAACCTGCATTCCTGAAAAAGAAACATACAGATAACTAGTCTGGAGCAATTGCTATAAATGGACCAGCTGAAGCAACAGAAATGCTAAGATTTGATCTTCACTGGATGGAAATGCAAAAGAACCACGAGTCCCCGGATTGACCAGCAAGCACACCACCTACAAAGAGACCTCATCCCATACCCTGCTTCTGGGGAAGGAACAGCAGGCAGGAAGAGAAATATCTGCCATTTGTGACACTTATTAAACTGGCTTTCAAAGGAGCCATACGGATATAATCATTTTTAAAAGTCTATGCTATAAAGATGAAGTCAAATGAGTCCTAGAAGTCACTCCTGACCGTGGTTCACAAATAACAGTAAGTTATCCCTAAAATACTGTCATAACGTTTCTGACAGGCTCATGTGATTTAAGCAGCAGTTGGATGCTGGTTCTCTGTCAAGTCTACACTTAGGCACTTTATCAGTTTTATGACATTATGTAAATTGAAGAGAAACAGAATCAATGAATATATATATATATAACTTTAGTTACCACTTATTATTCTCAATGCACCGTTTTTCCAACCCATAATTTTCATGTTAGCTCAGCATTCGTACATCTTTACAGATATTCATCTGAGACTACATGCTTAATTATGGTTTTATACAACTAGTCCAAAACATCGACGTATCTACGTCATTTGGCAGTGACAAAGGCTACTGACATCAGCACTATTATTTTCCTTTTCCAAAAACACAATTCCAAATTGAGAAATAATCAAGGAGAGAAATACTCCTCCCTTCTATCCTAATTTAGGAGGTAGAGTCTTTATTTCTTTTCAAACCCAAAATAGAGAATCGGGCACACATTATTAATTTATCTGCTTTCACTTGCTCTGATTGAAATTAAAGATTAACATTTTCAGGCTGGTAGTCAAAACTGTTCACTCATTATTCAATGAACTTCAAGAACCAACCAGCTAACAAGTCACCTAAAGGACTCCTGGGTGGCTGAGTCAGTTAAGTGTCCAACTCTGGATTTCAGCTCAGGTCATGATCTCACTCTTATGAGATCAAGCCCCACGATCAGGACTCTGGAGTACAGGCGTGGGGCCTGCTTAAGACTCTCTCTTCCTCTGCCCCTGCCCCTCTCTCATTCATAAATAAATAAATAAATAAATAAATATCACCTAAGCTAGGAAATCTTCACTAGCCTTCCCAAAAAAGGCATGCATTCTTGTACTAGAACATCCTATCAATATTCATTGGAAATATCTTAAATTCATGTCCCTGATAATTAACATATTTTAATTCAAACTATGGATTAACACATGCTTTGTAATGCTAGTTAAAGAATATAAATATTAGAGAGGTACCTGGGTGGCTCATTTGGTTTAGCGTCTGACTCTTGATTTCAGCTCAAGCCATGATCTCACATTTCGTGAGTTCAAGTCTCCCATCAGGCTCTGCACTGCTAGTGCTGAGCCTGCCTGAGATTATCTCTCTCGCACTCTCTCTGCCCCTCCCCGGCTCTCTCTCTCTCTCTCTCAAAATAAATAAACTTTAAAAATTTTTTAAAAAGAATATAAATATTAGAAACTTTTTTAAGCCTCTACCTAGTAATATTTTCATTAAGTAACAAATGATTCTAGGTGTGCTATGTAAAATAAGACACATGTAAAAATAAATAAATAAAAATATGATAGATGTATCTTAAATGGAAGAAGTAAAGTGTAAGGAGCTGTTTTTCTTGTTTGTTTACTAGTATTACTTGTGTTTTTTTTTAAATAAGAAAAAACAGTTCTTATAGCACGGATTATAATTTAGGAAAAAAACATGAAGTTATGTTATACATCTTTTACAGTAGAAGTTAGAGTAGTTCTAAAATTGGAAAGGAAAAATGAACTTACAAAGTAAATATATATGTCAGTGATATTGGTCAAAGATCAACTATTGCTCAGATTGGCAATGTTATATCCTAGCACAATTACACATATTGGGAATTTTAAAAATAAAATATGAACACATAATATAAAGAGGGCAGAAGTCACCCTAATCATTCATCTTTGTATTCCCATTTAGGGCACCTGTTATAGTGTCTTCAGTGTAATTGGTATTCAACAAATATTTGTTAAATGAATGAATAAAGAATGAATGAGGAGAAAATGATAAACAGCTCCTCATCTCCTGGGAGTTCCATGCCGGAGTTCAAGAGCTACTTTCTTTTAAATACAATTAATCCTCAATGTCCTTGTAAAATAGCCAAAGGGAAAATGTATTTACACTACATCTGAAATTGATGGAATCTACTGAGGGGTCAAACATCTTCCTCAAAGTAAATAAAGCATTCACCTTCCAGCTAGAAACAGGGTGTTTAAATCATTTCCTAGGTGGATGGCTCTCAGTCTGAGCCCTGCAGCAGGGAGTGACAACAGGAACTCTCCTCAACCTTTTAGGAGAAATCCCTGCCCCTGCCCCGCTACCCCAGTTCTGCTGCTAAACCTTTCGGTCTACTGGTCACTGCTTTTCCAGTTCCTTTTTGGTCCCTCCCCCTCCTAATCCACAAATACTGGGACCAAGTCTTTTCCAGGTCAATCCCGATTTCTGTCCTGCCTTCCCCAAATGTACTCACATGTATCAGACCATATGTTCTAATATTAGCTGGGGGGGGGGGGGGGGCGGCGGCGGGGAGCCATCACACTTGTATATGAGATCACAGAAAAACAGTTTACTAACATTTGAAAACACCATCATTATTCTAAGTTCACCTCTGGTCCACAGTTAAGCAATTAGGATATAAATATATCCTATATTCCTATTCGTAAGGATACTACTTATGAATTGGAAGTCTGACACAACATTTATGTGACCTAATTTTGAAAATTTAAAATAGTATAAGGCCTCTAGGCTTAATTTTATAAGGGAAAGATTAAAGGGACACAAGCAGGCACAGATTTATCTCTCCGTGCTACAGGACACTGGCAATTTTTTTTAACTTAAAACATCCGATATTTAAAATGCCAAACTTCTACATTTCTCTAGTAACAAGGTGGTTATCAGACTGAATAACATTTTCTGTACTTTCTCTCCAGTAAGTAGAATTAATATTAACACATGAACTGAAAATGTTAAGTGACTATAAATAAGCCAAAATGATTTCATTAAAATTTAGCTTAGCAAATGTTACTTTCATATTCTTGGTGGTAACCCTTTCTGTTCATATTTAAAGGCAACGAACAATTGACAAGCAAAGAAGCTGACATCAAATGTTAGCCCCACCCCGGTGTGTATTCAATCAGCCTCACCTCACATCTAGGTTTCTCCACTCAGCAGAAGAGGAGGATGTACTGAATATTTGGGAAAACAAGTTTCTAACGACACAGCCTTGACCAAACAGCAATACCCCACCATCAGTACTGCCATTTGCCCATATGACCAAGGGTACCATGAGCAACAGTTACACTGCTTTGCAGCCAAAGCACTGATCAGAGGATGTGAAATAATAACTACGAAATCAAGCACGGAAGAAAACAAAACACAAAGAAAGGTTTAAACCACCAAAGTATGTCACAAAGCCATGTCTTTACATTCCCTCTCGTCCCTGAACAAAGTCTGTGCCATTTTAGAAATGATTCTAACAAGCTCGGTTATTTGGTTTCCAATCACAGTAACCACTGAATTAATTAGTTCCCCCTTAATGACCAAACTAAACAGTTTGCTTTTTCACTCAGGCCTTCTCACAGACTCTAAAGAACTTCAGGATGAAAGAAACTTCTGTTTTGATTCTGGAGTCTCCTCTACAACTTAAAAATCAAAGACTTTTATTTTGGGTTAAGTGCTTCACAACTAGTTGAAACTGAAATTAAGTTTTATATGAAGCTCTCAGACTATTTGAAGCTATAAGAATAATAAACTTGTTACTATAGATGATCAAAGAGGAATGTTCACTATCGCTTTTTTCCAGCTTCCCAAAGCCAACCCCCGCCCCCCTCACCATTTTAGGGACAAGAAATAAAAGATGCTTAAAAGTCACCATCCGCCCACATCCAGGATGATTAAATGGCGTTTGCCTCATAGATCAGTGACACAACAGACCTTCAAGAATGGAAGAACTGAATTCAAAGCCAAACACACTTAAGGCCAAAAAGAAAAAAAAAAAAAAAAGCTTGTAGATATTGGGAAAACAAATTTCAATTGCTCAATTGTATTTCACTGGAACATTTTTGTTTGTTTAAGTTTATTTATGTATTTATTTATTTTGAGAGAGAGAGAGAGAAAGAGCTAGAACAAGCGGGTGAGGGGCAGAGGGAGGGGGAGAGAGAGAAAATCCCAAGCAGGCTCCGCACTGTCAGCACAGAGCCCGTTGTGGGGCCTGAACTCATAAACCAGGGGATCATGACCTGAGCCTACAGGAAACTAAAAGCCAGATACTTAAACAACTTGAGCCCCCAGGCGTCCCCTAAAACAATTGTTTTTAATAAAACAAGAAATAGTTAAGACATTAAGTTATTTTAAGATTTTAGGAAAAAGTAGGATTTTTAATGGAATCAGACAGATTTGATTGTTCTAGTATACCTATAGAAATACATATTCTTTTGAGTTGGAACTAAGACTCACTAATGTCCTATTATTAGGGAAAGTATCTATGTAAATTCATTATTAAGAAAACAAGGTCTGTTTTAATGCATGAAAAAAGGTAAAACTCAGCATTTTATACAATTTCAACCATCTGTGAAATTTTTAATACACTTAAAGTATTCATGCACCCTTTCAAGTAGGGTATCAAAAATAATTTTTGCTTGTTTGTTTGAATGCTAATGCATTGCTTTTATGAAAATCGGGCATGCCCTTAGGTCATAAAAACATACAGAGCTGATGGATCTGTGCCAGACAGATGAAGATTTTACTCTTTTAATTTAAATCTGATTTTCTAATTCTGTCTTCTTACACATGGCCTCCCACATTACTGAGAGGCTAACCCTTCAAGCAGGGCGGTCTTAGTTTCTAGCAGAGGAAAGGCACATGAAAGTGAAACATACTTTATGAGACAACAGTGTTTTTCTTTTCTGAGTGTGCGGCACTTAAGCAAGTTTTCTGGGGGGTGTGGGGGAAATCAATTCGTGTATTTGCCAGGCGGTATGCTTTAATTGTGATAATAGTTGCTCCACAGAAATCGTACACAGACTTCCACAAAGACAGACACACACAGAGTGAATGGAGGAGCAAAGGGAACACGGCTGGTTCACAGATGACCTCTATGCTCAGCCACACTGTTTCCCACCTTACGTGTCATAGCAACTCCAAGAGCCCTGAGAGTCACTGTGGAAAAAGATAAAACACCGGGAGCTTATAGAGAACATGGAGGGGGTGTGAAGTAGAGGGGAGGGGGCTACAGAAAGTAAGGCTACAGACCACGGGTGCAGGGTAAGGAAGGAGGCAGAAGCGGTGAGCCTACGGTAAATATCTGGTCCCGAACACCTTCTCCCAGAGAATCTGAGGATCTTTCCCTTTACAACACAGCTTAACATTAACTTTTCTTTTTTTTAATATTTATTTATTTTTGAGAGAGAGCGCACGTGGGAGAGGAGCAGAAAGATAAAAAGACACAGAATCTCAAGCAGGCTCCAGGCTCTAAACTGTCAGCACAGAGCCCGACACGGGGCTCGAACCCACAGGCCGTGAGATCATGACCCAAGCCGAAGTCAGACGCTGAACCAACTGAGCCAGCCAGACGCCCCTAAAATTAATTTAAATTATCAACCAGATACTTTAATTAAAAATGTAAATGCTGTTGGGACCCCTGGGTGACTCAGTTGGTTAAGGATCTGACTCTTGATTTCCACCCAGGTCATGATTTCACAGTCGTGGGATTGAGTCCCACATCAGGCTCCTCGCTGAGCATGGAGCCTGTTAAGATTTTCTCTCCCTTTCTCTCTGCCCCTCGCTCCCGCTAGCAATGTCCCCTTCTCTCTCTCAAAAATAAATACACATTTAAAAAAATGTAAATGTTGAGGCAATCCAGTGTATAAAGTTGCTTTAGCCACCTTTTCCTTCCAACGGCTTCTCATTTACCCTTTCCATGGAATAAATGAGAAATTTGCTTGGGACAAAAATGTGACAGTAACTTAGAAGCAAGAATTAGGATCTGTTTATCCCGTATCAGTTGTTTAGTGAGCCTTTGTTCAGTTATTTCTTGATAACAAAATTCATGCTTTTCACTTACGTATACATACATACATATATTGAAAGAAACTTTTTAGCTAACTGCTGTGTAGGAGGAAGTTGTGACATTTATCTGCCAGCATCAGCAAAAGCGAGAGCTTGACCCTCAACAGACTATTGCACTTCATCTCATGGTTACCCTGTGTCACTCAGCCCTGGAACCACCACTTGCCTATTGGGCAAAGCGATGATGCAGCCGTGAAATTAAAAGTTGTTCCCTATAAAAACGACAGCAACAACAGAAAAAGGTTTTTCCCTACAGAGAAGGTTGTTACATGTCAGAAAATGCAAGAAAAGTCAGCAGAAACTGCTGCATGTATCAGAATATACCCTGACTTCCTAAGGATCAGGGAGACTGGGACACTGCAAGGTACCTGCAAGACAAAGGCTCTTGTGGTGGCCCTAAAACACATTTCAGCTGCCTTTCCAGAGAAACTACTTAATTTCCAGTATTACACAACTCAGGTAAAGAATGGAGAAAAAAAAAATACAAGGGTAAGCAAATAAGGAATATAAACAAAAACATAAAATTTTTCAGGTTAGATAAAAAATCCTAACTATTCTAGGGGCACCTGGGTGGCTCAGTCAGCTAAGCGTCTGATGGTTGATTTCAGCTCAGGTCATGATCTCAGTCGTGGGATCGAGCCCCGAGTTGGGCTCAGCACCGAGTGTGGATTCTCTACTTGGGATTCTCTCCTTCTCCCACTCTCTGCCCCTCCCCCACTTGTGAATGTACACACACGTGCGCGTGCTCTCTCTCTCTCTCTCTCTCTCTCTCTCTCTCTCTCTCTCTCAAAATAAATAAATAAATAAAAATCCTAACTATTCTAGAACTGTAGGTGAAGATCAGGAATCTAGACTAGTGGAGAGGAAAAGCATTATCACTGAATGCTGTGGTGACCTGATAATGGCCAAAAGTGAGTCTGGAGAACCTTTAGATTCTAAAAATGATAAAAGTTTAACCTTGCACTTTGTGACACTGAAAAAAAAAACAAAAACAAAAACCCAGCACACAATTAAACGAGTGAACATATGCTTTGTTATTTATTGGGGAAAAAAAATAGCATGCAATTATAAAAATAAACATATGCTATTGCTATTTTTTACTTTTATGTACATTTAATGTAATTTTTATTAGAAATTGTTATTCAATGATAGTAGAGAAATGGAGAAAATTTTATATTTCCAAACCAGTCAGAGCAGTTGTCCTACCAAAAAACGGGGGCAATTTTTTTTTTCCTTACTCTGCCTGCTCCTGAGGTCCTGGTTCCAGGAATTGGGCTAGTGCTTAACTAATGATATCAAGTACTGCCTGCTCTGACAGGTGCTGAGCTGGACACATCAGCGTATGTGCAGGAAAGGGTTAATGCAAGCCTTGGTTGCTCAAAGCCTGCACATTCCCAAGAAAGGCCTGTCTTCAAGACTGGCCCTGGGCCAGTTCCAAGGAAATAAGCTCTGAGCCCTTAGAATATTCTGCCTGGTAAGAGTGCTTCTGTATGCCCTAAGTCTTGGGCCATGCAATACCACTTTGCTCAGGCAGTTTATGCTAACAAATGTGATGTATGGTGAAACCATTTTTGCTCTGGGAGGCTGGATTCTGAGTAGCTGAGGTCAATTCATAAAGGTGCAACATGCCTTTGTAACTGATCCCTCATAAAAACCCTGAACACCCAGGCTCAGGTGAGCTTCTCTGGTTGGCAACACTTTGCCTGTGCTGTCCCACATCACTGCTGGGAAAATTAAGTGTGTCCATAGGACTCTACTGACAAGACACCTGCAAACTTGTGCCCATCTCCTGGACTTTGCCCGATGAGCCTTTGCCATTTGGTGATTTTATTCTGTACCCTTTTGCTATAATAAACTATAACTGTGAGTATAACAGCTTTCTGAGCCCTGTGATTCCTTCTAGCAAACCACTGAGCCTGACAGTAGTCTTCAGGACCCAAGCATATTATCAAGTTCAATCCTGAAAACCTTGCAATATTACCGCCATCTCACAGATGATAAAATCAAGACTTTTCAAAGAGGTTAAGTCATTTGGTTATTTAAAAGGAAACCAAATCAATCTGTCCATTCTGTTATACTGCACTGTAATGTTATGAGTTACAAAGAATGTTTAAAATAATCTTATAACTTTGGGGTGCCTGGGTGGCTCAGTCGGTTATGCATCAACTTCGACTCAGGTCGTGATCTCACGGTTCATGAGTTCGAGCCCCCACATCAGGATCTCTGCTGTTGTCTCCTTCTCTCTCTGCCCCTCCCCAGCTCGTGCACTGTCTCTCTCTCTCTCTCAAAAATAAACATTTAAAAAAATAATAATCTTATAACTCAACCAACACTGGAAATATTTCCTTTGGAAACTATAAAATGCAATTTCATAAACCCTGAAAAATATTTAGACTACAATTAATCTGTAAACATGGTCCAATTTAAAGCTGGACTTACAAGAATTGTATGTATATCTGTGGTGGTTCTAAAAGCCATAATCATTAGTTTTTTAAACTATGAGGTGTCCCTCACCTGCCTACTCCTCCTGCCCACAAAAACTTTCCAGTGCGATGAAGTTCTCATTACTTTCTATCTTTGAGAACTGTGTGCCTGTGCATGTGTATGTGCATGTTGTGGGTGGGGAGGTGGTTAGGGAGAAAGAAGTAGGTATATTATTATTTTCTTAATGTCTGCAAATGCAATTTAGGTTATTTTTGTATGTTTAGGAGGAAAACTTAAAACGCATTGTAACTTCAACGTGTTGCAGGTATGTGCACACAAATGTCCGTGGGGGCATCCGTGCATCACGTGTGCAAGAAAGACAACAACGTACACATTTCAAATATGTTTTGTGTTTACGCTCAGTATTCAGCCACAGAAGTATCTGATGGCACCAACTCCTACTTGATTTTATTTGAAAAGTTCACCGGCATTATGTATTTCTATGGCAACTAAAAAATTAACAGGCATAGAATTTCTGTAATAGTTGTTAGTATTTCTTGGAATACTGATTATTTATTGCTTAGTATACTTAGAAAAAACTGATAGAAACATAATTTAAAATGGTGACTGTCTGCTATGTAATTAGCTGCATACTAAATCCATAATATAGGCTATGCATTTTAGTTTTATGCCAAGGCACTTTTATTTAATAAAAATCGTTAATTTTATATTTTCCTAATTCAAATTTACATGCCTGTATCATGTAAAAAGAAGTTCTTAAACTTTCTACAGATCAGAATCCTTATTTAGAAGTTGAAAAAGTCTTGGCAAGCACCTGACTTTTTTTTTTTTCTGGCTATTTAACAGACTTTCATTTTTAGAGCAGTTTGGAGACAGCACAATTGAGCAAAGTGTACAGAGATTTCCCATATACCCTCTATCCCCCATATGCAGAGCCTCCCCCATGATCAACAGCCCCCACCAGGGTGGTACATTTGTTACTAATGATGAACCCACAGTGACAGATCATTATCACCAAGAGTCCATAGTTTACCCTTGGGCTCACTCTTGGTGTTGTACATTCTATGCATTTGTAAAAATGTATAATGACATGTATGCACCATTGTTATTTTTCGTGCCCTAAAAACACTCTCTGTTCTGCCTATTCATTATTTCCTGTAACCCCTGGCAACCGCTGATATTTTCACTGTCTCCATATTTTTGCCTTTTCAAGCATGCCATTTAGATGGAATCATACAGTATGCAGCCTTTCGGATTGGTCTTGTTCACTTAGTCATAGGAATTATTTCCTCCATGTCTTGTCAAGGCTTGGTAGCTCATTCCTTTTTAGTGCTAAATAATATTCCATTGTCTGTATGTATCACAGTTGATTTATCCATTCACCAACTGAAGGACACCTTAGATGCTTCCGGGTTTTTGCAGTTTTGAATAAAGCTGCTATAAATATCCATGTGAGGGTTTTGTGTAAACTTAAGTTTTCAACCCCTTTGGGTAAATACAGAGGAGTGTGACTCCTGGACACTGTGGTAAGAACATCTTTATTCTTGTAAGAAACTGCCAAACTGTCTTCTTTTTTTTATTATTATTATTTTTAATGGCTATTTATTTTTGAGAGATCACGAACTGGGGAGGGGCAGAGAGAGAGGGAGTCACAGAACCCGAAGCAGGCTCCAGGCTCTGAGCTGTCGGCACAGAGCCCGAGACGGGGCTCGAACTCACAAACCAAGAGATCATGGCCTGAACTGAAGTCAAGAGTTGGATGCTTAACTAACTGAGCCACCCAGGCACCCCTGACAAAATGTCTTCTAATGACAGGACAATTCTGCATTTCCACTGTCAATGAATCAAGGCTTCCTGTTGCTTCCCATCTTCACCAGCATCTGGTGTTTTCAATGTTCTGAATTTTGGCCATTCTAATAGGTATGTAATGGTAAGTACCTGTATTTTCATTTAAAAGTGCGTCTGAAATGTAACATTTCCGAGAATGTACCCCAAAGACAGGAAATGTCACACTTCTGTTTTAAAAAAAAGCTTCTGCAAAACTCCTGCCCTAAGTAGATTTTTCCATGCCAATTACCTACAGCTGGAAAGGATTTCGTGTATGTTGGACATCAAGAATTGAGAATACTGGAAATTTAACTTTTTTTAAACGTTTACTTATTATCGAGAGACAGAGAGAGACAGAGCATCAACATGGGAGGGTGAGAGAGAGGGGGAGACACAGAATCTGAAGCAGGGTCCATCCGGGCTCCAAGTTGTCAGCACAGAGCCCGACACAGAGCTCAAACTTACAAACCGTGAGATCATGACCTGAGCCGAAGTCGGACACTTAACCGACTGAGCCACCCAGGCGCCCCGAGAACACTGGAAATTTTAAATCAATGACATAGGAAGTCAACACAGAAAGCTCATATTAAATCAAAATGGGGATGGGGATAAAAGAAATGGGTGAAGGGGATCAAAAGGTACAAATTTCTAGTTCTAATTAAGTCATGGGGACATAATGTACAGCATGGTGACTACAGTTAATAACACTGTATTGCATATTTAAAAGTTGCTAGGAGAGTAGATCTTAAAAGTCCTTCTCACAAGAAAGAAAATTTTCTAACTACGTGTGGTGACAGATGTTCATCAGGCATATTGTGGTGATCATTCCATACTACATGCAAATATCGAATCATGCTGTACACCTGAAGCTAATACGATGCTGTATGTCAATTATACTTCATCTTAAAAAGAAAACCAAACTAGTATGATTTTTAAAAAATGAAGTTTAAAATCTTTCTTGGTTGGGGTGCCTGGGTGGCTCCACTGGTTAAGTGGCCGACTTTGGCTCAGGTCACGATCTCACGTTGGTGAGCTCGAGCCCTGCATTGGGCTCTTTGCTGTCAGCCCAGAACCCGCTTCGGATCCTCTGTCCTCCTCTCTCTCTGCCCCTCCCCTACTTGTGTTCTGTCTCTCTCAAAATAAATAAATAAACTTTTTAAAAAATAAAATAAAATCTTTCTTGGTCCAAATTTTATCATTTGGGCGTCACATTCAGCCAAGAATATGCAATTCTCATATTAATTGAATTAATTAAATCACCATTCTAGGCTGGTTTTCCCATAAGGATGGACTGCTCCAAAAAGAATCAGGAAAGATTCTGGCTCACAGTGAATTATTCAAACTTTTTTCCTAGCTAACTAAAAATGAATTTGACCATTCACTAGAGAAATCATATCAAATTCTGTGGTGATAATAAAGTGATGACTGCTTGACAGCTAGAGGGCCTTTTTTTTTTTTTTTTTTTTTCAGGTCTAGCTGTGGTGCATTTTAATGAGAAATGATGACAGCAGCAGCTTCTACCTTATGAAGTGGATCTTAACATCCTGCTTAGATCTTCACCATAACAATATCTAAGACTTTGTTCTTAAGAAGATCAATGCCACAGAAACATACAGACTGACAAACGTATTATCACAACCATGAATTCACTCAGTTGAGATTCTGCGTACTGACTTCAAACGAAAAACCTAGAATTTACTGGATTCCCAGTATCTGTGAGGTTCCACTGGCTTCCCTGAATCACCACAGCTATGGACTTTTCATGTAAGAATGAGTCTACTGTTAACATGCATCATTTAAAATATACACCTGGCCCTGAGTCCACAGGAGTACACTTTAAAGCATTGGCTTCATTCTCCATTCATGCATTACCGAAAGTAAGGTGACTTCCTAAAGTTTAATGGCTGACACTGTCTGAAAAATTAAAAGAGTCTGCTTTGTTTCCTGACTAATGCTGGAAAAACTCTGAGAAAGATTTTAAAACCCCTTCAGTAAATTTCTCATTTGGTCACTGGGTGGAAATTGTATAAAATATTTTCATTGATTTCTAGATGTAATTTATCAAAAAAAAAAAAAGAAAGAAAGAAAGAAAGAAAGAAAGAAAGAAAGAAAGAAAGAAACATTTAGATAAATTCCAGATTTCCCTTACCATGAATTTCTCCAAAAGTATATACTCCACCAAAGACTGCTCACTAAGAAGCCCTACTGCAGTCAAAGTGGCAGAATTCAAGAGGATATAATGAGTACTCCTGCTACACAAAAATCATTATTTATCTCAAACACTTCCTTATGAGGCTGACTTCTAATCCTGCACCAGACTGGGTCCTGCTGGCTTCAAGGCTGTGAAGAAGAATAGTTGAAAGCCCTTATAAATGGATTCAACATGACTGAGGACAAAGTGACAAACACAGAGAAATAAACCCTCATACAAAACAGTGAGTGGCACGAAATGCCAAATGCCTTTAACCAAAACTTTCCTGGTCATAAAGCAAGTTTTATAAAAATCACCGAAAATAAATTCTTCAGGGCTCAATGTGAATCGGCAATTTCTATTTCTACTATACTGCTGTTTACTCAAAAACTATTCTTAATGACTAAGACTCAGAGTTTGCCAAAGTGTTTTCCACAAAACAACTCTCTCAAGACGTTCCAGATCTGTGCTCAAATAAGTCTGAGAAAGCCTGAAGACTTCATTCACCTCTTGGATATGCATAATGTACAGTAATATATAAAAAGCTCTAAAATGCCAACCATTAGAAAGGTTTAATATTGTTTATCTCAGCATTTCCCAGACATATTTGGCCATACACCTAACACCTAATTAAACAGTTTGGGAATGTTATCACATAATGTAAGAAAAATATTACTGTCGTTTAAGAAGTAGTAGGAAAGGGGCGCCTGGGTGGCTCACTTGGTTAAGCGTCTGACTCTTGATTTCAGCTCAGGTCATGACCTCATGGTTCGTGGGATCAAGCCCCACGCCGGGCTCTGTGCTGACAGCTCAGATCTGCTTGGGATTCTTTCACTTCCTTTCTTTCTGTCTCTCCCCTCCCCTCAAAATAAATAACTTTTTTTTTTTAATGAAATAATAGGAAATATTTATTGTATTCTAGGCACTCTGCTGGGAACCAGAATTCTAGTCTTTAAACAGAATATTGATTTTTTGTGACTTTTTTCTTTATTTGACTTACTTTCTCTCTTTGACACAGCTCTGTCCTTAACAGCATTTTTGTTGTTTTCCAATTCTGTCTGAACTTTTTTCTTCATAGCTGTGAAAGCCTAACAAATGTAAAGTAGTTACGTTGAGTCTCTGGCTCCAATCTACACTTTGTGTACAGTAAATATTCTATAAGTGATTCTTGGATTCCTGGAATAACAACTACTATTATTCCTGGAATAATAACTACAGCACTTCTGAGTTGGTTGATAAATCCTAAGGACACTTGCAGGCCATGAGTAAGATCTTTTCCATCTACATTTCAAAATGTTCAGAAAGAAACCCTCTTGGGGAAAGTCTGTTAGCAGCTAGCTTTCTGCTACTTCCTATACAGAGAAAATTGATCAGACTGCACAAAGGTTTAAGTGGATGATTCCCTTTTAAATTTAACATTCTGCTTTGGCATCCCTCCCCCTCCCACCACCATTAATACCAAGAAGGTGTCAGCCATAAACTGGGATGTCACTGATATGCAAATGAACTACACCCAAAACTTGTTGTTGCCATTACTCTGTAATGAACCGAGAACTACCCAGAACTATTCATATTCTCATCCCATCCTCCTCAGATCTCACTTTGTCTTATTCTGTTTGTCCTACTCATGATCTTACTCTATCCCCTTCTTGACCATAAATTCATCATATATTTTCACAGAGATGCCACCTGTGGTCAAAGAAAAGATTAAATGAACTGGCATTGGTGATAATAAAAATCATGAACATGATATCCAAAGCAAGCGTATTTTGTGACACAGAATCTATCAATCAATAAACCTTCAACAGCTGTGCATGCTTAATGCACTAAATACAACCTGCTGTTGAATGGAGAGACCAGGTCAATAAACAAACAGTGGAAGCCTAAGAAATGCATACGACTGGATAGGAAGGTTGCCCTAGAAAGCCAAGAATGGGGGCTTAAATTTGATATGGAGAAAACCCTGGTCACATTTGAAGGCTTCCATGCAGAAAAAATGCTACGGTTAAATTCATACTTAAAAGAGTTCAGGTATCAATGAACTGGATGGGTGAGGGGCTGTTAATCTAGAATTTTTAAACACTGGGTTAAAGTGACTCACGTAAGTCAAGGTGATCACAGCCGGGACCAAATGTGGACCCTGGGAAGGATGAAGATGACCACGGTGATTTCAAAGGAAGAGTCAGCAGAGGAGCATATGAAGCGGAAAGAAATGAAGAGGAAGGTGAGACACATGAGACCTGAGGTTCAAATGATGTGATACCAGGGAAAGGCTGGGAAGGGAAGCTTCTTTTAACGAGGAAATCACGAGTTGTTCTGATAGGCTGGGTTGAGTGTCCACCATTTAAGTGAGACAATTGAACAGAAAACCTAAATTATGTCACAATAAAATAGGAATGACAAGCCTTATTTTGTTAATAAAAACCTATTTCTTATTAGCGTTTCCTGGGGGTACATGGAAAATAAGATTTCAAAAATTTAGAGAATGAAAAAGAAAGATTACATGCCAATAACTTTACAATTCCACACTAAGTCAGTGGCAGCTGTCTTAAAGCAAGATTTATCAACTACAGCACAATCTATCCAACAGCAAATCTGTGCAGAGAATTACAAAATATTTTTAGGACTGATAAATTTTCACTTATATGTATTTTTCAAAATGCTGCCGAGAGAAATGATGGGGAATTTAAACGGATCAGCCCAATATTTGTGTAAGGATTCCACAGCCAATGTACATAATTTTCTCACTGTTAATGCTCAGCGCTGGGCTCGGGCACTTCCCTTGCCAACCAGTGGAATGTTCAGTACTGCCCCTGGCTGACATCCCACTAAGCAATCCTTCCCCAACCTCAAACATTCCCAACTATCCTAGTCATGCCAATTCAACCAATGCCCCTCAACCTTACATAAACATTGACTTACACTGAAATATATCCCTACTCTGCTTCATACTAACTGTAGGCTATTTAAATGGCCTAAGCCTAAGTTTCTTTAGCTATAAAATGTAAAATAGCTGACAAAATACCTACTCGTCTTTGTTGCAAACATAGGATGTACAGTAGGCAAAAGGCATAGCAGAGACTGTGACCAAAAAGATGATTAAGAGTATTATCTTGACCCGTGAAGTAAATGGGGTTTAAATATTTTAATATGTAAGTTTCAATGAAGTTAAATTCGTGTTAAAAATTGGTGGCTATTTTAGGTCAGTGGTTTTGAAATTCATTTAACAATGAAAGTTTTTTTCAAAAAAACCGTACACAGAAAAGAGCCAAAGCAGCTATAGTCTACAAAGGGATGAGAGAGCCCAGATCTCATTCCCTCACTTGGCTTCCTTTGCACTCCCTTCCACCAGGCACCCCAATTTCCAATGTCTGTTCTCAGGGCTCCAAGGAACACACTATAAAAAATAGCAACTGATACAGTATAAGATTATGGGAAGCAAGTCCCCATTGCCAAGAGGAATGTGGTAATTTCTGATTTTAAAAAATGATCATTCTTTCCCTTATGACATCTTAAGGAGCACTTGATAGTTTCAAAATAATTGTATATTTCAAGATTTCTAGAGTGAGTATGTAATTCTTTCACAATGAAATTGATTAATCTTTTTCAGATGATCTTTTTCTACTTTGCCACCCTCCCAATGTCCCCATTCCTGCACACCTTTGTACATTCCTCCTTTCTAAGAAAGTCAAAACAAATGCACTTTTGCAATCAAGTAGCTTGTCTCTCTCCATGACACCCCATGAGTAAGAAATCCAACACTGGGAGCCCAGGTGATTTAGGGCCCCCAGAAAATTTGCTTGATCACCAAAGTGCTATTGATTTTTTAAACTGAAATTAAATACTTTTAAGAGTCCAAACTCTCCAGTGTGCCAGTCTTCATAACTCTCTTCAAATGTTAAGCCACTGCATTGTCTTCCTGTCCCCTGAAAGCATTTGAGCATGCCACAGGGCTTATAACTTGGCAAGGCAACTTTTGGATTCTTAAGAGAGTCCACTGAAAGTGACATTACCAGATTTGGGGCTTTTTGAAGTATGTGATTATCTCTATACCTAGTCATTTAGTTAGGAAATTGCTCCCCACCTGCCAAAAGACCTTTTAGCATTCCTATAATGATTGATTCAATATCTACTTGTTCAGAAAACATAGTGTACTAAGCAGTGAGCTAGGGGCAAGGGAAAAATGCAGTGAATAGGACAGGCCCTACCTCCCAGAGGCTCAAGGTCAGACAGACGATCAAGTAAACTCAGGTGCTAACAACACAATGTGACAACATGGTTTTAGAAGTATCTAGCAGTGGGGCACCTGGGTGGCTCCGTCAGTTAAGCACCCAACTCTTGACTTCGGCTCAGGTCATGCTCTCACTGTTCATGAAATCGAGTCCCATGTCGGGCTCCGCTCTGACAGCGCAGAACTTGCTGATGATTCTGTCCCTCCTCTCTCTCTGTCCCTCCCCTATTCATGCGCGCACTCTCTCTCTCTCAAAATAAATAAATAAACAAACAAATAAATAAATAAATAAATAAATGAATAAATATGAAAACAAAAAAACTAAAAGAATAATACAGGGACAGGCAAGGGGATGCCAGGAAAGGCTTCTCAGAGGGGAATTTGGCTTAGCAAAGATCCAACAATGAATGCGGGGAAGGGGTGGGAAGACAGGGTGTAGACGGGTGTTCTGCAGCACGTGCAAAGGCACGGGAGAAAGAAGAGGTAGCATGTGATTGGAGGGATTGCTGACACTATTGTTAGTGTTACACGTGATGTTCTAAAACATTTACGTGAACAGAAAATCCTAAAAGATGGGGCGGGGGGCGGGACACACTTCCAAAGATGCCACTCTACCAATGACCACGTGAGAGAGTGTCTGTCCCTACAATAAAAGGTATATGGGTATATATATACATATATACACTATATATATGTATATACACTCTGCACATTCTGCCAGATACTAAGTTTCTAACTTATTAGTAATTTCTAATATTAGATTTCTTGTCCTGCAGTCATACTCCTTGATTAGAAAACTCAGTTTAACAAACATTTCTGTATTCTCATGTCCTTTCTAAAAGGAAGACATTGTTACATTCTTGGGTGAAAAAAACAGTGAGGTCTCAAAAGAGTATAATACAATCTGGATGTATATACTTTACATGAATACAGACATAAAAACTTCTGAAAGAATAAACTCTAATACTTTAATAGAAGATGGAAAAATCGTGTATTTCTTTTTGGTTTTTGTTGGCTTATCTCTTCTTTTCAATTTTTTTTTTTTTTTTTACTATCAACACTATTTGTGTATTTTTAAAATCTCAGTTGTATCCTCACAATACTTTCCTTGCTGGAAGCTCACAATCAGGGAAACCCCCAGGGACCCCCCAGGGTCCACGGCCAGGCCCATCGGGCTCACTTGCCCAATCCTTGTCTTTCTTGACTCAGCCTGCTCTCCCGTCTCTAGTAGCTGTCACTACCCACTTTACCCTTTCTGTGTCACCTACCACTAACTGCGTGACCGATGGCAAGTGAGATGAAGGACCAGAAGAACCCCAAACCTTTGTGGGTCTTAAGGATTTTATTGTCCATCGATCAGGGAGAAAGGAGGAGGCAGGAGATCAGAAGCATGACAAGTATGGGGAAGGAATGACTTTTGCATAAACTTCCAAACTGTCTAGAGTTGAGGCCAGACGCTGGCATACCCCTGAAACCAGCAGCAGTGCCGAGAAGGTGCCCGTGGCAGGCCCTGAACCACTGACGGCTGTGAAGTTCCTCTAAGGAACCCGGGAATCAGAGGTGTTACAAGGAGCATTGCTAGAATAAAGTGATCTAGGCTGCATACATACCATATGTTTTCAAGCACTTGAAGATGGTACTAATAACCAAATTCGTAACATTTAACACCTCCTTTCTCATTATTTCTCAATGAAATGACACTAAAACTATCACTCACAAATAAGTATCCACAGAATCTTTCAATGTTAAAGCGTCCCCATGGTCAAGGAGACCGAGAAAACTACTGTAGCGCAGGTTTTGGTGTGACAGAACAGGGTTTACTCCGTAGCTTCTTCACCAAACTGAGTACATCTCAGCATGTTTCTTAAACTCTCTAAGCCTCAGTTTGTACATCTGAAAGTGAGAAGAAGAATTCCTTGTACCTTCCCATGAGGCAAAACTAACTGAACTCGGTCTCCCAGCTGACCATCGGCTCTCCCTAATTCCTCACCGAAAGTCGACCGACGCAGCAGAAGGGCAAATGTTAACGGGCACTTCAACCTCCACACGAAAGGCCAATTCACTAGGCCACTGGCCAGCCCAGACACAGCTGCCTCTGGGCATTTCCTCTTATCCACAGAAACATAAAACATACACATGTAACAAAAGTTCTCAATAGTATTTCTTTATTTGAATAGTAGCATGTAAGGTCAACCTTTGCCTTTAGAACAAAGTGTAACTTGTTCTTAGAATGTGTGACAAAGAGACAATGGCTTAATTTATCTACAACCTGAACTGAAAATTATTCTTTAAATATGTCCTCAATGGTTTAGAGAAAATGATAAAGAATTCAAGATAATCATGTACTATCTCTCCTTAAGATTCCCACCTCCTTTGATGGTGAAGTAAGTCTAGCTTACCTGAAAGGACACTCTTAATGGAATATCAGAAGTTGATAAGCACTTTAAATCAAAACAGCGAGATTTAAAAAATTTTAAATGCCCAACTGACATGCCACAATGAGAAATACATAGTATCAGATTCTAATGTAGTTAATGAAAACAATGCATTTTTCTCTTCAGGAAAAAAATGTCTTCTTTGCCATTAGCTATAAATCCATAAAGGATTATCATGAAAGGGATTATGATTATTATACTAAAGCAACCTTTTATATATTGTTTTGGAGAACAAGCTTTTGGGGAGACAAAGCAATCACACCAACAGTCCCAAAGAGTTATTTTTCTTCTTTAACAGACGGTATGTTCTGCAAGACAGACACAAGTCCCAGGTATTTAAATCAGAGACAGAAGAAAATACTATCCCTTAATACGATTACATAGAAAAGGAAACCTCTCTTACTTGAAGAGCAACCGTGGTACTGGTTCCTACAGTGAAAACTGATGTTATCTTAATTAGTTAATTATTCATCCCAACCCCCCTGGCTTTGCTCCTGGAGGCATTCATACCTTCTCCACCTCTTGCTGTGTTAACACCAGTTCAATAATTTGCTGATAAAGAATCTTACTGCAGCATCTAACAGATCTTAGAGATTAAGTGTCTGGCTCACTCCCTCATTGTACAGGTAAGTAAACTGGGCCCAAAAGAACTCAAGTATCTTACTGAAAATAAGCTAGTTTATTTGAAAAACCGACCCACAGCATTCCCCAGGCCTCACCTCTCCCTGGGTGAACAACCTAACTGTGAAACTGACTACTCAAGTAGATATCTACCTGAATAGATATCTGGGAGAGAATGGGAGAGAATGTGTTCAATGGGCCACACAGCGTATTTTAATTGCTAAAATAATCCAAAAGGATATACACCAACCTCCTTGGGACAGTCAGTGCAGGAGCAGCATTAATTCAGCTGAATCTCCTCTCGATTATTCTTTTTATTCATAATTACAAAGATGACAGCACCCCAATACATTAAGAAGTATGGTAATTTTATTCTCTCGCAGTAAGTACACATGTTATATGTGTTCTATTTTCAACTAGTTAATCAAATCAATACACCAATCCTGAGGCTTAGGCTGTACATATGGGAAATGTGATAACCATCTTAATTAAAGCTTTTTCGATATTTAGACTTCAGCACAGATCCTAAGCATTTTAAAGATTCACATTAATTCCAACCTTAAAAAAATGTATTTACAGAGGAAAGCTTCTTTTGCAATTTGTATGTTCATAAACATTTCCATTAGCTAAGCGACATTTTGGAATGTGATCAAATGATACTGTGTGTCATGTCCTAACAGCAAGGCTAAATCTCTGACAGTTCTCACATGTGGCCACTGCTCTTTTAAACCTGTGTCCCAGAAAATCCTAACTTAACAAGTGAAGACAGCAAGTCACATTTTAATGGCTACCTTTCATTGTAACTCTACTTCCTAAATACAAAATTGGAATTGGACTTCTCTCACACTGTTAACAATCTGTTACTAATATAGGCATCTGTCCTACCTCCCCCTTGAGAGAGAAGTGATACACTCCAGCTACACAGAACTTCCAAATTCTTTCCAAAACTAAATGTGAAAAACAAAATACCACTCCTTAAAAAAAAAAAAAAAAAAAAAAGGTATGGAGAATTGGGAGACTGAATATTTATGTCAACCTTCAGAAAATATGGAAACATGCAGCCCCAACTCACCAGGAAAATTATTATTTGTGATCGAACTACTTTGTGACATCTTTCATCTTTTATGTATTTCACTTCATACCTAGTATTCCGGTTCTGCACCCGCTTAACTCCATCAACCCCCAAACGTCTCAAGAAGCTACTACAGCAGAACATGAACAGTGCAAGAGTTCTGTTCATTGCCTGTGGCGTGATCTTAGACACACTTGAATCGGGCATATTTATTTCCCCTCTGTTATTTAAAACGGAGGGACCTCAAGTTCGGGATGTGGCTAAAGGACAGCAACAAGAAAAAAAAAAAAAAAATACCCAAACAAGGAACATGCTAAGAACAAAGGAAACACAAGCCTGTGAACAGGAAATGAAGCAACTCTATACACACAAATACCTTTTGGGGCCGCCAACGTAGGTGAAAGTAAAGGTGGAGTCTGAGTATCTGAAATCTGAAACGGAAAAGTCCTGTTAAAAGCTACCCCTTAACTGGGTTTTTAACCCCGGTCAGGACTTGGGCCCCCTATTTAGTGGAGCCAGGGGAAGGCCTGGCGGGGCGGCAGGCGTGGGCTGGAGAGCCGCGCGGTCCCCTCTCCGCGCCACGCCGAAGGGGATGCTGCGCACCCCGGGCCAGGTGCCGCGGGAGGCCGCCCCCCGCAACAAGTGCCGGGTGCCATGGCAACGGCGGGAATTTCCCGGTAGGGGCGGCCGGAAGCTGCCCCCGCGGAGCTCGCGGCTGAGAAAGCAAAATCCGATCCCTCTCCCGGGGGAGCAAAATGGACGAAAGGCGACCCCCAGGCAGGGGAGCAGGGCGCCTCGGAAACCCCGGGCGTCCCTTCTCTTTCCGGGGCAACGCGCTGCCAGTCGGTGGGGACTAGCTGGAGCTGAAGGCGGGGAGACCCGGCCAGCGCTGCCCCCCGGGGGCCTCGGCGCCGGGCGCAGCCAGCCAGCGCAGCGTAGCGCAGCGCAGCGGGCTCCATTCCCGGCCGCCGCCGCTCAGCCCATTGCGCAAACCCGCGGGTCCTCCCCTCCCGGCTCGGCCGCCGCTGCCGAAAGCCCGGAGGCGGGCTGGGACGCTCCGGGCATCCACAAGGGGGTAAAAAGACCACGCACGGCCCCTCTGGCTAGACCCCGGCTCGGGCCACGGTGGTTCTGCCCCCAGAGCTGGTGGCCGCCCCAGACTGGGGGGGGGGGGGGGGGGGGAGGGGAGTAGGGGAGAGGCTGGCGCCCCCTCCCCCTTTTGGCTGCCGCTCCGCTGCAGCAGCTGTTGCCAAATGAACCCCGGAACAGGGACGTGCAACCCACCCCCAGCCCGAGCCACACACGTCGCGGTCAGAAAACTGGGAAGGGGGGCGGCGGGCGGGCAAGGGAAGCTGGCTCTGGGTCGGAGGCTCCGGAAAGGCGAGAACTCACCTGCAAACAGGCAGTCCTTCTCGGCTCTGGACTTCTGGATCACGACGTCGATATCCTTCTGAATTCGCTCTTGCCTTGAACACATCCCCATTAAATAAATCCCTGGAAAAGAAGCAGCCGCTATTTCCACCCCACCCCACCCCCCTCGCACGCTTCCAGCTTTCGCAAATATTCAGTTAAAAATGAAACCTCTGGCCGAGGCAGGGGCTGAAGGCGAAGTGGTTTCGGAAGTGATCCTGGGTGAGAGAAGAGGAGGTGGTGGAGGAGGAGGAGGAGGGGGAGGTCGGCTTTGCATTCCCAGATGTGACCGCCCAGCTGCTGCTCGCCACTGCTGGATTCCAATTTCCTCCCCTCCTGACAATGGATGGTGATGACACCGAGTCTCACTTTCTCCCTCCCCCGCCCGGACCAACGGCCGTGGGGGGCCGAAGGTGCTGGAGACGGCCGGAGAGCGATCACCGGCGGGGCGGCGGGCGCCGGCGAGGGGCGAGCCCCGCTCCGCCTCACGCGCGCACACCCCTCGCGGCCCGCACGCCGGCCTTCCACACCCGCGCACACTCGCGCCCGCGGGCGGCGGCGGCCGTGCCGAGGCTGCTGCTGCAGCGCCGCCCGCTGCAGACCCTCCCGCGCCCAGTCACCGGGTCCCGGCCGCCGGGGTGTGAATAGTATCCGCCATCCCCGGCGCAGGCTGGGCGTCCCCGCCCCGGCCGCCGCTCGCGCCGGGGACTGAGTGGGAATGTAGGTAGTGAAGACTCCCCGGGGCTCCCAGCCTGCCCCCCCCCCCCTTCCACCACTTTTATGAATTCGACTCCACTTTCGGAAGGGATTATGAGTCATATGGAAAACCCAAACCGGAGTGGCTGGGAGGGAGGGGAAAGGGAAAAGAAAAATCTTTAAAAATCGAAAATAAATAAATAAAACGAACAAATCTTTCCTTCTTGCCCCATCAGGCAAGATGGAAAAAGCCTTGACACGCCTCCAGACATACACCTTCCCGTGCCCTCCCTGCCGGAGTCTTTTTCTCCCAGATGGAAATAGTTCAGCCCCTTTGGGACACCCTTTAGGAAATGCAGCCCCTTTCGAGGGACTTCCTCTACTTCCAAACACTCACCAGCTCTTCCCTCCTAGGGATTTCCGTCCACAAAAAATTGGCAGAGGCAACAAGCACGTGCCAGGGTCTCCCTAGAAGATGGATATCTGGCTTGTTTTAAAAAGCCACTCCTTTGCCGGTCAGGGGAAAGCTCCTACAATCTTGTTGTCTGGTTTAGAAGTGAGATACTGCTCTGATCCTTACTCCCTGTTCTACCTAAGGACACGGCAGAGCTGATGTAGCCGTCCTGCCTCTATATTGCCATATGCCCTAGGACAGGCCTCCAATGGCACTTTTCTTGTTGTTTTGTCCTCCACCGAGAAGGCTTCCCTGAGCAGACCATGTCTCAGCTGGTTCTGAATTCCCAGGGCCTGGTGCAGTGCCTGAAATACAGGAGGCAGGCCTAAGTGTTGGTTGAATGCATGAACGGTGGTGCCTTGCAGCCTCTTTTCTTTACGTGTAACACAATCTTAGCCAACTTCCTTATCAGCATAAGTATGCAGGAGTTGACAAACTGCCTCAGACCCTTAATCAGTCCAATTTGGATTCTGATTAAGCGGCAACATGATTCTTAGGAGAATTAGAAATCGCTATCACCCCTGACAGAACCTTAAGATTCCAGAGACAAATGCAATGAGAAATCATATGTTCCAGTGTTGCAAATCCTTTATCCTGCAGAAAAGAAAACATGAAATGATTTGTCAAACAGCCTAGAACACATCACATTCATCATGAATTATAAGAGGAAATGTTCCTCTGCACTCAGGACCACTGCCATCTTTGATGTCAAAGTCACAATGCAGTACATTTTCTGCTCAGACCTGTCCTGAAACTTCCAGCGTAGGGCAGGGTAGGGCAGGGCAGGTTCATGTTCTTCCTGGGCGTGTAGGCCCCTTGGCTACCAAAAGCACTTCCTTCTCTTCCACAGGGTATCACTCGTACTTCCCCCTATCGTTCTGTGCTCTCACTTCTCTACAAAGCTTAAGATCTATCAACTCCCCCAAATTTATTTGATGGTTATCTCTTCATCCACGAAGCTCGCGTTCTCCAAGGAAAACCCTTACTACAAATAAATTTGAAATAGTCTTAAACCTACCTGATGTTTTTTGTCTGGATCACTTCTTGGTTTACTACTCCCTTCAAAAAATAGGGCTTCTTATGATTTGTCCTATATTTGATTTTCTTTTCAAGCCTCACAGGCTGCCCTGTTTTTGTTAAACAAAACTGACCTCACTCTGTTCATGCCCTTAAGGTGTGATATATTTAAATATTTTTAAATGTTAAGGGATAAGATTAAAAAAAAAAAAAAACTTTCTTTCGTGGCATGCATTGTTGCAAGAGAAGTTTCTCCAATAAAAACCATGCAAAGCATCAGTGTTCCATACTAGATCTTTATGGCATAATTATTTCAAACTCTGCCCACAGCCAATATCTCATTTACCTGACCTCATCTCAGACTCTCATTTAAAATTTAGCTTATTTTACAGTGATTAAAAACTATATGCATGTTTGAGATGAGGAGGTTATATCCCTGCCTTAACCACTCCTGTGTGCACACACATACTCACATGCATTCAGGAACACATCACATAATAGGGCCCTTAATCAGTTTGTTAAATAAATAAAAATCATTCACAATGAGAGAGAACTCTGGTAGTGTGCTATAGTAAATTCAAGATAATAATCAATACGTTGGATGATTGGGTCTAGTCAAAAAAGTCCCACCAGGTTAGAAAAACAATCCCAAGCCAAAAAACAAAATTTATTAGAGGAAAAATGTAAATTTTTCACCTATACTAAAAGACCCAGAAGCATAAGGCAATGGAAATGTAGCATTAAGTTCAATGGTCGTGACATAGTTACTAATAAGTCACATGTATCCAGAGGTTATGAGAACAGCCTGACATTGCTCTATATGCTTTACATAGATTAACTCATTTAATATTCACAATACTCCTAGATAGTAGCTGTTCCTATAATTCTTCACATTTTACAAAAGAGGAAACTGAGGCACAAAGGAGTTGATTAACTTCTCGAAGCAGGGACATAGACTGCAGTTAACTTTTTCCTTTCTCCAAAACGTTCAGCAGTTGAGCTGAACTTTGAGAAAAATAAATGTTCAGAAGTCTCGCTTCAGAGTAAACTGGCCTCACCAATGGCAGCAGGCCAGGAGTTAAGCCAACAAGAAGCCCTTTAATGGATTCTGAAACAGGCCTGGAGCCTACAGGCTCTCAAAATAGCCTCTACTAGTGGCAGTTATCTTTCCCTTTCCTGCATTGAACTTCCTTTCCCAAAGGAATCCCAGTCCTCAGTTACATCTGAAGAAAAGTCAAAGCCTGACCTCTGTTATTTCTTAGGAATTAAGAAAAGAGGTTGGGAGGCAGAATTAGCAAGAGAACAGCCCCCTTTCCCAAATGCATGATGGTGTCATCAGTAGCAAATGCCCCTGGGGACGCAAAGCAGCCTTGGTCAGCCATGGAAACTGCACTGTGATAATTTGCTTTTGAGGTAGAATGAGAGTGAAAAAGGGAGAGAGAGAGCGTGAGGGATCGCGATGGGAAGACATCACCAAGAGCCTTTAAGCCAACAGGAGGAAGTGGGATTTTATATGAGAGAAATGGGAAGTCACTGGGATCTCAAAATTCTTTCCTACGATCTATAAGGCCTTCTTGCAGTGACTCTGTAATAGACAGAAATCCATAAAATTCAAAATGCCTGCTAGGCCCAACTGGCCTTTCCTAAATAAAGTGGATTTGGGCAATTCTTTCTGCAGTATTGCTTTGGGAGAAACTGATCCTGCTACCCTGACCTCATTTGGTAGGTCTAGCAATCAAAGTATGAGCAAAACAAAGTCACCCTTGAATAAACTCGACAAAATGGAAGTGAATTTTAGGTAGTTTGATGTGGAATTTGTCTCAATTTGGTCTTTACCATATGGCCTAACCTAAGGTCAAATGGAGCATCGTGTTGGTTTCGTTGAGATTTGATAGCCCTTTCGAGCAACTTTAAGACACTTAACTAACACCAAAGCTGTAACAGAAAAACTGAACTGCTCTTTCTAGTTCCAGACTTCTCTTTAATTTCGTCCCATTTGTCTCTCCATAAACTTTAATTCCCGTTTCTACCATAGAAGCATCCTTGGCCCTCGTTAAGTTAGATGTCTCATCATCCCATTAAAACAAACTCCCACTTCTCAGCTTGTACTCAGACTTATTCATTCTACTTTGTTGTATACCTATCCCTTGGTTTATTTTTAAAAGTGCGTAAATACTGCATGGATATATTCTCAGTGCAAACTACTTAAGCATATATTAATACAGAGAGTAAAATTTGAAAATTCCTACATATCTAAGCCCCTAAATCCACTCCTGATCCCAAAGATAATTAGTATTAATAGTTACAAGACAATCTTTTCATTCTTGCATTTATATATCCACATATATATGTTCATCGGCTTATACATATACATCTTAATTTAAAAGGAACCACATAATACGTGTTGTTTTGCAACTTGATTTTTCCACTGTCTTGGAGAACTTTCTATGTCAGTGCAAAGAGATCTAGCTCATTTCTCTCAGCTACCGTACAGAATTTTATTGAACCGACAGGCCATAATATACTTTAACCATGCCTCTGCAGTCATGATAGGCTTTTCAAAATGTTTTCTGATTAAAACAGCTTGCGATAAGTGTATATCTGTATGCACAATTTCAGCAGTTTCTTTGGAATCGATTGGTATAAGTGGACTGACTGGATCACAGGGAACTGACAATTTAAAAATTTGATAGGTATAAACAAATTACTCTCAAAATAACCCTATTTTATATTCCAGCAACTGTTTTTGAGATTACCAATTCTTGCATCATTCCCAGTAATAGGTACTACAAATCTTTATCTTTTTTAGCAGGGAGGATGAAAAATATTCATCTTATTTTGTTGGCATTTCCCTGATTATTAGTGATATTGGGCATCTTTTCAAGTGTTTGTTGGTAAATGGTATAGTCTTTTGAGTGTACAAGTATAATTGAGTATGACTGTCATAGCCTTTCTCTATTTTCTTATTGAGTTTTCTGGCTTTTTATTATTGATTTATAGGAGACCTTTATATATCCCAGATAGCAATCACTTTTCTGCCGTAGATATGCTTTAGTCAGACAGGAACTTTAAATTTTTATTTATTAAAAATAATAAACAATTTAGGGGCACCTGGGTGACTCACTCAGTTGAGCATCAGACTCTTGATTTTGGCTCAGGTCATGATCCTAGGGTGATGGGATCCAGCCTTTCATTGGGCTTCACGATGAGCATGAAGCCTGCTTGGGATTCTCTCTCTCTCTCTCTCTCTCTAAAAAACAAACAAACAAACAAAACTTAAAGCTAACTCTTTCAAGGGTGCCTGGGTGGCTCAGTCAGTCAAGCGTCCCACTTTGGCTCAGGTCATGATCTCACAGTTCATGAGTTCGAGCCAGAGTCAGGCTCTGTAACTGACAGCTCAGAGCCTAGAGCCTGCTTGGGATTCTGTATCTCCCTCTCTCCCTGCCCCTCCCCTGCTCATGCTCTATCTCTCTCTCTCTCTCTTCTCTCTCTCTCTCTCTCTCAAAAATAAACATTAAAAAAAATTAAAGCTAACTCCTTCAGATCAAAACTACTTCCTCAAAAAAATCTTTCCTAACTTCACCAATTCACTAATATTTCTTCTTCCCTGAATTCCCCATTTCTAGACTGTAAGTTCCTTGAAGGCAGGAACTGGTTTTACTCATCTTAGTAACTTCAGAAGAACTTTTGATGGAAATTATTTTAATAGGATGCAAAGGAAGTAGTTTAATGAATAATTGTTCAATGACATGAAATCTTAATTACTCTGTTTTATTGTTGTTGTTTTAAGTTTCTTGAATATTTGATTGCCCTGTTACTCTATGTTTCCACTGCTCCTAAATAACCTTTGGCACAGTGCTGAGTATATACTAGTGAAACTCAGTACATATGCATTGATTGATTGATTTTCTTTTTGTTATGATCTTGAATATTTCATGCTATCTCCACAAAAGAGAAGCATTTCTGTAAGAGTGTGCCATTGGATATTAATTTCATATTATATAATGATATTTCCCTCCAAATTGTTCCAGATTCAAGTAAATTTGGGGAAAGTGGATTAAATAAATTTAAATAGGTTTCTCTCCAACTAATTTGAGCTTGTAATGTACCTGACTAAGAAGGATATATGGAATTTCCAAAGAGTTTTAGCTGGCTAACCATGTGGAGTTTTTGTTGATTGGTTGGTTTCTTGGCAGTGAATTGTGTTTCATGTAATTTCAATAATTTATCTGTTTCAAGTCAGGTAAAAACTTCCACTATATGCATTCATTCTCTTCTTTGTGGTATCAGTTGTGAAGCATTTTTAACACTCATCCCAGGAAAGGCTTGTGATGATTGAAGTAGATTTTGAAGTAGAAGAGTTCGGATCAAACTCTGACACTCCAACTTACTAGCGATGTAAATTTGGACAAGGTACATAACCACAATTTGTTATTACTTAAACTCTCAGTTTTCTCATCTAAAAACTGAGAAGAACAATGGCTCCTGTCTCTTTATGATTGAAGAAAAGGATGAGATAAGCACATGCAAAGAAAGATAAAGAATTTGCTTAGTAAGAATTAATTACTCTTGAGGAGCCACTTTTCAAAAATGTTCTCCCCCACTTCCATATACAATTGACCAATTCCTCCTTTGTTTCCCCAATTTACCTGGTAATTTCTATTGTATTGTTGGGATGCATTTGTTATAAGTAAGTTATAAGTCTCTGTGCGGGGCCTTCCTCTTCCTCATATTTGTAACCCCCTCATGTTTGGTGGCAACTGGGAACCCGCACAGATCTGAGGTAGTAGAAGAGGATGGAGGAATTCTAGAACAAGTGTTTCCCTGGAGGAACATGTCTCTTCCTTTACTTTCAACTGTTCAAGATATCCATATTTCTTTGTTCTGAAATAAAGTTATAAAAAATTGGAAGTAGAGAACAAATAACTTTTTTTTGTCTGAAATATTTAACAGAAATCTGCCAACCTGATGCTCCATTACCTCCAAATCGTTGAGTGTGTTAGGCAAGTCAACTACTGGCCTTCAAGGTATGAGGTCCAAATCTCTGGGACCTGTAAATAATACCTTCTAAGGAAAAAGGCTCTTTATATATGTGATTAAGTTAAGGATTTGGGGATGAAGAGATTTATCCTAGATTCTTGGGCTCCAAATTCCTTCACAAATGTCCTTACGAGCAAGAGGCAGAGGAAATTAGAGAGACGTGTAGATGGAAGAGGAGGAAGCAATGTGACCACGGAAGCAGAGATTGTAGTGATGGAAGAGGAAAGGAAGAGGAGGAGGAGCTATATTTTACTTTTGATTGCTTAAATAGAGTTCTATTTCTAGTCCTATCATGTCTAGCAGACAAAAAATTTATCTTTACTTTTTGTGAATTCTACTCCAGTTCTCCTGGGATTGTACTGAAGTCTAAAAGAGCTTACATTGTGTTAAGGTATGCGTGGGAAGCCAGTCTGCTCCTTGGCCAGTGGACCACTCAGAACAATGCTAGAAGCCCTGTCTCTCACAGCCTCTCCCAACTGAGAGAACATTGCTTATTTGCTGTGTTAGGGACCACATGGCTCTCTCTGTTGCTTCTGAGTCCCACTTTGGCGGTAAGTCCATCCCAAATTCCTCCATTTCTTTTGCTCTTCACTAAAGGGAACATGCTGTTAATATTTTTATTTTTTTTTAATGTTTATTTCTGAGAAAGAGAGAGACAAAGTGTGATCTGGGGAAGGGCAGAGAGAGAAAGAGACACAGAATCTGAAGCAGGCTCCAGGCTCTGAGTTGTCAGCGCAGACCCTGATGTGGAATTTGGACTTAGAAACTGCGAGATCATGACCGGAGCCGAAGTCAGACGCTTAATTCACTGAGCCACCCAGGTGCCCCCGTGCTGCTAATATTGAATGGGACAGTATGGGGAAGCCCCATACTCTTCTTGTTATTCCCAAACGTTTTATTTATGCCCTGATCTTTTAAGTTCTCCTCAAGTGCTTCAACCTTGTGGAAGTACATTTCTGGTACTTCCATTGCTATAATCCAGTCTTGCCTCTTTGAGATCACATCCAATGTCACTATTGATGGTATAAGAGAACTCCAACTAGCAAAGGCAGGATTTGGTTTGTTGGCTCAAATAACTGGAAAAGGTGCTTGGTTGGCTTACCAGACCAAAAGAAGAACCAGAGGAACTAGTTAGTGACTTAGGGAATCAAACTGGGGACTCAACTTGAATTTTCTCTCTTTCCATTTCCATTTCTGCTTGGCATTTTCTTACTTTCCAATAACAAGGAAAATGGCCCTATGGTAATCCCAAATCTATAACATAGCAGCATAGTAAACCCAGTGGAGGAAGGATCACTTCTTCCCTCCAGGACCTATATATTAACCTCATAATAAAAACAATATAATTATCTTCCCAGCTTGGATCAAGGGTCTATCTTTTGTTGCTAAGCGGATGATGTACTATGATATGTTAGGCCAGGTCAAATACTGACTCCATGTTCAGGGACAGCACTTGGGGAGGAATAAAGGCAGTGTCACTTAAGATCTCTTGCTAGTCTGATAAAAAAATCACCTACTGCGTCAGTTCACTGCATTTCTCTAGATGGATCTGTAGTGTTCACTCATCTTTCGGGGTTGAATTATATCAAGAAATGGATTATTTTCTTCTTCACCGTTTGGATTTCTTCTCATTTTATTCACTAAGTCAGTGCCCCCTCCTCTGTGCTTACCCCAGTAATAGTACTTAGCACACCTACTGTTCGTCTTCCTTTTTTGAGAGGATGAACAAATGTGCTCAGAGCGTGAGTAATTTGCTATGTTCAACAGTGTTTCTCTTCTACTTAAGCTAATATGTAAAACACAGAAAACACTCACTGAATACTCGCTAAAGGGAAGAAGGGCGGTGCACTTCCATGATGCAAAATAGAAACACAGACAGAGGGCATATAACTCAGATTGAAGCAGGGGAAAACGTTTGTAGGCACCAATGATGCCGAATACTGAATAAATAGGAGTAAAGAAAGTGAAACGGGACCCTCTAGGCAGTGGGAAGTCCTGGAGCCCGTGATGTGCTGAGTTGGTTCACAGAAGCTTGCAAGACCCATCGTACACATCTCTTCCTCACTCCATAAGCAGTGACTTATCGGTAGCTTGAAACAAGTCATAGTGGGGGGTATTTACCACAGAAATCAGAAATCTTAAACACTGAAATCTTAGACACTTTCCTTCGAAAAGGAAAGCACATGACATGACTTGCTCGATATCTGCTGGCGAGAGCCCTTCCACAGCGGTTTTGCATGGCAAAACTGGCAGAGGGTGACAATAAACACTCACCCTGCATTGAGTGCGTGCAGTTCTAGGGAAGTTATTCCCTGTCCTATCAAATCAGTCTCAGCCAATTGCTTAGCCTAGAACTAGGCCAGGCCCAACCTAAACTTGATTCCATCGGGACCAGGTGTGGTCCCAACAGCAGCCCCACTTTACATCTATTATAGTTGCTCATATGCCCCACAGAATACAAGTCTGTTTCCTCCTGCCTCCTGGCACACCAGCCTCCTGAAGTGTTGACATCGGCAAGCTTCCAACAAAAAAGGTTGCCAACTCTAGTTGTATTTGTCTTTTCTGTCTAGATTATTTCAGGTGTGGTCTTGTCTAATGGTAGAGACTTGACCTAAGTGGGCTTTTTGCATTTCTTTGAAATCTAGGAATATATAGAGAGAGGAAAGTTTATTGAAGAAAGACACACACAGATACATATATACATACAGAGATTGGAAGGGAAAAGTTTTCTTTTGGGGTGGTTGAGATGGACGCTTTGTTTTTTCTTTCCAAATTTTTATTTAAATTCTAGTTATTTAACAGATAGGGTAATATTGGTGTAGGAGTAGAATTTAGTGGTTCCTCACTTACATACAACAGCCGGTGCTCATCCCAACATGTGCCCTCTTTAATGCCCATCTCCCACCCACCGCCCCTCCAGCAACCGTCAGTTTGTTCTGTATAGTTAAGAGCCTCTTATGGTTTGCCTCCCTCTCTCTTTTTTTCCCCCCTTGAGATAGACACTTATAAAAGGGTGGCATCGCACATGCAAGCTGGATGAAATGAGGAAGTACATTGGAGCACCCCCCTTTCAAAGTTACTTGGTTGTTATTCATTTATGATTTTGCTTTAATGAAAGCATGAGGTGTTCTCAGTGGACAGACTTTTGCAAATTTCTTTCTTGACATCACAGCAAAGTGCCTTCTTCCTTTTCCCTTAGCTTCTCATCCCTGGAATCAGTCCACAGAGTCTTAGTTCCCTGAATCTGACCTTCTCTTCCCTTGGGGTCTCTGGCCTTTCTACTGCCCCATGTGGGAAATACTGTGTGTTTAAAATGATTGCTCTACCTGTTTAAAATTCTTATAGTTTACAAAGAAAGTTTATAACAGAACCAGGGATTAGAATTAGCATTGCTATCACTAGTTACCATCATGGAAAAGTGGTCACAGAACAACCTAGTGAGAATAAATTCTAAAAATGGATTTTTCTTCTTCTGTCTTATGAAATTAAGTCATCCGTGAAAAAGTTGTCCTGGGCAAATTTGGGTAAATCAAAATGTAAGTATCGTTCACATTAATAGTATACAATTACTTCAAGAATTAACAAAGCGAGCTTACGATTTCCAATGTTTGTATTGAAATCTAACAGGATCGATTCCATTTTTCACTCAAAAACCCTTCTGCCCTCTAATCTGCAGGGGAGAGGTCTACTTAGTGTGTTGGATGGGTGACTCTCTTTGGCTTCCTGCCAAGTGGAGTACATGTACATTGCTGCCTTTGCCTTTGGACTTGTCCACTGACATGTGTTGGTTAATAGGTTGTTCATAGGTATGAAACCAGCAGGAGCTGGAAATGTGCTAGTGTTTGGACTTGCTCTCTTACACTTCTGCCATCACCATGAGAAGATAAACCTAGATACCCTGCTGGTTCCCAGAAGGATAAGAAACATGTAAGGTAGACCTGGATTCATCTTGCCATTTGGAGCTAAGCCCAGTCTACCCCAGCCTAGATCGGGCACAGACACATGAATAAGAACAAACGATTTTTGTTTTAAACCACAGAGTCTCGGGGCGCCTGGGTGGCTCAGTCGGTTAAGCATCTGACTTCAGCTCAGGTCATGATCTCATGGTCTGTGAGTTTGAGCCCCGCGTCGGGCTCTGTGCTGACAGTTAGAGCCTGGAGCCTGTTTCCGATTCTGTGTCTCCCTCTCTCTCTGACCCTCCCCAGTTCATGCTCTGTCTCTCTCTGTCTCAAAAATAAATAAACGTTAAAAAAAAAAAAATTTAAACCACAGAGTCTGGAGTGCCTTTGTTACTCAGCATTATTGTGTTAATTGTTGACTGACCGAAACAATAAAGACAAAATAAATCAATAAAAATGAGGCAAACACTCCACCAGGCCATTGCTGGGATGACCTAGACAATGACAGGTTTCTTGAGAAGAAAACCTGATCCAACAATCACCAATTTTAAACATACAAAAATGTCTTCATGCCTTCCTGGTGGCTCCCATTTCGTCATGCTCAGCTCATTCCCTGTAAGTTGAAGGGACAGTTTGAAAGCAAACTTTTGAAAAGTCAGATTCTTTAAATCTGAATGGTTATGTTTCATAGTGTGCCTGGAAATCACAGAAAAATGTTATGAGCGATTATTTCTGAATGGTGGTATTATGAATATTTCTGCCTTATTTAAACACTTTTTAATAACATAGCTTATTGGCATAATTTCAAAACATATTGTTTTATTTTTAAGGGAACAAATTTAGCCTCGTTTCAAATTACAGGTTTTGAAACAATCACTTGCTTCTCAGAGGGAGTTTCGAAACTAACAACAACAAAAAAAGGGGAAAAGCAAACATTGCTACACTTCAATAAGTGGGGTCTTTATTTTACTTTATTTTTCTCAATTCTAAAAGAAAATGTTTCTTTTTAAAACAAACTTCTCCAGGAAAACCCAATTTTCTAGGGATGCATCTAGATATTGTTTACCTGAATTCGGTAGATAGGCTCTGTCATCGAGGTGTGTCTTACCAGGGTTCAGGAAGAAGACTTTCCCTTCCATACCTTCCACACCCTCCATCCAGTGGCATCGTAGAGATGTGATTATCCACCTCGTGGGTACTGATAGGGGTCACCGGTGATCTCAGGCACAACACTACCAAAGGGTGGACTCTGCACCAGGGGTCACAGAGGGGTAAGTTCAGCCAACTGTCCTTAGGCAACTAGTCTGCTAATGCAAGTGAAGGCCGAGCCTGCCGGCTCAGCTTCCACTTCCTGGGTCCCCAGCGACCCCTCTGCCCCTTTGCAGGTCTTTGCTGTAACATTCCTCTTTCCCATCAGGGTGACTCTATAGGAATGGCTCTCTCTTTTTAGGTTTTTTTTTTTTTTAATTTATTTTTGAGACAGAGGCAGAATGCGAGTGGGGATGGCCAGAGTGAGAGGGAGACACAGAATCGGAAGCAGGCTCCAGCTGTCGGCATAGAGCCCGATGCAGGGCTCAGACTCACAAACGGCAAGACCATGAGCTGAGCTGAAGTCGGGCGCTTAACCAACTGAGCCACCCAGGTGCCCCATCTCTCTTTTTAGGTCTTAACACTTCTTTCCACTTTCATTATCTTCCCTTCTCTTTCTTCCAGTTTGAACCCAAAGTATTTTGGGTTTTGTTTTTGTTTTAACGAGAAGTTGGGGTAAGTTCTGCTCTGTCTCTAAATATCTTGTTAAGCCCAGAATCCTCTCCATCCAGAATCCTTCTCTAGCAGGAAACTACCCCGAGTGCTTCTGACTTAGGAAACCAAAGCCAGGAAAACATTTTTCTCTGCTTTATCTTTTCACGTCCCTCCCCAGCAGCAAGGAGCACACAGAGGTCTAGAAAGTACTCGAAAGGGTTGGGTGGGAAGGAGAGAAAAAAAAGTAAAATGAAATAATGGTAATAGAGATAGAGAGGTAGATAGATAGAGATGTATGTTTAATAAACTAATGGACGTGGCAGGACCTCATAATTACTACTTTTCTGTACTAGCTTTTAAAAGACAGCACCGAGCTTTTTTCTTCCATAAAGGTCTTCCATCCACTAGTCTGCTATTTCCTCAGCTGGCAAAGACCAAGGGATTGCTGGAATTAACTATTTTGGAAAACATGCAGCCAACAAGTTCCACCAAGTTTCACACCCTTCCTTTCCCCGCAGCCTTAACTGATCAAAGCCTCCGCCCTCCTGCATGCTATCGTTTCTTCGTGACTCACTGGGTTTTCTTCCCACATCCTTCCTCCACAGCAACTCTTCTTTCTCCGACAGGTTTTCTCAGAGGCCCCTCTACCCCGTCTGTGATGAAGAAATCCTGCTCTCTGTTGTTTCCCCACTCAAAATCCCTTCTTCTTCCTTATCTTAACGCCAACCCAGCTTTCCTGGAAAGGCACCACAAGCCTTCTGCAGCACCTGGAATCTCCTTTTCCCTTCCCTACCGCTTTCAGATCCACACTGTCTCACGCCCATCCAGAAAGTCCAGTTTCTTCGATGGGCTCTGTCTTGTCATATAATGTAACTTTAACTTTTTGTAAGAAGTTACTGTGGTGTGCCAGACACTGAGTGAGGAAAAAGAGCATCTCATGATGCCCTACTCATTCCACAATCAGGAATTCTTGTTCTATAAATGTAAGATGTATCTACACTCAGGCTTTTCTCACATTCCCCACACCACACATTTCTCTTTCTCAGCACCAGTTTTTAAGAAATAATCATTCCCCGCCCCCCCGAATATTATTTGCCCTTCATGGGCTATCCCGTTTACCATCTGAAAGTATGATTAAAATAGTTATATTTATGGGGGTGCCTGGATGGCTCAGTCAGTTGGGCGACTGACTGGCTCAGGTCATGATCTCATGGTTTGCGGGTTTGAATCCTGAGTCAGGTTCTGTGCTGACAGCTCAGAGTCTGGAGCCTGCTTGGGATTCTGTGTCTCCCTCCCTCTCTGCCCCTCCCCTGCCTGCACTCTGTCCCTTTCTCTTGAA
This sequence comes from Panthera pardus, assembly GCF_024362965.1. Lineage (NCBI taxonomy): Eukaryota > Metazoa > Chordata > Mammalia > Carnivora > Felidae > Panthera > Panthera pardus. Next base: position 37,178,432 of record NW_026526765.1, on the reverse strand, counting down.
AATAAGTAAACCTTAAAAATTTTTTTAAATTATATTTATAAATACTTTTATTTTGGCTGGTTTGTTTGCTGAAGGAGGAGTTAACAGTCATTGTGTCTAAGTGTTCAGAAACTACCAAAGAAAATATTTTCTTAGTTTGAGTGTAGCTAGGGCTCCCCATCTAAATATAATATAATATAATATAATATAATATAATATAATATAATATATATAATATATAATATATTTTATAAAGAAAGGTGTCAACCAAATAACTATCATACAGTCAATACAGCTAACCAAGTTAACTAGCACAAGACTACATGGATGGTGAGACTATAATGATTTTTTGAAAGAGATGGTCTCTGGAATTAAGTAACTCAAAGAGAAGCCCGAGTGTAACGCGAATATGCATATTCATAAGCAGGGAACAGAGACCAAAAATAAAACCCTTCACTTCTTACACTTACACTTGGGGGAGTGAAGTTGCAGAGATTTCTTTGGAGACGAAACAGAATCGCTTCTACATCAAGTGCAAAGCTCCACGTGTTCAAGGAGGACACACGACATCAGCTTTGAAGAGCTTTGAACTAATTCCCAAGAAGCTTATCAGGTGTCCATTTACTACATTTCAACAGTCAAATTATATTGACATTTGTGAGTTAAATCTCTCCATATACATTTGGTAATATCTTTAATTCCTATCCATCTAATGATGGTTTACTCGGTTGTCAAACTCTAGGTTGACAATTATTTTCTCTCCCAACTTAGAAGATACTATTCCTCTATTGCCTGTTCTTACTAACTAAACCCTACCCTTTAGCATCCGATCTCTTTTTGAGAACATTTAGAGCTTCATCTTACAGACTTCAGTAATTCTTTGGTATTTTATTTGTCTCTTTTACAGTCAAAACTGCTAATTCTTTTCTCTGGAAGGTTAAACGCTTCCTCTTGAAAAAGTTTAATAATTTTTTTCCCAGTGTATGTCATAGGGTTTTTGTACTATATTCGGTTCTTTGTTGTCTGATTACTCTTTATCCTTTTGAGATGATTAGTTCTGATAAATCTCTTTCTTCAAAATTTGTCTCAATTCTTTGGCTCTTTGCTTTTTGGCTTACAATCAGAGATCAATTTCCGATTTGTTTTGTCTTGGGGAAGCTCAATGGAAATTTTACCAAGCCGAATAGGATATTAATTAAAAACATAAGCCTTCCGAAACCCTAATATAGAGGCTCTGACCCAAAGACACTTTTAGTAGTTGATGTGGCTATTCGTTTTTTAAAACCAGCTATTTTTCTTTTGAATTGCATTACCTTTAATTCCGTAAATTGAATGTTATATCGCACCAGGCAAACTGCTGTGAATAATTATAATACTCACTGCTGAGTGATGTGACTTCTTCCTCAAAGCTAGGTGGTTTAGGGAAATTGCATGATTAGGTCCCTAGGTATCTTGGCTTATTCAGGGAGGCATGTGGGCCCTCCAGGGAGCTAATGTGTCTTTAATTATTTACAGGCTCACATGAGACCCCTTATAGATACAGGCACATTAGCTCAGTAGCTAAGTAACAGTGACATGAAACATGTCAGATACAGAAGAAAGAACTAGTAGAAGCTAATGCAAACACGGGTGCTACCATCTCTCAGTAACACCCTGTTGTTCTCTCTGTCGGTTGGTCGATAATTGTAGACCATTGTGTGTGTGTGCAATTACCCATGTTAGGTACATTCTGAAATATAGGGGCCTTTTAAGTTTCTGTACAGGATCCTGAGAAACAAATTGCATCTCGAATATATTTTTATATCTTGTAGTTGACCAGATTTAAGGGAAAGCATTTGTTTGTTTCAAAGTAGTGTTTAAAATGATAGAAGATGACCATGTGAAGACACAGACCCATAAAGGGAGAAGAAGGCCATGTGATGACAGGGCCAGAGATGAGAGTGGAGTATCTTTAGTTAAGGAACTTAAAGGATTGCCACCAAACACCAGAAGGTGAAAGACATGAGGATTCTCCCCCATGGGTTTCAGAGGGGGTATGGCCATGCTCACATCTTGATATCAGACTTCTGTCCTCCAGAACTATCAGAAATAAATTTCTATTATTTTAAGCCATAAACAAACAAAATTATGAAAAAAATAAACAAAATCATGAAGATATTAATTCATCCAGAATGCAAAATATTTTTTTATTTATTTCCAGAGAAAGAGAGAGCAGAGAGGGACAGACAGAGAGAGAGACAGAAAGAATCCCAAGCAGGCTCCGCACTGTCAACACACAGCCCAGTATGGGGCTTGATCTCATGATCATGAGATCATGACCTGCGCCAAAATCAAGAGTCAGTTGCTTAACTGACTGAGCCACCCAGGCGTCCCTTTTTTTTCACTCTTTGGGAAAAACAGTATAATGTGAAGCCCTCCAAACTATATGTAGGAGTGTGTGTGCATGTGCATGTTAAATATAAATATAAATATAAATATAAATATAAATATAAATATAAATATAAATATAAATATCTTATATCTCATACAAAATATACACATATATAGACCAACAAGCAGAATATGCTAAACATAGGGGTCTGGAAATTGTTTAATGTAAATTTGGACTAGGGCATAAAAGTACATGTGAGATTCAAAACTATCCAGTTGCAAGCAGCCTCATTTTGTTCAGATCAACAAAACTTGGGGGCTCTAGGCTCTGCTCCTCTGATTTTCGTTAGAGCAGTATCCTAATGGCAAAGTTTGCTGAAATGGAAATATATGTGGTGGACATCGTTGGAAATATATACAGTGGCCTCCCAAGCATTCAATATGCTCCTTCCCCCATGCACACACTCCTAACCAGACGATGAATTTTTCAGCCACGGCAACATCTGAGTGGGATGACACCCGTGCTGAATTCTTGGTCATGACAATTGGCACAGGAAGGGGCATGTGCTTTCAGCTCATCGAATCAGAAAGGAGCACAGTTTTTTTCATTCAGTGATTGAGGGGGAAATAGCTTCTCTCCAAACATATCAGAGGAAGCATGAGGTAGTTACCCGGTGATGATATGGAATTTCAATCAATAAATAAGATGGGTACTAATAAGGTAGAGTGGAGATACAGAAAGGACAAGAAGCATTTATTTTGTGTCATCACTAAACTTTGGCATTAAATTAGTAAGAGTTTTTACTATTTTCCAAATTCTCTTTATTATATGAGCCAGTTTGAATTATGCCTTTGTTCCTTCTGACCAAATTATCAGAATACATTAGCACTAAAATGTTAGATCATAATTGATCTATATTAGTATTTGCCATTGTCTAGCAGTGCACTCGCATGCTAACTTAGTAAATAAAATAGTCCATGTTCAAATACATTTGGAAAATACCGAGGTTTATATTTCACATTTTCAAGGATTTGCAACATAGTCAACATTTTAACAAGTGAAAAAAGTCTAGAGTAAAAATTCTAGTACAAAAATCCATAATGAGAATGTTAATTTATTATTTGTGTTTTATCTAAAGTATTTTCTACTTACTTAAAAGCCTAAGTTTCATCCACTTACATTTTTAAGACCAAACAGGCTTAGATATTTTTGGTCTCTCCTCAGTTCAACTTGCTGATTTCTGCTCATTCTACCTTCTGTGACATAGGTTGTATTTTAACTTAAAAAGACAAATGTCAGAGCATCTGTTACATTTGTAGATCTTGGACTTCTAAAAATATAAACCACAGTCACCTAATATTTCTGACTTCAACAGTAAATAAGTTGATCAGAAATATCACGGTGTTTGTGGTACTGTTGAAAGGCTGTACAACCAGACTCAAAGCTAACGAGCCACAAAACATGCCCCAACCATGCTGTAGAACTTGACCAGAGTTCTACTGGCACACCTCTAGGAACTCATGCTGCAGTTCACAGACACCACGATTGTACCTGTTGCTCAATCCCAGGCCACCTGTTTAACCACCCTTCCCGCTCGCTCCCACTGTGCGCTATACAACAGATGCTTTAGCAGCTGCTGCATTGCCTCCACTAGAAACAGAGAAAGCTTAACTAAAGCTGTTTCTTTTTTATGAATTCCTGTGTCAAAATTCAGCGCAGGCAAACAGATTGGCAGAAGTTAAATCATATGCTGCTACCCTAGCTGCAAAGGAGGCTGGGAAAGCGAGGATTTGACATTTCAGCTTCTAAAGCAAGAGGTGGTCTCTTGCTCCCATCAAGACTGAGAGGCTAAGGAATTTCTACAATAGCTACAAATAATACAACAGCTTCAAATAATAAGAACATACATGTTTTCAATCCAAGTGTCCACTGATAGATGAATGGACAAAGAAGATGTGGTCTATTCAACGGAGTATTACTCAGCCATTAAAAAATGAGATCTTGTCATTTGCGACAATATCGATGGACCTAGAAGGTATTCTGCTAAGTGAAATAAGTCAGGCAAAGACAAATGCTATATAATTTCACTTATATGAGGAATCTAAAAAACAGCAGCAAAAACCAGACAAACAAACAAAAAACCCAGACTCTTAGACACAAAGAACAAACTAGTGGTTTCCAGAGAAAAAGTGGGTGGGGGGATGGATGAAATAGATAAAGGGGGTTAAGAGGTACAAACTTCTAGTTATAAAATAAATAAGTCAGAGATGAGAAGGACAGCATAGGGAATATAGTCAATAATATTTTAATAATGTTGCAAGATGACAGATGGTGACTATACCTCACATGGTGAACATTGAGTAATGTGTAGGATTGTCGAATTAATATGTAGTACACCTATAATGAATATAACATTGTATGTCAATTATACTTTAATAATAATAAATTAAAACTTCATGCTTTGTTCATCAACATAAACTTTTCTCTTTTTTAGACACTAAAACTCATGCTTCATACTAAGAGATGCGACTATTTTTTCACCAACTGAATATTTAGCTACACTCTCTTCAACAAGGGAACAAACGAAAAATCTCATCAGTCACAGCAACTATTCCAAATCCAAGAATTCTGGGTGATGTCCATTCCTCTTCTAAGCCAATCACTATACTATCTTGATATTTTGTCATACGTGGTTTTAAAAATAAGCTAACCACCCCCAAAATATCCTACGCAAAAAAGAGGGAGAAAGAGAGAAGAAAGAAGAGGGAAATTTTGTTAAGATATATAAATATAAAATACGTATAAAATAGAAATATACCAGACAACGCAAGAAATGTGGGTGGATGTTAAGGCCTTTGTTTCTGTGGATGATCATCAGGTCATTATTGGCAGCTGTGACCGTGTGCCCTCTGCCAACATCTCTATAGTCAGAGTTTTCCACTGTAGAGTGACCAATTTTCATTCTTTTCCTTTTCTCTCTTTTTTTTTTTTTTAAAGAAGAGACTCCTTTTTTTTTTTTTTTTTAAGTTTTATTTATTTTGAGAGAGAGAGAACCAGCAGGGGAGGGGCGGGGAGAGAGAGAGAGAGAGAGAGAGAGAGAGAGAGAGAGAGAGAGAAAATCCCAAGCAGGCTCCACATGGTTAGCACAGAGCCTGACACAGGGCTCCATCCTAAGACCCATGAGATCATGACCTAAGACAAGATCAAAGTCCAACAGTTAATCGACTGAGCCACCCAGATGCCCGCAAATCTTCATTCTTAACATAAATATCCTTTATAATCTACTTGCATGAGTTTGCTGTGGGCATTTGTTTTAACAAAATTGATACACTTTATTCTTTACAGCTGTTTTAGGTTTATAGAAAAGTTGAGTAGAACGCACAGAATTTCTGTATATTCTCTTTCTGTTCATCTCCCTCAATCCCCAGTTTCTGTTATTTTTAGCATCTTGTGCTGGTATGGCACATTTGTTAAAACTGATGAACCAATATTGATACGTTATTATCAACTAAAGTTCCTACTTTACATTAAGCTTCCCTCTTTGTGTTGTGTAGATCCGTGGGTTTTGCCAAACATCTAATATCATGCATCTACCATTACAACGTCATGCAGAATAGTTTCAGTGCCCTAAAATCTCCTCTGTTCTGCTTATCTTTCCCCCTCCCCAAACTCCTGGCAACCACTAATACTTTTACTTGACTCTGTGGTTTCCAGAATGTCATATAGTTGGAATATTACAGTATATAAGCTTTTCAAACTGGCCTCTTTCACTCAGTAAAATGCATTTGTTTCCTTCAAGAATTTTTTGTGGCTTGATAGCTCATTTTATAGAAATCACTGAATAATATTCCATTGTGTGTTTGGACCACTGTTTATTTATGCATTCACTAATGAAAGGACATCTTGGTTGCTTCCAAGTTTCGACCATTAGGTCTTCATTGATTTTTCTCGTAGGACTTGGCAGAATTAGGAGCTATCCAAGGAGATCCCCTGTGTTCTTCTTTTTTTTCTTATGTTTATCTATTTTGAGAGAGAGAGAGAACCCCAAGCCGGCTCCACACTTTCAGCGCAGAGCCTGATGCAGGGCTGGATCTCACAAACCATGAGATCATGACGTGAGCTGAAACCAAGAATCAGTGGTTTAACAGAATGAGCCACCTTGGCACCATCCTGCCTCTGTGTTCTTTTAATTTTTCTCAGAAATTGCCATTTCAATTCCCTTCTAGAGTCAAATTTTATTCCCCAGCCAACAATATAACTGCCTCTTAAACTTTTGATTGTTTGTCCAGAAGCATGAAGAACCCTAAAAGGCTTTCATCCTCAAATTCAAAGGAATCTTGCTGTGTATTTTCCCTCAGGTACTAATTCAGTAAAGCCTAAAATCTCAGGAGTAAGAGACAAAAGTTTTTAAAGGATTGGTAATTGTAATGGTGAAAGGCGTCACTCTGACATCCAGAACACAAATCAAAGATTCTTGTATTTGCTCTATGGGGAACCCACATAAGCTCATACTTGATCACTAGTTTAGAACACACACCACATCCTCTAACATCAGCCCAACTTTTCAAGCCATTGTCTCTCAGCTGGAATTAGAATTGAGTTTTTAACAGAATATTCACCAGACAGTGGTAAGAGTTATTTTGGGGTCATAGGATAAATGGTGAGACCGGCATGTTCAATGCATATCTACTATTTTGTTATAGAGTTCCTTGCATACAAGCAGTGTAGAAACACAGACTGTGGCAGCATTTAAGGCATTTAATATGCCCATGGGGGGTGGTGGTCAGAGAAGCATGGTGTTTAGATAAAGACGATGTAATCTCAGAAGAGTTATCTATTCCAGTTATGAAACTCCCTGTTGCCACCGTGACAGAGGAATTAAATATTATCAATGATCCTGCCAAAAGGTAAGTAGTTTGTTTGCCCAAGATACACTGTTGAGTGCTTAGCCTTGCTCACTATTGCTTGCATGTTGGACATGTAATAGTCTTGCCAGATAAATTGGCTTTGGTGAGGGACAAGGTATGTTGTTGAGCCTATGAATGTTTTCTGTTGCCTTTGTTGCTAAGCTTTCTTTGGCTAAGGTTGCTTTGTTCATAAGCTTTCTGAACAAGCAATGTGCCTGGTGAAAGAGGTTGTTTCACACCTACATATCTGATTGATAATCTTCTTGACAGTTTGGTAAGCATTCATATTAAGCATAAATGTTCTCATACTCTAGCTCATTCTCAGTGGTTCATCCACATATTTCTTCCCTCAAATTCATTACTACCAGTCCTCCCATCTTGTTCCTTCCAAGTCCCTAATCATTTAGCTAAATTATTAGCTACCATGCATAAATCAATAACTCATCTTGCAGGAATAGTGGACAACCAAATATATAGCTTGAAGTATCTCTTAAGATTACACTCAAGTGGGCTATAATGCCTAAGCTGTCAACTTTGGGCTGGCACTGATATATTGAGCAGTGCTTCTATAAAACAGGCTCAATTTTTCCCTCATTCATGAGCTGGACATAGAGAACTTCCCGTGAAGACAGAGATGAGGATCAAGGAGGGGCAGCAGCTCAGAGAATAAGTTCATGCAGCTTTCTGTGCCTTTAGGAGCTGCTTTGGCTCAAGTCCATCTATATTATTCCTAGTTAATACTAGTTAACTGGGTAGCACTAATTTCATGACAAGCAGTTCATGTTGTCATGTTTTGTTCCATTGATAAGACTTCAGTCTCTATAGTGGCCCAGGATCAAATCAAGAGTTATTTCTTTAAAAAATAAAAAAATAACATATATGTTATTTATAACATATATATGTTATTTTTTTATTTTTTGTATATATAGTTATATATATGTTATTTTGCCATGTTATTTTATATATATATATGTATATATATATATGTATACATATATATATATATATGTATACATATACATATATATATATACATGTTATTTTGCCAAAAAAAGAAGCATTTTACTACAAGCTTTTATGAACTTCTATAGAGCACTCTAGACCATTAGCATAAAGGAAATATTTTTTTATGTTTCTAACAAAGTATGTTAGGAGATTATACTATGCAAGCAAAGGCAACCATAGGGAATTAAATCAATGGGAGTGTCAATAAAAACATCATAATAGAAATCAACAGAATGCAATTATAATGCAAAAGAGATAGGCTACTCAGCATGAAGCTAAGAACGAGAAAGAACTTTTGAAAAATAAAGACAAATCCATACATTATCATATATAACTAATTATGTTAGATCACGCCAGTTAGGTTGTGCTTGGTTGAAACCAGTAAAAAACCTTATTAACAGAGCAACATTTAATTTTTACTTAACAGGAATTCTTAAGGTAGCTGGTCCCCAGGGTTGGTTTGGTGGCCCAGTGGGATCTTAAAAAACTAGTTTCTTTCCATCCTTTAACTGACTTCTTCAGAATATTGAATTTCTTCATCAGGCTTGTCCCCTCACATTTGGTTTTTTTTTAATTTTTTTCAACGTTTTTTATTTACTTTTTGGACAGAGAGAGACAGAGCATGAACGGGGGAGGGTCAGAGAGAGAGGAAGACACAGAATCGGAAACAGGCTCCAGGCTCCGAGCCATCAGCCCAGAGCCTGACGCGGGGCTCGAACTCACGGACCGCGAGATCGTGACCTGGCTGAAGTCGGACGCTTAACCGACTGCGCCACCCAGGCGCCCCCCCTCACATTTGTAAACAGTGGCTGCAGCTCTAGATAGCCTATATTTATTTGAAGTTTCCAAAATAGGAAGGTAGAGAAAGGAGGAAAAGATAACTCCCACCCTCTTTTTTAAAAATTAAGGGTAAAATCTTTCCAAGAATCCTCAAAATATTCCCTCTTACACCCCAGAGGTCAAAAATACATCACAAATTTGCCTCTAAAATAATAACATGCAAAGGAGAAATGATATTACATATTATCTCAAAATCCTTCATGATTCATCATTTGAGACCAAAGTCCTAAACAATAACAGGATCCGTTATGAAGGAGAAAAGAGAAATAGCTGTTGGATATGCAGTAAGAGATTTTGCCTCAATTGTATTTTTTGGTTTTTTAGTGGATACAACTTTCCTTATAAGCATCTGAGAATGCAGGGAGTCAACCTGTCCTCTAGCTCTGGAATCTGGTTAATGATTTTGATGTTACAATATGAAACAATTTCACCAGTATCTTTTCTAAAAATTGGACTGATGGAAGATAAATTCATCTTTAATAGATAGGTACTGTGAGCTAATCTATTACTTGTCTCCAGATCTTACTGAGACGGGCAAGAGGAAAGCATGAACTGGTCAGGAAATTGAGTATACAAGAGAAAGTTAAAGAGGTCATGAGAAACACCCCTGCTCACCTCTGCTCTTATAATAATAACCACACACACAAACCAGAACAGCACATGAAGAAGAAATAGTAGGAGATTATAGAACACTGTAAAAAAGTCATTTTCATTATTATTTCCCAGTCAAAATTCTAACATTCTGTGAGTGACCTTGTATTACTCAGGGTTCTCTAGAGAAACAGAACTGATGACATATGTAAGATATACATATAATGGCTCACATGATTATGAAGGCTGGCAAATCCCAAGATCTGCAGAATGAGTCCACAAGCTGGGAGACTCAATGGTGTAGTTTCCGTTGGAAGGTCGGCAGGCTCAAGAACCAAAAAGAGCTGATGTTTCAGTTCAAGGTTGAAAGCAGAAGAAAAGCTGATCCTCTCTTACTTGGAGGAGGGTCTGTTTTTTTGTTCCATTCAGGCCTTCAACAGATTAGATGAGGCTTCATGTTTGGGAAGACCATTTGCTTTACTTGATCTACCAATTTGAATCTAATCTCATCCAAAAACACTCTCATAGAAACAGCCAGAGCAATGTCTCACCAAATATTTGGGCACCCTGTAGTCCCATCAAGTTACACATCAAATAAGCCATCACAGACCTGGTAAATATTCAAAAAATATTGATTCCTATGAACTTTGAAATAATTAGTGTAATTGCATGGAAGGTTACTGGACCCACACACGTTCTTAAATTTGTTTTCTGTTATGGTGTCTGGTTTGTGAAAAGAACAAAAAAACACCATGGTTCTTTGGCAGTTTGTCCATCTTCCACTCTACTCGTTGGCATATGAGTTAATGTATGTTTACCGTAACATAAAAAGAAGATTCAGAGTTAAAGAAATCTAAATGGGTCAAATTAGTAAAAACTAGACCCAAGCATGGGTCTTCATTCAGCAATGTTACCAGAAAGGTAGACCGTGATTATGGGGTGAATCCAAACACGAGTGGAGGTTGTTCAAAAGCTAAGGGAATCCTTACAATTTAGATACTGTTCCTGTAGGTAGCAGACTAAATCCTACTGGTGTATTGTTCTCTTCATACGCTATTTACATTCCCTGAATATCTCATAGGTCTTAGGAGCAGTCACTTTTTTTTTTTTTAGAGAGTTCACGTGTTTAATTTTTTTTTATCAATGTTTTTATTTATTTTTGAAGGAGAGAGAGAGACAGACAGAGCATGAATGGGGGAGGAACAGAGAGAGGGAGAAACAGAATTCAAAGCAGGCTCCAGGCTCCAAGCTGTCAGCACAGAGTCCGATGCGGGGCACAAACCCACGAACTGTGAGATCATGACCTGAGCCGAAGTCGGACGCTTAACCGACTGAGCCACCCAGGCGCCACGGAGCAGTCACTTTTTAACTATAAACTATATATCATATTGTTATTGTGTGGTGATAACCCTGACTCATCAAGTATTCATTATGTTCTGTGTACTCTGCTTATTTGTCACTGAAGTTTAATACAAAGTTATGGAAATAAAAATGCATCTTGCTTAAAGTACTTAGCTCTTCAGGCAATTTGGGTTTCTAGATCTGTCCATTCTTTCATTATCACACACAATTTGTTTACTTATCAATTATTTTGTTTCTAATTAAAGAGAAGTCCTGGAATTTATAAATATAATAGAATACGGATGCTCCTAATTTGTGTACTATTGAAGCAGGATTACTAGTTAGAACTGTCATCTTCTTTCATTTCATTTAATTTGCTATGGAAAAACACATGGTTTGTATAATGATTGGCTTTGGTCACTAAGCACATTTCATCCAAGAGCATTTAAATATTATCTAAACTGTCTTAAGTACTTTCTGTAGTGCAAGAGGAAAGTAACTTCAGTTTGAAAATATAAAATCTCAGGATCAAAAAGTTAAGTATACTTTCCAGACTCTCATTTTCTAAAGTTAATAGGAAAAAAAAAATGCTGATCAGAAAAAGAGATGTTATTGATTGTTAATAAAGTGGAAGTTTTTAGATATTGTTAATCAGATTTTAAAATCACTTAAGCAAAAAGAAAAAAGAAGCAAAAAGAAAAGCATTGTAAATAGTATTTGATAAAACTTCTGAAATAAAATCACAGTGGGTCTTTTAAATTTTTTTAGAACTGGGAGGCTTGACTTTTTGAATGCTAACTGCTCTGTACAATGTTTACAAGAAAGCAACGTGGTGGGGTGAAAGAAGCTAGGTGGCATCTTTTTTATTTCTGTAAGTTTATTGTTTCCTCCCTTCTTTTCAGAGAGAAGAGAGAAGAAGCCTGCATCCAACTGTTGAAGCCGTTTCCTTTGGCAAATGTAACTGCATCACAGGCACATCTTAAATTAAAAATCTTGGTCTCAGTCTCTGTCGTCTCTATTTTTAATTGGGACTGAATAACCCATTTCACCACTGAAAATAATAGCCAGTATCTGCTCCTTCTCATTAAGAAAGGTGGTGCTTTTACTTGATTAACTAATTTTGTCACATACAACTTATATGAAGGAAGGAGAAGATATGATATAGAAGATTTGATATAATCATTTGTTTCCAAGATTAGTGCAGTTTGTTTGTTTGTTTGTTTGTTTGTTTTTGCTGAATAAGGACAAGTAAGGGCTACAGTTGTTGCTTGGAGAAATGAATTAGAGGGTAAAATGCTTGAAGAAGTTATATTACTGAAAAAAAAATTGAATGAGAATAAGGAAGACCAATTTGAAAGAAGGAATGAGTCAGTTGGATATGGACAGTTACATCTTTGATGAGATTTCCTAGGTATTGACATACCGGTAGCAGGAAATAAGAAGAATTGGAGAAAAGGTCAATTTGAATCCTTAAAGTGTTGTGGGAGGTTGTGAGTAAGAAATAATATATCACAAAATCTGAAACTAGAATTTTTATTTACCTTATGAAAGAAAAAGGAGAGAGCAGCAGACCAGAAGCAATAGGAAATGGAAGAAATGTTTATCTGCAAATATTAAAACTAGAGGAAATTCTGCAGAGTTGTTCAAAGGAAGATTTATGGAAACTTAGATTTACAGAGAAAATTTCCCAAATGAAGATATTATTTCTGATCAATCATTCATAATTAATATATATTTTAACAGATTTTACAGGATATAAATATAAGGGAGAATAATCTAATAGAAAACATACGTATAAGGCATGTATAATTTGCTTAGGAAATAATTTTGGACGAAGAAAGTAGTGATTTAGCGTTTGCATTAACATAGAAAACAGTAAGAAAAAATCTTTATGTTGTGTTTGAAAGTGGATGATAAAGTAAGTGCTGAGTAATTTAGTAATCAAATAAATACAAATTGAAATAATAAGATGCCTGCTAAAGTCCTTGTCAGATTTATAGGTATAAAAATAATGATAGTTTTTCTTGGTAAGAGTGCAGTGAAATGGGCACTTTCACATGAGCTTATCAGAGTATAAACTGGTACTGTAATTTCTGGGATGTAATTTGGAAATAGGTATCTCAAACATCAAAACTGTTCATGTGCCATGATTCACTAATTACTCCCTAGGAAATAATCATAAATGCTATAGGGAGTGATATTTATTGCAACATTATTTAAAATGGAGAGTTGAGTACAACCTTCACTTCCACAGCACAAAGGGAAGAGGGGCACATTAGTTAAATACATACCAAAAAGATCTAACAAAATGCTGGGCAGACATTTAAAAGCACAGCTCTAAAAAAATATGAATGACAATAAAAATTATTTTACATAATGTTTTCAAGGTGCAGGGGATTTTTTTTCTGTACCACAATCCTACAAATACCAGGTAAAATGCACATGCCATTTTTAAAAGTGTATTGATAACTTGCCAAGGTATTAAGGTGTACCTTATAGGAAGATCATGAGGAGAATACATGAATCCAGAGAGGTATGAAAGCACCATCACCAGAGACTTCCATGAAACAGTGTTGTCCTTAAAACCCTGACTTTCCATTTTTATGGTTATCAAGATATGGGAAAGTGGGAGACAAAGCTTAGAGCCTGCGCAGGGTAGCAGTCTTATAGAGAAACCTATTTAAAGCCAGAATCTAAAGGACTATATTTTCAGTGAAAGAATGAAGTAGAAAAAATAAGTGCCCCTCAGAAGGGCATTAGGAAATATTTCTGCCCCAAACTTGGTGCAAGGTTGAGGGGGCGGAAATCATAAGTACATCTTCACATGAATTTGTAGTTTAAATTCTCATGATCTCCGTGATTCAAAAAAAAAAAAAAAAAAAAAAAATTCAACTGAAATGTATTTTATAATTGTCCCTGTTTGGTATTATTTCTAAGAACTTAGCCAAAACAAAAGCAAAATATCTTTGGAGAAATCCATGTATTCCAGGTCTCAGAGAATTACTACACCCAAAATTCCATTAAATATAGAATGAAACATAAACTATCACAAAACTCATGAGGAAGCAAGCCTGGGTGGCTCAGTCAGTTCAGCGTCAGAATCTTGATTTAGGCTGTCATAATCTCTTGGTGTGTGGATTCGAGCCCTGCATTGGGCTCTGTGCTGACAGTCTGAAGCCTGCTTGGGATTCTCTCTCTCCCTCTCTCTCTGCTCCTTCCCTGCTCATACTCTCTCTCTCTCTCTCTCTCTCTCTCTCTCTCAAAAATAAATAAACTTAAAAAAGAAAAAACTCATAAGGAAATAGGCATCCTGAGCAGAAACATATAAAGGAACTCTACTCAGATTTCAGATATTAGGATTATTATGTAACCATAAAACCCACATTTAATATGTTTAAAGAAATCAATGAAATGTGTCGGTAACAGAAGTTAGAAACAGTATATATATCATGTATTAAGCAAGTTTGGAACTGTATTTAAGAGAACTTTTAGAAATAAAAAATATAATGAACATCAAAACCTTAATGGAGAGGTTAAGTACTAGATTAGATAGAGCCAAAGATAAAATAATGAATTGGAAGTTAGATATGAGGAAATTATCCTGAATACAGCACAGGGAGGGGAAACGGATATGTGAAGTAGAGATTAAGAACTAAATAGAGGCAATATCTGATAAGATGTACAAAAGAAAAATAAAGAAAATTAGGAAAGTTTATAGTCAAGGAAATAATATCTAAGGACTTTTCATAGTCCAAATTTATTAATGTTCAAGATGAAATAAAGCACTTGAAAATTTTTCTTACCAGTAAAGATATTTGATTTAGAAGTTAAAAATTCTTCTCACAAAAAGAGAGCCATAAGGCCCAGACATATTTACTTATGAGCTCTACAAATGTCAATGGAATGTATTATTCTTGTCATACGAAAACTATACCAGAATGGGAAAAGAAGGAACTCTTTTTAGTTAATTTTATGAGGTCCCTATAATCTTGATACCAACATTATACAATAAGTGTACAATAAAGAGAAATTATAACCAATCTCCCTCATGAATCTAATGGTAAAAATTCTAAATTAGAACTCAGCAAATTTTCTTTCTTATAGTGACCTAGAAAATTCATAGTGTAGTATGAAAACTTGGTCTATGTAGGATTTTTAACAATAGAAAAAACCTATAGATGTAATTTATCACATTAACAAGTTAAAGAAGGAAAAGCAAATCATTATCCCCGGAAATGCTGAAAGTGAATTCAATAAAATTAAGTAATAAAGCTTAATAATTTTTTTCTCGCAAACTAGAAATGGAAGAGCTTTTAGCATCCACTTACAAATCAGAAATTTCTTGGGCTTTCAAGCAGAGGTGATTACAACAGGTAATTTGGTTACTCAGATTATGAAAGTCAAACCAGGCATTTTGAGTCAGCTACTGGGGACAGGAAGCCAGTCATGCCCCTAGGGCCAGAAGAGTAGTGGGAGAAGTGTTCTCAGACTCAAGAGACTGGAATCTCTGGCAGCCAGTAGAGCTAAGATCAGCATTGTCTAGGAGAGCAGGCTTCATGCAAGGAGAGGGTATCTGTCAGGAATTAGACCAGCAAAAGAGGGACAAGTTTTGCTGGAGACACCATAGGAGACAGGGAGATCATACCCTGCCTTTTCCCAGTACCTCCCACTGGCTAAACTAATGAAGAATTGGAGGTCAAATATACCTGCAAATGTTTTTTCCTTAAATACAGAATAGACCAGGTGAGTAGATTGGAAGGGGTCTGAGAACAAACCAGTTTAGGACCCATTAAGTGACTGAGAAGAGGAGGAAGAGAGGGGCTAGTCAAAGCAGATATATTATTGTTTCATTACTTATGTGTGTATCTTATCCGTATTTTATAAATATTAGTTTATATATATTCAGTATTCAATTACTTTTCAAAATAGAAGTATAAAAAACTTGCATATACTGTATAACCTCATTGTTTTACACATTTTTCCATACAATGTTCAAATACATAAATATGGAAGTATACATCAACTTTGGGAGAGAGAGAATATAAATATGAGAAGAAAAGTACCCCCAAATTATACTGATGTTCCAAGAATTGAATTTAAAAAGGAAGAAGCAAATTGCAAAAGAAATAATCAACCATCTTTAGAAATTATTCAAGACATGTTCTGTGATCATTCAAAATCCAACTGCTACAAGTCAGGGAAGCATAACTGAATTGTGGTTTAACTAAGAAAGGTTGTATGTTAGTAACTATATTTATTCTATCTCAAATGATGTCTTAGCAGAAGAGGGTTAATCTGCATGGAGTCTGGCTAGAATTGAGCTTCATGTTTGTCTTACACTATCAAATGTCTTACAGTTACAGCCAGTTCACAGGACTGAATCTCCGATTTTTTCCTTTGACATTAATAGGTGTCAATATCAATCAGAGAGACAAATTGAAAGGGAGTGGGTTAAGATTTTCATCGTGACCATTTCTGTCAGTGATTCTTGTTTCATTCTTTACTATTTTCTCTGCATTTCCAATGTTTCTTAATACATACAAACTACTTAAAAATGCAGAAACAGCAATGAGTAATGCATTAAAATACAATTAAAAAAAAAACAACAACACTGTGACCTTCACCATTACTTAGTCTACTCAGGCTGCTATAGCAAATCACTATACAGTGTGTGGTTTATAAACAGCAGAAATTTATTTCTCACCATTCTGGAGGCTAGGAAGTCCAAGATCAAGGTGCTGGTAGATGCGGTGTCTGGAGAGAGATTACTTCCTCAATCACAGATTGCTGTCTTTTCCCTGTGTCCTTACATGGTAGAAAAGGTGAGGGATGGCTGAGGTCTCTTTCCTATGGTCACTGGTTCCATTCCTGAGGGTTTGGTCCTCATGACCTAATCATCTCCCAATGTGCCACCTCCTTATACCATCACCTTGGGGGTTGGTATTTCAACAGACAAATTTTGGGGGATACAAACATTCAGACCAAAGCAGCCATGGTTATGAGCCAGTCATGAAAGGGAGAGATACAGGAAAAGAGGTGATCGATATCCCCATTTACCAAGAATTTTTGTTGCTATAATCAAGACAATATTGAGCATAGTAGAGCTGTAGAAAAGTCATATAGGAATTTATTTTTTAACAGTAAATTTCAATCTTGGTCTAGAAACCTGACTATTCTGATGAATAGGGTGAGAAGATGTAGTGTTCCTGGAAAGAATTAAAATCTTTCCATAGCCTGTCCTATTAAATACAGATACTCTACATCTTTGTGAGAAAACATCTTATACTTTTGACAGCTAATGTCTTAGCTAATTAGCTGAGAGCAAAGCCCTCAGAGACTGTGATGTAAGAAAAGTTCCTGGGTAGGGAAATGAGGAGAATTGATAAAAGAAGCTAAGAGAAGGCCATGGAAAATATATTTTCTAGTCTCATTTTTTTCCCCTAGGACTGTCCCGTATAGAGTTCTAGAAATGAACTCTAACACAGATATTTCCAAGCCAAAGTTCAAAGAAGAATATGTGTGTATATATATAATAGTTGTGGATTATTTCCTGTGGTCATTATCCCATGGTTAAGTTATCCCCTGGGAATCTCTCTGGGAAAGAGGGAAACTGCATTTGACAAGGCAGGACTTGAATTTTCTTAAGTATCTTGGCCCTATATGGTCATTCTCAACCTTGGCTGCACATTAGTATCACTTGGGAAAAATTTAAAGAATCTCAATGCCCAGGTCACACTTTAGACTTTGGGAGTGGTACAAGCATTATTATTTTTTAAAGCTCTCAAAAAAACCCCAAACCCAAAAAACCAAAACAAAACGCTCTGAGGCCTAAGAACCATTAATCTTTAGAACACTGGAATTCCTATGAAAAACATAGATGTTGTGAGTAGATTTGTTACAGCCATGTTATCACTCAGGGCAGATCAGCCTACAGAAATCTATCAGCTGTAAGGACCTGGATTAAATTTAAGAGACCTATCATTAACATAGAGTAATATTTGACCCTGCTTGACGGCCAGGATGTACGGGCACAACAGAATCACATTTGAAGCTCTAAAAAATTGCCCTGGCCCCACTTTGGCCCAGTTAAATCTGAATCACCACCTGATTGCGTCTAGAATAGTAGTATAAAGAAATAGTCATTCTGATATGTAGCAAGGGTTAAGAACTGGCATCTGAAAGAGGCATTATGTGAAACAGCTGTTCCAAACAGGCATTTCCCAGACTTTGAATTCGGAAGAAGAGACAAGGCAAAGCAACAAACAATTGAGCCAAAGGTATCAAAGAGCCATGAGATAAAACAGGCCATCAACCTAAATTAATTCAGCTATCTGGGTAATATCGGTTGGAGCAAAATTTCACTTAAACAAATTCCAGTTAGCCAAATAAAATGAAAATATTGAGTATCCTTTTATAGAATCCATATTGTGTTTTCTGAATGATTTGAGAGAGGCTGGAAGAATTAGATCTGAAGTACATCCATTTGCTCAATGGGCAAAGGTTTTGTTTTATTTTATTTACGTAATGTGAAATGTTTGGCCACCTGGAGTAGTGCCTGAAAGTGGATGTAAAATGGAAAATGTAGTCAGTGAGACTGATTAATAACCATGGGCAGAAAAATAGGCCAAGTGGAAAAACTTATTCATGTAATTGCTTCATTTTGCTGACTGCAAAAGGATTTGTTTTGGAAGTGATTTCAGCTATTTAACTCGGTAGATTGATAGATCATATGAAGGTCCTATAATTTGATATTTACACAATTTTGTTCATTACATGAAATTAGTTTGACCCAGAAGATGCATGCCACATTTTGTATCTACCTTATAAGATTTGTCTTGAGCAACTAGTTATTGTACAACATAAACAGTCTTTGTGAAAGGATGTTAGCAGAGCACTAAACTTTACGAAGTTAGCAGAGGATTTCATAAAAATTACAGACTTAGAATGATCAAATTTAAAAAAGACAAGCCTCGGTTTTCTTCATTTATACACAAAAGTGGGAAATGACAAAAATGGCTCATAATTTTATTTAGTTAATACCTCAGGCTGACATAAAAATATAATTCATGCACTTGGTAAAAGAAATCCAAGAATTGGGGCGCCTGGGTGGCTCAGTTGGTTAAGCGTCTGGCTTTGGCTCAGGTCATGATCTCACGGTTTATGAGTTCAAGCCCTGCATCAGGCTCTGTGCTGACAGCCTGGAGCCTGCTTCAGATTCTGTGTCTCCTTCTCTCTCTGCCCCTCCCCGGCTTGTGCTCTCTCTCTCTCTCAAAAATAAGTAAACATTAAAAAAAATTTTTTTAAATCCAAGAAAGAGAGAGAGAGCGCAAGAGAAGGGGAGGAGCAGAAAGATAGGGAGAGAGAGAAACGCACGTACAATCTGCACTGTCCACACAGAGACTGATGCAGGGATGATCCCACGAACCGTGAGATCACAATCTGAGCTGAAATCAAGAGTCTGACATTTAACCCACTGAGCCACCCAGGTGCCCTGAAATATAACTTACTCTTTTGGAATTATACAAAAGGATGTTCGGAATCTAGGCTTTACATTTTTTCCCCAGCTTTATTGAGATATAATTAACAAATAACATTATATAACTTTAAGGTATACAACATAATAATTTCATAGGCATATATATTATGAAAGCTTGGTTGAGTTCTTCAATTTATCTTCAAGATATTACTTTTAAAAACTGCACTGTATGAATGTTATAATTTATTTAAATAATCTTCTACCAGTAACATTAATAACATATCTTGGCTTCTGTACTTTTTCAAGATTATCTCTATGATAAATTCCTCAATGAAACTGCTGTGGAATGAATATACGAATAATATTTTTTGTTGTGACCAAATATGCTTCCAAAACAAGGCCCTAGTTTGTATTCCTGCCAATACCATGTCTATGGGATATGAGAATGTCTAATACTCACACACTTGCTAACAGTGAATATTGTTGCATTTTTTAAAGTTTAGCTCTTCTGATTGGACTGACTTTGACCATCTCTTATTTCTCTTGGCCATTTGTGTTTCCTTCTCTATCTATTCATCTCCCTTGTATATTTTTGGACTGGATTTCTTTTCTGTCTCAGAGACTGGAAAAAATTAAAATGATTGGCTATGGAGAAAACGAAGGAAAGAAACTCAAAAATACAGTTCTGTACAATATTTTGAAGGACAGTTAGTCCCAATATCTTGAAATTTAAATTGTTATAGATCTTTGATCTAGCAATTCTTTCTAGTAATTTTCCTACACAAATAACATAGAAAAAATTTTTGCAAAGATTACTTTTTAAAAAAACTTTTTTTGAATGTTTATTTATTTTTGACAGAGAGAGAGACAGAGAATGAGCAGGGGAGGGGCAGAGAGAGAGAGGGAGACATAGAATCTGAAGCAGGCTTCAGGCTCCGAGCTGTCAGCACAGAGCCTGACACGGGGCTTGAACCCACAGACCACTAGATCATGCCCTGAGCCCAAGTCGGACGTCCAAAAGACTGAGCCACCCAGGTGCCCCATCAAAGATTACTTTTATAATGTTTATTTGTAATAGGAAAATTATAAGCAACTTAAATTCCCCTCCTGAGGCCTCAGTGAATACATTATGGTATATTACATATATTTACAATGAAATGTACCTTGCTGTTTAAAAGAATAGATTAGGGGGGCACCTGGGTGGCTCAGTTGGTTGAGTGTCTGACTTCAGCTCAGGTCATGATCTCTTGGTTTGTGAGTTG
Source organism: Panthera pardus (assembly GCF_024362965.1). NCBI lineage: Eukaryota > Metazoa > Chordata > Mammalia > Carnivora > Felidae > Panthera > Panthera pardus. The sequence continues at coordinate 37,157,660 of NW_026526765.1, read as the reverse complement.
GAGCCCCGCGATGGGCTCTGTGCTGACAGCTCAGTGCTTAGGGCCTGCTTCAGATTCTGTGTCTCCCTCTCTCTGTGCTCCTCCCCTGCTCATGCTCTGTCTCTCTCTCTCTCCTTAAAAAAAAAAAAAAAAAAATTAAAATTAAAAAAATAATAGATTAGGGGTGCCTGGGTGGCCCAGTAGGTTAAGCATCCGACTCTCTGTTCATGAGTTCAAGCCCCAATTCAGACTCTGTGCTGATGGTGTGGAGCCTGCTTGGGATTCTCTCTTTCCCTCTCACTCTGCTCCTCCTCTGCTCTCTCTCTCTCTCTCTCCAAATAAAGGAATAGACATAAAAAAAAAAAAAAAAAAGAATAGGTTAGTTTATATTGTCAAGTGATGACATTTATTTTATGCTCTATACAATTAGAAAAATAGGTTATCCAAAATAATGTCTAGTATTTTTTTTTTGAAAAAATAATTTTATCTATTTTATCCAAATGTTTGGATATTTCACATCTGTATGTTAACAGTGATTGTCTCTGGGATGTAGGACAGCTGGTAATTTTTTTTTTCCCTTTTTCTTTGTACTTTTTAAAAATGATGAGTACATTTACTTTTATAATAAAAATAGTGGTTAAGTTTTTCCATTTTGAAAAATTAATTCTAATTGAAAAATATATCATTTTATTTGATACAACTGTACTTCTTATTCTTGGCACTTGTATAAGGTACGAGTGAAATCATACATTGTCAGATGTGTTTGGTTTCATGCTTGAAAATGAGTTTAGAGAGTACTACTACCCATGTTATGGGCTTGTCATCTGAGGCTTGGTATACAAGAAGGGTCACACCAGCTTTAAGGAGAATAGTTTGACTCTTTGCACTGTGTTCTCTAGTCCTTATCACATTATATACTAGTACCAGAATGCCATGACTATTTCCCAAACAATAAGAGAGAAAAAGATCAAGGAAACTGAGAAATAATGAAACTAGATTCAGTTAATACTCTGGGTTGTCAGCAGCCTTCACGAAAGATTTGTTTGTTGAAGACGTTGAACCCATTAGCTTAAACAGAGATTAACTGCTGGCTCTAACAGAGCATGGACAATTACGAGTTTATTGGGAATTAATTGAAAAGAATGCAATGTTGTGAAATGGGAGGAGATGATTTCAAGGAAATTATACCAAGTGCTTTGAACCAACCAAGGATAAACAAATGCAAACTACTATTCGATCAAGTTTATTATAAATTGATAAAAATGGCTCAGAGTGTGAGAACATAACATCAGAAAGAATTAGTGAATTTACAGAGACAAAGAGCAAAGATGTAAAAATAGTGAGTGAATGGGTGAACCAATAACATGGTTTCACAGGGGCTACCTATTCATTTATGAAGGCATTGTAATACTCAAAACATTGCCATCTCACCATTAAGAATTTAATTAACTCACCATTAAGGTTTATGTGCTTTCTTGTGTTTTGCTTCATTCTGTTTGGGTTTTGGTTTTTGTTTCTTTGATGCTGCCGATGTCACTGTAATATTGTTGCATATATAATTTAAAGAAAGTGTCAGTGCCAACTTAAGACAGCAGATGTCTTTTGTGTTGCCAGAAAAATATTTTAAGGTATTTCAAATGTGAATACATTGAGGTCATCAAGTTGACATCATTCCGCTTTGTTCTTTTTTTTTTTTTTTTTTTTTTTTTAATTTATTTTTGGGACAGAGAGAGACAGAGCATGAACGGGGGAGGGGCAGAGAGAGAGGGAGACACAGAACCGGAAACAGGCTCCAGGCTCCGAGCCATCAGCCCAGAGCCTGACGCGGGGCTCGAACTCACGGACCGCGAGATCGTGACCTGGCTGAAGTCGGACGCTTAACCGACTGCGCCACCCAGGCGCCCCCCGCTTTGTTCTTTAACCACGTTTCACTCAAGATCCTAGAGAGAAAAAGAGTGAAAGCATATCAGAAGGTGGTAAGCATCCTTGTAATACTAATACAATGTAATACAATGTCTATTAACTGCTCTCTAGGTGCCGGGAATCATGCTAACCACTTCAGCAGATGATACTCCTCAACATCGTCACATTATCCACATTATCACAATGCCTCAAGAAGTAGGAGTGGTGATTTAGTCCAATTTAGATATTGTAGGAACTAAAACTTAGAAAAGTTAAACAACTTACCCACATTTTCAATGTGGTAGATGGAAGAGCTAGGATTTATATAGGAATTTTCCAGCTCCACATCCAGTGCTGTGTTCGCTTAGGAATTCTGATGTATAATTTACCAGGACTCTTGGTTATTCGATTCTTGACATTGATTGTAGTTATACATATTTTCAGCATTTGAATATTAAAGGAATAACGTTGATGTTTAATTTCAGTATTATCAAGGAATTTCAAATTGAAAGGGAAACTATGTTTTTTTTAATTCCATTAGATTATATTAAAAAAATTCAGTGCTGGTGAGGATTCAGGGATACGAACATTATACATTGTTGGTGGAAATGTGAATTGAAAACTTTTTGTAAAGTCATCTGGTAGTAATTATTATTATTATTTTTAAAGACAAAAAACATGTTGACTTCGCAGTTCCATTTTTGGGACTTGAGCCTATGGAGATTAAAGAACCAGTGTGAAAGAATACATCTTCTGGAAAGTTAGAATGTTTATTGCTGCTTTTTTTATGGCAGCAAAATATATGGGATCACGGTAAATTTCCATCAATAGGAGAATGATTACATTACTTGTAGAATTTAGTTATATGCACATATATACATTCATATACCCATACACATATACACACATATACATTATTTATATCTACATGTAAAAATTACACAGGTATGCAACAATTGTAACTTTTTGTTTCTTCACCTGGGGGAACATTCTTATGGCATAATATGTAAAGCAATTTGTTTATATCAGTTGAAGTGGCAAAGTCAAATTACATTTATAAAATTCATCACAGTTTTTATGAAGGGCAAAGATTTAACCATAAATTCCTTGAAAATTGCTAAATTCCTTGAAAATTGTTAACAAACCATGGTGAACAACTCTGCACAGCCTATTTTTATGACCCCGGAGACACTGGTTCCAATTTATCCTCCATTATACCACTGATAGGGTCAGCCTGTGTTGAGGCGATTAAAGAACTCACGACCATTCATCCTTATTTTCACACCACTAGGTAACAAAGGTTGGAAAGTAAAGGATTCTTTTACTCTGGAGTTCTTTTTTTTTCTCTTTCAAGTTTTTATTTAAATACCAGTTAGTTAACATACAGTGTAACATTAGTTTCAGGTGTGGAATCTAGGGATTTATCATTTACATTCATCACCCAGTGCTCATCCCAAGTACAGTCCTTCCTCCCCACCACCTATTGAACCCATCCCCCTGCCCACCTCCCCTCCAGTAACCCTCAGTTTATTCTACTCTGAAATTCTTAATAAAATTTCAAGGAAGCAGGAATGACAAATTATACTGTATTCATGTATTTATGTCTTGCTAGGAGAAATGGAAGAAATTCAAAAACATTAGAATTCTTAGATAGCAAGGACAGAAAACAATGAGCCTGGAATGGTCTGGAGCTTGGGGACTGAGCTGCAGAAAACCCATACCTAAGCCTCAATAATCTAGATGTTCTGATTTGGGGCCTCCACGTCCAAGACTCCTGTTGGGAATTTATCGTCAGGCCACAATTCTTTGACTTTGTTGGGTAATATTAGGAGAGACATTCTTTCTTGAGTGAAAGTGTTGGGGAATCTAGCAGAGATAGTCTTTCATACCTTTTGTTAATCTTTTTTTTTTTTTAAGTTTATTCATTTTTTAGAGACAAAGAGAGACAGAGCATGAGTCGGGGAGGGGCGGAGAGAGAGTGGGACAATCTGAAGGAGACTCCAGGCTCTGAGCTCTTAGCACAGACTCGAACTTATGGATCACGAGATCATGACCTGAGCTGAAGTTGGATGCCCACTGACTGAGCCACCCAGGACTTTTCTAATCTTTATTTTGGTCTGCTTACATCCAAAATTTTAATAACTTCCAGCATCCTCCTTGTTTTTAATTTTTGCTCAAAATTTTTGTGCTCATTGGAATGGAGAGCCTCTGAGCCTCTGATCTTCCTTTGAGATCTGGGTCGGTAAATTTTGCATTCTATGCTTCCTTCTGACATATGAATTAGATTTTAAAGCTTTTTGTGGGTGTGAAACAAAATACAATTTTCCCCCATTCTTACGAAGAAAGATTAATTAGCCTTTATAGCGGTTTGTCTGTTTTTAAGTGTTACTACTCTTCATTTCTTTTTCCCCCTCTCAGGAAATTTTGGCAGATTAATTGGGCACAGAAATTGGTCGTTTAGCAAACATTCTAGAACATTGGACTCAGAATGGTCCCTAGTCCAGCTTTACCAGCATTACCTGGGAACTTAGAAATGCAACTTCCCAGACCTTTCCTACTGAAGCACATACTGCCCAGCAAGGGCCAAGAAATGTGCATTTTAATAAGCCTTCCAGGTGATTCTAATGCTCTTGCAATTCAAATTACTGTTGTAGCAACAGCTAAGGAAGGCAGAGAGAGAGAGAGAGCGAGAGAGAGAGAGAGAGAGAGAGAGAGAGAGAGAGAGAGAATCCCAAGCAGGCTCCGTGCCCAGTGCAGAGCCTGGCTCGATGGGGGGTTTGACAGGGGTGGGGAGCTCCTCGGAAAGCTTGATCCCATGACCCTGGGATGACCCCGGATGACCTGAGCCAAAACCAAGTGTCAGATGCTTAATCAACTAAGCCACCCAGGCACCCTGGAGAGTTCTAACTTTTGAGAGGGTTTTGCTTAATTTGCCTAAACCAAACATTAGTGAGCCTAAATACAATTTGTAGTGGAAATTGTTGCTTTTGATTAATCTGGAGTTGCATGCCCGTCTGAAAACTCTAGAATTTCAAGTGTGCAAATTTTTCTCTCCTCACACAAAAAATACAAAAACCAAAAAACCCAAAAACCAGGAAAATCTCACAGTTATATAAAAAGTGAGTCACAAGAAGATGCAAGAAATGTTCTGTATGCCAACTATAAGGTATTACTTAACCTCAATAATTATGTCCCTAACTTGACCCACAATCTGACTGGATGAGGACTATAAATAAACAACGCATAAAAGCATATAATAAAATAAGGAGAAAATCATCGCTGGCCCAGAATTTAATAATGACCTCCTGTTGTATGACATAAATATTTTTTGAACAAATTCTTATATATATTTTACTATGTCTAGAGAAAATATAAGAAGTGAGTTAAACAAGTCTTGAATTTAATAGAGCTGTTTTCATTTGCTTACTTACATAAACACAGGTGATTTGCTGAACTGAATTCAGAAGAACAAAAATTTTGAGGTTTAATTCCGAGTTGAATTAATGAATTTGGTTGCTACGCTAAAGGATAAGAAACAAGGGAAGGCAGGTGCCTGAGAAGAGCTACAAAATTCTAAGGACTTTGTTTTTATTTTATTTTATTTTATTTTATTTTATTTTATTTTATTTTAAAGTTTGTTTATTTATTTTGAGAGACAGAGACAGAGAGTGTGCCTATCAAGGAGTGGCAGAGAGGGAGACGGAGAATCCCAAGCAGGATCCACACCATCAGTGCAGAGCCCAATGCAGGGCTCGATCTCACAAGCCTGAGATCATGACCTAAGCCAAAATCACGAGTTGGACACTCAACCAACTGAGCCACCCAGGCATCCCATGCCTTTGTTACTTTAAAACAAAATTTGAAAGATTTTTCTATTTGATTAAAATAAAGTTCAGTAAGATTCCTAATAAGGGAAAATCCTTGGATAAATGTATATGGTGTAATAATTTTGGTTTAAATAAATTATGTTTTCTTCAAGACTTTATCACAATGTTAGAATTAATGTAAGCATATTTTTTTTTCTAATTTATAAAATACCCTAATTAATCAGTGCTCTCAAAGTGTCCCACACTGGCTTTATGGTTCAATTAAATTGAATTATAATAACTACTGTCTTTTAAGAGATTTTGTTCCTGTAACTTGAGACAGGGCTACAAATCATTATACTGTGTAGGTAAAATCACTCTTACCTTGTTGGGGAACAACTTTTCAAATTTAATATTTGACAAAATTTTCATATAAATTTTTGTTTCTATGTAATATGTCAGCTTACATGGAATTTTGTTATACTAGTTAACTTTGAGAACTTTGATAAATATTATACTGAGATCATTAATAAATAATCTCTGTATATGCAAGCAAAACCTTTAACATCCATGCCCCTTATTTTTATACATTATAGAATGACTATCAGATAAGAAAATGAACAGTATGTACAAATACCTTTAGCACCTATTATTACATATGTTCATTCTTTAATTCTTTAAGAATTTAAGTCCGTGTGAATGTATGGAAAAGTGCATGCAAGATCTTAATATGTTCTGTTTATCAGGGCAAAATGGGAGTAATTTTTTCTAAAAGCAAAATTGTTATTGTTGTGCCAGACTATGCAATTAGACTTTAGAATACAAATTTAGGGAGTGCCAGGGTGGCTCAGTCTGTTAAGCGTCCGATGTTGGCTCAGGTCATGATCTCACAGTTCATGAGTTCAAGCCCTGCATCGGGCTCTGCACTGGCAGCCCAAAGCCTGCTTGGGATTCCGTCCCTCTCTCTCCCTCTCTCTGCCCCTCCCCCACTTTCTCTCTTTCACTCTCTAAATAAATAAATAAATAAATAAGAATACAGATTTGGGGGGTGTGTAATAATTATAGAACATCTGAGGGAGATAAACTTTACTTACTATAGTTTATAATACCTGTAAAAAAATGGGTTTAAATGAACAATAAAATATTTATAATTTTCCCGGTAAGTTGATCCAATATTAATGAGTTTATGTATAAAACATAAAAAAGGCTTTTGAACCTTTTACTGCAATTTCTTATATAGATCTAAAAAAGCAATAGTTTTGGGTTTTCTTTTTGATAAAATGATAAATCAACCTTTATATACCAGCCTGCTGTTAGTAAAAGTAGTAAAAAATTATTCTCTTCCAGATAGTGAAGGATTTTCATTTAGTCATGGTACTTATGATGTTTTTGCTTTTGCTATAAATTTGAATAACTCTTTAATCAAGTATTCTACACTTTTAATAATCATTTTATCTTATTGTATCTGATGATCAGGGTTTCTTATTGCTATGCTTGTTTTATGCTTCTATCATCCATTGCCCTTAGGGACTTATAACTTATGTTCATATTTCTATCCTATGATACTTCTTTTGAAATCTATTATTTTTCCTCCAGGTTTAGAATTTTTTGGAGTTTATTTATTTATTTATTTTTGAGAGAGTAAGCATGAGAGGGGGAACGGAAGAGAGAGAGGGAGAGAGAGAATCAGAAACAGGCTCCATGCACTGTCAGTGTAGAGCCCAATGTGGGGCTTGACCCCACAAACCATGAGATCATGACTGGAGCTGAAACCAAGAGTTTGTCGCTTAACCAACTGAGCCAGTCAGGTGCCCCATTTTTTCCTTAGGTTTAGAGTCTTAGCAAGCCTGAGTCAAGACAGTTATGGCTTCTTGACCAACTAGAAATCTAATTACTTTTTCAGAACACTAGAGCAATTAGACAGTTTGAAATCATAAATATGCTTAACATGCACCATGTACTTTGTTTTCTAGTGTTTTTTTACAGTGTCCTGCCAGATTAGAAATAGTCCTTCTGGAGTCAATTCTTTCACACGCATAGCAGTGTTGCCATCTGAGGGAATAGGGATTATCCTCTAAATCCTTTCAAGAAATGTTAAATGTTAAATATGCATTTTTGTGGTAAAATAGTCAGGTTTCTGTATAAGAGTGAGATAGAGAATGGTGAACCAGCTTTAAACATCAACATGACCATCCTCTCTAATATCATTTTTAGTCATTCTAAAGAGGAGTTTAGAAAGCCTTAATTATAGGTAAATAGAGTATTGCACTTAATATAAATATAGAAAAATTTCCTGTATCCACTATACAAGTAACTACTAACTTCTAGATTGGTTTGTCATCATATAGATTATTTTCCACCATTAAATAGAAAATAAACATTTTAAAGTCAGAATATTATGTCCTGGGTTCTGAAAGACATCAACAAAAATACCTCTGGGTTGACAGGTTTATAACTGATATGGAAATTTAAAATTTTGAGATTAATATACCAAAGGTATAAATTAGTTACAATGGTCAAACATATAAATTTACTGTTAATAAAAACTTCTTTTTAATGGAAGATAACAGTTTTTAAATATTTATTTATTTATTTGGAAAGAGTGAGGGAGAGAGAGAATCCCAAGCAGGCCCCAGGCTGTCAGTACAGAACTCAACATGGGGGCTCAATCGCATGAATGGTGAGATCATGACCTGAGCCAAAACAAACAGTCAACACTTAACCGACTGAGCCACCCAGATGCCCTTAAAAACTTTTACTTTAAATGAGAGTATAGTTATTTGTATTGCTTCAATAAGAATCTGTCCTCTTTTCTACCATCATATGATGGGAAAAATAAAATTTTAACATAATCAGGCTGCAAATTACACTCAAGTAGATGAGACAAATTCAGTAATAAAAACAACTCTTTGTTTTGCATATAGAGTGATGCCTATAGCATGCTTCCGGAAACTCACCTGGTACTTGCCCTGATGGACTAGGGAATCTCAGCTCTATAGGTGGGAAAGAATGTTACTTTTTGGCAGGGTGTGGATTCTGAGAAATCTGAGTATCTTTTGAGAAAAGGGCAGCCTTACAATTACAGGTACTGTTAATCGGGTGGAGGTGAACTGGGTGGTATAGTCTGCTCTCAACTGAGCTAATAAACACATAGAAATAAATTAAAACCAGAAAGACTTTATAAACCTACAACCAGAAGTGAAATCTTGGGTCTTAGTATCGTATTGTTTCATTAAGAAAAATTACAAGGAGGTAATTATATGTGAATCAACATTTCTCATTATATTTACACAAATAAAATGGGTCAAAGTAAAATATGAAATCAATAATAACAACTGAGAAAATTGCTAAGCAAATGTAGGCAGACAAATGTGTCCTATGGGGGGCAGGGAATCATGACCACAGGAAGGACTGCAAAAACAGAAAGTGACACCTGGCACTGTCAGCAGTGTAAGCATGTGCCCCATGTCTCACCACTAACGAAAGAAAAAAAAATCCCTCAACATTCCACTCTTACATAAATAAAAACTAAAAGAATCTCTCTGCCTAGTTCTGTCCTCCAAATGAAACCTTGAGTATTCCCTGCAAGTTGCTAACTCCTAAGTGAAAATGACTTTATCCTTGACGTTCGCAATGCTGTTGTCTGAAGATAGGTTATGAACTTGGTGAATATGGTAACCACGATAAAATTGCTGTCTTCTACCATGAACAGACTGATGAGAACTTGAGCTTTCATAATACTGTTTGTTTGTTTAAAAATACTTGTCCTATTTTTTAATTTGTTGGGCCTGTTCTTCTGAAGTCTGACTTCCTCACATTTCTTTGGGAGTAAATGCTGCCTTCTATTTTTTTCCTACAGACTTTTGTTTCTGAGCCTTCCTTTCATGTTCCACACACACAAGTCAGCAGGTGATGGAACCTGCAGCTAAATTTGGGGTTTTATGCTTCACTGTTCCCTTTCAGTGGAAAAGAATATTTTTGTTCTAGCTTTCTTTACAAAAGACCTGAAATTCACCCTGAACCAATACATGCCCTTTATATTTACCTTTGGCAAGGATTTAAATATTTCTAGCTCAGTGTTTTAAGACTCAATATTAGTTTACCCTACTGCTAATCTTGACTTAAGCTATGTTCTTGTGTTGTCTTATGCTCATATAATTGATCCAGTGATTTAGTAATAGCCTTAAGTTCTCAACAACTTAGGCGATGTGTTAGTCTTGTTATCTCTCTCTTTCTCTTTTTTTAATGTTTATTTCCTTTTGAGAGAGAGGGAGAGAGACAGAGTGCAAGCAGGGGAGGAGCAGAGTGAGAGATGGAGACACAGAATCTGAAGCAGACTCCGGGCTCTGAGCTGTCAGCACACAGCCCAACGCAGGGCTTGAACTCACAAGCCATGAGATCATGTCCTGAGTCAAAGTCAGACACTCAACTGACCGAGCCACCCAGGCACCCCTCGTCTTGCTATCTCTGAGCCATTTTCCCTCAATAGTCTTGCACTGCACCCCTGACTGCCCTTCCTCTATTTACTGACACAATTCTCCAAGCTGATTTGTCCATTCATTCAAATACCTAGTTTTAGGACCAGCACTGGCAGCTTGTCTGGGCTCACACTGGTTTTTTGGTTGTTACCATCTTCAGATCCTGAAAACATCATCTAGACTGTACATCACCTCCAGCCAGGCCTGCTTCCCCAGGGCCTACCTTAAAAGAGCAGATTTCCTTTCAAGTTCCATCTTCTCTCATCTGTTCCAATTCATGATAGTTAGAGATGCCATGCACTAATATATGACAAATGGTAATTTAGCAGAAAAAAATGTTATTTCAGGATGAGTTCAAGGAAAGCTTTTTGGTGGAGAGTCAGCTAAGAGCAGTTCTGATGATGGATAGTCCCGAGAGCATATGGATGGTGGAATGATGAGGTGGAAAATGAAGTAGATGCGTATGGACTTTCCACGTAGGAACCGTGTGAGCAAAAACACAAAGATGGGAAATGAGATGACTTTGACAAGGCCAGGCAGACAACTGAGATTATTTGGACCATCAGCGTTGGAAGCAGCTGGGCCTATGGGAATCAGTGGTCAATGCATCGAGCACGAGCACTGTTGGGAAATGTGACACAGGCTGGGTGACTTCTGTAGAGGGTGATCATTCCACAGGGGGAGTGGCTTTTTGGTTATAAACATGCTTGAAGTTTACTGAATGTTAAGGGCACCTTTCAGTTAAAACCTTACTGAAATTAAAAATAAAAAAAAACACCTTATTGAAAGTATGTTGACCTTTGATGACCCTCAGAGAGCACCAGCTAGATTGATGGTACAAGAATGTGAGAGGGCACTAGAGCAAATCTGTGCACGAATCCCTGCCATGTCATTTATCTATGGCTTCAGCTATATCCAGTGATTTGTTTGTTTTGACTGTGGTCAAAACTCCAGGTACAACACTATTGAAACAATAAATCCAGTTATAATAAATGACAGAGGGCATTCAAGCAGAGGCAAGAAGCAAAATCTTCTAAAAGTGTAAAGGTAAACTATATTAGGTCTTGCCCTTCCAACAAACTTCTCCAATATTTTCATGCTATAGCCCTGTCTGACTTCCTTCCAGCTTGATAGGACTCTTCGATTTGCTGATTTCCTCAATGGTGATTACCTGATTCTCTATTTTCCAAGTTAATGCATCCTGTTCATTGAGAAATGGCATTTTTAGACTACTACTAATATTTATATATAAAAAAGCTGGGTTTTTATCAAATAAAAGATTAAAATCAGGAATGATAAACAACAGAGAAATTAGAGTTTCTCTACCTGGAGATTAGTTACATACAGTATTAGAGAGGGCTGAAAGATAACAACCATCTCACAAAAGAATATAAAAATAGTTGGTGACTAGGAATCATAAGACTACTAATGAATTCAGGGTTTTGGCTGTTTTTATCCTCACCTGAAAAGAGTCTTTTAAAAAAAAAGTATTTTGATTTACATCGCAGGAAAAAAGATTAGAGAAAAACATTAGAGAAAGCTGATGGCAGTCATTTCAAGTTTCAATTTCTATTTTCTTAAATTAACCATCCTTTTTGTAAACAACTTTTTAATGTCTTTGTAAAAGCATTTTTAATCCTATAGGTTTAACTATTGTATCTAGTAAATAGCCATTTCCACTGGGGAAGGATTAGGGTCTCATAAATGAGAATCAATATTTCATTTGAATAATGTCTCCAAAAAAATCCCAACTGTCAAAATAAAGGAGAGATTAAAGCCGTGATAATAACTTAGAAGACAGAGTGAGGCAGATGTGTGAACTAAGGGAAATGACTCAACACATTCAACAACATAAAATCGTGGCCTCAATTCATTCTGACAGCTGTTGTGCTACCTGCCTGCTGCCCAAGTCAAGTCAGTACATAAACAAAAGATACGAGGGGGACCAGGAGGATGCAAGGCCAAGTGCTTCCTGTGCTGTATCTTGGTCTCCATACTAGCTTATCAGTCACACTGCACTATGCAAGTTTTATTACTAAGGTTGATCTACTTTTAAGAAGCTGTGTGGTTTCAATGAAAAGAGCACTGAACTCTCAGCCAGAGACTTGAGTTCAAGCTCATTCAGGCTTTGTCACCAGCTTGTTAGGTGATTTTGAACAAATGGCTTAATTTCTCTCTTTCTTAACCACTTTCTTTGTAAAAAGTTCCCCGCTTTCCTTAAGGGGCTGTACTGAGGGTCAATATGCAGCAAGGTGAAGACAAAGTGGTCTCAATGATAAACTGTCTATCAGCAACTGGTTAATTTCTTAAATGGGTAGAACAAATTATGGAGATAGTTGGGCTGCGTGAGAAATTGTGCAAAGTGGGTACGCCACGAAAGTCCCATCAAGATCTTTCCTTTCTTCATTGATCTGCACATGCTAAGCGCCTCCGTACAAGGTGCTCCTTAGCAGGTGCCCGGGTGAAAACTGCTGTTCCTGCCTGTGTTGACTGGGGAGCAGAATGAAAGAGGTTTCTTTTCCTCCCATCCTTTTGGATGTATGCTATAGGCAAAAAACAAAAACAAAAAGCACTACCTGTTTGGAAGAAAAGGACATAACTAACTTCTAGAAAAAAGAATCACGTGTCGGCTAGAATGGGGCACCCCAGAGAAGGAAAAAAGAGATAACAAACAAACGAGATCAACCTGTGAAAAGGTTTAGAAAACCTTAGTGCTACAGAAAGGTTACATCTAAGAATATCTTTCTCAGTTGCTTTGCTTTTGGTGTTGAAGTGAACCTACTTCATCTGGATTGTTGTCTGAGTTCTTTTCAGGAGGTTCTTGGTGGGCTTGTTTGGGAGGAAGCAAACCCTTCTTTTATTCATCTATCTCTCCTCTACCACAAGTGATGTTTATTAAGATAAGATCTAAAAGGATATATATTATGCACATTTTTAATGCTTCTAGATAGGACTAAAGGCAAATATTACTACAATGATGGAGCACATAACAAAATTTGTTCTCCAGACAGTGAGAACTTATTTGAGAAAACACAGTGCAGGATTCTGTGCTCTTACCCAAGGGCCCAGAAGAGACATGTGAAGTCATGGGGCAGAAACATCCCAAGGTTGTGGCTGCTGTCATTAGAAATAGGTGGTCAGAAGTGCCTTTTAAACTACAGGCAAATGAAAAGATAGATGTGAAAGCCCATCGCAAGGACAAAAGTATTATGCAAATATAAAATATGACTGTTCAAACGGATGACGAATTGAGGTGTCATGAAAAGAATTCCAGTACTGGACCAGAAATCAGGAAGCATGAGCTTCTGGTTTCTCATCATTAAAATGAAGGAGTTGGATTTACAATCCCCCAGGGTCCCCTTGTGGGCTCTATGGGTTCTAAGTAACTGGTCATAACAAAATTGAGAGGGACATAATCAGGCCAGTCTGAAGCCAATAAATAAAATGGGAGTCTAAAGAAATAAATTGACTACTTCCTCTGCAACAGCTGTTAAAAGAAAAGGCCACATGAAACTATGTAGCAGAGTGAGTCAAGGCTCCAGAAATGAAACAGAAAACAAAGAAGGTGGGTTTCTGGTGATAGAGGTGACATGAAGAAAGACAGCATGGCTGCAAATGAAACAGTATGCACAGAGCAAAGAGCAACTAAACAATAGGCCGTTTTTAGTAAAGAAGTTTTGTCTAATGCCAACAGTTGAAAGGCAGAGAGAGAAAAGAAGTATATGGATGGATAATTCAATAGGGGAAAAGGGTCCAAGAAATAAGACTAACATTCCCCATGGAATGAACCATGAGTCCTGGAAGAATGAGGATCATAGGAGCCAGGCAATCACAATAGGGCCCGACACAAATGGAAGAAGCAGAACGAGAGAAATTGAACAGAGTGGAAATGGCTACTATTGTTGTTATGATTAATTATTATTATTACCTCAGTATTTCCCATGCTCCAAAATATCTTACATCTATTTACCTCTTGAGAACGTGGTGCTTTATATTGAGAGGAGAACATGAGAATTTCTAACGGGCATACTCTTAAGAGAAATATGAAGAGTTACCCGAGGATAATTACCCTGCACACAGCAATTATTCAAAGGAGATTTAAGTTGCATCCTGGGAAAAGAGAATAGAACCAGAAGTAAGTAAAACAACTTCTGAAGCCAAATAATATCGGACAACATGCTGGAATATAAAATGAAAGCCCACGTGCTTGTATATGTGTGCTAACAGTCTGGATTGTAGTAACAAAAAAGGAAAGACAAAAAAAAAAAAAAAAAAAAAGAAAAGCAAGAGGCAAGTTGATAACAAATTATAGTACATTTGTATAACACTGTGATGGCTATACTGTATTTTCAGAAATGTGATCTCAATTGAACTTTAAAACTCCCTTGTGATGGAAGATGGCACCTTTCCTGAAAATGTCAAAATTCATTTCTCAAAACTTGAAAAATTGGCAGCACGTAAAGGATGAACAAATTGCATTAGAAATAGGAATACATTTAAAATGTAAGACATACTTTTTAAATATTTTAAACTTTTCTTGTGCAACTAACACATCATTGTAGTAAAAAATTAGAAAATATTGAGAAGGAAAGATTAGTCATCTATAAACTCATCACCTTTTTATGGAAATTTTCAACATTTAAAAAATAGAGAGCATTAACATATCTCCTTGTTCCCATCATCGATGTGCAACAATCATCAACATTCTGTCAATCTTGCCACCTATTGCCACCCCCTCAGCTCAACACACAGTTTTGACAAGTGATACTGGAATATTTTAAATCAAATTTCACCCATCATAACATTTTACCAGAAAATACTTCGGTGCACATCTCTCACAGATAGGTTTTAAAAAAATACAGTGAGATATCATCTCACACCTGTCAGAATGGCTAAAATCAACAACACAAGAAACAACAAATGTTGGCAAGGATGTAGAGAAAAGGAACACTTACGCCCTATTGGTGGGAATGCAAACTGGTGCGGCCACTCTGGAAAACAATATGGAGGTTCCTCAAAAAGTTAAAAATAGAACTATCCTATGATCCAGCAATGGCACTACAGTAGGATATTTACCCAAAGAATAAAAAAAAAAAACAAAAAAACAAAAAAACCTTTTTCAAAGGGATACATGAACCCCTTATTTTATAGCAGCATTATTTACAATAGCCAAATTATGGAAGCAGCCAAATTATGGAAGATTTTAAAGTGTCTATTGATTGATGAATGGATAAAGGAGATGTGATATATATGCATATATGTGTATGTATATACATGTATGTGTGTCTGTATATATATATACACACACATATATGTGATGGAATATTATTCAGCCATAAAAAAGAATGAAATGTTGCTATTTGCAATGACATGGATGGAGCTAGGGAGCATAATGCCAAGCAAAATAGTCAGAGAAAGACAAACACCATATGATTTCACTCATATGTGGAATTTAAGAAACAAACAAATGAGCAAAGGGGAAAAATAGAGAGAGCGACAAATCAGACTCTTAATTACAGAGACTCTAGAAACAGACTCTTAATTATAGAGAACAAACTGATGGTTACCAGAGGGAAGGTGGCGGGGGGAGGGGAGGGGTGGGTTAAATAGCTGATGGGGATTAAGGACGGTGCTGGTTGTGATGAGCACCGGGTGATGTATGGAAGTGTTGAGTCACTATACAGTACACCTGAAACTAATATAACACTGTATATTAACAAACTAGAATTAAAATAAAAACTTAAAATTAAAAAACAATAAAATAAAATAAAAATACAACCACAATGCCATTATCACACATAGCAATGTTAATAATTATTTCTTAATATGTTTTCCCTGATTTTCTAAAAAATGTATTTTAATAGTTATTGTTTTTTACAAATCGGGATACCTATGAGGATTTTGTGACAAACCAAAATTTTTTAATATATATTTTAGAGAGAGATCAAGAGAGAGAGAGAAAGAGAATCTTAAGCACACTCTGCATGGAACCCAATGCAGTGCTCGATCACACAATGCTAGGATCATGACCTGAGCGGAAATCAACAATGAGACATTCAACCAACTAAGCCACCCAGGCACCCCTGTGAAAACCAAATTTTTAAGTCTATAATTGATTATTTCTCCCTCCACCAATTTTTATGACATTTATTGTTGAAGAAATTAGGTTCATTCTTCTGAACAATTTCCCATATTCTGAATTTGGTTAATTACTTCCTTGTGATGTCACTTGACTTATCTCTTCCTCTTTCCTTCACATGTTTTGCAAACTGGTATTTAAATGTAGATCTTGGTGTATAAATTTATTATATATACACACTATTTTTATAAAAATAAGAGGTACTCACCCTACTTTTTGTAACTTACTTTTACATCTCACCTATCATGTATATAAAGGACAGATAACAACAAAGAAACTATTGATACTTGTTAACCTTAATAATTTTGAAGAATAATAAAATAATTTAAAATATGATAAAAACTTTAAGAGAAAAACACTAAGTGAAAGATTTCTTTTTCAAAAGTATAGAACGCAATTGAATGACATAAGACATAGAGAAAAATAAAAGGGAGAGAATAAAAATCAAAGAGTAATGTAGTTTACATGGAAAAAAGGGAAATCTAAGGACGGAAAAAGGAAACATTGAAACTAGAAAGTGTTATAGACATGAGAGCCCTGTGGTAGGATTGTTCTTCTAAAGCCTTTCACAGTTATTTCTCACATATTTATATCCGTAGTTTTGTGAATTAAATTAAACTTGTGGTAGAACTACAGAAGGAAGGTACATGAACTCCAGCTCTCCAGCTGTTCAGTTTCTCTAAGCTATCCTGGTTTCTGACATTTTTATGATGAGATATTCCAATCTTTCCTGAGATTATCACAGATGCCTGAGTAACATTTCAAAAAAATTGTTTTATTGTCCCTTCATGATGAATGAAGTTGTATATCCTTTGCTTTCCTGTCTCTGAAACTTTTCTACCATAGATTAATCTCGGTAAAAGGGATTTACAACTCAGATTTATAAATGTTCATTGGGGGGCAAGACAGTGGTTGTGTTTTAATGGTTTAGAGAGAGGCTCTTCTGTCGAAAAGAACTCAAAGTCACAGATCCACTATAAATCTAATTTATCTCCTAATGTCTATCACTTAGCATGTCTGATGCCAATATGTCATTCTGGCCTTTTCCCCTA
The DNA here is from genome assembly GCF_024362965.1 of Panthera pardus. Classification (NCBI taxonomy): domain Eukaryota; kingdom Metazoa; phylum Chordata; class Mammalia; order Carnivora; family Felidae; genus Panthera; species Panthera pardus. The sequence continues at coordinate 37,140,304 of NW_026526765.1, read as the reverse complement.
GGGCTGCCCTCATTGTCACTCATTTCCTTGCCATTGGATGTCTTGGCCTTGTCTGCCATGTAGACTATTAAGCTACGTCATGCGGAAGTCACCCTCACTTACATGTCACCATTCAGCACTCAAGGACTGGAGTGAGTTGACATAGACGTGGCTGCTACAGCCTTTTTCTTTAATTTGAGAGTTGCATAGGACTGCCTTGGGAAAGGTTTGCTGACATCCTTACTGTAAAATAGGAAGCAAAAGATATACTACTCCATTAATCTCATTCCAACCCCCATTGAGCAGTCTCTTACTCTGGGAGGAAACAGGAGTTCATTGGAAGGCACATTTGGTAACACTGGAGTCACTGTGGAGATCCTACTAGAATCTCTTCTTATTCTAATGCCTTAGTTGACATATTCTCTACTTAGTTGACGTATTTTCTTCCTTCTTGTTATTTCCAGTCTTACACTAGAACCAAAGATTGTTAACTAAGATAGCATTCAAAAGAAGGGGGGCGCCTGGGTGGCTCAGTCGGTTGAGCTTCCAACTTTGGCTCAGGTCTTGATCTGGCAGTTCGTGAGTTCCACCCCCGCCTCCGGCTCTGTGCTGACAGCTCAGAGCCTGGAGCTTGCTTCAGATTCTGTGTCTCCCTCTCTCTCTGCTCCTCCCTTGCTCATGCTCTGTCTCTCTCTCAAAACTAAATAAAGGTTAAAAAGAATTAAAAAACAAAACAAAATGAAACACTTTTGCAATAATCCATTACATCCAGAAATAGGTGTCAGATGTTATATATCATCTTCCCTGACGTCGTCCAAGTTATCAGTTGGAGGTCTTTGGTTGAAAACATTAGAAAATGCCTCTGGTAAAAATAAATAAACGTATTTAAAAGGATATTGCTTAGCTCACACAATAGAAGGAAAAACAGGATAACCAAGCCTCAGAAAAAAATAGAACTACAACAGCTTTCGGCATCTCAGTTGGAAACTGAGGTTTTTTTGAGTGCCAGTAACTCAACTTCAAGAATGCCATGGCATTCTATTCAAGATTCAGATTCCCAGGAGAAACAGAATCTTGCTTTATTTACTCCTGTTAGTTCCGAAGGGGTGGGCCACTGTGGTTTACATAGCAGTGTGCTATTCCAAAAAGGAAGAGGAAGGGCTACTGAGAAGACGGTACCCTACTCATTGCATCCATGACTTGGGAATCTGTAGAGAAAGAAATTGAGGACGATGGGGCAAAGTTATTAGCTATAGGTACTGTTTATGGATTCCAACTTTAGAAACAGCTTAAATGTGAGAGATGTTAAGACATGAAAGTGAGAATATGTACGTTACACGTGACTCTTGTCATAGTAAATATAGAGAGACACGATAACCAAAGTACCGGAAGGGGCCAATATTTCATGTATATCACATTAAAACCCACTGGAGAAGATTCCAACAAAAAGTTTCTTAAAAAATGAATGAAGAAAACTCTTGTATAATCCTTTGAAAATGGTACTTCAAGAAATTAATGCATAAAAATAAATGAAGTAAACCAGAGAGATGAAATATGAAGCATAAAATGTTTCATTAAAAGCCAGATCAATAAAACTAGGTTAGAAATTTAATTAAATTTAATGAAGTAGAAGAGAATTCTTAGATCATTTGTTGCTGAGAGAGGACAGCCTCATTTGTTTTTTTCAACTTTAATATCTTTCTCTACCCCAAATTTAACATTATTATTTAACATTGTTCAGATCAATGTAAGAAGACATGTGTATTTGTTTCCTATTGCTTCAGTAACAAATGATCACAAACTTAGTAGCATAAAGCATATAAATGTATTATCTTACAGTTCCATAGATCAGAAGCCTGACGGATCTTTCTGTGTGAAATCAAGGTGTTGTGAAGGCTGCAGTCCTTTCTGGAGGCTCCAGGGCAGAAGGCTTTTCCAGCTTTTAGAGGCCACCCTCATACTTAGGCTCAGGGCTCCCTTCCTCCTTCTCCACAAACAGCAATGGCTGGTGGAATCCTTTGAATGACTCATCTCTTTGACCTACTGTCACCACATCCTTCTCAGACTGAAGCTGAGAAAGATTTTTTTTTTTTTTTCCTTTAAGGACTCATGATTAGATTGGGACCATCAGGATAATTTCCTTATTTTAAGGTCAGCTGATTAGGAAACTTAATTCCATCTGTAACCTTAATCTCCTTTTGCCACATAACATATTCACAGGTTCCAGTGATTAGGACATAGACATCTTTGGAAGGCCATTATTCTGCTTACCACAACATGACATAGGAATATAAAATAGAATTTTTTAAGAAGCTGGGATATAATTATTAATCTTTTTAGATAATAATGTGATCAGCTAGAAAGCTTAAGAAAATTTGTAAATACTAATGAAATTAATAACTGAATATAATGGTGAAACATGAATTTAATACAAATGTGAAAATATATATATAAATTTAAAACACTGAATAATGTTGATACTTTGGCCGAGTAGGAGCATGAGGAGTATGACCATATATTTTTTGTACTTTCCAACTTCTATCATGTACATTATCTTTATTAGAGAAAAATAATAAATTTTGTATTTAAAATAGCAAAGGGCACCTGGGTGGCTCTGTCCGTTAAGCATCCAACTTGGACTCAGGTCATGATCTCATGGGTTCTGTGCTGACACTCAGAGCCTGGAACCTGTTTCACATTCTGTGTCTCCCTCTCTCACTCTGAAGCAGGCTGCGGAGACAGCTCAGAGCTCCTGCTGACAGCTCAGAGCCTGATGCTGGGCTCAAACTTACCATCTGCAAGATCATGACCTGAGCCTAAGTCGGAGGCTTAACTGACGGAGCCACCCAGACACCCCTAAAAAAGTTCTTTTTTGATATTTATTTATTTTTGAGGGGTGGGGGAGGGGCACAGAAAGAGGGAGACACAGAATCTGCAGCAGGCTCCAGGCTCTGAGTTGTCAGCATAGAGCCTGACGCGGGACTTGAACTACTCACAGACTGCAATATCATGACCTGAGCCGAGGTCCAACACTTAAACGACTGAGGTACCCAGGTGTTCCTCAATTTTTTAAAAAATAAAATAAAATAGTAAAAATATTGTATACGTATCTTTAAAAACGGAAATTTGCTGAGAAACAAAATAATATTTGGAAAAGAGAAGTCCTGAGACTGTTCAATTATTCAAGAATTCAATTATCTCAGAATTAATTTAGAAGTTTAATGTCATTTTTGATCGTTACAATGGGGAACATTTCTAACATAATTTTCTTTTGGAATTCAACCAAGTTTTAACAAAACGTATTTGTTAGAATGGGAGGGAGGGACAGGTTTTCCCATCAGATATAAAATGTATTCTGAATTTACAGTGTATAATGCTGAGGTAGAAATTATGGAACATGATAGATACATCAGAAATAGGCCATACACAGAACATACATCTTAATCAAATATATACAACATGGGACCTATTTGAAGAGTAAAGGCAAATAAATGTTTATTTTGGGTAATTCCTAAGCTCCTAAGCTTTCCACAGAAGAGAAACCTCAGAGTTAACTTGTTAAAAAATTAAATCAAACACTAGATGGAAATTTATTTCCTCCTAACCAAACTGTCAAGTCTTTTAGAAAAGTTATGTCTCTATTATGGAAAATTTTTATTACTTATTATTGAAAGTTGTCAATTTTGGATGAAGTTACGAAGCCTCAGATACTTATTTGATTATGTCTCAAAGGGTTTTGATTGTTTTAAAAGACATTTTTTTCTGACAATTTATATGCCATCCCCCCAAAAAAATTCTAGGGGGAGAGGATGGCACTGTCTTTGGAAAGGCTTAGATTCCTGCTGAAGGATTCTGAGGAAGCTTGAAGGGAAGGAAGACCTTGGAGTCTCCCTTAGATGCTGTTTCTGAAGCAGGATTAGGAGAAGGAGGAATTAACTAGGGCTTGGGTGCTGTCATGATGCAAGGGCGTTTAGCAATTGGGTGTCCCCAGTAATAGTGGGTGGGGATAGCAAAGCAAGTCCGAGAGCCTCATTGGTAACAAAGCAGCGGTCACAGAAAGAAGAGATCATGATAGCAGTTTATAGGGACTGCTTGACCTTGGAAAAAAGTTTCCTGTTCTTTGCAGAAAGCAGGGCTTCATCTGTGTCCTCCCAGCTTGATTAACAGCAAGGATACTTTTTTTTTTTTTCCAATCTAAGCTAATTTTCAGTTTTTCTGTTCCAGACAGATTTTACTCTTTCATGTCTACAGACCCTATTCGAATTTAATTCTCCTGTTTGTTATATAGCTCTTAAAAATAGCTATATAACTATTGATATCCAACTTTATTTTGACAATCCAACAGAAAACTAGTGTGAATTTATGCGGCTGTTATTCAAAATTATGCTATTGAAGACGTGGATTAATGACAAGAATATTCAGTGTAAGAATGTTATCAATTTTGGTGTTGAGTTTCAATGTAAAGGATATGAGTTTCAGTATGAAGAGTATATGAAAACATTGGAGGTGAATTCCAAGAGCTGATCAGATTATGCAGCGAGGGTATTTGCATTAGTTGGAGCTGGGCCATGGGGGAGTGGGTGAGAAAGAACCCCTAAAAGGGTGAAGAACTAAACATTTAATATCATGTTCTTCTTTCACTACATCATTTCCACAGCTCATTGTTGGAGCAGCACTGATCTTTCTGTCACCACTGTCACAATGCTTCCTTGGCCTTAAGAACCTTTGGAAAGGGGGCACTCCTTGTAAGTAACAGACTCAGAGGAAGCAATTAACTCTCTACTTTTGTCCCACTGTCCTCTCTCTCATCCTTCTATTCTGGCCTCCCCTTCTCAGCCCTCTCCCCTCCCTCTTCCCTGCTCTAAGCTACATTCCCACTTACTCTCCCCCATCCCCCTTCCCTTGGGGGAAAGAGTGGGAAGTAAATACATGCAAAGAAATATCAAGGGTGATTTGGCTACGTAAGAGAGAAATGGTTATATCTGTGGACGAACATCCATAAGCAGCTGCTGACATTAGAACTAGGGCCATGCAGAACTGCATGTTTAAAGTGTCAGCATAGCCGTTAGATAAAGTCCACATAAAACTCCTAGGGAAGGAAAAACATTTGCCCAAGAGGAGAGTAGGGAGAATGAAGAAACAATCTCTAAGTATGTCTAAACCAAAACCAAAGGGCAGAAAATTGGACAGGGAGGAGTGGGCTCATGATATTGGCAAAGAATCTTTAGTAAATATAAAGGGAAAGCGCTAGAATTACCCTCTGGGAAATACAGGCTGTCTAGGATATCAGCATTTTGAAAGCATAATTTGGTAGACAAATGGTCTTAGAATGTGAACTACACAATAGAACATAGAATGGAAGAAGCAGTGGAGGGAAAGCAAGGACAATTTGAACGTACATCTTTGTAATGTTTTCCTGTTTAGTGTTTGGGGAGGTTCTGTTGGTTTGATGGTGAGAAGAAAATCATGAAAGTTGAACTAATCCATGATGAAAGATGCTCAAAGACCTTAAGTATATCTTTGTTAGACATTATTAAAACCTCTGTGATTTCTGGTAGTGACTGAAAGGAAAATCCATATACTTCTTATTGTGAAATAAACATTTTCCAATATTTTTTTTTTCTGTTGTTGGGGGGCGGGGAGGAAAAGAGTAGGATTGACTAACTGAATGGTAAAAATACTTGACTAAGCACCTGTTGTAGTGTGAATTTAGGAAATTTTCTTTTTCAAGTTTGCATGAACAGGGTTGGAAAATGAGTTTAGAGAATTAAGAATGTTGTTAGCTAATTTGTGACTTACATGTGTATAGATTATATATGGAATCCAAGAAAAAAGTAAATCTGAAACATTCTGGTTCAATTTACCTATCTTCAAGATATTTCTCTTTAACATCAAAGGACTGTAATTAAAATCAACAGGTTGTAAAGAAGAGTATTAAGACTTATAAGGAAAAAAATTTTAATTATAAAAGAAAAAAAATTTCAAATACTTGAAATAGTCATTGAAATAGTCATGAAGAAATATTACTTAATTGCCATATAGTACAAATGTCTACTCTAAGCAGAGAGAAGAAACAAAACTTAGCTAAACTTTTGACATAGATGAGAAAACATTTTTTAGATATTTAAAAGTTAAATGCAAACAACCTGATATTTGAAAAAGTGGTTGACAAGAGTTAGTCTGTAGGAGATTAGGCATATAAGATTGCTGCTACTGAATTATATTTGACTCATGAAAATGGTAATTTCATGTGATTCAAATGAGTAGGTGATTTACAAGTATTTATTGAGTGCATATAGAATAATGTGCAATTTTACCTTTAAGGAGGAAAGTTTTCATTGATCTTTATAAACACTCATCCAAAGTTAATCATAAAAGTAAAATCATATAGTATTGACTAATTTCATAAATGTTGGGGGCAAACAGAATAGAGGAGGAACCATGATAGGAATTAATGGAACACAATTTTTCCTGGTGGCTTTGGAACACATTTTCCCTTGTGTATTATTTTCTTGTTTGTGATGAAAGCCTTAGATATTTATAAAACATTTTACAATCTTCCTGGTCTGTTATGAAGTCGATTTCTTTAGCAGTGAGTAATTTCTGATACAGAATTTTAATACTATCGATCACTTGGAAAACACGTTTTTGAAAAATTATTCTGTGAATAAAGTGTATAAATATCTGAAATGAGCAGTATCTCAGGGGAAGTATCTCAGGGGAAGTTTGAGATCTTTTTCTCCAAAGCAGCCAAACAGCTATTCAGCATCACGTCCCAGGGGCTACGTCAAGGAGCTAAAATTTCCCTGGAGAATGTAATAAGGATAAAGACTGAGTTTTTATTTTGGCTTAAGAAGCGACAAAAGTTCCTTCTGGAGTTTTGAGAATTCAATTTAAATTAAATGTCAGCCATTTCTTCCCTAAACAATGCTTAGGTTGCTAAGAGGAGAACAGGTACATTTCAGCAAGAGAAATATTTTGTCTTATTGTAAATAAGGCAAAATAAAAAAAGAGTTTCTCCTGCCCTCAAATTTTCATTGTCATCACAAATACTCAGGATGTCTTTCTTTTCTTTTCCTATAAAGCAACTTATTATTTTTGTTTTCATTGTGTTCGTATCATTAAATGTACTGCAATGAGCCTTTTTTCCCCCTCATTTTTACTTTTTAAATTCCATTGTGTCTCAAAAGTTGGCAAAAAATAGAACAACATGGCCAAATTCATCATTCATAAATAACCACAGTGATACAAATCACTTTTTTGGTTTGAATTGTACTTAGGAGCTTTTCCAGCACTTAGCCATATGATTGTCTCATTTCCCAAAAACCTTTGAGGTACATATGGCACATGATCCCCCCTCCCTTTGACCTGTGAGGAAATGGAGGCACATATCGGTTAGTGATGTTCTCAAAATAAAGAGCAATGTTAGGAGTAGCTTCCTAGTGCCAAATCCCAAATTCTGAACCATAGGCTACCTCATGAGGTTCCTATGCCAGGGCCTCTGGGACAGGGGCTTATGTAGAGATTCTGGGCCCTTGATTAATAAACCTGAAAAGGACATCTTTACCCTGAAAAGTTCAGGGGCCACGTGAATGACAGAGTGAGAAGACCCTATAACTGAGGTGTGCCTCATCCTGCTCTTCTCCCCACAGCCTTCTTGCAGACCTGAGAAACACAAGTCATTGATCTTCAATCAACTAAAAGATTGATTTTGAGCGAAAGGTACTTCCTCCAGGCTGACAAGATTTAGCTGAAATGAGGAATATAAATACAGTATCTAGTAGCTGAGTAAATACCCTTGGTTGAATTATGTCTTCCAATTCTGTGACTTTCCAATTTTTCTCTTGGGAGCCCTCCAACATCGAGGCCTCCAAACACTTCTAGGGCTAAACCTTTAGCTAAACCTATGCCCTGAGGCTGTTTTTTGTTTGTTTCGCTTTTGTGTTTTGGGGGGAAAAGAAGGGACATTTTTGAATTAATGTATGATCTAAAGTAGCAATTCTCAATCTTGATATTTAAAAATAAACTCATACTCGGTCCCACCCCAGAGATTCTGATTGAATTAGGCCCAAGCAACAATATTTTTTTTAAGCTCTCAAAAGATTCCAATGTGTAGCTAGAGCTGAGAATCACTGTTCCCAGGCAATCATCATAGACATATTTTAGAGAAGGTCTAAAGAAAAGATCAGAGGGCAATGCAATACTATATGCTTTTAAAACATTAAGAGAATATATATTAAGAGAACATACATACTGATGAAATGCCAATTATGAAAAGGGATTCAGGATTGTGATAGGACTATTAATGCATGGATCTTAAACTGGGTGTACTCGACTCTCCTGTTCAGCAAAGCTGAAAGTAAACAAACTTTACAAACTGTGCTCTGATAGAAGGGAGATCTGATCCAGTCAAGGCAGATAAGTGACACAAGAGAAACTTTGAAAAGGCAGAAGTAGGAGAGAAAGATCTAGAGGAAAGGTGATGTTCAGTTTTAAAAATCTGAGTTGGGCCAAAAATATTATGAACCAAGGAGTTGGAGATGAGATGGAACCAGTGGTGAGACCTTCGTAGCTCAAGGTAAAGATGTTGCTCTGGTTATGGCACTGTATTTCCTAATGTTTCAAGGTATATTTCTCGGGAGATGAAATATAGGCTGCTATTTCTTCCCTTTCTTAGAAAAGGAAAAGCAAAAGTTATTATTAATTTAATTGCTTTTTCCTAGATAGCTTGGAATGCTTGGCAGCAGGGCATAGTAGGAATAATAAATAAGTACTTGGGACTCAGTCAGTCCTAGAATCACACCCTGACTCAGGCCATTTGTTGTAGTGAGAAAGGACCCTGAAATATTAAACTGTGTGCATCTCTTTCTTGTCCACACCTCTGGGGAATTTTAACTGCCTTACAGGATTTAGGTTGAACAGAGAGGTAAAGAGGAAACACAGCTAATTTAAAAATATCTTTTACTTTCAACCTAGACTTTTGAGAATAAAAAGAGAAGGCTGTCAGGGGAGCAGAGGGCAGGATATTGGCCATAACCATTTGCCTCTTCCCTGAGAGATAGGACAAGAAGATGGCCAGCCTTGAGGAGGAGAACTGGCGAAGGAAAAGAATGGTGGTCTCCTCATAGGAGTTTTGGGGAGAAGTCTGGTGGGCGAACTGGTATACCTGTCATGAGAAAGAGAGGCTGTAACGAGCATTTAAAAAGATTTGCTTGGACCTTCCTGCAGAGATTCTGGTGAGAAATGAGACTGAACGTGTATGCATACATTCTGAAAGTCTCCCACATGGTTTTCCATACAGCCAGCGTCCTGTAGAGCATGTTGCCTGGTTGAGAGTAGGCACTCAATATCTGTTGGCCTCTCATTTTCCACATTTTCATTATTTCCACCATTAACCTGCATGCCTTATCAAGTCTAGTCCATATTACTGCACAAATGTTTTGGTTTCCAAAACTTTAGTTTCACGGAATGAAATTATTGCTTTTACTTTGTCATTACCATGACTGAAAGCCACTGATAAGTTTACTCTCACTTTTGGAATGAAGTCTCATATCTCTAGAGTTTAATATTTTCTTTTTTATATATTTATTTATACATTGATCGATTGATTGATTGGGGTGGGGAGGGGCAAAGAGAATCCCAAGCAGGCTCCCAACACATAGCTCGAACTCACAAACCATGAGATCATGACCTGAATCAAAATCAAGAGTCACACACTTAACTAACTGAGCCACCCAGGTGCCCCTAGAGTTTAATGTTTTCAATAAACTCATACCAACGTGCCCATGCTACCATAACAAACCTTTCAAATTCTCTGCTCTAAGTAAATTCAGCAACATAAAATTCACCATAAAAGACGATGTCTTTGTTTATCCAATTAATAGGTTTCATTGTTTTTAAACTCTTTTGTGCCAGTTGCTTTACCGATGTAACCTCATTAATCCCCCAAGCACCCATAATAGGATAGAAATGTTCTTTTAGTAATTTCAGTTTTGCAGATTTTTAAAAGAAATAGATGTCTCTCGGACCTTTTGGAGCCTCATTCCTCAAAGTGTGGTCTGGGCCAGTAACATGAGTATCATCCCTAGAATTGCAGAATTTTGGGGTCTGCCCAAGACCTACTGGATCTGAAAATTAGAAAGAGCAGTTTAACAATATCCTCAGTGGGTCAGTTACACGTTACAGGTTAAGAGTATTGCAAGTAGGGATGCCTGGGGGCTCAGTTGGTTAAGCATCCGACTTCAGCTCAGGTCATGATCTCTCAGACTGGTTTGTGAGTTCAAGCCCCACATTTAGGCTCTCCGCTGTCAGCTCAGAGGCCACTTCAGATCCTCTGTCCCCCTCCCTCTCTTTCTGCCCCTCCCCGCTCGTGTTCTCTCTCTCTCTCTCTCCCCCTTCTCTCACTCTCAAAAATAAACAAAAAAAATCACTTTAAAAGCACTGCAAATTTAAGTGCTCAGTTAGTTTAGCAAACACTACACTCAGCAGTCTGTTGATTGAAGACAAGTAGTATTCATGCTAGGAATAAGGGACTCATGGTCCCACTGTGATATAGAAATAAAAATATTTATAATGTATATTTACTTTACTATGAAGGAAAAACTAGTGTTTTTTGTTTTTATATCATCCCATCAGACCCCACCACCACCAACAAAACCACTAGTTAATTCATTGACCTATGTCTGGACAAACAATTTAAAGATCCATTAAATGAAGTCTAAGGAATTTCCAGAGGAAGGATCACTACACTTGATTAGTTTTACAACCACTGTATTAAGGACAGTTATTGAAAACTGTCATTATAACCTTTTAAAGAAAATGTAAGTGGAAAGCTTCATAGCAACCAAACCTTATCCTTATTTGGAGACTGTACTGAAAAACAAATTTGATCCGTGAATTTTGCTCTTTCATTCACTCATCAAACAGTAATATCAATCTCACAATGAAAATGCTTAATACAACTTTTAATCGGACATTGAGACACATACGTGTTTGATAATAGTAAAGGTTATTTTTGCACTCATTGAGGTCTATAGCATTTTAAAAAATACAGTGAAAACAAAGATCTTTGATTCTTTTTTTTGAGGGGGAGGATAGATAGAGCATGAGTGCAAAGGGGAAGAGAGAGAGAGGAAGACACAGAATCTAAAGCAGTTTCCAGGCTCTGAGCTGTCAGCACAGAGCCTGAAACAGGGCTCGAACCCACAACCTTGAGATCATGACCTGAGATGAAGTTGGATGCTCAACTGACTGAGCCTCCCAGGCACTCCCAAAATCTTTGATTCTAAAGATTAATTGCAAGCCGTAGTCATTTCATATCCTTTTTTAAGAGATCCAAAGAAAAGACGTCATTTCTGAGTTTGACTACAAATTTAACCAAATTCACTAAAATAAATAACCATACACATTACTATTAAAATAATAATTATTATATCATTTAGTTTAATCACCTGTTACAGATATTTGTGTGCCTCCCCCCTCCCAGATTCATATGGTAAAACCCTAACTCATAAGGAAGTAATTAAGATAATGAGGTCATAAAATGGAGGCCTTTGTATGATAAAATTAGTGTTTTTATAAGAAGAGACCCCAGAGAGCTCATTCCCTCTCTCTGCCATGTGAGGACACAGTGAGAAGGGGCCACCTGCAAACCAGGAAGACAGTTTCCCCAGGACACTGGTCCTCTTGGACCTAGATCCTGGACTTTGGGCCAGTGAGAAAATAATTTTTTATTTGGACAGTGAGGAAATAATTTTCTGTTGTGTAAGCTGATCACTCTATGGTATTTTGTTAGGGAAGCTCAAGCAGCCCAGTGACCAATTTTCTCTTCTTCTAACATCTTGCAGAGAATGGAGTTAACTATGGGTAATTTCATTGACAGGGAGCTCTACATTTTAGCAAATATGTGAACCCAAAGTTCTCTTCAAAACACTGAAGAAGTTTCCCAGAGCCCTTGCAAGTGACCAGGTATTTTATAGGGACCTATTTCAGAGTCCCACTTACCAAGAATACAATTTTTAACAAGTTTGCTTATCTGGTTTCATCTTGCATGGATGACTAAAAACTGAAAGAATGGAAAATACTCTGAGCTGGGACGTCATCAAAGTAAAAAGCTTCTGTACAGTTAAGGAAACAATCAGCAAAACTAAAAGGCAATTGATGGAATGGGAGAAGATATTTTCAAATGACATATCAGATAAAAGGTTAGTATCCAAAATCTATAAAGAATTTATCAATGTATTTTCCTCTCAGGACTGCCTCGCTGCATCCCAAAGCGTTTGGATTGTTGTATTTTCATTTTTGTTTGTTTCCATATATATTTTAATTTCTTCTCTAGTTGCCTGGTTGACCCATTCATTCTTTTGTAGGGTGTTCTTTAACCTCCATGCTTTTGGAGGTTTTCCAGACTTTTTCCTGTGGTTGATTTCAAGCTTCATAGCATTGTGGTCTGAAAGTATGCATGGTATGATCTCAATTCTTGTATACTTATGAAGGGCTGTTTTGTGACCCAGTATGTGATCTATCTTGGAGAATGTTCCATGTGCACTCGAGAAAAAAGTATATTCTGTTGCTTTGGGATGCAGAGTTCTAAATATATCTGTCAACTCCATCAGATCCAATGTGTCATTCAGGGCCCTTGTTTTTTTTATTGGCCATGTGTCTAGATGATCTATCCATTTCTGTAAGTGGAGTGTTAAAGTCCCCTGCAATTACTACATTCTTATCAATAAGGTTGCTCACGTTTGTGAGTAATTGTTTTATATATTTGGGGGCTCCCGTATTCGGCGCATAGACATTTATAATTGTTAGCTCTTCCTGATGGATAGACCCTGTGATTATTATATAATGCCCTTCCTCATCTCTAGTTACAGCCTTTAATTTAAAGTCTAGTTTGTCTGATATAAGTATGGCTACTCCAGCTTTCTTTTGACTTCCAATAGCATGATAGTTCTCCATCCCCTCACTTTCAATCTGAAGGTGTCCTCAGGTCTAAAATGAGTCTCTTGTAGACAGCAAATAGATGGGTCTTGTTTTTTTATCCATTCTGATACCCTATGTCTTTTGGTTGGCGCATTTTATCCATTTACATTCAGTGTTATAGAAAGATATGGGTTTAGAGTCATTGTGATGTCCGTAGGTTTCATGCTTGTAGTGATGTCTCTGGTACTTTGTCTCACAGGATCCCCCTTAGGATCTCTTGTAGGGGTGGTCTAGTGGTGATGAATTCCTTCAGTTTTTGTTTGTTGGGGAAGACCTTTATCTCTCCTTCTATTCTAAATGACAGACTTTCTGGATAAAGGATTCTTGGCTGCATATTTTTTTTCTGTTCATCACATTGAAGATTTCCTGCCATTCCTTTTTGGCCTGCCAAGTTTCAGTAGAGAGATCTGTCACGAGTCTTATCGGTCTCCCTTTATATGTTAGAGCACGTTTCTCCCTAGCTGCTTTCAGAATTTTCTCTTTATCCTTGTATTTTGCCAGTTTCACTATGATATGTCGTGCAGAAGATCGATTCAAGTTATGTCTGAAGGGAGTTCTCTGTGCCTCTTGGATTTCAATGCCTTTTTCTTTCCCCAGATCCAGGAAGTTCTCAGCTATTATTTCTTCAAGTACACCTTCAGCACCTTTCCCTCTCTCTTCCTCCTCTGGAATACCAATTATGCGTAGATTATTTCTCTTTAGTGCATCACTTAGTTCTCTAATTTCCCCTCATACTCCTGGATTTTTTTATCTCTCTTTTTCTCAGCTTCCTCTTTTTCCCTAGTTTTATCTTCTAGCTCCCCTATTCTCTCCTCTGCCTCTTCAATCTGAGCTGTGGTTGTCTCCATTTTACTTTGCAGCTCATTTATAGCTTTTAGCTCCTCCTCGCTGTTCCTTAGTCCCTTGATCTCTGTAGCAATAGATTCTCTGCTTTCCTCTATACTGTTTTCAAACCCAGAGATTAATTTTATGACTATTTTTCTAAATTCACTTTCTGTTATATTGTTTAAATCCTTTCTGATCAGTTCGTTACCTGTCATTATTTCCTGGAGATTCTTTTGAGGGGAATTCTTCCATTTCATCATTTTTGATAGTCCCTGGAGTGGTGCGGAACTGCAGGGTACTTCCCCTGTGCTGTCTTGAATAACTTGTGTTGGTGGGCGGGGCCCCAGTCAGACCTGATATCTGCCCCAGCCCACCACTGGGACCACAGTCAGACTGGTGTGTGCCTTCTCTTCCTCTCTCCTAGGGGCAGGATTCACTGTGGAGTGGCATGGCCCGTCTGGGCTACTTGCACACTGCCAGGCTTGTGATGCTGGGGATGTGGCGTATTAGCTGGGGTGGATCGGCAAGGTGCACGGGGGCGGAAGGGGTAGGCTCAGCTCGTTTATCCTTCGGTGATCCACTTCGGGAGGGACCCTGCGGCACCGGGAGGGAGTCAGACACACCACCCCCGGAGGGATGGATCTGCAGAAGCACAGCAGGTGTTTGCGCGGTGCAAGCAAGTTCCCTGACAGGAACTGGTTCCCTTTGGGATTTTGGCTGGGGGATGGGCGAGGGGGATAGCGCTGGCGAGTGCCTTTGTTCCCCGCCAAGCTGAGCTCTATCCTCTGGGGCTCAACAACCCTCCCTCCTGTTGTCCTCCAGCCCTCCTGCTCTCCGAGCAGAGCTGTTAACTTATAACCTTCCAGATGTTAAGTCCCGCTTGCTGTCAGAACACATTCTGTCTGGCCCCTCCGTTTTTGCAAGCCAGACTCAGGGGCTCTGCTTTGCCGGTGGGCCGCCCCTCCGCCCTGGCTCCCTTCAGCCAGTCCGTGTAGTGTGCACCCCTCGCCGACCTTCCTACCCTCTTCCGTGGGCCTCTTGTCTGCGCTTGGCTCCAGAGAATCTATTCTTCTAGTCTTCTGGTGGTTTTCTGGGTTATTTAGGCAGGTGTAGGTAGAATCTAAGTGATCAGCAGTACGCAGTGAGCCCAGCATCCTCCTATGCCACCAACTTCCTTTAATCTCCTATAAAGAATTTATCAAACTCAACATCCAAAAAACAAATAATCCAAAAGAAATGGGCAAAAAACGTGAATAGACACTTTTCCAAAGAAGACATCTAGATGGCCAACCAACACACGAAGAAATACGCAACATCACTCATCATCAGGGAAATACAAATCAAAACCACAACGAGATACCACCTCACACCTGTCAGAATGGCTAACATGAACAACTCTGGCAACAACAGATGTTGGTGAGGATGCGGAGAAAGAGGATCTCTTTTGCATTGTTGGTGGGAATGCAAACTGGTGCAGCCACTCTGGAAACAGTATGGAAGTTCCTTAAAAAATTAAAAATAGAACTACCCTACAACCCAGCAATTGCACTACTAGGTATTTATCCAAAGGATACAGGTATGCTGTTTTGAAGGGGCACATGCACCCCAATGTTTATAGCAGCATTATCAACAATAGCCAAAGTATGGAAGGAGCCCAAATGTCCATCAATGGATGAATGTATAAAGAAGATGTGGTATATATATTTATATATACATACACACACACAAACACACACACACACACAATGGAGTGTTACTCGGCAATCAAAAAGAATGAAATCTTGCCATTTCCAACTACATGGAAGGAACTGGAGGGTATTATGCTAAGTGAAATTAGTCAGTCAGAGGAAGACAAATATCATATGACTTCACTCATATGAGGACTTTAAGACACAGAACAGATGAACACAAGGGAAGGGAGGCAAAAATAATATAAAAACAGGGAGGGGGACAAAACATAAGAAACTCTTAAATATGGAGAACAAACAGAGGGTTACTGGAGCGGTTGTGGGAGGGGCGGTGGGCTAAACGGGTAAGGAATCTACTCCTGAAATCATTGTTGTACTATATACTAACTAATTGGGATGTAAATTGAAAAATAAAATAAAGTAGAAAAAGGAAAAGAAAAAAATAAATAAAAATAGAAAAAAAATACTACGAGCTTGGTGAATTTGTATACAGTTGGTACCGTAGAAACTGGCACACTTCTGTTCAAGAGGAAGAGACACAAAGTCTAAAACATAGTCCTAGTACTTTAGTTCAATAATGGATGTTCATCAAAAGCCATCAAGACTATATGAACATACATAGATTACCTTTGGTTGTAGAGGCAAAAATATCTTCTGTAATGATCATATCTCACATTACAAAAACTCCATAAGGATGGGGCCATGTTTTCTGTTGTACCACAAGGTTAGTCTAGTGCCTGGCGAACACAGTAGGCTTATATGGAATTTACACTTACAGAACGAATAACAAAATAAACACAGTGATGCACCTTGGAGCTATAAGCCTTAGTTACCTGAAAAATTTGCTTATGTATAATGCAAATCTCAGTTCCTGAGGTTTAATTGTATTTCTAAAAGGAGTAGTTCATTTTGGAATGCCAACCCTAAAATTATTTACAAGGTTTATATGCTTTGTGTATTCTTTATTGAGTGCACACAGTAGAAATGTACACAATATAAAAAAAACTCTAAGGTGTTCCTTCCTTAAAGTTCACTAGCTATCCAATGCTTTCTCTAGTGGCAAATACAATTCCTTGTCTCTTTTTCTTTCTTTCCTAACTACTATTAAATGCAAACAAATTTAATTTTATTTAATTCAGTAGTGTTTAGGGGATGTTGTCTTGAAAAAGCAGGTGTTCTTTCTTTTTTTAATAAGGTAAACTTGTTGTAATTAGAATAATTTGCATCCTACAGATGAGATGCTGTCCAGAATTCAATGATCCAGAAGTGTTCTTTGAACATCAAAGCAAAAATGGGTATTGTTGTTCTTTATTACTCCCTGATGAAATTGGACTTGGCAGACGCAGAGCCTGGAATAATGCCAAGTTTATTCCCAGAGTTTGCAATCAGAGAGCAGAGTGTACTAGAAACCAGAGAGGCAGTATTGTGTGTAATTATTGGGCCAGTGTTGGGCATTTACTAGGGACTGAAGAAGAGAAAGGGTATGAACATTTATTGATCAGTAATAATCGATACAATGTGGTAAAAGGATTCCTGGACCTGCTTCATGACACCTGAAATAGTTCCCTTTTTTACTCAAGACGCTTTACCTTGGAAAATTGCTTTCACTTCTCTGGGAAATGTGTCCTTATTAATAAAATGAAATTTCAGGGGTGCCTGAGTGGCTCAGTTGGTTAGGTGTCTGACTCTTGATTCTGCTCAGGTCATGATCTCATTGTTTGTGAAATGGAGCCCCTCATAGAACTCTGCGCTGACAGTGTGGAGCCTGCTTGCAGTTCTCTCTCTCTCTCTCTCTCTCTCTCTCTCTGTCTCTCCCCTGCTTGCACATTCTCTGTCTCTAAATAAATAAACATTAAAAATTAAAATTTCAAAGATGTCTTGCAAAACTAATATTTGATAATTCTCAAAAGGCTGGCCATAAGTTGTTTAACCATTATAATATCTTCATTACCTATAAAGTGTCATAGAACCTAAGGTACTATTATTGTGGTTAGACACTGGATCAATGAGGTTTTAAACTTGTGTTGAACATGAGCACAGCTATAAACTTACAGCCAGGTTGAACTGGCTTCCAGTTAACCTCCAAGGAATTTAGGGTTTCTCAGTTTAGGCTTTTAGGATTTCTATATCTAGGTTTTCACCAGAGCAGGCTAATTTTTTTTGTCCTGAAAAATGTTTATTATACTTTGCATGACTTTGAGTGTGCATATCTGCATGTGTGGAGTTTTGGGCCACAATCTACAGCAATGGAATAGTCTTGAATGTTAAGCTCTAACATTAGGAAGCAATGGATCCAAAACAATTCCATCAGACAAATCTGAGGTTTCAGTCTTGAATCTTCCAGTTACTTGCTTTGATTTAAATATCAGTTTTTTCATCTACAAGGATATGTAATAAAGAACTGTAACTCTTGAGAGTTGATACAAAGATCAAATGAGATAATTCATTTAAAATGTGTAGCTCAGTGCCTGACTTCAATTAAAAATGTATTTCATTCTTGTTATATTTATTATGATAATGTTCTGGTAGATCAGATTTTTTTTCTTTTTTCAGTGCCCCATAAAGTCAATTTTCATTTTCAGTTGGGTAAGAATTCAGTTGTTGGACACATATCATAGAAGCTTCATTGACATTCATATTTTATTCCCTTATTTCATTTTTAAATAACAGCTTTATTGTGATAACATCCTTATGCCAGATAATTCACCCATGTAAAGTGTACAATTCAGTGATTTTTATCATATTCAGAGTTGTGCAACATACCACACAATCAATTTTAGAAAACTTTAATCACTCCAAAAAGAAACCCCATACTCATTATCAGTTACTCTCAGTTATTTCATTTTGTCTGTAGAAGTGAAGGAAAGGTCATTTTCTAAGACTGCTCCTGAATAAATGAGTGTTAAATAGATGAGGGGAGAGTATATAATGCAAATAAGCTTGAGAGCAAGATACAAACATTTTAACAAAGTGAATGCAGTAAAATTCGATGAGTCCTGTTTCAAATCTGTAATGTGAGAAAAAGTGTGAAAAAGAGAGCACAATTTTCTTTTGATAACTAATACTCATCATACTATCATTATTTTGACAATTGTCACAAAAATATTTATTATCCTTGACTTAATAATGTTCTTCTGGGAATGTATCCTTAGAAAATCATTGAAATCAGTTAAAAAAAGTAAGAGTTCTGCTTACAGTTAGGATATAAAAAAATCATGAAAGACCTTAATTCCCACTGACACAAGTGACCCAATACAACAAAAATTTAAACTTCTGTTCAAAACCACCATTATGTGGAAAATCCTGTTTCATAGGCACAAATAAATCTAAAAGAACTAAACTTTCCAGAGAAACAAACTCTTCATGGGTGAGAACGCGATGGAGAGCCCTTTTACTTGGCGTACTTGCTGTGGTTGGGATCAAGATAGATGGAGCAACAAGCCTCCAGCTCAAGAACAATCTTGGCTTTGACTAAGAGAACTTTGCCAAACCTTATCAACTTTTGAGCCAATGTGAGTCTGAGTCTGAGGAAACTTCAAATGCAAAGAAAATGCTCTTCCCTCGTTTATGGTCTTACATGAATATTTCACTGAATAGTCAAATCTTGGACCAGGAAATTGAAAGATTGCATTACTTTACAATCTCACAGTCTAAAAGTCTTATATTTTCATTGTTTCCAAATCTCAGAAATCCTGCAGTCTCCAGACATGAAGCTGTGTGGTCTCATTGTCCTATAGTCCTAGAATGACTGGAGTGATAAATGTCGGCAAGAATATGGCACAGCTGGCACACATATATTGCTGGTTGGAATGTGAAATGGTACACCTACTTTGGAAAATGGTTGAATACTTTCTTAAAAAATAAACATACACCTACTCTATGTCTCAGAAATTCTACTCTTAGGTATTTTTCCAAGAGAGAGAAAAAAAACTATGTCCACAAAAAGACTTGTATAAGAATGTTGACAAAGGTTTATTCATAATCTCCTAAACTGGAGGCAACCCAAATGTCCTTCAACACATGAAGGCATGACAAATTCAAACAGTGGAATACTACTCAGCAGTACAGACAAATAAGCTACTGGTACAGATAATGACATGGATGAACTTCAAAAATATTATGTTGAACCCAAAGAGCCAGACACTCAAATAAATACTGTATGATTATTTATTATATCTCATTATTATACCTCATCCTAGAATATGCCAAACTAACATGTGGTGACAGAAAGCTGATAAGTGGCCTTGGGATGGGGAATTTGTGGGGAGGATGGGATTGACTGCAAGAGGCTCGAGGGAACTGTCCGAGGTGATGAAAATTTTCTATGTCCTTATTGATGGTCATGGAAGTGTACATTTGTCAAAACTCATTGATCTGTATAAATTGTGCATTTTATTATATTTAAATTATATCTCCATAAAATTGATTTTTAAAAAGGAAATGTACTTGAAAATTCAAATAAATCTTCTAAACAATTATTTGCTGGAAAATATTCATTTTAGTGTTTGTTATACAGTAAAACAAAGACATTGAAACAAATTATGTAACTAGAAGTTAAGCAATGGCATAGTGAAATTAAGGTATCTCAGTGCTGAGTAACATTATTTAGGGTGGTTAAATTTCTGATTTTATTATGATATTTAATAATATTTCCAATATTATTATTTAGAACGACATTATTTGGGGCAGTTACATTCCTAATCATTAAGATTGTGTAGCAGCATGGCAGAAGTTTAGATACATACATAAACATTTAACTAGGAAACAGACTGAAAAACTGGAGTGTTACAGATTGCTGACATCGAGATTAATGGGACTTGTAAATCTAAGCTCTACAATCTTGACAAAAATCACAGTTATCATTTTTAGCTGAGTCTATACTTTACTGATAATGTGCAAGCAAAATAACCGTAATAATAAGAAATAACACTGTTAGCAAGAGTAAGGCAATAGATGAAACATGTCTAGCTTAAATGATTACATTTGTGAAAATTTATCACCATTCTTTCTCAATAAGAATTATGAAAGCTTTTGTGAAAATTTCACGTTAAAATTTTTCATTTCTAACCTTGCAAGTATTAATGTTTGTTAAATATTTCCCCAGTTCATTATATTAATTACTAAGCAAAGCAAATGTAAAGTTTATATCTCTATGCTTTATTATTTGTGTAAGTAATAATATCGTTAAAGTTTAGCAAATTCTTCAGATTATGCATTTTATTAATATATCAGGTTTTTTTTCAAGTTTAGCACAAGCAAATCTTGTGAAGAAGTGTCTTAATATATTACTATTCCTCAAGTTCTATAAATATCTATAATAAAACTTTAGTGAGAATGGGCCAACAATCTAAAACTTAAAATAAATTCATGTCTCAATTATGCTATCTCTAGGTAGAAAATTTCAAAATTCCAAAACATTCTTTTAAGGAAAATTTAGAAAATATATGTTAGGTTATGGTTTCTAGAAATCATTGCTTTAATGGCATAAAATCTGCACTTCCTTGTACAAAAATGTAAATAAAAAAAAAAAAAAAACACCCTGCATTTCAAGCCTATTTGGTATGGGATAAAACAATACGGAAGATGGGGCACCTGGGTGGCTGTCAGCTAAACATCAGACTCTTGATACTGGTTTGTGAGATCAAGCCCTACATTGGGCTCTGTGCTGAATGTGGAGCCTGCCTGGGATTCTCTCTCCTGCTCTCTCTCTCTCTATGCCCCTCCTCTGCTTGTGTGTTCTCGTTCTCTCTCTCTCTCTCTCTCCCTTTCTCTCCCTCTCTCTCTCCCTGTCTCTCTCTTTCTCAAAATAAAGAAACTTAAAAAGCAATAGGAAAGAAAACAGCAATTTTTGGATACATTTTAGCATAGAAAAATACTCATAGCAGCAATTCACCATTCAGTGTTCTTAGCACTCTCAGAAAAATAATTGATAATTATTTCAGTTATATTCGTACCTGTAACTTATACTGTTCAAGTAGTCCATGCTGTGCTTGCAAAGCAATGACATGCAGTAGGTGAGATAAGTAATACACATGAGTTTGATTTACATTTTGGAATTCAAGGGCACAGGGTAAAGAATAATCAGGACTGGAGCTATTGAGGGAAGTCTCTAGAGTAGTTAGCAATCAAATAAAGGAAGGCTCAAGATTGTTCTTTTACAAGGTGGGATATGTAGCTGGATTGTGTCACTGCAGGAGAATTTATCTGGTAAAGGTAGTCATTCGGTGAAATATAAGATGTCATGGTGTATCTAATATGGCCACTCCTTTGAAGAAAGAGAGAAAGGTAATATTTCTTCCCGTGAAGAATATTGAGCTTTCTCAAATCTAAGGTTGTTTCCTAAATGTATCCATTGATAAATCTAAATGGTTTATAGTTTAAAAAACAGATGGTAGCCAGTTTCTCTATTTCTTCCAATATATTTATTGTCTACAAAGTTTAGGAACATTGGAAGTCCTTCTAATGTCTCACATAATTAATGCCTTTGCAACTGAAGAATCACTACTGTCTGAATGACTTAAACATCTTTCCTTAGTTACAACTTCCCCAGACACAACCTTCTACTTTACCTTCATAGAATAGATGTTTTCTATTGGATATATTTACTTTGAAAGTGAAAGGAAGTGGTCCATAATAAGATGTATGTAGTAAAGTACATAGGCTTTTTTTTTTTTTAAGTATAGTAGACCTTTCTAAAGAGCTGAGGATTTAAAGTTAAGTTTTCAAAGAGGGTGGAGTCCCTGTCTTTATTGTTATATATGACTGCTAATAGATAGTATATAGTTTATAGAAATGTGGAAAAAAAATTTAAACATGATAGGTTTGTCTGCAATGGCAAAGTTCCTATACAGGGGAGGGTGGACAGAGTTTCACACTAAAATCAAGACCCAGACCATTCATATACTTAACAAAGAGTAACTATTCACATCTGACTACATTCCAGGGACCAAGGACCTTCTAATTAATAACCTTGCTAAGAACCGTAGGAGAAAGCTGAATATTGTTCTAAGAATGTAGAAGAAAAATTGGATGGTCAGGTAAGGGTTTTATGGGAACTAATCATTTGAACTGAAGTCTAGATCATGAGTTGGAGGATCTAGGCAAGAAGAGGTGTGCTAAGATGAGATAAATGCTAGTGCAAAGGACTGGGGAAGCAGAACATAAGAGATTCAAAAACCTAGAAGGCTAGAGTGGTTGGAGCCCCACGTGAGAGAAAAAGTGATATCAGATGAGGCTGAAGAGCTAGGCAAGGAAAAGAACTTTGCAGGTCTTGTGGATGCAAGATGACTCTTCAGTTTCTGGCTTGTGAAATTGGGTAGATGGTGATGCCATTAACTGAGTTAACGAGTCCTAAAAGAAGACAAGGTCATGAATTTAGCTTTAGTCTTTTGTTTAGTTTGAGTAAAAGGATGACTTTAAGCCAGGTAAGTGGAAATATCTAGAAGAAAAACAGGATTCATTGATCTAAAGCAAAAAGAGATGTCTAGATAAAGAAGAGCAAAGCCCAAACCCAATAGAAGGAAGGGAATAATAAAGATTAAAGCGGAAATAAATGAAATAGAGACTAAAAGAAAAGATAAATAAAACCAGGAACTGGTTCTTTAAAAAGATAAAATTGATAAACCTTTAGCCAGACTCATCAAGAAAAAATAGAGAGGACTCCAATAAAATCAGAAATAAGGGACAAGAAATAACAACTGACACAACAGAAATAAAAAGGATTATAAGAGAATATTATGGAAACTTAGATGTCAACTAGAAGAAATGGATAAATCCCTAGAAATATATAAGCTCCCAAAATTGAATCAGGAAGAAGTAGAAAATTTGAACAGACCAATTACTAGCAATGAAATTGAATCAGTAATCAAAAAACTCCCCGCAAATAAAAACCCAGGACAGTAGGGATTCATAGTGAATTCCACCAAACATTTGAGAAAGAGTTAGTGCTTATTTTTCTCAAAGTATTTCAAAAAATAGAAGAGGAAAGAAAGCTTCCAAGTTCACTTTACAAGGATAGTATTACCTTTATACCAAAACCAGAAAAAGATGCTACAAATAAACTATAGGGCAGGATCTCTAATGAACACAGATGCAAAAGTCCTCAACAAAATATTCGCAAACCACATTCAGTTATACATTTAAAACAATCATTCACCGAGATCAAATGGGATTTATTCCAGGGATGCAAGTTTGGCTCAAAACTCACAAATCAACCAACATGATACACTGCATTAAGAAGGAAAGGATAAAAGCTATATGATCATCTCAATAAATATATAAAAAGGTTTTGACCAAGTATAATAGCCATTCATGATAAAAATTCTCAACAAAACAGGTTTTAAAGGGAACATACCTCAACATAATAAAGGCCATATATGAAAAACCCAGAGCTAAATTCATACTCAATGGTGAAAAGCCAAAAGCTTTTCCTCTAAGATCAGGAACAAGACAAAGATGCCCACTCTTCTTCAGCATAGCACTGGAAGTCCTAGCCAACAACAATCAGGCAAGAAAAAGACAAAAAAAAAAAAAAAAAAAAAAAAAAAAAAAGGCATTCAAATTGGTAAGAAAAAAGTAAAATCATGAATTTTTGCAGAATGCATGAATACTATATATAGAAAACCTAAAGACTCCATCAAAAAAATCTACTAGAACGGATAAATGAATTCAGTAAAGCTGTGGGATATAAAATTAATATACAGTAATCCACTGCACTTCAATACACTAGTCATTAAGTTGCACAAAGGGAAATTAAGAAAACAATCCCACTTACAATTGCATCAAAAAGAATAAAATACCTAGGAATAAACTCAACCAAGGAGGTGAAAGACTCTGAAAACTATAAAATGTTGATGAAAGAAATTGAAGATGACTCAGGTAAAGGGAGGGGCATTCCATGCTTTATTCATCAGAAGAACCAATATTGTTAAAATGTCCATACTCCCAACGCAATCTACAGATTTAATGCAATCCCTATCGAAATACCAACAGCATTTTTCACAGAACTAGAATAATACTAAAATTTGAAAAAAATATAATACAGTATACTGAGAAATATTTATGAAGCCTATTGGGGGCAAACTCTGTGCCCTGCCATATCCCCTAGGTTCTTAGCATTGTCACACACACCAGTAGACTTCCAAAGACAGCATGTACATCTGTCTGAAGGTTTTTTCTGGCAGTCTGAGGCTGTTCTGCGGGTGCACAGTAGCAGTCTGAAAGCCTCAGGAAATTTACAACCCCCCAAGCAGCCACAACTGATGGAAGACAGTGTTTAAACACTCGAGATTCCTTGTCCTTCAGTCTGAATAAGGTACATGTTCTACATTAGCTCCCAACGTCTACAATGGTAATTTGCCTAATAAAACACTCTTGTTATTTTGTTAAATTATTATGTCATATGCTATTTAAGTTTGTCTCTATTCCCTCTTTCACTTCCTCCCTCTGCTACCAGTGTTTCCCATCTAAATTATTTACACTTGAATCCTCTTTTTTAAGGCTTACTTGTGGTGAAACTCAAACTAAGATACGATCACATTTTCTCATTATGTATTTTCTAAGATACTTAAAAATTCTAAACATGGTGGAGAGAAAAGAGAATAAGAAGGGCACATGCTGCCACCACAGTGGGGAATGTGTTCCAAGACTCCCAGCGGATGCCTGAAACGGCAGATAGCATAGAACCCTAATTATACTGTGCTTTTTTCCTGTACTTATGTATCTATGATAAGGTTTAATTTATAGATTAGGCACAATAAGAGATTAACAAAGACTAATACTTAAGTAGAACAATAATAACAATATACCTAAAATTATGTGAATGTGGTCTCTCTCTCAACATATCTTATTGTACTGTACTTACCCTTATGATTATGTGGGATGATAAAATGCCTGATAAGATGAAGCCAGGTGAATGATGTAGGCATTGTGACAGCTTTAAGCTGACACTGACCTGAGGATACTTCAGAAGGAGGATCATCTGTTTCCGGACCATGGCTGACTGCAGGTAACTGAAACTGCGGATAGTGAAACTGTGGATAAAAGGGAACTACTGTATTTTCAGAAAAACTACTCTTGTGTCCATTGCAAACATAATAGCACTCTTGGACTATCTGAATTCACCTATATAAATTACAAAACAATGCAAATTCTATTTGTGCTTTTTCATCAACATAAAAAAAATGTTATAATGACCATGTGTCATATCTGTTCGGTCAAAATTATTTATTATGCACCTACTAGATCCTAAGTACTGTACTACATTGTGAAGATAAAATGGTGAGTAAAATCAATAACGTCGATTTTTACTCAGGGACCTTATAGTGCAATTTGTAACAGTGGTTATAAATTTGTCCTCACTCAATGTCAAACTGTGAGAAGTGGTATGAAAGGAAATATTGAGACCTAAATGTGCATGTGACAGAGGGGATTGATCTAATGTGGGAGTCCAAGGAGTAAAGGTTTTTACTCACACATGACGTAGGGCTTAGCTAGAAGGGTGGTGGACACAGTTCAGCAAAAAGCAGGCAACATAAAGGTGAGAACCTGGGGACTGTGGAACCTTGGAAGAGCTAGAAGATGCTCACTGTGGCTGCCACGCAGGAACAAGGGAGGGTCACAGGGTTGAACCTTTCTTTTAGTCTCCAGTAAGGTTTTGTTAAGGAATGTGACCTTGGGAAATCATTTTTGAAGATTTAAGTTGGGAGGTCAAGTAAGATATATATTTTTCAACAATCTCGACACTATTGGAAGACATACATAGATGGTATCAATGTCCAAATAACTTGTGCTAAAGCCTAAAGCTCAAGTCCATATCATGAAAAATGTGAAATTAAAGTATTTTGCATCAACCTGACTATTTAATAATATATTGAGATTGCACAATGTTTCCAATGTTTACCTGAGAGTAGTTATGAAAGTGTAATATGAGTGGCCTGTCACAATGTCAGCACTATTCTCTCTTTCAAATTCAAAGGCACCCTCATTTACATACAAGTATTTATAGACAGACTGCCAGGCAACAGCTTTTCTATTAACAAAAAATAAAGCAAAGTAAAAGCTTAATGGCCGAGTCGTATCGAGTGCACAGTGGTGTTCATATTTGCCACAGTCTGTGTCGCCTGTTCTTAATGTTGAAAACAATTTGGAATAGATGAAGTATGAAGTCTTTCCCTTTACTTGTGAATTACAAAGCTATCACTTTGTCAAAGTTATGACTGTATTTATTCTGAGACAGAGCCTGAGAAACTAAAATAAATTCAGCAATATAATTTTAAAAATTTATATGGAATTACCAGTTACCTTTCTAGTTTCCCCTTCGTCTTCTCCTCTGTTTCCTCCTTCATTCTTTAGGCACTTTCCTTGTGTGATTTCCACACTGAGCCAAAAAGAGCAGATAGAGCCAGACTTTCAGAACTCTTCAGTGGAGCTCTATGTTTAAAGATATCTATATGCTCACGGTCTCTTCTTCAACTTTGACCCACTGTCTCACTTTGAGTGTTCTTACCCCCTAAACAATTATGTTCTGTTACAGAGGGTGCTTTATGAGTCACTACTCTCTCAGTTGTCAAGAGAAAACCATGTGGAAGTATGGAACTCCAATAAAGAAAATAGCACCATGATATTTTCACGCAACTGTGAATACATTGGTATAACGAAAAATGATTACTGATAAAAACAAGTGATGCATTCAGAAATTTTACTGATATGAGAGGAAATCCATACTTTTGATGAACTAAAAGTGAAACTGCTTTCCTGTCATATCTTTTCATCTGAAGTTCTTTAAGTGTTTAGTAAACAGGAAAGTAATTTCAGTAATTACATCTTATAGTAAACAAAAAAGGATGGCAATTGTTAACATTTTAAGATTAAAGAGAGTCAACGATACAACTGGAAAAGACTAATATGTTCTAAGATATGACCAAAGTAATTATTTTTATTGCACATTGCCATTGATAATAACCATTTCCACTGCAAATGAAAACAGACACAAAGTAAAGCTATATTAAGAATTAAAAAAATTATAAGACAACATAACGAGTAAATATATGCCAGTAAACTTGAAAATATACATGAAGTAACAATTTTCTCAAGAGAATAAATTAATCAAGCCAAGACAAAAATTAAAAATATCAAACAAGAATTAGAAAATATATATAGACTAATAACCATTTCATCAGGTTAATTTAAAGCTAATGCCAATTAATCACATTGTTCTGCTGAAGAAAAGATTAGATACACTTCAAGGACAGGTGTCAGAAAGGACACATGCTAACAGAAAGATTTTTTCTGATCTATAACCCAAATTGTCTCGTACATTAATTTTTAAAATAGGGAGAGACAGAGAGTAAGCATGGAGGGGGGGGTGGGTAGAAAGAGAGAGACACAGATTCCAAAGCAGGTTCCAGGTTCTGTCAGCACAGAGCCTGATGCAGGGCTCAAACCCATGAACTGTGAGATTATGACCTGAGTTGAAGTCAGACACTTAACCAACTGAGCCAACCAGGTGCCCCACAAAACCCCTTTATAAATTTGTATAAATCTTATTTGAAAATACAATAGAAATAAGCTATGTTATTTCAATAACTCTATAATGTAACTTTAAATAAACTATGGGGCGCCTGGGTGGTTCAGTCAGTTTTGGCATCCAACTCCTGATTTCAGCTCAGGTCATGATCACAGGATTGTTTAATGGAACCCCAGGTTGGGCTCTGTGCTGTGCATGGGACCTGCTTAACATTCACTCTCTCTCCCTCTGCCCCTCTCTCCTGCTCTCTCTCTCTCTCTCAAAAAAAAAAAAAAAAAAAAAAAAAAACTATTTCATTTTCCCTCTGCAAAAATCTTCAGCCATATATGGGAGAACTATTCTAATCTTGACAATAAAATGAAACATATCTTCTTTATAATTTGCAGTCATTGGAGCACCTGGGTGGCTCAGTCAGTTAAGCATCCAACTCTTGATTCTGGCTCAGGTCATGATCTCATGGTTTATGGGATTGAGCCCTACATTAGGCTCTGCACTGACAGCATGGAGCCTGCTTAGGATTGTCTCTCTCCCTCTCTCTCTCTGCCCCTCCCCTGCTCATGCTTTGTCTCTCTCAAAATAAATAACCATCAAAAAAATTTTATAGTGTGCAGTCATTGACATTTAATAGAATACAGCTTTTTTGTGCTTATTTGCAAAAGATCTTAAAGATCTACTTTATCTTTAATTTAGACTACATTATGTAAAATGCTGGAAAGTTATGGAAGAAAATGCATTTGAACAAAATTTTTCCTTAGTAGGCTTTGTTCAAGTTGCATGGTTACAATGGTACTGCAAAATGTGCTTTATTTAATTTCTTTTGTTTTACTTAGTTATCTTAATTTTCTCAATTTTCTAAGCTACACAGATATAAGTCTTGGCATTGTTTTATGAGAAATGCAGTTGGACAGTTTCCTAAAATTTTCTAAATGATTCATGTATGACAGTATAAAGGTAGTTAGACTGTGGTAACTTTTTTTCTCTTCCTGAAAATGACTATAATATTTAACTGCCGTGAAATGAAACCATAACTTATAATGTACATGGCAAAGAAAGAAAGAAAATCTGTCAATACACATTCAAAATTGTTAAAGATATAAGTGGATGTGTCTGGCTAAATGAGATTTAGAACTCCTTAAGCCTTGATTTTAGAAAGAAAAAAGAGCTTGAATTTTTAAGTCTAAATAGAATGATAAAAGAAAACAAAGCATTAACTTAACCAGTCTCTCTGCCATTAGTTATTTTGGTCATCATCCGTATCTTTTATCCAATCAAATGATTTAAAATTTTAATAGGAAGCAAGAAATTCTACTGAGGAAAATAAACTTTACTAATAGAAGAAGGCAAACTAAAGACACTTAATAAATAAATACTTTATTGCAATACTATAATTAGTGATGATGACAGCAATACATATAGCAAATTATGAAAGTAAAGTGATTTTTCTTCCTGCTAGGCTATAAAAGATGTTTTTTTAAGGGCACATTAATACTATTTCCTTAATGTAAGCTTGGGCATCAGTCCAGGTGCTATTTCTAAAAGCAGTAAGCACTTAACAAGGCCTTCTATAGAAATACCTCAGTAGTATTGCTGGAGTGGAGCTATGCATTCCCAGTGAAAGGACTCAGTAGTCATTAGCAACTTTTACAGAAATCTTTGGACAGCTTTCACAGGACAGCAAGGAGGATATTCATGAAACTACTCAGGAAAGTTAATTCCAAATTAAAAAGAGACGCATTTGCAATTCAAGAAATTGAATGGTAATGCCAATTAGTCACATTTTCTATTTAAGAAAAGATTAGGGCGGAACCTCAGTAGCTCAGTTGATTAAGCATCCAACATTGGCTCAGGTCATGATCTCACCATTCTTGGGTTTGAGCTCCACATCCGGCTCCCGGCTGTCAGCACAGCTTTGGATCCTCTCTCTGCCCCTCCCCCTCTGGTTCTCTTTCTCTCACTCTCTTTCAAAATTAATGGATAAACTTAAAAAAAAAAAAAGAATGAAAGAAAAGATTAGGTATACTTCAACTTCAGGATGGCAGAAGAAACACATGTTGAAACACCTGTTTTTGTGTGCTCTCGTTTTCTTTCTGAATATATCACGTACATATGTGCATCTCTTCCTGCTATGTATACATATATACGTATGCATATGTAACAGGAAGATAGATAATGGTATAGATATAGAATCTCCAATGTCAGAATAAAAAAAGTGAAGTGTCTGGGTCCCAGGGACCTCAGTCGGTTGACTGTCTGACTCTTGACTTCAGCTCAGGTCAAAATCTCAACGTCATGGGATCAGGCCCTAAGTCTGGGCTCCACGCTGAGTGTGGAGCCCCCTTAAGATTCTTTCTCTCTCTCCCTCTTTCACTCTCCACTGCTGAGGCACACTCTCTCTCCTAAAAAAAAAAAAAGAAAAAGAAAAAAGTAAAGTGTCTACGTGTCTAGACATCAGAAACAGAGAAGGAACATACAGCAATAAGCCATATTTGAAGCCATTAGGCCCATGCAGTGAGTAACTATCACCTAGAAATCCACAGTGGCTAAGGTCTCAGCACCTACATAGAAACAGAAGCCAGGTTTCTAGGCCGTACACACAGTGGGGAATCAGAACTGGGAAACATCTGTGAAGCCAGAAGATGCAATGTATTAAAAGTGACGAAGGAAAATATTTCATGATGATAAAACGAACAATGCACTAAAATACGACAATTAAAACTTACGTGCACTGAAACAGAACTTTGCAGGATATAAAGCAAGACTCACAGATTTAAAGTGAAAAATCCCAAATCTACAATTTTGGTGTGATATTTTAACCAATGAATTAATAAACTGGTAGAATAAGCAGGCAAAAAGCAGTTCTTGAAATACTCAAACCTGATTAATAATTTTTAGTCAATAGATATTTAAATAAAAATTTTTTTAACATTTATTTATTTTTGAGAGACAGAGAGAGACAGAGCATGAGCAGGGGAGGGGCAGAGAGAGAGAAGGAGACAGAATCTGAAGCAGGCTGCAGGCTCTGAGCAAGCTGTCAGCACAGAGCCTGATACGGGGCTCAAACCCACAAACTGTGAGATCATGACCTGAGCCGAAGTCAGATGCTCAACCGATTGAGCCACCCAGGCACCCCAGCCAATAGATATTCTATTAGAGAACTATTCACCCAATAAAGAATGCATATTTTGTTTAATGTTTACTTATTTTTGAAAGAGAGAGAGAGACAGAATGTGAGCAGGGGAGGGGCAGAGAGAGAGGGAGACACAGAATCTGAGTCAGGCTCCAGGCTCTGAGCTGTCAGCACAAATCCCAATGCAGGGCTCAAACTCATGAACTGCGAGATCATGACCTGAAACGAAGTCAGATGCTTAACCAACGGAGCCACCCAGGTACCCTGAGAATGCATATTTTTAAGCACATATTTTGGACCTTTATAAAATGAATGATTACTTTAGACAGAAGTTTTAAGAAATTAAAAAAAAATTAAATAGCTCACAACTCTTTAGTAAAAACAGTAAATGAAATTAAAAATTAGCAACCAAACACATCTAATAAAATAGAATAATTTTGGAAATAAAATATCACATGGCCAAATAATACACACTGCTAAACAAATAACAATAAAGATTTTTAAATATTTAAAATAAACAGAGGGGCACCTGGGTGGAGTCAGTTGAGCATCTGACTTGAGCTTAGATCATGATCTCATGGTTTGTGGGCTCGAGCCCGGTGTCAGGCTCTGTGCTGACAACTCAGTGCCTGGAGCCTGCTTCAGATTCTGTGTCTTCTTCTCTCTGCCCCTCCCCTGCCTGCGTTCTCTCTCTCTCAAAAATAAACATTAAAAAATTTTTAAAAATAAAACAAACAGAAAAGCTACATTATGTTCCAACTGGTGGTCCAAAATCAGTATTTGGAAGATGTATCATTTCATGTCCATTCATTATAAGATGAGACAAAATCGAGACTAAATAAATTTAACAATTGTCTCAAAGCGCTAAAATTGTAGTAAGCCAAGAGAATGGAGAGGAAGAAATACCACAGGTAAAAGGAAAAATTAATAGGGGAGGCTGGGTGACTCAGTCAGTTAAGTGTATGACTCTTGATTTTGGCTCAGATCATGATCTCATGATAGGTGAGATTGAGCCTGGAGTCAGGCTCTGCGCTGACAGCTCGGGGCCTGCTTGGGATTCTCTCTCTGTCCCTGTCTCTCTGCCCTGCTTGCGCTCACTCAATCTCTCTCAAAATAACTAAAATAACTTTTTTAAAAAGTAAAAATTAATAAAATAGAAAATAAGAGTAACAGAAGTAATAACAACCAAAAATTAGAAATGATGATCAATAAAACTAAGAGATAGTGCATTGAAAAGACAAAATAGATACTCTTATAAGCATGGTAAATAAAACTAGAGAACAAAAGCAAAACAATTAAGAAGGAGAAAGACATAAACTGAACCTACATTAGAAGTTTTTTTAACTTATAAAATAACATAATGAATAAATATATATTAACAAATTTGAAAGCATAAAGGAAATTGTAATTTTCTCAAAAGATTGAATTATGTAAATCAAACCACGGCAAACTTAAAAAAGATAAACAAAATACATAGAAAACCTATACATTTCCCTCAGAAGCAGACCTCAAGGCAAGTATTTGGGTGCAAGTAGTTTGTACAGTAGTTGACTTCCCAAAGCCCTGATGTGGAAGTGTAGAACATGAAGACAAAGTGAGAACATTTCTGGGCGGGTTACCAGGAGTGATAAGTAGGGCTTTGTCCCCTTGGAGGCCTCTGGAAGTCTGTGTGAAATACTTTTCCGAATTATGCCACTTGAGGAGCAATGAAACTAAGGTATGCATCCACAAACTCTTATCTTTCATTTGTTGTGGGTTTCTCCTGGAGGTACTAGTTCCCCGAAACTTGTGGTCCCTTCTGCATGGGAGCCAAAGGCAGTTGTCAGCCAGAGCATCGCTTCCAGGAAGCAGCTGTTGACATGCATCGTACAGATGACTGACGGCTGGGCCCCAACAGTCCATGCTACAATAAGTACCTACTTATTGTTGTTGTTGTTTTTAAATGCTTCACCCGGATGGCGGAGGGAGAATCACAATGGTGATCCCCCTACTACACGGGCACCCATCTTGGGAAGCCTCTCTATCCTTGAGGGCCTGAGAGCTCCCCCCTCTCCTACCAGACCTATGAACACTCTTTTCATTTGACCTGAGAGTTCAGATGCAAGACAAATTGTTTCAGTGTGGGGCAATCAGAGTAGATTTTTTAGAGAATGTGTAATCTGAATAGGGCAAATTTACAGTGGGTAGTAAGAAATGAATAGAACATTCCAGGTCTAGAAGACTGGTATACATAAAATGGACAAAAGAGTAGAAATGAGAAAGTCTAGTGCATGTTTTCCTATTAATGAGTGATCTGGGTTGACTTGAAGCAGAAAGGTTGATTATGTGGGAGGTTCATGTAGCAAGAAATTTCAGTGACAGGTGATTTGGAAAGATCTGGCATATGACTTTATCTAATTAACACTGCTAGCCAATTCAGGCTAAGGAAATAAAGAAAATTGTGTTTTAGGAAGTTAAATCAGTCGGTAAGGTTAAAGATAGATTTTGGGCAAAGAGCTGCAATGGTTTTTGAAGCAATAAATGCCTATATGTGGATTGGCTACAGTGGGGATGGAAAGAAAGGAACAAATTGAGAACCACACAAAATTTTAGAATGGAAAGGTATTTTAGAAAACCACCCACTTCCCCACCATTTTGAAGATCAGGTAACTGAAGCAGGGAGAGGAAGTGTCTTATTTGATGTCAGAAGGCTAGTTAGTAGCTAAGACAAGAATACATTTTGATCATTGGACTCCAAGCAAGGGCTATTTTTAAAATTCAGAGGCTTCTTCTTCCAATGATAAGCAAATGATTGAACTGTGGTTGTTACATTTAGACTTTCCTTTCCTCTTTCTGGTTTGAGGCTTAAGAAAGGAAATAGCCACCAATCTTTCTTATCTCACTAGAAAAATTTCAGAACTTGGCAACTAGTTAGTCATGAGGTTTGAACTCAAATAAGGAATGAAAAATAAATGATTGTCTTGATGATTGAGAAAATAAAATGGATTTTGATTGAGAAAATGAAATTTTTTTGCAGAGATAAAGACATTTCTTCTAGACTGCTGAGTTTAAGGTGACAAGATATATAAGAATACATGGTCAGCATGAAGACGGAGTATACATGATCAGGAGGGCTCGACATGTTTGCATACAAGTGCTGACTTTAAGTCATATGTGCAGTGATGTTAGGTGTGATTTTTGAAGTTAATTTATTCAGTCAAATTTCTTTTCTTTCCTATCTTAAAAGACCTAAGATGGAATTTGTTTAACTTCAGACAGGTTGATTAATCTCTGATACCAGTTGCTATGTAATAATACCTGCATCAGCATTTCTAATTTTATAGTCAGACAAAGTTATTTTAAAAGGAAATTTCACAGAGAAAGATTTGAACATCTGGAAAATATATGTAGAATGTCATATCTAAGTCCATGATATTGCCAAATAGGTGGTGTACAACTTTAAGTCAAGCACAAATTATATAATCTTCTTATTCTTTGTATAATGTTTAATATCTTGAAATAATTACTTTTCAAGTTTGTCTGAATCTCTGCTCTATTAAATTGATTATGAAAAAATATTTTTTCTTTGAATTAGTGGACATCTTTTCTTCCTTCCTTTTTCTTTCTTTCTTTCTTTCTTTCCTCCCTTCCTCTCTTTTTTATTGAATTATAACTGATATACAGTATTGTATTCATTTCAGGTATACAACATATTGTTTTGATATATATTTTATATATATTTAAATGATCATCTCTCTCTCTCTCTCTCTCTCTTTTTTTGGAGAGAGAGAGAGATAGAGAGCATGAGCAAGGGAGGGGGCAGAGGGAGAGAGAGAGAATATCTCAAGCAAGCTCCAAACTCAGCGTGGAGCCCAAAGCGGGGCTTGATCCCATGACCCTGGGATCAAGGGTCCCTGAGCTGCAATCAAGAGTCAGAAGCTCAATGGACTAAGCTAGCCAGATGCCTCAATTGTGAAATGATCATCTAGCTCAATAGGCGCAGTTGCCACAGTCACTATGCAAAGTTATTACAACATTATGGACTATATTCCCTATACTGTACATTACATCCTCATTATTTATATTATGACTAAGTTTGTATCTCTTAATCCCTTTCACCTATTTTTCCCATCCCCCATCCCCCTCCTCCCTGGCAACGACCAGTTCACTCTCTGTATCTATAAATCTGTTTTGGTTTTGTTTGCTCATTTGTTTTACTTTTTAAATTCCACATACAAGTGAAATCTTATGATATGTATTTTCCTCTGACTTATTTCAGTTAGTATACTACCTTCTAGATCCATCCATGTGGTCACAAACGGCAAGATTTCATTTGCTTTTTTCTAGCTTAGTAAGATTTCATTGTGTTTCAGTATATATGCATAATATCTTCCTTTATCCATTCATCTGTTGATGGACACTTGGGTTGCCTCCAGATTGTGGCTATTATAAATAAGGTGGCAGTGAACATGAGGATGCATTTGTCTTTTTGATTTAATGTTTTTGTTTTGTTCAGATAAATACCCAGAAGAGGAATTGCTGGATTTTATGGTTGCTCTATTTTTTTCATGTTTATTTTATTTTTGAGACAGAGAGAGAGAGACACACACACAGAGAATATGTGCATATGCACCCATGAACCAGTGGGAGAGGGGCAGAGAGAGAGAGAGAGAGAGAGAGAGAGAGAGAGAATCCCAAGGAGGCACTACACTGTCAGCACAGAGTCTGATGCAGGGCTTGATCCCACAAACTGTGAGATTATGACCTGAGCTGAAGTCAAGGGTCAAAGGCTTAACCGACTGAGCCATCAGGTTCCCCTATGGTTGTTCTATTTTTAATTTTTTGAGGAACTTCCATACTATTTCCCATAATGGCTGCACCAATTTATATGCCCACCAACTGTGCATGAAGGTTCCCTTTTCTTTACATTCTTGCTGGCACTTGTTTTCTCTAGTCTTTCGAACTGTAGCCATTCTGACAGGTATGAGGTGGCATCTCATTGTGGTTTTGTTTGCATATGGTTTTGATGATGAGTGATGTTGAGCATCTCTTCACGTGTCTGTTGGCCATCTGTATGTCTTCTTTGGAAAATATCTATTCAGGTCCTCCGCCCATTTTTTAATTGGGTTGTTTTTTTTTTTTGTGATTGAGTTGTGTGAATTGTTTATATGTTTTAGGTATCACCGCCTTATGAGATATATCATTTGCAGATATCTTCTCCCAGCCAGTAGATCACCTTCACTGCATTCCTTCACTATACAAAAGCATTTTAGTTTGATGCAGTCCCAATTGTTTATTTTTGCTTTTGTTGCCCTTTCACTCTTTTTTAATAAAAGGCTATTTTTAGAGTAGTTTTAAGCTTGCAACGACATTTAGAAGGAGGTCCAGAGATTTCTTGTATACCTCCTGCTCCCACTGTTACCACCACTCACCAGAATGATATTTTTTACATCATACACTAATCACACAAAGTCCATAGAATTGATATATCATAATCACACAAAGTCCACAGCTGACCACACAAAGTGTTTATTCTTGATGCTGTACATTCTATGGGATTGGACAAATATATAATGACATATATCTGTGATTATAATATCATACAGAGTATTTTTACTGCCCTAAAATCCCCAGTGCTCTGCCTGTTCATTTCACCTTTCCCTGCTCCACCCCTGCAACCACTGATCTTTTTATTGTTTCCATGGTATTGCCCTTTCCAGAACATCATATGTTGGAATCATACAGTATGTGCCTTCTCAGATTGGCTTCTTTCAGTTAGTAACATGCATTCAGGATCTTTGGGGGGTTTTGTTTGTTTGTTTTGTTTTTAATGTCTATTTTATTTTATTTTGTTTTGTTTTATTGAGAGACAGAGTGAGAGTGCACGAAAGTAGGGGAGGGTCAGAGAGAGAGGGGGACAGAGGATCAGAAGCAGGTTCTGCACTGACAGCAGAGTGTCCAATGTGGGGCTTGAACACATGAGCTGTGAGATCATGACCTGAGCTAAAGTCATACGCTTAATGGACTGAGTCACCCCAGTGCCCCTAGGATCTTTTTTTTTTTTATAGGTTTTTTTTTTTTATTTTTTTTTTAACGTTTATTTATTTTTGAGACAAAGAGAGACAGAGCATGAACGGGGGAGGGTCAGAGAGAGAGGGAGACACAGAATCTGAAACAGGCTCCAGGCTCTGAGCTGTCAGCACAGAGCCCGACGCGAGGCTCGAACTCACGGACCACGAGATCATGACCTGAGCCAAAGTCGGCCACTTAACCAACTGAGCCACCTAGGCACCCCGGATCTTTCTTTTTTAATAATGAGATTTTTCTTTTATTTGCTGCTGCAGCCTCTAGATAATATAATTGCTACCTATTTGTTCCTAGGCCCATTAAGCTTTTAGTGCTATCAAAAAAATATTTTTTTAAATGTTTTTAATGTTTTTATTTATTTTTGAGACAGAGAGAGACAGAGCATGAGCAGAGGAGGAGCAGAGAGAGAGGAGACACAGAATCTGAAACAGGCTCCAGGCTCTGAGCTGTCAGCATAGAGCCCGATGTGGGGCTCGAACTCACAGACTGTGAGATCATGACCTGAGCTGAAGTCAGACACCCAACTGACTGAGTCACCCAGGTGCCCCATCAATAAATATTTATTAAGTAGCAATTTGAATAGAGAACTGAATACAGTATGTCTTTGGGAAATGTTTGCTTCCTAATATATGTAAGCTGAAGTGAATTAAAATAGAAAATAAACAAAAAAAATAAAATTTCTAACATATGCCAAGGACTCTATTAGCATTCTACTTAATACAGAAAAACAGTTTATAAATTAGATACTATATCCTCACTTTAAACATAAAGAAACTAAAATGCATAGAGATTAAGTAACTTGGCAATATTTATATAATTACTAAGAGACAGAGCCCACATATGAGTTCAGGTCTTCATCTACTTTTTCATTCATACATGAGGAGATTGGGAAAAATGGATCCTGCATTTTGGATTGACAACACTGGACTGGGTCACCAAGCTACCCACTATTCCCTGCTGTTTCCATTGGGCATGGTTTACTCATTGTGTGATTTGCTTACCTTCTCAGTGAACCCCAAAGTAGTCCAATAAACTTAGATGATCCTGTTTATTCTGAGCATCCCTGTAGGATAATTCCTAGGCCTGTAAATTTCTGAAAAGTTTCAGCATTGATATGAAGTCCCAAAAAGCTAAGTACTGTACTGTGGAGGCGGCAGCTGCTACTTCTTATTCTTCTTATTCTTATTCTCCTCCTCCTCCTCCTCCTCCTCCTCCTCCTCCTCCTCCTTCTTCTTCTTCTTCTTTAACATTTATTCATTTTTGAGAGACAGAGAAAGAAAATGAGCGGGGGAGGGACAGAGAGAGAGGGAGACACAGAATCCAAAGCAGGTCCCTGGCTACAGAGACTGACACGGGGCTTAAACCCACGAACCATGAGATCATGACCTGAGCCGAAGGTGGACGTTTAGCCAACTGAGCCACCCAGGTGCCCCTATACTGTAGCTTCTTGGAATTCCCATAGTTGCTCAGTCATCTAGGAAAGCTCATGAAACCTCTTTTATCCTAGGAATCTTCTGATAAAGAGTCAAGTAGAAAGAGATTCCAAGGATATCCCCATTTGTGAATCATTGATAGCTGTGTCAAACTGCAACAGGAACTGTAGGGGATGATTTCTCTACATATACTGACCTTCCAATTTAATAATGCATGGAGAGCTGAGGTATTAATGTATTGAGCAGCAAATATTTATTCAACTTCCAATGTGAGTTTTGTTCTGCACAATGTGCTGGAGGGTCCTCGGAAATCCAACCCAGGTTGGGCATGGTCTCCACTGGCAAGGGAGCACAGGTCAGTGTAGAGGAAAACAATAAGCAAGTAAGCAAATAAATAAAAATATTTCACTGCTGATGCTAAGTGATGGAACAGGGTGCTGTGATCAGAAATAGCCTAAAGGGCTTTAGTTTACATTGGGTAGTCGGGGAGGGTACTGGTAAGAATGTGACATTTGAGCTGAGAGCTGAAGGAGGAGAAGGATCCAGTCTCAGGAGGGGGAGAGGGAGGCAGAATTTCAAGCTGAGCTAATTGCTAGAGCAGTGTGAGGCGGGGTAAGAACTGGGCCTGTTCTAAGAACAGGTAGAAGCCTAGACTGGCTGGAGCTTCCTGAGGAGGGAAGATAAAAGCAGAAAATGAGGTAATTAATTGTTCTTTTTTCCTGTATTTAATTAAAATGCCCTGGCATATTTGCAAACCACAAGACCCTTGAGTGGATTCTGAAGGCTTTTCACTGTTTAAAAGTGAGTGAGAAGACAAACGCCAATAAAAATGAATAAAAGATTCTCACAAAAGGATAGAACGTGGTCAATAAGCACATGAAATGATGCTCAATACCATTACACAGCAAGGAAGTGCACATTAAAAGTACCAGGAGATGACACTGCCCACTGAACTGGCTACAATTATAAAGACTGATAATGTCAACTGCTGGGCGGGATATGGAACACTGCCTATGGGTACAACTACTTTAGAAAATAATTCTGTAGTTTTTGGTGAAGTTAAACATACACTTACCCTACGAGACAGCAATTCCATCACTCGATATTTACCCAAAATACGTGAAAAGATAAAACTACAGAAAGCTTGCATACAAATATTCACAGTGGCTGTATTAGTAATAGGCAAAAATTAGAAACAGTGCGAAGGTCCATTAACATGTGGTATATCAGTAAAATGGCCTAATCCTCAGCAAGAAAAAGGAATAAACTACTTTCACACACACCTATATAGATGAGCTTCAAACAAATGGTGAAAGAAAGAAGCCTGGCATGCACATACACACAAAATATGTGTGTATGATGATTCTATTTATGAGAAATTCTAGAAGGGAAAAATTACTGTACAGTGACAGAAAGTGAAAGCTGATGAGGCTAGCGGTTGCCTGAAGCTAAGGGTGGGAAATTTTTGCTGCAAAGGGTCATGAGGGGGAGCTATTTGGGGTGATGCAAATATTCCAAATCTTGATGGTGATAGTGGTAATATCAGTATAGATATTTGTCAGAACTAACTGAAATGCGTACTTAAAATGGGTGCATTTTATTGTATATAAATTATACCTCAATACAGTTCACTGTAAAGAAACTAAACAAATTTGTTTTTATTAATGTTCACTGCTATTGTTCATAAGATCTATTTTCTATAGTAAACTAAATATGTTTCCCATATTTCTTTAAAAATACTCACTTTTTATTATCCTTTATCAGTCCTGACTGAAGTTTTTAAAAATATTATTAGTATTTTACATTACATGGCACAGAGCTATGAAAAAAATAGGATCTCCTGAACTGTATTAATTTATGGGCATTCAGGAGATCTTTGCCCTATTATTATTATCATAATTTTTAATTTGGCATGTTGTTGTTAAAGAGTGATAACAATGGATATTCAAGGGAATTTTACAGAAAGATTTTTAAATTATTATCATCGCATTTTAGGTTTCTTACTGGCTTAAGATTAGATATGCCCCAAACAGGATGTCTTAAAGTTCCCTGAAAAATAGAGCCTGAGTCAAAGCCCCAAATCCTAAGACTTTATTGGGAGATTTACCCTTGCCAGGGTAGCTACAGTAAGGGAAAAAGAGTGAGCTGAAGGAAGGTAAGTGGTATGGTGGCCCAGCAGGCCACAGCTTCAGAATTTTGAAAGCACAGTGTATTTCTCACATCAGGAAGGAAGTCTTTGAAGAGGGTCTTAAGAAACCCCTGCTACTTGGAACAGTGTAAGAGAGAAGGAAAAGAGAGGAATTTAACTGAGGGCTCTTTCCATTTTCCTGACTCTATTAGTTTCAGTTTGTCCATAGGACACGAACCCCCTGCCACTTCTGAGTTTTATTATTAGGTGCTGGGGAAGCCCTGTTCCACACCCCATGGCAGGATACTTTATCTGAATGTGGACGTGATGGGAAGAACCAGAGCCACTGTGGGTCCTCTCGGTTTGGCCTGGGAGCATGGGCTGCTGCAGCAGCCTTGTGGACAGTGCATGAAGGCTGGGCTGGGCCAGCTGACACCTGTGAGGGCTGAGACAGCTGGCAGCGTGAGCAGATGATGCACCAATGGTGACGGGGAGCATTCTAATGAGCAAACTGTCCAAGTCTGGGAGGACAGTTGTGAATGTGGGAATCTGGGAAAGCACATGAAGTGGGTTCTCTACTCTGGATCAGAAAACTCTAGAAGCCGATTGAGCATGTGTAACTGTAGGATAATTTACCTTCCAAGTTTGGGGGAAATTTGGTGGTGGTGTTAAGGAAAGAAAGAAAAAAAATTCCTCCTGGATTATTTTGGGAAAGGAGTTTACTGTCTCAAACTAATAATATTTGGTAACAAGGCATTTCTCCTT
This sequence comes from Panthera pardus, assembly GCF_024362965.1. Lineage (NCBI taxonomy): Eukaryota > Metazoa > Chordata > Mammalia > Carnivora > Felidae > Panthera > Panthera pardus. Next base: position 37,098,786 of record NW_026526765.1, on the reverse strand, counting down.
AAATGCGTTGACATCTATGGGCGCCTGGCTGGCTCAGTTGTAGAGCATATGACCTTGATCTCGGGGTTGTGAGTTCAAGCCCCACACTGGGTGTAGAGATTACTTAAATATAAAGTCTTAAAGAATTGACATCTCCTATGAAGGCACATGTTAAATTTCTTTTGATGTTACTATTAAATTTTATTTCCGCCATAAGACTATCAACATTACTTCATTAAACTACCAAGTTGCACACTTTGGAATAGTCATCAACAAGGATCAGTATTAACATTCTGCCTCAGTCACATCAGGAACTCAAGCCTTAGTTAAAAATGAAAACAAAACAAAACAAAAAAGATTAAAAAAAATGAAAACAAAACAAAACAAAAATCACCATAACATCATTTTATGTATGCAAGATGTGAATTAATATAAATTTTGTTTCAAATACAGTTGAACATTGCTTTAAGCAATAAATGTTCACCTTAAAGTTTCAATGGAGATTTTAATTTTTATAAATTAAATAGTATTTTTAAATATTAGGCAAAGTCCATTTGAAAGTAAACAAATACTACTTAATTTATAATTTTTGCATATCAAAATTTATCCATGTAGAATCTTGTAAATATATTACTTCCTTAAAATATAATTGTGCTAGAATTTGGTAAAGTCAATTTATATAGTCCTGAGAAAAACTGCATGGCCCTAACTAAATAGAACAGTACAGGGGCACCTGGGTGGCTTAGTTGGTTGGGCGTCCAGCTCTTGATTTTGGCTCTTGTCATGATCCCAGGGTCATGGGATTGAGCCCTGTGTTGGGCTCCACGCTCTCAGCTCGGAGCCCACTTGGGATTCTCTCTCTCTTTCTCTCTGCCCCTCGCGCGCGTGGGCGCCATGCACTCTCTCTGGTCTCTCTCGCTCTCTTGCAAAATAAATAAACTTTAAAAATAGAAAACAAATTCAAGCATTAGTAAAACCTGAATGTTTCCTCTCCTTTCTGCCATTTTTCCTCAAATTTGTTACCACTTCAGGAAAAGTACATCTGCATGTACTTTCTTGGTTCTTTCAGGTCCCAAGTAGTCTAAGTTTGTTCATCTTTTTCCACCAAGAATAAACCAGAGGAAACATCTTGTTTCATTTTTTGCAGTGCTAGGAAACTTTTGTTACCTCTGAGGGAATTTCTGGGGCACATGTTAAGTCATGGGTTGCTTTGGGAAAACAAATTCTACTACTATTTGTAGCAAATGAATATAATTGGTATGGATTACATAATTATACAAAAAATGCCAGATATCTGATACAAGTGAGAAAAAACAAGACATGCAGAAAAGTAAGATCAGAGAAGTAAGGTCACAAAACTGGTCAGTGACCAAAAGAGATCTAGATTTTTTTGTTTTAAAAAGATCTAGAATTTTGAAACTCTATGGCTAACTACATTTTTGTTCTCCTAACAGCCCTTTCCATTGTAAGGCAATTTTTCCCTGGATCTGACCTTAAAATTCAATGGAAGGAGAGGCAATATTCTCCTTAGCCTCACTGAGAGCTATGTCAACAGTATTTACATCCAATATATAATTTCAGTTCTGAGGTTGGCAATGCAGGGATTTCTTGGTCAGACTCAATCCTGCACACATACGTTTGTGCACACACATGCTTGTACACACACAAGCACCAGCACACACACAACATTATAAATCTTTGTGATTGTGAAAAACCTGGTAGATCTTCCTGAGACAAAACATGACTAAAAAACAACAAAGAGAGATTGAATTTGTGTCATTATTATATTTATTCCAGGTGAGATGATATCTCTCATTCCTAAATATTAATTCTAATTTTTTGTACATCTATTATTCTCCAATGTATGATTTGAAGTTGGGTAGAAAGTTCTTAATAACATTAGTGACATATTGATAATTAAATATCAAGGAAAGTAATTCCCAAACTTGAAAACAGGAAGACTAATGAGGGTTTTTATGCACAAGATAATATTCTTGACTAATGCTCAAATCACACAAATATTTATGACATGACAAATGTTTAGCCAATGAATTTAATTTTTTTTTAAGGTAGGCTCTATGCCCAGTGTGGGGTTTGAACTCACAACCCTGAGATCAGATCTGAGCTGAGACCAAGAATTGGATGCTTAACTGACTGAGCCACCCAGGCAAATTTTAAATGTTTAATTGTTAAAATGTATTATGGAATATTTCATAATTCCAAAGGAACAAAATGTCAACAAAAATCTATATATTACTCAGCTTAGAAATAGAACATTCTGATATAGTTAAAGCTGATTATGAATCTCTTTTTAACAGCATCATATTTCCTTCAGCTTCTGAGGTTACTACTTTCATGCAATTTGGTGTTTATTATTACCATGCCTGGCAGATTGTATGTATATCTGTAAATATACATACAAAATATAAATATGCATGTATACGTACACATACCTATATGTATATATATAAACATTTTACAATTTTTATTTAAAAAGCATTATACTACATATTTTTTGGCAATTTTTTTCAACATTAAATTTGTAAGGTCCACCCATTTATATATCTTCTCTGCTATGTAACATTTCATTGTATGGGGGCACCGGGGTGGCTTTTCAGGTTAAGCCTCTGACTCTTGGTTTCGGCTCAGGTCATGATCTCACAGTTTGTGAGATCCAGCCCCATGTCGGGATCTGTGCTGACAGTGCAGGGCCTACTTGGGATTCTCTCTCTCCTTCTCTTTCTGTTCCTCCCTCTCCCCCTTTCGTACGTGAGTGTGTGCATATTCTCTCTCTCTCTCTATTACTCTCAAAATAAATAAATAAATGGGGGTGTCTGGGTGGCTCAGTCAGTTGAGCATGCAACTCTTGATTTCAGCTCTGGTCATGATCCCAGGATCATGGGATCAAGCTCCACATGGGGCTCTGTGCTGAGTCTGCTTATGATTCTCTCTCTCTCCCTCTGCCCATCTCTTTAGCTCATGTGCTCTCTCAAAATAATAAATAAAATAAAATAATAAAATAAAATAAAATAAAGTAAAATTAAATTAAATTAAATTAAAAATTGTATGAAACCCTTTCATTGTATGGATGTCACAATTTACTTGTCTATTTCCCAATTAATGAACATTTCAGATTTTTTCCATTTTTTTCTCTTACAAAAAATGCTGCCATTAATTATTTTATTGACTATAATAGGTGGATTATTGATCCTGTGACTTGCCATGATTTAGGTGGTTTGTTTAAAATAAAAATTCTACCTGCAGATGTTTTACCGGGGCTTGCCATATGTTTATGTTTGAGATTTATTTACTTCCAACATTTATACATTGAACATAAGATCACTGTGTATAGATACTGCTTTGTATTCAATTACATAAAAGAAAAAAATGGAATATTTTAAAACCAAATTAGGGAATAACTTTTTAAGAGCGGTGGAGAAGGAGTTGTTTGGTTTTAATCATTGTACTTTTTCCTCACTGCTCAATCCTTTCTAGCTCAAACTGTGTCTAGAAAGTGCCCAATATATTTTCATTGAATAAATGACTAATAAATTGAGAAATACTGTTAATATATTATAGTTTGGGAGTCCAATTTAAAATAGCTTTCGGTGTATTCTTTCCCAACCCCCCATTAAGTACATCACAGGCCAGGCTCAGGTTCTACTCACATTCTTACCCTTTGGTTTTCAGTTTCGATTTTATTTCTGGAAAAAACAAAGCCCACACTATCATCAACACTTAGATGGCCATAACCCTGTCACTAGAGTCTGAGAACATTTATCATCCATAGGCTGCTACAACCAGTTAGAAAATGGCAGTGGCCGACCCACCTGGCAAAGAGCACGTGACATGGTGCAACACTGCCTTCTACAGGTGTGCGGGGAGCGGCAGTGTGCTGGAGCCAGCTCACAGCGGTTCGAGACAGACAAGTGCTCATTTATCAGGGATTTTGCAAGATGGTTGTTCCACTGAGGCTTGAAATCAGCCTTGGTAGGAGTATTTATATCATAGAAATCATCATCAAAGGCTACAAGTCAGCCCATTTTCCCCGCGGGTTGTTAAACATTTGTCAGCACGGCACTCCTCTCACTTCCACTCCCTTCGCATCATTACACCAATCAGAACTCTACACGGTTGTTACTCTACTGCAAAGGTCCTACTTTTAAGACAACAGGGGCATCTTCAAATCTTTTATTTGTGTTTTGTTTTGTTGGGTTTTTTTGGTCCGGTTGGACGCTATAAATTCTGGAAAACAAAATGGGGAGAAGCAGAGCATGGGAATTTACAGAGACATAGGTAGCAATAAGATGTGGGCAGGCATAATGCTTACAGTTAAAGTGTTGCGTGTAGGTCAGACATGGTTTGGGGAGAAAAGTAGTGGACAAATCAGACCCACCCCAAAACTGAGTTCCATTCCCAAATCACGCAATACTTATTCGGGAAATGATGGGATGAATGTTGGAAATGAACTGCACTGTTTTTGCCTACGGAAATGGACTCATTCTCTCTGGTCAACGTTATTCCTCATAGTTCTATAATATGCACCAAACTTAGGCTGTTTTTACTAAATTCTTATCCTTTAAACTGTTACCCCCACGTGAGTCATGTCCTCTATTTCCTAACTGCCTTTGATCCTACCTTCTCCTTGTCCAGATCATCTGATCCTGTGACCTTTCCTGTTCAATGCAGCCATATTTCTACCTCTGCATATTAAAAAGAGCTTTTTATATTGATATGTATTTTTTATTGTATACTCTTTTTTAGATTACCTTGTTATGTCTCAAGTTCTTGAATCTGTAATCCCCCTCTCTTGTGTGCTTAGTCTCATTCATGATGGTTTATTTCTGTGATTTCCATACATGCTGTTACTTGTTAATTGCCTATTTTAGTGAGCCTTTTTTCCTCTCTTTATTTTTCAGATAATACTGTGGCATGGCTTTAAGGAACAGCTTTGCATTCGCTTTGCCAGGTGGCTTGGTGGTAATCATGGTCTCAAGAACAACGTAATGCATATTGTTAACGTTAACAATATGCTAATTTTATCCTCAAGCCCACAGTAGCCTATGGAAATAAAGTAGAACTTCACTTTATTTGGGGTTCTATTTTTTTCCCATGTAGCCGAGACAGACATGTTTCTTTGTGACACTGGACAATTTAAAAATTAAATGGTCCACCAAATGTGTAGACAGTTGAGGGTCCCAGCTCTGTTCAGGTCTCTTAGTCCCAATTTTCTGTCATGTGTCGGCCCAGGCATGTCCCCTTTCTCATGTGGGAAATAGAACTTCAGTCCCTAAAGTACTGGGAAGAGAAGTACATCACAGGACAGTCTCAGGTTCCACTCACATGCTTACCCTTTGGTTTTCAGTTTCTATTTTATTTCTGGAACTGACAAATTTTCCTCTCCTTGTTGAAAATTTAGCTTTGCATTTAAAAATAAGTTTGGTTTGTTCCATCCACCATATCTTGGCATTTGTAGTGGAAAGGGTTCTAGTTATCTCTGTCAGCTACCCTGTGATAAATGAGAGTTTTATCTAGCTTTATAGTCAGAAAAAATTATTTGAAGAGAGAAATTACCCCTTAATGGGAATAACAATTGGTAGTGATCTCATTTTGGTAAAATTAGCCACCATCTTCTATACTGCTAAGGTGTAATATTTTTAAAAATGGCCACTACATACAATTCCCCACTACAAATATTTGTGAACACTTTTAATTGGTAGAATTATTATTTTTTTTAAGGAAGTAGGTTCTTTTTTCCCAATTATTTATTCATTTATTATTTTATTTTAGAGAGAAAGAGTGTGAGTGGGGAAGAGGGGAAGAAGGGGGGGAGAGACAAAGAGAGAGACAGAGAGAGAGAGAGAGAGAGAGAGAGAGAGAATGGGAATCTTAAGCAGGTTCCACACTCAGCACAGAGGCTGACACAGGGCTCGATATTACAACCCTGGGATCACAACCTGAGCTGAAATCAAGAGTCAGAGGCTCCACCAACTGAGCCACACAGATGCCCCAAATTATTCTTAAATTTAATAAAGAAACAAATAAAAATCTTCCTCCAAGTGTAAAACATTATTAAGATTTTCATCTTAAGGTTATAGGGAAATAAAATATAATGGAAAAATGTAGCTTTGTGGACTATTTGGGGGAAATATGAAATGAATTTTTCTCAGCATATGGGAGTTAATTCATACACCAGGTAAATACTGAGTTGTAAACGTGGTTGTAAAAAGTATTGCCAGGCTCAACGATGCTGTTGTAATAGTCACATTTCCCTTTAGTTTCACAACATTCATGGTGTATCTAATATGTGCCAGGCATGGTGTTCACATCTGGTTTACCCAAACCATGATTATTCTCAAATATCTTACTGTCCAATGTGAGAACAGCATGTTAAAAAAAAAAAAAAAAGAATTAAATTCTAGACTGACGGTGCAGTAGTGATAGAACGCAAAAGAGATAGAAATAATACATACAAGGAAGACTTCACTGAGGACATTGCACCCTAGAAAGAGTTTGAGAGAGAAATAGGTGTTAACATGAAAACTAACAAAAGAAGAACACTTCAGACACAGTGAAGGCACCTAACACATGGTTGCGCAGCTTAATGGAAAGGATGCTTAGTTGGGATCGTCCATGTTGAAGAAGAGTATGTTAATGTTGATCCACAAAGTTGGAGTGAGATCTTGGCGTTATCTGAGTCCTCCCTTGTTAGTTCAGTTCAGTTATTAATCAAGAACCACATTTGAGAACTGAAGTGGGATTCCCATATAAGAGAAGGGCAGCAAATTATAAAGTGGAATATAAATCCTAGAGTTTGCCAAAGTATCTGGTAGTCAAGTGAGAAACATGAGTTGACCAGGCTGGGCATTTGCTTTGTACCAGTGCACATGCAGATGGTTGTACAATCAGTACTCGACCACAGGCTCCCTTTTTGTCTACATATTTTGTATATGATGTAGTGGTTTTGATCAAGTGCAGGAGCCACACCACTTAGGTTCAAATTCCATCTCCACCACTTGCAGGTCCATGACTTTGGAGAAATTATGGAAAATTGCTGGGGGAAATGGATGTTTACTCATCTGCACAATGGGAATAATGGATAGTACATAATAATGATACCATGTGTCCTTGAAAGGCTTAAGCGTGTTAATGTGTGCATAGTATTTAGAAAAAATGACTGGAATTTAGTAGATATTAGCTATTTCTATTATTGCTATGTGGATACTCTGCCCTAGTTTTGTCCCTCATTCCTATTATAAAATATCTACTCAGAGTTCACGGAGGAAATAAATTCGCAAATCCACAAAACAGTATTGTAATATTGTTTATGGGGTAGTGTTCAATGGTATCTTAAACTTATCTTCAATATTTAAACATTTTTACACAGAGAATAAACTTATGTATTACTTACATGTGATATAAACTTAAAATCATCACTATTCTCTATTTGTAGTTCTAGTTTGATGCTGGCCAAGATACAAGTTTTATCTTACCAAAGATATTTATCTTTTGAACTTTTTTCAGATCAACCACAAGTATGATCAATACCTCTGCCCCCCCCACATTGCCGCATTTAACCTTCATTCATTCATCACTCATTCATTCACTCATTCATTCATCAGTTACTGAATTCCTACTACATACAGGTATTGCTTCTAATTATTTAGATATGAGCTATAGTTTGATTTTTGTAATTAACAGATGGTTAAAAATTTTTTAAAGTGGCATGTATCCACAATTGAAGTATCTCAGCAGGAAATCATTATTTTAGGAAAAATTACAAAGCTTGTAGGAAACACAAAACAATGAATATCACATATGCATAATGAACAGGCAAAATGCTGATGAGGGCACCACCTGGGCAATTTTAAAATAGCTTGCAATGGGAGGAGGGGACATTTTTTACATTCTGATAGGTACTTTGTTAAGAGAAATAAACTTAAAAACATCCAATCAAGTATGAAGCCCAAATAGGATATCATTTTTGAAATATATTGGAAAAAGTTCAAAAACATTTTTTTCTGCAGCCCTGTCAATGGAACAGAAGACCCAGAGGTTACTAAATTCTGCATAAAGCAAAGAGGAAGAAAAGAAAACCTATGTAAAGACATGTTTGTGGTTGTATTATTTCGTTTTTCTGGGACTAAGAAACAAGAAAGATACCCTGAGGCTGAACGAAATTATTCCAACTCTTTCTCTTTCCTCTCAATGCAGTGGCATTATCTGTTGGCTTGAGAAACCAAAGGAAATTAATGAAAGTCACTTGTGATGGTTAATTCTGTGTGTCAACTTGATTGGGCCACAAGGTGCCCAAATATTTTGTGAAACATTATTTTGGATGTTCCTGTAAGAGTGTTTGGATGAGATTAACATTTGAATCAGTAGACTGAGTAAAGTAGATTGCCCTCCCTAATGTGGATGGGCCTCATCCAATCAGTTGAAGGGCTAATACACCAAAAAGGCTGAGTAAGAAGGAACTTAATCTGCCTGACTGCCTTTGAACTGAGATAATCAGCTTTTTCCTGCCTTCAAACTCCAGCTGAAACATTGAATCTTCCTCGGTCAAGCCTACTAGTTTATGAACTGGAACTATGCCATCCTCTCAACTGGATCTCTAACTTGCTTACTCACTCTGCAGATCTTGGGACTTTCCAGCCTCCATAACTGCATGAGCCAATTTCTTATATTAAGTGTATATCTATATATGTACAAATCTGTATCTATATTTATTTATTTAATATAGATTTATTTATACTAAAAGATAAATATAGATATAATTTGTAGATACATAGATATAGATATCTTCTATTGGCTCTTTTTCTCTGGAGAACCCTGACTAATACAGTCACATTTGGTATGGTGTAGACTCTCAGGATGCTTCTTGTCAGTATCTCTTTTAAAAAACAATCTACTTTTGGGGCACTGGATGACTCAGTGGGTTAAGCATCCAACTCTTGGTTTTGGCCCGGGTCATGATCTTGCAGTTCGTGGATTTGAGCCCCACATCAGGCTTCATGCTGACAGTCCAGAGCCTGCTTGGGATCCTCTCTCCTTCTTCTGCCCACCCCCCCCAACTTGCTCTCTCAAAATAAATAAATAAAACTAAAAAAAAAAAAAATCTCTTAAATATCCATGCAAAAACAAAAAACAAAGAAAAAACAAACAAAAGAATGAGAGAAAAATTTAATGGGTAGAAGCCCTATTATTAAACTGTACTCTAGGGAGGGACATACATGAGAACTTAAAAGAAAAAAACTTACCAGGAAATTTGATATAAGCACAAATCACAAAATTCTATTTCATTTAAATTTGAGAGAAAGAGGGGCGCCTGGGTGGCTCAGTCGGTTAAGTGTCCGACTTCAGCTCAAGTCATGATCTCAACTCCGTGAGTTCAAGCTCTGTGTGGGGCTCTGTGCTGACGGCTCAGAGCCTGGAGCCTGCTTCAGATTCTGTGTCTCCCCTCTCTGCCCCTCCCCTGCTCATGCTCTGTCTCTCTCTGTCTCAAAAGTAAAAATAAAAACATTAAACAAATTTAAAAAAAATTGAGAGAAAGAAATATTTTAGGTCATTCATTCACAAAACCCAATGAATAAACATTTAGTTATGGTGAGTGTATTGAGGTATGAGTATATACTGTATATTATTTACATTTCTTTACATTTCTTGGAAGGTACTTGGGATTATGTGCATTAAAAAATGAAATATCACTCACTAGAAATCTTAAAATATAATCATTTCTGTCCCACTATTCTGTAAAGCTTAATATAGATTCTCATCTTGATCTCAAGTATTGCCTCTCTAGTGTCATTTTTGTACCTTGATAGTAATAAAGTTTAAAGCAAAGGTGTACTTTTTGAGGGAAACAATAGATTGCAGTATTATTATTATTATCATTTTCCTTCATCTGTCTATGGCACTGAGGCCTTGGTTTATGTAGCTTCCCATGGCCTTTGGTCTTTCATTCTGTAGCTCCTCCTTATGGTACTGGGCTGAACACAAGCTCCATAAAGTCAGGGTCCTTTCTGGTTGTACTTGCTTTATATCTTCAGCATTTAAAATAGTGTCCAGCCCAAGGTAAAGGATAAACAATTTATGGATGAATAAATGGCAAAATAGTACACAAAAAGAAGAATTCAGTAGGGTCTATTCACAGGCAGATTTGTATTGGATGATAAGACTTGCATGAAATCTTAATTTGTGAAGTTTTGCTACACTACCTAAACTTTACAGGTAATATTAGGAATAAGGTAAGGATAAAGCATTTCTAAATATACCCCAAACAATATATATCTTAATTAAGAGAAACTTTCTGGGTTTGTTTTTTTTGTTTTTGTTTTTGTTTTTGTTTTTTTGGTAATATAGAATCTCCTTAAGAACAGAACTGTTAACTTTTAAATCTAAAATATGTTAAACTAAACACCAATAACTTAAGAGGATTTTCAAAAATTAGAATGCCGGTGGCTTCTTTTAGAGAACTTACGCACTTTCGTGGTAAGAACAACAAAAAAAAAGTTTTTGAAATTGCGTGGTTTCAGAGCATAGAGGAAGAAAGCAACAAACTTTAGAAGTTCCTCATTGCCCATCTTTTGTATAAATTTGCAGGTTTCATAGCATGAATTTTTTACCTGGGTGGAAAAAGCAAAGATTTTTCCTACTTTGGAATTATCACCCATGTAAAATATGTTAAAGTGTAAATGACTGAAACATTCAATTAAAGTACAGAAAAGTGCAATCTTTTTAAAAGTTTAAAGTAAAACCTGCATGAGCGTGTCCGGTGGTTAGATTTTTGAGGTCTGGTATTTCCTACTGGTTATATTGCTAAATCTTTTTTTTTTTTTTTAACAGAGTTCCTAAAGAATAATAAAAAGAAAAATTCTAATGTCCACTTCTTACCTATTTTAACTTTTATTTTTTAACTTCTCAATTACCCAACTTCTGGGATGTTTTATCTGCTTTCTTCCTTCATAGAGTCAGAGCGTCTTGTATTTGTTTCTTTGTTTTTATTCCTCTTTTCTACAGTCCCTCCCCCCTTTTTGTCACCTACCTCTTGTATAGAGGAAATGCAGTTGCAATCATTGTGTTCTGCGTTTTGATTTACACCTTACCTCCTGTCCTCTGGTAAAGTAATTGACTAAAACCTTGTGTGTAGTTAGATCTTAGTGTGGTGCTTTTTTATTCAACTAAAACAAAGATGACAGTTTCCTCACTTGCACGTTAAGGTGGAGTGTATCTTTAGTCATGGACTACAGCTGCCCCATTATTCTCACAAAACAGCTTTCCTTCCAGTATTTCTTATTTTATTTTATTTACTTTTCTAAGTGATCTATACACCCAACGTGGGGCTTGAACTCAAAACTCTGAGATGAAGTGTTGCATCCTCTACTGCCTGAGCCAGCCAGGCGCCCCTTTGTATTTCTTACTTTAGAAACACAACGCAGCACCACTCACTGAACTGCCCAGCCCCAAGTGGGAATTTCAACTTCAGCTTCTTCCCTTCTGTCCCTTCTACCCCACGGCTAAGTACCCCTGAGTTCCTGTACATGGCCTCCTAAATAACTCATGAATAAATCCACTTCTTTCCATCTCTTCTCTTGTTTATTCCAATCCATTTTCCACAAAAAAGCCACATTAGCCCTTATTGGAAACTCAGACCTCTCCTCCTCCCTGTGTGAGGAGGTATAAACCAACCCCACAGGACCTTTTAGACTCTGGCTCCAGCTTTCCTCCCTCACCCTGGGTTTTTCCACCATTCTCTTCCCTGACCTGATAACTACTCTCCAGCCATGATGTGGTTCTTTCAGCTCCTGGAAACTGCTCTTTGTCTTGTGCATATACATTTGTTTTCTTACTTCCTGGCATTTGCGCATGCTCTCTGCTCTGTCTGGAACACTCTTTTCTCAGCTCTTCCTCTGCCTAACTCCCACTTATCCTCCAGAATTCATCTTAAATGTTATTTCCACTTGTAAATCTTAATGGACTCTGAAGAACCCTATTCTCGATCCCTTCATAGTACTTACACATCACTTTCTTTCTAAGTGGGTGGCCCATCACATTGCTGTTTCTTACTAGGTGAAACCTTTTGTTCACTATTTTGTCTCCAATACCTAACATTATACCTTACTACGATAAGCACTAATAAACCATGTTTGAAATGGTGAGTTCACATATTTCATTTTAGGTTTATTATTTTGACTAGATTGGGTGCTTTCTGCCTTCTTATTTTTTCTGTCTCTTCCACTTCCTTCTGTCAAAGACAAACAAAACTGGGCACTCGACAAAGTGGTAAGGACAAATTCTAATCAGTAATACGTTATCACATAAAGAAGAGAGTCCAGTGTGAACTGAACTCAACTTCAATTTGTACAGAAGTGACTGGCTGCTTTAAAAGGAGAATGAGTGAATTGGGGAGGGAGTGATCATGGGCACAGTAGAGTCAGGGAAGTGGAAAATTACAAAATGCAGTGAACGGGTTCTTCCCACACGAAACCCATCTGGGTTTGCTAACTGGCGTGCTTATGGAGGTGAAGCTCCTATCCTCCAACAGAGGCTGGGAGACAAGGCCCCATCTTCAGGTATTGGCTGGAACAAACAGTGAATTCTTTTGGCAGCTTTGAGTTTTCTTAGGTGGACTTTAACAGGGCGCTAGAGTCATCCTAGGGATGTGGCCTTGTGTTGTTAGAAACTATACTGATATTTAAGTTTTTGTTACCAGAGGGGAGGGTGTGGGGGGATGGGTTAGACAGGTGTTGAGGTTAAGAAGTGCACTTGGGAAGAGCACACGGTGATGTATGTAACTGTTAAATTACTATATTGTACACCCCAAACCAATATAACCCTGTATGTTAACCAATTGGAATTAAAATAAAAACTTAAGGTAAAACAAAAAAAAAGTCTTCATAGGCCAAGATTGAGGCTTGTCAAGAAGAAGGCTCAGAGGAGCCTGGCTAAAGTTTGGTCAAGGAGGGAACCAATGGCATTTCTTTGAATACTTCTAAAATCTCCTTTTTAATTTTTATTTTGCCTTTCCTTTGCTAATGTTTCTATCCAACAGAATTAAAGCAAATTAAATGTATTAAATAATCCTCGATGCATAATATCAAGGCACCTGGCTGGCTCAGTCTGTAGAGCCTTTGACTCTTGATCTTGGGGTCGTGAGTTCCACCTTGGGTAGAAAGATTACTTAAAAATAAATAAACCGTGATATATGATATAAATTTAACAGAGCTATATCGACTCATACTGATTATGCATGTAGCATTTGAAACTGAGAGCAAATTGATATGAATTGGCACCAAGATATTAATTTCTAACACTGATGCTATTGCCCAATAATAGCTGCTTATATATCAGGTTTATGAATATTCCTGAAAAGTCATTGTTGGCCACTTCTAGAGGGACTCTCCTATCTTCCTTCTGAAGTGAGTAGTCAGGGTCTCCCTTTATTCTGAGCATATCCTTCTTGGTCTATGGTAATGATTACAACCTTACATCTTATGTTTCTGACATCAGAAGGAGATGTCTTCAACATTTCACTAACTTAGAAAAGGAAGGTAATAAAACGTTCTTTATGGTAAGCATTTTTCCACTCCAAGCTCAAAGAAGGAAGTTTTAGGGAGCATGAAATAAATATTATCAGTCAAACTGAACAGACTTGTTAAGCCAGGAGTTTCTTTCTTTCTCTTATATTTATGGTCCTATCCTGATCAAGGACAAAATAATGTACAGATAAAATTAAATAGTTCAAGAGCGTTTTTTGAATATTTGATCTACTCACTAAATCATGTGGTTTATAACTCAGTACAGTTCTTCAATTATCCTTCCTAACTTCATTTCCTGGTTTATAAATAAAAATACAAGGTCTTTCAGATAACTCAATTAATTTCTTAGAGTTTAATATATCCCTTTTTGTGATATGTCTATATGCTAAAACTGTTTGGTCCAAGGTGATATTTCTGAACTCATTATAAAGAGCTATGCTGTAAAAACACCAAAGATCTGTTCTTAAGAATGACAGGGGGGAAGCCATGCATAGGTGGGGGCAAAGGATATATGAGAAATCTCTTTACCTCCCTCTCAATCTTTCTGTGAACCCCAAACTTCCCTAAAAGTCTTTAAAAGAAGAAAAAGAAGAAAGCCAGTTAGTTGTTGCTCTTATTTATACTATGATACTGAGGAAAAGGGGAAATGGGGAGATGTTGGTCAAAGGGTACAAACTTCCTGTTACAAGATGAATAAGTTCTAGAGATCTAATATACAGCATGACTACAGTTAATAGTACTGTATGATATACTTGAAAGTTACTAAGGGAGTAGATCTTAAATGTTCTCACCACAAGTACAAAAATGGTAATTATGTGAGTTGATGGAGATGTTAACTAACTCCTTTGTGGTAATCATTTCACAATATATGTGTGTATACATCTTAAACTTACACATAGTTATATGCCAAGTATATCTCAGTAAAGCTGTGGAAGAAGGAATAATCTGTTTTATCTCTAAATCCAGACTTAGAGTAAGTATATTGGAAAGGAGTTTGTGTTCAAAGGAAGGGAAGAAGGTGACAGAGTTTTCAAGGCAACAAATAGCTTCAAGTAAGTCTTTTTATCATTCTTTGATTAAATATTCCAATAGCTTGTGGATGTTACCATTCTATTTTTGGAGCATTGTTATTTTTGGAGTTAAATGCTTACTTCTCGGGGAGCAGGGAAGTACTGTAATACCTTTAATATAAAAATGCTCTGTTGCTTTTATAGGGCTTAAAATGGGTGGGATCTCACTGGTAAGGTCAGGTAAAGGAAGAGCTCTTGTTTCTAGAAAAAGGGATTGCTTTTGGACAGAGTTCTCTCAGAGAAATGAATGTAAATAGGAATTGAAGAGAAAATTCTTTTTGTAAAACAATCCCCAAGTTATTTCTTACCAAATTCATTAAAAAAAAAAAAAAAAAGGTTGCAAATTGCATGCAATTGTACATATATAAGATTGCACTTAAAATGATTTGAGCCTAATAAGACTAGGGAAACAAAGTGGGTATATATGTATGTATGTGTGTATATATATTTGTATATATATATATATTTTTTTTTCGAAGAACAAGAATTTCATTTAAAATAAAACACAGAAGTCATATTTGAAATTGCCACTAGAGGGCAGAAAATGGGGGAAAGGATATATAATAATAGTGGATTTCTAGAATCAGAACTTAAAACCTCTTGGAAACTCTGAAAACAACCGTCATAACAAGAATTAGTATTTATAAAGTGGCTACTATGTACTACTAAATTTTAATGATTTCCTTTTTTTTTAATGTTTATTTTTGAGAGACAGAGTGTGAGTGAGGAAGGGTTAGAGAGAGAGGGAGACACAGAAACTGAAGCAAGATCCAGGTTCCAAGCTGTCAGCACAGAGCCTGATGCAGGGTTCAAGCCCACAAACTGTGAGATCATGGCTTGAGCTGAAGTTGGACACTTAACCAACTGAGCCACCCAGGTGTCCCTTAAGATTTCCATTTGGTAAATGGGGAAACAGGTTAAATGATAAGTGCAAGGTCATGTAGTAAGCAAAAGGTAGCACTGGATTCAAATCCTACAATTTGACCTCAAAGTCTTTACATAGGATCACAACCTCTCTCCATGGACAACAGTTTCTTTTCTTTGAGTGTACTTTATTGAGAAGAAAAGAGTGTACAAACATCCTCTGAACTGTGAGTAGGAGCAAGAGGTTTTCCCAGCATGATGCATTTTCTAACTTGCTTCTACTGTGTTACCTGACAAACCAGGAATTTTGTGGGTGGTCTCATATACACACCTCGGAAAACCTAAGTCTAAAAATGTGATTCATTAATGCTGCAAAATGCCAACACTATTAAGTTTTCTGAGTAATTTAAACTAATAAGCAGGACCTGTGAAGATATCATTATTAACAGTATGAGGGGGAGGCTGAGCCCAGAATGAAAGAGTCGCTGCGTTAACGAAACAGAAGACCAGAGAGCACAGCGTGTTCTTCAGCCACATTTGTGAAAGGTGCAAATTAAAATAGAATGGTTGGAGGAGCCAAGATGGCAGAACAGCATGGAAGCTTTTTGTGTGTCTCGCGTCCATGAAATATAGCCAGACCAACACTAAACCATCCTACACACCTAGAAAACCGATTGGAAGATTAACACAACAATCTGCACCACCTGAACCACAGAATTCAGCAGGTACGCTACACGAAGAGCCGAACTTGCGGAGCAAGAAGCCCCGAAAGGTAGGGACCTCCTTTTGCAGGCAGAGAGAAGACGGAGACTTGGGGGGGGGGCATACGGAAAAAGCACCCCTCCCCAAAAGCAGCTGGAGAGAAAGTGGAAAACTCGAAACAGTGCAGGGACTCAACTAAAAAGGGAGAAAGGAGAAAGGAGAGGGTTTAAATTCCATTGAGACTGTAAACAGGGAGAGAGCAGAGGCTGCAACTCCGCAGCTCCATACCTGGTGGTGCTCTGGTGGGAAAGGTGAAAACCCAGGAACAGAGTGGTGTCCGGGAGGTTCTCGGGCCACACAGGGAAAAGCGGTTCCACTGCTGGAAGGACATTTGGTAGAGACTGTTGAAGCCACCTGGTCCCAGCAGACCCCGGAAGGCAGCCACATTCGCTGGTGCTGGGGCAAGGTTGTTGAGGGTGAAGCCTGGTGCCAGATGTGTGTTGCGATTTTCCATGGTCCCTGAAACGCTGAGGCTACACTGTCTCGTGATTTTTTTGGGGGGCAGGCTGGCACCTGGCCGCAGTCTCGGGGCACCGGCAACAGCAGGGTCCAGCGGGCGTCCTGGGTGCAGCCGACATTCGGCCATTGCTCATTCGGCCATTGTTCGGTGAGACCCTCCCGCAGAGGGGCAGAGTGGGTCAAAGCCGCAGTCCTTCGGAAGGGGCTGGGGAAAACAGCCGCATCTGAGACAAAGCTCAGGAGAGAGGTACTGCCTGGGGTCTGGTCACGAAGAGTGGAAAAGCGGAGAGTGGAAAAGAGCTGAAGACGGAGGACCGGTGCACAATTACTGATCCGGGAGAACAGACTGGGTGGCTGGATGGCGCCATTTTTCACCGCTCCCGCGCATGCGCACCAACGAGCACCGCAACAATCCACCCCAGTAGGCTAGCAGCGCCATCTAGAGGAGAGCAGAGCTGTTACACCGAGCCCCGCCCAACTGGGCCAACTTCGCTCTTCAAGAACGCAAACCTCACCGCCGGCTTAATCTATGGACTATAAACAGCTACATGGATTGACCTCTAGGGGAAAACGAAGCAATTTCAGTCCGACTTCAATCTGTTAGCAGGTTCATCTATTCCATTTTTTTCTCTCTCTCTTTTTCCTTTTTCTCTTTTATAATTTTCTTTTTCTTGAATACAGAAAGAGAAAAAACTCATTTTTATTTTCAATTTTTATTAAAAATATCTGTCTTTAATTTTTATTACCATATTTTTTACTTCTGTGTAAATTTTTTCAAATTCTACTTTACTTCCATCATTTTATTTTAGTCTACTTCAGTGTACTCACCTTTTCAAATTTTCAAACAATTTCCTTTTTTCTTTCTTTTTCTTTTATTCTCTTTTTCATTTCTTTTTCTGTAATGCAGAAAGAGAAAAACTTCGTTTTTACTTTCATTTTCTTTTAAAAATATTTTTATTTAATTTTTATTACTATATTTTTTGCTTTTATGTAAATTTTTCAAATTCTATCTTACTCCCATCATTTTATTTCAGTCTACTATAGTGTATTCACTTTTTCAAATTTTCAAACGATTTCTTTTTTTTGTTTTTTCTTTTTTCTTTGTTTTATCTTTTTTCTCTTTTTCGTGTTTCTTTTTCTTAAATACAGAAAATGAAAAAAATCATATTTCTTTTTAATTTTTATTAAAAATATTTTTCTATAATTTTTGCTGCTATATTCTCTACTTTTGTGTATTTTAGTCTACTTTAGTGTATTCATTTTTTCAAATTCTCAAACGATTTCCTTTTTTTCTCTCCCTCCACTTTTGTTTGCTTGTAGGTTTGTTTGTTTCTCTAATTTGTCAAACCACTTTCTACACCCAGACCAAAACACACTTAGAATCTAGCATCATCTATTCGATTTTTGTGTGGGTGTGTTTTTAATTTTTAATTTTAATATTTTTTTAATTTTAATTTTTTTAATTTCAATTTTCTACTTGATTAATTCCTTTTCTCCCTTCAAAATGACAAAACGAAGGAATTCACCCCAAAAGAAAGAGCACAAAGAAATGACAGCCAGGGATTTAACCAACACAGACACAAGCAAGATGTCTCAACCAGAATTTAGAATCACGATAATAAGAATACTAGCTGGAGTCAAAAATAGATTAGAATCCCTTCCTGCAGAGATAAAAGAAGTAAAAAATAGCCAGAATGAAATTAAAAATGTTATAACTGAGCTGCAATCATGGATGGATGCAGCGGCGGCAAGGATGGACGAGGCAGAACAGAGAATCAGCGATATAGAGGACAAACTTATAGAGAATAACGAAGCAGAAAAAAAGGGAGATTAAGGCAAAAGAGCACGATTTAAGAAGTAGAGAAATCAGTGACTCATTAAAAAGGAACAACATTAGAATTATAGGGGTCCCAGAAGAGGAAGAGAGAGAAATATGGGTAGAAGGGTTATGTGAGCAAATCATAGCGGAAAACTTTCCTAACCTGGGGAAAGTCACAGACATCAAAATCCAGGAAGCACAAAGGACTCCCATTAGATTCAACAAAAACTGACCATCAACAAGGCATATCATAGTCAAATTCACAAAGTACTCAGGCAAGGAGAGAATCATGAAAACAGCAAGGGAAAAAAAAGTCCCTAACCTACAAGGAAAGACAGATCAGGTGTGCAGCAGACCTATCCACAGAAACTTGGCAGGCAGAAAGTAGTGGCTGGATATATTTAGTGTGTTGAATGAGAAAAATATGCAGCCAAGAATTCTTTATCCAGCAAGGCTGTCATTCAAAACAGAAGGAGATATAAAAAGTTTCCCAGACAAACAAAAATTAAAGGAGTTTGTGACCACTAAACCAGCCCTGCAAGAAATTTTAAAGGGTACTCTCTGAGGGGAGAAAAGAATGTATATGTATATATATATATATATATATATATATTTTTTTTTTTTTTTTAATTTGGTATATTTGGTATATTTTTAATTTGGTATATTTTAATTTGGTATATATCTATCTATATATAGAGAGAGAGATAGATAGATAGATAGATAGATAGATATACCAAAAGCAACAAAAGATTAGAAAGGACCAGAGAACACCACCAAAAACTCCAACTCTACGAGCATCATAATGGCAATAAATTCATATCTTTCAGTACTCACTCTAAACGTCAATGGACTCAATGCTCCAATCAAAAGACATAGGGTAACAGAATGGGTAAGAAAACAAGACCCATCTATATGCTGTTTACAAGAGACCCACTTTAGACCTAAAGACACCTACAGACTGAAAATAAGGGGATGGAGAACCAGCTATCATGCTAATGGTCAACAGAAGAAAGCCTGAGTAGCCATACTTATATCAGACAATCTAGACTTTAAAATAAAGACTGTATCAAGAGATGCAGAAGGGCATTATATCATAATCAAGGGGTCTATAGACCAAGAAGACCTAACAATTGTAAACATTTATGCGCCAAATGTGGCAGCACCCAAATATATAAATCAATTAATCACAAACATAAAGAAACTCATTGATAATAATACCATAATAGTAGGAGACTTCAACACCCCACTCACAGCAATGGACAGATCATCTAATCGAAAAATCAACAGGAAACAATGGCTTTGAATGACACTTAACAGATGGACTTAACAGATATATTCAGAACATTTCATCCTAAAGCAGCAGAATATACATTCTTCTCCAGTGCACATGGAACGTTCTCCAGAATAGACCATATACTGGGACACAAATCAGCCCTAAGTAAGTACAAAAAAATCAAGATCATACTGTGCATATTTTCAGACCACAATGCTATGAAGCTCGAAATCAACCACAAGAAAAAATTTGGAAAGGTAACAAATACTTGGAGACTGAAGAACATCCTACTAAAGAATGAGTGGGCTAACCAAGCAGTTAAAGAAGAAATTAAAAAGTATATGGAAGTCAATGAAAATGATAGCACCACAACCCAAAACCTCTGGGACACGGCAAAGACGGTCATAAGAAGAACGTATATAGACATCCAGGCCTTCCTAAAGAAGGAAGAAAGATCTCAGATACACAACCTAACATTATGCCTTAAGGAGCTGGAAAAAGAACAGCAAATAAAACCCAAAACCAGCAGAAGACAGGAAATAATAAAGATTAGAGCAGAAACTAATGCTATCAAAACCAACAAAAAACGGTAGAACAGATCAATGAAACCAGAGGCTGGTTCTTTGAAAGAATTAACAAAATTGATAAACCACTAGCCAGTTTGATCAAGAAGAAAAAGGAAAGGACCCAAATAAGTAAAATCAAGAATGAAAGAGGAGAAATCACAACCAACACAACAGAGATAAAAACAATAATAAGAGAATATTATGAGCAATTATATGTCAATAAAATGGGCAATCTGGAAGAAATGGACAAATTCCTAGAAACATATACACTACCAAAACTGAAACAGGAAGAAATAGAAAATTTGAAAAGACCCATAACCAGTAAGGAAATCAAATTAGTAACAAAAAATCTGCCAAAAAACAAGAGTCCAGGACAAGATGGCTTTCCAGGGGAATTCTACCAAACATTTAAGGAAGCGTTAACACCTATTCTCTTGAAACTGTTCCAAAAAATAGAAATGGAAGGAAAACTTCCAAACTCTTTCTATGAAGCCAGCATTACCTGATTCCAAAACCAGACAGAGACCCCACTAAAAAGGAGAACTATAGACCAATTTCCCTGAGGAACATGGATGCAAAAATCCTCAACAAGATATTAGCCAACCGGATCCAACAATACATTAAAAAATTACTCACCACGACCAAGTGGGATTTATACCTGGGATGCAGAGCTGGTTCAATATCTGCAAAACAATTAATGTGATTCATCACATCAATAAAAGAAAGGACAAGAACCATATGATCCTCTCAATAGATGCAGAGAAAGCATTTGACAAAATACAGAATCCTTTCTTGATAAAAACCCTCAAGAAAGTAGGGATAGAAGGATCATACCTCGAGATGATAAAAGCCATATACAAGCGCCCCAATGCTAATATCATCCTCAATGGGAAAAAACTGACAGCTTTCCCTCTAAGGTCAGAAACAAGACAGGGATGTCCACTCTCGCCACTGTTAGTCAACATAGTATTGGGAAGTCTTAGCCTCTGCAACCAGACAACACAAAGAAATAAAAGGCATCCAAATCGGCCAGGAGGAGGTCAAACTTTCACTCTTCGCAGATGACATGATACTCTATATGGAAAACCCAAAAGATTCCACCAAAAAATTGCTAGAACTGTTCCATGAATTCAGCAAAGTTGCAGGATATATAATCAATGCACAGAAATCAGTTGCATTCCTATACACCAACAATGAAGCGACAGAAAGAGAAATCAAGGAATCAATCCCATTTACAGTTGCACAAAAAACCATAAAATACCTAGGAATAAATCTAACCAAAGAGGTGAAAAATCTATACACTGAAAACTATAGAAAGTTTATGAAAGAAATTGAAGGAGACACAAACAAATGGAAAAAGATTCCATGTTCCTGGATAGGAAGAACAAATATTGTTAAAATGTCAATACTACCCAAAGTAATCTACATATTCAATGCAATCCCTATCAAAATAACACCAGCATTCTTCACAGAGCTAGAACAAACAACCCTAAAATTTGTATGGAACCAGAAAAGACCCCGAATAGCCAAAGCAATCTTGAAAAAGAAAACCAAAGCAGGAGGGATCACAATCCCAGACTTCAAGCTATACTACAAAATTGTAATCATCAAGAGAGTATAGTACTGGCACAAGAACAGACCCTCAGATCAATGGAATTGAATAGAGAACCCAGAAATGGACCCACAAATGTATGGGCAACTAATCTTTGACAAAGCAGGAAAGAATATCTGATGGAATAAAGACAGTCTCTTCAGCAAGTGCTGCTGGGAAAACTGGACAACAACATGCAGAAGAATGAACCTGGACTACTTTCTTATACCATACACAAAAAATAAACTCAAAGTGGATGAAAGACCTCAATGTGAGACAGGAAGCCATTAAAATCCTTGAGGAGAAAGCAGGCAAAAACCTCTTTGATCTTGCCCGCAGCAATTTCTTATTCAACATTGTCTCCCAAGGCAAGGGAAACAAATCAAAAATGAACTACTGGGACCTCATCAAAATAAAAAGCTTCTGCACAGCGAAGGAAACAATCAGCAAAACTAAAAGGCAAGCGACAGAAGGGGAGAAGATATTTGCAAACGACATATCAGATAAAGGGTTAGTATCCAAAATGTATAAACAACTTACCAAACTCAACACCCAAAAAACAAATAATCCAGTGAAGGAATGGGCAAAAGACATGAATAGACACTTCTCCAAAGAAGACATCAAGATGGCCAACCAACACATGAAAAAATGCTCAACATCACTCATCATCAGGGAAATACAAATCAAAACCACAATGAGATACCACCTCACACCTGTCAGAATGGCTAACATTAACAACTCAGGCAACAATGTTGACAAGGATGTTGGCGAGGATGCGGAGAAAGAGGATCTCTTTTGCACCGCTGGTGGGGATGCAAGCGGGTGCAGCCACTCTGGAAAACAGTATGGAGGTTTCTCAAAAAACTAAAAATAGAACTACCCTACGACCCAGCAATTGCACTACTAGGCATTTATCCAAGGGATACAGGTGTGCTGTTTCGAAGGGACACATGCACCCCCATGTTTATGGCAGCACTATCAACAATAGCCAAATTATGAAAAGAGCCCAACTGTCCACTGATGGATGAATGGATAAAGAAGATGTGGTATATTTGTACAATGGAGTATTACTCGGCAATCAAAAAGAAAGAAATCTTGCCATTTGCAACTATGTGGATGGAACTGGAGGGTATTATGCTAAGTGAAATTAGTCAGAGAAAGACAAAAATCATATGACTTCACTTATGAGGACTTTAAGAGAAAAACAGATGAACATAACAGAAGGGAAGCAAAAATAATATAAAAACAGGGAGGGGGACAAAACAAAAGAGATTGATAAATATAGAGAACAAACTGAGGGTTGCTGGAGGGGTTGTGGGAGGGGGGATGGGCTAAATGGGTAAGGGGCATTGAGGAATATACTGATATCATTGCTTCACTATATACTAACTAATTTGGATGTAAATTTTAAAAAATAAAAAAATAAAGTTAAATTACAAAGTTTAAATAAAATAAAATAGAATAGAATGGTTGAGTCATGGGTCTCCTGGGTGGCTCCGTTGGTCAAGAGTCCAGATCAATGGAAATGAGTATTGATTTCAACTCAGGTCATGATCTCATGGTTTGTGGGATCAAGCCCTGCATCAGGCTCTGTGCTGACAGTGCAGAGCTTGCTTGGGATTCTCTGTCTCCCCCTCTATCTGTCCCTCCTTGGCTCCTGCTCTCTTTCTCTCTCTCTCTCTCTCTCTCTCTCTGTCTTTGAAAATAAATAAACTTAAAAAAATTGAAAAAATAAATTACAAAACTTAAAAGATAAAACTCCAGGAACCCAAGGCAGGCTGCCCCAATAGCGTATTAATTATTTTGAGCTGAAGCTACTTGGGAAAGAGCCAGTACAAGGACGTTCAGACCCTCATCTGTCTCCCTGGAGACAGGAAATAATTCTCTCATGTGAAAGGTACGCTCCATGTACTAAGCAGTAAAATGACATCCTTATCACTGAAGATAGGGAGTTTAAAGCAGAGAAAGCTGTAGAAACAACTTTGTTACTTTTTGCTAATCTACTACCCCAGCCCCAATTCCACTTAGAATTTCTTACTAATTAAAACTCCCACACTGTTTTCTTTGTCCTGTCAATTCCTCCCAAATTTATTGTCTCTATGTCTAAAATGTATAAAAATTACCTGGCTTGGCCATTTCTTTGGGTCTCAATTTCATTATTGGACCTCTGTGTACACATAGTAAAACTTTTTCTCCTGCTAATCTGTCTCAGGTCAGTTTAATTACTAAACCAACTGAAAGAATGTTAGAGAGTAAAGGAATTTTCCCCCTCCCATACAAAGTCAAAAGTAGAAAAAAAGGAAAGGGACTACTCCATAAAACAATGCAAACATTTCAAAATCCTTGGGTTTTAAAGAGAATTGATTGGTATTCTTATTGCACCCGTAGGTCACTGGGAGAGACACAGGCTCCCTGTGATGCAAATATTAGTGAATATATATTCATATATATATTGCTCAAAGGATGCCAGGTATCTATATGCAAAACCATAAACATTCCCAAGTGATCACTATTTTGTCTCCTCGGTGTTTCTATCTGTGAAGTAGAACTAGTCACATTCAAATGATTGGTGACTTCCAAGCCCCTGAAAGTAAATGAAAAATGAAATTGTATTTTTGTCTATTATTGCATATGGAACTAACAGACGTTATTACCAGAGAGAATGGAAACCTTTACCCTCCACCTAGTTTTATAATCCAGTAGACACATTCAAGCTGCCCAAGGAAGTATAAAATATTTTTAGTCATTGTGCTATTTTTATGATTTTACTAAACTGTAATTTCTCAAAGATCTGAGATTTTATGACTCTTTTATGGAGATTGCTTATGTTTCTAAACTTTCCTGTTACTTGATTTTTACAACCTTGAAAGAACATATGCTTATGAAGAGATGGCGTGTTTACTCTGCCATGGTCAAGTGGGAATTATGTAATATGTACATAGTCCATTTCGCAGTTAGCTAGTTCAATTTTATTTGTTAGAAAATTGTCTCCATTGTCCATTAATTAATTGACTAATCCAACAAACATTTTTTTTATCACTTTACACATATGCAAATACGTACTGAACATTGGAAGAGAAAAGCATATGCGCACAAACACACACACTATTTTCCGCTTTTGTAGAATTTGCAGTCTAAAGAGATTTTTAGCCTTGGAGAGTCTGGGTGGCACATTCGGTTATGTGTCCGACTCTTGATCTCAGCTCAGGTCACGATCTCACAGTTTATGAGTTTGAACCCTGCATCGGGCTCTGCACTGATGTCATGGAGCCTGCTTGGGCTCCTGTCTCTCCTTCTCTCTGCCCCTCCCCTACTTGTGTACGTGCGCATACACTCTGGGTCTGTTAAAATAAATAAAATTCGTTTCATTCTTTTAAAAACATATAAATAAATGAATGAATGAATGAATGAATAAATAAATAAATAAATAAATACAGGGATTTTTAGCCTTTAAATTGAACTAAAAGTCTACCTTCCTGTAACATTTTAATTGCTGATTCTCTGCATCAAACCAAACAAACTTATTGCCTCTTCCACATGAGAGTTCTTTAAAAATCTGAAGAATCATCAGAACCTTCCTTCTTTAGATGTTATGAATAAATCTTCAGATCCCATAACATTTTCTACAAGACCCTCTTAAAATGCAATACTCAGAACTGAATTAGATACTGTCTGCCAAATGCAGTTAACAAATGAGATGCCTTCTTTTAAAACAGCCTGGTATGTCAACCGTTTGTCACTATTGTGTAAACCATGCTGAACTACGTTTTCCATTCCCTTTGTCGTATGGTAGGGCGGACCACAGGGGAGGTACTTGGGAGACTTGGAAGCAGAGGGGAAGCAACAGCTGTTTCCAAGCTCACACATGTCGTTTCCAGCTGCTGAATCACCTCCTTGGGGTGAAGTAGCAGCTGGGTCTGCCAAGCGCCCTAGTTTGCCCTGGATCCAAGTGATTTCTTTTATTCCTCAGTCAGGTGTATTTGTTACCTCTGTGAACAGAGGACCCTGGAAATCTTGCAGAATACCTTTGTCAACAAGGTCCAAGGCAAAGAAACTAACATGGTTTCAGTCTGTCCTCTTGGGGTTCAGTCTTGTGCCTCTGGCTTCCAATTTCCCCTTGGTCTCCTCCAGTTTCCAGCTACCTTCCCTTCCTGACTGCCTTCCTAGCAGACTTTATGCATCAGCATGAGAAGCAGCAACGACCACATCACCAGGGGTGCTCAACCAGCTCCCACAGTTGCCCAATTCTCTGGAGCAAATTATATATATTTTTCTCCTAGTGATTCTGATTTCCTAGTTGAATGGATACAATTAGAGTAAGTTTTTGTTATTTTCAAATTTAATTTTGAAATAATCCACACACACGCACACACTGATGTACCCCATTTGTGAAGCAAGACATTTCTGATACACCTGATGCTGGTTGCCCTTTGCCAACACCAGTTGCTGGTGCAACTGCCATCATTGTTGCATTTGTATTTCTCCACCTGTCCCCTCTTTCTTAGGTAACCACTATTCTGGATTTTATGCTTACCGTTCCTTTGCTTTTCTTAAAGTTCTAATGTATACATTACTTAATTTTAAGCATTTTTGAATTTTAAATAAATATTAGACAACTGTAGGACAGCGAGGACTTGTAAAATTATCTTCTTAAATCTGTATATGTTCTGTTAAAAATATCATCCAGATAAGTGCCTCCCATCCCATACTATATTTTTCCCTTGTTCAGTGCGATTACCTTGATTTTGGACCATCAACCTAGACTGTTGACATTAGTTTGGATCTTGCTTCAACTCTCTAGTATATTAAATCTCCCATCTGCTGTGTTGCTTTCCCTCAAGCCTTGCTGAGAATATTTTCTACGTTTCCATTCAAATGATAAAAATATTAAGAGGAGAGGTTCGAGAACAGGGCACAGACACATGGTACTTTTGCTTCACCTTGGTATGGCCTTCAGTTCAGTTTATATGTTGCTTTGCTGCATTAGCAAAGTGTTCTTAGCATCATTCTTATCATACCTGCTGTAACTGTTTATTTACTTATCACTCTCAATAGCTAGACAGTAATATCCTTGGTGAAGGGACAAAGCCTAATTCCATTTTGTATTTTCTGTGCAATCACAACTCTTAGTACTAAATAGGCACTCAGTCATTAAATTATCTACTGAATGTACCAGTTTCATCTAGAAGGATAAATAGGAATTCAAGAGCTGAATAAGGTGGGAAAGGGTGTTTTAGACAGTGGGAGCAATTAAGGGGCAGGGTAAATTGAACAAAATTAGGGACAAGCGTGGTACTATTGAATTTCCTTTAGGGAA
Source organism: Panthera pardus (assembly GCF_024362965.1). Lineage (NCBI taxonomy): Eukaryota > Metazoa > Chordata > Mammalia > Carnivora > Felidae > Panthera > Panthera pardus. Next base: position 37,071,548 of record NW_026526765.1, on the reverse strand, counting down.
TTCATATTATAGGAACCTAAGTAGGCAAATAAGTCAATGGTCAGACTACGCTTTCAGCTAAACCATCTTAATAACATACTACAGGAAAATGATAGTGGGGACCACTATTGGTATAATTTTTAAATGAACTGGATAAACCATCATGTTTTTCACTTGAAAAAGAATCTCAGAACTATTTGAATATTTGCTTTTGTAAGGATTTTTTGACACTAATTTATCTTTATTATTTCTTTCCTTTTCTATATTGCACCTCTGGTTTTCGTTTTTGTAATATGCTTGAAGGGAAGAAGAGGGAGAGAGGGAGGAAGGAAGGATGGGAAAGGAGGAGAGGGATGGACAGAAGGAAAAGATTTATAGGTGTTGCTTCCAAAGATTCTGATTCAGTAGACTGAATTGGATGCTACTATAAAACTGCATTTTGAGACATTTCCAGAACTGATGGTGATGTGCACCTAGGTTTGAGAGCCATCATCTGAGGGATGTGGTCATGTGTTGATAAACAAATGAACACACAACCACAAAAAAATCATCTATGAGTCCAGTGTAAGCTACTGATCTACTAATAGAACATGAGTGACACCTCCAGTTGGAATTGCATCAGCAAATGTCTTTTCTGGTTCTGGATCTGGATCACATTTTACTGCTGTCTCCTTCCATCACCTGTAAATCAAACACCAGCAAATTTTCTGAGTTGACCTTTGTTCGGCAAACTGACCATTTCCTTGAAAAGATGTTGACATCTCCATTTTAGAGTTCCTCAACAGTTTTACTAAAGATTAGAAAAATTTTGAGGCATTAAGAGTTTTAAAATTATATTTCTATTGATTAATTTCTCTTCTGTATTAATTAGATTATAAATTCAATGGTACACATGAAAGAACTGTATTAACATGTTGCCTATAAGAAAAAGCAAATTGTGGAGGCTGAATAAATATGGGTGATAGTGGCAGAAAGAATGTTTCCAATGAGGGGAAAAAACCCCTCATCAGAAGCTCATCTCCATTAAACTTATTCTCACAACAAGAGTCACCTGGAATATCGTTCTAAATTATTCCGTAACAAAATTTTAAAAATAGAAAAGCCTAAGAAAAATAACTACACAAAATCTGAAGTCATAAAAAATTTTCAAAGTCAATGCTGACTTGAATACAATAAGGAATGTTAAAGGAGAACATTGTACAGCCAGAGTCCTGGCTTTTAAACCAAATTAACCACAACTGATTACAGTGTTAAAATTGTACTTTCTTGCATTTGCTATATTTTTAGATGTCTTTAAATTCAGTGGTTTGAAATTGTTTTCTAGTAAAATACTTTTAAAAATCAACCAATATTACTGCTTCATTAACATACACTTTTCAAACTACAGTGCATTTTTGTTTTGCCTTTTTTTTACTGTATAGTTTGACTTGAGAATGAGAGAGATTGAAATAAACTTAGGTTTGATCCTAGACTGGGAAAATTAGACTTAAATGGAGCAGCCACTGCTATTTGACAGGATTATTATGTTGCTATTTTAACAACAGTATTCAGTTCACATTCCAAAATGCTCTGGTAATGTATAAGTTGTATATATGGTTTCATATTTTACATTTTAAATATACATTAAATTTTGCTTTTTTATAAAGAATTTATACTTTCAGTCAGATATTTCTGACTTTTCCAATCACACTTTTGGGGATATAGACTTTAACTGAAAATTTGGTCATATATATGAATTTGAAATAATATATATGAATATATATATATATATAAACCTATATAGGTGTGTATAACTAGATATCTTATCTAGATATATAGATGTGTGTGCATACGTGTGTGTGAGAGCGATTAAGAATGAATTTATGTATTTTAAGGGCATCTCATATACTTCCATTCCAAGAGAGCACTAGTGTTTTGTTAACTGAGAATTTCTGAATATTCTTTTCTGCAGATATAACAAGCAAAATATTTTTAAAGTGTTTTATATAATTAATTATAACTCAAGCCAATAAAAGGTATTAAATAGAGAACAAGAAATAATACTAAAAGCTGTGTCCCCAAAGCATGAAATTATTATAATATAATGTTGATGAAATTCCCTATTAGTTGGGAATACAGAGAAAAATACCATTTTATATTTCTAGTCCATTTATGTATAACACAGAATGTAGCAGTACAGCTATCTGATAAATATATAAATATATAAACCTGATAAATATATCTGATAAATATATATATACATATTAAAGTTAAATCGTTTAGGTTTGATAAAATTGTTTTGTGTTTACTCTCCTTGAAATTGGTATTAGATATATAAAGTATAGATCCTACCTAATAGAGAATGATCAGGATTCATATGTCACACACACACATACACACACACACACACACACACACACACACAACTGTACATATTTAGGACCGGATTCTATTTGGAACTTTGAGAAGTTCAAATTTTAGAGAAACATTTGTCTATTGCCGTCAAGTAAACAATAACACTGAGAGCAGAGATGCTAACCCAGTCAAGTCCTAATTCTACTGGAAATGTATATAAAGTCACTGGATATGTATATAAAGTATCTTCTCTTCTGCCTTTCTCTTCCTCTGTGTATATAAGATGTTACCCTTTCTTCCTGTTTATAAACCTGAGTTGATCAGAAAGGTGAAACTGAATGATGAGTGTCTAGAATTTCACTTCCCTGGGGAACAACAATATCTGATCTCACACTACTCCACTTCAAAGATAAAGGCTTTGTTGAAATAGGAAACACAGGTTGTGTGGGGTCACAGGTGGGCATACCCAGTTATTTGAAAGTACTCCAGAAAGTGCCAAATACTATTGCTTTTAAAGCCAAAATGGGACTCAGGCACCTGGCAGGCTCAGTCAGTGGAACGTGCGACCCTTGATCTTAGGGTTGTGAGTTCGATCCCCACGTTGGGTGGACAAATTACTTAAAAAAATAAAATCTTTAAGTGGGCAAAAAGACATGATAGACACTTCTCCAAAGAAGACATCCAGATGGCCAACCGACACATGAAAAAATGCTCAACATCACTCATCATCAGGGAAATACAAATCAAAACCACAATGAGATACCACCTCACACCTGTCAGAATGGCTAACATTAACAACTCAGGCAACAACAGATGTTGGCAAGGATGCGGAGAAAGAGGATCTCTTTTGCACTGCCAGTGGGAATGCAAACTGGTGCAGCCACTCTGGAAAAGAGTATGGAGGTTTCTCAAAAAACTAAAAATAGAACTACCCTACGACCCAGCAAATGCACTACTAGGCATTTATCCACGGGATACAGGTGTGCTGTTCTGAAGAGACACATGCACCCCCATGTTTATAGCAGCACTATCAACAAGAGCCAAAGTATGCAAAGAGCCCAAATGTCCATCAATGGATGAATGGATAAAGAAGATGTGGTATATTTGTACAATGGAGTATTACTCGGCAATCAAAAAGAAAGAACTCTTGCCATTTGCAGCTACCTGGATGGAACTGGACGGTATTATGCTAAGTGAAATTAGTCAGTCAGAGAAAGACAAAAATCATATGACCTCACTCATATGAGGACTTTAAGATACAAAACAGATGAACATAAGGGAAGGGAAGCAAAAATAATATAAAAACAGGGAGGGGGACAAAACATAAGAGACTCTTAAATATGGAGAACAAACAGATGGCTACTAGAGGGGTTGTGGGAGGAGGGATGGGCTAAATGGATAAGGGGCATTAGGGGGCATTAAGGCTAAGGGGTATCTACTCCTGAAATCATTGTTGCACTATATGCTAACTAATTTGGATGTAAATTTTAAAAATTAAAATTAAAAAACTTAAAATAAATAGATAAATAATAAATAATAAATATGTTTAGCCCTAGAAATATATAAATAAATAAATAAAAATTTTAGAGAAAGAGAAAGAAAGAAAGAAAGAAAGAAAGAAAGAAAGAAAGAAAGAAAGGGAAAATGAGATGTGGCTAATTAAAAAGATTTTTGCTATATATTCATTGAGCTATTTCTGATAATATTCTAAAGTAAAATGCTTGCTTAACTTTAAATATAAGACATTATCTTAATAGTTTCTAAAGTTTGATTGTTATATAATCCTTATTGCAAACAAAATATTTTGTAAAGACATGACAGTATTTTATAGGTAGTAATTATATTCTGTCATTTCAGTGAGTCTGCATCTGAGTTAAATGCTCTTACATTTGCATCTAATCTGGTATTGAACAATATAAATGGTGTAATTCTTTCGAATAATTACAACTTTTTTCTTCTACTTAGAACAACATTAGATACCAAGTAGAAAAGACAGAAGTCAAGAGAGAGACCGCAGAAGAAAGGTAACAACTTTATGGTTTAGTATTTGTAACGGGACTTCCTTTTTGAACAGAGGCCCCACGTTTACATTCTGCACTGGGTCCTGCAAAATGCGGAGGTATCTCCGCGCAGCTTATTGAGGCCCGGGAGAGGATACCACCAGGGGACAGAGGTCAGCGACGCTCTTCCAGGTGCTGCGGCAGGTGGACTTCCTACCTGACTCCACCATTGTGGCAAACCTCTCCAGACTCTCTTTGCCAGCTTGTGGGGACCAACGGGCTCAGACTCCCACCATTGCTCTACCCTGCCCTGCTTATTTGCTTGTCTGGCTGTCCGGAGACAGGTCTGGGGCTCGGACTACTCACCCACAGGCCAAGCCTCTCGTCACCCGAAGGCTTACATGTGCTAGGGAGGACCAGGGCCCCGGGGGTGGGCAAGCAGCTTCTTCCCTGAGTCACTAGGGCCTCAGTGCTACCTTCCCCCGCCCACCAGGAGTGACATGGCGCCCTCCAGGTGGCCTGTGGCTGCCATTGCCGCTGCTGCCTGCCGGTGAGGAAGCCCGTGTGCTCCAGCTGCTGTGTCTGCAGAGAGGGGATGGAGGACTTGGGCAGCCATAGGGGGCTTTCGGCACCCTGGGCTGTCCCCTCTCCCGCCCAAGGAGTGAGGGCTGGATCCCCACCTGCAGCATTTGCTCCTCCGGGTCTGCCCACAGTGGGGCCCAGGCCGGGCCCACCTCGGAGGAGCCCTCCCGGGTCTGCTGCACTGTCTCCAGGCCTGGCGGGGGCTGGGCTGAGCCTTCACTGTGGGGCCTGAGGCTAGGGGAGGCCATGTAAGGAGGTCCAGGGGCTGGAGGCCTCCCTCCACCGGGGTGGGTGACGGGCAGCGCCGCCAGGCCACCCGAGGTAAGAAGGAGTCTAAGGGCACCCTGCCCGGGCCCTGCACAAGATGCTCTCTGCAGTGCTTGCAGCCACAGCTCAGAGAGCTTCAGCCACAGGAAAGCGCTGTCTGCATAGACCAGGCCAACAAGGAAGCCACAGAAGAGCTGCAGGAAGGGGGGCTTGTTGTTGAGCATGTAGCCATGGCAGCAGCCACTGTGGCTGTCTAGAGTAGTAACCCTGCCCCGCCCAGCGTGACCAGGTGGACAGGCATATGGCCGTGGCCACCAGCTGCACTGGGTACCCTGAGGCCTGCCTGCAGCACACCCATTAGGCTAGCAGCCAGAGGGAGCAGGGCAGAGGCGTGCAGGGACCGCAGCCGCCCAGTGAGCGCTCCCTCCACCAGCTCAGAGTGGGTGGGACAGCAGGCTCAGGAGCAGGCCAGATAGGGCTGTGTAGCCCAGGTCAGTATCGGGAGCTCCTGCGGCAGCTCCGGGACCAGGGTGAGGATGGGGCCAGTCCCACAGACCACAGGCTGCTCAGCAACGCCAGGGACAGTAGAGGGGTGGGTAAGTGGGGTGCTCTGGAATGCACAGCATGGCTCAAGGTGTCAAGGGTGGTTTGGGGTCTGTGTGCTTACTGGGAAGCTGGGAGGACAGAATGAGGAAACAAGGACCAGAAAGATTCTTCTAGTGATAGAGAGTCCCAGTGTGGTTTGGACTCAGCTTTGCGACTTTAGGAAAGATACCCAAATTCCTTGGGCCTCAGTTTCCTCCTTTGCAAAGCGTAACCCCTGCCCCTGGAATGTTGGGTAGGGCCCCTGGCAGGAAGTCCAGACCCCAGCTTCTTCATGAGCTCAAAGCCCATTCTGCTTGTACTCAGGTGCTATGACCCCAGCCGGCACCTGTGCACCACCCCCTCCTAGGCCACCCTCCATTAGTCAGCCATTTTTCTAGGCTTGGGTCTCTTCCCCCAGCCCTCCCACCAGTCTCTGTGTCCAACCCACTTTTTAAAATTTATAGAAATAACAAAATACAAACATTTGTTTTAAAAGACCTTTAAGGGCACCTGGGGGGCTCAGTCAGTTGGGCATCTGACTCTTGATCCAGCTCAGTTCTTGATCTCAGGATGGTGAGTTCAAACCCTGTGTTGGGCTCTATGCTGGGCATGAAGCCTACTTAAAAAAAAAAAAAAAAAAAAAAAAAACCCAAACCTTAACAATGACAAAAACAAAACAATGCTATGAATTATATACTTAAGAAGTATTTAACTAAGATCGTGTAAAATTTACATGAAGGAAAAGTAAACATTTCCTCAGACTACATAAAATGGAGACAACCAAATAAAGAGGAATCAACATTACAAAGTTGTCAACCTTCCCTAAATCAATCAGTAAATTCAGTGCGATTTCTTTTTAAATTCTACTTTTGGGGAGCCGGGGTGGCTCAATTGGTTAAGCATCAGACTCTTAATTTTGGCTCAGGTCATGATCCCAGGTTCAAGGGATTGAGCCCGGCATCAGGCTCCATGTTCAGCATGGATTCTCTCTCTCTCTCTCTCTCTCTCTCTCTCTCTCTCTCTCTCTCTCTTATCTTCTCTCTCTGCCCCTCTCCAGCTCATGCATGTATGCATAATAAATAAATAAATAAATAAATAAATTCTACTTTTAAAAGTAACTGATCATGAGAGATTGATTCAAAAGTATTCATTAAGTACAAAAAACCTTCAGTAATTTAGGAATAAAAGAAAACTTCCTTTGTATAATTATGGGTATCTATCAAAAACCGTATTTTCAGGTATGTACAACCAGCCCAAGATTCCTCAAAAACATTTAAGATAATCTTCAAGTGGGGATGCCTGGCTGGCTCAGTCTGTACAGCATGTGATTCTTGATCTTGGGGTTGTGAGTTTGAGCCCCATTTTGGGTGTAAAGATTGCTTAAAAATAAAACCTTAAAAAAAAAAAAGAAAGAAAAAGAACCTTCAAGTGAACCTCAAAGTCAGAAAAGTCCCATATATGTGCTCAGAGTGATTAAAATAAACTTTTAATTCCCACAATCTTAAACAAGAATAAACAATTCAACATCACCCAACACGCAAGGAGAAGATTTAATATGAAAAGAGAAACTAACAAAAATAAGCAACAAAAATTCCATTCAACAACAGATTACTATAGGATTTCTAATTAAAGTAAGAAAATAAATCACACTTTCATTGCTACTATTCAGTATGCTTTGATGAGTATATTTTTTGCAATATTTTCTCATCTTAAGAGCTCCCTTCCTGTTCCCATGTTTTCCCCTTTAATTTGATTTACTCTCTTACTTTTGAGAACTTTCTTCAGTAGCTTGCTGAGAAAAAGTATGCACGGGGGATGATTTTTTTGAGATAGTTCATACTTTAACATACATTTCTTTTGTCCTCATATTTAATTGACATTAATTGACAGGGCCTACAACTCTAGCTTGACAACATTTCCCTGCAGAATTTTGGAGGTGTTTCTGTTCTGTTAAGAATGTTAAAGCCATTCTATTTTTTGACCTGTTCCATATCCCCTTCTATGGAACCTATAGGATTTTCTTCTTATCCACAGTGTTCTGAAATTTCACAGAGATGTGCCTTGGTATTTTCCAGCTATACAGGAGGGGTGTATTTTCATTCAACCAGGAACTTAGTGGAAACCTTCAGCTTGCCATTTCCTTCAGTTTTACCCAATTTTTGAATTATTTTGCTGTCAATTGTCTCCATTTTCTCTATTATTTAGCTATTGGACCTCCTGGACTAATTATATAATACTATCTTTTTTCTCTTCTTACAGCCATCTCTTTGTCTTTCTGCTCTACTTTCTGTGAGATTTTCCTCAACTTTATGTTCCCAAACTCCTTTCGTTGCTTTTATCATGTTTTAAAATCTGATCTTTTTTCCCCTTAAATGTTCTTTTTTCATAACAGCTTGTTCTTTTTTCATAGATACAATATCATCTTTTAATCTGAGGATTTTTATTATGATATTTATGAGAATAAAAGGTAGGGCATAAGGAATGTAGTCAATGATACTATAATAGCATCCTATGATGACAGATGGTGGCTACACCTGTGACCATACCATATAGTTATAAAATCACTGTTGTATACTTGAAACTAATGTAACATTATGTGTCAACTTTAGTTAAATTAAACACTGTAAATTTTTTTCATGTTTATTTTTGACAGAGAGAGAGGGAGACAAAGCATGAGCGGAGAGGGGCATAGAGAGAGAGGAGACACAGAATCCGAAGCAGGCTCCAGGCTCTGGGCTGTCAGCAAAGAGCCTGATGCGCGGCTGAAACAACCGTGAGATCATGACCTGAGCCGAAGTTGGACGCTTGACCGACTGAGCCAGCCCAGGTGCCCCAAAATATTTTTTAAAAAGTAAATAAAAGAGGTCTTAGCCTCCAGCATTCAGTGTGCGTGTGGACACCGATCTTACTATTTTCAGTAAAGTACCCACGCAGCCAGCTATATAGGAGGCAGAACCAACTTGTAAAGTTACCCTGAGTCCTAATAACAGCCCTACACGTGGTTTAATTCTCTATGGTAGTCCTCTCAAAATTAGCGAGTTTTGAACATCGGGCCTGCATCTGAGTTTTGCTCTGGGCCCCCAAAATTATGTGTCCAGTCCTGAGTACCCACACCCTCAAGTCTGCAGATCAAGACTAAAGACCAGTTTTACTCTTTTCCGTTTTCTCTGAGGCTGGGAGAGGAGCATTTGCCCAACAATGTACAATTCAGGTGGGGACCTGGAGATCTGCTTCTAAATTCAATGTTACACAATTCTCTTTACTCTGGTGCTGCTTTTCTTCCTTCGGTCCCTCACAAAGCTGCTGTGTCTAAATCTCTCTTTGCACGGGCACCAAGGTCACAGCATGCTGGCAGCTGATATTTCTCTACCATGCCTGTATGTGTTGGCCACAAACTCCATCAAAAAGGCTGCTCTCTATCAACAGTGAGGTACAGTTCCTTGAATGCCAAACCTACGTTGTGTGTCTGGTGGAGGACTCTGGCACCAGCAGGCCTCCTCAGGGGTGTTGTGCTAATTAAGAGGAGGTATTTGATGGCTTGTGTCTTTCTTTCTGGTGATCACATCCATTGTAAGGTTTGCCAATAAATTCTTTTTTTTTAACGTTTTTATTTATTTTTTTTAATTTTTTTTTTTAACGTTTATTTATTTTTGAGACAGAGAGAGACACACAGCATGAACGGGGGAGGGGCAGAGAGAGAGGGAAACACAGAATCGGAAGCAGGCTCCAGGCTCTGAGCCATCAGCCCAGAGCCCGACGCGGGGCTCGAACTCGCGGACCGCGAGATCGTGACCTGAGCCGAAGTCGGACGCTTAACCGACTGAGCCACCCAGGCGCCCCAGGTTTTTATTTATTTTTGAGAGAGAGAGAGACACAGCATGAGCAGGGGAGAGGCAGAGAGAGAGAGAGAGAGAGAGAAAGAGAGAGAGGATGGATCTGAAGCAGGCTCCAGGTTCCCAGCTATCAGCACAGAGCCCAATGCCCGGCTTGAACTCATAAACCTTGAGATCATGACCTGAGCTGAAGTCAGACGCTCAACCGACTGAGCCACCCAGGCGCCCCTGTCAATAAATTCTGTTCCTTAATCCACTAGAGTGACTTGGTAACATTTATTCTCAGCTACAGTGCACAACACAACACAGCTCCAAATTGGATGCATTTTTGCACAAAAGATCCTCAAGACAAAAAATACCATAATTGTGTAATCTATAACAATAATAGTGGTAACAACAAAAATCACTACAACAAACATCCAAATATTCTATTTTATAGTTTGCAATACTGCCAAAACTTTTATCTCAACAACATTTGACAGATGTGTACTATCCCCCTGTTTTAAAGGAAGGGAAACTGAAATTTGGAGGGGTAGTTACTTCTAAGTTCACCAAAAGATTAGGTGGTACTGCTATGACTCAAAACTACTGCCTTCAAATATCCTTTTAACCAGTGTGAATATGCAAGGCTGTCTCATCCACACACAGAGCTTTCTTTTTTCACATGCTCTCTCCATTTTTGCTGATTCTCTACACTGAGAAAAACTAAACCTTCTTCAAAGGTTCCTTACCAAACAAAACCTACATTTATCAGATAAACACTCTCCTTAGCAACCATTAATCTTCCAGGGTGAATACAAAGCTGCTTTGCATCAGAACACAAACCAGAGTTACTATTTATTGATTATGCCACATCTTCAAAAAGACCTTTATAGAGCACCTCACAGTTTGTTAAAACTAAAATAGAGCACACTTTCTCTGTAACGGTTTAATGAAAAAAAGAAAACAAGGACATCACTACAAATGGGCAACTATCTAGTTGTAGAGATGAATTCATTTTATCTAACTTTTAATTCTTATTTAAAAAAACTAACAAAACAGTTAAAATGTCATGGGAAGTAATATATTGGTTCTATTCTGAGATAAGACTCTTTGCATAAAGTCAAACATTTGGATAAAAACTGAAATTGTAGGGGTGCCTGGGGCAGCTCAGTCAATTAAGCTTCCGGCTCTTGATTTTCACTCAGGTCATGATCTCATGGTCATGAGATCAAGCCCCATGTCAGGCTCTGTGCTGAGTACTGAGCATGGACCTTGCTTGGGATTCTCTCTCTCCCTCTCTCTCTCTGCCCCTCCCTCAAGTGCACGCATGCGCACGCACACACACACACACACACACACACACACACACACACACACACACATTCTCTATCTCCAAATCAATTAAAAAAAATTAAAAATAATTGAAACTCTGAAATCATTTATAGTGAACAATATTCTCCCTCTCCATCTCCCCCCAACATTGTAAAGGTTGAGATAAAATTTTAGGGATAAAGGCTTTGAGATCTTCGATTTTGCCTTTTATAAATTGCTTTGTCTCTAAAATGTGAACATGAGCTAGATCTCTTGAGACTCAGTCCAGTTACAGAATCTTTTCTACTTTCAGGTATATATTCAGGTGCATATTCAGATATTCAGGTTATTTAATTCTCCTTCTTATTCATGTATTTGGTTAGCCTCTCCCCCCACCCATCCTCTTAACTAGACATTGCCACTTCCTTAAGGTAACTTGAAATATGAGAAAGAATCAGGAATATTAAACAAATAACAAACACTTCATTTAAATGATTGGTTAGTTTATTGCCCAAATGCAGAGATGACATAAAATTCTAAAGTACAAGATATCTGAAAATGACAGGAAGGTAAGTCATAATTATTACCATAAATTTTTATAATAATTTTACATTTATAGAGATCAACATTTACATTAACTTAAATTTCAAACATAAAAAAGAGAAAGCAAAAAATACTAGAAGAAAACATAGGATGTCTTTATTTTTTCCTTAAAGCAATGAAGGCCTTTCTAGGTATGACAGAAGCAAAAGCCCTTTTTTATTTTATTTTATTTTTTATTTTATTTTTTTTTTACTTTTATTTTATTTTATTTTTTTTCAATATATGAAATTTATTGTCAAATTGGTTTCCATACAACACCCAGTGCTCATCCCAAAAGGTGCCCTCCTCAATACCCATCACCCACCCTCCCCTCCCTCCCACCCCCCATCAACCCTCAGTTTGTTCTCAGTTTTTAAGAGTCTCTTATGCTTTGGCTCTCTTCCACTCTAACCTCTTTTTTTTTTCCTTCCCCTCCCCCATTGGTTTCTGTTAAGTTTCTCAGGATCCACATAAGAGTGAAACCATATGGTATCTGTCTTTCTCTGTATCAAAAGCCCTTTTTTAAAAAGACTGGTTAATTTGGCTATATAACAAATAATTCTTGGTGGTAATGTCACAAGACAGAAGGCACACTGGGAAAAGTTATTACCAAAAACTAAATAGACAGTGACAAATGATGGAAGCAAACTTGGATTCTCCAGGCCTCTCTCCTTGTCCTGCAGATGACTGCCTTCTCTTTGTGTCCTCACACGGCCTTTTCTGAGTGTGTGTGTGTGTGTGTGTGTGTGTGTGTGTGTGTGCATGCACGCTTCCTTTGGTATCTCTTCCTCTTCTTATAAGGATTCAATATTGGATTAGGTCCAAGATTAGTCATATTAGATTCTAGGCCAACCCATATGACCTCATGTAACCTAATTACCTCTTTAAAGGCTTATCTCCAAATACAGTCACATTCTAAGGTACTGAGGATTAGAGCTTCACCATATGAATTTGGTGTGTGGGGGGTTGAGGGGGATACAATTCAGTCCAATACACTTTTGGTTTGGCTATGGCATCCTTTTTCCTCCCTATCAACTTATTTCTGGTGCCAAGTGACAATATGATATCAGGATCTGGTCTTTGATTGTTCACGTTTATGTCAAGATGCCCAGAGAGTTGACTCAGTCACAGTGCTAGTTGGGTCACACAGCAAGAAGTCTGTATACCTTTAAGCCATTTCTAAACTGGGTGGCTAGCAATAACTTGTCTCTGTACCAAAGGGACCGCAAAACAGAAAACTATATTATAATAAAGCCCTATGAAATGTATCCTTAACTCAACTTGCTCTTAGGGGGATCCCAGAAACGTGCCCAGCATGCCATCTGACTTGTGGGAAAGTGAGATACAGGAGCAGTTGGAGTAGAAATAAGTGGTCATATTAAATAATTCCAGTTACAGTGTTTACTTCAGCAAATTGTACAAAAGCATATGTCAAATGCACACACTACGAGCTCCTGTCCCAGGGCCTGAGAATGTGCATCTGTACAAGGCAGGGATCCAACTTCCTCTTCTAGTGGGGCAGGTTCTCTCTGTGGGTTGGATGGCGTGTCTGCATTTAAGTGGGTACAAGGCATATCAAGTTGGGGAGCATCTGCTGTTGTTTTAAAGAATCAGCATGAAGAAAGTTTGCCTGTCACAGTGAGGAGGACTGGAGTGGATATTTGACATATTCAGGGCCCCTGGTTGTATTTGGGAAACGCTTCTGTATTTAGGGAGAGTTCCACATTAGGAATCCTGTCTTCTCTCAAACACTCAGGGTCTCTGGAAGCTAGTCAGGCTCATGCTCTGGCCTTACACTCCCAGGTGAGCGACTGATTCGGAGGGGAGCAGAACAGCCCTCCCACTTGGCTGGTGAAGGGGCTGCAGGGATTGCCAAGGGTCAGCTGCTGACACGCAAGAGGCCTCAGGGATGGAGGCAGAAGTGGACACAGGGTACCGAGTCCCTGGCCTTCGTGTTTGATGGGGCAGGCATCAGTGCTCTCCATGAATTCTGGTGTTCCTCAAAGTTTACCTTGAGTCTATTTTTTCAACAATCCCAAGAAGTACCTGACAAGTTTTAAATGCTTGTTTTTCTGCTTCAACGACTGAGACAGAATTTTGTTGTTTGCAACAATGCTTGTACATTACATTTTCACATATTAAAAATGCTCACCCCAACTTACAATAAAACAAATATAAACTGTAAATGCATGCTGTTTTCAACTGTCAGATTGACAAAGACAGAAATTGTGGTTTGTTGAGTGATACAGGTAAACATATTACATCCTTCCCTCTCGTGTATTACTGTTTGATATAATGTTTTTCTTCAATAAAAATTTTAAAAAATTAAATAGCGCCTTCCAAAAGAGGTAACCCACATTCCCATTCTCACTTTATGTGTTTCTATATTTATGTATTTATTTATTTTGAAAGGGAGAGAGGGAGAGAGGGAGAGAGTGTGGGCAAGTGGGGGTGGGGCAGAGAGAAAGAGGGAGGGATAGAATACCAAGCAGGCTCTGCACTGTCAGCACAGAGCACAACGCAGGCCTCTAACTCATAAACTGTGAGATCATTACCTGAGCCGAAACCAAGAGTCGAGCACCCAACTGACTGAGCCACCCAGGCCCCTCCCCCTGTCATTCTCATTTTCATACCTTTCTAGGATCCTGTCATATACTTTTCACTCAACAGCTTATATCCTAAAAGAAAAAAAAATAAAGATTTTATAGCATTATTCTACAAACACAAGTTTTAGCAAAAAAAGGAAAAAAGTGTATTTCCTAACTGATTCTCTAAGAAGTAAAAAACAGAGCACACTAGCAGTAACTATTTTTTTTAAGATACTGCAGGAAACACAAAGATGTATAGAACTATTTTGAGGTACTGAGAAGAGTTGTAATATAGTTGGGAAAGAAGATATAATCACATAACCAGTTGAATACTAATAAAATATTTAAATGTAACTTGAAGCCAACAATGAAGGTCAAGTCACAAAGCTATAAATTATTAATTGTCAAATTAATCCTAGGTACAGTATGAGTTCAGAGGAGACTGTTGGATAATTTACTGTGGTGACACAAGCTACCCTAAAATTTAGTGGATTAAAGTGACAGCGCTATCTCCCAATCCTGTGGGCCAAGAGTTCGGGCGGGGCTCAGCTGGCCAATTCTTCTCCACGGAGTATCAGCTGGGGTCACTGCACAGTACTCAGCTGGGGACTGACCTTGCCTAAGGCTCCAAGAAGAGACTGTCACAAATGTAGCACCTTCCTGCTCTTTGGCCTCTCTCCACCTGGCATCTCATTGTTCCTGTCCCTCTATGCAGTTTGGGCTTCTCACAGCATGTTGATCTCAAAGTAGTCACATGTCTTTCCTGGAGTCTGTCTTGCAAGAACGAGGAGGAAGGAAGAAGATGCTCTTGTGGTTTGGATTTGGAAACTCACACAATGTTACTTTTGCCATGTTCAATAGACCAGAGTAGTCACAGAGACCAACCAGCCAGCTTGAAGAAGGGAAACACGGGACTCTCGTTTCCCCTCAGTACTCCACATGGTGAGGACTAGTCAAACTATTTGTGGCCATGTTTAATTCATCATGAAAGAAAAGTTCAATTTGGACTAGAAAGGTCAGAAAAAGCTATACAGGAAAAGTATTACAGACCCTGGTTTTAAAGACTATAGAACGTTTGAAAAAAGGAAGTGAAGTTGAGATAAGGTCAAAAATATCAACTATCTAAATATAAAGCAGGTAACAATGGGAAAAGACTGTCAAAAGACTTAGCAAAACAAGGGGTGCCTGGGTGGCTCAGTCGGTTAAGCGGCCCACTTTGGCTCAGGTCATGATCTCACGGTCCGTGAGTTCAAGCCCTGCATCAGGCTCTGTGCTGACAGCTCAGAGCCTGGAGCCTGTTTCAGATTCTGTGTCTCCCTCTCTCTGACCCTCCCCTGTTCATTTTCTGTCTCAAAAATAAACAAAGGTTAAAAAAAATTAAAAAAAGGCTTAGCAAAACAAGAATTATATTTCTTTCTCAATTTATCTTGCTGTAACAACAAAAGCAATTGCCTCAGCTTGGGCAAGTCCCTTTTTCCTGTTCACCAACACATTGATTCAACCGAGAAGATAATTTTTCCTTAAACAAGGTCAGCTCATCTGAAATACAGTGAATTTGGGCCTATTTCCCAGGAACACCTGGGGAAGGTCAGTCAATGTTCAGCTTGTTTGGAAAAGTGCTTGCTGTTCAAACTCTGAAGGTATAGACAAATGATTGTAGTTAATCCCGAGACAGGATTCAGGGCAGCAAGACAGGGTTGTGATTTAGCAACCATTGATCAGGCAATTTGGGTTTAGCAAGTCTGGTCAAGGTCCCAAGAGAGTCCATGATGTAACATCTTAATCCTACAGGGTCTCTTATAAGGCTTTGTTTAGAAAGGGTTAATCATTATAACCATAATTTTCTCACTGAGAAGAATTTTTCCTGAGATTTGTAGTTCATAAATAAGTAGTTCTCTAGTGTGTGTGTGTGTGTGTGTGTGTGTGTGTGTGTGTGCTTTTTTTTTTTAATGTTTATTTTTGAGAGAGTGCCAGTGAGGGAGGGACAGAGGGAGGGGGACAGAGGATCTGAAGTGGGCTCTTTGCTGACAGCAGCCAGCAGAAAGTGGGGCTTGAATTCATCATGACCTGAGGGAAGTCTGACCTTCAACTGACTGACCCATCCGGGTGCCCCCCATGCAGCCTATTCTGAACCCAGTGCCTGGCGCTTGGCAGATTTTTAAATATTAATTAATATTAATATGCTTAGTGAATTGTATTACTCATATTCTCTTAACACCAATTTAAATAATCTACACTCCTCCGAAATTTTGCCTATATAATACTGAACCGGAAACAGGCATACTTTATAAATACACCAATTAAAACTTAACCATTCCTCAGTAAAGTGAGCATCGCTCTCTCTTGTTTAGCGCTTCAGTTTTCAAAATTTGTGTCTCGCATCTTCTTTAATTTTTTTTGACACTGATATAAAATGAATTTATGAGTATCAAATCTGGCATTCCCAAAACAAAGGAAAAGGGAACAAGATTCATGAGAAATACTTAAAATCTTTTCATGTGTTCTAACACCCTGGAGAATCATAAGGTCTTACTGCCTCTTATGTTATAACATAGATTTCCCCTCCCCTCTCTGAGAGCTTTTAGTTTGACTTTATTTGGTGGGGAGCACTGAAAATCCCAAGCTGCAGTCTTGCCGGGTTAGAAGTAGTATTATCTTAAAACTGTGTTCGAGTTTGACGAAGGTCAACAGGCTTGTGCCATTTACACAGTATCTGCTTTCGGTAGTTTTCTGTTTCTTGACCTCTAGGTGGCTCCTTAAAAGCTGTTAGGCAAAGCAAACAAAAGGAAAAGAGAAGCAGACTCGATGGGGCCTTGGGACTCGGAAACCTTAATCTAGAGAGAACCGGTTAAGCCTTCAGAGACCGGAGGGGAGGGTGTGTGCGATTGGAGAGCAGAGAGTCGTCCGGGATGCAGGGCAGCTGGAGAGCGCCTACCACCTGCGCAAACATAAATCTCTTTAATAACCCAGGGATGTCCCGGGGGGAGCGGGAAAGTGTTCTCCATCCTCTCATGTGTGTCATCAAATAAGTGACCGCTGCTTCAGACGAACTGCACAGAATAGTCTGTAGATGTATATATGTGTGCACACGTTAGGAGTTTCAAGCTCTCCTCCCGGAGACGGGCTAGACATCACCTGCCGCGTCTGTAGCAGGCTCCCTCCGAGCCCCGCCAGAGCCGGGAGGGCGGAGGCAGGAGAGGCTGCGGCGCGGAGGTGGCCACTGCACAGCCGGACGCGCCTGCCGCGGCCGGCGTGCTGCATAATTGATGGAGGACCGCGCTCAGCCCTGGGTCGGCGGCGGGCGCGGCGAGAGCGTCTCAGGGGAGGAGGGCAGGGCGCCTGGGCCCCTCCCACTCTGCTTTTAGTCGCGCGCCCCGCCCCGGGGACTAGCTGCTGGCGCCGGGGTACCGGCGACTGTGCGCAGGGCCTTCGGCCACCGACGGCGGTGCGCGAGGACCGCGGCTGACCCGCCGGAGCCATGCGCGCCCCGTCCGGCCTGCTGGGGCCCCGAGGGCTGCTGCCGCTGGCCCTCTTGTGTCTCCTCGCCGCGGCGCGCGGGAGCTTGGCGGACGGCCAGCCCACAGGTGCGATGGCTGCAGGGCCGAGTTGGGGAGGAGGGTGCGCTGCAAGGGACGCGCGAGCCTCGGTCCCCGTGGGGAGAGGCGTTGGTGGGGAGAGGCGCGGGGATGCTGGAGACCGCGGGTGCGGAGCGGCGGCCCCCTCCGTCCTTTGGCCAGCTTGGGGGGTTGCCCAAGCTGGACGAGAGGACGGGGGCGGCTCGGGCTCCTCCGCTCCGGGGAGGGAATCTTGGAACCGAGAGCGCCCCGCGAGTCGGGGGCGTTGGTAGCAGGACGGGTCTGGGTGTTCCTGGGACGAGGGCGGCACGGTGTGGGGGTGCGGGCGGGAGCAAGGAACTCGCTCCGCTAAAGTGCCAGGATTTCTGAAAGCCACATTCCCCGAGGCCAACTCCCTTCGCTGGAATCGATAGTAGGTTTAAATATCACCTCCCTGCCTGGCAGGTGGGCTGGACTTGAGGATGTTTTTTAGAGCTGAGTTGAAATAACAACGTAACCACAACCGATCAACCAAAGCCCCCCGCTCATTGGGTAGTGTGTGTATCTTCTTTTAAACACCCCGGTCTCTGAAAACGAAGGTTTTGCGGGTTTTGTTTTAATTGTTTCAGACACTTTGAAACAGGGATCTGTGTGCAAAACATTACCGAAACCAACACCAGATTTGGCATTGTAGTTTCACCTGTTTATAATCACTTGCCATGTTGAAAGTATTTCATCCAACCTACTTTCTAATGCAGGTTTCTGTGTTACAAATTGCAAAGTGTTAGCAGCTAATTAGGAGAATAGACTGCCTTTCAGGTTGACAGATACTGCCTATCACCAACTAAAATTAAGATAGTCTACACAAGATTTTCCACCTTTATGAGCTTACAGCATGTAGACTTTTTTGTAACATAAAGATGGAAAGATAATCAAAGGATAAGATTTTTCAGTTTTTTTACATGTCCTTTAAAGAGTCTAGTTGTTAACTTGGACAAAGCATTATGGATTGCTTCAGTTCCTAAATTTCCTTGCCCCACTTCCTAGCCACGTACCTCTTTTTCATTCCTACCACTTATAAAGAGTGGTCAAAGACTTTTTACCCCCCACCCCCCCCCCCCACCCCCCCCCCGTGCCATTCCTGCCCATTCCTGATTCACTCCTGGTTCACCTGAGACTGTTGCAGCTCTGAGGCCCATTGCATTCTGGGTAAGTCCTATGGTTCTCCACATGGTTGTATGTTAAAATTATCTGGGAGCTTTACAGATACTGGCTCCTGCCCTCAAAACTTTTGATTCAGTTGGCCTGGGATTTAGGCTGGACATCAGGTATTTTGAAAGCTCCCGTGTGATTTAATCAAGAGATCCTAAGCTGGTTTTCAACCCACTGCTTTAGAATCGCGGTGGCCTAGAGAGTGCACCATTGGGTGAATATTTATATGCTGTTGGTAGCAGGGAGTCAGGTTTAAGTTGACATTCAGAGCAGACTTCTAAAGAGAAAAAAGTAGGGAACAAATGAAAGTGGGTTAAATTAACAAAGTTATAAATAATTGGGATGGTGTATGTAGGTATGGCAATTGTCTGTGTATGTATATAGTGTCAGTCCTGGCCTTTCACCTCCACTTAGGTGAAAACTGTAGAATGATGTGCTGTATAAAAGGCATGAAGTTAGCATCTCATTTTAAGGCAGGATTAAAAATCGTGAAGCGACTTCATTTTATTTTATAGAATCTCTTTTGATCTCTGGGAGATTCAGTTTTCTGTTTGCTAAAGGCTATTGTGAAGTTTACTGGCTATTTTTTATGTAGGTACTTTGAATTACTTGGAAATAGGTATTCTATAAGCCTAAGAGTTTGGGCAAAATTTTAATAATAAACATGGTTATAATTTATCATATTTACTATATAACAAGTGGGCCAGGCATTACACTGTGCAGTATATAACCCTATGGGTTAGCTTTTATTGTCCCTGACTTTCAGATGAGGACATTGGAATTTAGGGAGATTAAACAAATGCCCAAGTATATATAATTATTTAAGCAGTAGAATAGGAAATTAAGCATTGTTCAGTCTGACTCCAATGCCTGTTTTCTTTATTTTTTAATTTTTTAAAGTAAGCTCTAAGCCCAATGTGGGGCATGAATTGTGACCCTGAGATCAAGGGTCGCATGCTTTACCAACTGAGCCAGCCAGGAGCCCCCTCCAATATCTGTTTTCTTAAACACAATATTCACTCATCTCTCTGAGATAACTGGGTATGTGTATGAAAGTTTGGAACCACTGACAGAACACGGTGTATGGATTTAAATGCTTGATTTCAGCTGAAGAGCATGCTAACACACTTTGAGTTCTAGAATAAAGTTAGACAAAGGGACTCACTTTAATTCTTTTAAGCTGTTTCAATTAAATAAGAAATGTAAAATCACTTTATTAAAGCAAATATTAGATAAATGGGAATATTTAAACATCATTAATATTACTCTTATGTGGAACAAATTGAGGGGATGGGTCATGTGTATCTTTTTTTTTAATTTTTTTTTTTACATGTATTTATTTTTGATAGAGACAGAGCACAAGTGAGGGAGGGGCAGAGAGAGAAGGAGACACAGAATCCAAAGCAGGCTTCAGGCTCTGAGCTGTCAGCACAGAGCCCAACACGGGGCTTGAACCCATGAACTGTGAGATCGTGACCTGAGGTAAAGTCAGACGCTTAACTGACTGAGCCACCCAGGTGCCCCGAGTCGTGTTTATCTTTTGAAAAATATGTTTGCAAGGGAAACATTTGAAGTGGTCATTTTTAACTTCTGGGGGACATTGCTTATATACTTTCTTGATTAACCACCTTCCTAGAGATAGGAAGGGATCAAGAGATCTCTTGATAGGAAGAGGTAGGAAGAGATAGGAAGAGCTCAACTACCTTTCTAGAGATACTCCCCATCCCACATATACAGCAACCACCTAGTAATAAATATTAATGTGCCTGACATTGTGTTAGTCTAGATCTAAGTAGAAAACTTCAGCAATATTTTTTAGCAGTTTTGAGTCATTTCCTTAAACTGTTTAAAGGAACAGATTAACTATAAGCTTATGTTTAATAGAGTTATATCTGATGCATCAAACTTTTGAGCCTAAATTATCATCACATTTAAAATTATATAAGCATTTGTTAAGAATTAGTTCTTGGCTCTTCCTCTTCCTGTTCTTTGGTCCCCACCTCTTGCTCCCATCTCGTCCTCTTCCTCCTAGGAATGGGTTCTATAGTCATTAGGTTGGGGAATGCGGGGAGGCAAGCTCCCTTATTAGAGGAAGCCAGAGGGTCCCAGGTCAGGGAATTAGAAAGTGGGCCAGGTCAGGATGGCATCCAGGTAGGGGAGCGGCCTCATGTGGAGTGTTAGAGCCCGAGTACGTTGAGATGTGTCCTCCTGCAAAGGGGTGGCCTAGAGCCAGGTCTCAGAGCTGAACAGCATGACGGGCTTCAAAGCAGGGGCAGCCGGACATTGTGCTGTCTGATCTTGATCAGGGGGGTGTAGGGAAAGGACACAGAAGAGCCAACAGTGCAAGATGTTGGAGCCCAAATGGGTGAGGAAGACATTTCTTTGGGGCCAGGAGTGGCTGCGGCACTGGGAGATTACATACAAGAGGATTGAGCAAATAAGTAGAATGAGTAAGGATAATAGGATGTAGGTTTTTCTCTTTCAGCAGAAGGAAATAAAGAAAGAGGGGAAACTAGAATGAACCTTGCAGTGTTGGGTTGCAATTGACAGCATTAGCGTGAATTCATGACTTTAAATCTATTTGTCTTTTATGTGTGTGTCTATATAAACAGATGTACAGGTATAGATGTGTATATGTAAGTATACATGTAACGCATATACATCATATATATTTATATATGTGTGTATGTATGTATGTTATACCTTTCACATATATTTATTTACGGTGTGTGCATGTGTGTGTGTGTGTGTGTGTGTGTGTGAATATACACATGCATTAGCTCTGCCCACAGAGGTGGGGACCACTGATTTCTCAGTTGTGATGACCATACTTAGCAGCCAAATCTTGACTCTATATACGATTCTTTACTAATGGGTAACTAGGACTTCCTGGAAAAATGAGTTATTTTACAAAAAGGGAAGAGAAAGTATAAGATAAACCCTGAACTTCTTGTGCCAGAAAGCAATGAAGTACTCAAAGAATGATGGGCCGTGTCAAAAAGATACAAGAGCCAGAGAGTTCCCAGTGGACAAACCTGGGACAAATTGAGCATCAAAATGAATGATAATAATAATGAACTAGTATCCATTAGTATCCACTGGAGAATGCCCACTGAATAATATAGGTATTCATGAGTACATACTGATGTAAATTAATTAAATGAATCAATTGGAAGTTTGATGAGGCACAAAATATTACATAATTTTAAAGTAACTTCCCACAAAATTGGTGAAGTTGTATTAATGAAAAGGTAAAGAGAACAACTTTACAGTGGAGAAGGCTTTAATCAAATGATCAAAGTGAAAACCATCAGCAAAGAGAGGATTAAAAATTGTGAGCCATGTGATAGGATGCAATGAGAACACAACATCATCTCTATGACATATTTGCCAAAGAGGTCTACTCCAAATCTAATCATATTCAACATACCTATTCTGGAGCCATACTGGTCATAGAAGTCAAGAATGACTAACGCTGTTCCAGAGTGAAGGGGAACAGAGGGATGCGGCAGCTGAGAGCAACATGTAATTCCGAACTGCAACCTTTGGCTAAAAAACACATTTTAAGGACTTTTGTTGAAACTTCGATGAGATGTGGGATGAGATGGTAATAGCATAAATGTTAATTTCCCAATTTTAATGGCATTGTGGGATGGTGTGAGGGTTATGTCCTTTGTAAGGAATGTATAGTAACATTTCAGAGGGGAACAGGTCATCAGGTCATCAGCTTGTTCTCAGATGGTTCAGGGGAAAATTTTTCTGTGCTTGAAACTCTTCTCTTTGAGATCGTTTGAAAAGAAGGAAAAAGAATTTCAACTCTTGAGGCCTGGGTGACTCAGTTGGTTAAGCATCCGACTCTTGATTTCAGCTCAGGTCATGATCTCACAATTTGAGTTTGAGCCCTGAATTGGGCTGTCAGTGCAGAGCCTCCCTGGGATTCTCTCTATCTCCCTCTTGCTATCTCTACCCCTTCCCCATTCTCTCTCTCTCTCTCTCTCTCTCTCTCTCTCTCTCTCTCCAAACAAACAAACAAACAAACTTAAAGAAAAAAGAATTTCAACTCTTTCTGGGAAAGCTTTAGTCAACATAGACATTAAACCACAATGAGAGTTGAGAAACTGTCATTAGTTTATGTAATTAAGTATCATTTTTCAAAGGAGTTTTTGTCCTTAAACAGATTGTAAGTGTGGAGGCTGTTCATCCTACAGTGTATTCTTTTGAAATTACTTTTGTATCACTGGCCTCCATATTTCACAATATAATGTGAACCATAGAAATAAAAAACAAGACACACACAGTGACATAGAAGGAAAAAACCTCAGAGCACCTGGCTGGCTCAGTCGGTAGAGCACGTGACTCTTGATCTCAGAGTTGTAAATTTGAGTCCTATGCTGGGTGTAGATTACTTAAAATAAAATCTTGAAAAGAAAAGAAAAAAACCTCACAATATTCTATGAAAATAATAAACCCCCTACTCCTGATAAGACATAGTCACTGTTCACATATACTATCTCAAATAATATATTGTTAGAAATAATAGATGTTATCTTTGAAAATGGTGTTTTTCCTTTAATTGGAAATAATGTTTTTCTGCAATTTTTAAAGCTGTTATTATATTGGGGCACCTGGGTGGCTTGGTCAGTTAGCATCTGACTTTGACTCAGGTCATGACCTCACGGTTCGTGGGTTTGAGCCCTGCATCAGGCTCTGTGCTGACAGCTCAGAGCCTGGAGCCTGCTTTGGATTCTTTGTCTCCCTCTCTCTATGCTCCTCCCCCACTCA
The DNA here is from genome assembly GCF_024362965.1 of Panthera pardus. Classification (NCBI taxonomy): domain Eukaryota; kingdom Metazoa; phylum Chordata; class Mammalia; order Carnivora; family Felidae; genus Panthera; species Panthera pardus. Next base: position 37,047,957 of record NW_026526765.1, on the reverse strand, counting down.
CACTCTGTCTTTCTCTGTCTCAAAAATAAATAAACATTAAAAAAATTATTTTTAAAAAGTTGTGATTATATTATTACTAATGTATCTTCACTCCAAAGATAGAATCTTTTTTTTTTTTTCAATAGCCTTATAATTACATAGTTCTGACATCCTGAAAGGGAATTTAGATACATCATTCGATTGATCTTGAAGCCCAAGTGCTTTCCTCATGTAGCCAAGAGGCTGGAGCTAGCTAATAGCTATAATAGATTTCCTGGTTTGTGTTTCAAAACTCCTTCCAGCCCTTAGTGCCTGTCTGTCAAAGGTCCTCAAAAGGCCCCTGGCAGGAGGGTGTGGCTGGCAAAAAAGGTAGCAAGAGATGTTCTTGCTTTAAAATATCTACACCTAAAGTGTATAGAACAGGACCTGAGGGCCACAGGGCCATTTGAAGATTACTAAAAATAATCACATTGAAGAATCAGAAGTAAGGAGGTACCTGTTTTGAAATCAAGGTTTCTCAACCTTGGCATTATGACTTTTGGGGCTTGATAATTCTCTATCGTGGGGGGCTGTCATTGTAGAATGCCCAGCAGCATCGCTGGCCTTTCCTATATCGTGAGTGAGTTGTGTCTCCAAAAAAGATAAGTTCAAGTCCTGGCTGTTGGTACCCATGAATGTGACCTCATTTGAGAGTAGGGTCTTTGTAGATGTAATCGAGTTAAAAGGAGGTCATAGGAGATTAAGATAGACCCTTAACCCAATGACTGTGGTCTTTGTGAAAGAAACGAGAGAGATTTGGATACAGAGATAGACACACACAGAAGAAAGATGGCCCTGTGAAGACAGAGCCAGAAGTTGGGCTGATGCAGCTATCAGCCAACGAATGCCAAGGCTGTTGGCAATCGCCAACAGCCAGGAAGAGGCAAGGATTCTTCTCTAAAGCCTGCAGAAGGGGCAAAGCCCTGCACCTTGATTTCAGCCTTCTAGCCTCTAGAACTGCGAGAGGATAAACTTCTGTTGTGGTAAACTGCTACATTGTGGTAATTTGTGTGGCATTACTAGAAAACTACTGTAACCTATTAGATACAAGTGGTAACGGCCTCCATTTTGTGACCTCCGGAATGTCGGATGGCCTGTGGAGGCAAAGGTCAGCCCAAGCTGAGAACCACTGAACAGAATGTAAGTCTCATTAAAGAATAATCTAGTGAGTGACACATTCGACAAACCCATAGTCAAACCTTGGGGGTTTTATTTTTTAAGAGTTTTTTTGACCTAAGTTTCACTGTTAAAATATCTTAATGGCCATTTAGAGGTAGTTTGAAACAAGAGTTTTCACACTGCCTTTCAAAATATATTTTATTGTGAAATCATATTTAAAAGAAACGAAAGGATCAATTTGTTTATATTTCAATGTGGCCAAGTTTTAAAAACAGTTTTACAAGGCTCTGTAAAAGAGCACACTGTTCTTGCCATTAGGCTTTTTAATTGTTCTTCATCTTTTTGTTTGTTTGTTTGTTTGTTTTTGCTGGTCTAAAAATGGCCTTTTTGTCCAATGGTTCTCATTCTATGTAGAAAAAATATGAGTTCCCTGTTTGTTTTCTTATCTGTCCCTGACTTAGAAAGTCTGACTTGTAAATGTCCCCATCAGGAATTTATTTTTTGTCAAACCTTCTTTTCTCTTTTGACAAACTCTTTCTGGATTATGTGTCTGGGATCAATATAGTCTTATTCTCCTCTTCTTTCTACTATTGCTGTTACAGACAGGGGATATTCCTTGAATCCAGAAGTAAAATTCTAAAAGCACTGTTTATTAGAAATATTGGTAATTCGATATTTTAATGCTATAGTTTAGTCATATCATGGCTTAAAAGGCTTTTGCAATTTGGCATGGGATCTCATGGTTATATATAGCATTGCTTCCATGAGGAAATATATTCTGAGTTCCAAGACTCTGTTGTATAAATAATATATATTATCCATTCCTAGGTTATAGTCTTTTTGTAATTGGGCTGCATGTTTATAATGCTGTGTATCAGACAATGCTAAAATTAAGATTTATTAAAAATAATGTTAGTTATATATATTGATAGCAATCAACACATTATTTGGAGGAGAGAGAAAAAGAGAGAGAATGATATTTATCCTAATAATGGCTTTTACTTACACCTTTCTCTAAATGAAGTCCTTCCAAGATTGTAAAATATAATAAAGAGATGGTGGGGGGAGGGACTTAGAGAAAATGCTTATTCTTAAACAGAGGTACGGTTGAACTTATTTTCTGATACAGGTGAAAGCAAATCTTAAGACCCAATGCAGTGTTCTAGTGTTACTTACCCTCTTCTTTATCTTCCCAATTTACTTCAATTAAAATGGAGCTCCCGAATTAAATACGTGAAAATGTTACCTTAATATTTTAAGTAGAAATTAGAACATGTTTATTTCATTTAAAAATGTTAATAGTATAAATTATAAACCCATCTAGCAATGTCTATTTTAAAATATAATATGTGAAAGATATTTAAGTAGAGACCATTTTGCTATCTTACATGAACCTAATAATAGTTGAAAATTAGGATGTTATTCAGTTCTTTGGTGCAACACCCTCATGTCCCATCGCCCCTGCAGAGGGAGAAAAATCTTTAATCCTTAGAAAAACTATTAGATGTGGGGTGCCTAGGTGGCTCGGTTGGTTGAGCATCCGACTTCGGCTCAGGTCATGATCTCGTGGTCCGTGAGTTCAAGCCCCGCGTCGGGCTCTGTGCTGACAGCTCAGAGCCTGGAGCCTGTTTCAGATTCTGTGTCTCCCTCTCTCTCTGCCCACCCCTACTTGTGCTCTGTTTCTCTCTGTCTTGCAAAAATGAATAAACATTAAAAAATTTTAAAAAAAGAAAAAACTATTAGATGTTACTCTTTCATGTGGCATTTTGGCCACTACCTATAAAAGAATGTCGAGTGGAAAAATCTCCAGCAATGGTTAAGAAAGGGGTGAGCAGGATACATTGAGGAATGTATGCTATGATCTTGGTACCGTCACTCAATATTATGCAACTTTTCTGATCCCTCCTGTTTCCTCCATGAAATGAAACCCCAGGTAACAAGTCAGAGGCAGCACTTGGGTTAGGATACAAAATTCCTGCCTCTCCTTTTGAATTTCTTTCTGCAACTCAGCCTAATCCTTTTGGAAAAGTATTCAAACCAATCTGCCTGACTCTCCTGCCAATTTCCTTTAAACATCAACCTCAGCTGAATCAGCCTCCTGCCAGTGTCCTCCTACTGAAAGCAGTAAGGTTTACATTCCCACTTTTTTGATTAAAAACAAAGGACTTCTCACTGTTACTATTCTCACACCTTCCGGAGACTTGCCCTGCTTTTTCCACTCAAGAGGTTTGTGTACCTTGCCTCTTAAAGGGACTGTTCCCAAGGCAAAACATCGCAACAGTTACACATTTCCTTTTGCACTTGGGCTTGTTCAGTGGAACCTGGAGCCTGATCAAGATAAATGAATGCTTTAGAAGGGATATAAAGTTAGGATACAGGTGGCGGCTGGTTTACGGATGTCTGTATTTTTAATATATGGACTGGCCGTGGGAAGTGGTTACAACAGTTAGCACATTCTGGAGTTACCCAAACTTCCCTGCTCTTGAAGCTTGGTTTTTCTTTTTCCTCCTATTCCTTCAGCTTCTGTAAGCTTGGATTTTGCCCATGCCACACCTAGACCTCTTTTCTCTTCTTGCTCGAATACTGGTGGGCTCTTCCATCCAGGTCCTGATAGCGAGAAATGCAAAATGACCCCAGCCTCCAAGCCCATCTGCTTGGCGTTATCTCCACCTCTATTCCATCACCAGAGTCCCTCAGAGATGGAAACCTGGCTTCGTACTCTGCAGCTCACACGCCAATTTGGGAAATACACAAGCCAGTTATAGTCAATACAGCCAGTAGGTGGCACTCTGAAATTTTAATGACTCTCAATCACATTGTGGGCTTAATTGATATTAATATGACCCATGTCACCCTGGAGGGACCAAGTTTACTCAGCCTCATTGTCCTTACCAGCATCAAGCATGTATCAGGGGCTCTACATATTTACTTATTTAAGTGAAATAAGAATTAGAAATAAAACACTTTTTTCAGCTTATGTCACTTTCTTATTGCTGTTGGTGGTATGAATACTACTACTAATAATAAATGATATGGTCTAATAAATATCAGATATTAGACCATCTCATATCGCTTATTAGTATTATTAGCAATATTATTTTCAAAGGATTATAGGGTTTTTTAGGGGTAAAGAATGCGGTGGGAACCCTCACAATTGTATTCAGCTCTGCAGCAGGCTAGGCCAAGAAAAGAGAACTCCCAAGCAAGGAAGCAAAGATATCCAAGTTGATGTTTTGCAAATTTCACAGAACAGATGATCTAGAGCAGCTCATTCCTTCCCATCCGCACCCTCCTGGCTTCCGATCCACGAGTCAATCATATCCGCCTTCATCTTCCTGAGATATTTCCTCTTAAATACAACCTCTAAGTGAGCTATGCTCAAGAATGGAAAAAACAATATTTTTTTTTATCAGGAGAAGAATGATGATAAGCGCCTTTTGGCCGTGTGTATGTGAGAGAGAGAGAGAGAGAGAGAGAGAGAGACAGGGAAAGAGAGAGAGGAGGGGAGACACAGAGAGAGAAAATGAGAGAGAGAGAGAATATAAATGAATGAATATTAGATGTGGGTGGAAGAAATGTTTTGTATTCCTGATAGCCCAGTGAGAAACTCAGGGCATATTTTCCGTTATAATCATTGTCAGAGCGTGGTATGATTTACATATTAATTTTATTAAAGGATTAAGGAGGAAGTGCATTCTACCTTCCAAAGCTGCGTTGAAGTGATCAAGTCTTTGGAATACAGCTTATTGGAGAGCTAGGTTCTGCTAGGTAGATTTTTTATTAGGCAGTATTGTAAAAGCTATGTATAAGCTGAACCAACAAAGGTGATCACTAATTTTGATATTTTTCATGCACATGAGAAAAGAACTGGAAATCTAATCTTGCACTAGGAGTAAGTTTCTGAGCAGAGTATTAAGAAAGTGAAATAAAAAAAGGCTCAGGTTTAACTTAAATTGAATGAGATGTTGAAAGAATGCAGCCAAGACTACACTCATAAATAAGCCTTTTTCCCTTTTTTGACTTACTTGATAGAGTTGGGGTGGTTTTCATGGGAGGTAAGTTCAGGTGCCTTGAAGTCAAAGAAACCGTAGCCAGAATACACTCTCCACATGAGTGGGCCAGGTGGAAATGGAAATTTTCTTCTTCAATAAAGGTTTTCAAAAGATGAAAGAAGTGACAGAGGAAAACCAAAAGTCACTTTGGTAGAGGGCGGCTGGGTCTGTCACTGGAAGACAAACAGAAACCTTCACTGTGTGTTCATTGTATCTTCTCTGTCCTCTTTTAATGCCCCTTTATTATGGTCTCTCTGTCTTTGTTTACTCATTTTCTTTCTGCCTCTTCATGTCTGTCTTTTCTACCACTCTTATCTAATTCCTCAATGTCTTCATTTATGTTTTATAAAGAAACTACAAATGGTAGGATAAGACAATGAATTTTTTTAAAGCTACTTGATATAAATCAGTAGGTATTTTTCAGTAAAAAAAAAAAAAAGAACATAGAAAAAGTTGGAAATTTGGTCACATTTGATAGTTCCATATATTTCTGAATCTCTGGGAGCATAGGAGACCTAGTTCATTGGAGCTTCCTGAAACATTTTTCATTCAATAGTATACAATATAACATTTTAGCTGTTACATACTAGCTTGTATGTATGATAATACATAGCTTGATAATACAATGTAACCACCTGTTCTTTTTCTTACAGTTTCACCTTTGACAAGTGTACCCATTGAAGAAGAAAGGATAACAAAGTATTCTAACCTTTCCTTGGAGAGTCATAACATACCACCCACAGGTAAATGTATCTCATTTCAAATAATACAGTGCCCCCCAAAGTTTTTGTGTTTGATTAAGTGACTGCATTTTGCTTCATGAGGTATTAATCCCTGCTCATGGTCTGATGGGAGAAACATACCAGTACCTCATCCGATTAGAAGGGAGCATGTAGGAGTCTAAGGCAAAGAGGGCAATGTGCTTGGTGTGCAGGGAGGGAGCAGCTGGTCAGACGTGGGAAGGTTAAGGAAGCCTCTCTAGAAGAGGGATGCCAGAGAAGAAGGGAAGGTTCATTTTGATTGGCAGATGCTCTTACGTTTTCATCCATTCTTGCTGGTACGTCCATTCAAATCTCTCTGCATTGAGGAGGTCCTGGGAGGCCTTTAGGCAGGGAAATGAAAGATGCTGTCAAATGAGTCAATGACAGTCCTGTGGAAAAATAAGTATTGTTTCATCTTGATAATACTATGTAACCACCTGTTCTTTTTCTTACAGTTTCACCTTTGACAAGTGTACCCATTGAAGAAGAAAGGATAACAAAGTATTCTAACCTTTCCTTGGAGAGTCATAACATACCACCCACAGGTAAATGTATCTCATTTCAAATAATACAGTGCCCCCCCCCCCAAAGTTTTTGTGTTTGATTAAGTGACTGCATTTTGCTTCATGAGGTATTAATCCCTGCTCATGGTCTGATGGGAGAAACACACCAGTACCTCATCCAATTAGAAGGGAGCATGTAGGAGTCTAAGGCAAAGAGGGCAATGTGCTTGGTGTGCAGGGAGGGGGCAGCTGGTCAGATGTGGGAAGGTTAAGGAAGCCTCTCTAGAAAAGGGACGCCAGAGAGGAAGGGAAGGTTCATTTTGATTGGCAGATGCTCTTAAGTTTTCATCCATTCTTGCTGGTACGTCCATTCAAATCTCTCTGCATTGAGGAGGTCCTGGGAGGCCTTTAGGCAGGGAAATGAAAGATGCTGTCAAATGAGTCAATGACAGTGCTGTGGAAAAATAAGTATTGTTTCATCTTGATAATACAAGGTAACCACCTGTTCTTTTTCTTACAGTTTCACCTTTGACAAGTGTACCCATTGAAGAAGAAAGGATAACAAAGTATTCTAACCTTTCCTTGGAGAGTCATAACATACCACCCACAGGTAAATGTATCTCATTTCAAATAATACAGTGCCCCCCAAAGTTTTTGTGTTTGATTAAGTGACTGCATTTTGCTTCATGAGGTATTAATCCCTGCTCATGGTCTGATGGGAGAAACACACCAGTACCTCATCCAATTAGAAGGGAGCATGTAGGAGTCTAAGGCAAAGAGGACAATGTGCTTGGTGTGCAGGGAGGGGGCAGCTGGTCAGACGTGGGAAGGTTAAGGAAGCCTCTCTAGAAGAGGGACGCCAGAGAGGAAGGGAAGGTTCATTTTGATTGGCAGATGCTCTTAAGTTTTCATCAATTCTTGCTGGTACGTCCATTCAAATCTCTCTGCATTGAGGAGGTCCTGGGAGACCTTTAGGCAGGGAAATGAAAGATGCTGTCAAATGAGTCAATGACAGTCCTGTGGAAAAATAAGTAAAATATTGTTTCATCTTGATAATAATATGTAGTCACCTGATCTTTTTCTTACAGCTTCACCTTTGACAAGTCTACCCATCCGACGAGAAATGATGACAAAGTATTCTAACCTTTCCTTGGAGAGTCATAACATATCACTGACCGGTAAATGTACCACATTTCAAATAATACAGTGCCCCCCCAAAGTTTTTGTGTTTGATTAAGTGACTGCATTTTGCTTCATGAGGTATTAATCCCTGCTCATGGTCTGATGGGAGAAACATACCAGTACCTCATCCGATTAGAAGGGAGCATGTAGGAGTCTAAGGCAAAGAGGGCAATGTGCTTGGTGTGCAGGGAGGGGGCAGCTGGTCAGACGTGGGAAGGTTAAGGAAGCCTCTCTAGAAGAGGGACGCCAGAGAAGAAGGGAAGGTTCATTTTGATTGGCAGATGCTCTTACGTTTTCATCCATTCTTGCTGGTACGTCCATTCAAATCTCTCTGCATTGAGGAGGTCCTGGGAGGCCTTTAGGCAGGGAAATGAAAGATGCTACTAAATGAGTCAATGACAGTGCTGTGGAAAAATAAGTAAAGTATTCTGTGCTGAAACTCAGCTCTGCTTTCGTTTTCACAGTTTTGGATTCCAGTATTTCAAAAGTAATCTCAGATTTTTTTAAATGAGTAAGAGTAGTTGTCTGTTTTAGTAACAATGTTAAAAGTATAACTAGAATTTAAAATACTGTAAACCCATTTATTGGGTCAATAGCATGTTTTATCCGATACCTGTCCGGTCTTTAACTGTTCTTTTGTCTTAAGAACTGTTTCTCTTTTTCTCATACAAACAGTATGCTTCCCACATCTCCCCTCTGATACCAAAGGAATGTTTGCACTGACCTTTTTTTGGAGACCATTTCTTATGACTTTGTACAACTGTTTGTTCTCAGTCTCTATTCCAGTATTTGGAATTATCCTTAATTGTAAAACGTAATTGTGTCTTGTGTTGTTACCTAATTTTTTACTTTTTGCATGTTCTACTTGTTGATTTCTTCATCAGATGAAATGTTTCTTTCAGACAGACCCATATGAGAACCTAAGCTTGCAAATCCTTTGACAAGCCAGGTGATGTTGGCAACATCATGCCCCTCACTTACCCAGTAAGGACCCTGAGAAAAAAAGGGTTGGTGTCCGGGAAGAGAGAAAAAAGTGGACTTTTCAGTTGGTATTGGGCTGGTTATTTACTTACTTAACCCGTTTGGAGGGTTTAACTCCTAACTACTCTTTTATTCTAACTCTTCTATTAAAACCAGTATTCCTGCCATTGGGAAGAGACCAAGCATTCACAGTGGTCTATTAGTTATCATCTGCCTTGGCTTGATCAAGCTTTAGTCAGGCTTTTTCTTCCTCCCAGGCCCCTGAACTTTGGTTTGCCCCAAGTCTGAGCAAGCACGAGGCCTGAGCACAGCCCGATCATGCTGCCTCCATCCATCAGTTTGTTCTGTTTCCCCTCAAAAGTGCCCACTGACCTGCCACCACCCCCCCCCCCCCCGCCACCCCCCCCCCCCTGCTTCCTGTAAAAGGAAAGTGTTTTCTGTTTGGTTCTGAGATACTTGCAGACAGATCCAAAGTCTGGAGCATCTTCCTTACCACAATAGACTCTTTGAATAAAATCTCTCCTTAGGTGAATCTGGATTCATTTTTATTCAACAAAAGAAAAGATTTGACGTTGATTTTGAAACAGTGGACTTTTGAGCTGGTTGCGTCTTCATGTAGGTTGTTCTCATGGTTCCTGCCCATCGAAATGCTTGGTGTTAGGGACCACCTTTACTGAAATACAGAAGTTAAGTCTGAAGATGTGTTCAAGCTCATTAGGAACCACGGGCTTTCTTCTTATTGCTGTCACTAGGATTTTTAATCCACTTTATGAGTGGAATGTTTTCATACTGTGATATTATTGTGCACTTGAACTGCACTTACATTTCTAGGTTGTCCTTATTATTTTCTCTTTCCCTCAGGCCCTTTTAGAAATGGATCTCTCTGTTAGGAGATAAAATGTTTCTTGTAGAGAGATTCAAATATAATACATTAGTTGCACATTTTGGACCATCGTGACGACACTGGCCCAGCTCCTAGCATGCTTACTTACCAAAGATGCTAGAGGCTGGGGAAACACAGGATCCTGTGCCTGGAAGAATGGAAAACATGACCTTTGATTCATGGAAGCCTGACCATTTACTTATTTTATGTTTTTAAAATGCTGCTAATTATTTACTTAACAGGCACATGGGATTGATTGACTACAGACAATGTATATATTTCTAAATATAATGTAGTTCAGTCCTCATAACAACTCTGTGCAGTGGGTACTATTACTATCTGCAATTTGCAGATGAGGAAAAGGAGGCACAACGAAATCGAGTGAATTGACCGAGGTCCCAGATGAGAAGGTGAAGCGTGGTTTTGAATCCAGGAAGTGTGCTGCCGGAGGCCATGCTATTAATCAGTATATATGCTGTCTTTCTTAATGCCCAATTATCCATTTCCCTCAACAGTATTATTAAAACAATTATACCTATTTTAAGGAAACTTACATTATTTTTGAAAATATATAAAGTTTCAAAAACAATGAAAACAAATATTTTAATTACCTTATTCTTAAATACATTTGTTATAGAAATTACATTTGTGGAGATAATGAATATATTGTGAAAGTATAACTGATTAAGAATAAGAGGTTTTCTTTTTTTCCCCCTTTTTTCCCCTTTTCTAATATCATTGGGCTTTTTAAAACTGCTCTTTTGATAATGGACTTTTTTTTTTTTTTTTACATCACTAATTTTTCCATTGCCAGTGTTTGAAATTCATTGTTTGTGTTACAGCAGTTAGAGTGTTTTCTTTATTGTTACTTTATTCTTTCTTTCTTTCCCTCTGCATATTATAGTGTTTGGTATCTCAATCAATGTGTTATAGTTTAACTAAAGAGGTCAAAATCAAAACATCAGCGGGCAGTTTTCTTGACCACCCTGGTAATGTTGGGGTAGGCTCTCCCTGATGACAAATTTTATTTGCCATGTTGAAATGTTAGCAGCTGGCCTGGCAAGGTCCTGGTGAAACGGGGAGTCAGACAAAGCAGTCACTAATGGAATAGATATTTAAATTAAGGTATGGAGTGAAATTTGAGAAGAGTCGTTAAGGTTGGGAAAGGAAGGTAGCCTTGTTGCCTAGAGCTAGAGGCAAGAAGTCAGGGTTAGGACCTCTCAGACTCTAACCTGGTCCATGAGATTGAGAAAAAGGATTCAGGAAGAGAGAAAAAGAAATGGACTTTTTAGTCGAAAAAGAAAAAGAATAATGAGTCCCTTATATTTGGCTGCTCAGACCCCTTGTGGCAGAGAAGACCTTAGAAGGATTCCGAGGAGGTTCAAATGGGTGTGATGTTTCTCAGGGCCAGACTCTCAGTCATCACACCTTCTGCAGACGCTGCTGATGTGCAGAGAAAAACGAAGTGAATATTAACATTCAGAGTGACAGAAAGATATGGAAGAGGGAGCTACCGTAGTGATATAAGTGGCAGTAGCTGCACGCATTCACCATGGTTTCTCATTAGCAGAAGTACTGACCTTTTACACGGGATCATTCTTTGCTGTAGGGGCAGTGGGGCTACTGGGGGGCACTGGAGGATGTTTGGTAGCATCCCTGGCCTCTACCTACTAGATTTGAGTAGCACTCACCAAGTTGTGGCAACCGAAAAGCTCTCCACACGGTGCCACCCACATGTCCCCTGGGGAGGCAAAATCTACCCAGTTGAGAACCACTGCTCTATACCTAAAGAACAGCTGTGTAACTGTGCCCCACCCCATCAACATAAGAAGACAAATGATTTAATAATCACGTGCTTGTTAACATTGGGTGAAGAATCTAATGAAAAAGTTAGATGATGGTGGTAAGGAGCAGGGACGGGACATCCTAGCATAAGTGGGACAGGGAACTTGATAGGATATAGTCCCATCTCTTCCCTTGTCTGCTGCTTACATTCAGATCTTCCCAGTCTTTCAGAATTAAGTCAAAAGCTACATCTTCAATAAAGCACGTATAGAGGAGTAGTTTCTGTTTCTCTGATATGTATTTAGCATTTTAGGTTTTTTTTTTAATGTTTATTTATTTTTGACAGAAAGAGACAGAGTGTGAGCGGTAGAGGGGCAGAGAGAGAGGAAGACACAGAATCAGAAGCAGGCTCCTGATAGCACAGAGCCTGACGTGGGACTCAAACTCATGAAACGAGAGATAGTGACCTGCGCTGAAGTCAAATGCTTAACTGACTAAGCCACCCAGGCACCCTTGTATTTAGCACTTTAAATTAATTTTTAATTACATAAGTAAAAGTGAGTTGATTTTCAAAAATATTGAAACATTTTGGGGCGCCTGGGTGGCTCAGTCGGTTGAGTGTCCGACTTTGGCTTAGGTCATGATCTCCCAGTTTGTGGGTTCAGGCCCTGCGTCAGGCTCTGTGTTGACAGCTCAGAGCCTGGAGCCTGTTTTGGCTTCTGTGCCTCCCTCAGACCCTGCCCCTCCCATACTCATGCTCTGTCTCTCTCTGCCTCTCAATAATAAATAAACATTAAAAAAAAATATTGTAACCTTTTATTTCCAGCAATATACTAAATTAGGGAATCTGAAAATCCTCCTACCATATCTAGAAAATTTAAAATATCTCAAACATTCTTTTAAGTATTTAGTTAAGTACACAAAAAGTAAAAACAATATCTGCCAGCCAAAACTGATGACCAGGCATCAAGTTTGTGAACGGATGTGTTGGTTTTCTTTGTGTTTGTCAACAAGGTATTTGAGTTCCAAGAGCCACAGATCTGAGAATAAGGCATTGAATCTAAGCAAGGAGGGGAGTTCGAACTGAAAATCCCCAGAAAGCCGATCCTTCCAGAAAGGTGGAACTGAAAACCGCCAGAAGGCTATAAATACAGTGAAAAGAGGTTTGGCCTAGGAAGTGAGAAGGGGTGGGGAATAGTGGGTTAGCACCAGGCCATGATTTTAGCCTTGGTTTAGCCTTGTTCTGCATCAAAAACAAAGACCCTGAGTACTCAAAGTCAAGGGCCTGCCCTCAATGAGATTTAGAGTGCACATTTACATTACTTGGATTATACAGGAGCCTGCAAGCTGAAAAATAACACAAACATGACCCTGGCAGGTAATAATTCTGCAGAGAAGCAAATGAAAAAACTTTATGGAAGGACACATCGCCTGCTCTGGCTGTGGAATCTCTACTGAGGACTTACAAGTCAGAAATACAAAATACAGTGGAGTAGTCCCCAAGACTGAGAGTCCACTGAGGAACAGCAGGATTAGATTGTCTAGAGTTGTTATATCATAGAAATAGTAGGTAGAGGTATAGAAGAAGAAATATTAAAACATGAGAAAATATTACACTATCAAAAAAAAAAAAAAAAAGACAAAACATGTTTGAAAAATAGCCAAATAGAATTTCTGGTGTTGAAAACAACTTGTCAGAGGAAGTCAAAGCCCTTTTGCACAACCCCTGCTTCTGTCTCAAGTCTCTCCTCTCCAGGAGTAACCTCTGTTCAATGAGTGTGTGTGTGTGTGTGTGTGTGTGTGTGTGTGTGTGTGTTTGTATTCATAGAAACTATAGAGTACTGTGTGCATTGTTTTGTATTCTTTAAAATTAGTGTTTTAAACCCAAATGTATTGTTCTGCATATTGCTTTCTGTTATCATTCAGTATTAATTCTTGGAGATCTAGCCATATTACATGGGCATAGCTTGTTTCTTTTACTTGTGCACACAGTATAAATATACCAGCCTTCTTAGACATTTTCCTCTCAATGTACCCCAGTTTGTTGAACTTTTATTCTATTGTAAACCGTTCAATAATGAACACTTCTTTCTACATCTCTCTCTCTGGGCATGACTGCATGTGCTCCTCTAGGGATAATACCACATAGTAGAATTGCTGAATCAGAAATTATGTGCATTTTAATTTTAATACAGACTTGCAATTTGCCCTCTAAAGTGACAGTTTACCTCTCCCTTAGTCCCATATTTGACTATAATTCTCCCTCGATCCTAACCAGCACTTGATATTATTAAACTCTTTGGTTTTTGGCAGCATGAGCGCTAAAAGCTGTATCACTTTTGTTTTAATTTGCATTTTGGAGTTGGACCTACTTATATATATGTATATGTGTGTTTGTTAACATCCTGTATCCATTTATCTATTGGGTTTATATATTTTTAAATTGATGTCTGGAAGACAGCTATAAATTTTAAGTACTGATTTGTACTTTTTACTGAAATTACAAATACTGTCTCCCAGTTGTCTTTAAACATTTGCATGGTGTTTTTTATTGTGAGGAAGTTTCACTGTTTTTGTTTTCTCCTATCATTTTTATAGAAGTATTTTCATAGGAGTTTTTCACCTTTCAGTTTTCAATCCATTTGAAATGTACTTTTATTTACTGTGTGTGATAGGGCACTAACTTTATTAAATTATTTTTATGTAGATAGCCATTGTCTCAACACTCAGTATTGAATAGTTCTCCTTCTTCCTTTAGCTTTGAAACATCACCCTAATCATATTCCAAATTCCCATGTGCTACTCTGTTCCTTTATTGTGTCAATGTGTTTTGGACATTTTATAGAGTTGGGCACAGTAAGAAATGAATTTACCTTATAACCTGATTCACCACCCATGCACACGCAGCACACACACATGCACACACACACTAAACAAAATGTTCATTAAGCTATGCCCACACCTAATAGTTGTGTTACACTGATAATTTCTCTTCTAATTCATTAAAAAACAAATCTCGTGGTAACTGTTATCTTGACTTCTTGACCACTAATAGTTTCCAAGTTGCAATCCAGAAATTTTATTCCATTAATTTCTTGGTGTTTTTTAGCATCATGAATACATTAATATTAATTTTGTGAAACATTATGATACATCTTTATATCTTTGTTCTTTTCTTTTTAATAGGTTTTCTAATGTCCTGCATTTTTACTCTTTCATGTAGATTTTTTTGGAATCAAATTCCACAACAAATACTGCTTGGTTTTTGACTGATTTTTCACTGAATCTGTAGAATAATTTGGAGGGGAATGAATGATTTTCTGATATTATATTATCACCTGTGATTTAAATCTCATTCGACTTAGAATATCTATTACAATTAATTTTTTTCCTTTTTAAAATATATTAAAAAATATACCCTATGACCCAGCAATTGCACTACTACATATTTATCCAAGGGATACAGGTGTGCTGTTTCTAAGGGACACATGCACCCCCATGTTTATAGCAGCACTATCGACAATAGCCAAAGTATGGAAAGAGCCCAAATGGCCATCGATGGATGAATGCATAAAGATGTGGTATATATACACAATGGATTATTACTTGGCAATAAAAAACAATGAAATCTTGCCATTTGCAACTATGTGGATGGAACTAGAGGGTATTATGCTAAGTGAAATTAGTCAGAGAAAGACAAAAATCATATGACTTCACTCATACGAGGACTTTAAGAGACAAAACAGATGAACATAAGGGAAGGGAAACAAAAATAATATAAAAACAGGGAGTGGGACAAAACATAAGAGACTCATAAATATGGAAAACAAACAGGGTTATTGTAGGGGGTGTGGGGGGGGATGGGCTAAATGGGTAAGGGGCACTAAGGAATCTACTGAAATCATTGTTGCACTATATGCTAATTTGGATGCAAATTTTAAAAAAAAGAGAAAAAAGAAAAAAGAAATAAGAAAATAAAAATTGTATGTATTTAGGGTGTGCAGCATACTGATTTGTTATACATATATAGTGAAATGTTGCTATAGTCAATGAATTAACATAGCATCTCACAAAGTTGGTTTTTTTGTATGATGGGCACACCTGAAATTTACTGTCTTAGCATATTTGCAGTGTTCAGTACGGTGTTATTAAGTGTAGTCTTTATGCTGTACATTAATTAGCTCTCTAGTCTTACCCTGCAGAATTGCAGCCTTGTACCTTTTGACCAGCATCTCCTCATTTCCCCCATTCCTCCAATCCCTGGTAACCATCCTTCTACTCTCTCTGCTTCTACAAGTTCAGCTTTTTTCTTTCTATTTTTAGGTTCCACACAAAAGTGAAACTATACAGTATTTGTCTCTTCCTGTCTGGCTTATTTCACTTAGCATAATGTCCTCCAGGTTCATCCTTGTTATCGTCAAAGGCAGAGTTTCCTTCTTTCTCACAGCTGAATAATGTTCCATCCTTTTTATCCATCCTTCTTTCTATGGGCACTTGGGTTGTTTCCACATCTTCGCTCTCGTGAACAATGCTGCAGTGAGCATGGCAGTGCTGATATCTCTTTGAAATCCTGATTTCATTTCCTTTAGGTACATACCCAGAAATGGGATTGCTGGATCATATGGCAGTTCTGTTTTTAATTTTCTGAGGAATCTCCATACTGTTTTCCATACTGGCTAAACCAATTTACATTCCCACTCACAGTGTACAGGAGTTCCCTTTTCTTAAGTATCTGTTGGCCGTTTGTATCTCTTCTTTCGAGAAATGTTTATTCAGCTCCTTTGCCTGTTTTTATTTTATTTTATTTTATTTTATTTTATTTTATTTTATTTTATTTTATTTCATTTCATTTCATTTCATTTCATTTCATTTCAATGCAATGCAATTCAATTTATTTATTTATTTATTTATTTTAGAGAGAGAGATTGAGAGTGAGCAGTGGAGAGGGGCAGGGGGAGAGAGAGTCTTGAACAGGCTCCACACTCAGTGTGGAACCCAACACGGGGCTCTATCTCATGACCTTGAGATCATGACCTAAGCCTAAATAAATCAAGAGTCAGATGCTTAACCAACTGAGCCACCTGCGTACCCCTACTGTACAGAAACCTATTAGTTTGCTATAGTTCCACATGTTTATATTTGTTTTTGTTGCTCATATCCGTGAAATCATTGCCCACACCAATGTCAAAAAGCTTGTCCCCCAAGCTTTCTATTTCTCCAGATTTATGATTCGGATGGAAACCAAAGTCTCGAATATGCCAAAGACCTAAGGAGGGCAGACAGCAAGAAACCCTGAAATCATCTGGTTAAGATATTGTTGCTAATACTGTACTCTTGATATCAGTGCTCAGAGTAAAGGCACCTAGTAGATTTTTAGTACAATTGTGAATGAATGGATGAATGAAAGGCATGTAGTAGGTGTTCAGTAAATAAGTTTTGAATGAATGACTATATGAACACATACCCTATCATTGCTAAACGTTTGCCATTGCTGTGTGATTAATTTCTCAATTCTGTGTAGGGCCTTTAGTCACTCTCTCTAATTTTAAAGTCCTGGATGGGAGAATATGATTTGTCAAGTGGCCATGCCCTTACCCTCAGAGAGGTAGAAGAAATATCTGGTTTTTCGGCTTACATAGTGACTGAGGGGGCTTTGCCTCTCATTAAAACTTACATGTACGGGAATGGTATTCAGATTCTGGTTATCCAAAAATAGGATAATCTACTACTACAGTGTTGGATTAATTTTGTGTTAGTTATCTGGAAATCATAGTAACCTGTTTTATTACTAAAACAGTTTAACTATTAGTTGTATTTTCTCTCTAACTGATATGAACAGTTATTACAGTACCTCCTATTCCTTATGTTGTATTAAAAGGTATTTAGTTGATGGATTATTACTCAATGCTATACCCTCAAATTAAAGGCTACATTGTTGAAAACAAGAAGAAATGTGCCTTTCTAAAATTCAAATGGAACCATGTCCCTTTTAAATGGTTATTTGAAATGATTTCAAGGCAGTTTAGAAAGTAGAGAAATAACTGTTATACTTGGTACTAAGTGACCAGCAGGAACTTCATTTAATGAAGTCTAACTAACATCTTTTCTTGGCTAATTTTATAACATTTTCCATCATATTGCTGAATCTTTGAATTATGGTTGGTAAACCCGGCTTCATTTGTGTAGAAGCCATCTACATTTTCTAGTATTTCCCTGACTTTTGATGCTGCCTGCATAAAATTCCAAAAATTTTGAGACTAAGCTGTGCTTATATAACACCAGTCACATAGTTCCTAGAGCTTGAGGGATCCCAAAGGGAAGACTTGGAGACTGTGTGTGTGTGTTTGTGTGTGTGTGTACAGACACATGTATACATACACACACATACTTTTCTTATATACATTAAAAAATTTTTTTTTAACATTTATTTATTTTTTGAGAGGCCGAGAGAGACAGAGCACGAGCAGGGGAGGGGCAGAGGGAGAGGGAGGCACAGAATCTGAAGCAGGCTCCAGGCTCTGAGCTGTCAGCACAAAGCCCGACGCAGGGCTCGAACCCACAAGCTGTGAGATTATGACCTGAGCCAAAGTCATATACCCAACCGACTAAGCCACCCAGGTGCTCCTTATTATATACTTTTTAAATATACATTTTATACTCAGGTTAGGCTTATACCCATTTAGGTTTCTTGTGCATGTTGGTGAGTTTCTGTTCTAAGGTTATGGAATTCAGGAGCCACATGTATTTTATTATTTATTTATTTATTTAATTTTATTTTTAAATTTACATTCAAGTTAGCATATAGTGCAATAATGTTTTCAGGAGTAGATTCCAGTGATTCATCCCCTATCTAAAACACCCAATGCTCATCCCAACAAGTGTCTTCCTTAATGCCCCTTACCGTTTAGCCCATCCCCCCACCCACAGCCCCTCCAGCAACCCTCAGTTTGTCCTCTGTATTTAAGATTCTCCTATATTTTGTCCCCCTCCCTGTTTTTATATTATTTTTGCTTTCCTTCCTTTATGTTCATCTGTTTTGTATCTTAAATTCCACATATGAATGAAGTCATATGATATTTGTCTTTCTCTGACTAATTTCACTTAGCATAATATCCTCTAGTTCCATCTACGTAGTTACAAATGGCAAGATTTCATTCTTTTTGATTGCCAAGTAATACTCCATTGTGTGTGTATATATATATACCACGTCTTCTTTATCCATTCATCCATCGATGGCCATTTGGGCTCTTTCCATACTTTGGCTGTTGTTGATAGTGCTGCTATAAACATGGGGGTGCATGTGTCCCTTGGAAACAGCACACCTGTATCCCTTGGATAAATGCCTAGTAGTTCAGTTGCTGGGTCATAGGGTAGTTCTGTTTTTAACTTTTTGAGGAACCTCCATACTGTTTTCCAGAGTGGCTGCACCAGCTTGCTTTCCCACCAGCAGTGCAAAAGAGATCCTCTTTCTCCGCATCCTTGCCGACATCTGTTGTTGCCAGAGTTGCTAATGTTAGCCACTCTGACTAGTGTGAGGTAGTATCTTACTGACAAACCATGTGTATTTTAGACTCTATCACATCAGTATTGTGCTGATCAGATGGCATCTAAATAACAGATGCAGAGAAAAAAAATAATCATGATTCTTTACTTCAATATGAAATTTAATTTGGGAGAAGCTGAAAATTACAAGAAGCAAGGAGCAATTTTCTTGTGTTATTGTACAAATTTTGAATATGAAGTTTAAGATACCATATTTTATTCTTATTCAGAGGAATTGTTTCATAAAGTCAGTTAAACTCCGTACAGTAAGAAGCATCATATAAATGCAGCAACAAAATGTTAAAAATAGGAATCCGTTTTGTGTACAGATGTTGGCCTCATGTTCAAGTGGCCTTCTGACGATTTCTGTCAAGATTTAAATGTTCCATCTATATTTTAGGATGTAACATGGGACCTCACTGACATCTACAGTAAAATAAAGAAGAGCCCCATATTTCCTATCTCTGCCCCAGTCAGAATTGTCCCATTTTACCAGTTTTTTTATGTTGTGGTACATTTAACTCTTGCAAATAAAAGTTACTGCTTTTAAAGCATATTTGGAAACACTGTCTTATGCAAGAAATTTCAATTTGCCTTTTTTACTTTTTTTTCTATAGAGGAACAAAGTAGACTTTTATTTTGAGTGATATGATTCCTAAATAGACCCATTAAGTTCCTACTGTTGTCATTTCTCTGAAGATTTCAAATTGCTTAAATGTCCATATACTTAAAAACTTTTAATTATGAAAATAAAAGAGAATTAGGAAGAGACAGATGTAAATTACCATTTGACTTTAAGAACATCCTTTTAAAAATATAGTTCAGAAATTGAGCAATTGGGTATAGTCTTAGAAATGTTGATGTCATGGATGTTTTTGCAACACTCCAAAATAGCAGAAATACATTGCAGTTGTGGTTTTGGGGAAGTTGAAACATTGTCCATTGAGTTCAATGGACATATTAGTTTGTTGGCTAACTACAAAATAGAGGCAAGACTTTTTACATGTTTTTGATCTTCTGATAGGAAAGCAAGCTGCAGAAGCTTCTGCGAAGTATTCCAAGAAGCAGGGAGGTGACAAGGAAGGCTGAGAAACTGGCCTGACACAAAGAAAGGCTACACGCATTCAGTTGAAAGTGTGAATGTTTAAAGTATGTTGATCATACCATCTGTCATCACATTGCTATGTTGCTGCATTATAAGTTTATTTCATCTTTTATTTATATTTTCTTTCATTTAAGACCGCAGTTTAATAGTTTGAAAGTGATGAGGAAGCGCATTCCATTATCATAAGAATTTCATATCTTTGAGAGTCGGTACACATCATTGGTTGTAAGAATCCGAACCCGGCCACACCTAATTTTGTATTAACATCTGTCGTTGTCTTGATATGTGATCTAGGGAAAGATGGGTAACCTTCCTTTGCCTCAGCTTCCTCATCTTTGACGTAGGAATGATAAAAATGGTACTTATGTCATAGAACTGCTATAAAGATGGAATGATGTGAAAAATACATAACTTTAGGTAACACATAGCTTTTGTTATATTCCCCAGTGAGATAAATGGTGAGAGGAAGTTAAGTGGGGGAATTATTCAGCAATTAATATATTACTAACATTTACCCCATGATAGCTCATTTAATTCTTTCTGCAGTCTCAGGAAATATGTATTGTGCCATTTTACAGATGAGGAAACTGAGGTGTCCAACATGAAGATACTTTGTATTGCCCTGTCAGCAATGTCAGGCAAGGAACCTGACACTGGGCGGCTGCCTTGTGAAATGGGGGTGAAAATTCATATTCTAACTTCCTAATGTTGGAAGGCTCCAATGAGCCACATCACTGAAAAGAGCCTGGTGTCCCGGAGTCACCTTCTGGAATGTAAAGGCCTCTCGCTAGGACTGATAGTGCTGCCATGTCTTCTCGCGAGTCCTCCCGCAAGAAAGATAGTCTGTCGTCAGCCCCACGAGGTGCCAGGGAAATAATGCAAGGGTCAAAATAGCCTTCTCTGGGTGCTCCGGCCTCTCGGGCCTCTGGCAGCTCAATGGCCTGCAGCTCCAAGGCCTGGGACTCCTCATTCTGAGCAGGGGTACCTTGCCAGCATAAACTCTGCTGAGCAGAGGCCAGCAGTAATGACTGACACTCAGCTTAGCCCTGGGGAAAAGACTCACAGAAATCTCCAAAGACTTTGTCCCTGAAGCAACAAGTGAGCAGTTCTGCAGGATGTGAAAGAATTTTCAATAGACGCACCTTGGACATTTTGACCTCCTGTGGCCCCTTACTTCTCTGTAAGTTAAGATTTCCTGTCACACAGCAGCAAGGAGATAAAGCAAACTAGCTCAGCTTTCTAAGGATCCCTGAAGGACCAGCAAAGACCATAACTGCTATGAGCAAATGCTGAAGAAATGCAGACCCCTCCAGATGGGTGCAGTCATTCAGTATTTGTCCTTCCATGGCTGGCTTAGTTCACTTGTGGTTGGTGTCCTTGGGGTCCATCCATGTTGTTGCATGTTGCCAATTTCCATCTCTTTTGGTGGAAATTGATTCCATCTTTTGATTTCCATCTCTCTCTCTCTCTCTCTCTCTCTCTCAGAGTAAATAAAATACATTTTAAAATGTTTTTAAAAATCCAGGATACCAAGGTGACATATTTTGAGGGGAGTGTGTCCTGAATCACCTCAAAGGCATACATTAAAAGTGGCTGGAGACAACTGGGCAAATATATTTGCATTTCAGAGGTGGAATCAACTGAACTCTCCCATATGTGATTCAGTGTTGTGGGTCAGGGGAAGA
This sequence comes from Panthera pardus, assembly GCF_024362965.1. Lineage (NCBI taxonomy): Eukaryota > Metazoa > Chordata > Mammalia > Carnivora > Felidae > Panthera > Panthera pardus. The sequence continues at coordinate 37,026,341 of NW_026526765.1, read as the reverse complement.
GAAGGCTAATCCATCTCCCTTGGATATATTGAGTTTGAAGCACCTGCGGGATATCTAGGTTTAGATGCTCAGTAGACACCAGAGCTATGGACATGGGGATCCAGAAGCAAGTCTGGAATGGAGCTAAGAGTTTTGTGAATAAAGGAGATTAGAGATAATAGTTGAATCCAACATGGGAGTGTCAAATTGAAAAGGAAAGGGGCCAGAGAGCAAAGTCCCAAGGGATACCACATTTATGGGTGGTTGGAGGAGTTGGTGTGGCCAGCAAAGTATTAAAATCCTGAAATAGAAGCAAGGGAAAGAGAATTTCAAGGCGTATGTAGTCCCTGGCAATGGCTGATACTTGGGAGACATTAAATAAAACATAAGCTGTGAAAAGAGGTAGTCAGGTTAAACAATTAAGGCCATTTTTAACCTATGGTAAAGCACTTTTTGTAATGTGGTAGTAAGATACCAGAATATGCTATATTGGGTGAAGGCACAGACTGTGTAGAGAACTCCTTTATGAAATTGACTAGTGAAGTAAATTTCTTGATTTGACAGAGACAGGACTAACTTTTAAGGGTACCCCAGAGCTAAAGGCGAATGAGGAACAGAAGACAGAAGTTTAGGACCGAATATAAAAAATCTTAAAACATTTTCTCATGCTTACTAGTACCTAGTCTTATTTTTGGTGCACTCAGAAAATGAGCCAAAACGTGTAAATTCCTTCAGTTTGTCTGACTCAGTTTTTTTCCCTGTATAACTGGATGTTGTTAAGATCTGTTTATACCTAGGTGTTTTTGTTTTTGTTTTTGTTGTTTACTCAGCACTCTTGTAATTCCGAGAGCAGTTATTTTAAGCTTGTGCTCACCAAGCACCTCACACTACCTGTGCTAACTTTGCACCTGGTCATTGCTTAAGGAAGCATTTCTGTAAAGTTTTAAGTGGAATTAAAAGTGATGTTATGCTACTTAGGTTCTCTTTTTTCTTTTCCACATTTTTGGCTCTGCGTTCTGCTCTTAGTGATACCACGCTACTGACCATGAGATTGAGAAACGTGTTTCTATAAGGCAGTGCCCTCCCACAAACACAACCCTTTACTTCCCTTTAAGAGTAACCAGCACTACTCTGATTTTTATACAGTCACAGCCTTGGTTTTTAAAATTGTTTTATTACGCAGGTGTACATCCCTAAATATTACAGGTTGGTTTTAGTTCCTTTTCTAAAGGCGTGTTTTTAAAGTATCTTTTTATTTTTAGGTTCGTTTCTTTCCCTTTTCTAATTTATCAGTTGACAAAACCAGATCATTCGTCTTGTAGAGTTTTCTCACACTCCAGATTTTGTTGATCACTTTCACGGGGTGCAGTTTAACATGTTTTTCCCATCCTCTGTATTTCCTGTAAACTGGTAGATGGATCTAGAGACTTCGTTTCAGGACCCTCTCCCCCTTTATTTTATTTTATATTTTGGGACAAAAGTACAGCTTAGGTAGTGGGGTATTCCTCCCCAAGGGACACACAATTGTGTGTTGGGGAGGGTTGCAGCAATTCATGCAAAATGCCCAGATCTGCAACATCATTGTGTCAGATTTCTAGAGTTTCTTCATTCATTTGCTGGATACTGATACATTCTTGTCAGAACTACAAAGAACATGATTCCTGAAAGGAGTCCCAACAGTTACTTCATTCTCTCCCTTAGGTTTCCTTTGTTTTTGCAGTTGGACTGTTTCTGTGCTATCAGCATAAGGCACTCCTTTATACAGTGCTCATTCCCTATATCCTTGTCAGCTAGAGATTTTAAGATTAACATCATAGCCTTAGGCTTTTGCTATTCTGTCAGTGTAACAAACCCTTTCTTCAGCTGTGACAATGAAAAAGATTAATATAGGGAACCTAATCTATGTTGACAGAGGAATAATTCTTCAAAGGAATGTTACATTAAGAAACTATTGAGGCACCCGGGTGGCTCAGTCGGTCTGCGTCTGACTTTGGCTCATTTCATGGTCTCACGGTTCATGGGTTTGAGCCCCACATCGGGCTCTGTGCTGACAGTTCAGAACCTGGAGCCTGCTTCAGATTCTGTGTCTCCCTCTCTTTCTGCTCCTCCCCCACTCATGCTCTGTCTCTCTCTCTCTCTCTCAAAACTAAGTAAACATTTTAAAAAAAGGTTGATAGAGCATTGTTATTGATTACTTAAAACTGCTTTATATACATATATATATATAGATAGATCTATATCTATCTATATATCTATATCTATATAGATATATATAGATATAGATATATAGATATATAGACATAGATGGGTCTCCCCTAAATGTAACTTTACAACTTTTTTTTTCTTGGTTTTCTTTTGTGGCTAATAGAACATTCCAATGTACCGGTGGAAAAAAACATCACTTTAGAAAGACCTTCTAATATAGAACTCACATGCCAAATCACAATATCTAGGGGTGTGAATTCAGTAAATGTGACTTGGAAAAAAGGTGATGAACTACTTGAGAATTATCTCACCAATGCAACAGGATGCATCCTGTATGCCCAGTACATGTAAGTATATAAAATTTTAACCTGCATGGCTAGATGAAATTTGTTAACTTCTTAACATTTTTGCTGACTGGGCATTCTTTCCTTTGCTGTCTCTTGAAAGTTATGCTAATGTTCTATTTTGCATATTTACGGGACTGTTTCTATTTTAGAATTTTGACTGAATGCTAAGTCTTTTTCAGTTTGATCAAGAAGTGTTTTGAGAACTAAGTCTATATTAATAAATTCTCTTTAGGTTTACCATCATTAATAGCAAACAAATGGGAAGCTATTCTTGTTTCTTTGGAGGAGAAAAGGAACAAAGAGGTACATTTAACTTCAAAGGTCAGTACTAATAATTTATAGAGTGATAATTTCAGCATGAAATTTTTAAAATTCTAAATATCCAAATATTTAAGTTATCATTACAGCACTAAACATAATAAGCTGAGAGAAAATCATATGCTTTTCACTGAATCCTAAGTTGTGACCTTAAAAATGGAGCTTCCCAGTCTTCCCAGTGGTAGACTTTGTGTTTCCCAATCAACTTGCCATCCAGCCTCCTTCCCCTAGATTAAAGCACAAATTTTAGTTTGAAAGATTGGGGTGCCAGGTTATTTGCAAGTCATAACAGTCTCTTGAGTTCATTTATTTTTTCATTTGCTTAGCCCACTAAACTCAGAGCTTTTATACTATCCCTCTAGGTATCTGTTATTGCACCCCTGGACTGTGAGAATGCGATCTGGTGTTATGTATCTATCAGTGGCTCCAGGACTTAGGGGTTTCAGGGATCCATAACATTTAAAAATAATATGGAGATGCACAAAGGGTTGCCTGTTTTTGGTCTCCTCAAATAAGGACACACTCCAGAATACAATCCATAGTACTCTCCTGTGGTACAAACAAAGGAAAATCAGAGTATTTTACTTTTACTATCATTAAACCAAAACCTTAAAGATCTCAATCTCATAATAAAGACTGATCTTTGAGTTGGATAATTATCTTCATGAAAAACCCCTATTTTGTGATGGATTCGAGAACCACAATGTCCATGCTGGTATTTGGGAAATGTGGTCTGTTGCCATATTCACTATTTTGGGCTTTGCTTTACATTAATTTCCCAGCATACATGAGAAATTGTTCTCTACTTTTCCTGAAAAAGTTGAAGTCTGGCTAGCTGTTCTGACAAAATATGGATACCATCTCCAAAGCCCCATCAAGAGCAGAATGGCCTGCTTCAGTATTGTCTTCATTTAAGATGTTTTGCTCCTACATCCCTCCCTATATTCCCTCTATACTCACAGATTCGTTTCCTTCATGTGGTTTTGTAAATGTTCCTACTCGGTAAATGTAATAAATCCTTGTGTTCATGCAAATTGGTCTCTGCAAAGGCAGAAACTATTACCATCCTTTGATTATTTGATCATGGACGTTCTCTCTTAACCTCTTTTCCTCTGTTTGCTTAATTTAATTTAGTAAAGGATAGATACACTATATATTTCCTTCTCTTATTCCCTTCCTTCCCTTGTCTTTGTCTTTCCTTCCTCTTCCCCCTCACCCAGTCCCCTCTTCCCTTCCTTCCTTCCTTCCTAATGAGCTAAAAGAATATTAAACACATACGCATACACACAATCCTAGTAAACATTTGATTGAGTCTCCCTTCAATGTGTAAAGAAATCCTATAGTTTTGAGGAAATACTCATCAAATCTTCAGGCTTAAAATGATTCCAGGAGATTCAGTTTTAAAAATTGCTTTCCCCCCCTCCTAAATAGTACTCTTTTCTAAAAATATGTACTAGTGGGGCACCTGGGTGGCTCAGTTGGTTAAGTGTCGGACTTCAGCTCAGGTCGTGATCTCATGGTTGTGAGTTTGAGCCCCGCATCAGGCCTTGTGCTCAGAGCCTGGAACCTGCTTCAGATTCTGTGTCTCCCTCTCTCTCTGTCTCTCCCCCACTCTCACTCTGTCTCTTTCTTTCTCTCTCAAAAATAAATAAACATTAAAAAAATAAAATAAAATAAATAAAAATATGTACTAGTAATGCCTGTTCAGAATTTAAATATTGAATATATTATACTTTTTCCTATCAGCTCTCTTATAATAAATTACTTAAATTATTATTTAGTAGTGATTTCTCCTGCCTCTAATGTGAAGATGAACAGAAGCATTTTACTTTTCAATGTGCCAATACACTTAATGCTGAGTGTTCTTGGAGAAGGCCTCTGGATTCCATATCTATTTTGTGATATCGAGGCTAATTCTGGCTGGTCTCCGGAGCACCAACACAGGGCCTAGGTTTGAAATCAAATGCTTGAGGAATGCATAGAGCCACTGAATATTTACTATTTTTTTCTTTTTATAGTATTCTTAAAGTAGTTTAGCTCAGTGTTTTGGTCTTTAATGTCCACTTATCATTAATGTAACTTTTAAGTATCTACTGTATCCTGAAGTTATTTAGAAAATTAATAAGTTTGGGCTTTCCAGATCTTCTTTGGTAAAATAATAATTTCCTTTAATTCATCTAGATTGAATATTGCTTGGAGGAGAAATTGCATTTGATTACAATTTCAAGGCATCTGCAGAATAATTCATTCATATTAGTTATTATGTAGTTAGATCTGTAAGATACATATTTTTATAAATATCCTACTATATTATGTCTCCACATGGCTTGTTTGTGGTTCTTCATAAGAAGAAGGGTTATTTTTCCTTAGCAATGCTACAGCTGAGTGTGGCTGAAAAGGCTTTTTTATCCTCTATTTTAAATCCAGCCAAAAAATGCATTCTGCTCTTGACTATATGAGTCAACTATAGGGTATGAGCCTGAGTCCTCAGAACAGTTCATCCGCAAAATCCCTGCTTTGGCCTTTATGGGAGCGGGTTGGTTTATTACCACAAGACTGTAAAAAGGCTTCAACGTCACTGATTAGTATAAAGCAAACTTTGTGTGTTTGGCTGTTGATGCCGGTACAGGCGAGAGAGCAAAGTCATCGTGGAAGCTTGCAAGTGCTAATATGTCAGTGGTTACTTTTCCCTCAAGAAAGATGAATGAATGCTGGGCTATGGTGTTCCTCGGCAGTGGGTCAAGTATTCCGACATAGTTGCTGAAAACTTCTACGATATTCATCAATGTTAAAATCTCGTAGTAGAAAGATGCAGAAATGTGGTTGGTGAGGGACAAGTAATAGCACATAGAACTTTTTAGAAGTCATGGTGAGATTTTGATAGTACCAAGTACTGCACAACCTGTCTTGGAGTGGCCATCTGCCTTTACTAGGAAGTTTCCAAGGAGTCAAAGTATGGAAGAGTAGCATAATAGAGTCAGTTGGAACTTCAGCTTCAAACCCTGGTGTTGAAGTCTAGTTAGCTATCTTCAACTATGGAAAAGGATCTTTTTCCTAATTTGATAATACCTTAATGTCTTTGAGCCCAAAATGACACAAGCTGATTTTTTTCTAGTCCATGAATATGCAAATATAAATCTCTCACCTTACAACTCCATTGGGCTTTTACTGTCACCAGGTACATCCCAGACTGCATCTTATTAGACACGAGTTTGAATTAGCAATTTTGCCATCTTCAAACTTGGGATTCTTCCAGTCCCAAGACTCTCACCTGTCCTGCTTTATCCAAAGTTTCAGAAGGTCAACAGAACACATTCGACTACTGTATCACTGTCCTTCTTTGCATAAATATTTCCAAACATAAGTAGCAGCCCACAACCAACTGTGACCTCTGGAGAAGTTCAAACAAATTCATGTTTCCTGACCATAGTGCATTTTATTATTTAGATCCATACTGCTGTTATCAGCCATATAAAGCATAGCAGAGCAGTGGTTCATGTCCTCTTGGTCATGAGTCTAGGGGATAGTCAAGAAAACAGAGGAGATGAAAAGAAAATAGAATTTTGCTTTTGTTTCCCTGTAGCATCACTAAGTCACTGCACAGTTAGTTGTCTGCTGTCTGTACCCTGATCTTAGCATTTCATTGGAATGATTTAGCAGGAAAGCTGTATGTTCCTCACCCAAACCTCATAAAATATCCCAGATTTTCTTGAAAATCCCCTTTCAGCTACCAGTCATGCTTTCCAACCCTGTGCCTCTTAGAGGCCTACTGAAAAACAGTGTTTTTCTGCCATGTTTCTTCCCCCAAATGTTGCCTTTCTTCCACTTTTGATTCTTAGCTTACAGGTAGATTTCAATATTTTGATCTTATTTCAACACGGATTTTCCCAATAAAGCATGTCCTAATGAATTTCCAGAAAGAATCATGCTGAGATTGAGAACCAGGAAAGGTATCTGGGATAGGAGATCAACACACAAGGAAAGCAGAAACTGTGCCCTTGACTAGTGGCCAACACAACTGGTTTCAAAGTCTGCCTTCAAAGCAGTGTTTGTTTCGAGGCAAGCCTAGCCTAGCTCTAGAAGTAACTATAACAGAGCTGCACTACTGAAAAACAGTGCCAGATATATACATGTTGTACCTTTTCATGTGGAACTCAAGAAGTGTGGCTCTGCTTCATCTGAGGCACACTTCATCTGGAAGGAGCCTCGTGGCTTCCGAAAAGAATCCTTATTTTAGCCAAGCTCAAATCTCTGCTTCATTTATAAGTCTTTAGTTGAGGCCTCACCTGAAGGAGGGTTGATCTTTCCAAGAGCTTCTGTGTTCTCATACTTCATTTAAGAATAAAGCCACATCAGGTGTTGGACATACTGGGATGAAGTATGATTAGGAAGTGATCTTGAATTGATAGATCGTGTTTTGTCAGAAGGCCCACAAATAACTTCATTCTCACTAGGTCCAGTCATTCCTTCTCACAGCAAAATCTCAAATAAGAAAATACACACAAAAAAGGGATGGTCAAGCAAAGTTAACAGTTTGTTATTGGCCAGTCTTGGCCACAAACCTTGCTGAAATTCTTGGAAGCCTATGCCACATGGAAGGCTTCTCTTTTCTCAATTAGATTGTACTGACCTTCAACTAAAGCAGAGCCATATATTCCTTCTCAGCCCAAGGTCCATTTGGTCTTTACTACCAAGACAAGAGTATATACCCTCCTGAGCTGGAAAAAAACATGCTGAGTGTGAGGCTATGGTATTTATACCTCCAAATTTCTATCCCTGAAGAACAGGGCCTGATCAGTGCCCTGGACCACGACCAATACAGGATAATCCTCCTCTTTAGGACTGGGAAGCTGGAGGGCTGGATGGGAGAAGGGAACCTCTATTGAGGTCACCAGGGGCTTCAGTCCAGGCTTCTATAGCCACCAACTCCAGTGTCCAGTGAGGAAGCTGGATCTACCATAAGAAAAACAAAACAGAACAAAATGTCCTATGGTTCAGCATAATGTAGGCCTGTAACATCTTGACACTGAAAAGTATGGTCTTCTCAAGAATTAGAATACAGGCATGTTAATATCAGGACAGATGGTCAATCTATCCTCTTAGATCCTAGAGTTGCTTCCAGTTTTCTTATATTGGTTATTTTCCTACATTAGAGTGGGCTCTCCAGGTCTACGAATGAGCCCGGGGGGGGGGGGGGGGGTGGGGGTAGCCACAGACTTAGGACACTGAACAAAAGTGGTTTGACTTAATAGGACAGAACACTTATGCAAGGGACACACTCTACTTTTATTTTTAAAAAGGCACATGGACAGCAATTATTCTGTGATTTAAAAATTTAGGTCATAGATTATGTTAAAGTATTAGTTACTTTATTCTGCTTTTTCTTGTGAAAACTAGTGTGTGGTAGATGGGCCCTTTTCTTTTTGTTCTTAGATTATATGTAGTATGTAAAATTATTCCATATATTCTTTCTGCTCCGTATACTACATAGGTCTGGAAACAAATTTTCTTTCTTTCTTTTTCTTTTTTTTTCTTTTTTTTAATGTTTATTTATTTTTGAGAGAGAGAGAGGGGCGGGGGGGAGGGGGAGTGGAGAGAGAGGGAGACACAGAATCCGAAGCAGGCTTCAGGCTCTGAGCTGTCAGCACAGAGCCTGATGTGGGACTCGAACCCATGAACCGTGAGATCATGACCTGAGCTGAAGTCAGACGCTTAACTGACTGAGCCACCCAGGCACCCTGACAAGATTTTCTTTTTAACTTCTTAACTTTCAACTAATTTCATTCAAAGGAACAGTAATGAGGCACTCTGATTTAATTGTTTTAATTTATACTGAAATTGTAATCTTTATACAAACAAAATCTTATTTAACTGCTTTCACCAAGTACTTGAATGTGTGTGTCAAGCAGTAAAATTTGTTTTACAGCTTCACTAAGTTGTTTAATGTATGTTATTAAAGGATGGATTGGTGCCATCACCCACATCTCAAAGCTACTGTTTCTACATTCTTTTGGGTCTTGTTTCCTGTGAATTCATCCCTTGAATTTTTCATTATTTTACTTTGATAATGTCCTTTCTCACATGGGCTGGGTGGTCCATCAAGGACTCAGCTTGGAGGCTTTCCCCCATTTTGGAGTGTTTTTACAGGTTCCTACAGTTCTGAGATATATTCAGATGAATTTCCAGTTTTCTTTTTTTATTCTAAGTCTTATTTCTTCTCTGTCCAAAACGACTACATGACCTAGAAATCATCCTCGCACATAATGATAATCTATCCTAGTAAGCTGGCTAATGACACTATGTAGTAAGGCCATGAGCTTTACAACTTGTAAGAAGGATCGGTTAAGAAAAGCAGAGCTAGTCCATGATCAAAAGTTTGTGGTGTTTACTCTGTACCAAGTACTTAATGTTTTATGATCCCATACTTAATCCTCTACCACAACACTGCAGGATAGGTATGTCCTACCTACGTCCTCAACAGTAGTAACACTGAAACTGTAATTTTAATGTATGTATTTCCTGCACCCAAATCAATTCTTTGTCACATCATTGTCACATTGGGCTGACTTCCTTCAAACACTTAATGACTTGACCTTTGAAATGCACACATACTAACCACATATTAACTAAATATCCCTCAGCCTAATGGTGACCAATAAGGAGTGTGGGACACTAGTGGTCTCAGTCAAAGGAATGCACAGAGTATCTTCTCTGGCTGGGATGTCTTCAATCAAGATAGTCATATATACTCACCTCTCTCCTCTCTCAGGAGCACCCTAGTGGAACCTTACTAGGTTTTCATATACTATCAGTGGGTGATTATAAATTCAGGTCGGCAGTTCACATCTTTGTTTAATGTAAAATTGTAGACCATTCAGTTTCATAAAAACATGTTAACTTAGTTTTGAGGAGCTTGAGAACCATTGATTTGTAGATTGCTCAGTTACATTTCTTATGATTACTTAAAGCATTTATACTGTCATGGGTGACATATGTTCCTCTTATTTGCATCTCTTTTTTATTAGCAGTGCCTCATTCAACACTCTGCTGGTCAGCAGTCTTGATGAAGGAGAGGGTGATACGCACAATTATATTTAGGCACAATTTAAACAATGAGGAATAAAGAAGACTCCCCACACCCATCATTGTAACATTAATCACCTAAGGACAGATTCTATAAAGAAAACCTATTCTCCAACCTATTTTTACCATTTCCCTGGCGATTATACAAGTTAGAATTTCTTTCCTAGTCATTACTAATTATTTTTCCCTTCCTCATCTTTACAATTCATACATCCAGCAAGTGCCCAGTTATCTTTTATACTTTCTGTTGCCAAACAAAAAAGGGAAGAACAACACAAAACCAAAAATCTGCTCAAATGACTAAAAGAAAAAATAAATGAGTAAAAGTAATCTTTGTTGATCAGTCTACATCTCTAGTGTAAGTATATTCCATAATATATCCTTTGAGGTCAATAAGAAGAAACTGATTCCACCATGGAGCTGGTGGCTGTCTTTTTATTGCTTTGCTTATGTTCTTTTGTTTTAATTTTCTTTACCAAGTCATTCACATCCTTAAAACTTAACATTTCTAAATTCAGTGTTCACTTTGATTCTGTTACCGGTGAGTAGTAAATTTCTTAGGAAATTTGTCCTACAAAACAAACAGACAAAAACAGAAAAAGAGTCATAAATAGGGACATCAAACTGGTGGTTGCCAGAGGGGTGGGGCGTGGTGGGGAAAATGGGCAAAATGGGTAAAGGGAAGTAGGAGGTACAGGATTCCAGTTTGGGCATGGAATGAAAGGTCCAGCATAGGGAATATAGTCTATGATACTGTAATAGTGTTGCATGGTGTTAGATGGTAACTACACATGTGGTAAGCATAACATATAGACTTATCTGATCACTGTGTGATGTACACCTGAAGCTAATGTAATATTGTGTGTCATCTGTGCTCCAATTAAAAAATAAATGGTTTCACGTTGTATGAAGCTAAAATTACATAAAGCAAATTATATTAATGAGAAAATGAAAGAAAGGAGAATTTGTCCTCAACTTGAATGAGTTTCTTTATTCAAACTCTTTCAGTAACATGTTTTTCTAAATATTTCTTAGTCCCTGAGATTCATGGAAAAAACAAACCATTGATCACTTACGTGGGGGATTCAACTGTCTTGATGTGTAAATGTCAACATTGCTCTCCTTTACATTGGACCTGGTACCATAGTAATGGGAGTGTGCAGGTAAGATCGTATTTCTTTGATCTGAAGAAAACAAAATGGAAACTTTTATTTCATAAATAATAAGATTACCAGCAGAATCAGAATTTCTAGGACCATTTGTACTTCTATTATCTTACTATTTAATATGTATTCATGAAGAAGAACAGTGATAAATGCCGTTGTCATTGAATGTTTTTAGCATATTACATTTTACGTCTGAAGATACTCTTAATGTTTCATTAACTGGTACTTTGTTTCTTAGATTTAGCGACTTAATTTAAATTTTTTGAAAGGAAGTTATAATTCGCTTTTAGTTGATGAGTTTAGAAATGACCCTAACAAAAAGATTCTCTTCTCTTATCATCCCATGAAAGTATCTAGAAAAAGTAGACAGTTTTCTTTTTCAGCTTCTGTCTCTGGAAACATTTGTGATAATATGCAACACAGTGGCGCCATTTGAGAAAAGAATAAAAATTTGGTAACTTAAACTTAGGTCTTGGGAGTGTCATTGGCCTTTCTTGGCCTTCCAGTATCCTAAGGGAAGCCAAAGACTTTACATTCCTGTTAAAGAATTAATGGCTGTTCAAAGAGCTGATAATAAGAAAAACATGAGCATTCAAAAAATCATTTCTCACTCTTTTCCTTCCTCCCAAATAGCCTCTAAGAGCAAGGAAATTTAGCACATTGTCCTCCAGGGGAACACCGTCTATTACTCTGCTACTAGTGAACGGTGAAATTAAAACAAGCTGTAATTCTAGGAGGGACAGCATGAGACAGTGTAGACCTTACAATGAAATACTAAATTCCTTCTTAGACAAAATTGAAACTGCCATAGACTGTTGAAGAGAACCAGAGGAAGGACTTAAAAGACAGAGTGTCTGATTCTGTGGTGGGTTTGATTTTTCAGAGAAAGCTCCAAGTCACTTAGGAGTAAATTTAAACCAGTCACATTTCTGCTTATCTTCTCATTGGTGATTAGGAAAGGCAATCCTTTTGTGTGTGTAAATATTTTTTTAAGTATGTAAATTTATAAAGATAAGTATCAATTGTAGTACTTGAAATAGATAGCCTGATTTATTTATGTATATGGGATACTAGGGAAAAAATAACCTAAATCTGATGATATTAAACTCTCAGGATGTAGTCTGTGCCTCTCTTCATTTGCTATCGTAATTTTCTCTCAATTTGGTCCTCAGCTTGGGTCATATTAGAATGTGAGGAAAGTGTAAGGAAGAGGGTGCAGGTCAAAACTTTAAGTCAAGTGTTCTTTTTCAAAATGTAGACAAACCATCTGCATCAGAATCATCCGGGGTGCCTGTTAAACATGCATTACTGTGATTCATCAGTTCTGGGTTAGAGAGGGTTTCATTTGAACGTCACAGGCAGCTCTGTGCACAGGGAGCCAGGTTGCTAAAATTTTGGCGGGGTGGGGGGTGCAAATAATAAACTCACAGACAATTCTTTATCAGATAACCTCTAAGAATATTTGTATGCAGATTAGCACTTATCAAGCAGGGCAGTTGAGTGATAGTGCAGTGAAGGCATCAAATGGCCTGAGAATAAATTTTAATTTAAACGGGTTAAATAAATCAGCTCCACAGCAGTTTCATATGGCTCTTTAGAGGCTGGGGAAAATCCAGTGAATCCCAGAAGCCACCTTGCCTGATAAAGAAAGAAATTCAGATATGAGAAGACAGAAGGTGTGCAGACAAGCACATTTACCAGACTCACAGAGGATTTCTACCCTTCCCTCTATGTCAGCTTCAAAGGCCTGAAGATTTCACCCTCAGTTCCAGTCTGAGGACCTCCCGGTGCCAGGGGCCAGTGATCTTCCTTTATACAAATGATCAGATTTAATAGCTTCATTAGGGGCGCCTGGGTGGCTCGGTCGGTTAAGCGTCCGACTTCGGCTCAGGTCATGATCTCATGGTCTGTGGGTTCGAGCCCCGCGTCGGGCTCTGTGCTGACAGCTCAGAGCCTGGAGCCTGTTTCAGATTCTGTGTCTCCCTCTCTCTGTGACCCTCCCCCGTTCATGCTCTGTCTCTCTCTGTCTCAAAAATAAATAAACGTTAAAAAAAAAATTAAAAAAAAAATAGCTTCATTAATTCATTAAGTTCAATAGTTGATTTGATGTATGGGAGGGAGGAAGGACTTTAAACAGCTAGTTAGGGCTTAGAACATGTAACCCAGATGGCTGGAATTTTTGTGTAATTTTAATTCTGATATTTACCCACGAGCACCTATACACTATAGTTTCAAAGACTGAGTGCTTAGCACTTAAAATATCCCTTTCCTTTGCTACCTTTGGGAGAGCAAACTCTTGGACTCTGTTACTATGCCTTATACCTTTTGCTCAAACTAGATTATTTAGGATGTGTATCTTTTATGCAATATGATAGGAATGGCTTTTAATGTCTCCTTATGTTAGGTTCCTATTGATGTTCAAATGAGCGAGAAGTATGCGATCAATAGAACAAATGCTAATGAAACAAGGCTGAAGATAATGCAACTTACAGAGGACAATCAGGGATCTTACTGGTGCCATGCAGTATTCCAGTTAGGCGAGAGTGAAGAGCGCGTTCAACTTGTGGTGCTGAGTTACTTGGTGCCGCTCAAACCATTTCTTGGAATAGTTGTTGAGGTTGCTATTTTAGTGGCTGTTATTCTGCTTTGTGAAACATACACCCAAAAGAAAAAGAAGCACATAGGTAAGATTTCTTTTTTTTGGGTAATCTTCTCATGTTATGACTTAATACATTATAGTGGCTTTAGAGTTTGGGGGAAATGTCTAACTTTTGTTATTTGGAGTGGTATTTATGTTAATATTAATGGTGAAAGTACTATGAATTTATACTGATAGACTTTCTGTTTCAACTTCCTAAAATATTTTAGTATGAAAATATACTTTTTTCCCCCTTTTTCTTTGGTGTTGCTGGTACCTAAACACCAATTAGGTGATATGTGGTTTGGTACTGGAATATTAGTAAGTCCCTTCGTAGCTTAACATAGAAGATCTCAAAGACTGTCTTTCAGTTAGATAACACGTTTCAAAAATATTTTATCAAACATTCTGGAGTTCTTATAAAAGAGACATTTTCTGGTCTGTTTTCTATTTTTGTAGCATGTATCTTACAGATTACAGGTTGAGAAGCCAATGGTCCCCTAAGAAAATGTATCTTACATTCTATATACTTTTCTGATTTTGTACTAAATTTTTGTTAACTTAAATAATTACAAATTAGTCAGCCCTATTTTGAAAATCCAAGACACTAGACTATGCCTGATCAGAGATTGGAGGAGGAGCGCCTGGATGGCTCAGTCAGTTGAGCATCTGACTTTGGCTCATGTCATGATCTCACGGCTCGTGAGTTCGAGCCCCACGTCCGGCTCTGTGTTGACAGCTCAGAGCCTGGAGCCTGCTTCAGATTCTGTGTCCTTCTCTCTCTCTCTCCCCCTCCCTCGCTCATGCTCCGTCTCTGTCTCTGTCTCTCAAGAATAAATAAAACATTTAAAAAAATAAAATAAAAAATTTAAAAAATTGCAGTTGAGGTCTAGAGAGCAGGGAAAGGGGAGAACATGATCGATGTGGAAGTGTCTTGTGTGGTATGTCTCTCTTTCATTCCAAAGAGAGAAAACTGCACAAATGCATTTTTAACTTGGGGAAAGCTGAATTCAACATACGTGATCCGTAAGAATAACAAACCAATCTTAATAAATTCTTCCTTTGCTGCACAGATGATGGGAAAGAATTTGAACAAGTTGAACAGCTGTAAGTATTATTTTTTACAGATTAATTTTCACTTGAGTAAAATACAGACAAGTATGAAATTGAATATAAAAGTTTGCAGGTGAAAAAACAAAACCCACAAGTGTAACATCATGCAGGTGTTATTTTCTGTACACATCTGTGTTGTGGGGAGGCTTGCCTGCAAGGGAGCCTCCCCTCCTCCCTCCAACACTCACTTTTACCTCTCTGTGCTTCGGTTTTCTCCTCAACAAAATGGCTTTAATGATAGCATTTGCCGTACAAGGCTTTTGGACCAAATGCTTAGCCTAGGCTTTAATGCACAGGGGTGTTCAATAACCATAAGGAAGTATTATTGTGTAAAGTAGTATTTCTCAAACTTGGCTATATCTTTGGTTACTTAGGATGCTCCTTAAAAATACAATTGCTCAGGGGGCGCCTGGGTGGCTCAGTCAGTTAAGTGTCCGACTTCAGCTTGGGTCATGATCTCACAGTTTGTGAGTTGGAGCCCCGCATCGGGCTGTGTGCTGACAGCTCAGAGCCTGGAGCCTGCTTCGGATTCTGATTGGCTGTTATCTTGCAGGCCTCAAAACAGCACACAAGTTATACTCATATACCCAAGTCCTCACTCATGTTGGGCGAGAAGCAGTTCTCCCTCTGCATAAAATAAACAGGACTTGGTTACGGTCATCTATGGCAATAGTTCTTCTCTAAGCAATGGTATAAAAACAAAATCAACATTATGAGTAAAACATTTTTGGGAAAAATGAATTGTCTGTATTGACCTTTCACATTTTAACCTGATGGCCACAGTATAGATGGTGTACTGACTTGATTTGATGTAATGTAAATATCTAGCGGTTTTCTTTTTTGTTTTCTATACAGGAAATCAGACGATACCAATGGTGTAGAAAATAATGCCCCCAGGCACAGAAAAAATGTAAGTTACTTCCAAAGGATATTCCAAATAAAAGGAAAAATTCATATACACAGACTCTTATTCCAGCTACTCTTTTTAGTTTCATACAAACCTAATCATTTACTATGTGCTTGAATATGCTTGTTTACAATATTATAGAAGAAAATTTATAGTTCTGCAAGAATAAATGACATCTTTTTTCTACCATAGAACATGTAGCAACAAACCTAAAAGTAAATCTATTGCACTGTGTGTATATATATATATCACCATGGGCTAGCTAGTTCCTTTTACTACTTTTCATATAGTCTTGTTTTTTTTTTCTATCATAGGTTTTCTGGATCTTCCTCTTTTATTCTCATATACTGCCATATATTTGGTGCTATGAACAAATCCATATTAGCTTATTTTCTTTACTGATTAGAATCCAAATTTTCATAGTTCATCAACATTTTTTCCACAGTATTTAGGATGGATACTGTTGGTTTTGGCAGTGGTTTGGATCACTCCTTGCTAGCACTTTTTGCTTTGCTAGAGTGATAAGTAGTTCTAGAATGATTAGGACATGCTAATTATGTTTCATTATGCTTTATTTAACTCAGGAATCTGTGAGCCATTGAGAGCGAAACATCGTGTCAAGAGTCATGGGAACATGTGCAGTTTGTATTTCAGCTTTATTTATGCTTCCTATTAAGAACATCTGAATTTTTATTTTTAAAAGGATGAAAAGTTTATGCAATATATTGCTCAGCAGTAGCTTTGTAATAATATATGTATGTGGGATCTAAAGATATATTTTCAGTCTGCAGTTATTTTTACATTAAAGCAAGGTAAATTATATTAAATATGTTCTATGAGCTATAACCTAGGATAATTAATTTCATCCTGGTCATCAAAGGATGCACAGAACAGATACCAGCAAAACCAGTTGATACTACACAGAACTAATGTCATTCAAGACCTGTTTATAACCAAAGAATTCATTAAAGAGAAAATCTTCGCCATTTGCCTTAAAAAGTTGTTTTTTTCTAATCATGCTTACTACGTATAGAAATATTTGTAATAATTTTCATGTAAGGTTCGTCCTCTGTCACACTGGAAAAAAACCATCTTCACTAGGAAATGAATACTTTCTGCCTTTGCTAACAATTCACAATCGCCACAAGAAAAACATACTTTTCCTCCACAAATAGCAGTTTAAGGCAAGGAAATATAACCATATACTTGCCCCAAATCTCCCATCACCACAAAAAAAGCCCATTTCCCGACCTTTGTTTCACTCCTCTCCACTGCTTTCAGACAGCAGGCAAAAGTGACTCTTAGTCTTTATGCGGAGCATTTTTTAAATGCCATGGGTTTGGGATTTCATAAGTTACACCTGGGCTGATGCTGTAGGCTATAGGTCCATATAGTCATAATATAGCACTGCGACAGGGTTCTGTAGAAGCACTGCTTCTGTGATTCATGGTTTCCTGGTATCTTTGACTTGGTGCCTGGTGCCCTGATACTCATGGGTAGCTAAATATCTAAAAAGGCTTTGCTAGTGCTTTCTAGTCACGATTCCTTTGTTTGAAACCCAGAGGTACTAAAGTATTTCTTCTCTGTTGTTGTAAATGCCGTAGACTTTTCTTCAAAATTAGAATGGTTCCGTTGGTGTGTATAACTGAAATATTTCATAAAATCACTTTAACTAAATCAAATGAAATAGATCATGAAAAATTGTCAGTGGCTTTGAGTGGACTATTAAAATCATACTGCAGGACACTAGACTGTGTTGAAGATGATGATGTGAAGCCTCAGTGTCCCTAGTGCTGGTGGGTCCAGTATAGCAGCCATCAGAACAAGCAGAAGCCAAGAGGGAAGAGTTGGGACGGTGACAAGAAACCCATGATTTCTGGTGACTAGGAGACTCACATTTGGAGAAGAGGAGTTCAGTGATTTGTAATAATAATAATAATAATAATAATAATAATAACTTCTAGAAATTAACATTGTGTCCTGGCTGAGAAAATAATAAAATTGTGTTAATGAAAATTGGAGTTTATATGGCATCTTAACTAATGTTAAAAGTATTACTAATAGGAGTAATACACATAAAGTCGTGACTTAGAAGCTGCTCATTGTTTTGTTGCAGAGTATTTTGTGTAAAGCATGTTAACTACACATACACGTTTTATTGAACTAGATATCCCTTAAGTAATGGCAGATTTTATTTCGTTCTTAGTCTCAGAGCCATAAGCCTTGCATTGTTTTGGTTTAATTCAGTATTTGATAAAATTCTCTTGGATGGTATCTATATGATGGCAGACAACCAATCAGGTCACTTAATTAATATAAACAATTTGAATTCAGTGAAAAATGAGACCTATTATTTGACTAAGTACAATTCAAAATGGTGTATTTATGATTGGCATATACAAAACAATTTGTAGCTCATAGGCAGTATGCATCCTTACGTTTTGCAACACTATTTAGGCTAAGATATTTTTCAAGCAAGAAAAATTGCTGCCCCTTGGTAATCTGAAATGTTTAAATAGTAAGTTGAATTTTTAAGGGTCAATGCTTGCTATTTTTCCTAGCAAAGGCAATTCATTTCAGTGACTTTAAGCAGAAAAAGTACTCAGAAAATTAAAGTTGAGTTTTGGCTTTTTAGATCCTCTCTGGAAGAACTTCTGGAAAATTACTTCAGACTCTTAGATTAAAAGTGGAATGCTTCCATTAACTAACCTCATGTGGAAGATAGATGGATTAACTCATAATAACCAATTGTAAATTGGCTGAAAATTCTAAGCAAGCAGAAAAGCTGAAGTAGGAAAACTGCTCTATGTTTATATATTAGACATGTTGGGAAGTTCTATTAATCTTTCCAGCTAACAGGGTTTTGCAGAATAAGTAGATTTAATGATGTCTTAAAATTCCCAGATACTTTCATATTCAGTTTATGCTCTAATGTAAATCTTCTCCCCCATTGTATCTGTCTCTTTTTTCTCAGCATCTAGGTACTCAGGCCAAAACCCAGAGCTCATTATGACATTTTCTTCTCCTCTATTAACTAATACTCATTATTAATGAATCTGTTTCTTTACCCTTCTCAGTAGTTCACTAATCCACCCATTGCCTTCCCCACCCCACCCTCACCACTGCAGTAGCAAGGGCTTGGCTTTCCTTCTTCTGTCTCATCTTCTGTTAGTCCATTTTTTGTACTGCTGCCCGACTCATCTTTCTAAAACACAGATCTCGCTATGCTAACTTAATGTGGCAGCTTCCATTCTGCAGACTCACCTTTGATATTCCTTTTATTTATTTTTTTAAGTTTATTTGGAGAGAAAGAGAGCATGTGCTCACGCACCTGTGTGTGCAGGGGAGTGGCAGAGAGGAAGGGAGAGAGAGAATCCCAGTGCAGAGCCCCACACAGGGCTTGAACTCACAAACTGTGGGATCATGACCTGAGCCGAAATCCAGAGTCGGAGACTCCACCGACTGAGCACCCAGGTGCCCATTTCTTAATACTGCAGTTTTCCAAGTTGCTAATCTCTCCCTAGTGTCTTGATTTAGCCTTGATATACAGAGATCCGGTGCAGAATGCTGTCCCCCACCCTGTGCTCCTTCCATGGACTGGCTCGAGTTTAGCTTTCAAAATTTTAATCTGATGTTATTTCCTGGTAGATCTTTCACACCCAGTGGAATATATACCATGTTATTTCATCAAATAACTCCACATTTCTTTGTGTTTATTACCCTGTAACATCTGTCTTCTTCCTGTGTCCTGTACCTAACCTACCACAGAGAGGGTGCATTAGAGATGTCACAAAATGTGTGTTGAATAGGTAAATGTATCAGTAAAAATCAAGTTTCATAAATTTGTAGTTATTTTTAGAACAATCTAAATTGTGACATCAGAATTAAAACACATTATTTTAACAGAGATAAACAAGGTTTTGAGTCAACGTTTGCTTCTATTACTTTGAAAACTACACAGTAATAGAGTCAAAAGTGTCATCAGATTTTCATAATGTATTAATATCTAGTGAGTGAAGAGAGCTCTGATTCCTAAACTGCTATACAAGGTATGCCCCCTTCAGTTTATTTAAAATTCCTATTGTCCTCTATTTTTCATGGACAGTTGGAATATTAACCCTATTTTTATCTTTTATTTTAATGAGATAATGTATTGAATTTAAATATAAACAACTTTAGCAATTATAGCCTTTGCATGGTGCTGTAGTGTCCCCCGCCCCCGCCCCCGACTCATTTCTCATTTCTCTTCCCCACCAATACCTTATAGTACTTTAGAGTATCTCGGAATCCCATTCAAAATTTTATCTTAAATAAAAATTTTTAAAGAAAGGTTTCATTGTTTGGTTTTGATCACTGAAGATTTGTCTTTAATCAAATTCATGAAAGAAAAAAAATGTCAGTTCCGCTCACTTATTCCCTAGGTCTTCATCTTTGAGGCATTTAAATAGATTTATACAAGACGGTTACTGAATATTTACTATACTTCCTTACAGAAAATGCACTTTTCTAATTGAAAAAGGCTATGCAGTCAGTGAATTATGGGACTTACTCCCTATTACCCTTGTTCATCTTCAGGTGGGAGTGAGTTCAAGTATGTGTTGCAGTATTAGTTAAAAGGCACAGGTGTGCCTGGGTGGCTCAATCGGTTAAGTGTCCAACTTCGGCTCAGGTCATGATCTCACAGTTCTGCATCGGGCTCTGTGCTGACAGCTCAGAGCCTGGAGCCTGCTTCGGATTCTGTGTCTCCCTCTCTCTCTGCCCCTCCCCCACTCAGGCTCGCTCTCTCTCTCTCTCTCTCAAAAATAAATAATAAACATTTAAAAAAAAGCACAGTGACCTACTTAAAGCATGCTCTGAGTTAATATTTATTGGATGAATGAAAAATAGATGAATGACTCAATTATGTTGGAATCTTAAATTATACATATTTACATAATATCTACTTTGATTCTGATTAATTAACTTTGACTCTATCCTATCCAGAGAAAAAGAAAACTGAAACTGCCTATGTTCAATTCTGTGGTCTTTAGGAATGTATTTGCACTGAATCTAGATGGTCAATTACATGCCAAATTGAGTTCCTCATTAAGAATATATAAATTTCATTAAATAATAAAACCTGACATTTGTCGAGTGCTTAGCATGTGACAGGCACTGTGCTGAATGCTTTGACATGTGTTGCCTCCTTGAATCCCTACATCACATCCTTATGCTACAGGAAATATTACCATTTGCTGTATTAGAGATGAGAAACCCAAAACCTGGGGAGACGGTGTTTGGAGCTGGGATGGAAATTCAAGGAGTCCTTCTCAGGAGTCTTCGTTTAACAACCATGTTGAACATCTTTAGCCCCTACTTACATGCGTCTTAGAAAATGAGGCTATTATCTATATCAAGTATCTTTTAAAAAATTTTTATTTTCTCAGATGGTCAGTTAAAGAAGTTCCACAATCTTATCCTCAAGGCTTATAGGATCTGTGCTGTGTCCCTATGAGTGGTGCTGGGGAATCATGACCCTTCTGTTCCTTTGGAGAGTCCTTCTTCCCACCTACCCCTATTTTTACTCCTCAGTAGTTAGTGTGAACATTAGCTTTATCATCCAAACACTGAGAATGAAAGAAAGCATATGTATCATTTCACCAGGACAACAGACAGAAAATGGACCTGTATGGTCACGTTTTTCGTCTGCAGGGAAGAACTAAGTACTTTATGGATATTCTAGCCTAGGCATAGCAGTAACATGTATAGCAAGTTTGAGTGATAAATTCAAGGTCAGGGAAAGAACTATCTTTAGAAAATGCCAGGTGAGAGTCACTATAGACAAATACCTATTATGAGACAATTTAGTAAGTTTAAAGATTTATTACTTTCCAAAGGTAATGTGATTAAAATTTATTATAATTCAAAAGTATGATTCACAGTTGTGAGAGATGTTGGAAAAGAAAGTCATGTTTTTGATAACCTGTGAAATGAATTGGGCAATTCTTTGGATCTGCTTATCTTCGTGATTAATGTATCATAATAATATCTGTGATTGTCAGTGAATCAGGAATGCCTCATTATGCTTTTATAATAAAATTTACTTACAAAATTGGTGAAGATTACTCATGAATAGCATTGTCAAAATTACTTTTAATCACGTGATTAACTTGGAACATCTATGTTTCTTACTCTCTCATTTTCCAAATAAGAAAATGCTAGGAAAACTTGTTTACAGGATATTGGTTAAAATCTTATATTATTTTGGTGTGTTATCTATTATGGTTCAGAACTTTTGCTCACAAAAATTGATTTTGCTATTTAATTTGTACTGTACTTCAGGGAAAGCACAAATTCTCATTTTTCTATGTTTTATTTGATAAATGGAAATATTAGACATATTACATATGAAATTAACTATAATGTTATTTAATGGCACAAAAATATCACAAAATATGATTATATTAACAGCTTTTGTATCTCTTAAGATAAAAATTTGACCATAAACTTTACTTTTTTTTTTTAAATCAAGGACCATGGATTTATGATGACATATTTCCTAATAATTTTAATATTTTCTCTTTTTTTAGCATACGTGTCTAAATTTCCATTAATGCCTTTCTGATTTATGTAAATAGCACAGAAAATGTCTATATTGGAATGTTTAAAGACAGCTTTTTGTTGCATATAACTCAAAGAGTGTACTTAATATGCAATTAAATTCAATAAAATTTCCTCCAAATTAAGGATTTAAGTGAGTATTAGAAAATATATTTTTGGGCACCTGGGTGGCTCAGTTGGTTAAGTTCCACAACCAACTGGTCATGATCTCACAGTTTCTGTGATGGAGCTCCTCATTGGCATGGAGCCTTCTTGGAATTCTCTCTACCTCTGTCTCTCTCTCTCTCTCTCTCTCTCTCTCCCTCCCTCTCCTTCTCCCTCTCTCTCTGCCCATCTCCTGCTCTCTCTTTCTCTCTCTCAAAGTAAATAAACATTTTTAAAAAAGAAAATATATTTTCAATTTTCAATAGAAAAAACTGATTTTTTTCCCTTTCATTATACTCATGGGAAGTTTGGTAAAACAATTCATCCTTCTCAAGAGAGCCCAACAAAAAAGTGTGCCTTGAGCTGGTTAGCTCCTGCTGGGAGAGGGAAAGGGGGAGCTGTTTAGTGGGTATAGAGTTTCAGTCCTACAAGATGAAAACTTCTGGAGATCTGTTTTACAACAATGTTAATATACTTAATGCTACTGAACTGTACATTTAAACATGGTTAAGGTGGCAAATATTCTTTATGGTAATTTTATTACAATTTTTTAAGAGTTTTATTTATTTTGGAAAAGAGTGCACACATGAGTGGGGGAGGGCAGATAGGGAGTGAGAGAGAGAGAGAATCCCAAGCAAGGCTCTGCACTGTCAGCACAGAGCCCGGCACGAGGCTTGAACTCATGAAATGCGAGATCATGACCTGAGCTGAAACCAAGACTCAGACACTTAACCGCTGAGCCAACTAGGCTCCCCTTATTATAATTTAAAACAACAAAAAAAAGAGTGATAGAATGAAAAAAAAATAACCTATAAATCCTTTAGCAGAAAAAGTAAAATAATATCTTTGGAACCTAGGGCTTGGTATAAGCGAGTATAGGCATGACATCAAAAAAGCAATCCATGAAAGAAAAAAATTATACTTTATCAAAATTTAAAAGTTTTACTCTGCAAAATATCCCCTTAGGATAAAAAAACAAATGTATCCAGGGGCACCTGGGTGGCTCAGTCGGTTGGGCGTCCGACTTCGGCTCAGGTCATGATCTCACCATCCGTGAGTTCGAGTCCCGCATCAGGCTCTGGGCTGACAGCTCAGAGCCTGGAGCCTGTTTTGGATTCTGTGTCTCCCTCTCTCTCTGACCCTCCCCTGCGCATGTTCTGTCTCTCTCTGTGTCAAAAATAAATAAATGTTAAAAAAAAAATTTTTTTTAAAGACAAATGTATCCTGACAAAGGATTCATATTTGGAATATATAAAGAACTCATAAAACTCAGTAGTAGAAACAAAAAGAAAAAATGCAATCAGAAAATGAGCAAAAACCACAAAGATATTTCAGCAAAGAGGATATATAGAGGGCAAATAAGCACATACAAACATGTTCGACATCACTAGTCACTAAGGAAATGCAAATGAAGAGCTATTGCTATGTACATATGAGAATAGTGGAAATAAAGAATTTTGACGATACCAAATGCTGGCAAGGATGCACAGAAATGAGATCTCACCTACATTGCTTGTGGAGATGTATAGACATTTTGGTGTGGCAGATTCTTAACGATAGTAAACACTCCTTATCTGAGCAATCACATTCGTAGGCACTTATGTCCGAGAAATGAAAACGTATGTTGACACAAAATACTGTACATGACTGTACATAGCAGGTTTAATTATAATAGCCTCAAATTGCGAGCAACCAAAATGACTATTTAAACAAATTGTACTACATTCAAACCACAGAATATTACTCAGCAATAAAAAGGAACAAACTATTAATACATGTAAACCAGTTGGATTTCAAGGACTTTATGCCATCTCAAAAAGTATGATTCCATTTATATGACATTCTCAAAATAACAAGATTATAGAGATGGAGAATGAATTCATGTTTCTTAAGGGTTAGCCATGCTGGAAGAGGGCACAGATGTAATTACAAAGAGATAGCATTCGGGAGACCTTTGTGATAATCCGTTAGTTTTGTATCTTGGTGGTTGTGTGAATCTACATATGTGAAAAAGGCATTGAACTTTACATACACGTTATACCAATGCCATTTTTTTTTCTTTTGATATTGTACTACATTACCTAAGGTATTACCTTTGGGGGAAATAGGATTAAGGGTAAATGGGACTTCTCTGAACTATCTTTGCAATTTCCTATGAATCTATAATTTTTTCAAACTAAAATGTTTAAGAAAATGTTTGAAATGGTTGAGTAGGCTAGGCATTAAATGATTAGATTCTGAAAAGAATATGGTAGAAATGTTTACTTTTTAATTATAGGTTCAGGTAGAAAATCAACCTAAAAGGTCAGCTCAAAGCTGGTGAAAAAGTAAAGAGTAGGGATGGTTACAAACCGATGAGCTAAGATTGTAATTTCTTATCTGATGGTCCTGGCCAGGAAAAAAGAAATCCATTTCTTATTCTTGTTTAAATGTCAATGCAAGTTTGTAAGTTTCTTCCCATCATTGATTGGTTGACAATATTTATGTACAAACTTGAGAAAGATCATCTGAGCATAAGAACCTTTATTCTGAGCTATTGTATCTATGTAAGAAATGGAAATTATATTAAATCTCTCATTGTACCTAACCATATGTGAGCAATTTAGCTTTATGCTAACAACAACAAAGTTGCATTATTTTGGAAATAAATCCGTAATCAAGGAGGTTGAATCGAAACCTTTTACGTTTATAAAATATATCTGCACATGCAAAATAATAGTAAATATTCATATTCACATCATCTCCCTATCATAACTATATTAACTCATATTTGTTTCTTTAGGGGTGTGGAGCCATTATTGTTGCTACCATGGGGAGCAGGAGATAAGGGTGATCAGTCAGGGTTCCCAGTGATTTGCAGTGTCAGGGGACAGTTTGTGCATAGAGATCGCATTTGGCAGTATGTGTTTACAAGGGAGGCAGACATCTGCCTCTCATGACACCTTGAGCCAGCCTATTTACTCTTCTAGATTAGGTAGCTCAGGAAGCATTAAAATTCTATGCTTTTGGAAACATTCTATGTTTTCAAAACTTCTCCTGAAATTCTGAAACTCATAATCAAATTACATTTTAATTTTGCTCCTAGTAAAGCCCTGAAGTTTCTTGAGTTGGGGCAAAGAAAACCTTTAGTTAAATATAAAATAAGTCAGCGTAATGCATTATAACAAATAAGTATATTTCATCTAAACAGAAGCCAAGGGTGCTTTTTATTTTTATTTATTTTTTTAATATACATCCAAGTTAGTATATAGTGCAACAATGATTTCAGGAGTAGATTCCTTAATGCCCCTTACCCATTTAGCTCATACCCCCTCCCACAACCCCTCCAGTAACCTACTGTTTGTTCTCAATATTTAAGAGTCTCTTATGTTTTTGTTACCCTCCCTGTTTTTATATTATTTTTGCTTCCCTTCCCTTCTGTTTTTTCCTTTCTATTTTGTATCTTAAAGTCCTCATATGAGTGAAGTCATATGATATTTGTCTTTGACTGACTAATTTCGCTTAGCATAATACCTTCTAGTTCCATCCACATGGTTGCAAATGGCAAGATTTCATTCTTTTTGGTTGCTGAGTAATACTCCATTGTAAATATATACCACATCTTATCCATTCATCCATCAATGGACATTTGGGCTATTTCTATACTTTGCCTATTGTTGATAGTGCTGCTATAAACACTGGGGTGCATGTGTCCCTTCGAAACAGCACACCTGTATCCCTCAGATAAATACCTTGTGGTGCAATTGCTGGGTCATAGGGTAGTTCTATGTTTAATTTTTTGAGGAACTTCTATACTGTTTTCCAGAGTGGCTGTACCAGTTTGTATTCCCAGGTTTTGTTTTGTTTTGTTTTTAAATGTTATAAAAGTACATGAAGAGATGATAGAAATGATGTAAATCTATTTATATAGGGGAAACCCACAATTAAGAAAATGAATCCTTAGCCATGAAAATTAGTCTTCTGATCTCACAACTATTAAGTAGTGTCTTGCTATTTTCTATCATATCATTTAGAGCTTAACAATTCATCATGAAAGTACACTTTGAGTTCATGACCCAAAAACTCGTCCATTAAAGTCAGTTGTAGAAAGAAATGGTAATGTTCTCTTGTGAAATAGCAGGAGACATCATCTCATTTTGGGCTCTTGGTCTGACTTTCCACCATGTGAAATTTATCTGTCATTCTTACTTTTCTGTTTTAATCATAGGGATTTGCCAAAAGTACTAATTCCTTTGTATCTGTGTCCCTACCATTGTGCACGCAGACTAAATGGGCTCTGATTACTTGTGATAATATGTTTCACAAAAGCAATCAGTGTCCATAGGATTGAGCTTAGACTGGAAGCTTCTCAGCCCAAAAGAGAGCTATTAGAAGACAGGAGCTGAAAGGTTTTGTGTTGGGCTGACTTGAGAAAGAATGTGGCCAAAGGAATGAACTAGGACAGTTGAATTTTTGCAAAATCCTGGGAGCCATGGCAAAATGTTTTACTTTCAGGAGCTTTGAGCCATTGAGATCATAAATAGGAACTTACATGTTCATCTTCTATCAATTTCCCCTTCATACCACACATAATAGAATGCAGTGGAGTTTACTAAGTGTTATCTGGCAAAACCGTTGCCTACCCATATCTAGTGAGGAACAAAGTTAGGTTATTAGCCAGCACTTTCCTTTGCCTTAGCCTCAGAAATCCAAGAAGTTGCATTTTGGGGAAAGAAGTGAAGGTATTTAGAGAGGTCATAATTTGAAGCTAGTTTATTTTCTCAGAATTAGGTCACAGTTGGGCTGAGAGGAAAGGGCCCGAATTATCCCCAAGTCTCTTTCCAGGTTCTTTACCCTCAATCTTAGTTTTATGTGTCTTGAAAGATGGAATAGGAATTGCAAAAACGTGGGAAAGAACTTCGATGGAAGTTGTACAGAACATTCTTGTCACTTCCTTTCATCTCCTAGTTTGCAATACAGGCATACTGAAATTCTTCTTGCTCATTTTTTTTTAGCCTTCACTTGTCAAAGGCCCATAGCACCACATAAGATTCAATTAAATTTGTTATGACAGAAATTTTATGTATGTTATTTCATTCAAGTCATAGGAATGGCTGTAAATGCTGTTAGAAAGACTTGTTTATGCCTACCACAAGCCATTATTGAGGGCTTACTTTGCTCAGTAGTGTGCTTGCCACTGGGAATTCATGGGTGAAAGGAGCAGTTCCTAAAGAATTTATAGACTAGTGGTGGGTGAAAAACTAAGAGCCAATTTTTGATAAAATATGAAAAATGGTTTCTTCTCTGCTAAATAATTTCTGGGATATAAATAGAAAAGAGCACATAAAGGAGATTTTTATCTAGGTGGCCTTTGTTAAAATGGGATGATGGCTTTAGTGCAGTAATAAATAAATTCCTCACTACATAGAGAACATTTACCAAGATGTTACTATAAGCTTTACTACACTATAAGGAAATATAGCATAGAAAATATAATTCTTTCTTTTCAGTAATTTTTAAAGTTTATTTATTTTGAGAGAGAGAGAGAGAGCATGAGCAGGGGAGGGGCAGAGAGAGAAGGAGGGAGAGAAAATCCCAAGCAGGCTCCACACTGTCAGCACAGAGCCCAATGCAGGGCTTGAACTCCTGAACCATGAGGTCATGATGTGAGCCGAAACCAAGTGTCGGATGCTCAACCGACAGAGACACCCAGGCGTCCTGAAAATAATTTATAATTCTTACAGGGTTGCAGCCCTGTACTGCAGAATGGTTACCAGACTCCTTTCCTGTGTGAATCCAGGCTGCCTCCACCAGTGGGAGAATTCCCACCATCTCACCTTCTCAGAGTCCTGGACACATGTCTGAAAAACGCTTAGAGAAAATGAAAGCTTTTGCACTTCTCAGCCTCTGGTGTACCTCTGGGGGCTCATTTTCTTCCTCAAGATTGACATCTTTCCAGTGTGATGATAGAAATATCCACTGAGGGAAAATTCTACTCTTGTCCATAAAACAATCCCATAATAGTGTGAGAACGGTATATTTGCTGAATTTTGAATTGTATAATAGTAGATAATACTTGTGTCAAAACCAGTTCAGTTAACAACGGGGCACACCAAATTCATTGCATTTCCTTTTTGGTTTCTTCCTATCAAATAAAAAAAAATTACAACTAATCTTATGGCCTGATCTCACCAAACTTCTTCTTATTTCTTGTGTGTCAAATGAAACCAACAACATAGTAATTCACCACGTAAGATTTTGAAGGCTCTTCAGGAAAACTTTAACAAACTCACCATCAAACAAAAAGTGCCCAGTGTCATATCAGCTTATGAGCCTAACTCTCTGGGTATAATATATAGGATATGTACTTCATGACAATATAAGAATAGCAGATGGATGCCTAGATGTATAATCTGTCACTCATGCATTCATGTATATATTATATAACTGTGCCTGTAAGGGTTCAGGGTCTGGGAGATGGAGTGGCAAACAGAGTGAGGTGCTTACCTCATGGAACTTACCTTCTAATGGAGAAGACAGATAAATGAAAAGACAAATAAAATATATATTAACTGGGATTAATAAATGCTATAAAAAAATAAAGCAAAGAAAGACTAACTTGTGCTTTTGTTTAAGGACAGTAGTAGGGAGGCTTTTCCGGAGGAGGTCTAAGCAGAGACCAGACTAAAGTTACATATATATCTGGGGAGATCATGACAGGCTGAGGGACAGAAAGTACGCCGACCGAAAGATAATAATGTGCTTGATGTGTCAAAGGATCAGCAGGAAGTCCAGTATAGCTGAATGAGGATGAAGGGTAGGAAATGAGGGATAAAATTAGCCAAGCAATATGGAGGCCACAGAAAGGATTTTAATTTTAATCTCAGTCATATGAAACGTTAGAATTAGGTACAGCTGCAAGTGATGAAAAATTTATATTTAGAATAGCTTAAGAAAGACAGATGATTACTTCTCTTTCATATAAAGACATTAAGATATAGGCATCCCAGTTCAGCTTCAAAAAATTGTCAGGGGCATAGCTCCTTCTATCCTTAGGGGTCAGTCCTTCTCAGAATGTGGCTTTAGCCTCAGACCCAGATGGCTGAATGAGCCCCAGCCATCAACTCTGCATTTCAATGATCAGAAAGTACAAAGGAGCAAAGCAAATGCTTCTATTTATAAACTTATTTACTGAAAAGTGTATCTTAAGGCCACACCTAGCTCTGAGAGAAAGTAGAAAGTGTAGTTTTCATTCTAGACATTAGTGAATATATTGAGGGTTAAATTCTCAAAGAAGAATGGTAAATAGGTATTGGGGAAAATGAGTTGGTTCTGACACCAGGAGCCATTGGGTGGTGTTGAGCAGAAGCATGATACGATCTGATTTTCATTATTAAAAAATCACCTTGCCATGTAGAGAATGGAGGACGTAAGAAATGAAGCACGGAGACCAGCTAAAAATCAATAGTAGTAAACTAAACGTTATTAAGGTCACCTTAGTAATGGCTTTTAGATTTGTAGAGGTAGAGTTTACTTTGGAACAAGCCAAATACTAGTTGTTGGTGTTACTTCCCCAAGTTTCTCTTTGCTTGATTATTCACTTAATATTTGTTTCAAAATAATAGAAAGGTCAAGTGACAATATAGAAGCCTTCTTCTGTAACCTCAAATCTCCATGACAGGAAATGCTATCTGTATATTAAATATATAAACTTGTGCAAAACTTATGATAAGACATATTAATATATGTTTAGTGAAACATAGGTTTAGAGAAATAATTGAAATCAACGTTATTCACTGCAGAGCATAATCTCAGGACAAAGCATTTTGCCATCATTTTCTTGCTATGGTTTAGATGGACCAGATTTTGCAATATAATTTCTTCTTAGTATAAATCTCCTTCCAATGAGAAGCCAAACTCTAGTTGAAAGAATGAAAGAAAGAAGAGAGAAAGAAAAAAAAAAAGCAACAGCCATCTTAATGGGAGGTCCTGGCCTGAAACCCAGCAAAGAAAGATAATCTGGTAAAGTTACTTACAGTTTTTACTGTTTTCCTGTAATTTTTCACATTAACCATTCCTACCAAATATATATATTTTTAACAATGTATGATTATTTTCTCCAAGGAGAGAAAAAGCATGCTTTGTTTCTGAACAAACACATCTTCCAACTTGGCTGTGGAAATGCAGTTTGTGTTGTGCATGCTTGAAGCAAGGTGGAGAGAGAGAAAAATATGAAAAGGAAAAGAAGCCAGGATAGAAGTGATTATTTTTTTCATCAGCTAAAGAGCATTAAATTGCATTTCCTAAATGACTTGATGTGTTTGGTATCTTGCTGTCAAGGCCAGCTTTCTGTGTTGTGGTCTGATATGAGCAGTGGTAGAAAAATTCCACCAATTACAGATATTTACTACACCCCTTCAGTGCAATCGTTGATTTGGGAAAGCACTACTTGAAAAAGCAGGCACACATAAAGAGGACACCAAAAGTCAGTTTTCCAGGGGGCAGCATGATGGATGGTACAGTGTCTTCCTATATAGAATAAGAATAAGAATGTTTCAGTATTTTCATGCTTCATTTTAGTATGCTTGGGAGCTTAACAGAATTATTTCAAGAAGTTCTTCAATAAATAAATGTGCCAAATCAGCAACAAACTTACACTATCAAGTTGGATTTATAAGGGCCATGGCCATATAAATCTACTTTAACTGGACTAGAACAATCTCCACATCTAAAAATGGTTAGGAACTAAAATGCAGAAGTTTTCAAATAGAGTCATCATAGATTGTTAGTGAATTAGACTTCCCCAGAATTTTATTTACTTCTTATTCTGCTGTAGATGTTTGGATATCGCTGAGAGATCACCTTGGTTCATGAGTCCAAATGAAGGTGGAGGTCAATCTCCACAGTTATGACCTGGAAATTATCTAAGTGTCTTATTAAAAAAAAAACCACTTTTTTGTTTTTTTGGAAAAAGAGAGTGTGAGTGAGGGAGAGGTACAGAGGGAGAGAGAGAGAAAGAGAGAGAGAGAGAGAGAGAGAGAGAGAGAATATTAAGCAGGCCCCACACTTAGTACCAAGCACAATGTGGGGCTTGATCCCACAACCCTGGATCATGACTTGAGCCAAAATCAAGAGTTGGATGCTCAACAAACTGAGCCACCTTAGAAAAATGCATGACTTTTTTTTTTTTTTTTCAAATTTTTTTTTCAACGTTTTTTATTTATTTTTGGGACAGAGAGAGACAGAGCATGAACGGGGGAGGGGCAGAGAGAGAGGGAGACACAGAATCGGAAACAGGCTCCAGGCTCCGAGCCATCAGCCCAGAGCCTGACGCGGGGCTCGAACTCAACGGACCGCGAGATCGTGACCTGGCTGAAGTCGGACGCTTAACCGACTGCGCCACCCAGGCGCCCCATGCATGACTTTTAAAAAAAATTTTAAATGGGTATCCAAGGTCCTGATTTATGCCTCATGTAATAGTTAGTAAAGATTAGAAAATACTAAATCTGTGAAAAAAAGAAAATCAGGACTCTACTAATTTAAAACTTCCTGTACCTTTAAAATATCTCTTTGGAAGAGTATGAAACGTTGCAGAAACCGGAACTTGATCATCAATGTTTATCAAGGAAAAGGTCACCATATGTTATTAAAACACTAAGTGGGAGTTCAATCTTAATGAATCATAGATGATTGATTTAGTTGAATTTATTCCTTCCATAATAATTATCTTTTGAAAAAAGAGAAAAATATTCTCTTGCTTATATGTTGCTTGTAGTCATTCCACTAAGTGGGTTCTAGTCTCAAGACTGGGAAAGTTCTCCTGATTTGGTATCTTTCCATATAACCATAGAGTGAGTATTTATTGAAGAGAAAGGTAAAAATTCAATGGACAAATAATATTCTCAACTAGTGAATAATTAATGGAGAGGGCTTTTCAGGTTAGGGAGAGCAGAGTCAAAGGCATAAAGATGGGAATAAGAAAGCAAAATCAATGAATGCTAAAAATTGTGGCACCAGTTATTATAATAGAGGATAGATGTGGGAAGTTGGGAGTTAAGTGGGTTAATGAATCTGCAAAAGTAAATTGGATTTATATGGTGAAAATTTTTGAATTAAATTTTGAAAAGTTTAGGGGCTCTTGGGTGACTCAGTTGGTTAGGCTTCCGACTCTTGATTTCTGCTCAGGTAAGGATCTCAGTGTGGTGAGATTGAGTCCTGAGTTGGGCTCTGTGCTGGGTGTGCAGCCTGCTTGGGATTCTCTCTCCTTCTCCCTCTGCTCCTCCCCAGCTTGCATGCCCTGTGCGTGCCCTGCGCTCTTTCTCTCTCTCTCAAAAAAAATAAAAGTAAAATAAAAATAAAACTCAAAAAGTTTATATTTTCTTCTATACATAATTAAGACTTTATAGATGAAACACAACAATCATTCTCTAAATGCCATACATTGATTCTGGATAGCCAAGGTAGCGGTGGCCATCTAAATTTAAATCTCACAACATGTCCTTCAAACCTATACAGATCAGGAAGAACAAGAAAGAAAACTACACAAATATCAAGCCTTTACTATAAGTAGAAAACAGAGAACAGTACAACTTCAAATGACTTGTTAGGTAGAAAAACAAACATCATGTTTTTGTGGAGCTATTTCTTGCGTTCTGACCAAACCATTGCAGAAAATAGAAGGTAGACATTTTGAAAAACTCTCCGGAAGATAGGAGGAAATGGAGGGCCTAAGATTGAACTAAATCATGACCAGAAAGAAGGAAGTCTATCCTAGGTGCTAAAATACTGAAAAAAGAGGTCTTGTATAGCAGAGCACTGGTTACAGATAAGGGACTTAAAAGTATGCAGTTTGGAAGGTTATTGCTTCTGGAGGCAACAGGGTAAAAAGGAAGAGAGAAGTGTTCTCTGGAAATTATGCAATGAAGAGTACAAGAGCAAGTAAGGAGAAATTTTGAAAGAAAAAGAAAACAAATTATAGAACTAAAAACACAAAAACTATCCTCCAAGTGCCACTGATTTAAAAACTGCATTTTCCTACACTGACTAAGGGAAAGGAGTCATTCATTCTTCAACTAAGAATATTCTGAGCCACCCTACACCAGAAGCCTTGTTCCTGAAACGCAAGGCAAAAGGTGTTTTGATGTCCAGAAAGCTGTTAGGAGAAGAACACCATAAATAAGAATAAAACTATTTTAGCTAACGCAAGCTCCCAACACACACACACGTTTATGCATATGCACACATGTGTGCACACGTGCACAGCAGAAGGAATCCAATATTCTGAAATAAATTAAATTCTCAAACATTTGGTGATATAAAAATATCACAATAACCTTGAATTAGAAATTTAAAAAGGAAAGAAACTACCAAAGCCACAAAAAAAAATAATAAAAGGGTAGTTGACTTACTTCAGGAAAGAAATAGAAGAAAAAAAAGAAAATCATACAGTAAGTGAAGACTAAATTAAAAGATGCCTGAGAAACAAAAGTAGGAAAACATCAAAGAGAATCAAACTTGAGATAACCGAGTAAAATTGGTCAGAGAGGCAGCAATTGAAAAAGACAAACAAACAAGGCCCACATAAATATAAATGAAGTTACTGGAGAAGAAACAACACTGGAATAACGTTAATATTGGTATTTATTAGACAGAACACTTTTCAGAAATAAAATACAGATCTATAGGACTTCCTAGTTATCTATGAAAAGTGATCCAGAATAATCAAGCCATAGACATATTTTAGTAAAACTATTCAAATTTAAATGTAAAGAAAAAATTTATCAGGACCTCCAGCCGTAAATGATGAGGGAGAGTGGGGCGGGCTGAGACGAAGTGCAAGCTAGCAGCACGCCTCCCCATCCTCCACAACCTCCCTAGCCCCCCACGGCCAGCTCTGCACCCCCACCATTCCAAAACCCCATCAAGGGTGTAAAAGATCAATATCTAACGGTAACTATATTCCTAGTTGATTTTGTTTTTCAGATCTTCTATATTGGACTGTATAAAAGTCTCTTCGTTTTTTAAATTTTTTTAATGTTTTATTTATTTTTGAGAGAGGGAGAGACATAATACGAGTGGGGGAGGGGCAGAGAGAGAGGGAGACACAGAATCTGAGACAGGCTCCAGGCTCTGAACTGTCAGCACACAGCCTGACGCAGGGCTCGGAACTCAGGAACTGTGAGATCATGATCTGAGCCGAAGTCGGACTCTTAACCAGCTGAGCCACTCAGGCACCCCAAGTTTTTTTCTATCAGTATTTTCTTACATTACCTATGGTGTCTGCTGTATAGTTATTTGGTGCATAGATATTCATAAGTATTATATTTTCATTTTGAATTGTAGCTTTGAGATAAAATGTGCCTTTCTTTGTCATGTTTAATACATATGATTTAAACTTGACTTGTCTGATATCAGAATTGCAACCTATGCTTTCTTATTATTTCCCTTTGCCTGGTATACCTTTGTCCATCTTTTTGTTTTTAACCTTTCTAGATCCCTTTGTTTGGGTGTGCTCTTATATAGTGTTGCTTTGTGAGCTAAATTGAGAATCTTAAGCCTATGCATATTTATTGAAAAGACTGATGCTGTTTAGTCTCCACTCTGCCCAAGTGATGAGGTTTTGGGATGATGGGGGCAGGGGGTGGTCCAGAGCCAATGGCCAAGAAAGAATCTTGAGAAGTCTCTGGTGCAACAAGGTGATTTTATTAAACACAGGGACAGGACCCATGAGCACAAAGAGCTGCTCTGGGGTTGTGAAGAATGAGGGTTGTATACTATGGAGTGGGAGAGGTAAAGTTAAAAGGGAGGCCTCCAGAAGGACTTTGATATGCTAAAGAGGACTCCTAAGATACCTGAGGCCTTGCTATTGTCCAGCTAAGGTTGTTTTTCCCTCTAGCAAAGCATTAACATTCGGACAGTAGGGGGGTCCTGGAGAAATGTCATATTCCTTATTTGTGTCAAGTATTTGTCAATGGGCTGCAGGTTATAAGGAAATTTAATTTTACCTGCCATTTATTTCTTGTCTTTGTTCCCCACATCACTATGGAGGGGTGATGTTGGAGCTCCAGGAAGCTGAGTCTATAGGTTTCTGGAGATTACGGCTATTAATAAGATTGCCTTTTTCTTGTAATTTACTAAGATATTTGTAAACTGATGGAGACCCATGTCCTATATGACTGTGATCTCTATCAGTCAGCCATTTGTTTTCTTTCCTTTCCTTTGTTCTTGGGCAGCCAGGAGTGCCTGAGGAATGTCACACATAGCCCACCTTGGTTGGGGGTGGAAGGATATGCTGGCTTGTACTTTGCCCTCAAGGTTGCCTTATGCTCCCACATCACCCTGATAAAAAGAGAATATGCTGATAACATTTTGTAACAACACAATAAAACTAGAAATTAGTTATAAAATATAAAACAAAGGGTCTTTCTACCAGGAATAAAAACCTTTTGTTAAGCAGCTCTTTATTTTAAAATATAGGTTTTATCATTATTTAGGTGTGGCAAGGCCAAAAGATCAGAAGACAACTGCCATTGAAATGATACTCTGTTATGCTCACAGATCCCAAGAGGAACGGTCATGCCTTACTATGGGGACTACACAGCGAACCACACTCTTTGGCTGGCACTGCTTTCTTAGAGCGTTGGTGGAGTCATTGCAGTTTCTACTTTTGTTGGGAAAATGAATAAAGTTTTACACCAAAGGGCCAAAGGGACTAAAACAAGCTTTGATCTCTAGCTTACAGACCCCTTTTCTGGGTTCTTCTTGCCCTGTTTGCCAAGTGCACAAAAACCCACCACAGATAAGGAAGCTGACAACTATAAATTACCCTTCCCCCCCCTTTATTCAGAGCTCAGATCTTTGGAGAAACAGTCTCCTCTGAGCCTGCCGGTGTTAAATCAATCTCTGATCCACCAAGATCTCCGAGTGCCGCTTGGTTTTTCTGCCAGTGTTCCAGCCTGGTGTCGTAACACTTTTACAGTTACTTATGCAGTCACCATTGGTTAATACACAGGCTTCACCTTTCTGCTATGTGCTGTGCTATTACTAATTCCAGCAATCAGTCTGTGTATTGTTAAATGCATCAGCTGGAATCATGGAAGATATCTACTTATACAAGAAAAATCTAGTGAAGACACTTTAGACAGATGATTTAGACTGAAAACAAAAACTGAATGCACGTGTCATATACTCAAACTTATGAAAATATGAACTACTCCATTAAAAAAAAAGCACAATAGTGCTTCTGTGTATGGAAGAAAGCATAGGAGGCGAATAGTGGCCAAGAATGTGAGAGCCTGATAAAGGAGGTGTTTGGGAGTCTGGGCTCTGGGTTGGTTGGTTTGCATACAAAAGACATACCCTAGGTGAGTTGGTTGCTATCTCTAGGAATTAGCTAGCCTTGGGAGGGGCACTCTTTCCAGCGGGACCCCAAAATGTGAAAGCATCAAAAATACAAAATAAAAATACATGATTTGTATATTGGTAATGTTACAGTAAATACTTGGCGCCCAGGAAGAGACAAGCCACAAACACTCGGGGAATCAGGAAAAGACTGTTTATTGCGCACTGGTGCCAGCCCAGCGGAGTCACCTCCAAAGGCTGAGCCCCAAACCTTGGCATCTGCCTCCTTTCATGGCTGGGATGGCAGGGGGTTGAGAGACAAAAGAAAAAGGGGAGGGGGCACTTATCAGTGATGCTATCCGGGCAGTTGGTGGACAGTGGAGGCCAGAAGATTACAGAAGCCAGAAGTATGCAAGGGGAGTATCCAGCCTCAGACATCTGGCTGGCCCCTTTTATCTTGCTTTTACTAGCTTTTCTTCTCAGGAAAAGGATAAATACAAACTAAAACAAAAAATTTTTAAAATAAAGGCAAAAACACTACAGCCAATGCAAAAGGTAAGAAGAAGAATATAAATGCTTACAGGTAGAAAGGAAGAAATAAAATCATTTCTATTTATAGATTATATTATCATATTATTGTTTATGTTATTGCAAGAATCTATCAAAAGAAATTCCTGGAACTAACAAGTCGTCTCAGGTTACAAGATATGAGGCTAACAGACAGATATTAATTCACATGGTAAGAATGAATTTCGACTTAAAAACACAATATCACAATTGCTCCAAAGAAAGTACAATTCTTAGATATACATTAAAAAATGGACAATATATGTAAGGTTAAAATTATAAAATGCTGATGAAAGAAATAGAAAAGATCTAAATAAATGAAGAGGCATACTGTGTTCATTGATTAGAGCCTTAATATAGTAAAAAAAAATCGATTCTCCTCAAATCGACCTATGGGTATAATGCAATTCTTATAAAAACAAAATCTCAGCAAGGTTTTTTGTAAACATAGATAAGCATATTCTAAAATTTACATGGAAAGTCACTGGACCTGGAATAGTCAAAATAATTTTGAAAAAAGCAAGGAATAAA
This sequence comes from Panthera pardus, assembly GCF_024362965.1. Taxonomy (NCBI): domain Eukaryota; kingdom Metazoa; phylum Chordata; class Mammalia; order Carnivora; family Felidae; genus Panthera; species Panthera pardus. Next base: position 36,988,424 of record NW_026526765.1, on the reverse strand, counting down.
GTGGGAGGAATTATTGTGGCTGATATTAAGGCTTTCCAAAGAGCTAAAGTAATCAAGACTGTGGTATTATTGGAGGAATACACTTTTATTTTTGAAAATTTTGACAAAGACATAAAAGCAATTCATAAGAGAAAATATCCCGGATGTAGGGCTAAGTGGAAAGTTCTTGAACTTGACACCAAAAGGCCAATCCATAGAAGTAAAAATTGATAAAATGGACCTCATCAGAGTTAGAAATCTTTGCTCTATAAAAAAAGTTTTGCTTTACAAAGCCATTGTTCTATCCTGTGAAGAGGAGAAAACAACAAGCTACAGGTTGGGAGAAAATATTTGCAAACCACATATTTGGAAAAGGACTTGTATTTAGAATATATAAAACTCTCAAACCAAACTCTAAAAAAAATGAAAAATCCTATTAGAAAATTGGCAAAAGACGTGAACACACATTTCACCAAAAAGGACATATAGATGGCAAATAAGCAGTGAAAAGATGTTCAACATCATTTACCAGTAGGGAAATGCAAATTAAAACCATACTGAGATAGAGGTGCCTGGGTGGCTCAGTCGATTAAGCAACTAACTCTTAGAGTCCTAAGTTCAAGCTCTATGTTGGGCTTCATGCCCAAAAACAAAAACAAAACAAAACAAAAAAAACCCCACCATATCGAGATAGCCCTGTACATGTATCAAAATAGTTAAAATAAAAAAATTGGAAGATTTGAAGATGGCGGCGTAGGAGGACACTGGGCTCACCGCGCATCCTGCTGATCACTTAGATTCCACCTACACCTGCCTAATAACCCAGAAAACCGCCAGAGGATTAGCAGAACGGAGTCTCCGGAGCCAATTGCAGACGAGAGGCCCACGGAAGAGGGTAGGAAGGGCGGCCAGGCAGTGCGTGCTCCACGGACTGGCGGGAGGGAGCCGGGGCGGAGGGGCGGCTCGCCGGCCAAGCAGAGCCCCCGAGTCTGGCTGGCAAAAGCGGAGGGGCAGGACGGACTGTGTTCCGACAGCAAGCGCGACTTAGCGTCTGAGAGGTCATAAGTTAACAGCTCTGCTCGGAAAGCGGAAGGCTGGAGGACAAAGGGAGGGAGAGTTGCTGAGCTCCCGGACGACAGAGCTCAGCTTGGTGGGGAACAAAGGTGCTCGCCAGCGCCATCTCCCCCGCCCATCCCCCAGCCAAAATCCCAAAGGGAACCAGTTCCTGCCAGGGAACTTGCTCGCGCAGCGCAAACACCCAACTCTGTGCTTCTGCGGAGCCAAACCTCCGGCAGCGGATCTGACTCCCTCCCGCTGCCACAGGGCCCCTCCTGAAGTGGATCACCCAAGGAGAAGTGAGCTAAGCCTGCCCCTCCTGACCCCGTGCACCTTGCCTACCCACCCCAGCTAATACGCCAGATCCCCAGCACCCCAAGCCTGGCAGTGTGCAAGTAGTCCAGACGGGCCACGCCACCCCACAGTGAATCCCGCCCCTAGGAGAGGGGAAGAGAAGGCACACACCAGTCTGACTGTGGCCCCAGCGGTGGGCTGGGGGCAGACATCAGGTCGGACTGCGGCCCCGCCCACCAACTCCAGTTAGACACCACAGCACAGGGGAAGTGCCCTGCAGGTCCTCACCACTCCAGGGACTATCCAAAATGACCAAACGGAAGAATTCCCCTCAGAAGAATCTCCAGGAAATAACAACAGCCAATGAACTGATCAAAAAGGATTTAAATAATATAACAGAAAGTCAATTTAGAATAATAGTCATAAAATTAATTGCTGGGCTTGAAAACAGTATAGAGGACAGCAGAGAATCTCTTGCTACAGAGATCAAGAGGCTAAGGAACAGTCACGAGGAGCTGAAAAACGCTTTAAACGAAATGCAAAACAAAATGGAAACCACGACGGCTCGGATTGAAGAGGCAGAGGAGAGAATAGGTGAACTAGAAGATAAAGTTATGGAGAAAGAGGAAGCTGAGAGAAAGAGAGATAAAAAAATCCAGGAGTATGAGGGGAAAATTAGAGAACTAAGTGATACACTAAAAAGAAATAATATACGCATAATTGGTATCCCAGAGGAGGAAGAGAGAGGGAAAGGTGCTGAAGGGGTACTTGAAGAAATTATAGCTGAGAACTTCCCTGAACTGGGGAAGGAAAAAGGCATTGAAATCCAAGAGGCACAGAGAACTCCCTTCAGACGTAACTTGAATCGATCTTCTGCACGACATATCATAGTGAAACTGGCAAAATACAAGGATAAAGAGAAAATTCTGAAAGCAGCAAGGGATAAACGTGCCCTCACATATAAAGGGAGACCTATAAGACTCGTGACTGATCTCTCTTTTGAAACTTGGCAGGCCAGAAAGTCTTGGCACGATATCTTCAGTGTGCTAAACAGAAAAAATATGCAGCCGAGAATCCTTTATCCAGCAAGTCTGTCATTTAGAATAGAAGGAGAGATAAAGGTCTTCCCAAACAAACAAAAACTGAAGGAATTTGTCACCACGAAACCAGCCCTACAAGAGATCCTAAGGAGGATCCTCTGAGACAAAGTACCAGAGACATCACTATAAGCATAAAACATACAGACATCACAATGACTCTAAACCCGTATCTTTCTATAACACTGAATGTAAATGGATTAAATGCGCCAACCAAAAGACATAGGGTATCAGGATGGATAAAAAAACAAGACCCATCTGTTTGCTGTCTACAAGAGACTCATTTTAGATCTGAGGACACCTTTAGATTGAGAGTGAGGGGATGGAGAACTATTTATCATGCTCCTGGAAGCCAAAAGAAAGCTGGAGTAGCCATACTTATGTCAGACAAACTAGACTTTAAATTAAAGGCTGTAACAAGAGATGAAGAAGGGCATTATATAATAATTACAGGGTCTATCCATCAGGAAGAGCTAACAATTATAAATGTCTATGCACCGAATACCGGAGCCCCCAAATATATAAAAAAATTATAACACTAAATGCTGATGAGGATGTAGAGAAACTGCACTACTCATATATTGCTGGTGGGAATGTAAAATGGTACAATCATTCTGGGTAAGAGTATAGAAGCTTAATACAAAGCTAAATTTGTAATGACTGTACAATCCGGCAATTGAACTCTCAGATATGTATCCAAGGGAAATGAAAAGTTATGTTCATGAAAATCTTGCACATGAATATTCATAGGTAGGATGCCTCATTCATAACAGCCGAAACCTGGACCCTATCCAGATGTCCTCCAACAAGCCAGTAGTTAAACACAGTGTGCTATATCCGTACCATGGATACTAATCTGCAATGGAAAGGAATGAGCTCTGGATACATACAACGACTAAGATAGGTCTCAAAGTATCAGGCCGAGGAAAAAAGGCCAATCTCAAAAGGCTACATATTGTATGATTCCATTTCTATAGCATTCTTGCAATTACAACATTATAGAGATGGGGAACAGATCTATTTGTTACCAGGAGTTAGGGATAGGGAAGACAGCTAGTTTGTTGTGCTATAAAAGGACAGCATGAGGGATCTTTTTATTTATTTATTTATTTATTTATTTTTAATGTTTATTTCTTTTTGAGAGAGAAAGACAGAAAATGGGTAGAGGAAGGACAGAGAGAGAGGGAGACACAGAATCCAAAGCAAGCTCCAGGCTCTGAGCCGTCAGCCCAGGCCCCGATGTGGGTCTCAAACTCATGAACGTTGAGATCATGACCTGAGCCGAAGTCAGATGCTTAACCAACTGAGCCACCCAGGCACCCACTTTGGGATCTTTTGTGAAGGAACTGTTCTGTATATGGATTGTTGTGAGGGTTACACAAATCTATATGTGTGATAAAATTGTTAAGATTTCACCAGGAAAACTGGTGAAATCTGATGAAGGCTCACAGATCTGAAAATTATTACCATTGTGGGAAGCTAAACGAAGGATATACTGGATCTCCATGTTATTTCTTAACATTCTGCTCTCTTAGTGCAGAGCCTGATGCGGAGCTCCAACTCATGAATTGCGGGATCACATGAGCTGAAGTCGGATGCTTAACTGACTGAGCCACCCAGGTGCCCCTGAAATGCATTTAAAGCACATTAGTGGGAAATCTATAACCTTAAACATTTGCATTAATAAAAATGAAAGAATGAAAAATAATGTAATCCCCAACTCAAAACCTGGAAAAAGAAGAACAAACAAAGCAATATACATACACACATACACAGAAATGATGAATATAAAAATAGAAATTAAATGAAGTAGGAAATTGAAGACATTATATTTAATTAATAACTCAAAATCATATCTTAAAAAATAAAATAAACCACTAACAGACTTCTTTAGAAAAATTAAGGAAAACACCAATATTCATGTAATAGTTGACAAGGGATAAAATAAATATTTAAAGAGAATAATTTTAAAACATATGAAACTGCTGACATTTCCAACAAATAAATATGAAAACATAGATTAAATGTATATTGTTTCTAGAAGATACAGAAAGTTTTGTAGAATAGAGAAAATTATCTAGGAAATACTGACAAAAAAGCACTAATATCAGATATTTTCACAGAAACTTCTACAAAACCTTCAAAAACAAGATGGTCCCAAATCTACATGAATTATTTCCAAGATAAAATAAAAGACAATTTTTTAATTCTTGTTTTAGGCAGAAGTATAACAATGACACTTAAATCTGATGAAGTGAGTACAATAAGAAGAAATCACAGATTAGTGTCACTTATGAATATTATTGTAAAAATACTAAATAAAGCATTGATGATCAGAATTTAACACCACAGTAATAAAATCATATATTATATACAAATGGGATTTGTTTCAGGAATTCAAGGTAGGCTCAATATTTTTTTTTAAAAAAGAGAATCTATTAACATAAAACACCTAGTAATCCTACTTCTAGGAATTAACTCTGAAGATAAAGTTCCAAAAAACACAAAAATGTATATGCTTAAATTTGAATTGATACATTGCTTACAACTGCAAAACATTGGAACAATCTAAAATATTCCAACATAAGTGACTAGTTGAATAAACTATAGTATTCCCACACATTGGGGAACCAGGAAGCTCTATAAAAGAATGAATAAGCTTCCTAGGAATTGAAATGGAGGGATTTCCAAAACACATAAAGTTAAAAAAGTGAAGAGAAAAAGGTTAATAGTAGTATTCTACTTTTATATAAGAATATGGAGAAATAAGAAAATCTAAATATATGTATTTAACATTATAAAGAGGAACACCTGAAGAAATACCAAAAACTAGTGGGATTGGTTATTTACAGAGAATGGGTGGGATCAGGATGGGAGAATTGAGGGTGTAGGAATAGAAGAAAGGCGTGGGGAGAGGAATGATAGTTCTCTGGGTATTTTATATAGCCTTGACTTTTGGAACCATGATAATGTTTTCTAATCTAAAATGAATGAATGAATGAATGAATGAATGAATAAAATCAACAGAGATTAAAAAAAAATCTTAAAGTACAAACAGCAACAAGTCTCAAATGAATACCATAAGCATGCTAACAAGACGAGAAAAGAAGGAATACTAGTAACCTTTGAACACAGTATTTTAAATATGTCCATTAGGATGAAAAAGACTGCTAACCAATATCGAAATCTAGTTCCTAGCTTTCTTCTCCAAATCCCTAGTGGGATGGGTTGGCAAATTTGAAAGTATTTCTGGTGTATTCTAGCATTAAGCAAATAAGTAAATATACTGATAGTAATCTGATTCAGATATCTGTGTTGAAGAGAGGGTCATAGCGAATACTGTGTTATGTCCCCAATTCCTATTTTAGGACTGAAGAATATTTCTCTTGGCTACTAGCAATGCTGCCTCGCTCAGTCCTGAGCTGTCACCGATCCATGGGAATCACCCATAGCCAAATAGAGCTGTCTAGCCTTTTACAGAGTGGATGATCCCCAAACTCAGCATACCACATCCTTTATAGAACTATTTGGTTCTTAGTTTAAATGATATACATGAAAAGTAATGTTAGCCAGGGATTTTCAGTCTGTGGCCCATAGGCCAAATTCAGACAACCATCGAATTCAGAAGCTGCTTCCCTCTGGATCTTCAGAGTGAGTAGTTGCTACAGATACCATATGGCTCACAAAACCTAAAGTATTTACTTTCAGGCTTTTGTCAGGGAGGAAGAACTTCTCCCCTTCAAGGTCCTTCTAGCTGGACTTAGAATCAAATTGACGTAAGAAGATTAACAGGAGAAAATCACATTTAATAATGTACATATGAGGAATATAGTTAGGTTCTAACAGGAGGCCTGAAGGCCAGCAAAAAGAAAGCCATGGCTGCTATGGGGCAAGTCAGAGGCCTGTCCAAAGCGTGTTTTGGCACACTCCAAAACAAAGCCAACAGAAGCCAGATCAACCCAGACAGGCCCAAGATGGCAGGTGTCATGACAGGAAACACTTGACTAAATAAGGAGGAAAAAGTGTGAAACCCTGCTTCCAAGAAATCCCTGCCCCAAGTAATGAATATTTCACCCCCTTGTTAACCATTGTCAATAAAAGAGAAACTCAAATTCTGGTGTATGCAATCTCTTGGGCTTGAGCTTGCCTGCTCTTATAGCTCCACAGTGTACTTTTGCTTTCATAAACTTTCCTGCTTGTTCTGCTTATCCACTGTGTTGTGTCTGTCCTTGAATTCTTTCTCCTGAAGAGACCAAGAGCCTTCAGTGACATCTTTGGGAGCGATTGGGTTGAGGCCTCAGGTTCCAGGCTATCTCCAGTTCACCTGGCAATGAGGCTGCTGGAAACTCTATAGGCAAGGTATCTGGCCAACATCTCCAAGGGGCTCTGTTGGCTCCCTAAAGTCAGCCTTAGTTCCTTAAATCTGTCTGGTCATATCTGAGTTTATGCATGTCTCAAATATGACATTCCAGTCGAAGTCTTGATAATATAACTAAAGTTTCCAATGGTGTCCTCTTACAAGGAGGACAGATTCTGGGGGCAGCTGGGTGGCTGGGTGGGTTGAACTTCGGACTTCGGCTCAGATCATGATCTCATGGTTTGTGAGTTCGAGCCCCACATTGGGCTTACTGCTGTCAGCACAGAGCCTGTTTCGGATCCTCTGCCCCCCATCCCCCGCCCCTCCCCTGCTCGTGTGCTCTCTCTCAAAAATAAGCATAAAAAAAAAAAAGAAAAACAAGTAAAACAGATTCTTATTGAACTTATGCAAATAAATATATTGCCATAAAAATATAAGAAAACTCAATGGGTTTTTGAATTCTGGAGGGTTCAATAGGGAGAAAAGGGAAAATTTTCAATTCTACTTATAATGGTATAATTTATCAAATTGCTATGGGTCAGTTAGCTTAAGAAAAGATTTCCTTAGATCTGGAAAAACAAAACATTTTTAAAAAGTGGCTGAGTTTTAAACAGAAAGCCATAGAAATTATGATTATCTTCCTCAGTTCATTCAGTCCATGTTAATTCTTGTTTTGTTAGAATCCAGTTGTTCCGCTAGTTTTGGAAATTCTAATTTGTGACCTTAATGTTAATCAGAAACTTATACTCAAGAGTTCTTTTTATGAGTCACTGAAGAGGAAACACATTTGCAATAGCATCAGTGTAAAACGGTAACTTAAAAATGGCCATGGTTAAAAATCTGATTAGAGTTCATTATGATGCAATGGACCTTTTGTTATTTCTGTGACACACACCACAAGGTAATAACATACCTCAATATCATAAATAGGGTTTTCTACAATTTTTAGAACACTTATTTTAATTACAAGCTACACAAATGTAATCTAACAAATAGTATTGCTTATTTGACAATGTTTTCCGTGTAATTTAACACACCAAATAAGTCTAATTAGTCTAATTTCTTACAAAATCTTTGAAATGTTCCAGCTCTCTGGAACATCTCAGTTAGATTGTGGTTAGAAGATTTCATTTTAGAATTTGACTTTGGGAAGTACGTCAGAAAATATCAAAAGATTTGAACATTTGATTAAATAGGATCATAGATTATTATGAAATAATATTTAATTATCCATTTAACCTAAGTGACAATAAAAGATATCAAAAACAAATACATAAGGTTACACAGATGTGAGAAAAATTTACCTTTTTAATCCTTGTTTTCTAGGCAGAACTTGAAAGATAAAAACATTTACAATGTCTTATTAAGAGTAGATCAATTGTCTAAGACAACTTTTTTTTTTTAACAAAGAACTTGGTTATTTGAATTTTTATATTAAAACTCATTTACTTACATTTATTCCAATCTTAGCCAGCATTGCATACACAAAATTCCCTTCTACACCATTCCCTCTCCTTAAACCTTCTATAACTTTACTTTCAACAAGTTTTTTCTTCTTTAAATAACCAGTCATAGGACAAAATTACTTTCTTTTCCCTTAAGAAAAATGTATTTCCATTCCTCACTGTTTTTTTTCCCCAAAAATTTCAACTCTTACTTTTTCTGCTTACAGCATTGTTTCTCATATTTCTAGGAGTCTTAATTACATTTATTCGAATTCTTAACTCCAGGGCACCTAGGTGGCTCAGCCAGTTAAGCATCTGACTTTGGCTCAGGTCATGATCTCACGGTTTGTGAGTTAGCACATCGCATGGGGCTCTGTGCTGTCAGGGCAGAGCCTGCTTTAGATCCTCTGTCCCCCCTCTCTTTCTGCCCCTCCCCCATTCACTCTCTCTCTCTTAAAAAAAAACATTAAAAAGAAGAATTCTTAATTCTTAGAAACCTTAGTTTCTAGTGAAAACTAAGTAGTAAGGAATTGTGAACAGTTTGCTATACCAGTATTTTTTAGATTAGCAAATTTATGAATACATTTTATAATTTCTAGAAATGTGTTTTTTTATTTTATTAAAAAGAATTTCATGTTTATTTTTGCGAGACAGAGCATGATTGAAGGAGGGGCAGAGAGAGACAGAGACAGAGAATCTGAAGCTGGTTCCAGGCTCTGAGCTGTCACCACAGGGCCTGATGCAGGGCTCGAACCCGCGAGCTGCAAGATCATGACCTGAGCTAAGTTGGACCGCTTAACTGACTGAGCCACTCAGGCGCCCCTAGAAATGTGTGTTTTTAATGTGCAATTTTATTAAAGCATAAATCAAGTTTACTAACAGACTCATACGTATCTTTAGTTTATTGACATAAGACAAAAGTAGACAAATCTATATTTAGTGCTTAACATTTCATTATTTTATCTTGTTTGGAAAAGCTAGATATGCAACAAATTCAACTTTTATCTAACTCAGCAAAACTCTGAACTTTCAGGTTACCAAACATTTTGGAGGCCACCCAGTAGTTTACATATAAACCTTTCAATCTTATTTACATGTATTTAACCTACTTATTCTTAACAATAATGTTTAGATTACCCACAAACATGATGGGCATTGGACAAAGTTAACCATTATTTTCATTTTTCTTTTTGACAAATAAGCAACAGAGACAACACGAACCTATTCGACCTTCATTAAACACAGATAAATTAAAAGTCTTCCAACTAACGCATAAACAGAAGGCAATTTTATTTTAATTAAACCAACAACCTTAAATTCACTTTAGTACTGAATATTTTCCCAGATTACGTAAACATGAAAAAAAAGCATTTTGATTTGTTTCTATCTTTCAGGATTTTGGAATGCCCAATTTTTACAAGTGCTTGCTTTAGAACCACCTAAAAAGAGCTCTTTTGCAAATTAATTTTAGCAATACCATCCAGAGGTGGAAAAAATGTCTTATGTTTATAGCATATATGAACACATACACAGACAAAATTCATGGAAACACACACAGACAAAATGCAAACAGTCTTCTGGCTTTTATTCTATTTGTGGAAAGGACATTAAAGGCCCAATTCCCAAATACATTCTTTTTTTTTTTTCTTTTTGTGAAAAACTTTCCTGAAAGTCCTCCATAATTTTTTGTATTTCAAAGAATGGCTCTTAAGTCCTAGAAAGGTGGGGGTAGAAATTTTACATCATAAAGACAGAGGAAGTATTAATGTTTTCTCCAAAGTAGAGATTTGGTGGCTATCTGTCTGTTATGAGAGGTGCAAGAGTCTGGACACAAAAGCCATTTTAGCAGTTTGTATTAAAACAAAAAACAAAAAAACTCGGGGCATGGGTGGCTCAGTTGGTTGAGCGTCTGACCTCAGCGCAGGTCACGATCTCCCTGTTGAGGAGTTCAAGCCCCACGTTGGGCTCTGTGCTGACAGCTCAGATTCTGGAGCCTGTTTCAGGTTCTGTCTCTCTCTCTCTCTCTCTCTCTCTCTCTCTCTCTCTCTCTCCCTCTCTCTCTCTCTCTCTCCCACCCCCCCACTCATGCTCCTTCTCTCAAAAATAAATAAACATTAAAAAAAATTTAAAGTCCTTTTCCCTTTTATTTCCTCAATTTCAAGCAATTGTGTGCTGTGTTTATGTTTTAAAGACATGTGGCTTATAATTTGAAGGGATAGAAAGAATGAATTTGTTGTTTGTTTACAAAGTGTCAGGGTAATTGTGGTTTAAAACTTACCTTTTTTTCTTAAGTACAGGACACTTGTTTTAAAGTCTTGATCTTTCATAATATCTACAAACATTTTGGAATAGGTGAGGTTTGGGGATTGGTAAAGAGTGGTGAGCTCTGACTTGTTTCTAGAGTTGCATTTCTGGTTCTGTAAAGATTTGAAGGACAAAAAGTTGTTTATAATTCTGCAGAGAACTAGATTACAACTTGAATCTCAAGCAACTGGACTGCCTTTTAAACAAAATTTGCTTCTTTTATATTGGGAGATTTTTAACTAAAATTGGAATCAAAAGATTTTCATCTTTGTAAAACCTGTATAAAGCATTTTAACAAAAGCCTTCTTTCCGGGTATGTAATTCAACCTTGGCTTCTATTGGCCCTGAAGAACATTGGCCTTTCACAGATCATTTGTAGGAGAGCCCAAGAGAAATTTTTGGTCTTGTTTTCCTGTAAAGGGGGTTTGTCATTAATCTTCTTAATCTCTAAATTTGGTAGGAACTTTTCAATGTGGAAGTACAGGGCTTTATCATTTAAAACTTTTTGCTATGGAGGAGACAGGAATTCTTTTGCAGTGGGGATCCAGAATACACCTGTAAGGGGCATTGCGTAGGAATGCCTGAGGCTGGCAGGGCTGGATTATCAATCCCTGGAAGGTAGGATCAAAGCAAGCCTTACAGCCATTCTCAGGTGCTTTTGTTAGATGTATTTCCTGGCTTTAGTATTTACGTGAGTAACACGTACACTTTGAACTTCGAGATTAGGCTTGAGTGCTCCCTGGATATCTTATAAGAAAGGTAAGTTAAAATAGGTAGATGAGGCCAGATTTTAAGAAAAATTTACATTGGAGGTGGAGATTTATTTTTAAATCTTAAGGCTAATTTCTTTGATTTCATTTTTGTCAAGGGAATCCCTAAGGTTAGCCATTATTATCAATAAGACAATTGAGAGCTTTCTATAAAGATTATTGTTCTTTCACAGGTAGCCAGATTAAAGGATCTTCATCTGGCCAATGACAACTAGGAGCTAATAGTGACTCAAACAACTAAGCCTTAATGGCTTAGCCAAAGATGCAAGATGCCTCCAGAGAAGGCAAAGGTGATACAGCCCCTTGATCCAAAAGTTTACTCCCAAAACTAGTCTAAGAAAGGAAGGACCTTTGCTGCACAGGCAGTAAGGATGGTGTGTGGTGAAAATAATGTCTCTGGTCTCCCACAAAATTATGAGATGCCTCTAGTCACAGACCCACTAATGTGTGACACCAAGTAAGAGATACTGGTATGGGACTTTTCAGCACTAATAAGCAACAAAGGTTGAGACAACAAAGATTCCAATGGGCTGGAACCTCTCATGACAAACACCCCTGACAGCTGGCACAGTCAGAGAGAGACAGAGAGGGAGAGAGAGAGAGGAAGCAAGTTAGAGTCGGATCCCTAGTCTATTTGGTCATCAAGGTGAGCCTTGGTAGGTACATCTCCAAATGGTGGAGAACAAAGACCAAAAAGAATGTTCTCACTGGTCACAAAGCCAAGCTCTTAGGATACAGAACAAGACAACAGGGAAATCTATGCACATCAACAAACTTGGCTAAGCCCTGGGTCTCTTGGAGCTACACGAATACCTAAGAGGGATCCGCTGTGGGGTTAGAGACCATGTGTTGGTTTAGACTGTACCTCATTGCATGGAAATTTTCTTGAGGTTGGCAGGTGACTGCGTGTCAATCTAATTTGTTCTTTGACCAATTTATCCTATCACAGGAGTCTTTTTGAGGTGGGAAGCACTGTAACAGCTTTTAAGTGTTTGACCTGTGCCCACCAGTTTTGTGACTTTGACTTCTGAGGTATATCTTAGCAACAGTTTTACCTTATGTGCACACCAAACAAAAGAGATAATAAAACAAAGACCATCTCTGGGAGGAAATGGATCAGTATCCAAAAGAGTACTCTACCAAATTTAACCAAAGAGTTGCTAGGCCCAAGGAACTAGTTCTACAAATATTTTCTCCTGCTAATCTAAATCTAGAAAGAGAGAAAGAGGACTGTCACCACTCTTGTTCCATAGGACTCCACGGAGATTCTGGGAGTCTGACTTAAGAAATCTCAACTTCTGCTGGCTGCTTGTCAGGTGTCCCAAGGATCTCTCAGCTGTAGCAGAGTCTGCGGCCAGCAGTGTCCAGCAAGTGAAAGTATCCTCCCAAATCTGCCAAAAGTCAGGGAGAAAGACTTTCCCCTCCTCTTCAAAGTCCTTCTAGTTGGACTTAGAATCAAATCGACGTTAGACAGATTAACAAAAGAAGATCAAATTTAACAACGTATACACAGGGAATCCACACAGACGTGAAATTCCAAAGACAGTGAGGCAACATGAAGCTTATATGAGCTAAGGAGAGGAGTAGGGTCGAAGATATAAAGGGGAGGAAGGCCATTAGCAAGAAGGTGAAAGAAAATGTTTTGAAACAAACAAACAAACACACAAAGATTGCCCTATTATGCAGATAAATCTCTTAGGTAAAGGGGAGTCTTTGTTAACAGCTCTCTTCCTGGTACAGGCTCTTCCTTCCAATGTCAATTTAGGCAACTGAGGACCTGGAAGAGAGCTTTTCTTGCATTTGCTGAATTTTGATTAGTATTAACTCAAAATAATGTTCAGGCCAAAGTGGCCTATCTTGGCGTAGCCTGCTCTTGATCCCTACACTCTTTACAGAAAAAGGTGATGCCTGCTCTACAAAAGTATAAATTTAATTGTTATAAAATATGCACCAAGGGGTGCCTGGTTGGCTCAGTCAGAAGAGCATGAGACTCCTTGATCTTGGGATTTTGAGTTAGAGCCTCATATTGGGTGTTGAGATTACAAAAAATAAATAAATAAACTTAAAAAATATGCATCAAGGTAAAAATACTCATAGGACTTAAGTCAACTGCATTGTATAATCTCTTTCATTAACAGCAAGAAGGAACCCATTCAATGGATATTTTATTGATCGGTGAAGTCAGTTTTTTTTTTAACATTTCCTGCATGGAATATTGAAGTCTGTGGATATTATTTTTTAAAAAGTTCTGCAGTGAAATACTTTTTGAGACATGTTGCATACCCTCTTCCTGTCCTGGAAAGTCCTCATATTCATATTAAAGCCCTAAGTAGCCAGACTTCCTATTTTCATTGTGTATGGAAAATAAAACATGTATGTACGACTTGTGACTTTTTTTTCAAGCACATAGTAGTTCAAAAAGGAAAACAATTATAGCCTCTGACCTCACTGCACAGATACAAATAAAATTTAAAACAATAGTAAAAACTGCACATATATAAGAATAGAAAACTCAGCAGTATGGAAAGTTATAGGACTAAAAATAAAAACCTCCTCAAAGCGCCTGGGTGGCTAAGTCAGTTAAGCATCTGACTTTTGATTTCAGCTTGGGTCATGATCTCACAGTTCCTGGGTTCGAGTCTCCCATTGGGCTCTGTGCTGATGGCCTGGAGCCTGCTTGGAATTCTCTCTCTCTCCCTATCTGCCCCTTCCCGAACTCGTGCTTCCTCTCTGTCTCTCAAAGTAAATAAATTGATTTTTAAAATTGTGTAAAAACATAAAAATAAATAAAAACCTCCTTCGTCCATTTTCTTTCATTCCACTTCTCAGATAATGACTGATTTTTTTTCCCCCAAATTTTCTGGTTTCTCAAAAGGAAGAAAAAAAGAAAATTCAGGTATGTCTATTTGTATATTCTTTTTGTTGTTGCTTTCCAGGAAAGAAATCACATGATACATAGTGTTTTGCATCTTGAATTTTACACCGAACATGTACTTTTAAGAGTGTGAATGACTGGTATTCACTTTTCTTTTCTACGGTAGCCATTTTTCTTGGTAGGTATCCTGAAACTTATTTAACCAGTCCCCTGCAGATGAGATAGTTGCTTTTGTATTTGCTGTTTTGTTGTTGCTGTTAATTTATTTTTGCACTCACAAAAATGCTGAAATGAAATCTTTGTACCTATATTTTGATACAATTTCTATACCTATCTATCTATAAGTAAAATTCTGGCCATGGGATTTCTAGGTAAAAATTTAAAATATAATTAAAATGTCTTCTGTAAAAGTTAAATTGTTATATATACTCAACAATGAATGGAGTGTTCTTTCTCTATAGTCCTATTAGCAATAAAAGTCCGTTTATTTGAAAACTACTTTTAAATGTCTCATATTTAAAGGTAGATATTGAGGAAATATTGTACTCTGTTACAATTGCTCTTCTGTTTATGAAATGAAGCACACAGATAATGAAGTGAAAAACTAAAACTAAGAAATAAGCATATATTTATATTTTATTATTTGTAAAGCTATTATTTATCCTTTATAGGATATTTGTGAAGTCAAAATTTATAAAAATGTATCATGGGGCTTAAGAAACTGAACTGAGTTGCATTAAAGAAAGACTTAAGCTGATTACCAAACAAAGTTATCATTGTGTGATTACTAAACTCATCAGAAATAACTCCAAAGAATTCCCTTGCTAAAATTAGATGGAAAGGATATCAGAGAAAAGATACTGGTATCCTGTAGATGTTATTTTGATAGTTGCTTACATTTGTTTGCTGGATTCAAATGGCTAGGGATTTGAAACATATCCAAATGACCTCCATCTGTTTTCCTGTTTGTCCTTATTGTTAGGTAACAATCTTGCTGGGTATTTTAGATTTCTCTCAGGGATATCACGTTTACATTAAGCACGAGCTAACAATGTGATGTTACCGCAAAGAGAAGAATCAGGTGTCCAGTTAAGACTACAGTTGTTTTCACAAAGAACCTCTCTCTGGTTAGCTCTTCTGTAGTCTTAGGTTTGAGAGTCTATCAGTCCCTTCCAAAGTTAAGGCTTTGGGGATTCAGGGCCAACTAAATGCATTTATATGTGTATGAGGCTGCATATAGTCACACAATAAGAATTTACATCAAAAGGAGACTGTTTTAAAAGCTCCTTGTAGCCTTTGAAAAGTTGGCTTCTTGTCTGATTCAGAAAGTTGACATATCTCTTAATTAAAGGAACCAGATACCTTCTTACTGTTCCTTCCCTTTCTGTGATTCTGTGATTTTTGTGGTATAAGTGGTTTGACTGGCAATAGCTGCTTTTATTTTCCTAAAGGAACTCCTGATATTTCACAGAGCCAGAGTTAGGGATTAGCTGAAAATGCTGGAAAATTCCGGATTCCTCACTGTCAAAAGAGTAATAGCAAAAGGCTTCTTTTTTTCAATTTCACTCGAAAAGGATGAGTGTTGGTTAGGGTGGTTTTCTAGGATTCAGGGAAAAGGCTATGTTCATTCCTAAACTTCTGCCCTGCTCTCCTTCCCCCAGCAGGTGTACTTTCTTTTCTCCTGCTCCTTATTTAAAAGATATTCACATTTACAAGCTCAGCTACATTGTCCTCCTGGAAGTGTTCCCTAAAAGGTCAGAATTCTTTTCCAGATTCTCCTCTGAATTTCTTTGTAAGCGTCCTTTTCTTTTTAAATAACTTCATTTCAATCGATGAGATAGGCACAGCATATAGACAGCTGCCTGTTTTGTAGATGTCATAGTGAGGCTTCTCGGTTAAATACTTTATGCAAAATTGGCCACGGGTATAAGATAGAGCTGAAACTAAAGCTGTATTTCTCACTTCAGTGTTCTTTTGCCTTAATGTGCTGCCTGTTTCATTATAAAAGGGTTTATTCTGCAATTGTTTATTGTGTGCAGACTATGTGCCTGATAATCTACTTGGTATTGAAGAAGGATATAAACAATGTAAAATATCTTTATCTTCTAATGTACTTATAACCTAGTTGGATAGAAAGAGACATATAAAATAATTGAAGAATAATATAAACTAAAAGAATATTGCTGGGTGGGGGGGGAGACAATGTGATTCAAAAAGGTCAAAGGTCAATTGTGAGGTAAGATCCAAAAGATGGGTAGGGTGCGAATTTTTAGAGTGAATGGCAAGGAGAAGAAATTTGAGATGAGAGGTGTTTTTTGAAGAATATCTTACCTAGAGTTGTGGGCAATGTTAGGCAATATGGTGAAACTGACTGTTTGAGATAGGGATCTAGAACTGAATGCAGGGGACCTTTGTCCATTTGCTCCTTGATGCTCTTTCCTCCTTTCTGCTGCCCAAAGTACTCTTTCCCATTTTCACCTATGGGGTTTGGGTAGTATTATTAACTTCACTCAAATTCTTTAAGCTAAATTTGTACCACCTCAATGATTAGTACAGTGTTGGGCAAATTAGAGTCAGTGAGATGTGACAAGATGTTTAGTGGGACTCTGGGGAATGGGAAATACCTCTTTCTTTCATAGGAAATGAGGCTGAAAACTTTGATAATCATTTTCTTAACACAAAGGAAGAAACTGGATATTCCGGAGATAAGTAGGTCAAGTCCGAGGATCAAGACAGCACCTCAAAAGACAGGCAGAAGCAAAGAAATATGTTAGAGTTGGGCCTGATCAAGCCTTGCTTGAAGATATCATTGCTCCTTTTTACAAAATAGTAGATCTCCTTTTTGCTTAAATCACTCTGAGTGCTCTCTTTCCACACACACACACACACACACACACACACACAACACACACACACATCTGAAAATCAAATGTGTGGCAGTTTTAATTAAAGTCATAAATGGGATCTGTTTATAAAGGATACCCAAACTGAACTTTGTAGAATATCTACTTTTAGGAGGCAAAAGATATGTGTATGATGAGCAATTAAAGGAGTTAGGGTGGTGGGAGGAAAAAAAAACATAGTTCAATATAATAAAAGTGAAGAGGGGACAAAAATCCTACAAGAGTTAGATATCAATGCCATGTCTGCAGTATTTGAGCTCTGCATCACTCAGGATGAAAAGCTTCTGGAGGCTGCAGATGTGAGATCTATTGTCATCCCAGTCAAATGAGAGAACTCCCCTGACCATTGATTAGTGCCTGCTGTGTTCTAAGACTTTTCTCTGCATACTGTGGTTCATGGACCAGCACAGGTCATCTCAGACATATAGAGCCTTGGTTCCTGTTCTCTACCTTCAGATTCAGAATTTCCATCTTAATGAGTTGCCCAGGTGAATGAATGTGGAGCCTGAATTTGTTCTTTTTTAAAACCTATATCAGAGAGTGATAGAATCCCCACAAACAATGATCTTTTACTACCTAATTGTCCCTGTAATGTTTTCTTCTCTCTTCTTTCTAAACCAGTCCATCTATCTAATACTGATTTTCCCATTTTGAAAACCATACCCCCCTCTACCTCTTTATTATAACTAACCTCCCTACTCCTTCCTCCAAATCAATCATTTATTCCTGTACGCTATGTTGAATTTAAATGGAATGGTAAATTTAACTTGTTCAAGTATTCATTCATTCACGTATTCAGACATGCATATATTCAGACATGCATGTATTCATTCATCCCTCTATGTCTGAGGAAGAATCAACATAGAGTACAGCTCAATAATGGTGAGTGAGAATGTCGATAACAGCCACGTGTGCTATGTCTTCCTTTGGTAACTACATTCTGAAGTCACCATCCTCTTTCTCTTTCTCTATCTCTCCTCTTCCATGTTCTCATTAAAGAATATAGAAATGAAGGGGGGACACAGAAGCATCAGTGGAAGAAGGAGAAAAGGAAAGAGAGAAGATAGAGTCATTGTCTATTAAGGCCGTATATTTATGGAATTGGTGCTGTTGCAGTCAACGAGATGAGATATCTGGAGGATAAACTTACAGAATGACAGAATGCTACCTAGATTTTCTTCCAGAGACATTCTCTTCTCATGTATCCTGAGTTCTAAAGTGGCCACTTTGGATTCTCTCCCTCAGTCTGTGGGAAATTCAAGTATCACCCACAGGTGATGAGCTTGAAATGATTCACACTTCCGTGGGGTGTTAGGTTGAAAGACCCAGGGAGTGTCATAGAGCACAGACTCCCAGACAACTGTGAGCATCCTATGATCACGTAGCAATTTCTTGAAAAAAAAAATGAGAAAAAAAAGTCAATATAATGAGTTGTTTAAAAAATTAGTCTTTCTTATATTTTGCTGTTGCAGTATCTTTTATTTTATAAAATAATATGTAGAAAAGGTAGTTGCTTTAAATGAATCGTCCTTGGCAAAATAAAAAGTTGGAAACCGTAAGTATGATTACCTACATGGAAATTTGAAAATTTTTATGGTGTCTTCAGGATGTAGGGAATCCTTTCCTTGGTTCCTTGTCTGGAGAACTGTTTTCTTCCTGTCAAGGCCCTGTGTAGCCTAAGAGCCTTCCTACAGCAAGGGTGTAAATCAATTAGCAAACATTGGAGACAATGACAAGACAGAGCCCAGGAGAAGGAAGGTATTCGTGAGGCGATCAACAGTAGATATTTCAGATGACAAGAAAATCTCCCCAAATGTATATTTTGTAGATCTAAGTAGTAATTGTAAGACGTAAGGATAACTAAGTTATAAAAATACCGTTGTTAGGATAGTATGTTATATAGTTGTAAAAAAGCCTGTTTTTCAAAAGGCCACCAAGGTTATAACAGGATTAGCAAATATACACCTCTGGGACAAGGAAGAAAAAGTTTCTACAGTCTCTTCCCTACAACTTCCCAAGTATATGTGTGTGTATACACGCATGTGTATTTTAATTCCTTGGGAAGGATGAATTAAAAGTTAAAATACGTTTAAGATGACTCCGGAGGAAATTTAGGATGTTAGAATGCCTTGAAGTTATCATTATGGACATTTATTATTATGGCAGTTACCTTGCCTAGCTGTAAAACATCATCTTTTACAACTCTGCATTTGGATAGGTGATTTGTTGCAACAGATTCCCAGAACATTAGACTTGGAAAGGACTTGGAGGACTTACAGTTACTGTCCTCATTTAAGAATAAGAAAATTGAAAAAAAAATGAATAAGAAAATTTAAGAGATTTTCCTTGGTCACAGATCTAGAAAGTGGCAAACCTAGGTCCTGAATTTAGGTCTTCTGATTGTAATATAATTTTTTTTTAAGTTTATTTATTTATTTTCAGAGCGAGAACACGTGAGAGGGGGAGAGGAGCAGAGGGAGAGCGAGAGAATTCCAAGCAGGTTTCGTGCTGCCAGTGCACAGCCCTATGTGGGGTTCCAACTTGTGACCCGTGATATCATGCCCTGAGCTGGAACCAAGAGTCAGACGCTCAACCTTCAGAGCCACCCAGGTGCCCCATAATTTTTTGATTATACTACACCAATTATAATATTTTTATTTTTTTTAATTTTTTAATGTTTTTTATTTATTTTTGAGACAGAGAGAGACAGAGCATGAGTGAGGGAGTGGCAGGGAGGAAGGGAGACACAGAATCTGAAGCAGGCTCCAGGCTCCAAGCTGTCAGCACAGAGACCAACGCGGGGCTTGAACTCACAAACCAAGAGATCATGACCTGAGTTGAAGTCGGACACTTAACCGACTGAGCCACCCAGGCACCCCTATAATATTTTTAAAATAGGGTGATTGTTCTCTCCCTCTCTCTTTGCCCCCCCCACTCGTGCTCTCTCTCAAAATAAACTTTAAAAGAATTTGTAAAAATAGTTTTAAAATGACAAAAGAACATTTCAGTCAAAATTATTAATAATGAATAAAAAATTATTAATGGCAAATGCCCTAGAAATTAAACTACCAGTGAATTAGGATTCTGCTAAATTTGTCAACTAAATTATCACATTAACATGTGGTCTTCCTTTAAGTATATAATAAAGAATTTACCATTCATTCATTCCATAAATATTTATTAAGGGTTTATTAACTGCAAGGAAGACAGATAAAATTAAGGCTCTTGTAGAATAAAATAAATCCCAATCCAAACCAACACTTTTTTTAAATATTATCTTCTTAAAAAATTTTTTTAATGTTTGTTTATATTTGAGAGAGAGGGAGAGAGAGACAGAGCATGAGCAGGGTAGGGGCAGAGAGTGAGAGAGGCACAGAACCAGAAGCTAGCTCCAGGCTCCGCACTGTCAGCACAGAGCCCCATTCGGGGCTTGAACTCATGAACTGTGAGATCATGACCTGAGATGAAGTCAGAGGCTTAACCGACTGAGCCACCCAGGCACCCATTAAATATTATTTTCAAGTTAAGCTGTTACTTTGGTCTTCATTTGTTCAATAATTAATTCTCCTCATAAACATTTTCTGACAACACACCATTTCAGGTATCATTCTAGGTACTAGGTATACAACACAGAACAAAACAGACGTTTCCGGCTTTCCTATGGCTTCCAGTTCAGTTGGGAGGACAGAATAAAAATGTATTAATTGTGTTATGGAATTACATCGGTGATAAGAAGTGTGGTATGGAAGTGTAGGAGATTTTATATGGCATGATCACAGGAAGCATCACTCAAAGAGTTCTATTTGAGCAAAAACTTGAAGGAGTTGAAGAGCAGTATAGAGATCTTCTGAGGCATAGAAAACAGTCAGTACAAGGTTCTGAGGTGGAAGTATATTTGGAATGTTCAAGAACAGCCAATAAACCAGTGTGGCTACGTGATAGTGAGCAAGAAGGAGCAGGCAGACATGAGAGCCAACAGGTCACAGACCAAAATTAATAAAAATCATTGATAAAGAGAAAAATCTTAGAAGTTCTTTGCTTCTCTGGGGTATATTGGAGAAAAAATTACATAGGAAAAAATAAAAATAAAGATGCTGGCAGATTTCTCACAGGAAATAACACAATGAGAATATCAAATATTTCGGGAAGAAAAAAACACAGGAAATAGAAAAGGAGATGTTTCTCAACTCATTTAATGAGGCCAGCATTACCCTAATACCCAAACTAGACAAAATATATCACAGAAAAAAAACCCTATAGGCCAATATCTCTCACGAATATACAGACAAAAATTCTTAACAAAATTTTAACAAATTTAACTATATGTTAAAAAAATAACAAACACATCATGACCAAATACAATTCACCTCAAGAATGCAAGGTTTGTTTTAACACTCAAAAATCCATCAATATAATTTACCTTAGTAACAAAAAAACAAAAGTGGATTAATATCTCAATAGATGTAGGAAAAAGAATTAGAAAAGACCCAGTAACTATTCCTAATTCAAATACTCTTTAAACTAAGAGGGTACCATTAAAACCTACAACTAACATCATACATAATAGTGAGAAACCGAATACTTTCCCTCTAAGATCAGCATCAAGGATTTCTACTCTCAACGCTCCTATTCAACATCTAGTCAGTGTAATCAAAGAAATAAAAGGTGCTCAGATTGAAAAGAAAAAAAGTTAAACTGTATTTGTGGACATGACAGTCAATATAGAAAATTCTATGCAATTGGCAAAAGCAAACAAATAAAAATTAATTTAACAAGTTTAGCAAGTTTGCAGGATACGAGATTAACATATAAGAATTAATTGCTTGCATACCATCAAAGACTGCCAGTAACACACTTGTAATTGAACACACTGAAAGAACATACACTGTGCAAGGTATGAGTTTTAGGCGATTTGGGAAGGATCCAAGTAAGCAGGGATTCTAAATAAGGTGCTGCAAGAAAGTGGGGACAATACGATTGTGCATCTTGATTAACCTTACCTAAAAGGAGGGCAGAACAGAGCTAGGGTAAAGTCATACTTGGTAAAGAAGGAGCAGATAAAGCATATTACTGTAGAGTACCGTACTATAAAGAAGTAATATACTCAATATAGTCATATTGGCCCAGGGAGGAAGCTATTGGATATTCTGCTGTTTGCCCACTGACCTTGTTTTCTTCTCTGCTTAGACAAAATTATCAAGCGGCCTTGATTTGTCACACAGCTTCTTGGTAGCAGAGTGACCTTGTTGTTCTGGGAGATTCTTTATGTCCAACAAGATAACAACATGGGCACCAGGATAGCTTCTAAAAGCGCCATGGCCTGTTTGTGTCAGGTTGGCTTTCAGATGTCAGGGATTCCCTTTTCCTTTCTAATATATCTCTTCTAAGAAGGTCAAGTTTTTGAGAGATGAAGCAAGAGTGGAGGAAGGAGCTGCGAAAATCCGTCAGGCTCTCTCACAGGCTCCTGCCCCTGAAATTTTAGCTGCTTTGTATGTTGAACATCTTTATAAAATTCCTGCTCTTACTTAAACAATCTCGAAAGCCACTCTGTGCGTGTGTGTGTGCTTTATTAATATATCATGAACTGAGGCAGAGATATGCAATGTGTGGGTTGAACTGCTTTTGGATATGATCTTGCAAAGAGTAGATGAATTCAGGAGCACTTGGGGGCTCAGTCAGTTAAGCTCCGACTTCAGCTCAGGTCATAATCTCATGGTTTGTCAGTTTGAGCCCCACGTTGGGTTCTGTGCTGGCAGCGCAGAGCCTGGAGCTGCTTTGGATTCTGTCTCCTCTCTCCCTGCCCCTCCCCCACTCATGCTTGCGCGCGCGCGTGCGCGCTCTCTCTCTCTCTCTCTTTCTGAATCTCTCTCTCTCTCTCTCTGAAAAATAAATAAACATTAAGAAAAAAAGAATAGATGAATCCAGAAATTAGATCAGCAGAAACTCAGCCCTATCAGTATTCTTTCCACTACATTGTGCTATATATTTTTTTTAATTAGTAGGAATTTGTTTAGTAAATCCCAGATAATACTTCAATGTGCCATATCACCTCATAGGTTTCCCATATTAATGAGCCAGATCATGAGCCAGCATGGAACACATCTGACATAAATTATGTTGGAAAAGTATGTCTTACTTTCATTAAGATGTAGAAACTAAATAAGTTTCTTCTAAATAAGTGGAAGAAAAAAATGGAATTCATACCTCCATTTTAAATTTAATTTTTATTAATAAAGCCTTCCTTGAATATTCCTCTGGAAATCATATTTTCATTTGTTTGTCTACATCTCATCTCTACAAATGGTATTTTCCAGTGTAAGAATTGACACAACTCTCATTCCTTCTTATACTAAGTCAGTGGTTCACACGAATGAGGACTCAATGAATAGTTGCCTGTTGCTAACATTTGGAGTCACAACATAGATCTCTGTCATACCTCATTTTGCTGCAGAATTCAAATATATTTAATGTTAGTTTTAAATGCCTAAAAGAATATTCATCTTGGGCAGTGGCCTTCAGTTTTTGATGTGTAAGAATATCTCACTTATTTTAGTAAAGAAAAGTTTCAATGAAGATATTCATTTCAGTACAACTCTAGGTAAAATTGGAAACAGTGAGGACTTTAACAAAAAGTGAATGATTAAGTAAATCAGCATATACTCAAAGCATCCATGAAAAATGAAGATGCTAATGATTACGTGAAAAAAAAATCTTAAATAGGTAGTGATAAGTATAAAGACCAAAATATTAATATGCAAGTCATTCTGATTACAACTCTGGTAAGCTGAACATAACATATAGAAACTGGTGAAAACTGGTTAAACTCCTGAATGGGAATATAGTTTGTATTTGCATGGCGGGGCAATATATCTTCATTTTACTTAATGTTTTAAAAATAATCAATTTGGTAAGGTTGTTACATTATTTTACAATAAAAATTATAAGGATATTTATAACTTAACTCAGTTTGAAATTTTATCATATGATAGTTTTTAAATAAAATTTAAATAATATTGAAATTTAAATCTTTCTTAAAACTTCTGTTTAAAATATTGACCCACGTTTCAAGAGCACAAAAATATAAAATTATATACAGATTTAAGAAAAGTAGAACCTGAAATTCCTATCAGAAAGAAAAAAACACTGATGATTTTTGCTTCACAGGGGAGCAGTGAGTTTTATAAACTGAAGTTAAATTTTAATTCCAATTTTGACAATTGTGTAACTTCACAGATTGCCAGCAGGTGTCAGACTCACACTACCTTATACGATATAAAAATTCATGTTGGGCAAAGAGTTGGAGTTTTGTGACTTTTTCGAGATACTCAATAAAGTAAATTGAATATAAGGTGGGGGGAAATACATAATTCTATTTTACAAGTTGGGAGAAGAACCTTTAAGACATGCTTTTAGATAAGAACTTGATATTAATGCACTGATTGGAAAATGGCAAGATCTGGAAAGTTATTTGGCATTATTTATTCATAGTTGAAATTTAAAAATTCATATTGCTTGAATTAAAAAATGAGGGAAACATTTATGCATGTATATGAAAATTATTTCATAATATTATTAACTGAGAAACAGCAGTATACAGTTATCATTACACTTGTGTGTGTGTGTGTGTGTGTGTGTGTGTGTGTATCTGTAACAGGTATATTGATATATTAAAGGGTCATAATTTTAAAAAGTGTATACACCGACTTTTGACTCATGTCATGATCTCATGGTTCATATTTTCGAGCCCTGCATCGGTCTCTGTCCTGACAAAAAGATCCTGGATCCTGCTTCAGATTCTGTGTGTCTCTCTCTCTCTCTCTGCTCCTCCCCTGCTCATGTGCTCTCTCTCTCTCTCAAAAATAAATGAGTAAAAAAACATAAAAAATGTTTAAAAAATAAAAAAAATGTATATACATTAAAGGGCATCGCATTAACAGTGATCATTTATGGATGGTGATACTGTGCTTAAATGTTTTCTTTTTAAATTTTTCTTAATGTTTTTATTTGTTTTTTGAGAGAGAGAAAGAGACAGAGCATGAGCAGGGGAAGGGCAGAGAGAGAGGGAGACATAGAATCTGAAGAAGACTCCAGGCTCTGAGCTGTCAACACAGAGCTCGATGTTGGGCTCGAACCCATGAACCGTGAGATCATGACCTGAGCCGAAGTTGGCTGCCTAACTGACTAAGCCACACAGGCACCCCTTTAATACAATACTTTTAACATTAAAAGGAAGGTAGTTTTGTAGTTTCCCTCACCCTGCTGTCTGCAATGTTTTGTTTAGCCTTTGTTTGACCCTTGAATATAATGGCTCCGTTTCTGCTTTTGTTATGTCACTTGCTTATTTCTTGTTTTATTTATCAAACACCTAAAAAGCACAAATATTAACATATTAATCCCATAACAACCTTATAAGGTAGGTGCTATCGTTAGTACATTAGAAAACTGAGACACAAAGCAGATAAGTGACTTGCTGAGCTCATCATTTAAAATCAAGTAGCCAGATTCCATGTTCTAAACTCCTCTGGTAAACCTAGAAATGCCATATGGATGGATGATAACATTTTTAAAGTGACAAGTATTTTGAAAATTAGCTAAATACAAGTCTCAGTCAGCAAAAGTTAGATGATGTATAGAAATACAACTTTATGTTGTTTCTGCCTTTAACACTACTTTAGATCTAGTGGGTTTTTCTGCTGTTTGTATGTCGTTCTTGTGGAAGGAACTGCTCGGCTGCCTCCAGGGCTCACCAGCTGAGGGAGCTCTCTCCAAGGACTTAATTTACAGCCCTGTCTGTCCATGCATGATAGAGATCTATTCTTACCCTGGAATATTGCTGTTTCTGGGCTATTATACTTCTGAAGCATCATACATACTTGCCTATTCTCAGATCCCACCAATTTATGTGTGGTGTTCATTCTTTTTCAGGCCTCTCTCGGCTGTTCGGCGTCTGTCCCCTCTTTCTCAGATCCTCTAATCACTCTCAACTAGCATCTCCCTTTCTTTCTTTCTTCTTCTTCTTCTTCTTCTTCTTCTTCTTCTTCTTCTTCTTCTTCTTCTTTCTTCTCCTCCTCCTCTTCTTCTTCTTCTTCTTTTTTTAAATTTTAATGTTTATTTTTGAGAGAGAGAAACACACAGAGTGTGAGAAGGGGAGGGGCAGAGAGAGAGGGAGACACAGAATCTGAAGCAGGCTCCAGGTTCTGAGCTGTCAGCACAGAGCCTGATGTGGGGTTCAAACTCAGGAACTATGAGACCATGACCTGAGCTGAAGTCAGATGCTTAAACGACTGAGCCACCCAGGTACCCCTAACATTTCCCTTTCTTGAGGAAATGAGCATTAGAAAAACCCAGGGAGCTTGAACATGGCAAAAGGCAAATGAGAGTATGGGAGAAAATACCAGTAAAACATATTAATATTTCACAAATATTTTCCAACACATCATGAACTATTAAAAGGAGAGAAGCAAATTTTGAAAGTCAAAGGTCTACCTATTACATCATGCAATTTTTATAGATTTCATATTACATTATGATCTCAGAGCTTTCCCCAATTTCTGAAATGCGTGGGAATAATTTTATTTGGTATGGGTGAATAGTAGCCACATAAAGAGTATCATTTTTGAGTTTCCCTTCTCTTTAAAAAAATTTTTTTAACGTTTATTTATTATTGACAGAGACAGACAGAGCATGAGCATGGGAGGGGCCAAGAGATGGGGAGACACAGAATCTGAAGCAGGCTCCAGGCTCTGAGCTGTCAGCACAGAGCCCGATGTGGGGTTTGAACTCACGAACCGAGAGATCATGACCTGAGCCAAAGTCGGACCCTTAACCGACTAAGCCACCCAGGCATCCCTCCCTTCTCTTTTTTAAAAACTTCATAGAAAAGAGAGAGACAGGGAGACAGAACCAGTGACAGAGATTGAGAGAAAAAGAGATTCATAATTACTCTAGGGCAAATTAATCTTTTTCTTGCTGCTATTTCCCAGCTCTCCACTGTTTGGAGCCCTTGTTTCATACTTCAGCGGGTCTCTTTACTGAGTTTTGTTTAGTTTTTGTATGCTTCTTACAATCTTTTATTTACCTCTTCTTAGCAGTGTCTCATATACGCTATTTCTAGCTTCCAATAGCATGTGCCTTTTCTGCAGAATTACTATTTGGAATACTGCTGCTGGTCTGATTAAAAGGATGAACTCCGTCAGCTAGTGTGGACGGCTTTGCTTACTGATACTAAGTTGCACCGGGCACTCACTACTGAAACTATTTTCAAAGCTTCCCTCTGTGAAATATGCATTCTGAAGCTTCTGTAGTAGTTTTCAACTATCTGTTGAATTGCATTACTGTACTTTGGCTGGAAACCAAGATATGCATGTATAGTTGAGGTTTTGTTGTTGGTTTTGTTCATTTCTTTGCTTGCTTTTTGATGTGAGCTGACCAGAGATGGACAGTGCACTCTAGAATGAAAGGTAAAGGCATTGTATGTTACTATAGATGTGCCAGACTATTGTGTCCACTCATTTCTTGCTAGGGTAGACTTTCATATCTGTTCAGATGAGGATACATGCTTATGTATAACACAGCATTCCAGAATAGATTTCCCAAACTTTATGTAGGAAGAGTGTTCACTTGGGAAATAACAAGATAGATTATTTATGGGTAAAAGTATTATCTATTCTTTGTACCTTCCAGAAATGTTTGTCCAATAGAGGATAATTTGCATATTCCCTAAAATAAAAATTCTGACAGAAGTTATAATTGCTGCCATCAATGACTGAAAAGCTTTTAGAATATTTTACCTTCTAAATAAAGTTCTGAATAGAGCTACCCCTTTATCAAAAGTGCTTTTTAAAAGTCCCTTAATTGTGAAATCACATAGAAAAGCTTCTAATTGAATATCTTTAGTTCTGAGAACTAAAAACTACTAAGCTATTCAAGCAGACATCAGCTGTCAAGACATAGGGTTTTTAGTCTCCTGTGAACACATGTAATCAGTGCAACCTTTATGGAAAGAATTCCATTAAATGTTAGAAGTACATTTGAGTGCAGTTTCCATTTTCTAGCGAAATGGCTGGGTTTTTTTTGTAAGATTTGTTGGTTTTTATAAGGATTAAATGTTCTTTTTTAAAAAATTTTAATCATGGACATGAACTAATTTGAGAGTAACACAAAAGTTTTCTGAATGAGTTAACCATTATTTCAAATATTTAAAATTTACCTAAAATTATGATACTAATAATGCTTTATAAATTTTTTTGTTACATTTTGTCTAAGTGCTTCTGATGACAAATATTTCTACATGAAAAGAAAGTCTTAATAATAGTCACTAGTAAAGAGAAAAAAAGAAAGAAAATAAAAATTTATGTATTAGGAGTTGAAAGTTAGCTAGTAATAAAAGAAGGAAAAAAAAAAGAGAAAGGAAATATTCATTTCATGAAGGATGACCCAACTTTTTGAGCCATGTTTTAAGCTTCTTATGAAATCAGACAGAGCAAATGGACTTTTGGGTATCTAAGCCCATATAAAATGCAGTTTAAGCGAAGAATTATCTGTGGTTGAATACACATGTATATGTGTGTGACAACAGGCCAAGTCTATTGTGTTGTTAGCCAGGGAGGGCAGATTCAATGAAGATTTTGATACAGCCCATAGAAAATTTCTCCTTTCTTTTGAAAATCTATGGCTGAATTCTCCTTCTTCTTCCTCTTCTTCTCCCTCCTCCTCCTCCTTCTTTTTTTTAAGTAGGCTTCTCTCCCAGCACAGAGCCCAACATGGAGCTTGAGATCTAGACCTGAGCTGAGATCATGAGTCCAATGCTTAACCAAGTGAGCCCAGGTGCCTCCTATGGCTGGATTCTTAAAACCTCCTATGAAGATAGATGACAGTCTTTGTTAGCTGTTTTTCTACACACAATAGTGTTTTTTCTTTTTCTTTCTTCCTACCTCCCCGCCCCCCCCGCCCCACCCACTCAGGGGTAGGATTATGGAATATCATTGTTAGAAATAATATTAATTTTTTTTTTGAGAAAAAACTTACCAAAAAATCAATAGTTCCCAAACATGCAAAATGTCTGTTCTTTCTCCAGGAAGGCCATCTTATTGATTCCCCTTAATTTCCACTTCCACAAGCTTTTCTTCAATTGCTGAATAAATATAAAATATTTTTGTACAACTCCTCGTCATCAGAGGATATCTAAATGGTCTTGATCTCCATAAAATAAAATAATGATTTGTGTCACTGTAAGTGTCCCTCCCCCCCCCCCCCTTTTTTATGTAACCACTCAGGTGCCCCTTCTTTTTTTAAGTGTTCCTTAAAACATTTAAATAATTCTATATTTAAAAAATCCCTACTGAATTCACAGTATGATCAACCAAACAACTGATAGAAATCTCTTTTCTATAGCATCCAAAGAGAGCTCTTCACTGGACAGATGATAACTCAGCTTTGAAACTTGAAAATAAATAGTTTGGCATTGCTGTGTGAATTAAAAGATCTGTTTTTCATTAGCATGTCATTTTTTATAAGGTATTTTTTATTTATTTATTTATTTTTGGGACAGAGAGAGACAGAGCATGAACGGGGGAGGGGCAGAGAGAGAGGGAGACACAGAATCGGAAACAGGCTCCAGGCTCCGAGCCATCAGCCCAGAGCCTGACGCGGGGCTCGAACTCACGGACCGCGAGATCGTGACCTGGCTGAAGTCGGACGCTTAACCGACTGCGCCACCCAGGCGCCCCAGCATGTCATTTTTTAAAGTTTATTAGAATTGTCAGCGCAGAGCCCAATGTAGGGCTCAAACTCACAAACCATAAGATCATGACCTGGGGCAAAACCAGGAGTCAGATGCTTAACTTACTGAGCCACCCAGGTGCTCCTAGCATGTATTTAGAATGGTCTGATCCTGCCCTTCTCTCTTCTTTAACTCTACTCAAGAGACCATTTCTGCAATGTTACAGAGACTTCTGTCACATAAACAAGTCATCTTAACCGACTGATGAGGTGCTTTTCTCCAAGGTCTGTGAATCTTGAATCCAATTTTGCCTTTTGTTCTCTGTATTCTCTAACTTCCTGCAATAGAACCGTCATGCTTCATGCTATTACCCTCTATTGCTGTGGACTGGATGTTGGCTTATAAAAGCAGTATCTGCTGAGATGAGTAAGCTCTCATTTATATACAAAAATGATTCCTCCATAGGTTAGTGTCCAAAAATGATGATATATTTTTACTTGTTTCTCTATGCTTTCTTCCTTTGATTTTTCTCACATTTTCGGTTTGGCCAGATGGAATTGGGGGCACAGTCACTGGAACACGCTCTTTGATTGCTAACGCTAGCCCTGACTAAGCACTGATTTGTTCTTAGAATGTGGCCCGGGCCTAGCCAGTACTAAGCACTTAATAAATGGTTGGATGAATGACTACGTAGAATTTATGGAGGAAGAACAAAAGAAACTAACTGGTCCATGAGGGAATTGAACTTATAATCTTAGCTTCATCAGTAGAAGTGTTTATGTCCAAACGTAATTGTATGGAATCCACATATTTATTTCATAAAGAAGCTTTGAGCAATAGTTTGGCTGGAATCCTCCCCAAATACCATTTTTCTTTCCTTCTTTCTTTTCTCTCTTTTTACCATTTAGTAAATCAAAATGTGGAAACACTTTAAAATAAAAATTGAGCTCAGACAAGAAAACTAACCATGCTTGTCAGGTTGCTGAATCAAGTCTGTGCATGAAATCTGACAGAACAAGTGCTCTCTGGGGCCCTAAGGTTGTTCAAGTACATGAATTGCAGCTTAAGCATACAGGCTTCTGGGGAGAAAGCCAGCTACAGACAGTGTCACACTATGCAGGGACATCCCTTGTCATTGGCGGGTGGTGGGGGGGGGGGTCAGAGTGCGCTCAATTGCTGAAAACCTCTGTTTATTTGCTCTTAATTTTAAGCCACAAAGTATTAGAGTCTACTCGTCTATACTGTCTTATCTTTACCTTATTCAAAGTCCCCTCTTTTTTTATGTATATATATTTTTTCTTTTTTGATGTTTATTTATTTTGGGGAGGGTGGGAGGGAGGGACAGAGAGAGGGAGAGACACAGAATCCAAAGCAGTCTCCAGGCTCTGAGCTGTCAACAGAGCCGGATGCAGGGCTCCAACTTATGAACAGTGAGGTCATGACCTGAGCCCGAGTCAGACACTTAACTGACTGAGCCACCCAGGCACCCCAATGTTTATTTATTTTTAGAGAGAGAGAGAGAGAGCGAGAGCGAGAGAGAGAGAGCACATGCATGTGCATGTGAGTGGGGGAAGGGCAGAGACAGGGAAAGAGAGAGAGAACCCCAAGCAGGCTTCACAGCACAGAGCCTGATGCAGGGCTTGAACCCAAAGGACTGTGAGATCATGACCTGAGCCAAAATCAAGGGTCAGTTGCTTAATCGACTGAGCTACCCAGGCACCCCCAAAGTCGCTTCTTTCACAACAGCACCAACAGTGAAAAAATCCTGTGTCACATATAAAAGGTTCCTAGCACCTGAACTTATCACACTGTTTAGAAAAAAAACATTCTAAATATAGGATTGCTGTTCTTACTACAGATAAATCTCAACTTTCTTAATAACTCCTCCTTTCCAGGAAATAAATGATGCTGAGAAAATGTGACATTGGACAACAATGTCTTATTCATTATTTATGGCACCAAGAAAGAGTAAATTACCACATGCATTTAAAATTTTTTAAGTCAGTGTGAAGGTTTCTTCCAGTTCTAATGTCTTGTGATTCTAAGAATAGGGGATATATTTTAATGGTTGAAATCATAAGAGTCATCAATGTTTACTGAGCATTTTCTACGTACTCGACACTGTTAAGTAATTGCCTTGTCACATTTCATTCTCAGAAAATGTCTACAAGAAAGGCAATGCTATTACAGCCCATGACAAGGTGGGGAAATGAGGATTAATGAGGTTGAGACGGGCCTAAGTTTCCAGAGGAAAAAAAGTAGAACTGACTTTTGAATGCAGGCAGTTTGATTAAAGGGCCCAAGTTTTAGGCACTCTATACTAGAACCAAAACATTGCAAGCTTTTGTTTGCTACTCTAAGATTTTACCTAAAATGGTTTTATTCGCCAAGTATATAGAGTCAATAGAAATTCTGAAGGTAGTATTTATGAGCTAAGAAGGAAGATGAAAGCTTTTTTAAAAAATTCTTTTTAAGTTTATTCATTTTTGAGAGAGAGAGAGAGAGAGAGAGAGAGAGAAAGAGAGAATGTAAGCAGGGAAGGGGCAGAGAGAGAGAGGGAGACACGGAATATGAAGGAGGTTCCAGGCTCTGAGCTGTCAGCACAGAGGCTGATCTCACAAACCTGTGAGATCATGACCTGAGCTGAAGTCGGACGCTTAACTGACTGAGCCACCCAGGCGCCCCGAAGATTATAACTTCTTTATAGACTCCAGTCTCCCTATCAAATCCCCCATAAATGAACAAAAAATGTAAAGAAAAAAAAAAAGAAACTGACAATAAATTTACCATCACCACATAGGGTAAATAGCATCATTTAATTCTAAAACCAGAGCAAACATACAAACAAAAACCAATGTCTCAGTAAAGAATGAGACAAACATTTCTGACCAGAATAGAAAAGCATAGCCTGGTATTGTTCCTTATAGTAACCACAAACCCCAAACACCTCTTAGTGAGTGGAGAATTTTTACTAATAACCCCAAACCTGGAGAAAAATAGAATGTTGATACACTTTCCCCCTAACTTCTAAGGAAGCACAGTGGAGATCCTTTCTGGTAAAGATGAAGTGAAAGAAAATAATAGGCCTTGGGAATTAAAGTTCTAGCACTATGTTCTGAACTGGGGAAATTATTCAAAGTTCAAAGGTATTTCTCCTATAGGAATGGCCTGCCCCACTCTCTAATCCCACTCCAAACTCAATGCAATATGGGCTTCTAGGTTAAATGTTTATAATGAGGGGTGCCTGGGTGGCTCAGTTGCATAAGTATCCAACTTCAGCTCTGGTAATGATCTTGCAGTCTGTGTTCAAGCCCTGCATCGGACCCTGTGCTGACAGCTCAGAGCTCAGAGCCTGGAACCTGCTTCAGGTTCTGTGTCTCCCTCTCTCTCTCTCTCTACTCTCCCAAACCCAAGCTCTCTTTCTCTCTCTCCCTCCAAAAATAAATAAACAGTAAAACATTTAAAAAAAATCATATAACAAACAATTACTTATTGTTTATCCAGAACTCAAATTTAACTGAGTGTCATGTTTTTATTTGCTATAGGATGTGTAGGTAAATTTGGATTTCAGATAAACAATGAATATTATTTTAGAATAAGTATATAGAAAATGTTGCAAGGGACATACTTATACTAATAAAAATATTGCTGATCTTAATCTGTTTTTCTTCATTTCAACATTGATGAGATTCTTTAGGAAATAATATTTCTTGTAGTGAATATATATTCAAAGTTTTAGTTTTATTTTTTCCTTATTAAATTAAGTACAGGGGCTCCTGGATGGCTCAGTTGGTTAAGTGCCCGACTTCAGCTCAGGTCATGATCTCATGGCTTGTGAGTTTGAGCCCTACATCGGGCTCTGTGTTGACAGCTCAGAGCCTGGAGCCTGCTTCAGATTCTGTCTTTCTCTTTGCCCCTCCCCTGCTTATGCACTCTCTCTCTCTGTCTCTCAAATAGAAATAAACATTTAAAACATTTAAATTAAGTACAAATAAATGAAATGTTTTAAATTAAAAAAAAACTCTTTATTCTGATTTCGTTTTAATAAAAATAGTCCTAACATCTATCTACTATCTTCTTAGTGATTTATGTACTGGTCTACCTTGTACATTTCCACTTTCCTATCTGTGTATTCCAAAAAATTAGGATGATATTACCTAATAGCAACGATGATAATTTTTAAGTGGTTGTTTCAGGGTAAGTTCAAGGTTTTTTTGTACTTTCTGCACTGTTTGATTCTGTATGAGTATATATAAAGTTCACAGAAACAAGAGAGCAAATAAAAGAGATAACTGTGATCCAAAAAATAAGATGTTAAGAGTGGAAAATCTGGGTCATGAGTAATTATTTTCTTATGTATTGTTCTATTTTCTTTTTTCTTTTTTAAAAATTTTAATGTTTATTTATTTTTGAGAGAGAGAGAGAGAGGCAGATAGAGGAAGACACAGAATCTGAAGCAGAATCCAGACACTGAGCTGTCAGTACAGATCCTGATGTGGGGCTTGAACTCATGAACCATGAGATCAAGACCTGAGCTGAAGTCAGAAACTTAACCAACTGAGCCACCCAGGTGCCCTGAGTCTATTTTCTTTTCTTTTCTTTTTTTCCTTTAATTTATTTTTTTAAATTTACATCCAACTTAGTTAGTTACCATATAGTACAACAATGATTTCAGTAGATTCCTTAATGCCCTTTACCCATTTATCCCATCCCCCCCTCCCACAACCCCACCAGTAACCCTCTGTTTGTTCTCCATATTTAAGAATCTTGTATGTTTTTGTCCTCCTCCTTGTTTTTATATTATTTTTGCTTTTCTTCCCTTATGTTCATCTGTTTTGTATCTTAAAGTCCTTATATGAGTGAAGTCATATGATATTTGTCTTTCTCTGACTAATTTCGCTTAGCATAATACCCTCTAGTTCCATCCACATAGTTGCAAATGGCAAGATTTAATTCTTTTTGATTGCTGAGTAATATATATATATATATATATATATATATATATATATATATACACCACAACTTCTTTACCCATTCATCCATCGATGGACATTTGGGCTCTTTCCATACTTTGGCTATTGTTGATAGTGCTGCTATAAACATGGGGGTGCATGTGTCCCTTCGAAACAGCACACCTGTATCCCATGGATAAATGCCTAGTAGTGCAATTGCTGGGTCATAGGGTAGTTCTATATTTAATTTTTTGAGGACCCTCCATACTGTTTTCCAGAGTGGCTGCACCAGCTTGCATTCCCACCAGCAGTGCAAAAGAGATCCTCTTTCTCCGCATCCTCAGCAACATCTGTTGTTGCCTGAGTTGTTAACGTTAGCCATTCTGACAGGTGTAAGGTGGTATCTCATTGTGGTTTTGATTTGTATTTCCCTGATGATGAGTGATGTTGAGCATTTTTTCATGTGTTGGTTGGCCATCTGGATGTCTTCTTTGGAGAGGTGTCTATTCATGTCTTTTGCCAATTTTTCACTGGATTATTTGTGTTTTGGGTGTTGAGTTTGATAAGTTCTTTATAGATTTGGATACTAACCCTTTATCTGATATGTCGTTTGCAAATATCTTCTCCTATTCCATCAGTTGCCTTTTAGTTTTGCTGATTGTTTCGTTCACTGTGCAGAAGCTTGTTATTTTGATGAGGTCCTAATAGTTCATTTTTGCTTTTGTTTTCCTTGCCTCTGGAGACGTGTTGAGTAAGAAGTTCCTGTGGCCGAAATCAAAGACGTTTTGGCCTCCTTTTTCCTCCAGGATTTTTATGGCTTCCTGCCTTATATGTAGGTCTTTCATCCATTTTGAGTTTATTTTTTGTGTATGGTTTAAGAAAGTGGTCCAGGTTCACTTTTGAGCATGTCGTTGTCCAGTTTTCCCAGCAGCACTTGCTGAAGAGACTGTCTTTATTCCATTGGATATTCTTTCCTGCTTTGTCAAAGATTAGTTGGCCATACATTTGTGGGTCCATTTCTGGGTTCTCTATTCTGTTCCATTGATCTGAGTGTCTGTTCTTGTGCCAGTACCACACTGTCTTGATGATTACAGCTTTGTAATATAGCTTGAAGTCCAGGATTGTGATGCCTCCTGCTTTGGTTTCCTTTTTCAAGATTGCTTTGGCTATTCGGGGTCTTTTCTGGTTCCATACAAACTTTAGGATTGTTTGTTCTAGCTCTGTGAAGAATGCTGGTGTTATTTTGATAGGAATTGCATTGAATATGTAGATTGCTTTGGGTAGTATTGACATTTTAACAATATTTGTTCTTCCTATCCGGGAGCATGGAATCTTTTTCCCATTTTTGTGTGTGTGTCTTCTTCCATTTCTTTCATAAGCTTTCTGTAGTTTTCAGTGTATAGATTTTTCACCTTTTTGGTCAGATTTATTCCTAGGTATTTTATGGGTTTTGGTGCAATTGTAAATGGGATTGATTCTTTGATTTCTCTTTCTGTTGCTTCATTATTGGCGTATAGGAATGCAACCAATTTCTGTGCATTGATTTTATATCCTGCCACTTTGCTGAACTCATGGATAGGTTCTAACAGTTTTTTGGTAGAACATTTTGGGTTTTCCATATAAAGTATCATGTCATCTGCGAAGAGTGAAAGTTTGACCTCCTCCTGGCCGATTTGGATGCCTTTTATTTCTTTGTGTTGTCTGATTGCTGAGGCTAAGACTTTCAATACTATGTTGAATAACAGTGGTGAGAATGGACATCCCTGTCATGTTCCTGACCTAAGGGGGAAAGCTCTCAGTTTTTCCCCACTGAGGTAGATATTAGCATTGGGTCTTTCACATATGGCTTTTATGATCTCGAGGTATGATCCTTCTATCCCTACTTTCTTGAGGGTTTTTATCAAGAAAGGATGCTGTATTTTGTCAAATGCTTTCTCTGCATCTGTTGAGAGGACCATGTGGTTCTTGTCCTTTTATTGAAGTGATGTATTACATTGTCTGTTTTGCAGATATTGAGCCAGCCCTGCATTCCAGGTATAAATCCTACTTGGTCATGGGAATAATTTTTTTAATGTATTGTTGGATCCAGTTGGTTAATATCTTGTTGAGGATCTGAGTCTATTTTCTTAAAAAAAATTAAAGAAATTCTAAGCATATACATAATCTCTGTATCATTTAGAACTAAAAAGCTAGAAGAAATGGGAAGGCAGCTTATAAAATACTAGAAATTTCCCACCTGCAAGAAATGAATCCACCTGTAAGAAAAACAGTAATATATATATGTATATATTATATAGTAATATATATATGTATATATATACATATATATATTGGGCACAGTGGAAAAACAGGCAAGAATAGGGAATAAAAAAAGACAAAGTAAGAAGATTAAAAAATCTTCTGTTGAGAGCTAATTTTAGACATTTTATAGAAAGCCAGCCTTGCATTATGAAATCACTTCATGGCACAATTCTCATTTACTACCTGGTATGTGGACTGGTTTTACACTAGGTGAAGACTGTTTAATTTCCATTGTCTTCTATCATGGAATTTCCTTGCTGATTACAGAGAAGCAGAAAGAGTTAGGGCTTTCCCATCCCAGTTTTCCACTTTCCTTAACATCTGGTGACTGACTGTTTTACTTACTGTGAGAAACCACAGACTTGTGTCCAGGACTAATAGTGATAATTGATGACCTGATCTCTCCAGGCAACCCTTTCTCTGTCAGGATATGTTTCATAACTACCTTTCCCAGATCTTGAACTAAGCTCAAATATCTCATTCTGAACTATTGGTTATGTTACCCAAGATACAATTAATCTAAAACGGCTAACTAGAGTATTAAGTAAATTTAGATAAACCAGGGGATTCTTTTCCTTAAACTTTATTTATTTTGAGAGAGAGAGACAGAGTGCGCACACATGCAAGTGTGAGTAGGGGGAGGGGCAGAGAGCGAGAAGAAGAGAGAGAATCCCAGGCAGGTTCCTCACTGTTGGCACCCAGCCCCAGGCAGGGGGTGGGGGTGGTGAAGAGGGGAACCCTCACACCATGAGATCATGACCTGAGTGGAAATCAAGGGTGAGAAGGCTAACTGATTGAGCCACCCAGGTGCCACAATTGGGAGTTTTTTTTTTTTTGTTTTTTTTTTTAACGTTTTTTATTTATTTTTGGGACAGAGAGAGACAGAGCATGAACGGGGGAGGGGCAGAGAGAGAGGGAGACACAGAATCGGAAACAGGCTCCAGGCTCCGAGCCATCGGCCCAGAGCCTGACGCGGGGGCTCGAACTCACGGACCGCGAGATCGTGACCTGGCTGAAGTCGGAGGCTTAACCGACTGCGCCACCCAGGCGCCCCGGGAGTTTTTTTTAATAGAAAAACTTTACAGGGGTGTTTTGTTGCTGCTGCTACAATTATGAAACCTGAAGAAATAATAATAATAAAGGTAATAATTACAATGGTGAATCAAGAAATTATAATTGTTTACATGTTTGTTTATTGTTTATGCAGATGTATAACTTAATGATAGTCTTTTTTTATATTTAAAGTTACCTAATTTACATGCATAAACAAACATTTACAATAATCATAATTACAGTAATTGCTATTTTGGCCGTAAAACTCAGCCCCTCCTCCATCCCACTCTAATAATGAATCTCATCACATTAGATGCTCACTTGCCCATTTGTGTCATCTCCTAACAGGTTCCACCACCCTCCCACCCTTGCCCGCATCTGATTGATCAGGAGACTCTGTTGGAGGTGTTTGGCCACAACTACCTCAAAGAGACAACCTCTCCGCCTGCCATCTCCAAGCAAGAAGATAAGTATGGACACAGCCAACAACAACTTGGTGGACTAGGCGTTTCAAGCAACTCTACCCAGACTCATCATTCTGGAGTCTGGCTCACACCATCTCTCAAGCAACCCTGAGTCCTCCAAAACTTC
This sequence comes from Panthera pardus, assembly GCF_024362965.1. Lineage (NCBI taxonomy): Eukaryota > Metazoa > Chordata > Mammalia > Carnivora > Felidae > Panthera > Panthera pardus. The sequence goes on along the minus strand of NW_026526765.1, from coordinate 36,949,726 downwards.
CCTGGAAACAATGGTCAAAGTTCCATCTGGATGTCGATGTTTCCCAGGAGCCGGGCAAGGACCGAAGGGCTGGATTCTGTCTCAACAGAGGTGCGAAGGGAAGAGGGCCAAATGAGCCGTGTTTGGGGAGGGAACTCCACATGCACCTACCAGGAGTCTATGACCTTCCAGGATGCCCAGGGCCCTGAGACCCAAGACTCAGGATACAGGGGCAGGCTCCTGAGGCAGTAGGTCTATGGCTGTCTGGCAAGGTCAAAGGTCGTAGCATCCCCAATTCACGGTTCCATTATCCTTGAGGCCAGCTGTTCCTCCCTGAAGCTGGGTCAGGTCTAGAACTTTCCCCAGGAGTCTATTGCTCCAACTCCTCAAGCTTTTCCCCTGAAGGACAACCCCAGGGATTTGATCTCTTTCAGACCCAGCCAACTAGCCAGCACTCTGCACTTGGGGACCTGACCCCTTTACCTAAGCTCCTCTATAAGAAAGTGTTTTCCTCCAGGTGCCTGGGTGACTCAGACTGTGAAATGCTGGACTTGCGGTCAGGTCATGGTTTCACAGCTCTCCAGCCCCACAACTGGCTCTCTGCTGACAGCTCAGAGCCTGGAGCCTGCTTTGGATTCTGTGTCCCTCCCGCCCCGCCCCCCCCCCCCCCCCCTTGCAATCTGTCTCTCTCAAAAATAAACATAAAAAAAAAAAAAAGAAAAAGATAAAACGGAAGTGTTTCCCTCGTTTGAATACCATGGGGTAAGCCTGCGGGCGGGCGAGGACCGGGAGCTGGTGGTGCGGCTGTGTGTGGGGATGGAGGGTGGGGTTCCCCAGGAAGGTAAACAGGAACCCTGATATCTCGCAGGGTGCACTATGTGGCTTTAGGTGGGTGGGGGGAAGAAGCGCAGGTCCTGGTGGAAGGGCAGGGAGAGAAGGGGCTGGGATGCGCTCAGCATCAGGAGAGGCTCAGAAAAAGGCTGGATCAGGCGTGAGGCACGGCTTCTGCAGCCACTCTTCCAGGAAGAAGCCCGATATCTCGAGATCTTGGAGATCTACGGGTGCCGGCAGGGGAGTCAACACCGGGATGTCAGGTGCAGAGGTTCTTCTCCCAGACTCCTTTGGCTTATCAAGAAAACTCCAATTCCTTCCCTTCCATCCCCCCGAGAGACAGTGCTGCCGGCGCTTGGCTCCAGGGGCCAGGCCAGGTGTGGGGAGAACGGGCTGTGGCCCAAAGGCTGTGCAAAAGCGCACCCGCCGAGCGCAGACTGAGGCGGTGAACTGCGCAGGCATGGACTGTGGGCCGCAAAACTGTTGTTTCCCTGAGGACCTAAGGCTGCAGGTGGCCCTCCAGATTCTGGTGCGGAGCTCTGGGATGCAGCCGGAAGTCAGCCAGGGTCCCAGGCCTCAGCAACCCCAACTCGGTTCCCTTAGCCTCAGGGCACTTGACCCTCCCACGGCTGCGAGGTGTATAGAGTTCGTCCCAGGAGATCAGCTACTGGTAAATAAGAAGTACACTTAAATAAGTTGTTTTTAATGATAATCGTACCATTCACACCAAAATAGCAGGAGAGGCAGATAATGGGCTGTGAGCTAGCTATGTATTTTGGAAAGCCTCTCCTATTCATTATACTGTACAATTGTACAACTATATTTTACAAGTATCTTGAATGTTATTTTTAAACAGCCTTTATTTGTAGGCTACTAAGTATTTGGGTATTTAAGAAATTTTGTGTAGGTATTTGTCATACAAATAGAGTGAAAAAGATCTTTTCTGTTGAATAATGTCAGTGGAGGGCAAATATGGTATATGGTGATATATCTTTCCTGCGATTGGTATAGAATATTTTAGCACATAGGGAATTGAAAAGTATGGTCAAAATAGAGCAGTTTTCTGGAAAGCACAAGTAGGATTTTCTTTTTAATTTGCTGCTAACTACCTGTGGGACTCTGAAGGAGCTCCATCAGCATATTTTCTGAACAAGATTCAGTTTCAGGTGGAGAGATAACCCAAATTGTATTGGCCAAACTGAGGTCATCTGTCCACCCATTGGTCAGAGGAGAATTGAGCCCCTTGATTTACAGTCTTATCAAGGACATGCCCTAAAGGGAAAGGTTCTTTTGTTGAAGAAAAATTGATACATTTTTTATGAGAGGGGGGAATAGATTCCTGTAAGACAATAAAATGGATTTCCACTTAGGATAGGTGGTCATTAGTGTCCTAACAGCCTTAGTTTCTTAACATTCTGAAATTGATTTATTCTATTTACTGTACCTTATTTGCTGCTGTTTTATTTAGAAGTTGCTAGAAACTGTGCCAAGTTCCAGTCTTTTAATCTTAGATGAAAATAAGCAAGGTCAATTTTTAAAATGTGACACAGTTGTATTGCATTTGTGATGTACATTTTTTACCTTCTGTCAAAAGATAAATTGAGTCACATAAAAATTTTCAAGAATTTGCAAAAAAATTTTTTCCCAAGAATTTGAACAACCATTAGTTTGAATCAGGCAGCACCAAATCAAAAGTGGTTAGGAACACTTTGCTAGCATGACCTAGGATAAAGGCTTTTTATACAGCAGATGTGGAAGCACAGCAAGAAAATTAATTAACTGATTAGGTACAGCCTAAGCAGTTGCCTTATTTGGGAAAGCGTAGTTGCCTCTTTGTGATTGGTTGTTTATAAATTTTATTTTCTCTGATACAAGTTGTATTTACAGGAATAGACTCTGGTTTAGATTTTGGTTTGCTTATGTAGGCTACTAATGCTTTGGAGCTGCTGTAAGAAAAGAAATCTCATTTAAGTCTCTGAGTGAACTCTTGGGGAGCCTGGGTGGCTCAGTCAGTTGAGTGTCAGACTTTTGATTTTGGCTCAGGTTGTGATCCCAGGGCTGTGGATTAAGATTCCCTCTCCCCCTCTTCCTCTCCCCCTCTCCCTCTCTTCCTCTTCCTCTCTCTCTCTCCCTCTTCCTCTTCCTCTCTCCCCCTCCACCCCTCCCTGACTCATGCTATCACACACACTCTCAAAATAAATAAATTAATTAATTGAAAAATCTCTGAGTGAACTCTTCCTTTCCAATATTTTTTACTCCACCTATATGATGATGAACCCTATACCTATATCTAGAGCAGACCTCTCTTTTTGAGCACTGAAGTCTATTTGTCCTGTGACACTCTGTCTAGACATCTTTCTTCCCAAACCCTCTCTTCTTCCAGAGCTCTAAATCTTAATGGCTAAGCTGGAAAGCTTGGAGTCATCTGTGACTTTTCCTTCACCAAACATTAATTAATTGTTTAAAAATTGGTCGTCCCTACCTTCTAAATCACTTTGTTCTTTGCCCACATTTTGATTTATGTGTTTAATGCTTGCCATTAATTAATTGAGTAATATAATATGTTACCTGCTAACTGAGTCATTCACAGAGGTGGAGAAGATAGACAAAACGAAATAATTTTAGTTATTTAATAAATGCTGTTTTGGTGGTATGAATAAATTGTCTTAGGTACTTTAGATAGTGTGCAGTAGTGGGAAAGGGATGCTATAGAAAGACAGGCCTGTATTTGAATCCTGATGAGCTGTATGGCTTTGGGCAGATAATACAATCTCCCTTAACCTCCTTTCCTCATCTATTAAAGTGGAGATGAAGATATCTATCTTATGGGACTCATGCAAGCGTTATACATGATTATGTAAGTGTATCATATAAATATATGTATATTATGTGAGGTTATATATAGTATACACATATACTATATATATATGGCATGAGATATATAAGTTTACACATTTGACATTGGACATGCATTTATTTGCAGGTACTGTTTGTTAGCTACTGTTAAAGTTTTTATAGTGCCACTATTTAAGGAAATTTATAATCTAGGGGATAAGACAAAAGAACAATAAAGGCTAACATTAGAGATGGCTTCTGTTATCAGTACTGTTTTAATACCCTATGGGTAATAATCCATTTACTTTGTAGAATAATCCTTTGAAGTAAGTGCTATTAATATATTGACATTAGAATAAAGACATTGAATTACTGATATAATAACTAATTTGCTCAAGGTCATACCTCTAGTTAAGTATGGAGCATGGGGTTGAATTCAAGGACTAGTAAAGTTTCGGGAAAAAAGATACAGGTAAGAATAAAAAGTCACTGATGTGTGGAAGTTTATATATAATAGATACTGTTTTCTTGATGAAGCAGTATTTAAATTAATCTTCTAAGAGTAAAGGGAGGTGTTGGTAATTTTACAGTTTATCTTAGAATGTAGTGAATTACATGTTCAAGTAAACTGTTGGACTTACAAATCACAGAAACAGATGAATAAGTTTATAACCTAATCTATGCTATTGGATTAAATTCCCTGCAATGATATTACTTAGATAAATCTATTCATTGAACATGTTTGCCAGCATAAATGCCTTTCTTTGGGTGCATGCATGTAGAGAATCATCTTTATTTTCTTATTAGAATACCTCAACCAAATGCCAGAAGTTGGGCTGGGAGTGAGGAGGATAGGTTTTTAATGTTTTGCCTTCTTGTAGATGATGAGTGCAATTTCACAAGCATATCTATCTTACCTTTATGGTTTGCCATCCTTAAAGAAACTTGTTACTCTTGAATAGGACTGGTGAGTTACTAGAAATTGCTCAGAGCAACGGCTTCTTTTTTTTTTTCCCCACTAAGGGGAAAGTAACCAACAGGAGCCAGACACTGGATGTATCTTTTACAGCTGGTACGCACGTAGTTTAAGCAGTTTATATTTGATTTATCTGTATGCCGCTCAATAGAGCTTAGCATTTTTTAAAAACAAAATGTGATGTGAGGTTAGCAAGATCACTCATAAAAGTAGATCTGAAGAAAGAGTCTGAATTCTCTTTGAATTTCCATCTGAGCTGTTTAAATGCTGACCCACTGGCAGGTGCTTACATGAACACTGGATACTGTTCTTTGACACCATCTTGGACAAAAATAAGCCTTTCTTTGGGTTTTGCACACTCCAAGGGAAACCAGAAAATGTAAGGAGGTGCCAGACGCAAAGATCAGCAAGGCTATAAAAGGACAAACAGCCCAAGGTACCAAATGTTTCTTCTCTAGTTGGAAATTTTGTACAGAACATGAAAGATGAAAGTGAGATCAGGAATGAGTAAGGGCTGCACTGAAACAAAACAAAACAAAACAAAGCAATTGCAGACTTTTAAAATAAAAAGGAAATGTGAATTTTGTGAGAATATATTTTCACATCTTTATTGCCTTCTTCCAGATCCCCTGTATTTTGACAATATTCTTATGGAGTTCTTAAGCAAATGACATCAGACATTTCTGAAGAAAATACTTTCTTAAGGTGGCTTTAAAAATTTTTTTAAAAAAAGATTTGAGTGTAGAATGAAAACATTTTGGCTGTTAGCATTTCTGTTAGGAATTTGTATCAATTTCCTTTCTTTAAAGCAGTAGTTTCTCTGCATGTACATTCATGCACACTTCTTCTTTACCTGTATTTTTTAAGTCTTTGATGTGAAATAAATTTAAGTTTATCCAAAATGCGTTTTCTATAATATGGGCTGGATGTATTAAAAACTTGTGATAAGGAATTTAAATGATTATTTAGTTAGAAAAAATGAAGTAATACTTCACTTCAAAAGTGAAGTAGTCTTTTTAAAAACATTCCATATATCGCGTTGAAATAACACATGTGCAAACTTTAGCTCATAGTCTGTTTAATTGCAGAAGTAAGTAGTTACTTGTGTGGTGGTTTGCTTAATTTTACGGCAGGGCAGCAACTTCTGGAGATGAATCATGAGTTTTTGAATGAAGGTAACCCCCTAGTCTTTCACTCCTAATTGGAAACACAATCAAGGATATAGTGGTGGGTCAAGACTCACTCTGGCCAATGAAAGTAAAGAGAAGTCTGCTGGAAGTGGGTGGTCTTTTGCAAAGGCTTTGATTTCTTGATAATGAGGGCAGATACAGCTTTCTTCTTAACACCCTCTTCCAGCCTTAAGCAAGATCTTAATGCCTGAAGCCCCAGTGGTCATATTTGGCCAAGAGACAACAAGGATTAGGATGAAAAGTCAACAAGATAATAACCTGAAAATAGAAAGTGCCTGTGGCCTTGAAAGCATTCATGAGCAGCTAACCAAACAAGACCTGCTAAGCAAACTGCCTATTTTGGGGCTTCTTAGATATGAAAATAAACCTTTGTTTATTTAAGTCAGTATTAGTTTAGCTGCTGCTACTTTTTTTTTTGTTTATTTATTTATTTTGAGAGAGAGAGAGAGAGCGCACGAGGGAGGGGCAGAGAGAGGGAGAGAGGGAGAGAAGCCCAAGCAGGCTCCCAGCTGTCAGCACAGAGCCCCACTCAGGGCTGGATCTCAAGAACTGTGAGATTGTAACCTGAGCTGAAAGCAAGAGTCGGATGTTTAACCGACTGAGCCACCCAGGTGCCCCACTCACCATAATGTTTTTGAGATTCATTCAGTACATTGCAAATATTGGACTTGTTCTTTTTTTACTATTGAGTCCATTGCATGGATATACCACAGTTTGTTTAATCATTTACCTATTAAAGGACATTGGATTGTTTCCAGTTTTGGAGGATTATGGGTAGAGCTGTTGACAACATTTGTGTAAACATATGTTTTTATTACTCTAGGGCAAATTACTCAGGAGTGGGAGTGCTGGGTCATATTTCATCTTTCACTTTTAAGATACATGGTGAATATATATTTCACTTTGTTAGAAACCGTCACATGCTTTCTAGAGTAGCTGTTTCATTTTGCGTTCCCACAACGATGTATGAGCGTTGCTTTTGTTCCACATTCACAGCAGCACTTGATATTATTGAAATGCTTAAATTTTAAATAATTTTAGTATGTAATAATCACAATATACCTTTTCATTTATTTAGGCCATTTAAAGTTTTTTTTGGTCAGTGTTTTTTAGTTTTCATCATGCTGATGTTTTATTAGGTTCATACCTAATAACTTCATATTGGAGATATTGTACATATGATTTAAAAATTTTTGGTTTCCAATGGTTCTAATTTCCAGTTGCTGGTATGTAGAGATATGATTGGTGTATGTTTTCCTTCTATCTTGTGACATTACTTAGTTCAATAAATTAGTTCTAGGAGTTTTAAAAAATAGATTTCTTAGAATTTTACATAGACAGTCATGTTACCCATGAGTAGTAACTGTTTTATTTCTGCCTTTCCAATCTGTATGCCTTTAATTTCTATTTCTTGTGTTATTGTGCTGATTAGGACTTTAGTGAGATGTTGAGTAGAAGTGGTGAGAGCGGACACCCTTGTCTTGGCTTCCAGTGTTAGGTAGGAATCATTTCGTTTTCACCTTTAAGTAAGATATTAGATGTAGATTTTTTTAAAAGGTATTAAAAAATAAGATTGAAGAAGTTCCTTTATATGCTGAATTAGCTGAGACTTTTTATCATGCATGGATTTTGAATTTCGTCAAATGCTTTTTCTGCATTAAATATCATAATATGTTTTTTCCCCTTATACTGTTAATGTGGTGGATTATACTGATTAATTTTCAAACATTGAACCAGACTGTGAATGCCAGGGGTAATTCTACACTTGATTGTGGTTCACTCTTCTTTTTACGCATTGCTATATTTAATTTAAAGAATATTTCCTGAGGATTTTTTCCTCTTTGTTCATGAAATATGTTGGTAGGTAGTTGTATATTCTTATCCTGTCTTTTCCCACCTTTAGTGTCACATTAATGCTAGGGTTCATAAAGCGAATTAGGAAGTGTTCTATACTCTTCTGTTTTCTGGAAGATGTTGTATAGGATTGGTGTTATTTCTTTCTTAAATGTTTTTTAAGAAATCACCAGTAAAACAACCCAGACTTCTTTTTCAGAAGGTTTTAAACTATAGATTCAATTTCTTTGGTAGTTTATAAAGCTATTCAGATTATTTATTTCATTTTGAGTGAGTTTTGATAGCCAATGACTTTCAAGGAATTAGTCCATTTCACCTAAGTTGTTGAATTTCCATGTATAGAGTCGTTTATAGTATTCCCTAATTGCTATTTTAATATCTGCATGCTCTGTAGTGATATCCTTTCTTTTACCCCCCATGTTGGAAATTCTTGTCTTCTTTCTTTTTTTCTTTGTGAGCCTTGCTAGAACTTACATTTTTTTATTCATATTTTCAAATAACTGGTTTTTAGTATCTTTGATTTTCAGAATTGTTTTTGATTTTTTATTTCAATGATTTCTTCTTTTATTTTTATTATTTCCTTTCTTCTAATTTTTTTGGTTTCATATTGCTTTTTTTTCCAGTCCCAAAGAGTGGAAACTTAGGTTATTGATCTGAAGTTTTCTTTTCTTTCTTTCTTTTTTTAAATTTTTTTTAAATGTTTTTATTTATTTTGACAGAGAGAGAGAGACAGAGCATGAGCAGGGGAGGGGCAGAGAAAGAGGGAGATACGGAATCTGAGGCAGGCTCCAAGCTCCGAGGTGTCAGCACAGAGCCCAGCGTGGGGCTCGAACTCACAGACTGTGAGATCATGACCTGAGCCGAAGTCAGATGCTCAACCGACTGAGCCACCCAGGCGCCCCTGAAGTTTTCTTTTCTACTATAAGCATTTAATACTGTAAATTTCCCTTTAAGCACTGCCTTATTTGCATCTGATAAATTCTGATAATATGTAAATTCATTTCCATTTAGTTCAAATTATTTTCTAATTTCCCTTGAGGCTTACTCATGGAACCATGAATTATTTAAAAATGAGTTGTTTGGTTCCCAAGCATTGGAGACTTTACCCTTGAATCTTTATATTATTGATTTTAGTTTAATTCCATTATGAACAGAGAACATACTTGGTATAGTTTCATTTCCTTTAAATCTGTTAAGATTTACTTAATAGTTTAGGATATGTTCTATTTAGCAGCTGTTCCACATGCATTTGAAAAGACTAGGTGTTATGCCTTCATTGGAAGGAATCTTCTATAGATTTCAATTATATCCTATGGGTTGATGATGTTATTCAGTTCTATAACCTTGCTCATTTTCTGTTTACTAGATCACTGATAAAGTAGTGTTGAAGTCTTCAACTACATCCATGAATTTGTCTAGTTTTCATTTAATTTTTGTCAGTTTTGGTTCATGTATTTGAAGATTTGTGGTTAGATGAATGCACATTTAGGATTGTTAAGTTTTCTTGCTGAATGGATTCTTCTATCATTAAGTAATGTCCCTCTTTATCCCTAATATTTTTCTTGGCTCTGAAGTCTACTTTGATAATAATATAACCACTTCAGCTTTCTTTTGATTAGTTTTTCATGGTATTTGTTTTTTTATCCTATTACTTACAACCTACGTATAATATTTATTTCAAGAGAGTTACATGCCAATAGCATAGAGCTGTGTTGTTTTATTTCAAATCCTTATTGACAGTGTCAAATAAGTGTCAATCTTTATATGGTATGTTTAGATCATTTACATTTAATAATTAAGTATTGACACATTTGGAATTAGGGCTACCACTTTATATTTGTTTTTTGATAATTCCTTTTATTTTTAATTTTTCTGTCTCCCCTTGCTTATCTTCTTTTGGGTTATTTGAACATTTTTTTTTTTTTTTTACTATTTCATTTTATCTGTTGTGTTTACTGTATTGTTTTGAATGTTTTTTAAAAAAATATTTATTTTTGAGAGAGAGAGAGAGAGAGAGAGAGAGAGAGAGAGGGAGAGAATGGGGGAGGGGCAGAGAGAGAGGGAGAGAGAGAACCCCAAGTAGGCTTCACAGTCTCAGCACAGAGCAGAACTTGGGGCTTGATCTCACGAACTAAGATCATGACCTGAACTGAAATTGAATTGGACGCTTACCCACTTAACCAACTGAGCCACCCAGGCGCCCCTTGAATGGATTTTTTAATTGGTTGCTTTAGTGTGTAAAAGTACATACTTAAGTTTTTACAGTTTATTGGGGATCAATATTTTATTACCTCAGATGTGATACGGAAACCTTATTTTTATGCAGGTTCTTTAACCCCTACCCTTTATTTTGCAGTTATCTTACATGTTATATGTACATGTATTGAAAGGTCTATCAGAAAATGTAGTTTTTTCTTTTAGCCATCAGACGTGTATTAAAGAACTCAAGAGGGAAAGCAATAATCTGTATTTACTGAAATGTTACCTATTTCTATTGCTTTTCTTTCCTTTCTGATACTCAAAACTGCCTTCTGATAACATTTTCCTGTGCCTTGAAGTGCTTCTGTTAGTAATTATTTTAAAGCTTTTTTGCTAGCTCTGAATTTTCTAAGTTTTCCTTCATTTGTGAATGTCTTTATTTCACCTTTTCTATAAAATATTTCTGCTGTATGCAGAAAGCTAGGTCACCAGTTCTTTTCGTTTAGCACTTTACAAACGTTGTTTCACTTCCTTCTGACTGTTGTTGTTTCTGACTAGAAATCCTCAGTTTTTTTGTTTTTGTTTTTGTTTTTTTCCAAATCACTGTTTTATTAGAAGTAATGTAACATTTTCCTGTGGCTGCTTTCAAGATTACTTGTTTATCTTTGGTTTTTGGCAGTTTGATTATTATGGATATTGGACATGGTTTTTTTATGTGTGTGTTTATCCTGTTTGGGCCTTCTCAGCTTCTTGAATCTGTAATTTTAAGTTTCACCAAGCTTGAGATGTGTTTATCTCTTATTTCTTTAAGTATATTTTTTATACCACATTTTTTCTACTCTTTTTCTGAGACTTCAGTGACACAAATGTTAGACCTTTTGGTATTTCCCCACAGTTTCATGTCTGTTCATGTTTTAAATAAATTGTTTTCTCTCTGTTAAGAAAACTGCATAGTTTCTGTTGATCTCTTTTCAAGTTTATTCACTTTTTTCTGTCAGCTCTATCCTAATATTGAGCCCATCAAGTAATATTTTAAAATTTTGGTTATTATTTTAGTTTGAAACTTTCCATTTGCTGTTTCTTTAGAACTTCTATTTCTTTGTAGTGCCTTTCTAGTTTCTGTTGATTTCAAGAGATTTTTGTCTTAATTTTTTGCAACATTTAAAAAATAACTGCATTGAAGCCTTTGTCAAACAATTCCCGCATCTCTGTCAACTTGGTGTTGGCATATGTTGATTGACTTTTTACATGCAAATTGAGATTTTCCTGGTTGTTCATATTCCAAGTAATTTTGGATTGTATCCTGGACGTTTTGCATATTATGTTATGAGACACTGAGTCTTTTTAAATTCTATGAGGAATGTTGAGATTTTTGTATTAGCAGGCAAAATACCCAATGGCCTTCAAACCACAAGCCCCAGTTGGTACTCCCTTGGCTATGATTACAATGTCAGTTCTGTTTTCAAAGCCTTTTCAGTGCTATTTGTGTCTGCCCCATGTGTGTGCTAGTTAGGGGCCAATCTGAGACTTGGACAGTATATATATCTTAGTTCAGTTTTCAGAGTCCATTTAGGGTCAAAACCATATATACACAGCTCAGTGGTAAGTTTAGTAGCCCGTAAGTTAATTTATAAGGTTTCTTTTCCCAGATTCTCCCTCTGCAGTCTCACTGGTATGTTCTGATGCCCTTGGAGTCCTCTGGCTTGAAATAGGAGATTTTATTTACTCTTATAAATAGTATAGTTCTGGCTTATTAAATCCACTGGGTTGATAAGGAATTTTTAAATTATGAGGTAATTTAAGGAATAAGGAAATTTCATATTACTTAAAAATATTGGGGTACTTCCTTGTAAGAATTACTATAAAAATTGTCATTGTGCTCTACCGATAGGAGATGTCAGTTGGCTCTTGATATACATCAAGCTCTTGCTATCTTTTTCATACTTTCTCCGACATACTTTCTTTAAAGTTATTTTATTAAATTATTTTTGTGACACTTGAAGGCAGTATGTCTTATGGTGTCCATCACATCAGTAATAAAGACAATTAAGGTAACTTGTAACTAATACAACTAAAGATAACTAGTGTGCTATAATACAGTTTGATACACCACCTCAAAGCTTCTATTTATATTATTTCTAATACATAAATAATATGTATTATTATGTATTGTATAAATATGTATTTATTTACTAGGAGTGGAAGGAAAATTAGATGTTTATTTTTACAGTAAATATTTATTAAATATATTAAATATATTATTACATATATTAAATATACATATATTAACTATATTATTACAGTAATTATTTATTAAGTAAATAATATATATTATTAGGTATTGTACTGTTACGTATTATGTAAATACATATTTTTATTTTCTAGGAGAGGAATGGAAAATTAGATGTTTATTATAATAATTATTACATATATTAAATATATTATTACAATAATAATTATTTATTACACAGATAATATGTATTATTATATAATACTATGTATTATATAAATATGTGTTTATTTACTAGGATTGGAATGGAATATTAGATGTTTATTATTACAAAGAGTCATTGCCCTGTAATAATGATACATGAAGTCAGCTTAAAATTCTGTATATTTTAATTTGAAACTTTGTATGTTACAGTAATCTGAACCTTCTTTAAAACAGCTTCCAGGGGCTCCTGGGTGGCTCATTTGGTTAAGCTTCCAACTCTTGGTTTCAGCTCAGGTCATGTTCTCATGGTTCAGCTAGTTTGAGCCCCTTATCGGGCTCTGCACTGATGGTGCAGAGCTTGCTTAGGATTCTCTCTCTCTCTCTCTCTCTCAAAACAAATAAATAAAACTTAAAAAAAATAAATCAGCTTCCATTTAAGTTTAGTAGGAGGTCATGTCAACTTTATTATAAAACATTTAACTCAACAAGCACCCTTTTATTTTAGGTTTGCAAGACTTGTCAGTCAGTTAATGAACAAACACTATTTTACTGAGTGTCTTATGTGTTCTACACTGTGCTAGTCTCTGAGCACACAGCAAGGAAGAAACTAGAATTAGGCTCCTGCCCTCCTGGCACTTAGAGGAAGAATATTTTTAAAGAAACAATTACAAGAGTATGATAGAAGTACAGGATGGTTTGGTAGCCCAAATATGAGAGTTGAAGGGATCTTAAAGGCTGTACCCCAAATCTTTGCTAAGTGGTCTTTTGGCCTGTGATTGAATTTCTCATGATGAGAAGTCCACAATCTGCTGAGTCACCCAGTCCAGTTACTCCTGGAAGAATTGGACAGTTTGTAGCTGGCGAACTTGAAGTGCCTCACTCTCACTGTATTTGAGTATAGTGTTGACATAGGTGACAAGATACCTGAGTAGAATCCATGTGTCAACATGTGCCTTAGCCGTTCAATTCTTTGACACTTGTGGAAAATGATTTTTCATTCCTATAGAAAATGCTATGTTAAGTCAACATTTTAGGGAGAGGACTTTCTTCTATGTGTCTGATCTCTACGCCGTATGTTGAGAATCATATTTCTTATGTCACTTATCACTTGTGGCAGTTTATACATTATCATACTTTTTATATAAAATAGTACTGGTTCTCTTACTTTCCCAGTGCTACAGTGGTAGGACTACAGTGTCAGGTTTAAATTTGTTATTTCCCTCTTGATTATATCAGTCAGAATTTAATAAAGTATGTGGTGTTCACATGCAGTGACCTTGCAAAAGAATTTGTCCTATAGCCTCAAACAGCAGTCATTTGTTGTTTGGAGCGAGTCATTAATTTTATCTGACAGATTGAAGATGGTATGGGAATTAAGGTGCAGCCTACAGACCACCTGTCTCAGCTGACTTAACCAATGACATCATTCTGCTTTCTACTGTCCAATCACATTTGTTCTGAATCTCTGACCAACACATGCCAGTTCCAGATGATACTTTTGCAAATGACCTGAATCATGACTGATAACATTTGTGTCTGAGGTTTCTATCTATCCTGCATGATAAACAGAGGTTGAAACTGATTAATGTTTTATAGTCTGTGTTCACAATTACTAGGGGGAAGTAATCACAAGTCACAATTCATTGAAGAGGACCTGGTGTTTCCTAATGTGATTTAGATCGCCTCTCTCTTAAAAAAAAAAAAGTGCATCTTTTCTTTCAGGAAGAGCCCCAGTGAATAAGACACCCATATACCTTTCCAATTTATTGTAGTTAAGTTGGCTGAAGTGTGTCCTAGTTTTAAGCCATTAGACCGGGTATTATGTTATTTGTTTAATAACCTCTACTAAAATGACGACGTTAATATGAATGAAGGACACTTCAGCAGCACTCATAGCTGCTCAGAGTACCATGCTAATTAGGTTTCGTGACTCACTTCTCCAGTAAAACATGAATCTGGGAAAGGAAAGACATATCTGGTTTCTTTCGGCCTGGAAGATAAACCATTATAGAAAAAATTTAAAGGTTTATGCAAGCATGCACAAACTTCCCATAAATAGAGGAAATGAATTAATGGTAAGAGAGAAAGAGGAGGGCATGAAGCTAAATATTACTATCATCATATTATTACTGATTTGCGATCAATGTAGAAAAATGATCATTAGTTAATCTTATGGCAAGTCAGTATTTAGTGAGGACTCATTATGTTTAAGGCAGTGAGAACAAGAGAGACAAACTTCCTGCGCTAAAGATTCATACGATGGAGTCGAGAATACAGATGTTTATCAATTTAGGAAGAGTCCACGGGGATATGTGAAAAGAGTAACGAAACCAACAATGGGGAGTCAAGACAGGCCTCTCTGAGGCTGACAGTGGCCAGACTGAGACCTGAAGGCGGGGAAGAGGAGGTTAGTATCTCATCTGTGCAGTTCTCGTTCAGATTTCCAAGCAGACTTCACCTGGTGTTGTTATCTGACCTCACAGTTTTATGTTGGGATAATTACGGCATTCAGTTTTCAGGTCAACTGTTGATCTAAAGATGAGCATGACAGAAGCTGAGGAAATTATTGTATTTCCCTTGAATTTTTCTTAATGTAACTGAGGAGTACAAGTTCTTTTGCTTTTAGGATATCAAGGCATGACCAGTGGTACCCATACCACCTATTTCCCCAAGTAATGAAGAAAATCTACAACACCATCGACAGCATTCACTCACTGCAGAGCAGGTAGGGCTCCATCTCTGGAGCCCTGGAGGCCTCAGTATCATCCTCTGGCACATGATCTTTACGCAGAAATCTTTAGATTGTGTCTATGTCATGCTTCTCAAGCTGTGTATGTTTAGGAATAGAAAGCCAGAACTAAGCATGATGACCTTTGAGGACATTGATTTCATTCAAAGATGTATAGAAAGGGTTAATAATTGAATTTGTAGGTAGCCGAAACCATATTTACATTAAAAGAAACACTGATATGGTAAGGAGTAGAATACAAATCTTGCATTTTTTAAATGTTATACTGACACTTTAAGTGTCTCAAATTTTAGGTGGTGCCTTTGGGCTATGCCCCTAGGTTCCCTGAGGGCTGTATTAAATTTTCTAGGCCACAAACTCAATGGAGAAGTTTAGGAGGATTATCTTTGGTGCTTTTTGATTAAAGAAATAATAGCCTATATATTTGCATTTTAACTCCACATCCTTGTTTTAAGTAAAGACTTCTCTGTTTCTTCTCTGACAATGTGGATATTTTCTTTGGTCTTCTCTAGAGGTATGACCAAAGGCTCATGTGGGGGAAACCTTGAGCCTAAACAGTTCCTGTGGGCTACAGCCCCAACTTAAGTAATTTTCCATTTCTAATTAGTAGCAGGGAATTCAAATTAGAAAAAGCCTAGCAGATGTTATAGTTTCTCCCAAGGATCTAGTGTAAAAGTGCTTACCAAGGATTTTAATGTTATTTAATTTAAAGTCTTCTTGTCTCTTCCTTTGAATACTCTTCCAAGAATCTATTAAATAACTACACTTAAACATATTTAAGTGATTCCTAAAATTTTCCAAAGCTATTTACTAAGTAGACCTGCAGATTCAAATTGTTATTTTTATTCAATACTGGATCATAACCATATGATCATAAGCCATTAATTTCTCATTTCTGTAAATTGGAGGAAAAAATTAAATAGTGTTACATTAAACACAGGTGAAGGTTGAAGTCTCAAAAGTGAAGCTAGGACATCTCATGCTATTAGGAAGATAAGGTTATACACACAGCATCTGAAAAAAATACAGTGAAAAACTCCTTAAAATGTACTTTCTTATAGTATTCAGTATGTATGATTTGTGAAGACAAAATTTGAAATAATAATTTCAGAAAATTGAGTCTAGGGATATAACCAAACTACTCATTCACTGACCAAAATTTATTTATTTATTTTTAAATGTTTCTTTAGTTTTGAGAGAAAGAGAGGCAGAGCATGAGCATGGGAGGGGCAGACTGAGGGAGACACAGAATCTGAAGCAGGCTCCAGGCTTTGAGCTGTTAGCACAGAGCCTGGTGCAGGGCTCGAACTCACGAGCTGCTAGATAATAACCTGAACCGAAGCCAGATGCTCAACTGACTGAGCCACCCAAACACCCCTCACTGACTAAAATTTAAAAGGTAGGTATAGGCTTCAACAAAATCAGACAGCAGTGGAAGCTTATATCATAGGTGGATTTTAAAAAGTGCAAAGTGCATATTAAAACACAGTATTTTTCTACCTTGCATAATCATTTCACTGCGGCCTTGTCTTCATTTGCTTTTGGTATCCAGAATTCAACGCAGAATTATTTGTCATAAGCTTCAAGTAAATAGTCAATTATTTTTGAAGAAAAAAATTCAGTATTAATGGCTGGATTCACACACAAGTGAAAAGTTCCTCAAAGTTATTAATCTTTTAATAATATGAACAATCTTCCTTAAACTATTTTTTCTTTGGCTTAGTTCTTAATCCTTGTGTTTGCATGTTATATTTTCTTAAATGGTACATATTTATTTATATATTAATTCCTTATCATAAACAGTTTTCACTGTTTAATCTCTGTTGGCATGAATATGGCATGCATTCTCTCAGCTCATTTAACCAGAAAAAAATCAGCCATGATTTTCCTCAAATTGTTGGGAAACTTTAAGGTCATTTCTACATGATGCTGACCAAGAAGTCGGCATCAGATCCGGGAGTTTGAATAACTACACCTGGGAAGTCATAGATAATAACTTCAACCAATGTCATCCTCTTTCTTACCTGACGTAATTGGAATATAGTATTATGTTAGTTTCAGGAATATAACATAATAATTTGTTATTTGTATATATTGCAAAATGACCACCACATTAAGTCTAGTTAATGATCATTTTTTAATTTTTTGAGTAAAACTGTTGAGTAAAACTCCAGAAAACTGTTGCAGTTCTTTAGCAGAATGTGCTCTTCTTATCAGATCCCCAGTCTTTGTGTAGCTTTGTAGACTCCTCTCCCCCTCTTTCCATTTCATACTCAGTGCCCCACTCACCCTGAGTGTGCTGTTCCCCAACCTTTCCATGCCATCTCAAGAGTCTGGAGTGATGCTTATCACTCTGCCAACAGTACCTTCCCTGCTTGTGTATTTTTTGAGCCCCTGTATAAGCATCAGTCCTCATGGAAATATTTGCCTGACATTAGTAGGCAGAATTATAGTTTTCCTCTCCTGTGCCAAGTGTCTTACTACCTACCATTGGTACTATCTTCATTGCAAATTACAATAATTATATATGTATTTACATACCTTTATATAGACTGTTGGACTGTGAAGTCAGGGGCTTTGTTTTATTTTTATTTTTATTTTTCAACCTTAGTGCTGCAATTTTTGAGACATGTAATACAGGATTATTTTTCCAACATTTTATTATGAAAATATGCAAATATACAGAAAAGATGAAAAGTTGATATAATTAGCACATATATCCACAACTTACACTCAGTGATTTTTATATTTGCTATATTTGCTTTATATTATCACCTATAACTTTCTGTCTCTCTTGATATATATGTATATTTATTTTTTATTAGAATCATTAACAAATAAGTTGCAGATATTATGACACTTTTTTAACAAATACTTTAGTTGGTATTTACTAAAATAAAGACTGTTCCCCCACAAACCCAAATTATTATTGCACTTAACAAAAATAACGTAATTTCCTAATATCACCTAACACCCAGTCCATAATTAAAATTTCCTTAGTTGGTCCAAAAACTTGGGAGTGTTTTTTAAGCAGCTTATTACTAAATTTTTGATAAATAAGTGAATCCTGAAACCCAATATTGGCACAGCTTGAATGTTTTTTTAGGGAGAGAAATATGGAATGCATATTTGATATTTGAAATTCTGTTTTTTGAAATGTCAGATTAAAGCTGATAGTTATGGCAGTTGGCATGAAGCATGTAGGATTCAAGATTATAATTGAAAGCTTAATTAAAGCAGAGCAATATAGCTGCATTGGCACTTACTGCAGCAACAGAAAAGCCTTTGAAGTCAGCCCTAAAAGAGAGAATGGCATGAATCAGTCCTGGTAGTTATAAAGGCTAAAGGCATAAAGGCATAAAGGCATCTGCTGCTATTGTAAAGATATAAGGCAATGGAAGGTCATGGAGCTTAGACATCATCTAGCTAAGCCATTCTTCTTTAATGCTGTACCATAAAATTTCCTGGTTGTATATAAATTGTGGCAGCACATGCAAAGTCTCAGGTCATTTCGTACCATTAGCTTACCTAAAATTGCTTACTGCAGTCCTACATTCTAGATCATTGCCATTTACTGACGACTGAAGAAAAATTTTTAAGAGATCCATGCATAAAGTGCTGTGTAGCTTTTATTAAGGGAAGCTTCAGTCTTGTTCCCAGAATTTTCCATTCCAGCCCCTCCATAGCCTTTGCTATCATCAGCAGATGCTCTTTGTGATTCTTCCTTTGTTATTTTTCTTACTGCTGTGATTCAAGGTGGAAATTGCCATCACATGGTAACCCTGCTAGAGGAAAGTACCTCATTAGCAATATTTTCCACAGACACCAAGATAGAATAAAGGAAAATCAGAACAATATAGTAGCAAAGATCAGTAGTGAAACTGCAAGATTTAAAGAATAAAACAGCTCAGGATGTGAAAGCATTAACCTTTGGGTAATGACTTTGGAAAAATCACTTCTCTACCCTTCAGTTTCCTCATCCGTTAAATGGAAACAAAACACTCGTATCTCCCAGAGTGCTTACAAGGGAGAATCGTATGAGGCCTATCTATGAGTGTTCTTCAAACTAAAGCAGCTCCATATATATACACAAAATATTATTAACTTATATTTTTAGAGACTTAGAGTCTTATTTACATCTGATCTATTCTAGTCCTCAGGCATGACAAGGAGTCTGGCTTGTTCCCTTTAAAAATGTTTACGTGAACATAGCTAAACAGCCTCAGCCATTTTATTCTGGAAACTCTTTAGGGGAGTTAAGCAGGTGATGACATTTCTCCATATATTTTCTTGAATCATGAGGCTTGGGTATTCTAAATTATCAGAAAGTATAGTTTATTTTCTAGTTATCAGGAGTATTGCACTCAAAGCAAACCCATCTGTTTCAAATCAAAGCACATACTTGAAGCTGTGGGGACAGAGGGACATTGGTTTTATTTTTAGTCTGTGTGCCCAGATCTCTACTGAGAAGAACCCCTAGGTAGCATTTGCTTGGATGCTTTCACCGGACTGTTTATTCGTTGCTGTAATAGATTGGTTACTCACTGCTCTCTACTAAGAACAGCTTAGGTTCTGGAAAGAGAACCATTATGCAAGGTTCTAAACCCCCAAACTGGATAAAACTGGATATTACTGATTCAGCACACAATTAGTAGCTTTCTGTATGAAGATAATAGGGATAGGCACCATGGAAAGAATATAAGACAGACACAGGCCTTGCCCTCAAAAGGTTTGTAGTTTAGTGGGAGAGTTAACTGAATACATGGATAAATGTAAAACATGAAATTTTGTGAAGAGAGGTTTAAATCAAGTTCTTTCAAAGAGAAATTCTCATAATTTTTACTTCCTACATTGAAAAATTCTCTTCAGCTAGCCCTGATCCTCTTCTTACTGTCTTAGATGTAAATTCTTCTGAAGAGATGTCCTATACAGAGAAAACCTGTTTCCTGTCCCCTCATTGGACACTCAAACCACTTGTGCTAGCTTTTGGCATAGGAGAGCAAGTAGAGGCATAATGAAGAGAGAATTTAGAGCAGAGCCCACTCTTTGGGACAGCAGTTTGGAAAGATGTGGTGATGGGTGTAGGCAATGATATATATTGAGTGCCACTTTATGCCAGATACTAAGCTGTTTATCTTGGGTGAGGAAAGAAAAAATGTTTACATAGTACTATACAGTATTTTACTAAAGTTGGCAGGATTACGTAGATTTTAGACATGAAGAAAGCAGAGACTTACGGAGAGAAGGGTGCCTGCCCGATATCTTACAATTAAAAATTGCACAAATTACTTTTGAACCAGATCTCTGGGACTCCAAAAATTCTACTCTATCTTCTTGGCAGATGACCGAAGAGCAGAGTAGTAATATAGTGGAAAGAGCAAAGGACCAGGACTCCCAGGAACTAGTGAAGCCTGCCTGTTAGGAGGCCCAGAGCCAAAATTTTGAAAACGTACCTGAGCAAACAAAGTTGGGGGTACCTGGAACCAAGACAGTATACTGTAAACTATATTTGTATATTTTTTAATAGACTTATTATTATGGTAGGCAGACAGAAATACAAATGTGTATATACAAATGTCTTAATAATAAGCATTAAAAAGCTAAAACATGTAAACTTTTTAAAAAGTCTGAGGTGTTTTTTAAGCTTAAACTCATGGCAAATGATTTTGCTATGTGATGGTTAATTTTATTTGTCAGCTTGACTGGGCTAAGGGATGCCCTGCTAGCTGGTAAAACATTACTTCTAGATGTGTCTGCGAGGGTGTCTGTGGAAGAGATTAGCATTTGAGACTGAGTAAAGCAGATCACCCTAACAGAAAGTGTACAGGCCTCATCTAATCCCCTGAGGGCCTGAGGAGAACAAAAAGGCAGAGGAAGGGCAAATTCTTTCCTTCTGCTTGAGCTGAGACATCCATCTTCTCCTGCCCTTTGACGTTGGTGCTCCTGGTTCTCAGGCTTTCAGACTCAGAGAGGGATGTACCCCCTCAGCCTTCTAGTTCTTAGGCCTTCAGACTGGGACTGAATTACACTACTGGCTTTCCTGATTCTCCAGCTTGTACATGGCAGATCTTGGGACTTAGCCTTCACAACCATATGAGCCAATTCTTATACTAAATTTCCTCTTAAATAGATCTCTGTATATTCCATTGTTTTGGCTTCTCTGGAGAACCAACTGATAAAGCCAGGATCCTTTATTTGGCCTTATACTGGATTGGATGTCATATATCCTTCATGTGAATCTTGAATTTGTCATTGTCTTTTACCTTTTTGTAATCACCCACCTCTATGAAATGAGTAGGTTAAACTAGATCAGTGGTTTTTTTTTTTTTTTTTTTTAAGTTCATGTCATGACCCATTGCTTGACCAAATGAAGCAGAAAATAACAAAATGCATGTCTTTAAAAACTTCCATTTTTGTGTTTTACTTGTATGGATTTTGCTGAATATATAAAAAATGTATTCCTGAGGGGGATGGGCAAATATTTTTAAACACTGCCTTATGTGATCATGAAGATTGTTGCCAGCTCCAAAATAACTCTGTTCTATCTTTCTCTGAAAATCCAAGAATCCCTTTTCAGATCATATTTTCCCCCTGCGTCTTAACACTGTGGGAATGCCTGCCTTGTGAAATACCTTTGCTTGCTTTCAGGTTCTGCTTTTGTTTGTAAATTTCCCTGCCTTCTTTCTTAACTGTTCTTCCTTCCCCCAACTATGATGCTTCCTGGACCTTTGCTGTCAAGTATCTGCAACTGAAACACTGTTCAAAAGAAACTCATGCTCAGAATCTCAACCATTACACCTAGATGTGAGACCTGAAACCAGAAAACTAAAAGAAAGCATAAGCAATAATTGGCCTTAGCAACGTATTTATGGATATGTTTCCTGAGGCAAGGGAAACAAAACAAAAATGATCTATTGAGACTACACCAGAATAAAAAGCTTCTGCGCAGCAAAGGAAACAATCAACAAAATGAAAAGCCAACCTTCGGAATGGGAGAAGAAACTTGCAAGTTACATATCTGATTAAGTGTTAATATCCAAAATATGTAAAGAACTTGTACAACCCAATATCAAAAATCCCCAAATAATCTGATTAAAAAATTCGAAGAGTACCTGAACAGACATTTTTTTCCAAATAAGACATACAAATGGCCAACAGACACATGAAGAGATGCTCAACCTCACTAATCATCAGAGAAATGCACATCAAAACCACAGTGAGATATAACCTCATATCTGTCAGAATAGCTACTATTAAAAACATAAGAAATAACAAGTGTTGGTGAGGATGTGGAAAAAAGGGAACCCCCATGCAATGTTGATGGAACATAAATTAGTACAAGCACTGTGGAAGACATTATGGACTTTCCTCAAAAAATTAAAAATAGAAATGCCATGTGATCCAGTAATTCCATTACTGGGTATTTACCCAAAGAAAATGAGAACACTAATTCAAATATGTGTGTGTGTGTGTGTGTGTGTGTGTGTGTGTGTGTGTGTGTGTGTTTGTGTGTGTGTGTGTATGCAATAAACATAGGGATGTGTATATATATATATATATATATAGGGATATATATATATATCCCTATATATATATATATATATATATACACATCCCTATGTTTATTGCATACATATATATATATATATATATATATATATATACACACACATCCCTATGTTTATTGCAGTGTTGTTTACAGTAGCCAAGATATGGAAGCAACCTAAGTGTCTATACATAGATGAATGGATAATGTGTGTATAATGTGTGTATAATGAAATATTAGCCATAAAAAGAATGAAATCTTGCCATTTGTAACAACATGGATGGACATACAGTGTTTTATGCTAAATGAAATAAGGCAGACAGAGAAAGACAAATACCATATGATTTTACTTGTATGTGGAATCTAAAAAGCCAAGCAAAGAACAAACAAAAAACCAGACTCTTAAATACAGAGCACAAACTGGTGTTTGTCAGAGGAGAGGTGGATGAGAGGATGGGTGAAATAGGTAAAGGGGATTAAGAGATACAAAGTTCCAGTTATAAAATAAATAAGGCATGGAGATGAAAAGTGCAGCACAGGGGATACAGCCAATAATATGGTAGTAATGTTATATGGCATCAGCTGGTGACCACACTTAGCGTGGTGAGCACTAAGTAATGTACGGAATTGTCAAATCACTGTTGTACACCTGAAACTAACATAACATCGTATGTTACTTCATTATACATCAACTGTACTTCAATAATATATTTTAGGAAAAGGAAAAAAAGGAAAAAAAAACCTATTAACTACCTTTTGCTCACCTAGACCCTTAGTCACAAACCTTCAAGATTTCTTCCTAAATGTGTCAGTGTCACTACAGATTGAATTTCTCATTCTTCACCTGAAGTATCTTTTCCTTCCTTTACAGGTTCAATTTTAAAATTATAACTTAAGAGATGCTGATTCTTTTTTGAGAAGGGTCACATGAGTTGTTCTTAGTTTTGCAAATATCAGGCAACTAGGCACCTGGTGGAAGATTATAAGTGACCGTTTTTATTCACCTGTTTTTGGTACATGAAGGCTTAGCTCGGTAATTCTCCAAGTGTAGTATCTGGACTAGTGATATTAGCATTACTTGGGGACTTGTGAGTATTATAAATTCTAGACCTCACCTAGACCTATTGGATCTGGTAGTGGGGCCAAACAACCTACTTTTAATAAGTTCTCTAGATATTTCTGATGGACACCGCCTGAATTTTGATAACAACTGCTTCATTCCCTTTAGTATAAAGAAATGGTGCTGTGCCAACTTGCATAAGAAGCCTAGTGCTAATCTGTGGGAAAGAAATTCTGAGATAATCACCTGCACCTTCTGAGACCCACATGTAGAGGGTCATGACAGAGATGGGGATTGCATGAGGGACTATGATTACTTGGTAGAACGTTTGGACTGGTGTTTTATGGCCAACACAAGTTTTTTTTTAAAATTTATAATAGCTTTATCGAGATACAATTCACGTATCATTGTGAAAAATAATTAAAGACAGTGCAGGTGATACAAACCTTATTTAACAGTTAAGTGGGCAATTTCTATTTCCAAGGGTTCAAGGAATTACAAAATGGGTAGAAGACAGGATGCTTTTATGGGAGAAGGCATAAGGAACAAGGAAGAGAAAAACAGGAAATGAATTAGGAATAAGGAAATAAGTACAGAGCCCAGAGTTGGCTTGGTATTCAGGCACGACTGACTGGCTATACTGTGCTTCTTGGTCAAGAGAAGCATTTATACAGACGTGGAAGTTATCTAAGTTTTGGTCTGTTGATGTGTGACACCCCTGAGAGGCTTCCCTTGGGCCTAGAAATGTATTTCAGTACTGTGAAATTTACCCTCTTTAAAGCATATAATTCATGATTTTTAGTATATTCATAACATTGTGCAAACATCACTACCCTATACAAAGATTTATAGAAGCTGACTTTGGTAAAGCATGTGAAATTACACAAGAAGTGTGCTCAAGCCAGAATCTCTAACCCATCAGGGAGTTTTGATAAACAGTGACTGCATGTATGAATATCAGCTAGGTGCACTGTGGAGACAGAACTCATGAGAAGCACCTCACGCCTGGGATGGGCAGGAAAAGATCCTTACAGCAGAGGCAACTAGTGTGTTCCAGAAAACTATTTAGGACCAACCTTCAACATAAATCAACAGTGAATGGTAGGATTTGATTATATCTGTTTGCCAAAGGCAGGTCTGATTTATATGTGTCATCCTGGCGTAATTATTAATCACATGCCCTTTCACTCACCAAAATGTACTAGCTTAGGTGATAAATCATATGATCACCTTAATTAGGCCTTCTAGTTCTCTGTCTTGGAGATGCTTTCTCTCTGATACTCTGCCTAGCCTTCTCTGCAGCCCCCAATTCCAATTTTCATCTCCAAAGCTCAGTGTGACCACCACTCTGCATTGTTGTCCACCACCATGTGGACACTAGTCCACTAGTCATGGGACACTTTGGGGATTATTTCACTTTTTTACCTTTGCCACCTCTTGTCCAACATCTTGAAAGTTATATCAGATAATGAGGTTTAGTCTGTTATATGTCATTTAACCATGACATTATATCTGTGAGGTTTGTACGTGTCATTGCTTATAGCAGTAGTTTACTCTTCTTTGTTTAAGATTCCTTGCATGAGTAATATACAACAATAAATTTATTCCACTTTTCAGAGATATGTTGGTGATTCTAGTTTTTGACTATTACAAATGTTGCATGTTATTTGGTAGGCATACACACGTATTTCCATTGGACATATATCCTGAAGTAGAATTTTTGAGATACATTTTGTATTGGTCTTCTTTAGATTTTTAAGTAGTTTTCTGAAATAGTTTACCATTTTACCTTCTTCTGCTATCAATTTATGAGCATTTCAGTTGCTCACATTCTCACCAACACTTGCTATTGTCAATCCTTTAAATTTTAGCTCTTTTGGTGGTGGTGTTGAAACTCCACAATTTGTTTCTTTCTTTTCTTTCTCTTTCTTTCTTTCTTTCTCTTTCTTTCTTTCTTTCTTTCTTTCTTTCTTTCTTTCTTTCTCTTTCCTTCTTTCTTTCTTTCACATTTATTCATTTTTGAGAGACAGAGAGAGACATAGCATGAGTTGGGAAGGAGCAGAGAAAGAGGGAGACACAGAATCCGAAGCTGGCTCCAGGCTCTGAGCTGTCAGCACAGAGCCTGACGCGGGTCCTGAACTCATGGACTGTGAGATCATGACCTGAGCTGAAATCAGACGCTTACCCAACTGAGCCACCCAGGTGCCCCAAAGACTCCACAATTCTTTAAGAAAAAAATTTTTTTAATATTCATTTATCTTTGAGAGAAAGAGAGATTGACAGACAGAGGCATGAGCAGGGGAGGGTTAGAGAGAGGGAGACACAGGATCCAAAGCAGGCTCCAGGCTCTGAACTGTCAGCCTGGAGCCTGATGCAGTTCTCGAACTCACAGACTGAAGACGTCACAATTCTTAATGTTGAACGCTTTATTTATTTCACACTCTATCTCTTAAAATAACATTTAAATCTCACTAGCATTTCACATTTGTGGCATTTTTGAATCCAAAAATGTCACAAATGTCAAAAGCTGGTAAGGATGTGGAACAAGGGGAACTCTCAATCATTGCTGGTGGGAATGTAGAGTGGTACAGACACCTTGAAAGACAGTTGGCAATTGTTTGCAAAGCGAAGCATAATTTTATTATACAATTTAGCAATAATACTCCTAGGTATTTACTCAACTGAGCTGAAAACTTATGTCCAAATAAAAACCTGGACACACACACACACACACACACACACAAATAATAATAAAAAATAATGTTTAAATCTCTAAAATGTATACCCTGTATTTTCAAATGCAAATAAAATCTAGGTCTGTAAAAGTTAGGATCTATTTCATACCCAATCTTTTAAAATTTATATAAAAATTTAAAAATGAAACTAATATTTATTTATTTATTATTTATTTGTTTGTTTATTTATTTATTTTAGGGAGATAGTGTGTGAGTAGGGGAGAGGGGAAGAGGGTGAGGGAGAGAGAATCCCAAGCAGGCTCCACACTCAGCAGAATTTGACATGGGGCTTAATCCCACAACCCTGGGATCATGACCTGATTACTGGTGTCCAGACACTCAACCTACTGAGCCACCCAGGCACCCCTGTATGCATTTTATAAAATAGTGGCATTAGATTCCATCGTTTCTAAAATATCTAATAATTTTTAAGTCTTTATATGTATATAAACTTTACCTTATATTTTGAATTTGTATGTGGTGTTTTTCAGAATTTCTTAGTCTTTCTAGACATTAAATTATCATATTCAGGGGTACCTGGGTGGCTCAGTCAGTTGAGCATCCGACTTCAGCTCAGGTCGTGATTTCACGGTTCATGGGTTCAAGCCCCACATTGGGCTCTATGCGGACAGCTCAGAGCCTGGAGCCTGTTTTGGATTCTGTGTCTCCCCCTCTCTCTGTCCTTCCACTGCTATCTCTCTCTCTCTCTGTCTCTCAAAAAAAGTAAATAAACATTAAAAACTTATCATATCTCAAAATACTGTGCCTACTAAATTCTTCAAATGGCAGAATTCACTGATACATGATTTTCAGTAGATTATCTGTTGTGTAAATGGCCCTGTACTAGGTAGGGCACTGCACAAACCCATGAATAAGGCATGGTACATTTTGTTCGATGACTGTGTTCTCGAAGCAGCCATTAGATGAATATACCAATGCTTATTATAAACAAACATTTCCCAGATGTTCTCCAAAGAACATCTTGCTTAAGATGGTAACTTGGACAAAAAGCAAAACATAAAAACACGCAGAACAGTTCTGTTATCAAATAATTTGAGCAAAAGATAGAATATAATGAGAAATATCAAGTACTTTGGATTTTGGAAAAAAGAGAGCCTTATTTACTACAAACTGGTTTCTCTAAGTAATACTGGTGTCCACATAATATGGTTTAATAAATGGAAATTGATTTATTCTTGGAGTACTAGCATGGAGCTTATAAGTTTATCTATGATTGCGTATCTCTGACGGGAGTTTGGGCTCTTGGTGTTTCCTTGGCCTTTCTGTTAATTTATCTATAGTGTTCATTAGGACTGCCTAGTTAATTTTTGTTACATTCATATATTATTGATCTAGTAGTTTATATGTTGAAAGCCTTTCCTTTTTGTTGTTTTACACTGAAATAAAATAATGTTGTCAAAGTGACATGGAATTATTCATATTCCATTTATAATATTGTATGTATTTAACTGTTATTCACTTTTGGAAGAGTCTCTTTAATTTAACTAGGTCCTTATATTGATTTCTCTAGATCCCAGTGGTTGAAATTTTCATTAAGCTGATAAGTAAAGTTAATGTTGTATTAGTATAAAGTTGGCATTTTCATCATTTATCTGAAAAATAGAATGGAAATGGTTAGTTCTTAGGACATGAGATTTTTTAGAAAATTTTAATGGCTACAATATGCTAACAAATGACTTGCCTAAAGCTTCTTTTTTTTCCCCCTCCAATTGAATCTAGTTTATGTAACCTCTCCTAAAATCTATTTTTAGTAAATAATGGATGTTGACTGCATTATTTTAAAAGTTGATTAAACATGTCTTACTATTTAGATTATTCTTTTACTTTTTATTAGGCATTTTTAACTTTTCAAGGTGCTTTTCATATTGTGTGTTTTAAACATTGGATTTTCTTGGGCCTCAGTACCACCCTGTAATTGGTAAGACAGGTTTATTCTTTCTATGTACTACAGGGGTTTGGGGGTTTAGTCATACATTTGTAACTGATTCACCAAAGTTTACACAGCCAGTTAGTGGCAGTGAATGCTATCACCTTGGTACCTGGCTTCTATTTCAATGATATACTAGATTAACTACTTAGGTTTTTTTTTTTTTTTTCATAAATACTTAAAACAAGCAGTGTTTAAATAAGTAGGTATTTTATTCAAGCAGAAATTTAATGACTTTTTAGAAACTGAATTTGGTTAGAAATAATTTTAGTTTAAAGATTCATAGCAAAGCTGTTTTCCCAATGGATACATTTTTTGCAGCAAATTCAAAAGCTCAGTATACTAAAAATGTGCTAATATCTCAATCTGCTTTTATTTAATCAGCTATGTGGCTTTCATTACTTCTTAGAAAAGAATCTTACTTCTATTAAAATGTCAAGACAGCTTCATAAAAAAACACTAAGAAGACTGATGTCTTAAGTCATGCACCAACAACAATCTCATTATTTATTCTCACCTCATTTGTACTTGGGCCAGTGACATCTATGATTGTAGCAATGCCCCCATCTAAAATTTTGAAAAGTTGTTTGTTAAACATAGAGATTCTACCCTGAAGGGGGGCTTATTATTTGGGGGCTGCTTCTTTTCAGTCTTCATCTGTTCTTCATTTAGCTCCTTCCTCTGACTCTGTGCTCGTTCTCTCTTCTTTGACATCCCTTCCCGGTGACAGAGAACACTTTTCTCGGGATGGCCTACAGGATTCCAGGCAGACATGGCCCATGGGAAGCACTGGTGGAGGGTAGAACACTAACCACCAAGGGGGTTTCTCACTGTCCCTTCTGCCTCAAGTAGCACCACTGGCAGCTGCTCATCTTTGACACAGCTCCTGTGCTAGAGAGTTCATTCTCCTCCATAGTTCCAGCTTCCAGGACCCACCTGCACTTCTGGGCTCGAATAACAATATCTCCTTCCCTCGTCCTTTCTACTGTAGGGATGGAAAGGGCTTCTTAGAGTCGCTGACCTTTCGATTGTCTCACCTTCTTCTGTTTGACTCCTCTGCCTTTTCTTCATTTGTGTAACCAGTTCTCTATACCGAGTCCTCCCTATTTGTAAGACTGGGGGGGGGGGGGTGGCAATTTCTTCTAGAAATTGCTAGATACTGCATTCAGTTTAACCACTCCACAGAAGCTGATGTGGCATAGTACTTTCTTTTTACCATTTTTATTCTTTGTCTTTCTTAACAATTGTTTTCCTGATTCTTTGGCTCCTCTTCCTATTTTTTTAAAAGAATTTTTTTAGTACAGGGTGCCTGGGTAGCTCAGTCGGTTAAGCTGAAGTCCGACTTTAGCTCAGGTCATGATCTCATGGCTCATGAGTTTGAGCCCCGTGTCAGGCTCTGTGGTGACAGCTCAGAGCCTGGAGTCTGCTTCGGATTCTGTGTCTCTCTTTCTCTCTCTGCCCCTCCCCCACTCACCCTCTGTCTCTCTCTCTCTCCTTCAAAAGTAAGTAAACATTAAAAAAATTAAAAAAAAAGAATTTTTTTAGTACTTACTATTTTTTTTCCAGTAATTTTTTATGTATCCAAATCTTCCCAGACCTCATTTGGGTAGCAGTGAGGTCGTATAGCAGGAAATCTCTAATTTTATATAGTGTTCCCAGACCCTACCTATATGCCTATGATACCTGAGTCTCCTTGGCAGTATTTCTTACTACCATGTGTGCTGGGGACTCCTCAGGCTAGTCTCATAAACATTGGAACATTGGTTTTATGATCATTCACTTTGCTGTTTATGCCCTGGCTAAGCAATGCCTGGACTCTTGACCCGTGGAAATGCTTAGCTAACAAATGTGTATTGCTTTAAGCTACTAAAGTTGTGGTAATCTGTGATACAGCAGTATAAAGCCAGTACCATTGCAGACATTATTTTCAGTTGTCCATTAGACATATTTCTATACATTTCCACAATATCCACTAGGATTTCTAGAAGCCATTTCACATGCATTTTATCCCCAATAAAATTATTTCCTATTCCTCAAAGCACCTTTCCTTCTCATATTGAACACCCTAACTTATTTAGTATACTATTGAACATAGAGCTACTCAAACCAGAAATTAGGCTTCTTTCTTTACCACATTCCTAATCAGTAACCAAATGCTATCTAATCAGTCACCAAATGCAAAAAACACTTTGAAATTAATCCAGAGTCTTTACTCTCTTGCTGAAATAATCACAAATCTAGTTTTCAAACTCCAGTCAAGCCATCCGATTTTCATGTGTGAGGTTTCTGGAAACAATAAAACACCTGCCTCTCCCAAACACCCTAAAATTCCAAACAACAAAAACCAAAAATTAAAAAAAAAAAAAAACAAAAGCAAACAAAAAACCAAATCAAGTCATTCTGTTGATGACTCTCCCTCATTGCCTACATGATTAAGTTCAAACATGTTAAGTAGGCAGATAAGTACAAATTTTAATCAAAACCTTTTTTTTAAGTTTATTTATTTATTTATTTTGAGAGAGACAGAGAGAAGTGCAGGCGAGGAGGGGCAGAGAGAGGGGGATGGAGAATCCAAAGAGGACTCAGCGCTGACAGCACAGAGTCTGATGCGGGGCTCGAATCCTTGAACTATGAGATCATGACCTGAGCTGAAGTCAGACTCTTAAATGACTGAGCCACCCAGGCGCCCCAAAACTTTTTTTTTAGTATCTTATTCTAATATTTCTCATTCCAACTCTATGTATCACTGCTACCTCAGCATTTATCATGTTTTCTTCCCTTCTTTGCCTGGCAATTTTCCCATTATTTTCATTCACTCATTCATTCATTTATTTAATGTACCAAGTCTTGTTTATTAGTTCAGAACAAACAAAGTCCCTAACTTTGTGGAGTTCACATTCTTAGATGAATACATCGATGCTTATTATAAACAGACATTTCCCAGATGTTCTCCAAAGAACATCTTGCTTAAGATGGTAACTTGGGTGTCAGACGATAAATAATAAAACATAAATGTGAACAAATAAACACTTACTATCAAAGTATATGTGTGTGTATATATATATATATATGTATGTATTTTAATTTTTTAATGTTTTTATTTATTTTTGAGAGAGAGACAGAATGCAAGGGCGGGGGAGGGGCAGAGAGAGATGGAGACACAGAATCCGAAGCAGGCTCCAGGCTCCAAGCTGTCAGCACAGAGCTCGACACAGGGCTCAAACTCACAAACTGTGAGATCATGACCTGAGCCAAAGTCGGATGCTTAACCGACTGAGCCACCCAGATGCCCCAATATCAAAGTATATTTTATGAAGAAAGTAACTAATATAGAATGAATATCAGTGCAATTTTTGGAAGGGTACACTGAAACAGCCCCTTTAAGGAGGGGACCTTGCTGTTGAGATGGAGAAAGCCTTGGGGGAATCTGGGAAAAGAGAACTGCCGCAGAGGAAAGAGCCAATGTAAAGACTTTGGAATGAGTGTAAGTTTGGCATGTTTAACAAGGAGCAAGAGGGCTAGTGTGGCTACAGCACAAAGGACAAAGGGAAGAGTAAGGGAATGAGAAATAAAAGGTGGGCTGTGTAGGTGATGGTAAGGAGAACTTATCATAAGTCTCATAGGAAACCAGGAGAGTTATATGACCTGCTCTGTTTAAAAAAAATTATAGCCAAATTATGGAAAGAGCCTAAATGTCCATCAACTGATGAATGGATAAAGAAATTGTGGTTTATATACACAATGGAGTACTACGTGGCAATGAGAAAGAATGAAATATGGCCCTTTGTAGCAACGTGGATGGAACTGGAGAGTGTGATGCTAAATGAAATAAGCCATACAAATAAAGACAGATACCATATGTTTTCACTCTTCTGTGGATCCTGAGAAACTTAACAGAAACCCATGGGGGAGAGGAAGGAAAAAAAAAAGAGGTTAGAGTGGGAGAGGGCCAAAGCATAAGAGACTCTTCAAAACTGAGAACAAACTGAGGGTTGATGGGGGGTGGGAGGGAGGGGAGGGTGGGTGATGGGTATTGAGGAAGGCACTTTTTGGGATGAGCACTGGGTGTTGTATGGAAACCAATTTGACAATAAATTTCATATACTGAAAAAAAAAGAAAAAAAATTACTCTGACCACTTTATAGACATAATGTCTAGGAAAAGCCTGAATAGAATTAGGGAGCTGAATTAGATCAAAGAGATATGATGGTACCCCAGGAGCAGTGGAAGCACAGAAATGTTTTATATTCAGGATATAATTTAAAAGTAGCTCTGATAGGTGATTACTAATGGATAGAATATGAGTTGTGGGTATAAGGAACACAGGTTAACCAATGTGTAGTGTGAAAAATACAGGAGAAACAATGATGACTGTTGGGTTTTTTGTCTGAGGAACCAGAAGAAAGGAACTGTTATTTACAGAGATGGAGAAGACTAGAATAGGAGGGAAGAGTGGAGTGGGGGAGGAGGAATAAGATGTCTCCTATTGACCCTGTTAAGTTCTAGACACTGATGACACTTTCAAACAGTGATAGTAAGTAAGGAATTGGGTAAACTATATATTTTCTCAGGAGGCTTCAGGGGAAATCTTGGAGCAGGAATATGTGTTTTTCTTCAAATATCATTGCTATAATGAAGTCTTTTAGTTAGAATTGATCTGTGATTTTATAAGCCTTTTATGTACCTCAATTAAAATACGTGAAGTATTATAATTATCTTTGTATATCATCTCTCCAAATTGACTCTGTGATCCTTGAAGCCAAGGATTACATTGTACTCATGTTTTATTTATTCTAGAAATATTATTGTTCCTACTCTGCTCAGATATTACTCTAGGCACTAAGAAGAATAAATAAAATATTTGGGAACATGTTTAAACTGTCTTCATTATGTTTAATACATCTTTGCATTCATGTGCTTCACACAGAGTTTGGCACATAATATTCATTTATTCTTTCATTCATTTAAAATATTTTTTTGTTTTTATTTTTAGAGAGAGAGAGAGTGTGTGAGCAGGAGAGAGGGGCAGAGGGCAAGAGAGAGAGTCTTAAGCAGGCTCCATGCCCAATGTGGAAGCAGGCTTGATCCCTCGACCCTGGGATCATGACCCAAGCTGAAATCAACAGTCAGGTGCTCAACTGACTGAGCGACCCAGGTGCTCTGGTTTGGCACATAATATTTAAATCAAATGTTTGCTGAATGAATGAAATGACTGAATAAATGTCTCCCCTTCCACTCCTCCATATTATAGTTGTTTTATTAATGGATTTTTGTATTTTTAAAGGTGTTAAAACAGGGTGGTAGAATTTTAAGACTGTGCATTTTAAGCCTGGGTCAGACTTGGATCTGAGTTACTCAGGGAGTTTTAATAAATTGGGATATGGGAGCCCAATATGTAAAGAGAGACCAGTATTACCCAGGATTAGGACTTAAGGAAAATAAGCATTAATAACTATCATTAGGATTCTAATGTTCTCTTAAAAAGAGGTTTTATTCCATATTAATTTTAAAAATAAACTTTGAAATTTAGAATAGCTTTAGATTTACAGAAAGAATGTGAAGTTAGTACAGAGAGTTCCTGTATATCTCACACCCAGTATCTATCTGCTTTATTAATGCCTTCCATTAGTGTGTTACATTTGTCATACAACTGGTGAACCAATATAAATACATTATCATTAACTAAAGACCATGTATGCAACTGTTATAAGCATTTGCATGTATGTGTCTGTGTGGAGGTACATGTGCAAGTCATTTGGATAAATACATAAGAGTACAGTTGCTGGATTCCATGGTAAGACGACATTTAGCTTTGTAAGACGCTGCCAAACGGTCCTCCAGATGGTTCCAACAAGCAGTGAATGAGAGTTCCTATTGCTCCATATCTTTGTCATCAGTTGGCATTGTCAGGTTTTGGATTTTAGGCATTTTGATAGGTGTGTAAGGGTATCTCATTGTTTTATTATTTAAAAAAATAAAGTGTATTTTATTTTTGAGAGAGAGAATGAACGAGCATGAGTGAGGTAAGGGCAGAGAG
Source organism: Panthera pardus (assembly GCF_024362965.1). Lineage (NCBI taxonomy): Eukaryota > Metazoa > Chordata > Mammalia > Carnivora > Felidae > Panthera > Panthera pardus. The sequence goes on along the minus strand of NW_026526765.1, from coordinate 36,915,353 downwards.
AGAGAGGGAGAGAGAATTCCAAACAGGCTCTGTGCTTCAGTGCAGAGCCGGATGCAGGGCTCAAACCCATGGACCATGAGATCACGACCTGAACAGAGATCAAGAGTCAAGCTCAACTGACTGAGCCACCCAGGTACCCCATGTATCTCATTGTTTCAATTTAAATATCTTTAATGAGAAATGATGTTGAGTACGTTTTCATATGCTTATTTATCATTTGTATATATTCTTTGGTGAAGGATCTGTTCAGGTCTTTTGCTTAATTTTTAATCATGTTCATTTTTTTGTTGGGTTCTAAGAGTTCTTTCTGTATTTTGGGATAATAGTCCTTTATCACATGTCTTTTGAAAATATTGTCTCTAGTCCATAGTTTGTCTTATTTCATTCTCTTAACAGTGTCTTTTACAGGGCAGAAGTTTTTGATTTTAAAAAAGTCCAATTCATCTGTTTTTATGGATCATACTTTGGTATTATATTTAAAAACATCCCCAAACTCAAGTTTATATAGATTTTCTCCTATATTTTTTTCTAGAAGTTCTACAATTTTGCATTTTATATTAGGTCTGTGATTCATTCTGATGTGTGTGTGTGTGTGTGTGTGTGTGTGTGTGTGTGTGTATGTAATATATAAGGTTTCTATCTAGGTTATTTATTTTTCCATATGAACATCCAGTTGTTTTAGTACCATTTATTGAAAAGACTATTCTTTATCCATTGAACTGTCTTTGGATCTTTGGGAAAAAATCGGTTGTATAATTATGGGGATTGATTTCTGGATTCTCCATTTGTTCTATTCATGTATATGCTTAAAAAAAGCAGTATCATGCCTTGATTACTGTGGATTAAAATGATTCTTGAAATCAGGTAATGTGAGTCCTTCAAATTTTTTCTTCTTCGGTATTGGGTTGACTATTTTAAGACATTTGTTTTCCATATACATTTGAGAATCAGCTTGCTGATATCTACGAAATAGTTTGCTGAGATTTTGATTAGAATTGCTGATACCTTAACACTACTGAAACTTTCAGTCCATGAACACAAAATATTTATTTACGTCTTTCATTTTTTTAAGTTTATTTATTTATTTTGGAGAGAGAGAGAACACATGCTTGCAAGCAGGAGAGGGGCAGAGAGAGAGAGAGAGAGAGAGAGAGAGGGAGACAGACAGGGAGACAGAGAGAATCCCAGGCAGGCTCCGCACTGTTAGCACAGAGAGCGATGTGGGGCTTGAACTCACAAACTGTGAGATCATGACCTAACCTGAAATCAAGAGTCGGATGCTTAACCAGTTGAGCTACCCAGGAGTCCCTTTTTTCATTTTTTAAATTAGTGTTTTGCAGTTTTCTGCATATAGATTTTATATTATTTTGTTAGATTTACCCTTAAGTATTTCATATATTGGTACTATTGTAAATGGCTTTTTATTTAAAATTCCAATTTTTATAGGAAAACAATTGACTTGTATACTATTCTTTTATCTTGAGAACTTTCTATATACATGCTTATTAGTTGCAGAAGGTGTTTTGGTAGATTCTTTGGGATTTTCTATGTAAAGAGCCAAGTCATGTGAAATAAAGACAATTTTATTTCCTACTTTCTAATATGTTTTCTTTCTTCTGCCTGCCTCCCTCTCTCTTAACTGCATTAACTTAAACTCCTAGTACAGTGTCAAACAGGAGGGGTAAGAGGGGATATCCTTCCATTTTTGACAATCTTTTTTAAAAATTTAATTCCAAGTCAGTTAACATATAGTGTAATAATGATTTCAGAAATAGAATTTAGTGATTCATCATTTGCATATAACACCCAGTGCTCCTCCCAACAAGTGTCATCTTTAATACCCATTGCCCATTGCCCATTTATCCCATTCCCCCACCCAACACCTCTCCAGCAACCCTCAGTGTGTTCTCTGTATTTAAGAGTCTCTTATGGTTTGTCTCCTTCTCTGTTTATATCTTATTTTTGTTTCCCATTCTGTATGTTCATCTGTTTTGTTTCTTAAATTTCACATTTGTCTTTTTCACTGACTTATTTTGCTTAGCATAATGCACTCTAGTTCCATCCATGTTGTTGGAAATGGCAAGATCTCATTGATTTTGATTGCTGAGTAATACTCCATTGTATATATATTCCCCATCTTCTTTATCCATTCATCCATTGATGGACATTTGGTCTCTTTCCATACTTTGGCTATTGTCAATAGCGCTGCTGTAAAATTGGAGTGCATGTGCACCTTCGAAAACACACCTGTATCCCTTGGGTAAATGCCTAGTAGTGTAATTGCTGGGTCGTAGGGTAGTTCTATTTTTAATTTTTTGAGGAGCCTACATACTGTTTTCAGAGTGGTTGCACCAGTTTGCATTTCCACCAGTAGGGTGCAAAAGGGTTCCTCTTTCTCTGCATCCTTGGCAACATCTGTTGTTGCCTGAGTTGTTAATTTTAGCCATTCTGACAGGTATGATGTGGTATATCATTGTGGCTTTGATTTGAATTTCTCTGATGACGAGTGATGTTGAGCATTTTTTCATGTGTTGGTTGGCCATCTGGATGTCTTCTTTGGAGAAGTGTCTATTCATGTCTTTTGCCCATTTCTTCACTGGATTATTTGCTTTTTGGGTGTTGAGTTTGATAAGTTCTTTATAGATTTTGGATACTAACCCTTTATCTACATTTACAAATACCTTCTCTTCTCCCATTCTGTCAGTTGCCTTTTAGTTTTGCTGATTGTTTCCTGTGCTGTGCAGAAACTTTTTATCTCAGTGAGGTCCCAGTAGTTTATTTTTGCTTTTGTTTCCCTTGCCTCAGGAGTCATGTCAAGAAAGAAGTTGCTGCGGCCAAGGTCAAAGAGATTGCTACCTTTCTTCTCCTCTAGGATTATGATGGCTTCCTGTCTTACATTTCATCCATTTTGAGTTTATTTTGTGTATGGTGTAAGAAAGTGGTCCAGGTTTATTCTTCTGCATGCCACTGTCCAGTTTTCCCAACACCGTGTGCTGAAGAGACAGTCTTTTTTCCATTGGATATTCTTTCCTCCTTTGTCAAAAATTAGTTGGCCATATGTTTGTGGGTCCATTTCTGGGTTCTCTATTCTGTTCCATTGATCTATGTGTCTGTTTTTGTACCAGTACCATACTGTCTTGATGATTACAGCTTTGTAATGTAGCTTGAAGTTTAGAATTGTGATTTCTCCAGCTGTGGTTTTCTTTTTCAACATTACTTTGACTGAATACATAATTCTTCTTATGTATTATTGGATCTGGTTTGTTTGTGTCTTGTTGAGAATTTTTGCATCCATGTTCATCAGGGAAATTGGTCTGTAGTTCTCCATTTTAGTGGGGTCTTTGTCTGGTTTTGGAGTCAAGGTAATGATGGCCTCATAGAATGAGTTTGGAAGTTTTCCTTCCATTTCTATTTTTTGGAACAGCTTCAAAAGACTAGGTGTCAACTCTTCTTTAAATATTTGGTAGAATTCTCCTGGAAAACCATCTGGCCCTGGACTCTTGTTTGTTAGGAGATTTTTGATTACTGATTCAATTTCTTTACTAGTTATAGGTCTGTTCAAATTTTCTATTTCTTCCTGTTTCAGTTTTGGTAGTTTATATGTTTCTAGGAATTTGTGCATTTCTTCCATATTGCCCAATTTGTTGTCATATAATTGCTCATAATATTCTCTTATTATTGTTTGTATTTAAGTACTGTTGGTTGTGATCTGTCCTCTTTCATTCATGATTTTGTTTATTTGGTCCATTTCCTTTTTCTTTTTGATCAGTCTGGCTAGGGGTTTATCAATTTTGTTAATTCTTTCAAAGAACCAGCTCCTGGTTTCATTGATCAGTTCTACTCTTTTGTTTTTTTTCCCCAATATCATTGATTTCTTCTCTAATCTTTATTACTTCCCTTTTTCTGCTGGTTTTGTGCTTTATTTGCTGTTCTTTTTCCAGCTCTTTTAGGTGTAAGTTTAGGTTGTGTATTTGAGACCTTTCTTCCTTCTTTAGGAAGGCCTGGATTGCTATGTAGTTCTTTCTTATGACCACCTTTTTTGTTTCCCACAGTTTTGGACTGTTATGTTTTCATTTTCATTGGCTTCCATGTTATTTTTAATTTCATCTTTAATATCTTGTTTAACCTATTCATTCTGTTTTTTTTACACTTTAAATATCTTTTATTTTTATTTGCTGACACCTCTCAATAAAGCTAAAGAGAGGGAAATTATCCATTTTCCCATGATATGAAATGCAAAGACATGTGTATAGCCATTTGCCATCTGACTCTTCTTATGGTGGCTATTGCCTTACAGACTTTTATTGTTTTTTAATTTTTAAATATAATTTATTGACAGATTGGTTTCTGTACAACACCCAGTGCTCATCCCAACAAGTGCCCTCTTTAATTCCCATCACCCACTGTCCCCTCTCCCCCACCCCCCATCAACCCTCAGTTTGTTCTCAGTATCCATGAGTCTTTTATGGTTTGCCTCCTGCCCTCTCTGTAACTTTTTCCCCCCTCCCTTCCCCCATGGTCTTCTGTTAAGTTTATCAAGATCCACCTATGAGTAAAAATCCATTAATTATTTAGTAGGATGTTCTTTAATCTCCAAGTATTCATGGTCTTTCCCAATTTTTTCTTGTGGTTGATTTCGAGTTTCATAGTGTTGTGTTCTGAGACTATGAAAGGTATGCTCTTGATCTTTTTATACTTATTGATTTGTGACCCAGTATGTGATCTCTTTTGGAAAATGTTCCATGTGCACTCGAGAAGAATATGTATTTTGCTGTTTTAGGATGAAATGTTCTGAAAATATCTTTTAAGTCCATTCGGTCCAGTGTGTCATTCAAAGCCATTGTTTCCTTGTTGGTTTTCTGTTTAGCTGATCTGTTCATTGTTGTAAGTGGGGTATTAAAGTCCCCTACTCTTATGGTATTCTTATCAATGATTTTCTTTATGTGTGTGATTAACTGATTTATATATTTGGGGCATAAATATTTACAATTGTTGGGGGCATAAATATTTACAATTGTTAGATCTTCTTGGTGGATAGACCCCTAATTATGATACAGTGCCCTTCTTCATCTCTTGATACAGTCTTTATTTTAAAATTTAGTTTGTCTGATGTAAGTATGGCTATTCCAACTTTCTTTTGATGACCATTAGTGTGATAGATGGTTCTCCATCCCCTTATTTTCAATCTACAGGTGTCGTTAGGTATAAAATGAGTCTCTTGTAAGCAGCATATAGATGGGTCTTGTTTTCCTATCCATTCTGATATCCTATGTCTTTTGATTAGAGCATTTAGTCCATTTACATTTAGAAACATGAATTTAGTGCCATCGTGTTGCCTGTAGAGTTGGTGTCTCTGGTGATGTGCTCTGGTCTTTTCTAGTCTTTATTGCTTTTGGTCTTTTTTGTTTTGTTTTGTCTTTTCTCTCCTCAAAGAGTCCCCCTTAAAATTTCTTGCAGGGCTGGTTCAGTGGTTACAAACTCCTTTAGTTTTTATGTGTCTGGGAAACTTTTTATATCTCCTACAATTTTGAATGACAGCCTTGCTGAATAAAGAATTCTTGGCTGTGTATTTTTCTGATTCAGTACATTGAATATATGCTGCCACTCATTTCTGGCCTGCCAAGTTTCTATGGATAGGTCAGCTATGAACCTTACCTGTCTTCCCTAATAGGTTAAGGACTTTTTTTCCCTTGTTGCTTTCATAATTCTTTCCTTTTCTGTGTATTTTGCTAATTTTACTATGATAGGCCTTGGTAATGGTCGTTTTTGTTTAATGTAATGGGAGTTCTCTGTGTTTCTTGGATTTTGATGTCTGTGTCCTCCCCAGATGAGGAAAGTTTTCTGTAATTTGCTCACTTAAACCTTCTGCCCCTGTTTTTCTATCTACATCTTCTGGGACTCCTATGATTCAGATGTTATTCCTTTTTAATAAGTTACTGAATTCTCTGAGTCTTCTATTGTGCTCTTTTGCCTTTGTCTCCCTTTTTTTTCTGCTTCGTAATTCTGCATAATTTTATTTTCTGTATTGCTGATTCACCTATCTGATTCATCCATTGTTGCTGTCATGGTATCCATTTGGTTTTGCATCTCAGTTATAGCATTTTTTATTTCAACCTGAGTAGATTTTATTTCTTTTATTTTTGCAGATAGGGATTCTCTGGTGTCTTCTATGCTCTTTTCAATCCCAGCTAGTATTCTTATTATCATGTTTCTAAATTGTAGTTCAGACTCTTACTTATATCTGTGTTGATTAAGTCCCTGGCTATTATTTCAACCTGTTCTTTCTTTTAGGGTTAATTCCTTTGTTTAGTCATTTTGAAGAAAGAAAAACATTACTAAAATAAAAAGAAAAAATTAAAAAATTAAAAGAAACAAAAAATCAAATAAAGGAAGCTTGATCCTAGGTGTGTTTCAGTCTGCTTGTTGAAAGAAGCTTTATAGAATAGAGAAAAATGGGAATGGAAAATAAAAAGGATATGAAAAAATTTAAAAATTAAAAAATATATAATAAAATTAGAATAAAATAAGGAAAATGGAATAGAATAAAAACTTAAAGTAAAAAATTTTTTTCTCTTTCTGTATTTAAGAAACAGAAAGGAAAAAAAAACAATTTAAGCAAAAACAGAGGCAAGGGGAACAAACAAATAAATGAACCAGCAAACAGAATGAAACCCAAAGGAAGTTACATCCAGTTTACCCTAGAATTGAAACTATGAAACACTCTATTGTCCATACACTAAGCAGGTGGAGTGACTTGTGCTGGTCTCCTGGGGGATGTGCTTGGAGGGTGCAGTTGGGCAGGGCTTGGTATAATGGTTCTGTTATCTGCTAGGTGGTGCTGGTTAGCTTAGCTTATTGGGGTGGATCAGTGTGTGTGCACTCGTGTGGGAGAGGTGGAAATGGCTTCACCCAGCCTCCTAGTCTCTGGCACAGGAACTTTGCCCTCACCTACCCGCAATCATCCTTCTTTTGTCTCAGACCTCTGTCCACTCCCCACCTCTGCCTTGTCTGTGCCTAAGCTGTTATCCATCCAGAGTTTTATCTCAGATGGGGATGTGTTTCAAAACCCCACACTTCGGAGACCCCCGTGCCTTAGACCCATGCCAACTCTTTTGGGGAAGGTCTTGCTGAGCAATGGCTGGGTGCTGGCTTGCCCCAGAAAATGTTTGCGTGCTGATGCAGTGATAGAGGTTCATAGATTATGGCAAATCAAAACATGCTACCAGCACCCGGTTTTGCTGTACCCTGGCATTTTGTCCCAATACCAGCAATACCACTACCCAATACCTGCTCTCTGGGTTTCACTGGGATCTTTGCCCGTGGTGAGGCCATATGGCCTGTACCAAATGCACTCCAATCAGGGGAACCACTTCTCCCTGTGTGGCACATGGACCCTCAGACCCTGCTGCCTGCTCCTGGGGACTCACTCTGCTTTCTCACCAGAGCACTGCCAGGTGCTTAGTTCCAGAACTTCAGATTCTGTGCTCCACTGTTTATAGAATCCTGGTGGTATTAAAACCCTCCCCTTTCTCCTGTCAATGGTTTTGGGGAACAGATTTTCTTGTTTAGTCTCCTGAGTGTGCTTTCACTCTTTCTCTTTCTCTTCAGCTACTTTCTGGGAGAGTACTTTTCTTGCATGATCCCAATGCACCGCACTCTACCCCTTTCTTTTTCTCTCTGTCCTCTCTCTCTGAAAATGGCTCCCTACCCTCTGTGGTTTTTCTCTTCCTCCAGTTCATTCTCTGCGATGCATACCTGATCAGTTCTGTGTCTCAAGTTATGCCGTTTGTTGGGTTAATCCTCAGATCAATTTCCTAGGTGTTTTAAATGGTTTGGTGCTGATATAGCTGTGTTTCAGGGATGAGAAAAGCTCAGGGTCTCCATACTCCTCCACCATCTTAACTCCTCCCCTTGCATTTTTGTCAATCTTAAAGGGCTTATGTTGTGTTTTTTCTCTTAAGTATGATGTTAACTATAGGTATTTTTGTAGATTTTTTAATCAAATTGTAGAAATGCCCCCCTATTACTAGTTTGTTGAGAGTTTTTTTTATGATTGAGTGTTACAATTTGTCTAATCATTTTTATTCATCAATTTATGTAAATGAATATTTTTTCTTCTTTAGCTTGTTGATGTGGTGGTTTACATTGGTTCATTTTTGAATGTTGAACCAGCCTTGAATACCTTAAACAAATCTCACATGGCTGTGGTCTATGATTCTTTTTATATTGATGTATTCAATTTTATAATATTTTAACATTAATATATGTTCATGATGGATATTGATCGTAGTTTTTGTTGTAATGTGTTTGTCTAGTTTTGCTATTAGGGTAAATTGGTCTCAGAATGAGCTGGAACAGGTTCCCTCTACTTGTATTTTCTAGAAGAGATTGCAGGGAATTAGTGTTATTTCTTTCTTAAATATTTAGTAGAATTCAGTAGTAAAACCATCTGTATCTGGTGTTTTATTTGTGGAAGTTTATTAATAATTGATTTAATTTCCTTGACAGATACAGGCCTATTCAGATTATCTATTTTATCTTTTGTGTGAAATACTTTTGTTATTTTGAGTTTTTCAGGGAATTTGTCTATTTTATCTGAGTTATCAAGTTTTAGGCAGAATTATTTGTAGAATTGTTTATTACCCATTTTTTAAAACAGACTTTGCTTTTTTAGGGTAGTTTAGCATTCACAATGAAAATTGAGCAGAAAATAGAGTTCTTGTATACCCTCTGTCCTGCATGGACTCCCTGACTTTCCCCATCCCCCACTAGAGTGGTATACTTGTTAAAATTGATGAACCAACACTGACACATCATTATTGCATTAAGTTCATAGTTAATACTAGGTTCACTCTTGGTGTGCATTGTATGGGTTTTGACAAATGGATAATAACATTTGTCATTCACCAATTTAGTAGCATACAGAGAAGTTTTAGTTGTCCTGAAAAATCTCTTGTGTTCTGCCTATTCTCTCTTTCCCCACCTAATTATTGGCAGTTACAGTCTCCATGGTTTTGCCTTTTACAGAATGTCATATAGTTGGAATAATGCAGTATGTACTCTTTTCGAACTGGGTTCTGTCACTTAAATTTATGCATTTAAATTTCCTCTATTGCTTTTCATGTCTTGATAGCACATTTCTTTTTAGCAGTTAATAATATTCCATTAGCTGGATGTTTATCCATAGTTTATCCATTCTCCTGCAGAACAACATCTTGTATGATTTGAAGTTTTGTCGATTAAGAAAAAAGTTACTGTAAGCATCCATGTGTGGGTTTTTGTGTGGTTATACATTTTATACTGTTTTGTACGCTTTCATACAGTGTATAAAGAGATCACATAAAAAGTACAGGAGCTTGTGGATTGGGATGATTCTAACAATAATATCCAAATGTCCTCAATGTACACTGTGGGTTAGGGAAATTGAACACTGCATTTGCCAAAGTATTTTGTTTTGATTATGTCACTGGGAGTAGTTATGTGGACGTGTGCTAATGTTCAGTCCCTGAAAACAATACAATTAGACATAAATTATAGAATAGATATTGCAGCATCATGATCATGATCATGATCTTATAATCATTATCACAGGTAACATGTTTGAGGGCTTGCTATGGACAATCTTCTTCTGTCCTTCCCTTCCCTTCCCTTCCCTTCCCTTCCCTTCCCTTCCCTTCCATTCCCTTCCCTTCCCTTTCCTTTCTCCATCCATCTCCATTTATTCTTCCCAGTATCACTATGGAGTACATATTACAATTGCCTCTGTTTTATTTAGAAGGAAACCAGATCTTAGAGAAGTTCAATGACCTGTACACAGCATACAACTTGTAAGAGTAGTGCCAGAATTAGAGAGCAGATTAAATTCAGAATATGTGCTTTTAACCATTATCCTATACTACAACACATTTTACAAAATAGATATAACTCAGGACCATAGATTTGTTTCCCAGGCTGGTCATTTGCTTAACTCTAGCTGATGAATCATTACTATGAAATATTGGCCAAGTCATTTGAAAAATGTTGAGGGTAATTTAAAATTTGCTGAATTACTATATTTTTGGGTTGTTCTTCACCATTTGCTATTAATCTATAGGAGAATCTTGGCCATAAATCAAGGCAACATATTTTGTAATAAGCAAACATTTAACATTAGTGGATTATTATATGAAACAGGCTATGTATTTGTCATGAACACACCTGATACAGATAAAACATGACCCATTTAATTCAAAAAAGATTATATAAATTTGGTTTTTATTAATTTCTTTTATTCATGTATCAATTTCATACAAATCAAGAAAGATGAGAAGTGAGAAAATCAGATCACAAATCACAAGAATGAATCTCAGTTGGAATAATTCAAGAAACTTCGAAGGATTTTTTTGTCCTTCTTGACTTCATGAAAAATGTGTACATAATATATATGACTAAACATATGGGTATCTCATTGAGGAAAAGCTCTTTCCTCTAGGGATTTTAGGCCTTGGGAGTTGTTGGTAAATGCACATCAGTTCTTTAGTTTGGGTTGTATTTCTGTTCAGTTTTTCAGAAATCAGAGTCTTTTAGTTTAGGATCAGTGGAACCTTCCTACCTTGGGACCACTCTCTTCCCTCTTACTTCCTTTTCTTAATCTTACAGTTTTCTCAGTAGCTCTTTGGAAATTTGTTTTCAGAACCACTTCATCTTAGTTGTTTTTGTAGATCTTTCCTAATGTATTCTGTAATGGTTGCTATTGCTCAAAATTCCATTCTTTATTCCTTTCCCATTCTACTTTATTTTATTTAACTTGGCTCACTATTTTACATCCTGCCATCAACTACTACTTATATACTGATAACTCTCAGTCCTACTTTTTCTTTAATTTCATTTTAGTGGGCCCAGCTGTTTACTAAGATTTACTGTGAGTGATATCTTTGACTCACCATGTCAAAAACAAAACTCTCATTTTTTTCTCCAAAACCCCCTTTTCTAAGTGATTTTCCCATTTAGTACATGGTCTCAAAATCCAAAAACAATTATCCTAAGATAGAAACTTCAGCCTCATATTTCTTCATTCAACCCAGTATCTAATTATTTGATGAAACCACTTGGATTACATCTGGACATGATTTGGTTTCTGCCTCTCTTCTTCCTGTTTGATGTCCTATATATCCCACAACTATTCCATTCCACACAGACTCTTCCCTGTGTTCTGTTAACTTTTAGATCTCCAAACAAAAGCATGGTGCTAAACAGAACAGATCATGCCATTTCATGTCCCTTAGCTTCCATATATATGTGTTCTTCCCCATTGTGATACTCCTGAATAACTCAAAATTGTCTTTAAGCTCAAATTTGATCTTGCAAGGCAGAGTTTCATCTTTTTCTCTCACTGATCTCACTAAACAGGGACGTCAAAGACTAGCTGTTATTATATCTGGCTCTATCCCAGGATAAGAAGTAATCCCGGCACTTAGGACATATTTAATAAATGTTCATAAATGGATAAATGAGTAAAATCCAGATAAATAAATGTACTCATACTTGATGGGAAGAAAAGCAGTTAGTACAGCTTGGATACTCAATCTTTCTTGTAGTCTCTTTTTTTTTTTATCATTGAGGCCGATGGTTTTATAATATTTATCTTTATTTTTGATGCAACCAGGTATACCTTGACCCTATATATTAAAAGACCAAAACAATTTTTAATTATTTTTTCATCATAAAGGAGTACAATTTAAGAGATTTTAATTAATAACAACATTATTGAATGACTAGTTGAATGAATAGAGTTGAATGAATAGAGTCCAGTGTCTGTTATTTTCTTTTATTCTCATCTGTCATGTTTACTTTTCCTCAGATGATTACACAAGTATGTTTTTGTTGGACAGCATGTAAGCATCACATGAGGATATAAGTAAAATTTGAGAATTTCCCCTTTGTTATCATCTAGCTCCCAGTTTCTCTTTCAGGGTAATGGTTTGTTGTGTACATTTATCTCTCTTTTTTTTTTTTTTAAATCTAGCATATTCATAGTACTAGCACAATAGTCTGTATATGTGTGTGTTTATGTGTGTGTTTTCATATATATTTCCCCATAATTTTCTATCATTTTTTTTTAAAAATTGAAAAAAAATAAAAAAAATTAAAAAATTGACAATATTTCTTTGATATATTTTTCTGTATGAAATTTTTCTTTATTTTCTTCATTCGGTACAATATTCCAGTGTGTGGATTAGATAGCTTTCCTCTGCTGATGGAAATTTAGGTTGTTTCCGACTTTTTTTTCACTTCAACAGGCAATGCTGAAGCAATCATCCTTTTATATACTTTTGCAGATATTACTGATAATGGAATTCAAGCAAAGGTTATTCACATTTAAGTTTTAGTAGAGATTATCTGATTGCTTTCCAAAAAAGAAAAGCCTTTAACTGTTTTGCAAGCCCCTGTACCCTTGCCAGCAATGGCTCTTATGTGCAGTTGTAATGTATACCCTTGTGCTGTGGAAAACAAAAACATAGGTGGCTCATCTTGATTGAGTCTGCGTTTCCTTGATTTCTTTAATACCATTTTCTTTCAATTTTGGTTATTTGTATAGTTTTGCGACTTACCCGTCATAAACATAGTGTATTTTTCTCTTGGGTTACTTAAGATGTTTTATATATTATTCTATTATACAGAAGTTTGAATTGTAAATAGTACGTCTCACAACTATTTCCCACTTAGGCTTTCTGAATTACATTTGGCCATTTCCACAGAGGGGAGAGCTTAAGTCCTCTCATTGTGACATTTTTATTTGGGTATAACCTCATACTTAATTGGATTTCTTATTTCTATTACTTTTTAACTAGTTGGTCCCGACAGCTTTATTAGATCAATAAGGAAGTTGTTATATGTCACATTTTTAATTTGAGAAGCCTGATGATTCTAAATTAAAATAATATGAAGAAAGCAACTAGAGAGTTTAGCACATTTTAAACACTCAGTAAATGATTGTGTAATGTGACTAAGAGACAAACTTGTTTTTCTCTTAACCAAGAGATTTTAGATTTTTTTTTTCTTGGCAAGTCCTAAGAAAATTCAAACCTGAGAGATGGAACTAGAGTTCTGGATTGAAACTAGTTGATGTGGGGACATTTCCTGAAATATCCTGACCATGGTCACATGTTGTCCAGGTAGAAGTTCAGGTCTGTTCTAGTCCCAATTCAGGTCACTAAATGAACCATGCACGAACAAGGTCTATATGGTCTTTTCATTGTACCTGTGAATATGTCCAGTATTAACAACTTTTTGGCACATTTGCAATGTTAAAGCTTATGTTTCATTATTTTTGCTTCTGTAAACTTACAGGTTATACGAGTTGCCTTTTATGAAAAATTAAGTGGGTTGGTAAAATTTTGCAATTATTGTCATGCTTGCATGTCCTTACAAGGAGTGGGTGCATAGTGGCTTTTCCTGGGGACTAAAATGTAGGTGGAATTTTCCATTTTTTATGGGTCTGTGTTATGAAATAATAGTTTTGGATATTAGCATTTGAATATGCACTTAAAATGCTATACAATGCAATTCCTTCTTTGGAACATGTTCTGACTCATTTTTCTGGTTTGCAGGATTCCAAACTGTAAGATGAAAGCAGGCATTGTAATGCATATGTGAAAGCATTTAGAAAAATTTGATATTACACATGTTTTTAAAAGGCAGTATATATTATTTTTGGTCTAATTTTTGAATATTTAGCTTTATATATGTTGCTTCAAATACATAATTTGGTGCACATGATGTGGAAAACAAAGGCAAATGAAAAATTAAATTTCTTTACAACCTACATCCCATTGACAAGTCCTTGGCATAGGCAGAGTGACGTTTCTGTAGGAACTCAGCTCCCTTGACGATGACACTTTGCTAAGGGCAAAAGGCAATCTGAGCCCCACTTCCCAGGATCCTTTAAGTCTACTTTAACATATAAAAAGAAGTTTGGAAACTTCCTTTATCTCTTTCCCCCAAGATTTATGTTGGTAATCATACTCCAAGCCTATGGCCCATTGATCTACACCTGAAGGGTCTCATGACAGTTTTTACTAAACAGTAATAATTGACTCTTTCCTATCAATAGCTAGCCCCTCAAGGTCCTGGAGACCTTGCTTCCAAAATTCCTAAGAGACTTACACTATCCCTAACTCCCTCCCAACCTGAAGGTGTATAATCAGTCACCTGTCACAACCCCAGTGCAGCTCTGTCTACTGGTCCTGTCCCTGTGCTTTAAGAAAACCACCTTTTTGGGGCGCCTGGGTGGCTCAGTCAGTTAAGCGTCCGATTTCGGCTCAGGTCATGATCTCTCAGTCCGTGAGTTTGAGCCCCGTGTCGGGCTCTGTGCTGACAGCTCAGAGCCTGGAGCCTGTTTCAGATTCTGTGTCTCCCTCTCTCTGACCCTCCCCTGTTCATGCTCTGTCTCTCCCTGTCTCAAAAATAAATAAAACGGGGGGTTCCGGAAGATGGCGGCGTAGGAGGACGCTGGGCTCACAGCGCGTCCGGCCGATCACTTAGATTCCACCTACACCTGCCTAAAGAACCCAGAAAACCGCCAGAGGATTAGCAGAAGGGAGTCTCAGGAGTCAAGCGCAGACTAGAGGCCCACGGAAGAGGGTAGGAAGGGCGGCGAGGCGGTGCGCGCTCCACGGGCTGGCGGGAGGGAGCCGGGGCGGAGGGGCGGCTCGCCGGCCAAGCAGAGCCCCCGAGTCTGGCTGGCAAAAGCGGAGGGGCCGGACAGACTGTGTTCCGACAGCAAGCGCGACTTAGCGTCTGGGAGGTCATAAGTTAACAGCTCTGCTCGGAAAGCGGGAAGGCTGGAGGACAAAGGGAGGGAGAGCTGCTGAGCCCCCGGACGGCAGAGCTCAGCTTGGCGGGGAACAAAGGCGCCAGCGCCATCTCCCCCGCCCATCCCCCAGCCAAAATCCCAAAGGGAACCAGTTCCTGCCAGGGAACTTGCTCTCCCAGCGCAAACACCCAACTCTGTGCTTCTGCGGAGCCAAACCTCCGGCAGCGGATCTGACTCCCTCCCGCTGCCACAGGGCCCCTCCTGAAGTGGATCACCTAAGGAGAAGCGAGCTAAGTCTGCCCCTCCAGCCCCCGTGCACCTTGCCTACCCACCCCAGCTAATACGCCAGATCCCCAGCAACACAAGCCTGGCAGTGTGCAAGTAGCCCAGACGGAACACGCCACCCCACAGTGAATCCCGCCCCTAGGAGAGGGGAAGAGAAGGCACACACCAGTCTGACTGTGGCCCCAGCAGTGGGCTGGGGGCAGACATCGGGTCGGACTGCGGCCCCGCCCACTAACTCCAGTTATACACCACAGCACAGGGGAAGTGCACTGCAGGTCCTCACCACGCCAGGGACTCTCCAAAATGACCAAACGGAAGAATTCCCCTCAGAAGAATCTCCAGGAAATAACAACAGCTAATGAACTGATCAAAAAGGATTTAAATAATATAACAGAAAGTGAATTTAGAATAATAGTCATAAAATTAATCGCTGGGCTTGAAAACAGTATACAGGACAGCAGAGAATCTCTTGCCATAAAGATCGAGGGACTAAGGAACAGTCACGAGGAGTTGAAAAACGCTTTAAACGAAATGCAAAACAAAATGGAAACCACAATGGCTCGGCTTGAAGAGGCAGAGGAGAGAATAGGTGAACTAGAAGATAAAGTTATGGAGAAAGAGGAAGCTGAAAGAAAGAGAGATAAAAAAATCCAGGAGTATGAGGGGAAAATTAGAGAACTAAGTGATACACTAAAAAAAAATAATATACGCATAATTGGTATCCCAGAGGAGGAAGAGAGAGGGAAAGGTGCTGAAGGGGTACTTGAACAAATTATAGCTGAGAACTTCCCTGAACTGGGGAAGGAAAAAGGCATTGAAATCCAAGAGGCACAGAGAACTCCCTTCAGACGTAACTTGAATCGATCTTCTGCACGACATATCATAGTGAAACTGGCAAAATACAAGGATAAAGAGAAAATTCTGAAAGCAGCAAGGGATAAACGTGCCCTCACATATAAAGGGAGACCTATAAGACTCGTGACTGATCTCTCCTTTGAAACTTGGCAGGCCAGAAAGGCTTGGCACGATATCTACAGTGTGCTAAACAGAAAAAATATGCAGCCGAGAATCCTTTATCCAGCAAGTCTGTCATTTAGAATAGAAGGAGAGATAAAGGTCTTCCCAAACAAACAAAAACTGAAGGAATTTGTCACCACGAAACCAGCCCTACAAGAGATCCTAAGGGGGATCCTGTGAGACAAAGTACCAGAGACATCACTACAAGCATAAAACATACAGACATCACAATGACTCTAAACCCATATCTTTCTATAATAACACTGAATGTAAATGGATTAAATGCGCCAACCAAAAGACATAGGGTATCAGAATGGATAAAAAAACAAGACCCATCTATTTGCTGTCTACAAGAGACTCATTTTAGATCTGAGGACACCTTTAGATTGAGAGTGAGGGGATGGAGAACTATTTATCATGCTCCTGGAAGCCAAAAGAAAGCTGGAGTAGCCATACTTATATCAGACAAACTAGACTTTAAATTAAAGGCTGTAACAAGAGATGAAGAAGGGCATTATATAATAATCACAGGGTCTATCCACCAGGAAGAGCTAACTATTATAAATGTCTATGCGCCAAATACCCGAGCCCCCAGATATATAAAACAATTACTCATAAACATAAGCAACCTTATTGATAAGAATGTGGTCATTGCAGGGGACTTTAACACCCCACTTACAGAAATGGATAGATCATCTAGACACACAGTCAATAAAGAAACAAGGGCCCTGAATGATACATTGGATCAGATGGACTTGACAGATATATTTAGAACTCTGCATCCCAAAGCAACAGAATATACTTTCTTCTCGAGTGCACATGGAACATTCTCCAAGATAGATCATGTACTGGGTTACAAAACAGCCCTTCATAAGTTTACAAGAATTGAAATTATACCATGCATACTTTCAGACCACAATGCTATGAAGCTTGAAATCAACCACAGGAAAAAGTCTGGAAAACCTCCAAAAGCATGGAGGTTAAAGAACACCCTACTAACGAATGAGTGGGTCAACCAGGCAATTAGAGAAGAAATTAAAATATATATGGAAACAAACGAAAATGAAAATACAACAATCCAAACGCTTTGGGATGCAGCGAAGGCAGTCCTGAGAGGAAAATACATTGCAATCCAGGCCTATCTCAAGAAACAAGAAAAATCCCAAATACAAAATCTAACAGCACACCTAAAGGAAATAGAAGCAGAACAGCAAAGGCAGCCTAAACCCAGCAGAAGAAGAGAAATAATAAAGATCAGAGCAGAAATAAACAATATAGAATCTAAAAAAACTGTAGAGCAGATCAACGAAACCAAGAGTTGGTTTTTTGAAAAAATAAACAAAATTGACAAACCTCTAGCCAGGCTTCTCAAAAAGAAAAGGGAGATGACCCAAATAGATAAAATCATGAATGAAAATGGAATGATTACAACCAATCCCTCAGAGATACAAAAAATAAATAAAACGTTAAAAAAATTAAAAAAAAAAAAAGAAAACCACCTTTTTGCACTGAAGACATCTCCAGAATTCTTTTTTGGCTGTTTATTCTGAACTCCAACATTTCCACATCACACAAATAAAAAGTCCCAGGAGTATTAGATTTTTAAAAGAAGTGCCTTTTTTTTTTTTTTTTTTTTTTAAGTTTCTTTGGTATCTGATTTAAGATGGTGTTCTTAACACAATACAGCATCTTTATCTAGGACTTGAGAAAATTGCAATGTTGGTTGGTGCTCTATAATATTTATATTTCTTCAATTTTTATTAAATTTCTTCAATTTTCTTTAGGAGGCTCATGCTATTTCAGTGTTATCAATTATATCTTCTTTGTGGTACAACTCAGGAAAAAACTGAAAACTCCAATAAAAATGCAAAATATACTTGATCAAAAAAACCCCCCAAAAACCAAAAAACAACCCAGATGTCTTTTTCTTAAGGGATTCTTTGCTTCTAGCAAATAAAAATGTTTTTCTCAATCCAATAAATCCTAGTACAGACACCTGGGGGCAGTACATCTCTTCACTGTCTTCTATGCAAATCCAGGAATCCCTTCTTTCCATTATAAAAGTTGCTATAGTCACAGAGGAATAAGATAGGAACTCCTGGCCATCATTTTTCATGTAGAGAGGAGGTCAACAATTCACACTTTATACAATAAGAGCAGTATTCCCAGTCTTCTTTGTTTTGGTAATGTTTCCTATTAACTTAAAGAAATGGTTAATTTTTTCCTTTAGACATCTCTTCTTGCTGCTATATTACCTACATAATGGCTGTGTCATCAAACTAATAGTACATAGTTATTTTGCATTTGACACGCTAAATGAAGCATTTGTAACTGTTAGTGAACTGAAATCTCTACTGATTTATTTTTTATGAATAGTTTACACTCATATTAGGATAACTGTATGCATGTGTATATTTGTCTGTCTGTTTTATTTGTTCTTAATGTCATGTCCACACCTTCACCCAATAAATCTTATCTTGATTTATGCAATTCAGAATGATTGAGGCCACATTGCTAAATCCATAAAGATATCAGAAATAACATCTATAATCCTCTTACCCCACTTGACCTGATTCACCATCATGCCATGAAGAAATCTGATTTAGATTTAGAATGGACTATTCCAAGGCTCAGAAAAATGTACCGTGATAATTAGAGAAGGGAATTGTATTTAATGTGTTTTTTTCCAGCTTTGTTGAGGTATAATTGACAAAATTACAAAATATCTAAGTGTACAATGTGATGATTTAATATTTGTATTGTGAAATGACTCTCATAGTCAAGTTAATAAACACACCTATTACATCACATAGTTGTTGTTTTTTCTATGAGATTTTCTCTTAACACATCTCAAGTTTATAATACAGTGTTAACTGTGGTCACCATGCTGTACGTGAGAGCCTCAGAATTTACTCATCTTATAACTGAATGTTGAATTCTTTGGCCAGCTTCTCACCTGTTCCCCCAGTCCCTAGCAAACACCTTTCTACTTTCTGATTCAATGTTTTTTTTTTTAGATTCCACAGATTAGTGATACCATACAAGTATTTATTTTTCTCTGTTTGACTTATTTCATTCAGCATAATGGCGTCCATGTTCATCAGTGTTGCAAATGGCAACATTTCCTTCTTTTTTTTTTAAAGGCTAAATAGTCCATTTTGTTTTAAATATATATATGTATTTAATTAAAATTTTGTTTCATGTTTATTTATTTTTGAGAGAGAGAGAGAGAGAGAGAGAGAGAGAGAGAGAGAGAGAGAGAGAGACATAGCACAAAGAGGTAGGGACAGAGAGAGAGGGAGACACAGAATTCAAAGCAGGCTCCAGCTCTGAGCCCAATGAGGGGCTTGAACTCACAAACCGCGAGATCATGACCTGAGCTGAAGTCCGATGCTTAGCTGACTGAGCCACCCAGGTGCCCCTTAAATATATATTTTATATACATATATATCACTATGTATATACAGTATACACACACACACTCATATATATACATATGTATGTATATATATATATGAATATCACTTTTTCCCATTCATTCTTCTGTCAGCACTTAGATCATTTCTGTGTCTTGGCTATTGTAAAAAAAAAAAAGCTGCAACAACAACAAACATGGAGGGGATGCAGATATCTCTTTGAGATAGTGCTTTTATTTCCTTTGGATATATACCCAGAAATGGGATTGCTGGTAACATTACTTTTAATTTTTAATATCCTCATATGTTCTATTTTTATGTTTAGTTTTTTGAAGAACTTCCAAACTGTTTTCCATGATGGCTGTACCAATGTACATTCTCACCAACAGTATATAAGGATCCTCTGTTCTCTACATCCTCTCCAATGTTTATTATCTCTTTTTGATGATAGACCTTAAACAGGTGCACAGTTATACTTCATTGTGGTTTTGCTGTGCACTTCCTTGATGATTAGTACATTGAGCACCTTTTTATATACCTATTGGCCATTTGTATATCTTCTTTGGAAAATGTTTATTGAAGTCCTTTGCCTATTTTTGATCAAGTTATATATTTCTTGCTATTGAGTTTATGAATTTATTATATATTTTAGATATTAATTATTTTTTGTAAATTTATTTATTGTTTGATTTGCATCCAAGTTAGTTAGCATATAGTGCAACAGTGATTTCAGGAGTAGATTCCTTAATGCCCCTTACCCATTTAGCCCATTTCCACTGCCACAACCCCTCCAGCAACCCTCTGTTTGTTCTCTATATTTAAGAGTGTCTTATTTTTTGTCCTCCTCCCTATTTTTATATTCTTTTTGCTTCCATTCCCTTATGTTCCTCTGTTTAGTATCTTAAATTCCTATGAGTTAAGTCATATAATATTTGTCTTTCTCTGACTAATTTCCTCTAGTTCCATCCACGTAGTTGCAAATGGCAAGATTTCATTCTTTTTGATTGCCGAGTAATACTCTGTCGTGTGTGTGTGTGTGTGTGTGTGTGTGTGTGTGTGTATACACATCTTTATCCATTCGTCCATTGATGGACATTTGGACTCTTTCCATACTTGGGCTATAGTCGATAGCACTGCTATAAACATTGGGGGGCATGTGCTCCTTCGCAAAAGCATACTTGTATCCCTTGGGTAAATGCTTAGTAGTGCAATTGCTGGGTTGTAGGATAGTTCTATTTTTAGTTTTTTGAGGAACCTCCATACTGTTTTCCAGAGTGGCTGCACCAGCTTGCATTCCCACCAGCAGTGCAAAAGAGATCCTCTTTCTCTGCATCCTCGGCAACATCTGTTGTTGCCTGAGTTGTTAATGTTAGCCATTCTGACAGGTGTGAGGTGGTATCTCATTGTGGTTTTGATTTGTATTTCCCTAATGATGAGTGATGTTGAGCATTTTTTCATATGTCTGTTCACCATCTGGATGTCTTCTTTGGAGAAGTGTCTTAGATATTAATTCTTTATCAAATAGATGGTTTGCAAATATTTTCTCCATTTTTTAGGTTCCTCTTTTATCTTGTTGATTATTTTTCTTTGCTGTGTTGTGTTTTAGTTTGATGTAGTCTCCCTTGTTTGTTTTTTCTTTTGTTGCTTTCCCTTTTGATGTCAAATCCAAAAAACTATTGCCAAGACCAATGTCAAGGAGATTTTCCCCTATGTTTACTTTCAGGAGTTTATGGCTTTAGGCTTTATATTTAAGTCTTAAATCTATTTTGAGTTGATGTTTGTGTATTGTGTAAGATAAAGGTCCAGTTTCGTCTTTTTTACATGTGACTATACAGTTTTCTTAGCATTATTTGTTGAAGAGACTTTCTTTCCCCCATTGTGTTTTCTTGGAACCTTTGTCAAATGTTAGTTGTCCAAATATGCATGAATTTATTCTTGGGTCTCTATTCTGTTTAATTGATCCATGTGTCTATTTTTTTAAGTTTACTTATTTTGAAAGAGAGAGGGAGAGAACACGCAAATGGTGGAGGTGAGAGAGAGAGAGGGAGAGAGAATCCTAAGCAGGTTCCACACTGTAAGTGCCAATTCAGACCTCAGTCTCACGAATCCTATGAGATCATGATCTGAACCAAACTCCAGAGTTGGACACTTAACCAGCTGAGCCACCCAGTTGCCCCTCCTTATATGTTTTTATGCCACAAGCATACTATTTTGATTACTATAACTTTGTAAAATAGTTTAATATCAGAAAGTCATGGTGCATCCAGGTTTGTTTTGTTGACCAATAAATATAACATAGCATATTAACAAAATAAAGGGTAAAAAACATATGATCGTCTCAATAGATGCAGAAAAAAGTATTTGACAAAATTCAGCTTCCTTTCATGGTAACAACTGCAAACAACTTAGGTATAGATGGAATGTACCTCAGTGAAATAAAGCCTTATATGACAAGCCCATAGCTAACATCATACTTAGTGGGGAAAAGCTGAAACTTTTCATCTAAGATCAAGAACAAGAGAAGGGTGCCTACTCTCACCATTTCGCCATTTCTACTCAACATAGTACTGAAAGTCCTAGCCTGACATAATCTTATATAGAGAAAACCCTAAAGACTACATCAGAAAACCTGCTGGAACTGATAAACAAATTCAATAAAATTGCAGAATACAAAATTAACATATAGAAATCAGTTGTGTTTCTGTATGCTATGAACTATCTGAAAAGGAAATTAGGAAAACAGTCCCTTTTATAACATCAAAAATAATGAAATGCCTGGACACCTGGGTGGCTTAGTTGGTTAAGCCTCTGACTTCGGCTCAGGTCATGATCTCACAGCTCATGAGTTTGAGCCCCACTTTGGGCTCTGTGCTGACAACTCAAAACCTAGAGTATGTTTTGGGTTCTGTGTCTTCCTCTCTCTCTGCCCCATCCCTGCTTATGCTGTCTCTCTCTTTCTGTCTCTTTCTCTCTTAAAAATAAGTAAACATTTGAAAAAAAAGAATTAAATGCTTACGGAAAAATATTTACCAAGAAGGTATAATATCTTTACACTGAAACTATAAATCATTGATAAAAGAAATTTGAAGAGGACACAAATAAATGGAAAGACATCTTGTGTTCATGGATTAGAGGGATTAATATTGTTAAAATTTCTATAATATCCAAAACAATCTACAGATTCGATGGAATCTCTATCAAAATTCCAATGGCATTTTCCACAAAAATAGAAAAAATGATCCTAAAATTCATCTGGAACCATAATAGACCCTGACTAGTAAAGCAATCTTGAGAAAGAAGGGAATTTAAATTGTTTTTTAAATATAAATTTCTGTTGTATCTTTCTTTCAGCTTATTCAAAAACATTTTTTGTAAGTAAATGGTGCTTCCAATAAAGTAACATTAGCATTATTTTCCATATTATTATGGATATTTAACATATTTTTCAGCCAGCATTTCAGAGAATAGGCTCTAGTGAGTGTACAAAACAGAATTTTCTTTGAAATGTAGAGAAGAGCTAACACTACATTCAATATGTCTGATTGGTTTTTCAGCCTCTTGATTTACTGAGAACATAACATGTATCTTATTTAAGTGTTGAAACAGTGGTCTCCAAAGACTTAACAGTGATTTTTGTCTACAACTGTGGTAAACATCTACACTGCTTTGTTGCTGTCTAGAACTTGTTCATTGGGTAGCAACACCATCCCAATGTTGACCACAATAGACTTCAGAAGGCAAGCAGACTTTGGTTCTGTACTCTGGCTCAGAGATTAGATCTCTGTCAAGGAACACACCACAGGGAAAAATTAGGAAGAGAGACTGATAGGTATTCTGCTTGAAAAGATGTTGTTTTTCATCAGATTATTACCAATTCAGATTAATCAGAAGATCAATGTGTGGTATGTTTGTGTATGTATATGTATGTGTGTGTGTATATATATATGTATATATATATATATATATATATATATATATATATATATATATATATATTTTTTTTTTTTTTCCTGCACTAAGTACATACAATCATGTATGCCATTATTTTGGAAATCTGACACTTTCCAAATTGAGAAATATGAAAATGTTTATTTCCTAAATCCATTCAGTCTCTAATATGAAGCTTCTCTCTTAGTCTTCACATGCTACAGTCTTCAATTTTTTAATATGACAGTGTGTATTTTAAATAATGGTTTTTGTAATTGGCCAAAATTTGTCTTGGGCATTTGAAGAGTCTCCACACTGACCTGGACTAGAAAGAGCAGATGGCCATTTTCTAAAGTTTCTCTTGTAATTTTAAAATGTTTGGCTCTAGTTACCAAAGGGAAAAGTTCTTGTCTGGCTAGGCAGATAAGGTGGATATTAGAACTGTGTATTAAGGAAAGCAGTGACCACCGCAGCCCTCTCATAGTTGCAGACATGCAGGTTTTGTGACCTGATTTGACTGAGATCTTAACCATCTGAGTTGATCAGACTCGGTGGATAAATGCTTAGATTTGTGCTTTCCTGTGCTTTCAGACAGGCCAAGCGAGAGGACAAAAATAGAACGTGGAGGGCCTCTCCCTTAGGATTTGCCTACGTACCCTCTTAGGTAGCTTATTTTTTCTGAGCTTTTTAAAAGAAATTTCCTGCTTTTGAAATACTTTTTTTTTTTTTTTTCATTTAAAGAGCCATGTTAAAAGGCCAGTTGGAAATTCAGGCATTGTCCCTAGACATGTGATACCTTAGTGGGACTGGTGGTCCTTGGAGACTGGATTTTCAGCTTTGCAAAGGTAGAAACTCAATCCCATCATTAAACACAGTCTTGATATGACTCAGGGGAACTGACTCATGCTAATGAAACTCATAAGAGACTCATGATAAGCCAGAAGGCTAGTTCATTAATTCATAATTAGAAATAGATCCGCCAAGAGGAAGGAAATACAGCTGGTCAGCACATTCTATCCTAGAAAGAAAACTTACATGCAGATGCAAAAAGGTAGCTTGGTGGATACAAAACCAGCGGAAAGAGAGCTGGGTAGCGTTAGTGGACAGTTTGATCTGCTTCTGCTGCCTTCATATTCCCTTTTCCTTACAGGCTTCTGCTTGGAAGGGGAACCTTGATTCTCCTTTCCACAGGGCAGCAGCCCTGGGAGCTGAAGAGATACTGGCCTGAACTTGCCCTGTACATCATCTTTAAGTCAGTTAGGTTACAATGTAAATGAATGACTAATTTCTTTACATTAATGTGTTAGTTCATAGCATCTTGTAACTTCTAACTTGGTCTCTTTGCTGAAGACTAAGAGAAACTTCATTTCAGCCAGCAACAATATCTTTACAAACCATTTCTAAGGATGAGTTACCACGAGAGTGGTAGTTTCTCATTTTAGAGTGATTTTCAGTCTTGGAGAGTGGCCTCCCAAACTTAGGTCCCCATGTCCTATAAGAGGTCTTTTTACCTTATTCTGTGTCAATAGTCTGTATCAGTAATCAGCCCCATTTGAAGACAAGTGAAATATCACCATATGTTCTCTGGGATACTTTAAAGTATTGCAAAGAAACGCCCTCATTAATTTAGGTGCTATAGATATCTTCAGACCATTTGTGATACCCTTTCTACAGCATCCATGTGACATGATGAGAAAAGAAGAAAAGTGGCCATTGTGGACAGTTTAACTTTCTTTTCCTAAAGAGTTTGAACACCCACTCCATGTGTGTTCAAAGAACACTATTAGTGAAACCATATTGATAAGGATAGAGAGGAATGCTGGTCTCAATTCCTACTTACAAGGAGCTGAGTGATATAATCATTATTTTTTTTCTTTTTGAGAAAAAGACACACAGTACTAAAACTGGCCAGAATATAATTTTCTCTTCTTGAGTGACTTAGAAGGAATCTTAGGGCCAGTGTCATGAATATCCATGATCACTTTGGGCAGTAGCTATCTAATAGACCTTAGACAGTATGCTATGTTTAAACATGTACTATAGAGATATCAAGTAAGGAGAGAGAGGGAAACCTAGTTATATTAGTAGATAACACATTCACAGGTGATTTATAGATTAGAATGGATTGTAAAACACTAATAAATCCCAAGACATTTAGTTCTGTCTCAGAGAAATGACTTTATGTTTTAAAAAAAGGAAAATTCTCATTTTTAGAATCTAGTGTACTTAGAAAGAATGACATGATTAAAATACATTTGATCCTAATTTTGACCAGAATTTCCTTGGTTGTGATAAAGGTTTGGTTAAAATTTTTATTTAATATTTTAGGGAATAGTATTTTGGGAATAATTTGCCAGAGTTTTTTTCTTAAAAGTGTTAAAATTCTAGTGTTGGGGCATTATTTAGCTATTTAAGGATAATACGTTTTACCACAGACAGTTGTAGTATATGAATGTAGGTTTTTTTTTTTTTTAAACTATATAGCTGAGAATTCTAGATGTTATTTTTATTTCTTATAAACTCTTATATATTCAGGATTAAAAGGTGAATCCTGCATAATACTATGAAAATGTATATTATATAGGTTCATTTGTCAGTTGCAAACAAGTAGATACTTCCCACAAGTAAATTGCCATCCATGTACCCTGCTTTTGTGAGGGGAGGTAGTGAAAACAGGGAAGGACCAAGGTTGTACCTGAGGGAGCACACTCCTGCAGCCCCCACCATGCTCTATCAGGGGTTTATTCACATACCCACCCCCTTAGCTCAGGTACCAAGTGCCAATGTGAGGCCCTCTTCAGTGGGGGAAGTTCCAGGTATTTGGGGGAAAAGTCTTGTAGATAATAAAAGTATTGTATTGGACATGTATTTTTAAAAAGACTATATCAGGAGTCTGTAATTGGTTTTTTAGTCTTCTGATTCTCTGTAGAGTCAGCAAAAAAGTGCATGAGGAATCTCAAGAAATGGTTCTGTTCTATTTTCTATTACCTGTCTCTTTTACTTTCTACTCTCCAAACTCTTAAGAATACTTTTGTATAATTTTTTTTTTGTATTCAGATGAAATATTTTTAAAAAAATGCTGGTTTGTGGGAAGTGCTTTGGTTTAAAAGGAATCAATAATAATAGCGAGTAAATTAACCCTCTGGTAGGAAGCGTGTATAATTCTGTCACTAACGTTTTATTTGATCTAAATTTAAATGGAGTCCTCACATCACCATACACATTTTATCCAGGTCAAAGAGATGGTGACTTCTAAATAGAATAGTGTGTCTGTCTTTATTCTTAGTCCTTGTCTATATAATTCTTCCCAGGTTACATGTGTCAGCCAAAGCTAATGCTAATTAAATATTTTAAAAACCCACTTAAAGAATTACCATACAAACCCTCAGGTTTGGGTTTAGCCTGTAGTAAAGATTGTTTTATAAATTTACATACAACATAGTTACTAACTTTGGATACAGGGACACTATTTTTTTCCCCAGTTACAATTGCAGTTTGACAAATTTTTTCCTAAATCTCATTTTTTATATTGTTTCTGATTGTGCAGAAAGACTAAGAATTGTTACTGATTAAAAAATTCTTTTAGTGCTCTTCCTCAAGCAAAAGGAAACGTTCTTGTAACAGAATGGATTGTACCAGAAAATGATACCTTGTTACAATGATGAGGTTGCAAGCTGAGGCAGAGAGAGAGGAAAGGAAGAAACAAATGAGCTAGAAAGAAAATGGGGAGCTGTGAGACTTGCTGCGGGATGACTGACTGTTTGGGGGTGTGGACACACTCAGAATTTTATACCAGGCTGATAGACATACATTAGAACCTAACATACCTTGCTCTCCTTACCCACTGCTGCTTAACAAACTGCCTCAATGTCCAGTGGCTTAAAACAGCTGATAGGTTCTGTTATTTTTTTTCTTTAATTTTATTTGTTTATTTTGAGAGAGAGAGAGAGAGAGAGAGCGCAGAGGAGGGGCAGAGAGAGGGAGAGAGAGAATCCTAAGTAGGCTCCATGCTGTCAGCACAGAGCCAGATGTGGGGCTCCAGCCCACAAACTGTGAGATCATGACCTGAGCTGAGATCAGGAGTCGGATGCTTAACCAACTGAGCCATCCCGGTGCCCCTGATAGGTTCTATCTTGAGATCGTTCATGCATGAGCAGTCCTTGCAGCTGGGCTGGACATGTAAGATGGCTTCTTATTCATACATCAGTTCCTCAGTGCTTCTTTCCAGCAGAGAAGTCTTCATTTTGAGATACAGTGTATGTATCCCAAGAATCACCCATTATAGGGGCACCTGGGTGGCTCAGTCGGTGAAGTGTCCAATTCTTGATTTTGATCAGGTCATGATCTCACGGTTCATGAGTTCAAGCCCCACGTCGGGCTCTGTGCTGTGTGGAGCCTGCTTGGGATTCTCTCTCTTTCCCTCTCTCTCTGCCCTTCCCCTGCTTGCACACACATGTGAGGGCTCTCTCTCTCAAAAATAAACATTTTTTAAAAAGAGTCATCCATTATAAATATATAATTCAATGATTTTTAGCAAATTTTTAGAGTTGTACAAAAATCACCAGCATCCAGTTTTAAAACATTTTGATCATTTCCAAAACTTCCCTTGAACCTGTTTTCTTAAGGTGGAAAGTGAGGTTAATATGTGGAAACTTTCCTTTTTTTCTGATATAGGTGTTTCAAACTGTAAATTTCCCTGTAAACATCTCTTTAGCTGCATCCCATAAATTTTGATATGTTTTGCTTTTATTTTCATTCAGTTCAAAATATTTTACAATTTCTTTGCAATTTTTTTTTTTTTTTTGCCGTGGGTTATTTAGAAGTCTGCTCTTTCATTGCCAAATATTTCTGATTTTCCACATTTTCTTTTGTGAGGCTTTAATTTAATCCTGTTTTGATCAGAAACTTGACTTGTATTATTTCAGTTTTTTGAAATTTATTGAGTCTTATTTTGTAGCCCAATTATTGTCTATATGAAAGACTGTTTTGTATGTACCTGAAAATAATGTGTATTCTACAATCATTGGGTGGAGTGTCCTAAAACGTATGCTTATTTGGTTGATAGTGTTGTTCAGGTCACATTTACTGATATTCTGTGCAGTTATTCTAACATGTACTGAGAATGGTAATTGTTGAAGTAAGAAATGTCTCTTCTTTCTATCCAGTCAGTCTTTGTTTCAGAGCTGTTTGTTTTCAGGCTTTCTGATATTTATAATCCGTATCTGGGATTCTTACATTGTGATTTAGGCTTCAAGAGGCACGACACAGAAACTGAAGATCAGGTTTTGAATTGGTGTGGCAGAAGTTCTGTTTTTTTCAATTGGTCAGACCAGTCCCAGGCCACTTGGATAAAAACAAGTGTGGGAATAGAGCCAATTTTTAATGAGGGAGATTCTTGCACAGAGAGACAAAAAAAATTGATGGAGGCTATCTTGGGATACAGGCTTATTTAATTCATTTATCCTAGGTTTGAAGTGTTGATTTTTTGTTGTTGTTTTTTTTTTTTTCATTTATGACAACTAGAATTTTAGTATGTGTGGTGACAAAGAAAAATAGCCAGAGACAGTTAAAATCACCTAGGACCTTAGATTTGAATGCACATTAGTATTAAAACAGCGCTGGTCCAGGACACCTCACAGGTTGGAAAAGATCATCGACTGATTGTTAAGAGAATGGACATACCACAGTTTTGGCAGTGATATTTACACCGTCTGCAACTAAGAAATCTCATTTAATAACCTCTCTGTACAAAGCATAGTTCACTCATTCATTTATTACAAGTTTTTTTTCAGATGATTTCCATCCTAGGCTATATATTTTAGTTCAAACCAACTCCACACCACAAATATGTAGAGTGATCATTACTACACCTGCCTTAACTTAAGCATTGGCTACTTCACTGTTTTAAAAGAATAAAGCTCGTTGAGAAATAGTGCAGGTATTGAGAGAATTAATCATGACAGATTTCATGCCCTTTGTGGCCTTGCATGTGTATATATCACTGTCTCATTCAAATGGTTTCATTTTGGAAAGGTAGAAAAATGTGTTTGAGAAAAGTTAAGAACTGCAGCGACAGGCTGTGAAGAAGAGGACTTCTCAGAATGAATCTCTATGTTTGACCAAAAGATTAGATTTAGAGTGAAGAAATGAGACCGCCCCTTACGTAAACTGTGATCAGTACTGTCTAAACAGCACTTAACGACACCCAGTTGCATTCGTTTCCTTCATCTTGGCTCTTGAAGTATCATTTTTTAGACCACTTTTAAGAGTGTTGCTTAAATTCTGCTATTTTAACAAATGATAATATTTTTATAAGAATCAAAAGATGGACAGTATACTTACTTTTTTTTTTTTTCAGGTAAAACCCATCAGCAACAAGAGCACAAGCCTGGCCGTGTGGATGGCGTTTGCCTGACCACATTACTGCCTCACCTGATAGTAGCATTCTTTAATGTTAGGCCCTATGTTTTTGATAATTGGAGGTAAATATGACAGTTATAAAAGCATAGAATGTTACAGGAAAACTCTATTTAAACACTTTGCTGTAATCCTTGATTGGGTAATTTAGCACCTACCAAAGTGTTTCTCAGTATACCAGGAAGACCCTATACAGAAAATTGTGATTTTCTGAAAGATATTAAATAGATCTATGGAGTAAGTAAGCAGCAGAGGCAGAGAAGCTTTCAGGGAGGAGCTCAGAAAGTAGATGCGGGGCCACAGAACAGCTCTGAAAAACAGTGTTGTGCTCAAATGTGACCTCTTTTAAAAGGCGGCATTCAGGTCTTTCTTAAGGCTGATGATCTGTCCAGCGGGTAAAACTGTGAACCAGGTGGTGTCCCATAATTTTCTATTGGGATCATCATTTGGAAAGAACTTTCCTGATACTTTCTGTTGTTGGTCTTACCATAGCAAGTCTATTCTCTTATACTGACAGTGTGTCCAAAATTCTGTACTGGAAAGTTCATTGTCATTCAGAGCAATCCTGTAGCAGTAAAGATCTCTGAGATGAACCAGATGACAAGAATTGCCCTATCCTGGAAGGAGGTTGGCATTTACTCTCGTACTCATCTAACACACCTGCTCAAACCCAGTAGCATCTGCTTTTGAATGCATATTGTAATGGCAGCATTAAAAGGTTAATTAGTTGTAGCTAGTCAAATCTTTGAATTTCTGAGCACTTTCTGCAGAATCCTACTTTTTCAAAGTCTGGATACTTTTTTTTTTTTTTAAAGGAAAATGCTCATTGGGTCTGCATCTACCTTTATTTATGTCCACGTATTTTTTACTTGAGCCCAGTTAATTATCCAATTATATTTTAAACACAGAATAGCTCTGATTACATAACTGATAGTTATGTAATACCTGCAGTCACTGATATAAATTGTAGTGAGTTGAGATTTTCAAGCAATCCTTTACTTCTCTCTTAGACTATAGAAGAAATATGTGTTTTTAGTGGTCATGATAAGGAGAAATTGTGTAATTTTATTAGTTGTAGTTTGCATGTCAAAATAGTTTTTAATTCGTAGTGGTTTTTCTGTTTGTCATATAGATGTTCTTTATGGTTCTTTACAGACTAAAATTTATTTCCTGCTGGATAAAATGTTTACCTAATATTAAAACCTACTCTTAACTGAATCTTCAGTGCAGATTGTTTTCTGTGTTTCTGTTGTCACACATAATACGCTTATTTTCTATTTTCTGATTTCTTGGAATTTCCCAAGTCCTCAGGGCTTTAAGGTTAATTTTAAAAAAGTAGACATAGTTTATTAGAGCAGTTTTAGGTCACAACAAAATTAAATGGCAAGTACAGAAAGTCCCTGCATACTCCCTAACCCCATACAGACATGGCCTCCCCTTAGTAGCAACACCCCCCACCTGAGTGGTACATTTGTTACAGTTGATGAGCTTATGTCAACACATCTTTTTTTTTTTTTTAATGTTTTTACTTATTTTTGAGACAGAGACAGAGCATGAGCAGGGGAAGGGCAGAGAGAGAGGGAGACACAGAATCCAAAGCAGGCTCCAGGCTCTGAGCTGTCGGCACAGAGCCTGACACGGGGCTCCAACTCCCCAGACCAGGAGATCATGACCTGAGCTGAAGTCGGACGCTTAGCCGATTGAGCCACCCAGGCGCCCCTACATCAACACATCTTTATCACCTGAAGTCCATAGTTTATATTATGGTTCACACTTGGTGTTGTACATTACATGGGTTTTGACAAATGTATAATGACATGCATCTACCATTAGAGTGTCATACAGTCATTCCACTTCTCTAAAACTTCCTTGTGTTCTGCCTATTCATCCCTCCCTCCCTCCTCCCCTCCTGCCAACTCCTGGCACCCATCCATCTGGTTACAATCTCTACAGTTTTGCCTTCTCCAGAATGTTATATAGTTGGAGTAATACACTATGTTGTCTTTTCAGATTGGCTTTTTTCGCTTAGTAATATACATGAAAGTTTCCTCCATGTCTCTTCATGACTTGATGGCTCATTTCTTTTTCACAGTAAATAATATTCCAGTATCTGGATGTACCACAGTTTATCCATTCCCTTACTTAAAGACTTTTTGGTTGCGTCAAGTTTTGGAAATCATGTACAAAGGTGCTATTAAAAAAAGACCTTTGTGCAGGTTTTTGTGTTGACATAAGTTTTCAACTTATTTGTGTAAATACCAAGGAGTGTGAGCGCTGTATCTTATAAGAATATATTTAATTTTGTAAGAAATGGCCAAAATGTTTTCCAAAGTAGTTGAGGCCTTTTGCATTGCATTTTGTAATGCATGAGACTCCTTGTCATTCCGCATCCTCACCAGCAGTTGATATTGTCAGTGTTTTGGATTTTTGCCTTTCAAATGGGTGTGCAGTGTCATCTCATTGTTTTATTTTGTAATTTTTAAATGGCATATGATGTTGAACATCTTTTCATATGCTTATTTACATCTACATATATTCTTTTGTGAGTTGTCGTGTCAGGTCTTTAAAATCATCATTTTTGGGGCACCTGGGTGGCTTAGTCGGTTGAGCGTCTGACTTTGGCTCAGGTCATGATCTCATGGATTGTGAACTCGAGCCCTGCGTCAGGCTCTGTGCAGACAGCTCAGAGCCTGGAGCCTGCTTTGGATTCTGTGTCTTCCTCTCTCTCTGTCCCTCCCCCACACGTACTCTCTCTCTGCCTCTCAAAAATAAAGAAAACTAATAAAAAAAAATTTTAAATCACCATTTTTAAACAGGTGGTTCATTTTCTTATTGCTGAGTTTTAAGAGTTCTTTGTATATTTTGGGTAGCAGTCCTTTATCATTCTTTTATAAATATTTTCTTCCACTCTGTGGTTTGTCTTCTCATTCCAGTGACTGACTTTTTTTTTTAACCTTTGAAATTCTCATACTTAATTCTGTCTTTTTGCTACTTGACTGCTTGCTTGAATTGATGAATTATGTCTTTCGCCTAGATTTGTATGTCCAGCTTCAGCTTGTTCATTTGTTTCTGTTGGTGGAGCAGAGAACTCAGAGTTCTTATCATGCTTATCTGCCAGACAGCTTTCCCAGCCTTGTTGGGGCACTATCTCTTGTCCCCATGTACGCAGCCCAGGAGCTGATTTATTCATGGGGGGAGAAACAGTGAAGATAGTATGTGACCTCTTTCCAGTACTTATACACACAATTAGCCTTCATTAACCTGGCCCCAACACTTAGCAATGGATGGACATGACAGTATTTGCCTTCTGTGCTCCTTTCAAGGTTGATAATTTTTAATGCATATCAAAGAGTATATGGAACAGATAAATAAATTATGAAGAATGAAATCAAACATCTGGGAATCCATCTTCCAACTTAAGATTGATTACATTGGCGAAAACGTTAACACTACCCACGTGTTCTGCCAGCTTCCCTCAGGTAACCATAAACCTAAATTTTGTTTTATTTTTTTCTTCTGAAAATACTTTTCGAACAGATGCATAGCCCTAAATGATATATTATTTAGGTGTGATTGTTCTGAGTGTTTTAAAACTTGTAATATACCCTTTGTCTTTGGCAACTTGCTTTATTTTCCTCACCTTGTTTCCTAAGATTCATCAAAGTCCCATGTGGGTATTGAATAAGGCTTTGGATGTCCTGTCATAAGTTACTCCTCATTCCTGCCCGAACTTTTCTTCTTTCCATATTACATCCCAGAATCTCCATGCCGTTTCCCATTGAAATTATATTATTTTTTGCTAAAATAAATTTATGTGGATATCTTTAAATTGTAGAGACTTAAGATGTACCACTTGATGTTTTTATATATTTATACATTGTGAAAAGAACTACAACCAAGCAAAATAACATCACTTCTACATAGTTGCCTCTGTGTGTGTATGTTGAGAAGATTTAAGATCTATCTTCTTAGCCAATTTCAGTTATACAATTCAGTACTATGAACTGTAGTCACGATGCCATACACCATACATTAGTTCTCCAGAACCCATTCATCTTGCATAACTGAAACTTTTTACCTTTTGACTAATATCTCCTCGTTCCAGCTGTTTCCCCCACCCCACCAACCACCATTCTTCTCCCTGAGTTCAACTAGTTTAGAATCCACATATAAGTGAGATCATGAAGTGTTTACCTTTCTGTGTCTGGCTCAATTTCACTTGGCTTAATGTCCTTCAGGTTCACCCATTTTGTGGCAAGTGGCAGGATTTCCTTCTTTTTAAAGGCTGAATAATCCATTATAAATATATATACACTAAATTTTCTTTTAGCATTCATGGACATTTAGTTGTTTCCATATTTTGTTTTTTTTGAATAATGCCATAGTGAACATAAGAGTACATATATCTCTTTGAGATACATATTTCATTTCCTTTGGATGTTTAACCAGAAATAGGATTCCTGGATCACGTGGTGGTTTTATTTTTAATTTTTTTGAGGAATCTCTGTACTGTGTCCCATAATGACTGCATCAATTTACATTCCCACCAACTGTGTATAAGTGTTCCCGTTCTCCATATCCTCGCCAACACTTGTTGTCTTCTGAGTTTTTGATAATAGCCATCCTATTCTGAAAGGATATTTACCTGATAATTTCTCAAAGTAGGACTCTTTCAAAGTGGGCTTTAATTCTAATGGTATCAAAATTCTGAGCTGAAGGATTATAAACTCCTATCCAGGAAGTAGATGTACCAAAAAACATGGAGAGATTGATTTGGGGAAGTGGCAGTTTTCCCAGCAGTCTTGAAATTGCAGCAAGAAAGCGGTTTTATATTTGTCACTTAAGTTCAGTGTTTCATTACAATAAGGAAATTATTTCAAAAATGTCAACTTTTGACATGCTAATGTAGTTTGCTCACTGGCTAGCTGGGAACTAAACAGAAGTGAAAAGAATTTTTGTGACAGATTGAGTGACACATAAATCATCTAGTTAGATGTACAATGCAGAAATATATACTCTGAATTAAAGTCAATTAAATTTATTTCTATACCATTTTATATTAGACTGTCTTAGTTGAACTAAGAAATGCATTTTATATTATATATTCTCAGTTTTTCTAGAGGCATTGAAACTGTTGGATAATAGAGTTCCGTGAATATTAACTTGTTTGAATTGAATAATCTTTGGAATTTCAGCAACAAATGTTATTTGTTTTCGATTTCTGTTGCATTTATGATTGTTACCTTAAAATATTTCTCTTCTCTTCTCTTCAACACAC
This sequence comes from Panthera pardus, assembly GCF_024362965.1. Lineage (NCBI taxonomy): Eukaryota > Metazoa > Chordata > Mammalia > Carnivora > Felidae > Panthera > Panthera pardus. Next base: position 36,880,219 of record NW_026526765.1, on the reverse strand, counting down.
TAACATTCAAAGTGAACATATGCCTTTGTAAGTAAACATAAATCCAGTTCTCCAAAAATGTCTCAGTTAAAGCTAAATATAAGCTTGCTTTTCCACCATCAGATGTTTGACATCTGCACTGATTTTACACTAACAAACTGAATATTTTTTGAAAAATTTCCACCTAAGAAGGTGCTATATTTGAGGATATTTAAAATTTCTAATGTTTAGCAAGAAAAACTCAGCTTAACATATGGCAGTTTTCTGATTTTGACATTCATTCTGTTTTTTCAGCAGTTTTTGAGATGCATTATTCTCGCTCTCAATATGAGTACTCTGGTCCACTTTGATAATTATATCACTTTTTATTTCAATCTCACTTCTATAATGGGTAGTACTTTTTCAGTAATCAGTTTTGACAACCCAAGAAATTAGCTGACTAATTAGTATATAAAACAAGTAAACAGTGGCGTCAGCACCCCTTTGGAATTTTCCAATTCTAAATTTACTACCTCTAATTTCCATCGGGGATTACTCTTAGCTATGAAGCATAGTATCAAATAAAAAAGAAGAGGAGCAATAAATTTATTCTGAAAGTTTCCTTCAATGCCCTTTGAATAAGATACGTTGCCTTCTATACTTTTTTGTTTTCTCTCTTTACTGGACTTACCTACTCTTTCAGCTCAACTAGTCAATTCTACCATCTTTCATGGGCTACAGTTCAAGTCTTATTTCTTCATTTTTTTCCCCCCTGAATACTCTCAGTGCTTCTCAAACTTTAGAGTGAACATGTATTTTTAAATATAGGAAGTGTATGTTTTGGACATTTTAATATTTTCTGACATCTAAAATATGCTGTACAATTGATTGGAATATTTAATTTGGTAGATTTTGTTATCCCCCCAAAGCTAGACATTGTATTATTTTATTTACTAAGAATCTTTAACTTCCTCTTTGAGTGGCCTTTTTTTCTTTTGGAACCTACTTCATAGGATGACGTTTTACATGTCCCTCCACTTATGTGAGGGTGTCGTTTTTTTGTTTGCTTCTCTAATCTGGCTCAAATCAGGTTAGGCCCTTCATGTAAGTCAGTCCAATTTGGTCCTAAATTTCCTTTTCTAACAATAGGTGAAGCTGAGAGGAGAGAGAGGGAGAAGCTGACTGTCGGTGGCACTTGAGTTCTGTTTTCTTTGTTTATTGAAATATATTTGACGCATATATACAGTATGTTAATTTAAGGTGTCCAGTATGTTGATTTGATACACTTATATGTTGTTATAGGATTGCCATTGTAGCTATAGTTACGTCCTCTATCAGATGTCGTTTAAGGGTACAAACTTACAAATGGTAGTGAATAAATCTCAGAGATAGAATCCACAGTATAACAAATATAGACACTATTATATATGTGTGTGTGTGTGTGTGTGTGTGTGTATATGTACACACATATATATACATATATGTACATATACATATATATGTATATATGTGTATATATGTATATATATGTGTGTACATATATATATATATATATGTATATATATATATACACCTAACAGACTTTATCTTAATTATTCCAACTACAAAAAAGCAATGACAATTGTGCTGTTTTCTGTTTTCCCTAAGTCTTCAATGCACTTCCCCTCTGCAATTCCCATGGTTTGATGGTTCAACCTTCACTTTGATTATATAAGATAGCACAGTGCACCTCTGATAAATTCCTCCTTTTACATAGGAAATATGTAAAGAGTCCTATTAATATAAGCTATTGTCAGATGATGTGTTTTATAACCAATGTTGTTAAATTGGAGAAATCTGCATTTTTTTTTTTTTTTTTTTTTGGTTTTTATTCCTTTATTCATAGTCTGGGGAAGTCTTTGCAGTAGCATTGACTGGCCAACTGACATTTGGAAATCACTATTCTGTATCAGAGCAGAATTGTTTTGCATATTATTTAATCCTGTTTCATCCCTGTTAATCTAGTCTCCTCATCTGAGGTGTAACTTCTTGCATTTAGGAACCATAAAAAAGTGTTCAGTATCTCCAACATTATAAATTACTTATTTATGTCTCAGAGTTTAGGAAGTTTCCATTGATAAGTGGTATGAGTGATGAGAATATGGAATGATTATAATTGATTAAATTATTTTTGAAAGCAAGAGTAGATTTCCTGTATCGAGTTCATTAATTTCCAACCTGTCCAATGGTGGTCAGTCGAGATCCTATTACAGCATGGCCACTGGCTGCTTAATTGGCAATAAAGTGAACCACAGTTACCAAACAACTCTCTTTAGTTAGATGCTCACTCTCTTGACAGTAATACTCTCAGATCTTGCCTTGGAATAGAATAAAATTAACTAATAGTGATTTGGCTATTATTGCTTAAAGCTATTTTGGCTTTCAAAATCTACTAGAGGTTGAACTTTTCCCTTTAGTGTTTTATATTTACCACATCAGAACTGGTACAATTAGAAAGTCTTCTGTCATTTAATCTTAGACTGTCTTTTGCAGCAGAAAAGTTATTTTCATTAGTCTTTTTCTTATTCCTGAGGAGCTGAAACTATATTTGAGATAGATGGAATCTTAATTCTTGGAATCCTCACCCAGCTGCTTAAAGCTGCCTGAGTGTCACGGAGGAGAGATGTGAATAGAGCACAAAGCCAGGGACGTTACTTGAAATCTCTGTGTGGCAAACCGATTTCTCTTTTCATTCTAAGTCTTAATCCTACCTGAAATACAGGATCAGGGCTCCATAGTTCTTTTCTTTATACTCAGACCCTAACCTCACACTTGATAATAACCATCAGAAGAGACAAATAGAAATGTAGCCAAGAAATAATGTACTGAGAGAAATGGAAATCAATTCATACCTAAGGTCTAGTGAGGAGCTGGTCTAATCTGTCACTCCTATGTTCTCATGAGCACAGAGTGCGGTAGTGCACGGAATAGGAGAGTTACCTCAAATATTCTTTTACCAAAGGTCAATATTTTTTACCCTCTCACTTCTTTGGGTTGTAGGATTCTATGAAAGGATGGATAAAACAGCCCCGGCCAAACCAAACACCACTGCTACCACCCACAGTGAGAAGCACAGCAACAACACACAGCATCTCTTCTGTGACTTTAACTTTTTTTCTTTAAGTGAAAGTCACTTCGAATACTTCCGTGGTGCAGTAAGTATGTGCTTGATTTGGCTGTGAGCTCTACTGTCCCCTCCCTTCAGGGACAAAATGAGTGAGTAGATGTGATAGTGTCGGGGAATTAGAAGGAACAGAATTGTTCTTTAAAAGTTTTGGCTTTTCTGAGGATCAGTAGGCAGAACTACATGGAGATTTCCAAGATTGAAAAATATGGACCTTCTACAATGGGTACATTAGCAATTTTGCTTTTCTTCTAACAGACTTGTTCACTGTGGTTAGCGTTACTGATTTTCCACCTGTAGGCACTTCGTAAATGCTTCTACTGTGATGTTCTTAATTGACACGCTACACTTTAAACTGTAGTTCTTTGTGGTGCTTGAGTGACTCAGTCGTTTAAGCGTCCAACTCTTGATTTCAGCTCAGGTCATGATCTCACGGTTTGTGAGTTCAAGACCCACATCAGGCTCTGCACTGACAGTGAGGAACCTGCTTGAGATTCTCTGTCTCTCCCTCTCTTTCTCCCCTGACCTCTCTGCTCGTGCTCATGCTCTCTTTCTCAAAAACAAATAAATTAAAAACAAAAATAAAATGTAGTTCTTTGACTTAGCTCTTTGGAACCCAATTTGTTGTAAGGAGATTTTGGAATAAATATGGTAAACATATTATAAAAGATTGAAAATCAGCTACTACTTTTCTCCCCACTCAGAATTTTTTACCTTAACCCGCATGCTAATCCCATTAACATGGCATTTGATTGCCTGGAAAATTTAATATTATTCGGAAGAATTGGAGTTCTTTATGAAATACTAGGTAAAACTGGTTGAGGTGTTCTCCCCAGAGAATCCTGTTGTGTATACTTTTTGCGTGAAAAGAAGGGATTCTTGCAAGTGCCTAGAAATACTTCCTATTTATCCTTTTTTTCTGTTTCCTCTCTCTAAGCAAGGAAATAATTCCTTTTACATATTCGTGTCACATTTCTTTTCAAGAAATCTTACCAGAATATGATGCTGTAAGACTACTCTGCTATCCTGGGGTGCCTAGCTGGCTCAGTCGGTTAAGCATGCCACTCTTTTTTTTTTTTAACATTTATTTATTTTTGAGACAGAGAGCATGAACAGGGGAGGGTCAGAGAAAGAGGGAGGCGCAGAATCTGAAACAGGCTCCAGGCTCTGAGCTGTCAGCACAGAGCCCGACACGAGGCTCGAACCCACAGACTGCGAGATCATGACCTGAGCCGAAGTCGGACGATTAACCAAGACTGAGCCACCCAGGCACCCCTGTGCCACTCTTGATTTCAGCTCAGGTCATGATAGTTTGCGGGATCAAGGCCTATGTTGGGCTCTGTGCTGACAGTGCAGAGACTGCTTGGGATTCTCTCTCTTTCTCTCTCTCTTGCTTTGCCTCTCTCTCTCTCTCAAAATAAATCAATAAACTTTAAAAAGTGTAAGTTAAAAAAAGACTACTCAGCCATCCTGACAAAACAGATGTTAGAAATAAAAACAATAAACTGTCTTTAATTTTTTTTATTTTTTATATTTAAATTTAAGTTTATTTATTTTTAGAGAGAGAGAGAGAGAGGGCAAGAGAGGGGCAGAGGGAGACGAAGAGAGAGAGAATCCCAAGGAGGCTCCACACTGTCAGTGCAGAACCCAACATGGGGCTCGAACTCACAAATTGTGAGAAACCCAAGAGTCAGATGCTTAACTGACTGAGCCACCCAGGTGCCCCCAAAACACACTCAGTTAACTATTTTATAAATAATGGTTTATGCACACTTGCACTCCTATTTTCCCTTGGAGGAGACTTCAGTATGTTAGCCAGGAAATCTTCCACCCTCCTCAGGCCCCACCAAACACTTACTACGTTGGTTGAGTTGGCAGTTTGCTACAGAGTTTGTCGACTTGCACAAATTAAGATGAGTTTATTTTCGGCATCTTCCTTTTATGCTTTTATACGTGTGGGGCTGATACAGGTGTGCTGTATTCTTCTAACACCATGGTTGTTTTGAACAGCGGGACTCACGTTTCCTCTTTCAGTTTCTTCGTCACTTGCGATGAAATGCAACATGAGCGCGGTGATAGTCTTACATATACTATGCCACTTGTCCCCAGCTACACTGTACCATGGCCTTAAACTTCTTTTGAAGCCAGAAAGAGTACTATTACTAATATTGAGTAAGAATTGCGTTTTCCCCCCTCTATAATTCATACAATAATTGCATGTGGGAGCAGATATTTTTGTAAAACAAACTTTTAAGTAGAATCCTTATTTTGTTTAAAATTACCCATCTCTCTCTCTCTCTCTCTCTCTCTCTTTTTTAAAGTGGGCTTCACACCCAGCACAGAGCCCAACTTGGGGCTTGAACTCATGACACTGAGATCAAGACTTGAGCTGAGATCAAGAGTTCTCTGGTTAACTGACTGAGCCACCCAGGTGTTCCCCAAAATTATCAATCTCTTTAAGCTGTTACCTAATCAGAGTTGCTCCACTGAGAAATGGGGACTTGAAAGTGTATGCCTATAGATTATTTTAACTAAGTTTACTTTCATTCTTTCAGGAAAAGCATTATAATAGATTTTTTTCTACCAAAAATACCCTTGAAGGGTGCCTGACTGGCTCAATCAGAAGAGCATGAGATTCTTGATCTCAGGTTTGTAACTTGGAGCCCCGTGTTGGGTGTAGAGGTTACTAAAAATAAATAAACTTAAAAAAAATTCTTGAAAGAACATTACATAATGGATGGTGCACAGGTACTATTTTTTTTTAAAGATTCTATATGCTGTACTTATTTTTAATTATAACTATTTCATTCTGTTTTTATAAACGATTTTTGGATGACATAATTATGTCTAATAGAGTACTCAATTATGAATATGTGATAAAAGAATTGTTTATCTAAATTTTGTTTATTTATTTATTTTTTGAATTTAAATCCAAGTTAGTTAACATATAGTGTAATAATGATTTCAGGCAAAGAATTTAGTGATTCATCACTTACATATAACACCCAGTGCTTGTCCCAACAAGTGCCCTCCTTCATGCCCATCACCCATTTAGCTCATCACCCTATCCAACACCCCACCAGCAACCCTCAGTTAGTTCTCTGTATTTAAGAGTCTCTTATGGTTTGTCTCCCTCTCTGTTTTTATCTTATTTTTTTCCCCTTCCCTTATGTTCATCTGTTTTGTTTCTTAGATTCCAGATACGAATGAAATCATGTATTTGTCTTCTGACTGGCTTATTTTGCTTAGCATAATTTACTCTAGTTCCATCCATTTAATTATTTTAATGTTTATTTATTTTTGAGAGAGAGAGAGAGAGCACAAGCAGGGAGTGGCAGAGAGAGAGGGAGACAGAGAATTCCAAGCAGGCTCCTCACTGTCAGCACAGAGCCCGATATGGGCTCGAACTCACAAACCATGAGATCATGACCAGAGCCAAGTCGATGCTTAACCAACTGAGCCACCCAGGTGCCCCAAGTGTTTTTAAAACTATGCTTATGTTAAAAACATTTAGCTGAAATTATTTATTATAGGCTAGTTTACTTTTATGATACTAGTAGGTCAGCCACTCACCAAGATTTTTCCTAGTAGACTCTATCTCTTTCTGTTTCTCTTTGTCTCTGTCTCTGTCTCTCTCTAGCTCAGCTAGATCTGTACTCTGTGTTATAAATAAAAAATCTGAAAAAAAGAACATCATCATGACTGAATCTCTATCTGGTAACTTTCTGGTTATCCTAACCTTGTCCTATATCGATAGACAGAAAATAGTTTCTGAAGTGAAGTGGTCTGAGCTTGTTGCAAAATAGCTGGAAAATAGAAGATGAATTTGTTTTATAAACATATAAACATCTTTTAGACTCCCCTATACAAGCTAGAATATTTTGTAGTCTTTAGTGTTTATTTTTATGTTAATATACACAAATCACTATGTTTTATGATATTTAATCCTGATAAAAATATATTGATATGGATTGAACAAATGACAAACATATATTAGAATATATGTTAAAAAAGAGTAGGTTTTGGGAGATGGTAGAACATCAATTAATCCTGTTGAGTTTAGTAAGGAAACTATAGTCTATACAACTAATGAGAGTATCTTTCCTTGACTTCCACAGCATCCCTCAGACAGCACTAAAGACTGATGATAGAATTGTTTCAGTTCTTACCCCCTCCTTTCCTGCACCTTCCCCGTAAAAGGAGAGTTTAGTATGGAATTCTGATGTAATGGCATATTTCCCCCACTACATCACATACTAAGCATTCATATTTTTAACTGCTTGAAAATTTTATAAACAAGGAGGAAGGGCGACTACTGTTTCAACATCTCCCACACATTTTAGCCAATATTAATAACCAAAGAAAATAGGATTTATATAAATGAATGGGAAAAAATAAACATTGTTGTACGTAGCACATAAAATGATGGCTTGCTTAGAAAATCTTAGAGTACTAATTAAAAGAACTGTCAGCACTATTAAAAGTACCTAGAAATTGACTACATATAAGACGAACAAAAAAATTCAGTGAATCCTTTAACATAAGAAACAAGCCATTTAAAGATATAATGAGCACAATATCCTATTTACTCTAAAAACCTAATCAAATATCAAATGTATTAGTAATTGAACACTTCAGTACTTCTCAATAACTTATAGAACAACGAGATAGAAGATCAGCAAGGATATTGAAGAACTCACAACATCATCAACCAATAGGATGTTATCAACATTTATAGAATAGCCTACACAACCCCAGCAGATTTCCAACAGAAAATATATCAAGATAAACCATAGCCAGCCTGGGCTGTAAAATAAACCTTAACAAATATAGAAAAAAATTGAAATTGTATAGTCTCTAGCCACAGTAGAATCAAACTAGAAATCAGCAGAGATAACAGGAAATTCTTAAAACACTGAGAAACTAAAGAGTACAATTTTGGGGCACCTGGGTGGCTCATTGATTGATCATCCAACTTCGGCTCAGGTCATGATCTCACGGTTTGTGAGTTCAAGCCCCACGTTGGACTCTGTGCTGACAGCTCAGAGCCTGGAGCCTGCTTCGGATTCTGTGTCTCCCTCTCTCTCTCTCTCTACCCCTCCCCTGCTCATGCTCTGTCTCTCTCTGTCTCTCTCAAAAACAAACAAACATTGAAAAAATTAAAAACATTTATTAAAAAAGAATACAATTTAAAATAATCCATGGATCAAAGAAGAAGCTCAGGGGAATCAAATACATTGAACTGAATGAAAATGAAAATACAATATATCAAAAATTGTGGTAAGCAGCCAAGGTAAAGCTGAGAGGGAAACTTATAGCACTAAATGTTTATATTTGAAAGAAGAAAGTTTCAAATCAATGGTCTAAGTTCTCACATCAAGAAATTAGCAAGAAAAGAGCAAATTTAAGCAAACAGAAGGCAGGAAATAATATAGACTAGGAATCAATGAAAATGAAAAAGCAAGCATAATAGAGACAATAAATAAAACAAAAGCTGGTTCTTTGAAAAGATTAATAAAACTGACTAACCTATGGTAAGACTGACAAAGAGAAAAACAAAAGACACAAGTGACTAATATCAGGAATGAAATGGGAAATGTCAAATAGATCTTGGAGACATCGAGAGGGTAATAAACACTGAACCACTCTGCACACATATATTCAACAACTTAGATGAAATAAATCAATTTTTTGAAAAGCATGAACCATAATAACTCATTTAATATGAAATAGATAACTTGAATAGTCATACAGCTATTCAAGAAATAAAATTTGTAATTTAAACCTCTCAAAAAATAAATCTCCAGACCTTGATAATTTCCCTACAGAATTCTACCAAACATTTAATGTAAAATTAACACCTATCCTATCCAGTCTTTTCAGAAAAATAAAGAAGGAGTACTTTTCAGTTCATTTCATGAAGCCAGTAGTATCCTGATACCAAGTCTAAATATAGTACCACAAAAATAAAATTACAGTTCAATATTCTCCAAAAATATAGATGTGAAACTTTTAACAAATAGAATTCAGAAGCAGGTAAAGAGAATTAAGCACCATGACCAAGTGAATTTCATTTCACAGATACAAATATGATTCAATACGTGAAAATCAATCAGTGTAATCCATATTAACAGGCTAAAGCAGAAGCATCACATGATCATATGAGTTGACACTTAAAAGCATTTGACAGTATTCATCACCCATTCAGACAAGAAGTCTCAGCAGAGTAAGAGAGGAGAACTTTCTTGATAAAAACATGAAAAAAATTAAAACTAACATTTATACTTAATGGTGAAAGACTCAGTGCTTTCCCCTAAGACTGGGAACAAGGCAAGGACGTGTGCTTTCAACACCTGCTGTTCCACATATTATTGGAAGTTCTAGCCCTGACAGTAAAGCAAGAAAAGGGAATAAAAGACATACAGGTCAGAAAAGGAAGAAATACGACTTTTCCTATTTGTAGACGATGTGATTTTCAACATAGAAAATTCAAAGGATTTTATAAAAAAACTCTTAGAACTGATAAGTAAATTTGAGGTCACAGGATACAACATAAATACACAACAATCAATTGCATTTTTATATTCTAACGAGCATTTTTATATTCTAATGAACATGTGGAAACTGAAATTATAAATCCAGTATCATTTATAATTGCCTCCAAAAATGAAATGAGTAGTAAACATGACTTACATACTGAAAACTGTCAAATGCGATGATAAAAAAAAAAAAATCAAAGAAGATCTAGGTAAATGAAGGGCTATGCTATGTTCATGGATCGGAGTACTCAACATAGTAAAGATCTCAAGATCTCCCAAATTGATATACCAGTTTAACATAATTCCTACAAAAATCAATAATATTCATTGTAGATGTAGAAAAAGTTATTCTAAAATTTATATGGAAAGACAAAGAAACTAGGATAGCTAAAATAAGTTTGAAAGAGAAGGTCAAAATTGGAGTTATCACTCTACCAGATTTATCATATAGAGGCAGTAATCAAAACTGTGTTGTATTGGTGGAGGGACAGACACATAGATCTTTGGAATAGAATGGAAACCCCAGACATAGCATTGCCTGCTAATTGTTGAGGAAGGTGTAACAGCAGTGAAATGGAAGAAGGCTAGTATTTTCAACAAGTGGAGTTGAAATAATTGGATGTCTGTAGGAAAAAAAGAAAAAAGAACCTTAATCTAAATCTCACACCTTTTTACCAAAGAACAGATCCTAAATATAAATGCAAAAACTAAAAGTGTAAGACTTTCAGAAGGTAGCATATGAAAACATCTCTGAACCTAAGGCATGGGGAAGAGTTTTTAAGCATTGCACCAAAAGCACAATCTGTTAAAAAAAAAGTAAATTGTACTATATTAAAATTATGAACTTGAGCTCTGAGAGACTTTATTAAGAGGATGAAAAGAAAAACTACTCATTGGTATTAATATTTATATACCACGAAATCTGACAAAGGGCTCAAATCTACAATTAACTCAAAACTATAAAGACAGATGATACACTTAGAAAATGGGCAAAAAACATGATTCATTTCACCGAAGAGGATATACAGATGGCAAATGTGATGTTTGAACTCTAGCCAATAGGAAAAAGGCAAATTAAGACTGTGGGATGTCACCATACACTTACTACAAATATTGAAATAGAAACAGTGACAAGGGGGCACCAGGGTGGCTCAGTTGGTTAAGCCGTTGACTCTTGGTCTCGGCTCAGGTCATGATCTCACAGTTCAGGAGTTTGAGTACCGAGTTGGGCTCTGCACTGGCAGCACAGAGCCTGCTTGGGATTCTGTCTGTCCTTCTGTCTGCTCCGCAACCCCCCCCCCCCCCCAGCTCACTCTCTCTAAAAACAAAACAAAACAGAGCAGAACAAAAAAAAAAATCTGAGAAAGAAGTAGTGACAAGGACCAAATACCAGGGAGAATGTGGAGGAACTGGATCACTGATACATTGCTAGTGGGAGTGTATAATGTTGCAGCCACTTTGGAAAACAGTTTGGAGGTTAAAAAAAAACTGTACGTGTACTTACCACACAACCCAGCAATTGGACTACTAGTCATTTACGCCAAAGAAAAGGGAACTTATGTCTATATAAAGATGAACACAGATGTTCATAGCAGCTTTATTTGTAATAATCAGAAACTGGAGACAACCAAAAAGTCCTTCAGTAGGTGACTCACTAAATACATTGCGGTACATCCGCCTCATGGGTACTGCCCAGAAATAAAAAGCAATCAACTACTGATACATGTGACAACTTGGATGAATCTGAAGAGTATGATGTTGAGTGCAAAAATCCAGGCACAACAATCACATAAGTAGTTGATTTCATTGTATAGCTTTTTTGAAATGACGATATTATAAAGATGCAAAACAGATTAGAGATTGCCAGGGGCTGGCGATGGTAGAATAGAGCTGGGTGGATGGGATTAAAAAGGAGTAGGGTGAGTGGGACCAGCTCTTGCTGGCCCACAGCGAGATCCTGTTTGTGAGGAGCCAGGCCTCCAGGGAGGAGCTGACCGAGCTGGCCCAGCAGGCCAACCTGGAGGAGGTTGAGCTGGGTGAGGACCGGGACCAGATGGACCTGGAGCCCAACAAGGTGCGGCTGGGGCAGCAGAGGGTGCCGGCCGCTGTGTTCCGAAGTCTGAAGGAGGGTTGACCCCACCCCTGCCCCTCATCCATCCTCCCCAAATCTAGCCTATGTTTGTAAAAAAATAAAAGAAAATAAAGAAAGAAAGAAAAGGGAAGTGGCACAAGAGAAATCTTTGTGGTGATGGAAGAGTTCTGTATCTTGGTAATAGTTGTGGTTACGTGCGTTTATATGAATATGAACATGTGGCAAAATGCCCTAATATGCAGGTTTTGACATTGTACCACAATTACGTAAGAGGGAACCACGGGGGGAAACTGAGTGAAAGGTACAGCAGATTTCTCTACACTATCTTTTCAACTTCTTGTGAACTTCTAGTTTTTCAGCATTAAAAATGAAAAAAAATATATATATATAAAGGAATCAGTACCTCATTTATAATAGCACTTGTATTAGTCAAGGTTCGCCAGGAAAAACCAATAGGATATCTATGTCTATATTTCCACATAAAGAGATTTATAATTAGAAGTTGGCTCCTGCAGTTATGGAGGCCGACAAGTCCAGAATCTGCACAGGCAATGTTCCAGTGCTAGCATGAAGGCTGGAAACAGGAAGCAGGATAGAGGTGAAAAGGAAATAGAAGCAGGAAGAGGTGATGTCCTAGTTTAGAGGTCACTGGGCAGGAAGAATTCTATTACTGAGGGGGAGGGTCAGCAAATTACTCTATTCAGACCTTTAACTGATTCGATGAGGCTTACTCATGATGTAGAGGGCAATCTGCTTTCTCAGCCTCCTGATTCAAATATTAACCTCATCCAAAAACACCCTCACAGAGTCGCTCAAAATAATATTTGATGGATACCTAGACACTCCATAGCCCCGTCAAGTTGACACACAAAATTGACCTTCACAGCAACCTAGTTAAATATTGAGAAACTAAAAAAACAAAGTTTAAGTATAAACGGATGTACTTGGTTTAATCCCCAATTTAGAGTTTGTCTCCTTTTGACATAGTAAGTTAAACAGAATATAACCAAACATTTTTTTTTTATTTCGGTTTTTGAAATTACCATTTTACTGGTAGTATTTACTTTTGGCCATTCTGAGTGTAGCAGAGCTTACTCCACTGAAGATAGAGGTTATTTTTACAGTTAAAATTCACTCTAATTTTGCTTAATATGGTACTTTAATAAGCTATGTAAAGTCATTTGTTCTAAAAGACAAATATACACTTAAATTACTTAAACTTGTTTCTTTGTATAACAAATGCAATTCTCCTAAGGCAAGACCCCAAAGCACAAGAGTTTTTTGTGTAATAGCAAAATCAACAGAAAACGTGTATGTTCTTCCACATGCCAGTATTAAAGAACAGAAACTTGTGATTTTTAAAAAAATTCTAAGTACTTATTTATTCCTAGGTTAAAAATAAGACTCATTGTGTTAGAAGACAGATAATATAATATTATTTACAGCCTTGTAAATGATCCTTAATACAAGTCCAATTCATCATATTATGGAGAAAACTGAGAGAGAAGTTTTAAGTGACTCGTCCAAGGTCACATGACTGATACCTGGCAGAAGCTACACATGAAAAATTTCAGGTGACTGAGATTCTTCTCAGTCATAAACTTGGAATATCATATTAAGAAGTACACTCTCTTTTTCTGTGTACTGTTAAAAAATGTTTTCACTTTATCTTATAAATAGAAGTAAGATTCCAGGTTTTATGTAGTAGAATGTTTTGAGGAAGTGAATACAAAGAGGAGCTGTTTTTAACCATGCTGCTCTCATTAAAGGAAAACAATTTTTATCTTAGCTCCTTTCACTGAAGTAAAAATTAAGTAGTATTTTATCACATTTTTCTTCTTTTCAAAAGAAAAACTGGCATGCAAAATTGAATGGCGTCCTCTGGTATTGTGGAAGCAGAATTTCTTTTCTTTTTTTTTTTTTTTAATTTACTTTAAATTTTTTGAACTTACATCCAAGTTAGTTAGCATACAGTGCAACAATGATTTCAGGAGTAGATTTCTTAATGCCCCTTACCCATTTATCCCATCCCCCCTCCCACAACCCCTCCAGTAACCCTCTGTTTGTTCTCCATATTTATGAGTCTCTTCTGTTTTGTCGCCTTCCCTGTTTTTATAGTATTTTTGCTTCCCTTCCCTTGTGTTCATCTGTTCTGTGTCTTAAAGTCCTTATATGAGTGAAGTCATATTTGTCTTTCTCTGACTAATTTTGCTTAGCATAATACCCTCTAGTTCCATCCATGTAGTTGCAAATGGCAAGATTTCATTCTTTTTGATTGCCGAGTAATACTCTATTGTATATATATGTATATGTATACTGCATCTTCTTTATCCATTCATCCATTGATGGACATTTGGGTGCTTTCTGTACTTTGGCTATTGTTGATAGTGCTGCTATAAACACTGTGGTGGCCTTTGAAACAGCACACCTGTATCCCGTGGGTAAATGCCTAGTAGTGCAATTGCTGGGTCGTAGGGTAGTTCTACTTTTAATTTTTGAGGAACCTCCATACTGTTTTCCAGAGTGGCTGTACCAGCTTGCATTGCCACCAACAATGCAAAAGAAATCCTCTTTCTCTGCATCCTCGGCAACATCTGTTGTTGCCTGAGTTGTTAATGTTAGCCATTCTGACAGGTGTAAGGTGGTATCTCATTGTGGTTTTGATTTGTATTTCCCTGATGATGCGTGATGTTCAGAATTTTTTCATGTGTCAGTTGGCCATCTGGATGTCTTCTTTGGAGAAGTATCTATTCATGTCTTTTGCCCACTTCTTCACTGGATTATTTGGTTTTTTGGGTGTTGAGTTTGGGTGTTTGAGTTCTTTATAGATTTTGGATACTAATCCTTTATCTGATATGTCATTTGCAAATACTTTCCCCATTCCGTCGGTTGCCTTTTAGTTCTGCTTATTGTTTCCTTCACCGTGCAGAAGTGTTTTATTTTGATGAGGTCCCAATAGTTCATTTTTGCTTCTGTTTCCTTTGCCTCTGGAGATGTGTTGAGTAAGAAGTTGCTGTGGTCAAGGCCAAATAGGTTTTTGCCTGGAAGCAAAATTTCATATCATATTAAGTGATTATTTTTTTCTGTAACTTTTCATTGCTAATTTTTACTTTTCATTACTATACTTTATTATTTTTTAAAAAAATTTTTAATGTTTATTTATTTTTTTGAGAGACAGGGAGTAAGTGAAGAGGGACAGAGAGACAGGGAGACACAGAATCCGAAGCAGACTCCAGGCTCTGAGCTGTCAGCACGGAGCCCAACCCGGGGCTTGAACTCACAATCTGTGAGATCATGACCTCAGCTGAAGTCGGATGCTTAACTGACTGAGCCACTCAGGCGCCCCATCTTTATTATTATTTTTTAAGGTTGGGGTAGTACATCCATGTACTAGGGCTAAAGTTATAAAAGAAAGTTAAATAGACATTCTAAGCAATTATTTGAAAATCCAAATAAAAATGTGTTACTCTGTTACAAGTAGCTAATCAAGGCCGTCACACATTTCTTTTTGCTTTTACCCTGAATTGATTAGAAAATAATACCTCTTTTTCATTTCACTTGTATACTTACTGAGTTTCCAATTGATCAAAGACGTTACTGAACACAGTGGTTTACATTAATGTGATTTAAAAAGGTTTTATCCCTTTCTAACAGTAAGGAAGGCAGAGCTTTCTCAGTAGGGAGAACTCTGCATCCATTTGTTGAATTTCCAGGCTTTTTTGGGCAGAAGTAGCATAATTGATGACAGATGAACAAAGAATCCTAGAGAACTGGATTCACTTGGTTTGGAAAAGATACAAGTGTGCAGGTGGAAGAGAAAGGGCTAGATTTGTAGACCATTTGTATTTTTCTTATATCCTCTTGTATCTTTTTACCATTTTCATGATCCTGGACTCCCTGTGTGCTTTCACACCAGTCCTTAGGGCTCTATGGGGAGTTGCTCTCAGGCTGATGGAAATTATTTTGTTTGTTCATGTGGACAGGAATGCCTAGGAATTGGCGTCCTCCACTGCTTAGCCCTTAAACCAGTGATGACACAGTCTGTAAATAGTCCAGCTTTCTCACCCCAGATTAGCACTGCTTGCAGAGCTCTCTGTGGGATTGAGCCAGAGAGATCCCTCATGGAACTTTGCCCCAGATTGCACCACCCTTCCTTGGCCTCTGTCCCTTCCCAGAGCAATTCCCACACTTCCATATTGAGGGTTTTAAAAAAAGCATTGAAGAAATCTAACTTACATTTAGTAATTATCCAGAGGATATGATCTTATAACTGCAGTGTCAAATGTGATTGTTATGAGTTTTTTTGAAAAGAGTACATGGAAAGCAATACCATTGTTATCTACTAATAAAACCTAAAAGAAGGCATGCACAAATTAAAGGGGTTAGTAACTAGAGGGTTTGGTGATTTTTCTGTACACAAAATCAATTGTATAGTAATAACTTGTTAAAAAAATGAAATGAATTAAAACTGGGACATTTAAAATGTATCAAATAATTAGGTGGACACAAGGAAATTACAAAATTTTACTGAAACACACCATATTCGTGTGTTCAAAGTTTCAGTATGGGGGCACCTGGATGGCTCAGTTGATTGAACGTCTGACTTTGGCTCAGGTCATGATCTCCTGGTTTGTGAGTTTGAGCCCCACATCGGGCTCACTGCTGTCAGCCTCTCAGCACAGAGCCCGCTTTGGATCCTCTGTCCCCATCTGTCTGCCCCTTCCTCGCTTGTGCTCTCCCCAAAATAAGTAAATATTAAAAAAAAAAGTCTCAGTGTGAAAAATGTGAAAATTTTTTCTATGCAGTTCTATGATTCGATATAATTCCAATGAAAATACTTTGTTTTGGCAAGACAGTGATGCAGAAAAAAACATATGAAAGAATTATATACAGTTATTTCATTAAATTAAAAATCCTTCTATTATGTAGGATAAATATGTATATGTAAAAATAAAAATAGATATTTACTCAATTCATTTATACCCTAAATATTCACACAATGAAAATGAGCAAAACTGTGTTTTTGGGGAAGTAGGGGATTACTTATATTTGTGACTGCCTTATATTTGGATATATACTGGGAAAAATAAGTTTTGTTTTTTTAAAGAGCAGTATAGTTCAAACGTACCTTTTCTGGCTTGGTATTTTGTGGTTGAAATGCTTTAATTGATACTTTAGCTAGAATATGGGTTGCACTTCCCTCCTCCTGACTTGAGTTTCTCTGTCCTTCCCAGAGCACTGTGTTCTCTCTCTGCCAAGCCCTCCTCCAGACTGTCAGACCTACTGGGTGATGAGGAGCCAGTGCCTGGCTCCTCTGTACTGGGTGGGGTCTCTCCCATGGGACTGTCACAAACCTTTTCCTTTTGCCAACCCTTTCTGCGCATCATCCATATTTAGCTTCTTTTCTAATACTTCACGGTTCCTCTTCCCTCTCTCCTTAAAGGCCTTTTTCCTCTGTTACTTTATTTTTGCCTTGGGGTTACATAATCAATCTTGTTCTTTGCCGTTTGCATCTAAACCTGGATATCAGAATCCTATGTTAGGTATAGCAGGCTGGGGGACTTGGCTTCCCTCCCGGCTTTCTGGTAGCTTATTGGAGGGAGAGGTTTTCCCTCAAGCAAATCTGAGATGTATAGATATTCCAACAAAGGACTAATTCAATCCTTTGTCACTTTAGTTTCTTTCAAAATTTTATTTTGGAATTGTTGCTTCTTAATGTTGCTTATGTAGCATATCTGTATGTTTCTTTTGCTTTCTTTTATTATTTTTTCCTACTTTCTCTAATCCATTTCGCTATTAACTCTGGTGCTATTCTCTCATTGTATTGTAAACTTCTTAAGATAAGGACATTTTTTTTCTTCTAACTTTTTCTCTTAATTTCTCTATCTTTGCTAAAAGCCCAAGTGGAGTATGCAGAGTATTGCAAGCACTTTATGAAAGTTGACTGCTTTGAGAAAGTAAATACCATTAATTTCAAAATTATTTCAATGGGCAAGAAATTTCATTTCAATGGAGACATTCTAAGTCTCAAATACCACATTTTCATTTTTTCTTTGAACAATTACAGTAGAAATTCATATGTGTAATAATAATCACAGATATTATTATTGAGTTATTCTAATTTTCTGGGTGCACAAATGCATTGTCATGCTTTTCTCAAGATAATGAGGAAAGATTTATTCCACAAAAGACAGAACTGAAGCACAGAAGAGCTAAGTTGACCAAAGCTGGACAGAAAGGGGTAAAGTTGTGAATTGAATCCAGGCATATTTGATGTTATCTTAATCCCTTCTATAAGTAACAAAAAGTTTGTGAAGGCTTGCTATAGCACAATGTGGGAAATTGTTCATCTCTTCTATTTCTCTGCCCAGAAATCTTTCCTGTGTGTGATTTCTCATTCCATGTAGCAAAGTCATCATCTCCTCCTATAATAAATACCTGCACAAATGATTTTTCCTTAATGTGTAAAGATCCAAGTATAGTGTTCAGCATAAAGTCTCATTAAATGACAATTCTTATTTTTATTAATCCCTGGGACTAGTGATGGTTCATTTTTTTTTAATGTTTATTTATTCTTGAGACAGAGACAGAGCATGAACAGGGGAGGGGCAGAGAGAGAGGGAGACACAGAATCTGAAGCAGGCTCCAGGCTCCAAGGTGTCAGCACAGAGCCCAACGCAGGGCTTGAACCCACGAACTGTGAGATCATGACCTGAGCCGAAGTCGGATGCTCAACCGACTGAGCCACCCAGGCGCCCCAGTGATTGTTCATTTTAAATGTTCCTCGTTAGGGTGTAGATTTGGGAATGTAGTGGATGATATGGTGACTAAAAGATTAAATATAATGATTTTCTAAGTTTTTTAAAAAAAATATTATGATCAGTTATGTTAGCACAGATTTCATTTCCAAAATTCTACCCATGGTGGGAAAAAAAATCTTTCAGATTTTGTTTTTAGTTGCACTGTCATGAACTTTTTCACAGGCTATAGAAGTGTGAAATCTTCTATCAAATCTAGGTTTTCCCTTCATCTGTATTTTCTTGACATGGTTTCTATAAAGATAATTTTGCTTATTTTCTCAAAATAATATCATTATATTATTTTTCAAAATAATAGTTATTTCTCAAAATAGTGCATTTTTCTATCCTAATCTTGTTTCATTTGTCAGTGTTCTACTTCCTTATGTTGTATTTGCATTTTATCCATTTTCTTTGACTTCACTATGTGTTTAAATGGAAATATTTTAATATTAATGAAAATACTGATAAATTAGACTACAGCAAAGTCTAGAATTGTATTCATCAAAAGGCACCGTATAGGAGATGAAAACAAGCAAAAACCTCGGAGAAGTTGTCTGCAACATATATAATTGACAATTAGCAACGGTTTTCTGAAGCCATTTTATATTTCAATATGTAGGATTGTTTATTGCTATATATTTGATAACCTTGATGACAAAATAAAATGTGTTGTAGTAATTACAGAAAATATATTTGTAATTAAGCAAGAGACACATATATTGAAAATATCGAATGAAAGTAATAACCGATGATAAAGCTTTCACCAAAGAGAGAGTTTTAAATAAAACAAAGATAGACAAAACTGCCTCTGAAGATTTAACTGGGAGACATGGGCGGTAGGATTGCTTGTTGCTATTGTTTTTGTCATTGTTGCTCCTGGCGTGGCATCATTGTCAAAATACTTGATGAAAATTTAACCTTCTTTCCATTGTAAGTCATTAATAAGTCACTAAAATATGCCTTGGTGACAGTTTTTTCTAGGGATCATTATCTCAGAAACCAATGTGCTCCTTTCAGATGTGGTTTAAATCTTTTTTTTTTTTTTTTTTTTTTTTTAATTTATGATTTGGAGCTATGTATGGAAAGAGCACAGCATTCATCTGAGATGAAACTCACTCTGGCCAGATTTTTTTTTTTTTTCCAGAAATTCCTATTATCTGTATGTTGGATATTCTTTGCCTGCTTAATGTTTTATTTATTTATTTTCTTGAGTCATTTTAAACTCTTCACCTTTCATATTTTTTAAACTGTTTCTCTTTTTAATCTATTTTTCTTAAGGCATAATCTGTGATTTTTATTCTCTTCCCTTCCTTGTAAAACTAAAGGCAGTTTAGTTTTCATTTCTAAAATAACTTTTTTTTTAAAAAAAGATAAATTAATAAGCTAACTTATTATTTGTGTATTTCTATTTCTAATGTATGTTGTTTTTTCATGGCTTGAGTTATTTTAGTAATAGATTATAGTTTATTTTAATATAAAATGTTACTGATTTAATTTCTTCTATAAGATGTCTATCTGGCATTTGAGAGGTGTCATTCTGCACCTTTTCCTACTTTTTCTTTGTGGGAGATTTGACCTCAGTAGTTTTCTTCTGCTTATTTTAATGTGAAATTCATTTTCCTTTCCTTTTTGAAGAAGTTGTGGCTCAAAATAGCTTTTCTAAGTTCATAACTCCCTCTTCTGTGTTTTTATTGTTGTGTTAAAATTAGAATGTTGACTCTTGAGATCTGGACTTTTTTGTCTACCTCTGCTTTTTTCTGGCCCTTCTTTTTTCTTCGTCTCTATTGTGCCTATCCTATTCCACTGGGAATGGTTTTCTCCTTGACGTGAGGTCATATGCTAGCAGGGGATCTTGTCAGGTCAGTTTAGCGAGTCTGTGGGCCTAGGCTGCACCTGCCACTGCAGTCCTCGTGCAGACCTCTGGAGCTGACCTGCCATCGGAATGGGCCGAACCCCTGGGTGTCAGCTACTTTTCTCCCATTAGCTGGCCTGACATGCTTGCCAAAGAATATCTTTGCCTGTTCAGGGGCTTTTTCTGTTCTCAGATTTATAGATGTGCTGTTTCTTCCCTCTGCTTCATCCCATAGGGACGTTGATGTCATGCAGTTCTTGTGACTGTTTGTGTCACTCAAATCTCTCTTTTTATTTTGACTTTAATGGATATTCCAAGGTTCATCGTAAGTCTTGTCCATGAGCTTGCGTTTTTGGCTGTCTCATTGATACACCTATTTTTATGTTGAGATTTGGAGAGATTCATGAACTATGACACCATTGCCATTATTTCCCCAGGATCTTCTTGATATCCTTTTGAACTACATGTTTAGCTGCCATTTATTTTATATTTTCTCTACTTTATAGACTTTGAGTGATTTATGGTATATTTATTGACGTTTCTTTAATGCCCCTACACTTAGGAAATATTTATTGTTTGTTGAAGCTGTTTTTTTAGGTCAGTTTGAGACTCCTCCAGACAACATTCTGATAGAAGAATTGCAACTGTAATTTAACCATATATTCTTAAAATTTACTTTTTCCATAGCTGTGGAATGTACTGCCTTAATCCACAGGTACAAAATCTACTAATGCACTCTGAATATGCCTTTTTGAAAGTAAACCCTAGACAATTTTGATACATCCTATTTTGTTTTTAATTTTCTAAGGCAAGATACAAAAATAAGATTTGAAAAAGAGTACAAATATCCCAATAGTAAATGAGAATCTTAGAATATGGGACAAATTAGAATTGTATCAATTATATAAGAAATCTGGGAGAATCAGGATCAGATAAAAATAAATTGTAATTTAAGATATATGCATTTTTTAAGTGCACAATTTCCTGGACTCACCATGCCCTCCATACAGAAAATTGTATACTACTATCCATACTTTAATATGTCTCCATTTTTCACGTTTTACACTAAGATGATAATTTTCTTCACAGTTTCCCTTTACAGTCTTTATTAGTAGTAAACTGCTTAACTGCAGAAATTTAAATATCATTTACATTTTTGTAGCGTATTACACAGGTGGACTTTTGTGGGGAGGCATATTTATAGTTTTGGAGGATGGTTCTTGATAGAATTCTACCATTATTTTCTCTATTTCTTATAAGCAAGAACTATACCTTTATCAGTTCGACAGTAGGTAGGTCTGACTATATCAAACACTGGGTATAATATTGAGGGATTCACCAATGACAAAAATATAAAGTATCTCTACCTTGAAGAACTATACATTCAACAAACAAAACATGAAGTAAATATATTATTCAGGCTGTGGTAAGCGCTCTGAAGGAAATGAATAGGATGATGTAAGAGAGAGTACCTGAGTGGGAGAAAGGTCCCTGAAGAGCGGACAAATGAGCTGAAGTTTTTGAGATGAAAACGAGCTATTTTTTTGAGTGAGTTGGGAAAAGGATACCAGGTGGATTTGGCAGCAGGTGCACCTGGCCAGAAAATGCTTAAATGTGCAAAGAACAGAAGAATGAGAAGCATGACTGCAGCTTAGGGCAAGAAGCCTAATCAGATGTAATTTGAGAGAGAGAGAGGCAAGAGCTAGATCATGCACAGTGCTAAAGGCATAGCAAGAAATTTTAATTCTGAAAGTGGTAGGAAGCCATGAGAGAGGTAGAATTGAACACTGGTTGAGAATATGGTTCAAATCCCAGCTTTTCCAACTATGAATTCTGTAACTTTGGGCTACTTAATATCACCTTTTTGGTTTCCTCATCTTTAAAATAGAGATAATAATAATAATTTCTGTTCTTATCTTTGTTGAGAAGATTGACTTTAAAAATTCATATAAAACATTTTCAAGTTTGCCTGGCATGAATAAGACATCAATAAGTGATAGCTATCACCATTGTCAGACGGTGCTAAAGAAGAAATTGATATTCAAAATAAAGATGACTCTGGCTGCTTTACTGAGAATAGACTGAATGAATAGGAAGCTAGTGTGGGGGAAGGGAAGCTTGTTAAATGTGTACTGCAGTATTTCAGGATGGAGGCTGAAATGATAGAGCAAAATGAAGCAAGAGGTCTATTTTTTAATGTTTACTTTTGAGAGAGAGAGAGAGAGAGAGACACAGAATCCGAAGCAGGCTCCAGGCTCTGAGCTGTCAGCACAGAGCCTGACGCTGGGCTCAAACCCATGAACCAAGATCATGACCTGAGCTGAAGTTGGACACTTAACTGAATGAGCCACCCATGCACCCCAAGAGGTCTGTTTTCAATGGAATAAATTTGAGAGACATTGAGGGAATTATTTCATGTGAAGATGTCAAATGAACCAATAGACATGTCTGAAACTCAGGAAAGACATGTTGCTGGAGATTATACATTTGGAAGCCAGTGAAAGCAGTGGAATTGGGTATGTTTATCTACAGTAAGTTTAGACAGGAAAGAAGACTGGGACCTATGGTGTAGGATCTATAATTATTTTTTGTTGTTTTTGTTGAGAAAAACCAGTAAAGACACAAGTGTTAATTTATTTGAGGAGACAGCAGTTTGGGGTTTATACTGGGCCAAACCTTGTGCGTCTTCACAGATTTCATTCAGCGCCTCCCTTTTTCTCTCATGGTCTTACCCCTCTATCCATACTGGGCCATGACTCTACTATTAGACCTGAGGTCACGTCTCCTTCCTAAGAACCCTGTTAAAGGCTAGGTAGTACAACCGGATGTGGGGAGGAGTTAGAGTTTCCCATGGGGTGAACGTTGGCCAGTTGGAGCCAGAGATAAAAAGGAGTTCTAGAGGTAGATTACTTCCTTTTATCTCTCCAGTGGACCACTGCAAGGGGCAATTTCTTCTCAAATCCTCTTTACAAAGTCCCCTGTATCTGGCAAACAGAAATTTTGCGTGACTTGCTGTCTGTACTTATGGCTTCTGATGAGGTGATGACTAGTACTATCCATTTTTGCAACAAAGTACTTCACATATTTTCTTAACCTGCTTCCATTTTTCCTCATTCTCACTAGTTTGGGCTTAAATGTAACAAATAAAATACTGCTTTTAAACTTGCCTCACACTCTGAGTTATGTAGGACCCAGATGAAAACAGAATCCGTGGGGAATGAAGATGCTGCCAACACGCAAGGATGGATGTGTCTATGATGGTTATTACCTCCCTATGCCCTTGTAGTTTGGATGATTAGCTTTTCCTCTCTTTGGTCGTTATTCCAATATTGTTTTCCATATTTTCCTTCACATTTGATTTTGTTGTAGTTTCTCATGGATATATTATAGGTAGTGCTATTTTCTTTATTGGGAAGTAAAAATGGGAAAGTGATACTTTACTTTTTAAAAGTGATATTAGCAGCCATTAATTTTTCAGTGCCTAGTTCTAGTAATTCAGTAGGTGTTGCAAAATTTTTTCATTATTTGCAGGAATAGTCTATCAAGCGAAATTTCACCTTATCACCCTTTGTTTACCCAGTGGTCACAGGTTACATACGAAAGGGTGGGAAAGTGTTTGTCTACCTTTATTTATCAGTTCTCAAAATAAATAGTTCCCCTAACATAATCCAGAGTTTACCAATTAGATGTTTACTTTTGGAATTATTGTGAAATCAAGGATCTAAGCATATTTGATGTGTTTTGTTGTTCTGCCATTAGTATCCATAGTAATTCTCAAGTATTCTGTCTTTAGCCACTGAAAAGTCCTTTCAGTTGGCTCTTCTGTTCTTTTGACATGCCCTAACTTAGTTGTACATTTGTACATTTTTCTGGTTAGGTTTGTTTTTGTTTTTGTTTTTGTTTTAGAATTCATTGGAGTCTGCTTTTAGCCTTTCCATGCACATTTTTTATTGATCTGCTATGGTATTCTGAAAATCCCTCTCAGTTTTAGCTGTTCTCAGATGGCTTTGTTGAGCTACCAGTAAAAAGTGTGTTGTTTATTTTGGAGTTTTCAGGCTTATAAAACAAGCAAACGTTTCCTCTCCTTTCTATTCTAGCATGTTTTTCTGGGGCCTGTAGGTGCCAGAGAGTTTGGGTTTCTCCATGGGGAGAAAGAAGGAATACAGGGTAAGGGAAACACTTGGCTGATAGTTAAAAATTACCTTTTTCTACTTAAAATATTTCAGATTATTTTTCGTGTTGCTCTTCTATATTATATGTAATTCAAATATCAACCTTGCAAAAAGTATTAGAGATTGTATTTGACCATGAGTAACTAAAAACTAAAATAAGCAGTGGATTAAACAAATTAATTTTCTCAGATAAGAAAACTGAAGTAGGTGGTCAATGTTGTTATAGACCCTCCATTGGGCTTCTTCTAGCTTTCTTTTCAGCCATTCTTAGCAAGTAACTTTGCTCTATGCTTTTCTCTCCATGATGACAAGATACCTGCCCCAACTCTTGCATCGTGTCTGTGATCCAGGCAAGCAAAGGGGGTAGGAGAAATGGTGAAGGCAAAGGCTCAAACCAGCTGGGTCTGTTCTCCTCCAAAGAACCTTCATCGTAAATCAACCCTAGGATTTCACTGATCACTGTTGGGCCACTTATTTCTTATTGGTGACTCGCTAAAAGGCTGATAAGGTGGGTTTGTTCATTTGTTTGTTTCTCTTTAGCTGGGGATATCCCACCATACCAAATTAAAAGGGGTTTATTAATAAGGATGAAGGGACTGTTTACTAGCCAACTTACAGTCCTGCGACCTTATTTAATATATAAGAAAATGCATCAAAGAAAATTGAAGTAACTTTGCAGAGGTTCACAAATCCGGGAAACAGGAAAGCTGGAAATTAGTCCTACTGGCTAAAATGTTGGTTCTCATTTCTATACCAGGATGAATAGGCAGGGTTTAATTTTGATGGTCTTTTTTCCTTCTGCCTGGAAGTATGCAGTTTTCCCATCTGCCTGGAGCCCTATTGCTTTAAGGTTACTCTTCTTATTCAAGTTTTGTTTTAAAAGATTAAACTTTTAGTACTTAAAGTTTTAAAATTATTTTGCATGTTCTGATTTGTTTCTTTTGTTAACTTGTGCATTAGAAAGGTCAAAAGGGGCTATTCCCATGGTTTAGGTTAAGAAATTAGGATCATGATTTTAAATGACTTGTCCAAGGTCATGCAAGTAGGTAATGGTGAATTCAGGGCTCAAATTCAGACCCTCTGATTCCGGTTTAAATTACTATTTGATACACTACATGGTCTTGAGACAGTCTTTTAGCCTATGGCAGTTGTACCCAAAATTTAATAGTGAGGAGTTCTTTATATTTTCAAAAATTATGAGTGCTCTATAGGAGAGTAGTTGTATTTTTAGTACAAACTGATTTTTAACATTTGAAATAAACTAATTAAAATGCACTCTATCTCCTGTAATATAAATATTGAAAAATATTTTCACAGTGGAACCTGTATTCCAGTGAATAAAAGTTTTAATAATATTACCACTTTTGTGTACTTTTTGTGGGTCAGACATTGCTCTTTATCTTTATTATGTATTAAATCTGACAAAAATTCATTTCAAAGGTTCAAATGTCTAAGTTGCAATCCAAGTAATATTGGAATTGGAATTCAAGTCCAAGTTTATTTGACTGCATAACCTGTTAACCTCATGTGCTCAAGTATGTGTGAGATACCATATTTACTGAGTATATATGAAGTATGCATAGATTGCTTAGCTCATAAATTTTGGACCTTCTTGCTCTGTACTGACAGCATCTCTGGTAGGTCACAAATTGAGTGTCACGGGTAAGTGGCTTAATGCCTTGGTGTTATGCATATTATTAATATTAATTTATTAATATTAATAAAATCTTTCCATGAAAGATTTACATTCCTTCCATGAAATGATGCTTCACATAAAGGTATGGGGGTTTATTCATCAAAGGAATACACTAAGGTTAGGTAGATCTTTCTCAAAATGCTTTGAAGGTCCTAAATAAAGACAAGTGATTTTATTTTTACCAATTTTGCTGTAAAAAGGAATGCCTTACAAGAATCCGTCAGAAACTTACGAGCCCAAGGAAACATCTCTCCAGGAGAAACCTAGGTTTAGAAAGGCAAGCTAAGGAACTGAGATGAAGAATAGACCATGACTTGCATTATTAAGTTAGAGGAATGTACTTTCCAAGATCTAGTTGTCTTTAATTTTAGGATTAACATACGTGGTATAAGTCTTAGGTAATG
This sequence comes from Panthera pardus, assembly GCF_024362965.1. Lineage (NCBI taxonomy): Eukaryota > Metazoa > Chordata > Mammalia > Carnivora > Felidae > Panthera > Panthera pardus. The sequence goes on along the minus strand of NW_026526765.1, from coordinate 36,853,543 downwards.
TGGTTGAGTTCCAAAGACACGTAGGAAAATCAGTGTCATTACTTTAAAATTACACCTCATTTCGCCAAGCAGCAACTGAATGGCTTGAAGTTGTTAATTATGTTACCATTCGAGAAAAATGTGTCTTTGTGAAATGTATCTTCACTCCCTCAAACGTTTTTTGTTTTCTGAAACTATTAGGGAAACTGCTTAGAATCATTGTCTTTTATGAACTAGCATGTAAATAATTAATTCAAAAAGCCATATCAGTGTACCTGTACAGGGTCAGAATTTGAGAATGGAATGAGATTAGGTGAATAGTTGTTGTTATACAAGGAAATAGAGACATATCAGTTAACAAGGACATTGTTATTTACATAAAATTTGAACCTTCGCACACTTCAATTTGAGCACGGTTTAACCATGAGATATTCAAGCTGAAAAGACCAGTCAGGTAAGCAGATGATCAAAGTAGACACACAGAAGAAATGAACTCATTAAATTATACATGGATACATGTCTGCTTAGTCACCAGTATATCAATACCAATTCACTTCTTGATTGAAAATGCAACCTGTGTATAAAACGAAGACAATGAAATCATAATGCCAACAATAGTATAGGTAAGAATTTTGTGTTTATTTTTATAAAGTTACATTTAACTCTGAATGATTGGAAAGTTGAACTTAATTTGACTTTAGAAGAGGTGTGTAAGGGAAGGAAGCTATTCAAAATTTTTTCCCTGATCTGACTCATCCAGAAAGATCCCAGGGATATTGTCTCATGGAAAATATATGTTAATAGGGAGAGAAGACTAAAAGTGCACATTTGTGAACTACATATATTGCTTGTGTGTTTAAAACACTTGTCACCCTATTCTTTTGTTAGTTTCACGGCACCTTCAATGGGCAGTACTTTTCAGATGTTCTCCATTTTCTGGGCATAACAGACATGTCTTGTACTCAGGCATTACTTTTTAAAAGTACGTTATGCTTAAAAAAAAAAAAAAACAGGTGTGGGGAGCGCCAGGGTGGCTCAGTTGGTTAAGTGTCGACTTCGGCTCAGATCATGATCTTGTGGTTGGTGGGTTTCACCCCCGCATGGGGCTCTGCGCTGACAGCTGAGAGCCTGGAGCCTGTTTGGGATTCTGTGTCTTCCTCTCTCTCTGCCCCCTCCCCGCCCCCCGCCGCCACTCATACTCTGTCTTTCTCACTCTGTCTCTCTCTCTCTCAAAAAAAAATCAACATTAAAAAAATTTTAAATAGGGGCACCTGGGTGGCTCAGTCGGTTAAGCGTCCGACATTGGCTCAGGTCATGATCTCGCGGTGTGTGGGTTTGAGCCACGCGTCAGGCTCTGTGCTGACAGCTCAGAGCCTGGAGCCTGCTTGGGATTCTGTGTCTCCCTCTCTTTCTGACCCTCCCCTGCTCATGCTCTGTCTCTGTCTCTCTCTCAAAGATGAGTAAACATTAACAAAATTTAATAAAAGTATGCCGTGCAAACTACATTCTGTCAAAAATATGTATCACTAGTTCAAATCATGTAATGAATTGCTTATTTCAAATAGGCCTCTTAGGAGTGGGTGGTGGACCTGCAGAACGTAAACTGTAAAAGATAAAACTCTTTGTAGCTTAAGAATAATCACTGTGGCTCACAGTCACTCTGTGTGTCCTTAAGATGGACAGCATGTGATTTATATACACTCGTCCCACCTTCTAACGCTTGTACATACTTCTTTTTCAAACCACATCAGGAAAAGTTTGCTTCATTAAAAATTATTCTGAAAGGAAATGGCCCGACAGCTGTCTAATTTTCCAGAGACTTAGGCCTGCTTTCTTCCATATTGAATGTTTGTCATAATAAGTACCTTCTCTTATTAGTTTAGTCTCTTTGCAGCTCAGTTATTAAAAATAAAATCCCCAAACAATTTGCTCTTCCAGGATTTGCTTTTGAAAATGAACAATCTTCTAGGATAACTGTAGAAGTAAAAATATTTTATTCCATTAATATGTATATTTTCACTATATAATTCTAAGGAAAATTATTTTTATGGTCAGAAATACTGCATAATAGTTACATTGGTAATGCTACTTACAGAATTGAAGAAAATTAGGGAAATTTTCAGTCTTTGAGGAAACATTAGATTTATGTAAAAAGTAATGATTTTGGAGTAACAAACCTTGATGATCCAAGAATTTGACAATTACTGTGTTTCAGTGGTTCTTATATAGAGATGATTCTGTCCCTTTCCCCCAGTGGACATTTAGTGATGTCTGGAAATTTGGTTTGTCAGATTTGGAGAAACATTCCTGGGATCTCCAGGGCAGAGGCCAAGAATGCTATTCAACATCTTGCAATGCCCAGGACAGCCATGCCCAACACCCATGTAGTTACCAAGGTCAGTGTCAGTAGTGCCAACACTGAGAAACTTTCCATCTGATTTGCTTTTTTAGTGCAACTGTATGCTCAGTGGTTACAATATTTAGAATCTTGTACTTCGGAGTTCTAGAGAGAGATCCTTTCTCTAAATATGACTGATTAATTTTTCCATATATTGATCTTGGATGATAGTTTTACTGTACATGTGTGGTCCTTAATTATATGAAAGAAAAAAAGAAAAACCAGAATTTTAGGTGTAGGTGTAAATTTAGGGATCAGTTAAAACTAGTTTAGCTTCTCACGTAATATGTAAGATAATAGAGATTTATAGAGTTTATTTGACTTACTCATAGTCATATATTTACTGACACAGCCGGGCTTCCCAGTCTGTTACCCTTCAGACTAAACAGATAAAAATTTTACCCGTAATTTATAACATAATTTAACAATAAGCCCTTTTGAAATAAATATGATGTCAAGTAATCAGTTGAGAAAGAAGTATTGGTTTCGGAATGGTTAAATTATTTCCAACATGTATAAATGATTTATATAAAAAGGTGCCCTTTGAATAAGCCTTCAGTTCAGGAATATCCAGTAAGTATTTGTTCCCCTAAAGGATCTGAACTGAACCTGAAATGTTAATATCACAAGAGTTGAAATGCTATTTCTATTTGAGAAAAAGCAATTACGGAAACTCATAGACATTCTCACTCTTTTGGTATCAACTTATAATTATTTAGGGTTTGATTATCTTCTGTGTGAAATGTGAAAGCCCTTACTCTCCTGATGTTCTGCTTTTTCTTATTTTGTTACTCATTAGCACCTGTCCTAGAGAGAGAGAAAGAGCAAGGAAAGGAGCTGAAGCTCCAGGCAGTCAGTGTTTTTACTTGTTAATAATAATCATAAAGACAGAAGAAGAAAGGTAGAAATAAGATTTTATCATCCTCAATGCATTCAGATGTGACTCATTGCAAAGGACATAGAAAACAAGGAATAATGTTTCACAAATCCTTTACTTAGGATACCATGCAATTGTTAAATAAAGCAGTCCATTATCTCTTAAGCTCATTAATCATAAATAACAGCACATATTTTTCTTTGTTTTGCAAGTTACAGTTAACTTCTGCTTTTCATCATTTACACGGTTGTCACAATGTCCATTTAAGGTTATCAGGTATTAATATCTCCTTTTGTACAGATAAAATGGCTAAAGTTTAGAGAGAGGATTTTTTTCAAGGTCACATGCTTGGAAAATCATCAAACTAAGGGTCTTATGACTCCTTAACTAAACTTGGACTATTTGTAATGTTCTATTAAACCCATTCACTTAAAACAGGTAGTTTAGGTGGGAAATGAATCATTTATGTTTTTGTGGAGCAAATTTTTATAAAGATTATTATAGTAACTACAATAAAGTTATTTGTGTATGCCTAATTTAATGCATTCTTGGAGAGCAAAAAGATATTTTGGGAATTGTTGTTCTGGCTTATTAGGGTGCATGTTTAATGCTTTATTAAAAGTAGATTTGTGATGAATATTGCTTATGGGACCTTCCATGGATAGTTAAGCCACTTTCATTCAAACATCTGTCTCCAAATTGTAAGGTTTTAGAGAAATGTCTAAATAGTGTTGTATTCTCTAGAGCATTTAGCAGATTGTGTGGCACACAGTAGATTTGCAATATATAACAGAAGGAAATACATTAAAGAATGAACAAGTAGATTGCTTGGGAATCTTGAGAAAGTAAAAGTAATTATTACTTTGGGTACCATAAGGGAGGACTGAAGTTTTGAATGAGGAAGAATCACTGTCTTGAACTGTCTTTAGGATTTGGTTGATTATCCTGGGGATGAATATAAATGCAAAATTAATTCCAAATGATTTTAAGATGTGTCTTTAAATGAGGGTCTGCCACTCCTCTTTATTACAGTGCTCATAGTCAAACTACAATTGAGATCTAGACAATTAGGTCAAGTAAACATTGAAAAAAAAATATATATATATTTATAACCATTTTAGTTTGGAGCAATCCCTTTTCCTGGGCCACTTTCTCCATAGAAACCTAGGTAAATTCAGAGAAACAAAATGTGTCTCCCAAATATACTTTTTATTAAAAGTTGGATTCAATTCATGAAAATAACTGAATGAATTCATGGCATACATTCACAGCAACTGAGAAAATCATTATGGTCACTTTGAGACTGAGAGGAACTTGAGTTGTTTCTTGAACATTAAGGATAAAAGCTAGAATTTGAATAACCTCAGATAATGACGCTTGGATGAAGGATTTTATTGTTAGTGTTTCAGGGAACAGAGCCGGACAGCACAAGAAGCTTGATCTTGGAATTGAGGGCAAGCCACAACTAAAATCCAGCCTTAGCAAAATAAGAGAGATGACAGAACCAGTAGCTCACTTTCTTCAGGTGGGAATTCATCAGCAAGAGAAAAGGGGGTATGTTCTTCATAAGAATATGTGAAAAGTTTTTTGTCTCTACAGTAATTTTTCACAAAGAATAAAGGGCCAACAATCTTACTAATGCAAATAATAGCTCCTTCCTACTAAACTGCTAAAAATCCACTAACCAACCAATAAGCTGAAAGTTTTTGTTTTTTGTTATTATTGTATCTGTGTTCTGATTTTTGACTAAATAGCTATGTTAGCTCTTCTCTAACTTTTAGCAGTGCTTTCTTTTCCTTCTTTCTACATCGGATACTGTTACCCACTTTGTAATTCACTTTTTAGATTTGTGTATTCTGTCAGGATTTTACCCATCTTTGTATTTCTCACCTCATTCCACAAAGCCAACAGAATTGGTATCAAATATATTGTTTGCTGAATAAAGAATGACTGAAAGGAGCAGAATGTGTAAGACAGGGCTAGAGGAATGATTAAGTAATATTTAAGACAATGTTTGAATACGATTTTTGCACTTTCAGAGATCAAATAAGATCAGAAAATTTGAGCTTAAAGAGAGTACAGAAATCATTTGGTTCAACCTTATCACTGTAGCTGTAAATGGAGGAATGTCAGGGTATTTGATCTAATTTAAAAGAACAAGTTAGTGGGAAAAATATTCCAATACTGGGCTCTTTTTTTCCCAGCGATTTACCCTTTTCATTTAATCAAATCTATAGATTAGACAGAGTATCACATTTTTCTTCACGTTGAAGCAGAGAATATTAAGTTTGTGTACATAATGAGATTCTCACACTTAAGGTGCATTCAGATAACCAGGAGGCTTGTTGAAACACAGACTGCTGGGACCCACCTTCATAGTCTGGTTTGGGGCAGATCCACAAATCTGCATTTCTATCATGTTCTCAGACCTTGCAGATGCATCCAGGAGTAATACCTTGAGGAACAACCTAGAGTATGATTTTCTGTTGGGAATGGGGAGAGGGAGAGTGTCACCTTCTAGATGGAAAAAAGAACTGTGTGACATTTCTTGTTTCTCTCTTTTTATTCCCTTAAGCCCCTCTGGGAGGTGGAGTGACTTATGTAAGGGGGTAAATGTGGGAAGGTGGGTTCGGCAGGACTCTTCCTCTCAGGGTGGTTGAATTACAGGCTAAAGGTTATTCCAGTGTTCTTGTAGGAGCTCGCCCCTTCTAGGGAACATTTGCTAGGATTGACAGGCTGAATGGGAAAGTCAGCTCTGTTCACATATTAATGAGCTGTATTGGCTAAAGTGAGTAGAATACACTCTACTCTTTGACCTCTCAGGAAGAAGGATAATGTTTTGATCTCTAGATTGACTCTTGGTTTTATTTCTTAATAAAACAGAATTAAAAGAAGGCAAAGGGCGTTTAATTTATTTGGGGCCTCTTCAGGAGATCCCTTCCCTCTGATGCAGAGAAATTTGTTATAAATAGCTCAAGTATGTCAGGCTATTACATTCACTTATATATTCTCTTAAAAAGTTTTACGTAGCTCGATGAACATCTTAACAGCATCTTCTAGATATTTAAGCATCCCCCAACAATCCTAGACTTTCAGTTTCATATTCTATTCAAGAAAGAGTCTGAGGCCTTACAGTCTAGAAGTACTTGAGCTCTCTCTCTTTGGAGTGAATCAGTATAATCTGTAGTCCAACTTTTACTTGCCAAATATAAAAAAAGTTGCGGATATCATATTACATTATTTGCAATAAGTCAAACCTGGAGTACAATACTTCTTTTTTTATATCCTGTAATGCAAATAACCTGCATAGATTTATATTTAGAAATTTTTCCATATTTAAATTTTATTAATATTTAAAAACAAATGGAACAAAAGTACATGAGTGCCTTCTTATTATGCAGAAAAAAATAACAAAAAAAGAAAAACACTTTCAAAGAAAGTGTTACTCTTTATGGATCCATTCTCCTTCCCAGAGGCAAAAACTATTACAAGTTTGCTGGGAATCTTTCCAAATTTGTTATATGTTTAAATGTATAATTTTTTTGTGTGTTCTTATTTAAGTGATGATGATGCATATATTGTTTTGTTTCTGGATTTTAAAACTTTATTTGATATCATATTGAATACATAAATATGTAATACCAAATAATGTATTTAAATATTTGAATAAGTTATGAAGTATAATAATAAAATACTTATCAAAGACTCACATCTAAAGAATTAGAATACGATTAGTACCAGTGAAGCTACTTGTATATAACACTCTCCTCTTACTAGTTACCGCCTAGTTAGCTACTATCCTGAATTTTGTGTTTTTTATCCTGGGTTTGAAGATCATTTTCACCACATATGCACATACTCCTAAACAATAGGCTGTTTGGTTCTGAAGTTTGTAAAAGTGGTGTCATAGCATAAAAAGCCTTCTGCAAACTTACCCTTGATACTCAGCATTCTGTGATTTGTTCATACCGTGGCACATAGTTATGTTTTATTCATTTTTACTGCTCTATCTACCCAAAGTTATATCCTGTTGAATAATATATAGGTTGTTAATAGTCTCGATTTATAATGAACCATACCACCATGAATATTCATGTATGTTTCTGGTTCACCTGTGAATGAGTACATTGAGGATACAAAATAGGAGCACAGTTTCTGAGCTGTGGGGAATATATATCTTCAGCTTTACAAAACAATGCTGAGCTGTTTTCTAAAGCAGCTATACCAATTTATAGTCTTATGAACATTGGATAAAAGTTCCCGGTGCACCACGTCCTCATTAATGCTTGATCCTTCAGTAACCATCCTGTTGTAAATCAAGTTTCTGGGATCACTATTCTGTTTTGTTCCCCTAATCATTTCTCCACTGTAAACCCCAGCTGTCTCTCCTAGTGGCTATAGCTTTCTAGTAAGCCTTGATGTATGGTAGAGCAACTTCACTTGCCTTGATTTTCTTCTTCAAGGCATCTTGATTACGTCTGTGTTTTTGCTCTTTTACATACAATTTAGAATCAGCTTGTAAAACTCCTCAAATATCCTTTATGGATACTTTTGGATTTTTTTAATCTAAAGATCAGTTAGGGGAGAACTGATATCTTTAGATACTTGGACTTTCCATGTATGAACATGCTATAATGTTCTCTCTGATTCTCCTTCCCCAAACTAGATTTCAAGATGCAGTATACAAATTTGTATGCAAACAAATAGCATTGTCTTACTACTTGATTCAAAAAAATTCTTATTCTTTTGCTATGAGTGACTAACCCAGTGATTATTACAAACATAATGACCAGCTAACACCTGAATGGGGATCAGTGTCATATTATCCATGGAAAGAAAACAACTTGTCTTTGCAAATAAGTTATTTACAAATAAGCTATTTGCAGATAAGCAGTAGTGGAGAGAAGGTGGCCAGCTATGAAAAGAAAGAACAAGAGCTGAAGCCTCAGAAAGAACCATAGTTTTCTGCTTGTCCTCAGCCCAGAGAAATAAGAATGAGAGAGCAAAATGTCTGAAGTAATGACAAAATCTGACTTAAGACAGGAGCAACATAGTTGTGAGGAGACGGAACCTTGTATCTTGGAGCCGAGTAGAACTACTTATTGTTACTTTCAATATGAAAATTGAGAGTTTAAAGAAGTCAGACTGATGCAGATGATTCGATTACATCAACATCACACTTTAAGATCCTGACATATGCCTTGGCTAACTACTGGCATATGCTTGTCCTAAAAGTACAGATATTAGCTTCAGGTGAGCCAGTGGATAAAATGTCAGTGACTGTCAATGTGATTTCTCTCTGCCCTTCATTTTCTAACCTACTTTATACATTTTACGTAACTGAAATTTTTTTATTCAGTTAAGAATACAAAGAAAGTAAAATGTCTATGCTAAATTGTTACAATGATTTCTTTTCAGTTTTAGAGACTCAGAAACAGAAGCCTTTTTTTCTCTTACCAAATGTCACACAAGGTTATTGATCATTCTGCTCCCAAGGAGTACCACTCAGCAAGACCATTTCTGCATTACTTACACTACTGCCTCCTGGATCTTATGATTTCCCTCTGAAGACTTATTTTTTTTATGTGCATAAAATGTGACTATACACAAACACACACACATACACACACACACAACCACCCAATATGGCACTGGCCCTTCATCATATATTGACTGTGTGACTAGCATGTATTTTACTGATGATTCCAGTATGATCTTTTATCACTTTATTTTTCTGTTTCGTGACTCAATGTTTGGCCTGATGGTTTTGTGTAAGGTTAGTCAAGCCATGCCAGATGTTCTACTATTGAAGTTCTGGAAAGCGTAAATAGTCCATTGTCTTTGGTTTGAAATAGAAGTTACAGGGCAGAGAAAATAGCCTGTTTTGGCTCTAGGAACACAGTACAAAAAAGCACTGAAGTGTTGTTTCAAAAAAATATATCTGCAACATAAAGCAAACCTTGTCTTCAGTGTGCTTACCAGTGGCAGTAATGTCTCCAGTGTGTTTACTGGGAACAACACCTGATACCTTAGCAATATTAACAATAGCAGTGCTAGAAGCAGCGTAAGTTTATTTTTGCACATACCATTTCCCCATGAGGAAACGCAGTGAAGAAAGACATTCTTCTTTGTAATTTCTTACAAAAAATGTAAAATGTTAAGCAAGCAAGAAGAAAAGTCACCCACTGTGCACTACTAGCTGTCTTCTTCCCATAAACATATAGTTATAAATAAGCTTCTGAGATCATGTAACATATGCTATTTGGCTTGACTTATAAGCATCATTTTTTAAAAGTTTATATATATTTCAGAGACACAGAGAGACATAGCATGGGCAGGGGAGGGGCAGAGAGAGAGGGAGACACAGAATCTGAAGCAGGCTCCAGGCTCCGAGCTGTCAGCACAGAGCCCAACGTGGGGCTTGAACTCACAGACTGCGAGATATGACCTGAGCCGAAGTCGGTCGCTTAACTGACTGAGCCGAAGTCGGTCGCTTAACTGACTGAGCCACCCAGACACACTGATAATCTCTTATTCTACTTTGTCTTCCTGAATGATCTCCCAGGAAAATCCACATCTAAACCCAAACTCCCATAATAGAGTTTGGATTTTGATTCTACTTGCTGCTGAACTTCTCCATTTAGGTGCAGAAGTTAACTTCTCCACTTAGGTGCAGAAGTTAACTCAAGTGCAGCATGTACAGTCTCAACTTGTTATCCCTCGCCACCAACTGGTTTGTTCTCCTAATTCTCCATCTTATTTGTGTCACTACCAACTCAACCCCAAAACATTGGCTATCTGAATTTTGTCTTCCCTTGCCTTCTCATCCAGTCAATGAGCAGGTCTTCCCATTTTACTTCCTTCTTTTTAAGTTTATTTTTATTTATTTTGAGAGAGAGAGAGAGAGAGAGAGAGAGAGAGAGAGAGGGAGCAAGCAGGGGAGGGGCACAGAGAGAGGGAGACAGAATCCCAAGCTGTCAGCACAGAGCCCGATGTAGAGCTCGAACTCGTGAATTGCAAGATCATGACCTGAGCCGAAGTCGGATGTCCAACCAACTGAGCCATCCAGGTGCTCTTTAGGGGCATCATTTTTAAAAGAGTTAATTCGGCAAGAATTCTTCAGAGATATACCATTAGGATGGGTTAGTAATAGTTGTTTTGAGCAAATTGAGTAAAAATTAAGACTTCTTGATCTTTATTTTACTCTGTTAATGAATAGATGAGCTAACATTGGCGAGAAGCAGAATTGACCTAATTATTTTAAAAATGTTGAATATGTGTTGGGGGTTATGTTGGATAGTATTAAAAACAGACAAAGAAATATGCTATTATGTCAGATGTGGCAGACATATAGTTATTTTGACAGACAGTTCAAAGAGGGGGGAGCCTGAGGGATCTGCAGAGTCTTAAAGGAAGGAGGAGTAATGAGAGGGTTGCTGAAAGGGAGGTAGATAAGTGATGTGTGGAGAGAAGGAAGTCTGGGGAGAAGAGTATAAAAATATAAAAAATCATCATGTTACCTCTGAAAAATATGGAAACATCAGTTATGCTGGAGCACTGGGTTATGTTGGGGAGCAATTCGAGCAGACAGATGTTTTAAGGATAGGTTCCAGAAGAAAACCCTGATATCCAGGCTCTGAAATCTGAGTGATTCAGTCAGCCAAAAGACAAGAATGGCTTGTTTTTCTTTTTAGAGTTTCTGATCTACACAAGGGAAAACTAATCAACAACATTTACTACTCGGTCTTCTGCTTTTCCTTTCCAGCTCACTGGCTCTCTGTAAAGTTTCCCGGGTGGACACTTTTCAGACCTGGAGCACCTTGCTAAGATTATTCCTGGCTTTTGGAAGACTTCCTTTGACTGACTAGGTTTGAGGCACTGACCTCTCTAGCTAACCTTTTTTTCTAACCTTTATTTTTATCCCTTTCTGCCTGGTTAGCATATGCCCACATTCTGCATCTGAAGTCCGTCAATAAACCTTTCATACAAGTCTAAGAAGCATTGCTATAGACAACTAAAGGGAAAGGGGGTGGAGAGAAAATTCTATAGGTATTATCTAGACATGAAGCTTTTTCTACCCTTAGAATTATTTCCTTGCCTTTGCACTTCTTAAGAGTAGGTTTATAAATTGAAGGCATTGGTCTGTTTCAGTTTGTTGTTGGATCATATCACACACTTTATTTAGTTCCTTTAGGATATTCCTATTTTATTAGCATGCTGTTACCCCTTGAGGATTTAAGTTAGTAGGAACTTGGTACAACCATATTGGATTGGTTAATTGAAATGTTTCTCGTCTTATCACTTATCAGTAATTATGATCTGCCCTACGGTATTTCTTTTGTCATATAGCACAAACGTTATTTGGAAATGCAAGAGCTTACTAAGAAGGCCTTATAAGAAAGTACTAATTGGCCAAAAATTCTAATTTTTGAGTGGATGTCACTAATTACAAATTGTCAATCACAAATGCTCATTCACACAAATACAGACATACATACTTCTATTAAGGTACATTCTAGTTATTATTGGGGGCCCCAGTGGCTATCTTGAGTTATATAGCCATGTGAGAACATTGCAAGAAGTAAGTGAGAAAAGAGAAAGCAGGAGGGAAACAAAGGCAGTAGTAAGAGAAGACAGGAGAGATTGATACCATATTAACCAGGGAAAACAACAAGGTATTTGAGAAACCAAAGAGACCAGAGGGAGAGAGGGGTATAAAGACGGTGGGTGTGTGGATGTGGGTGGAAAAGATGGGCATGGCGTAACTGGGCAGGAGTAACTGGGCAGGAGTAACTCATAGATTCTGAAATAAGTGCTTTCTTCTGTGAGGCATGCCGATCTTTATGGTTTGTTGCTTGGCTTCGTGCATTTTTCTAAATTTTGTTGTTGGAACCACTTACTGTCTACCTGCGGTGTGAACCCCAGTTTGTATCCTGAGATTCTTATTCTGGCTTCATGAAAACTACTCAGTTGATGACTTAATAGTAATAGCTGGAGATCTAAGTTATCAGTCTGCCATTTTTAAAGAATAAAATTAATATAAAATGCATTTTATACTAATTGGTTTAAAAAAATCTGCATTTGAATCTGGTTACCTAATTTTTAAAGCTTGTAGATCATAAGAAATTATTTATGTAAAGTGTATGTTTTAATTGATTTTTTTTACCTTAATATTCAGGACTATAGAATCGTAGACCAGCCACTGGAGTCAAGTATTCATATAAGTGACATAATTTGTTGATAGATTCTCAGTTTGAATTCTGGAATCAGATTACCTGTGTGCAAATCTGGGTTTTAATATTTTCTAGCCATGAGATCTTCATGAGTAATTTAGCCTCTCTGATCCTCCCTTTCCTCATGTATTGAGAGGGAATCCTAACAGTACCTACTTCAGAGAGTTGAGATATTGAATGCATAAGCCCCAAGGTGAACCTCAGCTTGTTCCCTCTTGAAACATTTGTGTATGTGGTTCCTTCTGCCTGGTACTAGTCCCCCCAGGTCTTCTCATGGCTCCACCCTTTATTTCCTTCGGGTTTCTTGTCACTGACCATTCGTTCTGGAAGAGTATCCATCCTTTTCCCTCATAGTGTCTTGCTTAGTTCTTTAATTTTCCTTCTACACCCAAATTATAATAACATATAATATACCTGTCTGCTTCTTCCACTGTAGAGAATTTGTCTGACTTATTACCACTATACTCTTGACACGTAGAAGATGTTCCAACAAATATTTATTAAATGACTGAATGAATTTATATAAAATACTTACCAAAGGAAACTACCATTAATTTTAACCATTAAAGTTAAGTGCTAATATAATAAATATTAATTCTTGCACTCTGTTTGTGAAAAAATATATATAAAGTAAATTTCAGTTTGACCCTGAGATGATAAAGTTACAAAGCATTTTTTTTTTTGGTAAATCATCATCAATGCAATTCTTAAATTGCATATCTTACTTTAGATATTTAATCAGCTTTTTGGGATTTGAGGGCATTAAGCAAAATGAATGGTTTTTCTGAGGTTTTATAATTATAGAATGTATATTTTTGTTAAGAAATAAACAACTAAAAACTCTTTTCATCTGTGAAATATATATATAAGGAAATGATATGAAAACATTAATTCCCAATTAAAAATTTTTTTAATGTTTATTTATTCTTGAGAGACAGCGTGTGAGCAGGAGAGGCGCAGAGAGAGAGAGAGAGAGACAGAATCTGAAGCTGGCTCCAGGCTCTGAGCGGTCAGCACAGAGCCTGATGCAGGCTCGAACTCATGAACCGCGAGATCATGACGTGAGCAAAAGTCGGATGTTTAACTGACTGAAGCACCCAGGCACCCCCTAACTTCCAGTCTTTGAAGACTGTGATTAAAAACAAGAATTAGAAACTGGGGCACCTGGGTGGCTCAGTCAGTTAAGTGTCCAACTTTGGCTCATGTGATCTTGTGGTTCGGGTGTTCCAGCCCTGCGTCGGCCTTTGTGCTGGCCGCTCAGAGCCTGGAGCCAGGTTCAGATTCTGTCTCTTAGTCTCTCTCTCTCTCTCTCTCTCTCTCTCTCTCTCTCTCTCTGCCCCTCCCCTGCTCACAGTCTCTCTCTGTGTCTCTCAAGAATAAGTAAATATTAAAAAAAACCCCAAGAACCAGAAAGAGTGAATAGTTTTTCTTTCCTATGTAGACACATATACAGAATATATTATCAAAATTATGAAAGAAATTCATCCACCCAAACCAGTAACTTAATAATGAACACAGAATCTGGATTTTTCCCCTTTTTCCCAGAGGAGAGGTTCATTGTTATTATTAACATTTCATTGAATAACCACTAAGATCTGTATAAAGCATTAATTTATATATGCATGCCATTATAAAATATATTTGTTTAAAAATACAAACTATTTTAGAAAGAATGTATTGTTTATATAATACACCATAAAAATGACAGTGCATTAAATGAGCCACCCTATAAATAGAAAGGACTTTCACAAATGACCTAAACCAGTGGTATTTTGGAGAGGATGCTTCTTTCAAATAAGAACTTGGCTTCACCTACTGTTGTAATCTGTATGTGACGTACAGCATCAATCACCATCTGATTCTTTTCCCATTCATTTAACCTGCCTTGACACATGGTTGTGTGTGTTTTTGTGAGGAGTGAGGCTGGAGTGTGGTGGTTATACCTTCTGCCTAAGTTTCCTGTTTTCAGGATAGACAAATGTCAACAACTGATCTTCTTTTCATTTTTGATATTTAATTTCAATACTTTTGTGTATAACAGTAAAAATGAAAACTAAAGAAATGAGATTAGTTCACTCTTCTAAAGTAATACAGAATTCTGTACAAAATCTAACATTTTATTATTAAAAAATAAGATTGATTTTCTGTTAAGTAACATTTTTTTCTGATTAAAAATCAATACAAGTTTATTATGGAATAACTGGAAGCAAGTGAGAGTATGAAGAAAAAAAACAGTAATGACCCATGATCCTTCTATCTACAGATAATATTTATTTAAAACTTCAATGAACACGTATACATATGCATGGAAATATTAAATGAAGGCTTAAATCTTGGTTATTCTTTCTTTCTTTCAATTTCTGTAGTTTTTTTCCAGCTATCTGTTTTGTTATGGTTTTGTGTTTGTTTTGTTCATATTGCCTCTTTCTTTGACTGTCTCTACTTTGAACAATTCCTCTGTTTACCTGAAAAATAAACATAAAAAGTCAACAGCTGTAATCATTTTACTACATGGCTGAGAAGATTTGAAATGAGTTTTTATTGCTGTTTGAACTAGAAAGTTACCTCCTTGTAAAGAATTGGAGAGAATTTTTATCTTACCAAATTTAGTATATGTATATTTATAAAATTATAGGCTTTAGAAAATTTAAGCTTATGCTTTGATTATAAGAGTGAAATTTGAGTCATTACATGCATACAAAGTTAGAATAATTCCTCCAAATTTCTGTGATGGCACAATTATAACACAGTGGAAATAAAAAATGTCCTTTGCTCATCAAGTAGAATTATGTACAAGATGTGTCATCCTTAGTTCCCATGTAAGGGAGGAGACTTTTATATTAAGTGCCAATGTTTTTTCAAAAGTGGATTTAGCCATCGTGAACCTCAAGAACATTATTATTTCTGGAGTCATCATGCACTTGATTTCCTTCAAAAATTCCATTATGAGCAAGGCTATATCACCCCTTAATCTTCTGTAGTATTCAGTCATCCATGAGGTTTCTCACAGTTTCGCAGGCAATAGCACTGACTTGAGACTGGCATTTTTGTGTCATGCTGTCAAAACAGTTAATTGATTTTTTAAAATAACACACTTTCACATTCATATTTCCGTGTACTGAGTGGAAAACGGCTGTCCATAAGAAATCTTAAGGCTGACAGTCAATAAGTAATTTAATGGTGGAAATGTAAATATAGGGTCATATTAGTGTGGTTTAGTTTTACTACTTTAAACTTGCCACAAGTATTTCATTGGTGATGCTTGTTCTGACTTAAGAAATAAAACAAAAGTGAATGGAATTTAGGGGAATTGATTAGATAAAGGTATAATGATTTGTACAATCCACTTCCACTTGTCTCATTTTGCTTTTCCCCTCTCTCTCCCTTAGACTTCTTTCTTATAAATAATATGTCCTGATTTTTGATGGACATTGCTTCAGCTAGTTGTTAATGTAGGAAGGGAAGCTATTAAAAAGAGAATCTAAAATGCTAAGATACTAACCTATGACAGCTGATAGTATTAAATTCTTCACCTCCTTTACCCTTAGCATTTATTACATATTCTTAGGCTATTAACCAATTTAATTCTAAAAAGTTTTGAGTGACTGAGAATGATCAAAGATCCTTTCTTGAAGGCAATATTAGGGAAAAATTAGGTTTTGAACGGAAGGGAACAGATGTCTGATAAGGACAGTCAAAATTCTCATGGAAAAAGAAGGTCCACTAACATTCTAGAGATCCAAGATTCTCATGAAAAAAGAAGGAAGACATTCATATTTAGGAGATATCATAACAAAACACCATAGTTTGTTTTCTGTGGTTGGATGATATAACACAGATGCCTCTAAGGCATCGAAGCATCTAAGGCCACATTAGTAAAATGAATAATATGTGTTTGTCCCATCTCACAAAATGTTATTCCCATCCTGTCTCCAGTATTACCACAGATATTTGAAAGGTCTCTATATAATCATCATCATTGTCGTTGTCATCATCATCGTCATTTTAATTGATCATAAATGTCTTCATAGGTGATATTTAAATTTAATATTTCTTTTCAGCATTACACTTTATGGTATGCTGTATGTACATCTGCTTTCCTTCTCTTGATTCACCAGTTTACCATATGCCATATATGTAGCAGACATTTACAAGATTTACTACAGGTTTGGCCAAAGTAGAGAGTAATTGCATCATACATAAGGAAACACCTTTATATTTAATATCAGATGCCATTCTTCTTAGAATTGCGTTAGTTACTTCCTTATCAGGAGGGAGTCTAATGGCAGTGTCCCTCTGATGGTGCCTTGCTGTATGGATTCACTGCTTTCCATCAGTCATTTTTTCCCTTCTTCTTACAGTATCTCTTTCACTTCCAATGAACAACCTCTGAACACCAGTAACTTTTCAATTCAGAATATTGTGCATTTGTCTTTGTTTTTCTATTTTTAGGCAATGGGTGAAGGAAGAATTTTGCCTTTTATATCCAGAGGGAATCACTTTGATAATTTACTAGACTTTACCACACTAAACCTCTCCTGAATGCTGTTTCTTCTTTAGAAGGTATTTGTGGTTATGATTAATGTTTATTTTGAAAATAATTGTTTCCCTCCAGCTATGTCAACTTTTCACATTAAGAAGTCACATAAATATTTGACTTTTTTTGGCTTTGAAATTTACCATTGAGCAAAGCGTTCCAAAGTAATTCTGCTTGCAAACTATGTATTTATGTGTTTCCTGCAAATTCATATGTTGAAGCCCAAACCTCTAGTCTCTCAAAATGTGACTGTATTTGGAGATAGGGTCTTTAAAGAGCTGATTAAGTTAAAATGAGGCTGTTAGGTTGGGCACTACTCCAATCTGACCAGTGTCTTTATAAGAAAGGGAAATTGGACACGGAAAGACAGCAGGGATGTGAGCACAAAGAAAAGGCAATTTGAGGACACAGAAATAAGGGCTCATTTGGAAGACCAGGAGAGAGACCTCAGGAGAACCACAATCTGGCGACACCTTGATCTTGGACATCTAGCCTTCAGAGCTGTAGGAAAAGAAATTTCTGTTGGTTAAGGCACCCACTCTGTGGTATTTGTTATGGCAGCCCTAGAAAACTAATGTAATCTGATAGCTACTATTTTTGAAACCTTGCCAGAACAATTAAAAAGTAGTAATTATTCATTGAGAGAGACAGAGAGACAGAGAGAGGCGGAGACAGAGAAAGAGACAGAGAGACAGAGAATGCAATGTAAGTAGCAAGTTACAAAGGTTTCTTTGAAAGTGTTGAAGATAGTTTTCCAAATGACATTCATGTAAGGAATAGATAAAATGCCACCATTGGGATAATTATTGTCCCAATTTATATATTCAAGGGAAAAGAAGTACATGATAGTGAAGATAGAGGATGGTATGAAATATATCCTCTATGAAAGATAGAGGATGGTATAAAAATACCCAGATAGTCCCACACACCTGAATCTAAGATGGACTAATGTAAGTTTGCAGCATTATCTTTGGCTGTTTTGGTTATGAAATGTATTCTATTTTTGAAGTTTACATTTTAAGCACATAGCTTTTTTTTCCGTCTTGAATATGACAAGCAAAGAGTACAAATATATTAAATATATTTGGTATTAAATCTGTGAATAAGTGTTTTCTGATTTAATTAGCAGTGAAGACTGTTCACATCATAGGGGAAAACATATTTAATTCAGCACTGCAGTTTCACCTGTGGTCTGCTTTAATATATCATCAATATTTATTTAAAAGTTCAGAAGAAAATGGAATATTTCAAATATTTTCCTATAGTGTTCTTTGGATTCGTTTTCCTGTTTGGAAAACTAGAGCTTTTGAGAATAGATAGGATGAGGAAGAAATGATGCAGTGAACGTTAAAAGCTTCTTACGTTATCCAACAACCTCATAAATAAATTATCTTAATGACTATGGGTAGTTGTTGACATTGAAAATCAAAGACATATAAAATGATAAATAAGGTAAAAAGACAAACCATTTTACTTAATATTTGTTCTATTTAGAGCCACCGAAAGAGGTAGCTTTATCCTGATTTATTTTTCAATCTCTGAAGTGATCTGAGGAAAAAACTACATCATTATTTTCTTGACTTCATATATGATTCATTTTGGAAGGTTAGAAATTCTGAACATGTCTTTTTTTTTTTTTTCAATGAGGAGAGTGGAGCAAATTTCACACACATATGCATTTGTAAAGTTTTAATAAAATGTGATTTTTGACTTTCAAATTCTGACTGGTAATGGCAGTTTTGAAGAAATTTAGATTGGGAAGTCTTCCCTTGAAGCAATAACTTATAAAACCTTAGAACTTGCATGGAAGGAACAAGTGAAGATTTCCTATGACCTCAGAGATGGTCTTAGAAACTACTTTCTGTTTTGTCTAGAATTCAGGCCACATAATCAGACAGTCACAGGCATGAAGGGCACCTATCAGAGGATTTGTCCCCACGTTTTCATGCTTACCTAGAATTTTCTTTCCTTCCCACATACTCACGGTAAACAACATATTCCTCAGTCACCATGAGAATTTTATGATCTATAAAATCTGTAGTACATTCTATTCTGCTCTTTCCATGGCTGCCAGTTTGCCCATTTCAGCAGGGCTCTGCTTCATGGCTTTGCTCAGGTTCTCTAATCCACCTCCCAAATGACCACCATTTTCCATTCAAGTTTTTGTTTTCTGACCTCTAAATAATTATATAGCCCTTGCAGTAGTTATAAAGAAGACTTGTTCTTTCATCTCTAGAAAGGAACTTAGAAGGTCAGAGGACACCAAAAGGATACTACCAAATAAGTATCCTTATTCCTTTAAGAGGACTTGTTGGTGTGTGTGTGTGTGTGTGTGTGTGTGTATGTGTGTGTGTGTGTTTACATATATACTTCAATAAGAATTCTACAAGTTATATATTAGTACTTCATTCAGAGTTAACATGAAAAAAATGGGTCGCAGAGGAGTTAAGTAACCTGTTCAAACTTACAAAACCAGTATCTTGTAAAAGAAGATTCAAACCCCTAATTCTTTCATCCAAAAGCCCATGTTTTTTCCATGCTGCCATGCTGTGTCTTGAGCCAGTTATTTTTATTGACTTGGCTGACCAACCAACTTAAACAATGAAACTTTATGTTCCTATTCATATCTTTCCCTTCATTCCACTTGCAAGTTTAATAAATGCGATCTGCTAATTAGCATTTATCTTATAAGTGGAATGAAAGTTTTCATGGCCAACTTTCTTAACCATGGAGGGAAAAAAAAGGCCCTTTTTATGTGCAGCCCATGGCCTGGTGAGTAATCACAGCACACCTGTCAACATTATGAAAACACTCTTTTGGAAGTTGTGATATTTTCAAAAGACAATCATAAAAAGAATCAGTCTTTTTAAACTTCATGTGGTGATGCCTCATTGCCATGACTCAGCAGGTATCCTTATCACTCCCTAGGCATAAGATAGTTTTGAAATGATTGCATCAGATCTTCAAATTCAGAATCTTCTAAAGAAATTATTTTAAAGGATTTTATTTATATTATTAAACAGATTTGAGAGGTCAGGTTTGGCCTGAAATAAAATCTTATGGTAGATGATATTTGTTTTGCCAATTCGATTATATTTTTTACATGACCTTTTCTATAATTATCCTATGTTTTCATACCTTTCTGAGTTTCTCCTGTAACAGGCAAGTGAAGGATAGATTAGTTATATTAAGGTGAGCATAACAAACAAAATGATAACCTCAAAAATTTATTTTTTTTAAAACCAGATAATGAACCTTCTCTGGCAAAAATATCAGTATTAGAGACTTTTATAACTGGTGCTTTCCCGGCTCCCTCACCCTCATCCTGTGTAAATGATTATTTTTTTCCATCTGTAGTAGCAAAGATGGGGTGGAAAGCTTTACCTGACGACACAGAGCCATTTCTTTCTCACTTACAGTCATTGCTACTCTAAAGACTCGAAGTTCAAATTTTCATATGCAACCTGGTTCATATTAACACTATTCTAGCCAAACTAAATTATCATTTATTGTGGAGTGCTGTTTATGAAACTCTATAAAAGTGATGTCTGATTGTTTTGTATCTTTTTAAAATTATATAAATTGTTGAAGGACACTAAATTAGTTTATTGCCTTATTCAAATTTTCCTGGTTCATATTTTACACTTATACTTTATCATTACTTAATTGCACATACTCTTATTGAAAGCCTTTGAGAGCCACAAGTCTGTTGTGAAGTGAAAAGGGGATATGGCCAAGAATTAATTTTTTTCCAAGGGTTAGATTCCATGCACTGGTAAAAGTAATACTAAAGTTGACATCTTCAGGCTCAAATACTATTAAAAGAAAACTGTTCAGTATCCAAGTAAGGCATGGGATTTTCTCTGCCTATTGTACCTTTGTTTGTCTCAGCCCAGTAGTAAAGATAGCCTTCTGTTACCTTTAATCTTCTATGTGATTCCCATCATGTGAACTAGCCCTATTCATTTCTTCTCTTCTATCAAACACCTTTTATCCTATACTCTCAGGTTCTCAGCACATTAGGCTTGTCTCCCCATCTGCTTCATACTCTCCAAGCTTTTAAATAATACATAGTTTTTATTATAAAATTAATATATGATTTGTGTGATTTCATGAAAAATAATATTCAACTATTTGGAAATTCCATAATTTATTTAAATATTTTATATCAACTTTTTATATTTTTTCCAAAATTATGAACACTCCAGGAAGGAAATTTTTGTCTATAAATTTTGAGCATGCATCTTAAAAGTTACTAAGGTTAATTTATTATAAGTGAAATTAATGGCTCAGAGAAGAAGACTATTTCTATGTTTAAAGGCTACTTTTATTTTATCCATGTATATATGTGCAGCACAGTTATTACAATGAACATTCCAACTCCTATGATATATATCACTGTCTCTCTTACTACATCATTATTTGTCAAATTTGTACCAGTTTGGCAAGTAAAATTGTTGTCAATTTGCATTGCTTTAGTTGTTACAGATGTTGAACAGTTTTTCAAGTGGTTATTGTCCTATTGATTGAGTTTTGTTAATTTGTTTTCTTTATTTTTATAGTTGAACTTATGGTTTTCTTAAACTTGTATACATAAAGATTATCCACGTAAATCTATATACCTATGCTATTTGCTGCAAATCTTTTCCAGTCCATTTTTGTCTTTTAATATTGTTTGTGGCTTAATTTTTATACACTTAATTTATAAGGTAAGTATGAATTCTAGTATTTCTTTCATGACTAAAGAGATCAGCTTTAAAGCAAAGACTTTTATAAGCAAACCCTTACCAAGGTTTCATGTTTATACACTTGGGCCATTCTCCAAATCTCTGACATTGGGAGAGAGGAAAAAGGAACTTTGAAGAGAAAGATCTTTCTTTGTAAGATTTAAGTAACAACAACAACAAGAAACAACACAGTACAGATCACACAGGCTAAAAAGGTTAGTCACACACGGGGTGCTATTTATCATCTTTTCTGTCTCGTAACATTTAAGGAAACACTAATTTCTTTAACCAATATGCAGGGTCTCAGTGTAGTAAAAACAGCAACAGACACAGAGAAAAGCATGGTCTTGATTTCCTGTTAGTCTCCAACTGAATATTTTTCTTCTTGTCCTCAGACTTTTTTTCTGAGAACTTACTCATCATTGATATAATTCTAAGGATTCTATCATAAAAAGTTGAAGACCTCCCTCCAGTTGAAGACTTTCATATTATCTTTCTTTCTTTCTTTTTGTTTTAATCTGTGAGTCATTTCAAAAGCCTTTTTAGATGCCGCTAATCAGAACAATTCTTCTATGTCGTTTAACCCTTGTGGGCAGTTACCTACCATCAGGAACTGCTTTGCTAACCTCAACTTCAATTTAGTCATTCCAGTTATTGAATAGATTTTTTTTAAAAGCAAGAGATGTTATCCAGTTTGGCTGTTTCTATAGAAAACCTCAAAAAATGGCATTTATTGCCAGCTTATGTAATTATTTAATCCTAAATCCTATACTCTCATTGAATTTGCCTTACCTATTCCTTCTATCCCTGAGCCTCTTTCTTTTTCTAAATATCACGCTTTGGTCTGAATGATGAGGCCTAAGGAAGGTACCCAGGACAAGGATATTATAAGAAATTAAAAAAATAATGGCAATGTTATATGTTAAGATGTTCCTAGGCCAACATTAAAATCAGCAAAACATCCTGTCTCCCTTAGTAAACTTACATGAAGTGAATAAATTCCTAGAAAGCCTTAAATTATTTTTTTATTAAAAAAATTGTTTTAAGTTTTTATTTATTTTTGAGATAGAGAGAGACAGAGCATGAGCAGGGGAGGGGCAGAGAGAGAGGGAGACACAGAATCTGAAGCAGACTCCAGGCTCTGAGCTGTCAGCACAGAGCCCGACGCGGGGCTCGAACTCACGGACTGTGAGATCATGACCTGAGCTGAAGTCGGACGCCTAACTGACTGAGCCACCCAGGCACCCAAAAGCCTTAAATTATTAAAAATAACTCAAAAAGTAGAAAGTTGGAATAAGCCTATAACAATTAAAGGGATTGAAATAGGAATTAAAAAATCACCACACAAATAAAAATACAGGACGAGATACTTTTATGAATGCTATTAAAATTGTAAAAAATAAAACCAATACTTTGGGAACTCAGAAGTTAGAGGAGAGTGAATACTTAACTACTTAGTCTGTGAGACCAGTATTACCTTGATACCAAAGTTAGACAAAACACATCTCAAGAAAAGAAAATTCAAACAATATCCCTCATGAATATAGATGACAAAAATCCTGAACAAAATGTTATTAAACCGAATCCAGCAACATATAAAAATAATTATATAATGAGATAGAAAAGATTTATCCCTGAGATGCAGGGTTGGTTTAACATCCCCAAATCAATTTCTGTATTCATTCACCGTATTAATGGAATAAAGGAGAAAAAAACACGATTATCTTAATAGGTACAGAAAAATGTTTATGAAACCCAGCATTTATTCTTGATAAAAATCCTCAACAAAATGAAATGTAAATAGAATGGAACTGTCTCAGTCTGATAAAGGGAGTCTACAGAGATCTACAGTTAACGTAAGTAATGGTCAGAGATTTCAAAGTCTTTCTCCCAAGATCAGGAAAAAGACAGTGATGTCCACCATTGTCATTTTTATTCAGCAATGTATAAGAGGTTCTTGCCAGTGCAGCCAGGCAAGGAAAAAGAAGTGGGAGGAGTCTAGATGATAAAGGAAGAAATAAAATAGTCTTATGTACAGATGCCATAATTCTATACATAGAAAATCCTATGATTCACAGTAAAATTACAATATAATGAATAGACAATTTCAACAAGTTTTCAAGATAAAATAGCAATATAAAAATGAGTCTATACACGCAATGGACAATCTAGAAATAAAATTAAGGAAGGAATTCCATTCAAAGTAGCATCAAAATGAACAAGATAATGAACAAATTTAATAAGAGAAGTGTAAAACCTGTGTACTGCAACCTAAAACATTGCTGATGGAATTAAAGCAGATCTAAATAAATGATATAAATTCCAGGTTTATTGTTTGAAAGGCAATACTATTAGCATGGTATCTCTTCCAAAATTGATCTATAGATTCAGTGTAGTGAAAATCAAAATCTCGGTGGGATATTTTGCTTGTTTTTGGTAGAAAATAAGCTCATTCTAAACTTGATGGGAAAATGCAGCGGCCCCAGAATAGTCAAAGCCATTTTGGAAAAAAATAAAGCAAAAATTGGGAGCATACACTTCCCTATTTTAAAACTCGCTATATATGTACATATATTAAAATAAACAGTGTGGTACTAGTGAAGAGATAGACATAGATAAATGGAACAGTATTGAGAGTCCAAAATAAATTCTTACATTTATTGTCCATTTACTTTCCAAAAAAGGAGGCAAGACAATTCGGTAGGAGAAAGGATAATCTTTTCAACAAATGGTGCTAAAATAACAGAATGTTGTCATGCACAAAAGATGAATTTGGACCCTTATCTCACATCAGACACACAATTTATTTCAAACTTGGGTAGAATACTAAATGTAAGAGCCTAAATTATAAAACTTTGAGAATAAAATGTAGGGGAAAATCTTCATTACCTTGGGTTAGATTATTTTTCGCTGTGACATCAAAAAACCCATAAAAGAAAAAGAAATGATAAATAAGGCTTCATGATAATTTTTTTAATTGTGCTTCCAAAGAAAACCGTTAAGAAAATGAAAAGCTTTAGATGGGAGAGATGTTTGCAAAACAAAGCTTTAGTGTGTATTATTAAAGATTTTAATAATATATCATAAACCTGTGTTTTATACAAGAATATATAAAGACTCCTACAACTCAGTATTAAGAAACAACCTAATTTAAAAAGACGAAAGACTTTAATATATTTTTTAACAAGAAATATATATGAAGAGTTAGTAAGCACATTACATGATGTGCAACAATATTAGTCATTAAGGAGATGCAAATAAAAACTATATAAGATACCACTCTATACCCACTGGAATGATTATAATAAAAAATAGTCATATAGTAATAAGGGTCAGAATGTAGAGGAATTATTTTCCTCATAAATTAGTGATGGGAATATAAAATGTTAGAGCCATTTTGGAAAATATTTTTAAATCCTGTGCATAAATATACCATATAACACAGCAAAGCCATGATTATGTGTCTTTCCAATAAAAATAAAAATATGTGATCCCACATATATAAGGATAAACCTTAAAAATACCATATTAAGTGAAAGAAGCCAGGCCTGAAAGACTATGTAGTATAATTCCATTCATAGGGTATTGTTTATAAAAGTCACATCTATAGAGATGGGAACTGGATTATTGGTCAGTAATACTGGGAATGGGAATGTGGATTGACTTAACTTTTTGGAATGATGGAAATATAATAAAAATGGGTTGTGGTGATGACTATACAATTTTAAATTTTCCAAAAATTACTGAACTGTACACTTAACAGTGTTTCAATTCTGATATGTAAATTATATCTCAGTAAAGCATAAAATATGTCTAACTGTATATTTATGTTGATACAGCTGTTGTGCATATGAGTACAACATGAATTATAGTTTTTATTTTTTGTATTCTCATGAAGATTCCCAAATGCAGAGACACTTCTTTCTGTTTGATTCCACTCTTATTTCCTTATACATCTCATCACAATTGGCAGTTAATATCACAGCCAGTTTATTTACTCTTCACGGGAATTATGAGGCTTTAGTTCATTCTGTTTACTGGTTATCCTCTTTGGTTATTTTATGCTGGGATTTTTAATGAGCTATTTTATGTATACTAACATTTAATTCTGATAATAATGCTATGGGAGATTATTTTCTCCATTAAAAAAATTTAAAAATGTGACGTACACAGGTTAAGCAACGTAGCACAAGTTGAGGGTGGTCAAGTTAGGATGTGGAGCCAGACAGTCTTTGCACTTAACTATCGTTATTATCCTGCTTCCCATCTGAATATGTCCTTATTTTTAGAATAAGGAAAGAAAGAACATAG
This sequence comes from Panthera pardus, assembly GCF_024362965.1. Classification (NCBI taxonomy): domain Eukaryota; kingdom Metazoa; phylum Chordata; class Mammalia; order Carnivora; family Felidae; genus Panthera; species Panthera pardus. The sequence continues at coordinate 36,827,481 of NW_026526765.1, read as the reverse complement.
GAAAGAGACTTTGAGTGGAAGTAAAGTTTTTTATTTCATGCTTTGAGAATTTTTATGATTATCAATGTTTTTAGAGATTATGTATATAGTCAGTTTAAAAAAAGAAATTTGCAAGTGGGAAGAAAGAAACATATGATACTATAGATAATAAAAGCAAGGTCCTCATTTCCAGGGATGGCCTTAATAGCACATAAATTGGCAGTTTTTACCACAGTGACCCTTCACTCATTTTTTACAAAATAAAACCAAAACCCCATTGCTTTCTGATCCTGTTAACCCCTAAACACCAAACCTGTGATTTAGCAAATCAAAATAAATTTCTCTAGTCTAAAACAAATTTTTTCCTTATTAATTATAAATTTATAATTTAATCAAATGATCATAAGACCTTCTTACAAGACCACATTTTGAGTAAGTAACAGTCCATCTAATGCCAAGGGAATATGAAAGTGATGGGTCCTGGGTCTTGGGGAGTGAAAAAGAAGGAAGAAGGAGAGAAATAAGAATGTGGATTCTGAAGATAAATTTTACCTTTCTCAAATTTTATTTTACCAAGTCCAGTCTTATATATTAAAGACCTAAGTATTAGTGAATTTGTTAATTAACTTATTTATTAGCTTAGTCAATAAATGCCTGTCAAATACCAGTAGGCTTGGTACTATTCCGGGCCCTGGGTTCAAGCAGTGAACTGTCCAGGACTTCATGAAATCATATTCTACTAGGGGAGGCAGATAAAGCTTAAATAATCATACAGCTTCATACAAGCTTTACCAACACTCTGTAGGATTAGTATCAAATGGTAAGAAAGTATTTAAAAAAAATTTTTTCTTAACGTTTATTTATTTTTGAGACAGAGAGAGACAGAGCATGAACGGGGGAGGGTCACAGAGAGAGGGAGACACAGAATCTGAAACAGGCTCCAGGCTCTGAGCTGTCAGCACAGAGCCCGACGCGGGGCTCAAACCCACGGACTGTGAGATCATGACCTGAACCGAAGTCGGATGCTTAACCGACCGAGCCACCCAGGCGCCCCAGAAAGTATTTTACAAATGGACTTGATCAAATCTAGAGTTACTAAGTTGCTGAAAAAACTTTGCACTGAGAGCCACACAATGTGTAGGAATGGACTAGATTCAGTGAACTGCATGGGTAAGAGGGCAGGACCAAACCCATAGCTGTAGAAATAACCAGGACTTTTTCACCTCCGTGGTTTATTTAAATTTTAGAACCTTTAAGAGTAAGCTTAGTCTGGGGCGCCTGGGTGGCTCAGTCAGTTGAGTGTCCAACTTCAGCTCAGGTCATGATCTTGCAGTTCATGGGTTCAAGACCCACATCACTCTCTGTGCTGACAGCTCAGAGCCTGGAGTCTGCTTCATATTCTGTGTCTCCCTCTCTCTCTGCCCCTCCCTCCACTCCTGCTTAGTCTCTCTCTGTCTCTTAAAAATGAATAAACATTAAAAAAAAAAAAGAGTACGCTTGGCCTGCTTCGGTTTTTCCATTTTAAAATAATATTCTTTTATTAAGCCATTTGGATGTAACTGAAGAGAAATTGTAGTATATCTTCAACTCTGTGAGATAGGGATCTTTATTTTTGTTTATTGCTGTACCCTCATACCTAGAACAATGTCTGGCAAAAGGAAAACACTGAAGACATATTTACTTATTGCTTGAATGAATGAGTCAATTAATCAATCAAAAATACCTGACAAAAACACTTTGAATTTTCTGTTATTATTTCTCCATTAAATATTATGTACTACATAAGCATATACCAAAAAAATGCGTCCTTATCCTTGTCAGTTCTTTGCTTCAATTATCTTCTGAAAACATAATGTTTCAACACCCCCACAAAATGTGTGAAAGCTTTGAAAGCGGGTGGACATTGACAGTATATTCTCTTGTTGCATGATGATGTGATTCAATGTGCAAATGATGTGGTTAATCATGCCAGCGTAATTCCTAAAGCTTGCCTTTTCTCTGATTTGCATATTGTCCTTTAAATAAGGCCTGTGAATGCACAGTAAAAGACTGATTGGTGTACTTATGGTGCTTTATATATTCACATTTTTACTATATGGTTGTGCTTGCCACTATTAGGATTCTTAAATAGAAAATGTGTTCTATTGTAAATATTTTTGAATATGTTAGAATTCATAATATCTTGCTAAGCATAAAAAAATCACATCTATTGTTAGTACTATGGATTATGTATTTCTCATAGCTCCAGATCTTTGTTTTGTGTAAGTTCATGTCTCTGAATTCTTGAATACCAATGTTTATTTAATTATCTTACTTAATTACCTTCTTAAGATATCTCTTAAGATAGAGAGATTCAATAGTATGCTGTTACCATGCAAATAAAAATTTAGTTAAGAATGTTTTCAATTCAGTTACCCAGGGTGAACAAAGGCTCTTAGTCATCCATAGTCATAGGAAGAAATTACATTAATGGAATAGAAATAAATAGAAGAGTTGGAAGTGGCAGTTACCGATTTATTAATGATTTTCAAATAAAGACAAGACTTTGTGATATGGTTCTCTCTCCTGGTTACTAAAACTACCAAGGAATAAACATTAAAATATTAGCATATATATATATATATATATATATATATATATATATATACACATACACACACACACACACACACACGTTTATATGTTGAATACATCATTTATTAATTGGCTGATTATTTTTACATGGGTTGATAAACATGCATTGTGGCTATGCATTTCTGCAAATTGCCCCAGTTATGGAGTCATTAACATTCAGTTGTCATTAATAATTCTAAAATATTTATAAAGGAGAAAGGGATTATATCATATATAATATTTATTAATTGCAACAGATGTTGTGGTGAGCTGCCCAGATCTCCCCTCTAGAACTGAGGCACTCATTCCCACTGCTGCTGCAAGATTTGATTGATATGTGTCTGAACTGAGTGCATTTTTTGGAATTGTCCTCAGCCAAAGAGGATTGCCTTGCCAAACTCATGACCCCTCCACAGGGGGCAGCCAGTGACCAGAGACTGGTAGGTGCTGTTTGTAGAAGTCTGGTTCCCTCAGTTCACAGTGTATCACTATGAAACAACTGTTCTAATTTCTGTGCTCCTTGTGGGATCAACAAAAGTCTTTGTTGTAGCTGTTAAAGTTCATTTCCTCCCTCAGGCCAATCCTACTTTCTTTATTCCCTCATACATGTTGATTCTCAAGGGTGCTCCTCAAATTTCTGTCTTGTATGAAAATTTCTATCTCAGAGTGATTTTTAGGAAATTTGATCTTAGACGGTGTCAGATGTGGCCCAAGGAATCTGACTCTAAAATGGATTTTGAAATGGGATCACTAGCCAGCTAACTGAATTTGGGAGCCTTGTCATAAGTGGGAGGTGCAGAAGTGATACTTTGGGATGCTATCAAGGTACAGTGATGATATTCACTGGGATGAAATATCAGAAGTGAATGAAGTTGTTGGCACAATATCTTAGGTTATTGAGATATTCAGAGTATGCAGTAATTATCAGGACAAGGAAATAGAATGGCTCTTGCTGAGTGCCATGCATACACTGGAAACACACACACACACACACACACACACACACACACACACACACACAATGAAAATTTGAAGCAAAGTGTGAACATGGAGGGACTTCTTCAATAGCGTAAAAAGCAGCTGTGATTTCCTATAGCTGGAGGGCAGGAAAGTTCAGAATCATGCCTATCATCTAATAATAAAGGTAACTAACTCACAGAGAATGTTGACTGTTCAACCCTATCAAGTCCACGACATGAAGGTCAGTTCCCAGATTGGCAGGAGGACAACCTTGAGAATGAGTTTCTCCTTAACATTTGTGTCCTAGGTTTGTATTTACCTCACTTTAGACTTGGCCTTGCCTCTGAGGAGAATCCAGCTGGCTAGTGCCGATGATGGGGAGATGATGAAGCTAGTCTTACAAGTGTTAAAAACAGTGCAAAATGAATGGAACTACTGTTAGAGTAAGGAACTGCCATTGCCAGAGTGAAAAATCATGGCTTGAATGTTGCACTCCCCCCACAAAAAAAATTGACAGATGGGAATCCCACAATAATGAATAGGAAGAAGTCATTTCTTCTGCCTCTAGACTTTCAGTTTCTCCCTAGTGACACATATTGGCAGATTTTATAGGGAGTCATCAGGCAAAGAAAAATGTAGTTTGCAAAGTCCCAGTACCAACATACAAAGTTGAATTTACAAACTTGAATACAGATGCATGAATCTGAGAGACAATCATTTAGTAACTGCTCTGGTATATTGACAAAAGGAAACGCCTATAGGAGAGAGAACCGGGCACTGAGATAGTGAACATATGAAAATCTTCAAGTTTCTCTTAAGTGACACATAAAAATAGGTCATTAGTTAGAGGAGTATGAGAAATCGAGAAAAACATTAAAAAAATAGACTAAACAACATTTTTTCTTTTTTTCCTTTTTAAAAAAGTTTTAATTTAAATCCTAGTTAACATATATTGTAATATTGGTTTTCGGAATAGCATTTAGTGATTCATCACTTACACATAACACCCAGGGCTCATCACAAGTGCCCTCCCTGATACCCATCACCCTTTAGCTCGTCCTCCCCTCCACCTCCAGCAACCCTCAGTTTGTTCTCTATAGTTAAGAGTCCCTTATAGTTTGCCTCCTTCTTTTATTCCCTTCGCCTATGTTCATATGTTTTGTTTCTTAAATTCTACATATGATTAAATCATATGGTATTTGTCTTTCTCTGACTAACTTATTTTACTTAATTTTCATTATCCATTCATCCGTGGACATTTGGCTTCTTTCCATAATTTGGCTATTGTTGATAATGCACAAGGACTGGGCAAAAAATAAATTGAACTACTTGTTCCAAGAAATATTTCCTTCTGAAAGATAAGAACAACTAACTAACTTTGGTTGGTGAGTTATAAAATGACCTTCGGTGACCTGTGTCATTGCATAATTCCCTTACCTTGGTGTGGGCGATATTTATAAGTTGCTTCTAAGCAATAGAATATGACAAAGGTGGTGGCATTTCACTGCTGTAATTATATTATGTTATATGGCAAAAAGTGAAGGCATTTTGCAAATATAACGAAGGTCCTGGATCAGTTAACTTTGAGACAATTAAGAGGGAGGCTATCCTGGGTGGACTTGTTTTAATCAGGTGACTCACTGGGTCAAAGAGATTTGAAACAGTAAGCTGCCTTTGAAACAGTAAGCTCCCATTCCCAGAGACAGGCTGTATGAGGGCAATATGGCAGGAGACCATGAAGGCCTCTAGAAGCTGAGAGTAGTCCTAACTAATAGGCAGCAGGAAAGCAGGGAACTTAGTCCTACAACCACAAGGAACTGAGTTCTGCCAGCAACCTTGTGTGATTGTAAGAGGGTGCCCAGCTCAAAAAAGGAATACAGTCTGGCTGACATCTCAATTGTACATTTATGAGATTTTGGACAGAGAACCCAGGCAAGTTATGCCCTGACTTAAGAAGATTGTGAGATAATAAATGTTTTCAGTCTCCAAGGTTGTGGTAAATTGTTACGCCGCAATAGAAAACCAATAGGCTAAATTAAATATCAGCATATTTATCAAATGCTGTATTTTCCTCATTCATATTGCAGTGAGATTCCTGCCTCACAATTGCTTGTAACTCCAAAGCTGTTGTATCGTAGACTCTGCCCAACCCAACCAGTTTCCTACCATGAAAGACCTACCTTACAAACACTTAGCCCAGGCACTAAAACTCCATAAATATCTTTCCTTGACTTCCTCCTTTTGATATCTCAGTAAAACTGTCAAGGTGGTGTCCTCTCTTATGCAGTAGGTTTCAGAAAGTGTGTTTTGCTCGAGCACCAGGGTTTGTGGTGGGCTTTTGGCGAGTCAACATTAATTCGGCCCCTAATATTTTTAATAATATCAATTAGCAAAATAATTAGATGATCAGACAGAAGAACGGAAAGGAGTTTGCATACCAAATTAATATTTATATGCATAAATGTAAAGTGAATTAAGCATATAATCTGTTTTTCTTTTCTAAATATTTTTAGAATGTTTCAGGTTCTGATATATCATTTGCAAATATCTCTTCCCATTCCGTTGGTTGCCTTTTAGTTTTATTGATCATTTCCTTTGCAGACGCTTTTTATTTTCATGAGGTCGCAATAGTTCATTTATGCTTTTAATTCCCTTGCCTTTGGAGATGTGTCAAGTAAGAAATTGCTGCGGCTGAGGTCAGAGAGGATTTTTCCTGCTTTCTCCTCTGGGGTTTTGATGGTTTCCTGTCTCACATTCAGGTCCTTTATCCATTTTGAGTTTATTTTTGTGAATGGTGTAAGAAAGTGGTCTAGTTTCATTCTTCTGCATGTTGCTGCCCATGTACCATTTGTTAAAGAGACTGTCTTTTTTCCATTGGATATTCTTTCCTGCTTTGTCGAAGATTAGTTGGCCATACTTTTGTGGGTCCAATTCTGGAGTCTCTATTCTATTCCATTGGTCTATGCATCTGTTTTTGTGCCAATACCATGCTGTCTTGATGATTACAGCTTTGTAGTAGAGGCTAAAGTCTGGGATTGTGATGCCTCCCGCTTTGGTCTTCTTCTTGAATATTACTTTGGCTATTCGGGGTCTTTTGTGGTTCCATACAAATTTTAGGATTGCTTGTTCTAGCTTTGAGAAGAATGCTGGTGCAATTTTGATTGGGATTGCATTGAATGTGTAGATTGCTTTGGGTAGTATTGACATTTTAACAATATTTATTCTTCCAATCCATGAGCATGGAATGTTTTTCCATTTCTTTGGATCTTCTTCAATTTCCTTCATAAGCTTTCTATAGTTTTCAGCATACAGATCTTTTACATCTTTGGTTAGGTTTATTCCTAGGTATTTTATGCTTCTTGGTGCAATTGTGAATGGAATCAGTTTCTTTATTTGTCTTTCTGTTGCTTCATTATTAGTGTATAAGAATGCAACTGATTTCTGTACATTAATTTTGTATCCTGCGACTTTGCTGAATTCATGTATCAGTTCTAGCAGACTTTTGGTGGAGTCTATTGGGTTTTCCATGTAAAATATCATGTCATCTGCAAAAAGTGAAAGCTTGATTTCATCTTTGCCAATTTTGATGCCTTTGATTTCCTTTTGTTGTCTGACTGTTGATGGAGCACTTCCAACACTGTGTTAAACAACAGCAGTGAGAGTGGACATCCCTGTCGTGTTCCTGATCTCAGGGGGAAAGCTCTCAGTTTTTCCCCATTGAGGATGATATTAGCTGTGGGCTTTTCATAAATGGCTTTTATAATGTTTAAGTATGTTCCTTCTATCCAGACTTTCTCGAGGGTTTTTATTAAGAAAGGATGCTGAATTTTGTCAAATGCTTTTTCTGCATCGCTTGACAGGATCATATGGTTCTTATCTTTTCTTTTATTAATGTGATGTATCACATTGACTGATTTGCGAATGTTGAATCAGCCCTGCCGCCCAGGAATGAATCCCACTTGATCATGGTGAATAATTCTTTTTATATGCTGTTGAATTCGATTTGCTAGTATCTTATTGAGAATCTTTACATTCTCAACGTAATTTTTACATCAGGGATACTGACCTGTACTTCTCTTTTTTTGCTGGGTCTCTGTCTGGTTTAGGAATCAAAGTAATGCTGGCATATCAGACAGGGCTAGTATACAAAATCTATAAAGAACTCACCAAACTCCACACCTGAAAAACAAATAATCCAGTGAAGAAATGGGCAGAAGACATGAATAGACACTTCTGTAAAGAAGACATCCAGATGGCCAACAGGCACATGAAAAGATGCTCAACATCGCTCCTCATCAGGGAAATACAAATCAAAACCACACTGAGATACCACTCATGCCAGTCAGAGTGGCTAAAATGAGCAAATCAGGGGACTATAGATACTGAAGAGGATGTGGAGAAATGGGAACCCTCTTGCACTGTTGGTGGGAATGCAAACTGGTGCAGCCATTCTGGAAAACAGTGTGGAGGTTCCTCAAAAAATTAAAAATAGATCTACCCTGTGACCCAGCAATAATGCTGCTAGGAATTTACCCAAGGGATATAGGAGTGCTGATGCATAGGGACACTTGTACCCCAATGTTTATAGCAACACTTTGAACAATAGCCGAATTATGGAAAGAGCCTAAATGTCCATCAACTGATGAATGGATAAAGAAATTGTGATTTATATACACAATGGAATACTACGTGGCAATGAGAAAGAATGAAATTTGGCCTTTTGTAGCAACATGGATGGAACTGGAGGGTGTTGTGCTAAGTGAAATAAGTCATACAGAGAAAGAAACCATATGTTTTCACTCTTATGTGGATCCTGAGAAACTAACAGAAGGGGAGGGGAAGGAAAAAAAGTTAGGGAGAGAGCCAAACCATAAGAGACTCTTAAAAACTGAGAATAAACTGAGGGTTGATGGGGGGTGGGAGGGAGGGGAGGGTGGGGAATGGGCATTGAGGAGGGCACCTGTTGGAATGAGCACTGGGTGTTGTATGGAAACCAGTTTGACAATAAATTTCATATTTAAAAAAAAGAATGTTTCAGGTTCTGGCTTATTATAAAGGTAGATGATAAAGAGTTACAATCTGGAAGCATGTTATAAGTAACCCCCACATGTTTACTTCCATGGGGATAATTTATTAAATAAGTATTCATTTCCACAGGCATTGGAAAAGAAAATGTTCCAAGCTGCCTGTATATTAACAATTGGTTTTTAGGGCAGAACAAAATTCCTAGTTGTCTCAACAGAACTCAGTGTCCCAATATGCAGAAATAAATTATTTACCTTGTGAGCTTTACAAGGATGCAAATATGAAATAAGAAAAACAGTAAAATAAGTAAAACATATTTGAATTCCAGTTGTTGCAGTTACTATTTTATGAGTTCCTTTGGAAGCAAAAATCGAAAACATTATTTTATCTGTATCTATCTATCTATCTATCTATCTATCTATCTAAGTTTAGACACAATCATTGAAAGCTTTGACCATGTATGTTTTCAAACAACCTAACATTTACCAGTATAATCCTTTCCAAATAGGTAGGTAGATGTAGATGAAGATGAGCTCAAGTTACCTTAGTCTTAACTGACTTTACTAGTCCATAGCAGGTAGCTTGCTTCTATTTACTAACAGATACTTCTGAGCATATTTCTGTTTCCTCCCTAATAGACAGTAGCCTTTTAGCTAATATACAGATGAGAGGGTATATTTCTGTTCACAGAAATTATGTTAATTGAATACATTAGCATGTCATTTTCAGAAACAACTAATATTTCTTGATTGCCTGCTCTGTGGATGGGTCTCTATTAAGCACAGTGGTATAGTTCAGGGGTCAGCAAACTATGGCCTGAGGGCCAAGTGTAGCCCACTTTTTTTTTTGCATAATCCATGAGCTAAGAATGTTTTTATATTTTTAATTGGTTGAATGATAATTACAACAAAAACATTTCTTGACACATTAAAATTATATGAAATTCAAATATCAGAGCCCACAAATAAACTTTTGTGGGGAACAGGTCAACACTCATTCATTTACATGTTGTCTGTGGCCATCTTCAAACTACAATGGCAGAGTTGACTCACTGGTCTCTTGTCATCATGGTGCACTGCTGCTCAGAGTGCTATAAAATTACAGGGGCACAGTTGTAATTCAGCGTTGTGTCAAGTATCATGTGAATTGCTGCAGGATGTTATTTTGTATTATGTATATATGTATATATGTATTACCAATGCACATCCATGATGTCAAGGAAAGAAGAGAAAAGTGGGCTTTGAGTGTTGCCCTTTTGAGGCAGAGTGGAATGTGGATTAGTTTGTTATCAAATTATATGGTGAAGCATTGTGTTTATGAAGCAATGATGCTGGGTTAAAAGAACATTACCAGACTAAGCACCCATCGTAATATGCCCAATTCATAGGAAAACGATGATTAAAAAAAAAATAGAGTATTTAAAATGGAATATCTTACCAGGGCAGAATTTTTTTTCCAAGAAAGAAAAAAAATGAAAATGAGGCTATAACCAAATTTTCCAAGTGTCTCTTTTGTCAATCAACCAAATAAAATAATTTACCAATAGTGAGTTGATTTAATCATGTTTGATTGCAGGAGTTGGAGAAATTTGTCCTTACCAAAAACTCGTTTAAGTCTATTAGCCTTTAGGCACGAATAGTTGTCTGAATTGTTAAGGACATTGGGAAGAACATCAAAAGGAAAATAAAGGAAATTATTTTGAGTAATTGTCTTCAGTTCATGAAGAGTTGCCCAATGTTACCAACACTGTCACTTTTTCCCCCCAAGAATAGTCTGTGAGAATATTTTCAAAGTTTAGAAACTCGAATTCAGTATATACTTAAGTGGAATCTGCTAAGATTTTGCACTGATGGTGTTAAAAATATGTGTGAAGCAGAAAAAGACATAATTGAATAACTTACAAATCTTGTGAAAAATGTAAGGAATGTAAAATCTGTCATTATCCATTGCATTATTAATAGGTACTTGATAAAAAAAATATTAGAATGAATCATGTGTTATTGAACCCATAGCACCAATAATGAACTTCATTTATTCTTGTGGTCTCAAATATTCTGACTTCCTTCACCAGGCAGCAGTTTGATGGTTTGCTCTCTCTCTGGCTCTCTGTCTCTGTATGTCTCTGTCTCTCTCTCTTTTCTGATGCTTTTAGCTTAAGAATGAGGTAGAATTTTCCTGAAGGGGAAAAACCACCCTCCAATACTATCATTGAATTACTAGGGCGCCTGGGTGTCTCCATTGGTTAAGCGTCCGACTTCGGCTCAGGTCATGATCTCGCGGTTTGTGAGTTCGAGCCCGGCATCAGGCTCTGTGCTGACAGCTCAGAGCCTGGACCCTGTTTCAGATTCTGTGTCTCCCCATCTCTCGGCCCCTCTCCTGCTCATGCTCTGTCTCTATCTGTCTCTCAATAATAAATGTTAAAAAAAAAGAATACTAAATGGCTTTGGAAATTAGTTTTTACTTCAGACTTGTTAATATTTTTTAAGAAATTTAACCAAAATGACAATGCTTATATGTGAAATTCACACTACATTAAAGTCATTTTGACAACTAACATTTATGAATCACAAGTAATGTCATGCTGTTTTATACACTTCCCATGCTGACAAAAGTTAAGACAGGAAGCAAAATTTCCATTCTCACACAAAAAATTATAGTGACTGTATTTGTTCAAATCACAGTTCCATTAACATTTTTCATACTTCAACTCAGGTGCAAAAGAGATTTATGTATTTCAAAATGTGTTTAACTTTGCAATTGAGGAGAACCCACCTAATCTTCAAATGGAAGGATTAATCTATAATGCAGTTATGCCAAAAGGCAAATATCAAGAGAAGAACCTAATAGAATTCCATAAATACCTTCTAAGTGGTGAATATACTCAATTGAAATCACATGCTTATGGATTTGTATCAGTATCATTAGTGTTCGGCAATATCTATTGATGTGAAAAGACATTTTTCAAGATAAAATACATGAAACCTTATGACAGATGAACATGAATAGATGATATTTGTTACTAATTTTCATGATAGGGGACATTAACATTGAACCCCAAATAAGCGAAACATTACCTTCCCTTGCAAATACCTGTATTCTTCTCCTTAATAGATCTGTATTACAAAAAAATTGCACGCAATTACTATTATATTTAAATTTCATCAAAAATTTTAGAAAAAATACCTCTACGTTTTACAACTAATATGCCAGATAATATCCTAGATTTTGACCCTTAGTCCCCAAAGCCTCAAATATTTGCTATTTAGCTCTTTACAGAAAAAGCTGTCTGACTCTGGCAGCTGAAAGACCACACAACTTAAACATAAAAGGATAAATATCAATGTAAGTTAGAGTTTTTAATGTACCAAATGAGAGATATTGATAATAAGGAATGTTAGGGTAAATGGAGCAAGACCTCTCAGGAGCAATAGGATGTAAATTGTTCCTTAAGGGTTTGGAGAGAAAGGAGGCAGAAGAAGAAAGTATGGAAGAAGTTGCTTCATGAAGAGGATATGACATATGCAAAAGACAAAAAAGCAGAAATGCAAAAGTTATATTTAAGAAACAGCAAATTGGCCAGTTTGACTAGATAAGAAACTTCATTTGGAAGGATGTGATTACATTTGTCAAGGCTCTAGCATGGCGAGTGGTACAGACTGAATGTTTATCCTTCCCCAACATCTCCAACTCACATATTGACACTCTGCCTTCCCAGTGGGATTGTATTAGGAGGTGGGATCATTGGGAGACGATTAGATGAGGCCATGGGAGTGTAGCCCTCATGAATGGGATTAGTGCCCTTATGAGTCATGAGAGAGTTTCCTGCTTTTCTCTACTCTCTGTCATGTCAGGAGACGGTAAGAAGTCAGTCCAAACCTCAGAGGAGGGCCCTTACCAGAACCCAACCAGGCTGGCACCCTGTACTTGGACTTCTAGTCTCCAGAACTGTGAGAAATAATATCTGTTGTTTGTAAGCCACCCAATCTATGGTGTTTTGGTTATTGCATTCCAAGCTGTGTAGGATAGCAGGCTAAAAATGCACAGACTTTATATTGTGGCACTTTGGAGATTTGAGATATTGAATGAACTATTCCTATATGCACATTTCTGTTTATCCTTCATGACTTCAAATATCATCTTCTTGATGTTTTCTTCAACTCCTTAGACAGAATAGAGAATAGGAAAAAGATTCAATAACAAAGACTTGGATTGCAGTTTGGCAGAAAGAACAAAGTTAGAGTATTTGACAGTAATTCATTCCAGCATTATATGGTTCAAGACAGCTGTAAATTTTGTGGGCTCTAAAATATAATATCTGAAGTCAAGAAAATTATATGCTACAGTTTCAGAGAAATAAGTGAAACATTTAATTTTTAAAAATTTAGTCTTGTAGCAAATACATGCCGAAAATGTCACATTTCAAAATAATATCCTTTATTTTAACCAGGGCATTTATGTATTTTTTTTTCTTTGTGAGTTTTTTTTAATGTTTATTTTTGGGAGAGAGAGACAGCGTGAGTGGGGAGAGGCAGAGAGAGAGGGAGACACAGAATCCGAAGCTCTGAGCTGTCTGCACAGAGTCCAAGGTGGAGCTCGAACTCACAAACCGTGAGATCATGACCTGAGTTGAAGTCGGATGCTTAACCGACTGAGCTACCCAGGCTTCCCAACCAGGGCACTTGTACTGATTCCTGATTACAATTAATGCTTAATTCATATCCAAGCTTTTGTATTCAGATTATGCTAGAAAAAATTTTTTGAAAAAGAAAGGAAGTGTAGAAGGGAAAGATGGATGATTTCATTGGCTTTCTTAAAGCCTCACTTGATGTTATCTATCTCAAGGTGGGTTGGAGATTTACTTTTGAGTAGCTGTCCCTGTGAAAGATCAAATAATGCACTCAGGCTTTTCCTCAATTCCAACTATCTTTATCTTGCTTGGAAAGAGGTTTATCAAAAACACTGTTCAACGCTGTGGCAGCTGTGTCCTAATCTGTGAGTAAATGATTTGCTATATAATTCACTGCATCTAGTTATTAATTGAAATGACAGGATTAGGGGCACCTGGGTGGCTCAGTCAGTTAAGCATCTAACTCTTTATGGCTCAGGTCATGATCTCAGAGTTCATGAGTTAGTTCAGGCCTCACATTGGGCTCTGTGCCAACAGTGCAGAGCCTGCTTCTGATTCTCTCTCTCTCTTTCTCTCAAAATAAATAAATAAACTAAAAAAAAAAAAAAAAAAAAAAAAAAAAAAAAAAAAAAAAGAAATGATGAGATTAGTAGCAACTTTAGCCAAGAAGAAAGGATATCTGGTTTATGTTGAATTTACTATAAAACTAACTGATATATTAAATTTTCTTGTATTCACTTGTTTAAAGACACTGTTAATGAAAACATCATTTGTCATTATTGAACATAACATTTGCTTTAAAATAAACCATTTTATCTTGAATTTATACTGCAAATGCATGTATAAAAGTGGGATCTTGAGTTAAAAGCATTTTGCTATTCTTCTAAGCCAAGAAAAAAAATAGTAAAGAAAGGAAATGGAAAAGTTTTGGGCTGTTATTATGTAAGTCTTTATGAAATTTTACTAAGTGTGGCTCACAGTTCTACTCTGGGCTTGTTCAGCTCCATGAGGGCTGACACCATGTACTGTAAGTTCTTACATCTTACCTTGACAGAGCTATTTTATTTATGTAAAATGATCAACTGTATAATTTAAATGTAAATGATTTTATTGTATTACTACTTCCCTTTTCCGGTGAGAAGGATTTTCAGTGGAAGACTGAGCTTATCAATGACTTTTATGCTAGGGCAGAGAAGAGATGTTTCCTAGAGCCACATTTTCTATGGAAATAAAACATCCAGATTTGTGAAGTGAGGCAGGAGAATTGGTAAGATAAAATGAACATCATAACAAGAAAATTTAGACTCACTTTTAGAAAAGGACTGTGGAGCTAGAAAATCGAGGACCAAGTTATAAGGACACCGAGATGTGCTACTCTTCAGTAAGTAAATACTTGAACCTCCAAACTTGAGCTTACCTTTTATAGTTATTTCCTAGTCATGCTTGGTTCTTGGGTCAGGGAAAAGATGGACATATTTGAATAAAAGTTGAACAGCTGAGATAAATGAAGTAAATAAAAATGAAGTAAATAGGTTATTTGGTAAAAGGAAAAAGGAACAGGACTATATAATGTACGATCTAGTCATGCTTTGTGTCTGAGAGACAAAAAGAAAGTCTCCCAGATTATCACTTCAGGATGTTAATAAGTTTTTACCTATAAACAGTCACACACACATGCACACACACACACACACACACGCACACACAAACACACACACTTTCTCTGATACAATAGTACTTTTCACATTCATTTGGCCACATAAACTTTTTTAAGTGGAATATTTTGTATGTGAACAATTTTTTATAAAACAGACCTTGAAATTCAGTCACCAGATTTTATGATGACAATAAAATGCTTGAGGTAGCAAGTCATTTGTGTCTCTGTATTCCCAAAGCCTGGCACGTGGGAAGTAGTCAGTAACATTTGTTGGCTCTCTTTGCTTGGCCCAATAAACAAGCTAATTTATTTACCTTTGCAAGTGAGAAGACTAAAGGAGAAAAAAGTTGTAAGTCATGTGCCCAAGGATCAGGAGGATTAAATGGAGATCTATTTGACTTCGAACAAGGATGTGTTTGTTGTGCTACCCCAGGGAGATACCACATACTTAGATTATACTGTGCCTGGTACCCTCAGGCACAGCTCTAAGAAACACTGTGCGAACAATGAGCCCCCTGAATTGTGTTACATATGCTCTTGCAAAAGCTGGGTGTTTTCCATTCTTGCGTTGGCAAAGGTGCCCTTGCCTCTCTGGCCTCTCATAACTGCCCATCTCTAGCGGAAGTGGATGGGTCCAAGGGGATCTCTGGGTACTGATGCTGCTTCAAGTAGCCATGAAGGATTTAGTGCCTGATAATGGGATCTTTAGAGGTATGGTCATTTCTGAGACACCCTAGGATTTCTGCTCAATGTACACTGTCTCTAAGGAGCATAGGAATATGCCTCAGCTGATACCTTTTGGTCTCTCCCAGGGACTTTAAAATGTGTTCGAATTACTTGAGGATCTCGTAAAAATGCAGATTTGGATTTGGTAGGTCTGTGTGAGGCTGAAATTCTGTACTTCTTATAAACTCCAAGATGATATTCATGCTGCTTATTGCCACACCACACTTGGTTTATAGGAAAGCCTGGACTATATTGAAAATCCAGAGGTAGACTCTTACGCCATTTGAAATTTAGAATCTTTCTGATACTCTTACTGTTGTGAGACCTAAATTTCCTTTTTTGGTTGTAGAGTTCAGTAGTAGGAAAGACCTCCTTTCCCAAGGTTGTCCCCAAACTCAGTTGTTCCAGAATTGTAAGATTGCAGACGCTTTTTATAAAGTTTCTACCTGGTTGTCATTGTGCCTTTGGAGTTTCAAATAATATAGAATTATTTGGTAAAAGATTAGAAGAAACTTTGCCATGAATGAAGTGTTTGAGAAGTTTATCAGATTAGGCACATTTCAAACAAAAACAATAGATTTATTCAGTTAAATGACATTTGATCACTTACTGTTTTGCAGATCAAGAATTCAGAGATGACTAGATAGCTCTGTACTTATAAAGGCTACTATCTCATAGAGATAAAAGATAAATAAAAATATAAGGCAATTCAATAACTGTAAAACAATATTGCTATGTAAAAAATGCTGTGGGTGCAGAAAAAAAATATACAGCAAACTCTATGTGGGGCAATAAGGAAGTCTTTAAAGGGGAAGACTGGAGGACAAGGTGGTGGAGGTGATTCTAAGCAACTGGAAGAACACAGTCAAGGACACACGGAGTGGAAGTGCAAATGTACTTGGAGAATCATGTTTCACAATATGTAGACAACATGTCCCAGCTTGGAATTGTGATAGTGGAAGATGAGTAAATATGAGTTTGGGGAGAAAATATAGGATCCTATGTGGAAGGGCTTTGTCGAAGGGATATTAACTTTGTTCAGTTGGCAAGCTAATCGGCAGTTATTAACTGTGAAAGGACACAATTAGACGTGTCTAACAGAAAGTGACCTTATGGAAAAGATGGGGAGAGACTGGTAAGTTTGGTTTACATGGTCAGGGAGAGACTGGACTCGAAGAAACCAGTTTAAAAAAAAAAAAAAAAACTATGGTAATAAGGATAATAAGGATGATGGGGCCTGAACTGAGGCAAAGAACATCTGTAAGAGGGAGAGGAAAAAAAACAGATTGCAATTCAGGGAATGAGGAAGATAGAACTGAGGACAGTGATAAAATGAGACATTTTAGCCACTTAGTAGAAATGATTTTATTCTTTGAGCTAGCAGTGACTATAAAGATCATTTGGTTGGTATGATAGAGTTCTGTTACAGCACATTTTAAAAACATGCGCTTGCTTTTTAAATTTAGGTTGCCTTTTTTGTGTGTGCCAGGAGTACAAATGCAGATTCATTTGCCTTTCAGCCCTCCTTGCATGTATCCAGGGAAACTAGTTGGGTCACAGTGACATAAAGATGAACTATCCAAGACCTAGGAGGGGAAGAAATGCACTCCATCTCAGTTCCTTGCGTAGGTCAATTTGCTCTACACATAATCATCCCACGTGAATTCCTATCATTTTTCTCTGCTTGTGATATTTTTTGACCACTCTAGATGCAGACCTATTCTTCACACAAGTTTTCTAGCCACATATTCTTCTGTTTTCCTCTGCCTCCTTCTCAACCTATGAAGCTCTTATGTTTTATTAGTATCAAGGAAGTTTCTCTTTGTGTTCCTTCTCCAAAAAAGAAGGCAGATACAGATGGATTCACATATTGAGGTTTATATAAATTAAACTTTATAGTATCTGCCTTTGGAATCATTAAACTAGAAGTGCTGAATTACATGTTATCTATTTGATAGAGACCCTTGAAATTTTATCAGGTTCTCCTATAATCCTCCTATAATTTTTTTATTTAATAAATACTCTGATTTTATTGGGAAAAACATTTTTGGAAAATTCCAAGGTGCAAATTCAATGCATATAATCTAAGAAAGTTGAATACATTATGACAAAACTTAGGGAAAATATTTTGCTATTTTACATGGAACTGTTGCATAAACTATGCAATCCATCAAACATTTGTTTAAATCTTTTCATGTATACATTACTGAGATAGGTTCTATGTGTATCCAAAAACAAGACAGAGCCACTAGTCTTGATGGTATTATAATACGGTTGACTAAAGAGAGAGTGAGAACAAGAACGAAAGAGCGAGTGAGATTTATCCAAATATTGGCATGATATGTGAATGTCACATGTATATAAACAGTTCTAATGAGAGCTAATGATTAGCCTTTGAAGAGAATTCCAGAATAGATTAGTAGGAAAGGGGCTCTGTGGAAAATCAGGAGTCTTCAGTCATCTCTTATTTTGAAATGCATATGAAATGTTTTCTTCATTAATGCCAGAACACTTTAAATTTTTTTATGTTTATGTACTTTGAGAGAGAGAGAGAGAGAGAGAGAGAGAGAGAGCGCACACACGCGCGCGCGCACAAGTGGGGGAGGGGCAGAGAGAGAAGGAGACCCAGACTCCGAAGCAGGCTCCAGGCTCTGAGCTGTCAGCACAGAGCCTGACTCAGGGTTTGAACCCACTGACTGTGAGATCATGCCCTGAGAGGAAGTCTGATGCTTAACCGACTGAGCCACCCAGGCATCCCTATGCCAGAACACTTTAAAATATATTTTAAATAACTTCTCACAAACACAATTCTCACATGCCCTCTTCATCCACTCAATTGCTCTTTCCATCTCTATACTTGTTTTAGGTTGGATTTTTGAATGAATTTCTCTGAAGAAGGCTTCATATTATAGGATTCATGCCCTTCATCCATCAGAAACCTTATACTTCACCTGTGTGCCCCTCTTCAGAACAAGTCTGGGCAACTCACTTTCACACACTTAGACCCCAGGTTCAGGAGAATAGGAATTATCTGTGTTTACCACCAATTTCCTGGCTTTTCAGGAAGCTCTGCTTTGGATTTACTCTACATTCACTGCAACACCAAATGCACCTATCCTTCGAAATATAAAGTAAATATCTGCTTTATTTAATGCTGGATAAATAGTTCCCATTTGAAAATATCAATCCCCGTCAGCATAGTCTATTATACTTGTGAGTTTTAGGACTGATTTTCTACAGTGCCTGGCAAAGCACACCAAGAAGAGTATTCATATGTGCTTTGTAAAATACTGATGCTGATCATGACAAAAGACTTTCTTCTAGAGTAAATGTTATGACATTTAATAAATGAGGAAACAGGTAAACAACTTAAAAATTATTGGGCCTACCCAGGGAAAAACACTAAAAATAATTTGCAGTTTGATCCTGTCATTAGAACACCAATACATACTTATTACCCCTTTTGTAACTATGAAGCAGTATTTTCAAAATGTCAGCATTGCTAAGCATTTTCTAGCCCAAACATTTTTATTTACCTCCATAATGTTAAAGACTTATCTTCTTCTATGGAACTTACTCTTAGTATAGAGTTCCTTCATTTCTCAATGGAAAACTTGGGCTTTCTGCTTTAATCTGTGTACATTCCTTTAAGAAAATACTACTCCAAGTAAGTTTTTATCAGGTTTCACAAGGTCTAGAAAGTTTTATTTGTCTTCCGTTTGCCCTGTTAACTGATACTTAAAAGAATTGTTCTACTTCACAGTCATGAGTTTCTTGGATTTCTCACTCTCGTGTTACTAGTGCCAAAATTTCTAGAATAACGAAAGTAATCTTGATGTAAATAGAAACATGCCCCACAGTGTTCTGAAGCTGCTATCAAGATGAAAATACTGATCTTTTCACCTCAGTCTGCTTACACCCAGCTAAGCAGCATCTGTAGCCTAACCTCTTTTGCCTCCAAATAAAGAATTTTAATGATTTAGTCCTTCTTCACAAAGAAAAGATTTGTTGTTCTTGTTGTATTTTCACATTTCCAAAAGTATAGCGGGATGAGATATTAAGAACTCATTTTATGCAGTCCTCGAGGAACCCTTCCAAATTTGAGCATGTTCACTATGGTACAGGATGATCACAGTAGGCCATTGGTGGTGTCTTTGGATGTAAGGTATTAGTGGACATAGTTCTAATCCAATCCCAGGGAGATACCATGGGATGCCATTTAGCCAGAATTAAGTCTGGGTGCTTTATTAAATGAGAGAGAAGTGCAAGTTCTGGCCCATTACCATGGGAACTAGGCATCTTCTCCCAGTTGAGAATTGCAATTTGGTCATAGCCATCCAAGGCATGAAATTCCAGTGTTATTTCAAAATCCAGTGTTATTTCCAGTATTATTAGAGCTGAGAATACAAATTAAAGGAAAATCCACTGTAGTCATTTATGCAAGGTTTCAGAGTCTAGAATGAATGTATTATCTTTGGTAGATTTTTAAAAAAAATAAAACTACATACATGACTTCATTTGAAGTACCTGAATGTCAGCTCAAATAAATTACTTCACAGTTAAAAAGATTAGTATAAAAATGAATATGACTCAGAGTTGAGAGTGGGAAGTGTGAGAGCAATAGTTTGAAGGCAAGAACTGAGTGTGTTAAAGTGTCTTACATAATTTTCATAATAAAAAAAACAGTGATACAAGTATTATCTTTATAGCTATTGATGTTAATGTATGTGGACAATTTGTACCATTTTAGGATTGACATTTATATAATTTTTTCTGAGTAAAATGTTATGCTGGACTATGCACATTCAAGCAGGAAAATCTCTCTTTTCTAATCATTGGTATCATGTATCATAATAAACAAACTTTTTCTCATGGTAGAAAATCCAGAAAGGTAAGCAAGATGCAAAATGGTCCAAAATGAAGATTAAACCTAGAAGTTGTGTAGTTGGACTTAGTCTTGAGTGTTTCCAATTATTTTTTTAAAGTGTCTATGTATATCAGCTCATGAAATGAAGAAATGATACACACAAAACGGACTGTTTTACATACACACACAAAGCAGATTGTTTTACTCACACACAAAAAATTAAGTAGTGACTTGTTTGGAAAGACATATTTGTGAAAATAAGGTAGGATTTTGGGTATTATTTGTTGATAATCTTCAAACATTGTCATTTTTCCTCTACCTGATTGTGATAGGCAAAATTTCTAGGTGGGCCCCCAGATTGCCCGCTGCTGGTGTGCAGATCACGTATGATCTCCAGAGCTGTAAATGTGAGAGATTTTACTTCTATGATGATTATTATGGCACAGTTAAACTCAACACATGGAGATCATTTGGAGCCATTTAAAAGCAGAGAGTTTTTCTTTGGATGGTCTCAGAAAGGGACATCAGAGAGATTCAAAGTATGCGGGGGACTTGATACAAAGGCTATTTTCTGTTGCTGAGATGGACAAGGCCACTTGAGAATGACCTCTAGGAGCTGAGAGCTGTCCCCCATCCACAGCTAGTAAAATACCAGGGATCTCAGCTCTACCACTGCATGGATTCTGCCAACAACAGGAAAAAGCTTGGAAGCAAATTCCTTGTCAGAGTTTTCAAATAAGAATGCAGCCCAGAGAGAGAGAGAGAGAGAGAGAGAGGGAATGAAGATAAAGAGATAGAAAATACAGAGATACCAGGAAGCCAAAAACCTTGACCTAATAATGTAAAATGGATAACTTGCTAGGCTGGCAATGAAGCAATGGACCAGTGACCCTGCACGTATATTCAGCTCCCTTCGTGCAGCATATGCTGTCATAAAACTATTTATATTTCCCTCTTCTCTGTCGGATTTAAATGAACACTAATTCTATAACCACAGGCCCAAGAAAAGCTAGACTGGACTTTGATCGTCTATTAAGTATTACTAAGTTTTTGTTGGTTTTATATTAAGTTAGTGCTGTATTATTCATTATAGATTATAAGTTATTACTCCTATGCTTTCTTGTTGGTTTTAATGATAGTATTTAACATCTATAGAAATTTTGTGACCGTGATAATTTTAACATGTCAATAACATTGATTTTCATCCAGAAAAATGTGAAAGTGTTTGGGGAAATCATAAATTGCTATATTTTAGTACAAGGAATTTGATCATTCTTTTAAAACATTAACAAATCAGAATATTCTTTAAAAACATTAACAAATGCCAAATGTAGGGGCCACAAAAGATCTCTTAGGAGCTGGGGTTCCATCAATGTCATAAAATGTAATATTTTTAATACTCAATTACCTTTTATCCATCTATTACATATGCATATTTCTTATGTGAAAAATTACCAAGTATTTAGAATTCATTTTCATTGAGATGTACTTGTTAGCCAAATAAATTGCCATAAGCTAAAAATTTTATTTATTATGTTATATTTAGTTACTGCTTAAAATATGACTCATCAATTCAGTACATATTTGTTGATTTTATTCATTCCTTCATTCATTTATTCATTCATTCAGCAAATATGTACTGATTATGTACTGTATGCCAGAACCTCTGTTGGCCTCTAAGTATAAAATGGGATTGCCACAGCGTCTTTATGTGCCTGACACTCTAAAGTGCTGAAAATGTAAGGATGAATAAGACATGATCCCCTCTGTGATCATTTGGGTCTTCCAAATGAAATTAAATGAGCAATACATTTATAATGAGGAATGCTTGTGAAGGATGAAGGAAAGGGAGTTGGAATAAGTGGGAGAGCCTTCAGACTGTGATGCAGGCTTGAGACATTTGAGGTAGAGGGAAAGGAAAGAGGATTGGAAAGGAAGAGTGTGAGACTCTGGGAGTCTAAGACAATTCTAAAGAGTCTAAGAAAGTTTGGCTAGGTGGTGGGATGAGATGTCCTCAAGTCATGGCCATCTGTTAAAAGAGTGCAACATCATGCAGAAAAAGGCCTCCATCGGTATCCCCACTGTGCTCAGTCATTGGCTACAGGCAGCCTGCAGGAAGCATGGCCTCAGTACAAATATTGGTGAATTCAGAAGGGCAGCATCTGGGCTGTTAGTCATGCTCCCTGGAGCGGAAATGGTGAATTTTCATGGCCACCAGAGTCTACCCCACAGTGCAGGTCTACTTTGCTGTGCGTGTCTAGGGAGCAGCTTCTCCATGGTTACCAGGACTTCTCCCCTGCGGGCAAATTTAGAAAGGGGAGGTTGGTGGGATAAACTGTACGTCTTCTTGTCACAGCTGGGCTCAAGGCTGAAACTAGTACTCATCCTCTCTCCTCTACTATTCATTTTATATTATATTTACCCTCAGTTATCACCTCAGCTGGCTTAGCTGATATAATGACCTAGAACTTCTACCTGAGATAATTGAACATTTGCTAAATTATATCAGTTTCAGCCTGGATTGCTGCATGTGTCCATTCACAGTTAAGATAAGACAAGTTTTCAAACCAGGAGGTGCTCAAGTGATCACTTGGATTCTGTGTGTATTTCTCCTTAATTATGTTGTGTAAAAGAATCCCTTCTCTTTCTGCTGCTCAGAGTCTGTTAGCCCTCTCACAATCATGACTTCTCTTGACTGATGATCTCTGGACACGAGGAGTACAAAATGTCTGGTGGCAACCATGGCTTATAAATCAATGGAATCCTTGCTGTGCAACCTGAAAAGAGTATGATTCCCTGGGGGACCAGAACCTCTAAACCTCCAGATCCTAAAGTTTCCGGGACACAGTTGCCAGGGTAATAACTCAAATTTCCCAATGGTCATTGCATGGAATAGAGATTGATGCCACCCCTCCTTTCGCTTCTTTGTCTTTGGACCTGTGGATTCTTTGTATAGGAGTCAGAGTGCTATATGGAAGTCTGTAATTTACTGCATATACTTCACCCTAAAGGATGGCACCTATTTTACAGTGTTGCCTCTGAATTGGTACTTTAGATGTGCCTTTAGAAGGCTGTTTCAATGCTCATGAGACCAGCCTGCTTTGGGATGGTATGATTTGTGATTTGACTGTTGGATCTGATGGTTATGTGCCTACTTCAACATCTCAGATACTGTATATGTGTGGAGTTCCATGCCTGTGAACCAGGTATTTGGTCAGCCTCCAGAGAGTGGTGCTGGATGACACTCTGTAGACAGGAAAGACAAACAAATGCCTCGCAAAGATATTTATCACAATGAGGAAAAAACTCTCTGATTATTTCAAGGGAAAGGCGTAGTGTATTCACCTTGCTGTCTAGTGGCAAATTGGTATCTTGAGGAAGAGTGCCACATTAGGGCTTCAGCATTGATCTCTTTTGCTGTTAAAATGGCCAGAAGCTAGATGAACTTTGGTAAGTAGAAGTCCACACCATTGGATTGATTCAGAACTTTCATCTCTGCCACCATAGATAGTTCACATGCCCATCGTCCCTGTTTAAGGATGACCAATACGTAAAGATTGTCGACTGGTAGAACTGTTTTGTCTACTTAGCTTTTCAAGTGTTTCTTTCATTGTGGATGGTTTCTTGTGGGAATTAATGTTCAGTATGAAATTCTTTATACATGGTGACCACTTTCATATGTACATTGTTGAAATTTTCCTCGATTTCCATAGCGTCTTATTTGTATAACAATATTATACATTGCTACAATCATTTGTTTATATACCATTTATGCCGCACTACCATTTCTTGATTCCTGTATCCTGTCTTTTATATTTTTGTTTTGATTTAGCTATAATATATTTTCAGTTTTTTTTACAAGCAAGTTGGCTGGTATTTTCCTTTGCCCTTCTTTGTGAATGGTAGTTGGGCTGGGTATCTAAATTCAAAGTCACTGGTTTTCAACACTATAAGTGCTACTATATTGTCTTCCAGAATTTACCGTGGTAAGCATTAGACTTATATTAATCTTATTATCTTCATTAATAGGTAATTTATTTGGCCATGGTTTTTTTCTTTTATCATTGGAGTTTGTAGGATTCACCAAAAATATATCTGGGTACGTATCTTTTCATTGTTGGTCACTGAAACCACATCTTTGTTAATGTTTCTTCATTATGTTCAATCTCTTTTTCTGAAAATCCTGTCAAATGTTTTTGTATCTCTTCAATTATCCTTTTTTCGTTTTAAGGTTTTCTCTTACATATTATTTGTATCCGCATTGGTGTGATACATTGGCCATAATTGATGTATCAATATTAGTATGTTATTATTATTACCTAAATTCCATAGTTTACATTAGGGTTGACTCTTTGTCTTTTACATTCTATGAGCTATAACAAATACATAGTGACATGTGTCCACCATTACAGTATCATAGAGAATAGTTTCATTGCCCTAAAGATCTCCTGTACCCCACCTATATGTCCTTTCTTCTCCCTCCTCCACACCACTGACCCTTAGCCCCTGACAACCACTTACCTTTTTATTTTCTCCATAGTTTCACTTTTTTCAAAATGTCATATATTTGGAATCCTACAGGGTATAGCCTTTTCAGGTTGACTTCTTTCACTTAGCACTATGCTTTTGAGATTCTTCCATGTCTTTTTGTGACCAGATATTTCTTTTTTTGTCACTGAATAATATTCCTTTTTATGGAAGTCCCAGTTAGTTTTTTTTTTTTTTTTTTTTAATCCATTCACCCGTTAAAGGACGTCTTGGTTACTTTTAAGTTTTGGCAATTGTGAAGAAAGTTGTGTAAACATTTGTGTGCGGTTTTTGTGTGGACATAAGTTTTAAATTCATTTGGGTAAATTAAAAACTTCTACTCTATGAATGAGAATGGAGTGCCACAGACTAGGAGGAAATATTTATGAAGCACTACCTGATAAAAAATTGGTATCCAAAATATACAGAGGACTCTGAAAACTCAACAATAAAAAAGTGTTTAAATGAGCAAAGATCTGAAGAAACACCTCACTAGAGAATATATACAAAAAACAAGTAAGTATATCTAAGGAGGCTTGACACTATAAGTTATTAGAGAATTACAAATTAAAAGTTACAAATCAAAGCAATGAGATACTAGTATACACTTATTAAAGTGGCTAAAACCCAAAACACTGACAGCATCAAATGCTGGCAAGGATATAGAGTAACAGGAACTCGCATTCATTGTTGGTAGGAATGCAAAATGGTACAGTCACTTTGGAAAACAATTTGCCAGTTCTTAGAAAACTAAACATATTCTTTGCCACATGATTCAGCAATCATGCTCCTTGCTGTTCATCCTACTTTT
The DNA here is from genome assembly GCF_024362965.1 of Panthera pardus. Taxonomy (NCBI): domain Eukaryota; kingdom Metazoa; phylum Chordata; class Mammalia; order Carnivora; family Felidae; genus Panthera; species Panthera pardus. The sequence continues at coordinate 36,801,689 of NW_026526765.1, read as the reverse complement.
TTAATGGATGTCATATCCTCTTAAATCTCATTGGCAATATAATTAGATTTTTTAAAGTTTACACTTAAAAAATTAGCTTACTTTTGCTTGCATGTAATTAAGGTTTGTGTCGATGCATATTAATAACCAGAGTGAATTCTCTATGCAATTTTTTGAGATATACCTGACATATAACATTATATTAGTTTTTAGGTGAACAACATAATGGTTCAATATTCATACATATTGTGAGGTGATCACCACAATAAGTCTGGTTAACACCCGTCAGCATACATAGTTATTTTTCTATTGTGATGAGAATTCTTAAGATTTGCTCTTTTAGCAACTTTTAAATATGCAATACAGTGTTATTAACTGTAGTCACCATGTTATACATCACACCCCATAACTTGCCTATTTTGTAACTGAAAATTTGCACCTTTTGACTACTTTCACCCATTTCAGGTTGGTGGTAGCAGAGGTGGGAAGTGGTGCGTGATGCCCTATAGAGCTTTTTCAGTTACTGTTTTTTAATCTTCTGAGGGTCCCCTTGGAATGTGAAGGTGTTTGTGGAAATTCCTGAGCAAGTTTCACCCTGTATATACCAAGTGGGCACTGAATGACAGTGAGCCTAACTTCCTGGTCCTCAGACATTTAACAGATTGGCACATTTAGAGCCTAGGGAGTATTCAGCCGGAGGCCCCTTCAAGTTCTTTTATGACTCCCACCACATCCCCAGTCGTTATCATGCTCTCGAATCCAGTCATCTTCCAGCGTCTGCTGGCCGGATGATGGTTGTGGCAGTGTGTGGCTAGACGCTTTAGTGCCAGTGGGAGTTATGGAAGCAACTATGGTGATATTGGGGATATAGCTTCTATACTGTGCTGTGTGTGCTTTTCTCATACCTTGAGGATGCCCAAATCTAAACGAGGCATTTCCCTTTCTGTTTTGACTATTTCCTGGCCCTAGTACCCATGTTAAGGAAAATGTCTTGGTGCATTTAGAATGCACTGTGTAAAATCGTCCTGGACACTAGTGTAATTTAACAAGTCCTTCAGTTATCCTCACTGACCACCCAGGGCTCGAGTACCTCAGCTTCAACATTTCTGAGCTTGACCTTTCTATTTATTTCTCATTGAGACTCTCTGCTTATGACACTACACAGTTATGCCCAGCTTTAGTTGTTTTATTCCGTCAATTAGATCTTGTGTATTTCTTCCAGAAAATTTTCAGCGTTTTGGTAAATCAGTGTTTTTCACGCCTTCCATTAGTACTATAAGTTTCTTTCTTATCCTTTTTATTTCTTTGGATATTTCAGTGGGATTTTTGAAAGTTTTTTTTCACATTTATTTATTTTTGAGAGACAGGGAGAGACAGAGCACCAGTGGGGGACAGGCAGAGAGAGAGGGAGACACAGAATCCAAAACAGGCTCCAGGCTCTGAGCTGTCAGCACAGAGCCCGATGTGGGGCTCAAACCCATGAACCGTGAGATCATGACCTGAGCTGAAGTCAGCTGCTTAACTGACTGAGCCACCCAGGCGCCCCCTCAATGGGATTTTTTTAGGACAAGAGAAGTAAATGAGTGGGCTAATTTCATCTTCTTGTAATGGAGACCCGGATTTAGAATACTTTTTGCAGTTCTTTCAAATATAGTCTGTCAATCCTTGCAGTTATTGTACTTTATTGCATTTATGTTAAAGACCAATTCACTAATACATTGAATTGACATCCTTGTGATAAATGTTTTGTTTAAAGATTTTATATAATTCTTATGCCTATATATTGTCTATTACATTTCTAAACAATGTTTTTGAAGTTCAAAATAACTAGTATACACTTATTAAAGTGGCTAAAACCCAAAACACTGACAACATCAGTGTTGGGGAAAAAAATCAAAATATGTGCAACTACCTGCATTTTTAAAAAGTAGGTAGTTTTTGTTTTCTTTCCCTTATCCATGTGTGTACACACACACACACACACACACACACACAATACACACACACACATTATCAATGGTAGGTCAATTATGCAAATGGTCAGTTCTTACAATCTGTGCTAATATTGGAAAACCCAAGTTGACAAGGGGAGACTTGGTGTTATTTTTAGCTGTTAGATCTAGTGGATATTGACATAATTGGAACATACAGAAACTCTCCATCTTTGACAGGGTTTAATCAGTTAAATCCTCATCTGCATTGCAGGGTGCTTTTCCATAGGCAGAACACAACTGAAGATCCACAGGGAGACAAACAGAAAAATTTGGCCATGGAATACAACTGAGATGTCTATGACCTAATCACAGAATTATTTTAATTCTAGTGAATTAAAATTTAAAGTATCCTAAAAATAATAGAGTACTATTTACACTTTGCTGTAGATGATTTGGTGCAATGATTATGATTTTAATTTTCATGTATTACTGAGTGCTAAATGAATTCAAACACCGGTTGTTTGCCTTTATTTTGTGTAGCAGCAAGATATAATTATTTTTAATTGTATTTTGAATTATATGTATATTTTACAGACCATTTTTTAGAGCAGTTACAGGTTTACAATAAAATTGAGAGGAAGGTACAGAGATTTACCATATATAGCCTGCCCCCATACGTGCATAACCTTCCCCTTTATTAACGTCATTCATTAGAATAGGACATTTTTAGCAAGATTGAGCTACTTGACACATCATAATCACCCAAAGTCCATAGTTGACATTAGGGTTCACTGTTGGTGTTGTGCACTCAGTGGGTTTAGGTAAATGTATAATGACAGGGATGTGTTTTGTATCATATTTTCACTGCACTTACATCTTCATCTCCCTTTCTCTACATGCTTGTCAGCCACTAGTCCTTTTATTGTCTCCATTATCCAGAATGACATTTAGTTGTCATTTCCATGATCCAGAATGCCACATAGTATGTATCCTTCTCAGATTGGTTCCTTTTACTTAGTAATATGCATTTAAGTTTCCTCCATGTCTTCTTATGGCTTAGCATTGAACAATATTCCATTGCTGGAAGCACCAAAGTTTATCCGTTCACCTACTGAAGGACATCTTGCTTGCTACCAAGTTTTGGCAATTATGAATGAAGCTGCTGTAAATGTCCATGTGCAAGTGTTTGTGTGTGCGTAACTTTTTTCACTTCTTGTGGGTAAATATCAAGGAGCACAATTGCTAATTTGTCTGGTAGGAGAATGTTTCATTAGGTAAGAAACTGCCACACTATCTTCCCTAGTGGTTGTATCATTTTGATTTCCTATCATCAATAAATGAGAGTTTCTGTTGCTCCGCATCCTCTCTAACATTTTGTGTTGTCAGTGTTTCGGATTTGACCATTCTAATAGGTGTGTAGTGGCATCTAATTTATATTTTAATTTGCATTTATCTGATGATGTAGGATGTGGAGCATCTTTTCATACTGAATTATTTTTGATGATACAACTTCTAATATCACTAAGGCGGACTGTTTTTAAATGGTTTTCAGCTCTCTTTAAATGATTTGAGTATTATATTCATAATGTCTGTGGAATAAAATCCCATATAGACTGTGTAATGTATAAGTAGAAAATAGGTTCATTTTTAAACATGTAAGTACAATAAAGACTAAAATTTAAAAACAGTCAAAATACAGTTCTTGACCTGAGTTTAGCCCCATGGCCTCCAGAATATAACCACATGATCTGTACATAAGGCTGATTCCCTGTCTTTGGAAAAGTAACACTGATGCTGATTGAACCTTTGGAAGTGGTTTTGAATTTGTGTTAGGTTATTTTTACCTAAATGTCTGTGTTTTCAGGAGCAGGTGAGGGGAGAAGTGTAGTGAACAGAACAGAGAGTACATTTCTTAACACTGCCAGTACCCTCAGCTTATTAGTGGTGCTGTTTCTACTGTTTTCCAAATGACTTCAGATTAGAAGAAGCATAATCAGGTTTAGCCATCTGGGTTCATGCTGAGGGATTGCCTGTTCTAGGAAACCTGAACCCCATGGTATCTGGGACTGGACAGACAGAGGAGTAAAATCAGTCATGACCTAGGTGGTAAGCTGGATTTAACACAGGGACATCCTGCTTTCTCAACTGTTGCCCAAGAGGAAGATAGACCTAATCCAGAAATATCTTTTGACTTTAATTTGTAATTTTAATACAAAAACATTAATTAAAGAAGTTATGTTGTGCATATTCATATTATCTATGCATTTCTGTCTGTGTATCTATTTATCATCCATCTAAATATCAGGAGCACATTTCGATGATAAAATTTTCTCATTTTTTAACATTAGGTTTTTTGAATGATTTTTTTTTTTACATTTTAACATATGATTTTTACTTTTATTTACTTTAAAAAAATTTAAAAATCTTAACATTGATTTCATTCTTCATCTTTTAATTGTTTCTTCAAATCTTAATTACTCTTTTGATCATGACTCATTATTTTATGGATGGCAGTAAATTTTATCTTTGTTTTATGTTTAGTCTTTTAAAATGTCTAGTTTTCATTAGTTTTTTTTACTGATTGCATATTTTCTTCTTCTTACTTTTAAATTCTGGTACTCTCCTTTAAACATTTTACTTTTACTGCAACTTATATATTTTTTTCTAACATTCTAATTGTTTTTTTTTTTTCACGGTAAAATGTTGATTCATTTTAACAACTTTAAATTGTAAAATAATTATTTTGCTTTTCTCAGCATTTGCTTTCGAGAATTAAGGAATGAAACCAGAAGCAGGTTTCCTATCTCTGCAGCCTACGCTATTTCTTCTAGACCATATTGCTGTCTCTAATAATGTAGCCTGACCTACTTTGTTGTCATAGACAAACCAAAGCATCACTTCAGTGAGGACAGGCAGCTAATCTTGCATTATCTAGGCTATTTAAGGAAAACAGGGCTGCACATAATCTAGTCCAGGTGAAGCATGTTCATGAAGCCATCTCCCTGGTCTATCTAAAATTCTCTGTTACCACACATTTTGGAGACATTTTGGTGTGCTCCAATGTATGAAAATGGTGGAGAAGGAAACTTGTACTTTTTGAAAAGCCAGTGCATGATGTTCCCATAGCTAACTGGGCTGTTATGAACTGGAGCAGGCTTTGTAATCTGATTTAAAAGGAATTGTGTACTTTATCACAGGCAGGAAGACAATAAATAAAACATATTGTTTCACACCCATCATATTGCAAAATAAAATAAAATTTTCCAAGATTCCAAATGTTATTAGAGATGTGGAAAAAAATAAAGATCCTTGCAAACTGCTGGTGGTATTATATTTGGTATAAAAGGACTGAAAAAAATTTTGTAGTATGTGCTAAAATTGATATGTAGTCTATACCTCATTATTTTTACTGCTAGTTGTATACCCTTTGATTCTCAGGCTTTTTTGATTACAGGATACCTTTAAACTCTAACAAATTATTGAGAATCAGAAAACTTTACTTTTGTGGATTTATATACCTACATATGTGTATATACATATATTTGTGTGTATATATATATATATATACATTTTTGTATGCATATATTCATATAAACACCAAATTTATATATAATATATATAAATATGTATTTGATATGTGGAAATTAAATCAGAAAATTTTAATTGTTTATTGTTTATTTTTCAAACAACATAATACACTCATTATATGTTAACATATTCATGAAAATTAAATCAATTATTTTCGCAGATTACTGGGAAGAGTGTCATTGTTTATGTCCCTTTTTCTGCCTTAAAGGAACACATTTGGATTCTTATATCTGCTTCTGGATCCATGCTGATTCAATATGTTTGGGTTGAACTGTATGAAGAAAATACCTATTTTAAAAAGCAAGGAGCATTTGAATGTTTTTTTCATATAACCAACTATTCTTCATACTACATCAGGACTCAATAAATAATGCTCATTACTTTTTTAAAAACAACTTATTTATTTATTTATTTTAAAGATTACTTATTTTGGGAGAGACAGAGACAGCACGAGCTGGGGAGAGACAGCAAGAGAGGAAGAGAGAGAATCCCAAGCAGGCTCCATGATTCCAGCACAGAGCCTGATGTGGGCTCAAACTCATGAAGCCATGAGATCATGTCCTGAGATGAAACCAAGTATCAGGCACTTAACTGACTGAGCCACCCAGGCACTCCTAAATAATACTCGTTAAATGTTAATATTTGCAATGTGGATTCTATAGTTATGTCAATAAACATTTTGTACTCTTTTACACTAAAATCCATTAATCTACCTTGTGGTTTTTAAAAAATTTTTATCAGGATGACTCAATGGCTTGGTCAGTTAAGCGTCTGACTTCAGCTCACGTCATGATCTCACAGTTTGTGGGTTCGAGCCCTGCATTGGTCTCTCTGCTGTGAGCACAGAGCCTGCTTTGATCTTCTGTCCCCCTCGCTCTCCGCCCCTCCCCCACTTGCTCTCTCTCTCTCTGTCTCTAAAATAAACATTAAAAATTTAAAAAATAAAAAAATTGAAGTATAATTGATATATAACATTATATTGGTTTTAGGTGTGCAACATAATGATTTGGTATTTGTATATATTGTGAAATAATTACCAAAATAAGTCTAGTTACTTACCATCACCATCCAAAGTTAACTTGCAGGATTTACAGTCTTGGCAGCTTTCAAATATGCTCTACAGTATTATTGAGCATAGTCACCATGCTGTACATTACATCTCTAGGACTTGTTTATTCTATAACTGGAAGTTTGTACCTCTCGACTCTCTTCATCTGTTTCTCCCACTCCCCAATCCTCCTCCCCTCTAGCAACCACTTCTTTGTTCTCTGTATCTATGATTTTGGTTTGGTTTGGTTTGTGCATTTGTTTTGTTTTTTAGATTCCACATGTAAGTGGAATCATACGGTATTTGTCTTTGATTTATTTCACTTAACATAATACCCTTAGGGTCCATGCATGTTGTCGCACATGGCAGGATTTCATTCTGTTTTCTTGTTTCTTGTTGCTTCAGGTTCTGATTTAAATTCTAGTTAGTCAGCATATAGTGTAATATTAGTTTCAGGAGTAAAATTTAGTGATTCATCACTTACATATAACACCCAGTGCTCATCACAAGTGCCCTCCTTAATGCCCACCACCCATTTAGCCTGTTCCCCACCCATCTCCCTCCAGCAACCCTCAGTTTGTTCTCTATAGTTAATGGAGAGGGGGTGCTTGGGTAGCTCAGTCGGTTAAGCATCTAACTCTTGATTTTGGCCCAGATCATGATCTCACAGTACCTGGGTTCAAGTGCAGCATGAAACTCTGCAGTGTGGAGCCTGCTTGCGATTCTTCTCCCTTTCTTTCTGCTCCTCCCTTGCTTACTCTCTATTTCTCTCTCAAAATAAATAAATAAACATTTTAAAAAAGAGTTTCTTTTGGGGGCGCCCGGGTGGCTCAGTCTGTTAAGCATCCAACTCTTGATTTCGGCTCAGTGCACGATCTCCAGTTCACAAGTTTGAGCCCGACTTCGGACTCTGTGCTGACAGTGAGGAGCCTGCTTGGGATCTCTGTCTCCCTCTCTCTCTCTGCCCCTCCCCGCTTGTGCTCTCTCTCTCTCAACCAAAAATAAACATAAAAAAGAATTTGTTTTATGGTTTGCTTCTCTCTCTTCCACCCTTGTGTTCATGTGTTTTGTTTCTTAAATTCTTAAATTCACTTGTGAGTGAAATCATGTGGTATTTGTCTTTCTCTGAGTGACTTACTAAGCCTAATACTCTAGCTCCATCCATGTGGTTGCAAATGGCAAGAATTCATTCTTTTTTATGCCCCAGTAATATTCCGTTGTGTATATATGAACATTTGGGCTCTTTTCATAATTTGGCTATTGTTGATAATGCTGCTATAAACATTGGGGGCATGTGGCTCTTCAAATCAGTATTTTTGTATCCTTTGGGTAAATACATAGTAGTACAATTACTGGGTTGTAGAGTAGTTCTATTTTTAACTTTCTGAGAAACCTCCATACTGTTTTCCAGAGTAGCTGCACCAATTTGCATTCCCACCAATAGTGTAAGAGGGATCCCCTTTCTCTGCATCCCTGCCAACATCTGTTGTTTCCTGTGTTGTTAATTTTAGCCACTCTGACTGGCGTGAGGTGCTATCTCAGTGTGGTTTTGATTTGTATTTCCCTGATGATGAGTGATGTTGAGCATCTTTTCATGTGTCTGTTAGCCATCTGGATGTCTTCTTTGGAAAAGTGTCTATTCATGTCTTACGACGATTTCTTAACTGGGTTATTTGTGTTTTGGGTGTTGAGTTTGATAAGTTCTTTACAGATTTTGGATACTAACCCTTTATCAGATGTGTCATTTGCAGATATCTTCTCTGATTCTGAAGCTTGCCTTTTAGTTTTGTCAGTTGTTTCCTTTGATATGCAGAAGATTTTTATCTTGATGAGGTCCCAAAAGTTCATTTTTGCTTTTGTTTCTCTTGTCTCCAGACATATGTCTAGTAAGAAGTTGGTGTGGCCAAGGTCAGAGAGGTTGCTGCCTGTGTTTTCCTCTAGGATTTTGATGGTTTCCTATCTCACAGGTAGGTGTTTCATCCATTTTGAATTTATTTTTGTGTATTGTATAAGAAAATGGTCCAGTTTAATTCTTTTGCATGTTGCTGTCCAGTATTAACAACACCATTTGTTGAAGAGATGGTCTTTTCTTCTAATGGATATTCTTTCCTGCTCTGTTGAAGATTAGTTGGGATCATTTCTGGGTTTTCTGTTCTGTTCCATTGATGTTTTTGTGACAGTGTCTTGACTACTACAGCTTTGTAATATAGCTTGAAATCCAGAGTTGTGATGCCTCCAGATTTGCTTTTCTTTCTTTTTAAGATTTTTTTAATGTTTACTTATTTTTAAGAGAGAGAGAGAGAGAGGAGAGAGAGAGAGAGAGAGAGAGACAGTGTGAGCAGGAAGTGGCAGAGAGAGAAGGAGCCACAGAATCTGAAGCAGGCTCCAGGCTGTCAGTACAGAGCCTGACTTGGGGCTTGAACTCACGAACTGTGAGATCATGACCTGAGCTGAGGTCGGACACTTTACCAACTAAGTCAACCAGGCGCCCCCAGATTTGCCTTTCATTTTCAAGATTGCTTTGGCTATTTGGGGTCTTTTGTGGTTCCATACAAATTTTAGGATTGTTTGTTCTATCTCTGTGAAAAATGGCTGGTGGTATTTTGATAGGGATTGCACTGAATGTGTAGATTGCTTTGGGTAGTATAGACATGTTAATAATATTTATTCTTCCAATCCATGAACTGGAATTTTTTCCATTTCTTTATGTCTTCTCTAGTTTCTTTCTTAAGTGTTCTATTGTTTTCAGTGTACAGATATTTTACCTCTTTGGTTAGGTTTATTCCTAGTTATCTTACGGTTTTTGGTGCAATTATGAATGGGATTGATTCCTTGATTTCTCTTTCTGGTGTGTCATTATAGGTGTCTAGAAATGCAACAGATTTCTGTACGTTGATTTTGTATCCTGTGACTTTGCTGAATTTGTGTATCAGTTCTAGCAATATTTGATGGAGTCTTTTGGGTTTTTTACATAGAGTGTCATGTCATCTGCAAATAGTGAAAGTTTGACTTTTTCCTTGCTGATTTGGATGACTTTTATTTCTTTTTGTTGTCTGACTGCTGAGGCTAAGACTGCCAATACTGTGTTAAATAATAATGGTGAGACTGGACATCCCTGTCTTGTTCCTGACTATAGAGGAAAAGGTCTCAGTTTTTTCCCATTGAGGATATTAGCCATGAGTGTTTTGTATATCGCCTTTATGATGCTGATCCCCACTTTGTTGAGGGTTTTTCTCAAGAATGGAATGGATGTTGTAGTTTGCCACATGCTTTTTCTGCATCAATTGAAAGGATCATATGGTTCTTTCTTTTATTAATGTGGTGTATCACGTTGATTGATTGTGAATATTGGACCACCCTTGCAGCCCAGGAATATATCCCACTTGATTGTGCTGAATGATTCTTTTAATGTATTGGGGATTCGATTTGTTAGTATCTTGCTGAGAATTTTTGCATCCATATTCATTAGGGATATTGGCCTGTAATTCTCCTTTTTAGTGGGGTCTTTGTCTGGTTTTAGACTCAAGATAGACTCATTCTTTTGAATGAGTTTGGAAGTTTTCCTTCCATTTATATTTATTGGAACAGTGTCAGAATAATAGGTACTAACTCTTCTTTAATTGTCCTGTAAAATTTCCCTGGGAAGCCATCTGGCCCTGGACTTTTGTTTGTTGGGAAATTTCTGATTACTGATTAAATTTCTTATACTTTGAATATGTTTTATAACCTTGCTTAATTATGTTACATTAGCCACTGAATATGTAGAAAATATCGGTTTACTGAGTTATGCACATCTTACAATTGTACACTTATGAGAATGAATAAGGCAGAGAGGTTTTATTATTAAAATGTTTTTGAGCTTACATATACTCTTAAAAAATCTTGGGTACTCTCAGGGCTTTCAGATCAAACTTTGAGAACAGATAGTTCAGAGTAACTCTTGCAAATGTGCACAGAGTCATGGGTTATGTGGTTAATATAAGTTTTAATTTTATTGAGGAAAAGAAGAAACATCTGAAGTTTCAGTAGGAGGATAAAAAACAAATTATGGTAGAATCACAAAGTTAAATTGAATGAACTAGGGGTAAATGTATCCTCATGAGGAAGTTTCAGAAATATGTTTAGCGGATAATTAAGTTTGGCATGATATAATGCATGTAAAATTTAAGAGGATGTGAGAAAATGTTACATGTCCTGTATGGATACACAAATATGTTATAAAAATATAAAGACATAGGTAAGAAATATATTAACACCAGACTAAATGGGAAGAAGGGAACTGAGCAAGTTAAAAAGCCTCAGAGAAATTGTGAGGTCAGAGTCAACAAATATAAATAATAGAAGACGTCTGGAGTGCTCATCGGAAGAAATGAATTAAAAGTTCATATTTAGAGCACTAGCACCAGATCTGTATCTGCCTCTGCCTTCCTGTAGCTATTGAGATTTTTGGCCTATGTCATATAATCTGTAATAAAACCGTGATATTAAATTCTAAAAAACATGAAAACATTTATCTTAATGATCCAAGTGTAATTAGGGGGCTATAGGGATACATAGCAAAGCCTACACTAATTCCACAGAATAGTGTGGGTATGGGGCAGTGGAAGAAAATTGACAGTCCTTGATGGACTATGGAGTTTTCCCCTAAGATAAATCCAAAAAGATTTTTCTCTTAAGTGGAAGTTCTTGATAGCATGTGTTCCACAAATTTGTACTAGACCCTTCCTGAGACATAGGACAATGCATCCAAGTATCATGAATTCCCAATTGGGAAGAGCAAATAAATTCAAGATGGTAATGCTTGACCTAGGCCCTTGGCTTTAAATATGAACAGGCAAATTAGAATCAATAGTTCTTTGGGGATAAAACACAGTGAAAAAGAATACTGAACAAATAAAACAGGGTAACTATTCCACTGAGGAAAAGAGAAAAAGTTTATGTATACCTAATTAACCTTCACTGAGATATTTGAGAAGGTATCATAGTGGAATAATTAATTATTAAAAAACAGTGTCTTTTTGAAAATAAATATGTACTGTAATTAAATGGACATCAGTGGACAAATAGTAGAAGGGACACAACTGAAGAAAAAAGAGTGAACTGGAGGATGGAGACAATAAATTGCCTTGGTGGGTGGTGAAAAAAGGCAAAAACGTGAGAGTAAAGTTAATAGACATAGAGGTTATATTCCAAAATATGTTTAATAGAAATTAGAAAAAGAAAGAGCGCTGCACATGAAAGAAGAGAAGAAGGAGGAAAAGGGGAAGGGAGGAGGAAGAGGAGGGCAATAGAAGAACTCAGATCTGGAAAAAGCCATGAAAATTCAGATCCAGAGCATCCACAGAATGACTTCAAAGTGAAAAAACAAAAACAAACTAAACATAGGTAAAATAAAACAAACAGCACAAAGCTTTTACAAATGCTTTCCTATTATAAATCAGAATTCCTTCATATTTTATGTATTTTTCATGTAAAATTTGTTGTTGCTGTTATATCAGTTTGCATGCGTGCATGTACATATACACTAATTTATATGCTGGGTACATCTATGTACTTTTCATCAGTACCACATTATTTTGGAAAAAGAAATATCACTGAAATTCCAAGTGTAAGTTAAAACAAAGAAAGATACCTCACCATAACATTGTTGCACATTGTTTCCCTCTAATTATATGTAAATTTAGTGCAATTTCAATCCTAATCTTAATAAAACAGTTTATGAAATTTTAAAATATCATTCTCAGGTTCATTTGTAAGAAACATAGTGTTGAACATTTATAACCTTTGTTGGTAATGTCCTAACAGAAAACAAATTATGTTGTAAATTTGGAGTTATTGAAAGATACACTTTTGGCACCAAAATTGATTAGAGGGAGTAAAAGAAAATTTGGAAGCACACCTATATGTGCTGTGGAACTTCATTTAACATGTGATAAAATTAGCATTTCATATCACGAAGGAAAAGATAGCTTGTTCAATATATGGCATTAGGTACTATCTATTTGGTAAATAGATAAGCTCTATTTCATTAAAAAAAAGGCAAAATAAAATAATTGAATCTTTAAAAAGCTATAAAAAGTACTAAAATAAAATGCATGAAGGTATTTTCATGGTATCCCTTTGCCACTTTCTACATCTGGTAACAGCTCTCCACCTTCTCTCCTCTGTCCTGCTTGCCTTCTGCTCCATCATTTTTACTTTGTTTTATTTTAATCTGTAGCTCTCATTTCCCTCTGACCTTATATATTTGTATATTGTACATCTCTTGTAACTAGAATGTACATGAATGCAGTGTGATTCCGTGTGCTTAGTTGTTTACGGTATAGACTCATGCTCTTATCCTTTCTGAGTCTCCTGAACAGTCTGCCCACATCTCTCTCTTTATAGATGTATCTTCAATAAACTCTTCTTTCACTTCCAAAAAAAAAAAGGGGGGGGGGAAGAAAAGAAAAGAAAACTGCCTAGCATAGAGCAGGCACTCAAAAGCTTGTTGAGTAAAAAAATGAATCATCATGATTATTGAGAGCATATTTATGTATTGTCTACTTTAGTCTTTTGAAATAGAAATGCAGTCTCACAAAACTGGGTGTAAAGATATTTATTTAGCTTGCATGGGAGATACACGCTTATGATTGAAATCCCAAACTTTCATTTGTGAATAAGTAAACAGTGTTTTCTTTTTCCATTCTTTGCACCACTGCCATTTTCTTTTTTTTTTTTTTTTTTCCATTTTCAACATGTCTTTACATGCATTCTTTTGAGAGGGAGGTTTTAAGGGATGAAGAAGGCGTAGTGTTCTTAACCTCCCTTGCATAGGCAAAAATAGCTGCCTGAAAATAGTAATGCTTCTTTTTAAAATGGCATTTGTGACTGGAAAATCTTGTTTTGAAAGGTCAAAATATTGTACTATTCTGGCCATTTTCTAATTTTTGTATCATCTCACTTGGAATGCTTATTTACTTTATCTCTTCCATTTTTAAAATTTCCAAATGTACATTCTCTTTGTACCTCATCTTTGATTATAAACTGTGGTTATTTATCTTAAGTTGATTTCATAAGAGAACACATTATCTTTATTGATTTTTGAAAAGTATGTTAAAATGTGATTTGGCTTCTGAGAAGTGAAACAACTTATAGAGAAAATAATTGAATTAAAAAATAATGTCCATGAAAGTCTGTGGATATGCTCATCAATAAATTAGCAGATTTGAAATCATCATTGCATCTGAAGCATTGCAATTTCACACATCTAGATTCTTAATTCCAAGAATTCAGTGAGTTGGATGTATATAAAATAAGGGTGATACAATTTCATTAGTTTGTAGCTTTCTAATATATTAAAAGACTGTTGTTGATTAGTTCCTATACTGTTTTTTCTCTAATTTTTTTATGCACCTGCAAGAAAACCTTAGAGTTTTCTGATAGCATGTACGTGTGAGAAGTCTAAGATTAAAAATGTTCTATAGTTACCTCATATTGGATGATCTATACTTAGTAAAGGAAATTTGAATGAAATCATTCAAGATAAAATTATGATCTTTGGGGAGTTTTAAAAACAGCCAATGAATTTTAGGATCTGTACAGTTTATATCACAATGCTGGAAGAGATTCAATCTTGTTGGATGATCCTATATGGATAAATCACCCTATGAATTAAGGTAATAAAAAAAAACCTTTAATATGATAAGAAACATAGCCGCATATTATCGATCCTATAAGCAACACTTTTTAACTGAATAGAAAATGTAAATAAAGAATTATTTATTTTTTTAAAGCTTATTCATTTTTGAGAGACAGAGAGAGAGCACGAGCAGGGGAGGGGCAGAGAGAGAGGGAGACAGAATCCGAAGCAGGCTCCAGGTTCTGAGTTGTCAGCACAGAGCCCGACGCGGGGCTCGAATCCACGAACCGTGATATCACAACCTGAGCAAAAGTTGGACACTTAACTGACTGAGCCACCCAGGCACCCCAATAAAGAATTATTTTAAATTATTTTAAAAGATTTTTAGTGAATTTAAAGTTGAGATTGTCTCTTTAGGAGGCATGCAGTTTTAGAAGGAAATAATTACATATCCAATGGATGTTATTTAAGATTCATCATGTATTCTCTTTCAGTTTCCATTGTATCATTTTTAAAACTTTGAATATGAGAAACCCATAAAATCCATTTAACCTAAAAACTGTTTGACCATTTTTCTGTCTTCTGGCATCATAATATCTATCTATAGTGCTCTTGAGAGGATACTTCTGGGCTCACCTAATTTTAGAGGCCTTGCTAATTTTCTGTTAATTCTTTATGAAGTTTTTGATTGATGCTATGTATTTTTTATTTTTATTTAGCCTATGTGAAGTTTTTATTGATGCTATGTGAAACTAACACCGGAAGATCTGAAATTACGTAAAAATTCAGAAACTTATTTTTGAATGTGGTTGTATCCCCTTCCCCCCACCCCAAAATCTTGTAAGTATCTTATGTGAATAGGTAATCCATATTTCTAAAAAAAAAGGTCAACCACTGTCTCTTTCAGGGTAATAATTATATTAAATAATGGAATTAATAAAAAGTGTATTACTTCTGATTTTTACTTGTGTCTTTCACTTTATGAGTATCTAGTTGGAATTCCCCAAGAGCATATGCTAACTCAAGGACTTGTGTTTATTTGGGAATTGATCCTTTGAAGCATAAGTGAAGCGTTGGGAAAGTGAAACAAGGGAAGGAGAAAAGTCATTAGAAAGGGCATTAATAAGCAGGTTACTGATTTTGGCAACTATGGTTCTGTCTCATCGGAGACTGAAAAGTATGTTGAATTTACCTCAGAATTAATTGTCCCTCAGAGGTATAGGTACTAGGGTATTTATTTACCATTTAAAGTCCATCTTTGAGAGTTTTTCCTGGAACATAAAAGTTTCAGTATTTCTAAGCCGTTCTGTGTGCAAGATAAGAACACTCTCTAAAGAAAGTTCTCAGGTGAAAAAGCAGGGTTTATTCTCAATGAAGTGAGAATTTGTCAGTATGCCTAATCACAACGGTAGGAAGGCTGTTTTATTTTTTTTCCTGCATGCCACACTCTGTAAATATATGAGTCTTGCACACAAATTAATACAGAGAACAATATATCCTATCTTAAGTATACACTAGGCAGTATCCTAAATTCCTAAAACTGTATTTTTCTCTTCTATACTTTTGGCAGCTTCCAGTATCCTTCTGACCTTGTATTCACATCGCAGTGTTTGCCTCTGCTCCTTGCTGTTGTAACAATATATTTGGACTCCCCTTCACCTCATGCTTACCCCTCAGCTCAGCATATTAGTTTACTCTTCTTTTATTTAGTTGTTAGCCACTAAGTCTTTGTTAACTTATGTTGTGTCTTCTGTTCCCATCTCTGCAGGGAGTAGGATCAGGTATTTCCCATTTCCCAGCACGTCTAATACTGAAAAAGCAAGCCCGATTAAATCAAGTAAAAATAGTATTACCTCACTTGGGATAAACATTCTCATTTCATCTTGATGAGTAAATTTATCTACTATCAATTACCAAATAACTATTTTCTAAATAGATGATCAGTCCCCACAACTGGCCTGGTTGTCATCTCAACGAACACAGCAAAGCAGTGAGATTGCATTTCCTCTCCACACCAGCAAGAGTGTATTTGTGCAAATATGTATTTAAATTTGACTCGTATTATTTTGGGAAATTCGTGTACTTTCCCTGAAGTTTTGAGTAAGGTCATAATACAATTTCATTTTGACCTTTTTAAATAAAAACATGATTGAAGACACTGTATATTAAAGTGGCTAATGACAATTCACTTAGCATTTCCTAAAGTAGATTATATTGAGATTGGATTCAGTGATTCAGAAAGTCTTATTAGCTCCATTTTGAATGCCCCCAAATTGATACTCTGCATTTTATTTGCACTAGAATATTAAATCTACAGTTCCTTCTCTTATGAGATCTTATCTGTGAATAGATAGATGCATGGTAGAGAACACAGGGAAAATGCTTTTCTAAAATTACACTAAAACTCTGAATTACTTTGTGAATATTAAGTTACAGATTCTAAAAACTTTCAATTTCATAGAATAAAACAAGTGAAAAAATGATTATTATGTAGTAATTTCCACTTAGGGACAGTGAAATATAATTTTTATACAATTACGAACAAAGTTCTTATATTTAAAGGGGAAGTAGGTTTTGATTTTCTAGTGCAAATATATCAGTCAATTACTCTGGCTACTTCACTTTACCACTGCAGATAACAGTTTCTAAAGATGGAGTTTGGTTCTCCATTCTTGAGCCCCAAATGCACACTTATAAATATATACAAGGAGTTTGAAGAAATATTTGGGAGACAGAGAAAGTATTAGAGAAAGAAATCTTTATTAACAGGGTCAAGTAAAATAATGGTTTAGACCTCTTTAATCTGAGGACAATTTTCACAGCTCTGAGCATTAAAAAATTTTTTTTAATGTTTATTTATTCTTGAGAGAGGGGGAGAGAGAGAGAGAGAGAGAGAGAGAGCAGAGGAGGGGCAGAGAGAGAGAGACAGACAGACAGAATCTGAAAGGCTCTAGGATCCGAGCTGTCAGCACAGAGCCTGACATGGGGCTCAAACTCACCAACCGTGAGATCATGACCTGAGCCAAAGTTGGACGCTTAACCGACTGAGCCACCCATGAGCCCCTCTGAGCATTTTAAAGTGGAAAATGTGAACAAAATAAAATTTATACTAAGTTCTCATTAATAAAGCATTAAAGATGAAAGCAAGAGTCTGGGCTTAGTAAAGAACCTCACAACATACTAAGGAATAGTTTTTCCTTGAGAAACTTTCTGATTATGATCAAAGAAAATAGATTCAAGTACATTTTACTGTGACTGGGATCAGGTAGAGAATTCTGGAAAAGTGACTACCCAGTGCCAATTCCTGATTCCCATTTACTCCTGACAGAAATGATAGTAAGCACTATTATTTAGGAAATAATTGATTTTATTATGCCAACTTATCTTTAATATCAAAATCTGATACATACAATACATAAAAATTTAATACTATATACCAGTTCTCTGGCAAATATAGATACAACATTTAAATAAGCTCTTACCAAATAAAATCGTAAAAAAAGAAAAAAAAAAAAAGAAAAGACCACACATTATTCTTAGGGAAGACACAAGGACCTGGTGGACAGATACTTGAAGAGAGGGATCCTGGCTTTTGGAGGGCGGAGCTTTTAAGTTGCATAGCTGGGGGGCGGGGTACTAGGTCTCCCCTAACATCACAAGGAAAGGCCGGGGTACATACGTTGTTGTTACAGCTGTATGATTTGGTAGAACTTTGGCCAACAGCCTGTTCTGCTCCCGCAAATTCATGGTTGAGAGAGAGCACCTGGAATGATTGCGTTAAGCACTCTATTGTACCCCATTTTCTTGGAGTTTTCCCAGGAGGCCATCTCCCTCCCGTGGAGGCCAGTCTTCAAGTGACTAGACTTGAAACAAGTGAATACTGAAACAAGTGAATACTGAGTGGAGACAGAGTTTCAGTTGTGTCAAATGCAACACATAAGTTACCAATATGAATTGAGCAATAATGACTGGATTGATCAATATGAGTTTGTCACCCTAAGATGGGCTGTTTCAGTGGAGCAAGGAGGTCCAATCTGGATTAAAGCAAATCTGAGAGGGCACAGGGATAAGTGGAGAAAACCAGTAGAGACAATAGAAGGAATTGTTGAAGTGAAAGAAAAATTAGTGATACCACATGGGAAATCTAGAGGGCTCTTCTTTATTCTTTCCTTCTTTTCTCTCTCTTTCCTTTCTTTCTCTTTCTCTCTTTTTTTTAAAAAAATTTAACATTTACTTATTTTTGAGAGAGAGAGACAAAGCATGAGCAGAGGAGAGGCAGAGAGAGAGGGAGACATAGAATCTGAAGCAGGCTCCAGGCTACAAGCTGTCAGCACAGAGCGAGATCATGACCTAGGCCGAAGTCGGACATTAACCGACTGAGCCACCCAGGCGCCCCTCTCTTTCTCTCTTTTTAAGATAGGAGGTATTTCAGCACATTTGTTGATGGGATATATTAAAAAGTGAAGAATTGATGATTCAGGAGAATGGAGACAATTACTGGAGTAATGTCTGAGTAATTAGAGGAGATGGGCTCAGTGCAGCAGGGGAGGAATTGGTTCTAGATAGGAGCACTGACAGCTTTTGATAATAACTGGAGTAAAGAGAGAGCTATGTGTATAAAGGCAGAGCTAGCGTGATAGTTACAGTCATGGCATCCTATGGAAAATCTCTGCTAATTACTTCTCTTTTCTCATTAAAATAAGGAACAATGTGGTCAGCTGAGGGTAAGCAGAAGGAGAAATTGGAATGTAGAAACTTTAGGAAGCTGGTAGTCAAATAAAATTATTTAAGACTAATTTTCAGTTCCTGTTTTGTTCTTGGTCAGTGATGTTAGGACTGTATACATTTTGTTCTGGTTTGAAATGATTCCTTAGCCTACAATTGGACTTTAATGGTAAGATTTAGGAAATAGCGTGGCTTATATAGTTTTGAATCAGTGGTTAGCTTTTGTTCTAATTTTTGATAGCAGTCACTCTTGACTTAAAGATATGTGTCAAGCCCTTCAGTTCCTATTATATTGTAGGGCCAAATCAACTAAGTGGCATAAGTGGAGTATGGAATAGTATAGGTTAAAGAAGAGAGGAAAATTCATCTAATTGAGGAAGAAATGGAAAGATCTCTTAGAAGTCTTAGAAGAAATGGCATTTCAAGTTTGATCCGTCATTATGGATGGCATTGATAAAAGACATCATATATGAGAGAAATAGGTCCAGCATAGCATGTTGAAGAATGTTTAAAATTAGAGGATTGGAAGAGAAAAAAGAAGGAAGAAAAGGATAATGGGAAAGAGCAGAAATCAAAGAAGTAAGAGAACTAAAGTATTTCAGTTCATCCAGTAATGAAAACATCACTCTTATTGCCGGGCATTCTGCTAAGCACTGGACCCATTAGACTGAGTCCACACCCCTAAGACATCCACAGTCCAATGAAAAGGCTTAATTGGATGTCTCTCGCATGATTGGAAATATTTAGGTTAAGGGAACCCAGAACACATTTTGAAGGGCCAGAGGATACGGAGAAAATGATATTATGTTGACACGTGCGCTGTTTAGTACAGATATTTATTAGTACGTAGACAAGTAAAACTTGCCGATTTTGTTGAATTCTTTTTGTTCAAACTCCATTTTACTATGTAGGTGTAGAACTTTTCCTTAACGGGCTACTTTGAATATCTACCCTTTGTTTCTGCTTGTTCTGTGTTCTCAGGACCCAGCAGTTCATTAGCTTTGCCGCTGTGAAAGTTGTTTGCAGATCTGTTGGGCTGATCGTATTAGCTAGAAGTAACCTTTGAAATTTTGTCATGCAGTGGAGCATGAGGCCATTAAACATGCAGTTCTCTTAAAGCAAGCTGGGAACTATTGGTGAGTTGCATAGGTCAGGACTGCGATTAAGCTTCATTTTCTTCTATAATAAAGGCTTTCTTGTTATACAAACTTGTTGCCATGCGTAACTTGATTTTAAGACAAACTGCATTAGTTGAATGTCTACGTTTAGTTGACTGAATAATTTAAATTATAAACTTATTCCACATTGAATTTTCTTCCATAAACCACTGCAAAGTATTTACCTTCCTCTGAATTAGTAATTGGTGAAATGTACAGAAAGCTTAATCTGTCATCAAAAGAATATTACGGGCATTTTAGTTTGCATTGGCTGAGATTTTATGGGTAAGAGTTTTTCTCCCCTTCTGTGTGAGGCCCTGTAACATTTTCGTTTGGCAGTCATTGTATTGGCACAGGTTGCAGGCTGGTTGGAGCAGACCTCATCATTTCTTCTAGAAGTTTCTGTTGTTAGGCACTGATGGCAGAGCTACAGGCTTCGGACCTGGCTGGGCTCTCAGTGTAGCACTCAAACCCAAACCACAACTTCAGGTTTCAGATCCAATGCCTCAACTGTAGTTTGAAGTGTATATTATGCCCTACTGATGTAATGTATGTGTCTCCTGCACCAACTTAGAGTATTAATTAAAATCCCATCTATCTTAATCATTAAATTTAGCAGCTTTGAATTCCCCCATCCATCTCTTCTGAAATCTCTTCCTTCCTGTAATCATCATAAATCTGGTAGTCCAGTGCTGTTACTGTCTTCTAAAAAGTGTGATGTCACGGGCTCTAATTGCTGATCCAACTTCATTTTAGGATGCAGGAGAAAGGAGAGACCTTTCTTACTCCTGTGTTCAGCTGTGATCTCCCCTGCCAGTCTGGCAACGCAGGCTTGGACTCCTTGCTTCTGAGCTTTTTTCCTGAAACAGCTCCTTTCATTTATACATGCAAGCAATAATCCCACAGGGGCAGGGTGGCTAAAACAGGAGGGATTTGTACTGTGTAGAAACCAACCTTCTCTGGTAACAAACTAGGCCTGGTATTGAATCCGAGTCACTTGTTCGGAATCCCCTCACGCATGAAGAATTTACCTTCGACAGCCTCTCGTGCTTTTCCTGCCCGTGACCTCAGATCAGGTCACATCAGTCTATCAGGAATATTCTATTTCAAGATGCAATAGCCTGACATTTCATTTTCTTCCTTTCCTCCCAGGCCACTTCTTGGTTTCCTGTGTAAATCTTTTTATATCTCTTAGCAATCTTTTAGTAATTTCTTTCAGAAAAATACAAATGTAACAAAACAAAACAAACCCCAAAAGCAACAAGAGAAAAAAAGAAATGACTGAAACTCCCTCCCAGCAGGCGTGCAGCGCCATGGAAATATGATATTTGGAATTGTAGCCGCTTTGGGAATCTAGTAGGAATTCATGTGGTTTTTAAAACATTAAGTCAATCAGTAAAATGTTTAGGTCATAGAATAATTGAAATTTTGACAAAGCATTCATGATGGCAGAATAAACCACATTTTTTAATTAAAAATTTTTTTTTTTTTATTTTTTTATTTTTTTATTTTTATTTTTTTTTTTTTTTTAATTTTTTTTTTTTAACGTTTATTTATTTTTGAGACAGAGAGAGACAGAGCATGAACGGGGGAGGAGCAGAGAGAGAGGGAGACACAGAATCTGAAGCAGGCTCCAGGCTCTGGACCATCAGCCCAGAGCCCGACGCGGGGCTCGAACTCACGGACCGTGAGATCGTGACCTGAGCTGAAGTCGGACGCTTAACCGACTGAGCCACCCAGGCGCCCCTAAAAATTTTTTTTTAAGTTTATTTATTTATTTTGAGAGAGACAGAGACAGTGTGAGTTGGGGAAGGGCAGAAAGAGAGGAAGAGAAAGAATCCCAAACAGGCTCCATGCTGTCACCACAGAGCCTGATGTGGGGCTCGAACCCACAAAACTGCGAGATCATGACCTGAGCACAAACCAAGAGTTGGATACTTAACCAACTGAGCCACCCAGGCACCCCTAAATCACATTTTTAGAAAGAAAGAAAATATGTACAATCTATTACAAATTCAGGAATCCCACTTTAACCACCTGCTTTTTGTAGACTTGTTATGACATAGAGAGGAAAGAAAATTTAATGCTTAACAGAATTACCTTATTAAAGTCATGATGCATACTTGAATTATTAGAGCAAGGTGATGGATGACCCAGCATAACATTGACCAGTGTTTATGTCAGTCAAAAACCCTTCCTTCCACTGGAACATTATACTTCCTTGTCTTCTCATACCAGAATATCATAATGGATAAGAGCATAAACTGTGTACTCCAACTGCTAGACTTAAATCCCACCTCCACCACCTACTTCCTATGAGACCTTGGGCAAGTTAAACTCAGTTTGCCAGTCTATGGAACAGGAATCATAAATTCGTCTACCTCACGAAGGTTAAATAAGTTATTTCAGGGGGTGCCTGTGTGGCTCAGTTGGTTAAGCGTCCAACTTCAGCTCAGGTCATGATCTCATGACTCTTGAGTTCAAGCCCCACATCAGGCTCTGTGCTGACAGCTCAGAGCCTGGAGTCTGCTTCAAATTCTGTGTCTCTGTCTGTCTCTGCCCCTTCCCTGTTCGTGCTCTGTCTCTCTCTCTCAAAAATAAATAAACATTAAAAAATTAAAAAAAATAAGTTATTTCAGGTAAGGTGTTTCACACAATGGTTCACATAGAATAAATGCAGAATGGTTTTTACTTGTCATTAAAATAACCCCACCTCCTGTGACAAGCAGTAGGGACAGAAGGAGAGATCTTGTCAGTGGTTTGGCTTCTTGAAGGTTTTCTTTGCAGTCTGTGAGCTCTCAGCACTTTATGTAGTTACAGAAACATGTAGCTCATGAGCACGTTTGGTTTCCCAATTGCTTCTCCTCAGCAGCTTGACATCAAGATCATTTAGTTTCTTTTCCCATGTCCAGTATCAATAAGCCAATTAAATATCTAAATGGTGGAAAGAAAAAAAGCACAACTTCTAAGACAAATTGGAATGTAAATTACAACTGGGTGGACTTATTTAGTAGATATTTAAAATGCTGGATTATAGAGGTTTTCAATATTTCCTACTGCTGAACTACATAGGAAAACATTAAAAAAAAAAAAAACAAACTCTTAAGATTCAAGATCATTGCTGCCTCAGAACCCACAGTAGTCCCTGGCCAATTCAAGTCTCAACCTTTCTCCTCAGAATCAATTCAATAAATCAGATAAAATTTGCAGTTCTTCAGAATAATATAATCTGCAAATGTATTTAATTACCCATAAATCATGATTCATATTAAAGCTTAATGTGACACTTGCTAGCAGAGAAGTTTAATCAATTTATTATTATTTGAAACTTGCTTGTCCTTGGATATAAAGGGCAAAGTTCACCTTACAAAATATTCGCCAAATTTTATTAAATAATAGGCTTAAGAGCATATGAAGTCAACAGATGGAATAGGACTGAAGAATCCTGATTCATGGCCCTTTTACTCTCAAGCAGTATTTTGCTTCTTATTTTTATTTATTTATTTTTTTAGAGGGGGGAATGCAAGTGAGCAAGGGGCAGAGAGAGAGAGAGAGAGAGAAGTGGGGCTCACCCAGGGCTCGTGCTTTTACCTGAAGTGGAGTTGGAGCTCACCAGAAATGGGGCTGGAACTCACCCTAAGTGGGGCTCGTGCTCCTCTGATGTGGGACTCACCAACTGTAAGAACATGACCTGAGCTAAAGTCAGATGCTTAATGACTGAGCAACCCAGGTGCCCTATTTTGCCTTATATCTTTAACTACATGGAGATTCTTTGTGGTTTTGTTTTCCGAATAGAAATCTAGCCCAAAATTTGATTATCTGATTAATCTGTAGAGAGAGCTATAGAGATAATTATATTAACTTACAGAGGAAGAATCATGTAAATTTCACCAGATGCTAGAGAATTTTTTATAAAGATCATCAGAGACATGGCATTTAATCCACATATTTGGTCCACATATCCCTTCCTGTCACAGAACTTACATTTTTATTAAATATGTATCTGGCTTTGGGTGAATGCAGTTAATTGATTCTAAAATGTAGTAATCTATGTTCTCCAAAAGTTATTTGGTGAACATAAAATATGCATATTTGGAAGTTGCTTTATTTTTAGAACTAATGAAATTAATGTTAGTATTATTATAGCAGCCCCTGCTTGTAGATTGTGTATAATATTCTAGACACTATGACTTAGCTCATGTTTCCTGGAAGTGACCCTGAGATGAAGATCCTTGTGCCAGTGACTTAATAAGGGCTCTTAGGTGAAGCCACTAAGGGAACGGGGGAGGAAGTAGGGGGAGAAAATAGAAGGAAGGCAACCCAAATGCAGTCGGGGCAAAGCCTGATCCTATGGAAGTCTGCAGAGAAAGTAATGCCTATTGTATAGGAGGGACCAGGCACCAGTCAATCAATGTTTAAAGTACTTCTTGAGAAGAATGTAAACTCCCAGGCCTTACAAGCCTTTAGTGTGGCAAAGTAGTCAAACAATTAGGGGGGGAGTGTAAAGAAAACAGAAAGAAGATTCATAGAATTATCTGTGTTCTTTGTATGAGGTAAACATTAGTATCCAAAATTTAGTTGAAGAAACTAAAGGAAGTTTAGCAAATTGCTCAAAGTCACACTAATGAAAGTCAGAAGTTGAATTTGAAAAATTTTTAATTCTTCATGATGATAATGGTGTCTCAGATTCACAACAATGAATTGATTCAGGGCACTAGAATCAATGTGGGTTTTTTTTTTTTGTATTTATAATATTTTTAGATTTACTTATTTAAATTCAAGTTAGTTAATACACTGTGTAGTATTGGTTTCAGAAATAGTGATTCATCACTTACATATAACACCAAGGGCTCATCCCAACAAGTGCCCTCCTTAGTGTCCATCACCCATTTAGCCCATCCTCCACCCACCTCCCTTCCTGCATCCCTCAGTTTGTTCTCTGTGAGTCTCTTGTGATTTGTCTCCTTCTCCGTTTTTATCTTATTTTTCCTTCCCTTGCCTATTTTCATGTGTTTTGTTTCTTTTTTTAATATTTTGTTCATTTTTGAGAGAGAGGGTGGGGAGGGGCAGGGAGCGAGGAACAGAGTCGGAGTGCTCAAACTCACAAACCGCAAGATCGTGTCCTGAGCCAAAATCAAGAATCAGACACATAATTGACTGAGCCACCCAGGTGCCCCTCATCTGTTTTGTTTCTTAAATTCCACATAAGAGTGAAACCATATGATATTTATCTGTCTCTGACTGATTTATTTCACTTAGCATAATACACTCTAGTTCCATTCATATTGTTGCAAATGGCAAGATTTCATTCTTATTGATTACTGAGTAATACTCCCTTGTGCATATATACCACGTCTTCTTTATCCATTCGTCAGTCAGTGGACACATGGGCCCTTTCCATAATTTGGTTATTGTTGATAGTGCTGCTATAAACATTGGGGTGCATGTGCCCCTTCAAATCAGCATTTTTGTATCCTTTGAATAAATACCTAGTAGTACAATTGCTGGGTTGTAGGGTAGTTCTATTTTTAATTTTTTGAGAAAGCTCCATATTGTTTTCCACAGTGGTGTACCACAGTTTGCATTCCCACCAACAGTGCAAAAGTGTTCCCCTTTTTCTGCATCCTTACCAACATCTGTTGTTTCCTGAGTTGTTAATTTTAGCCATTCTGGCAGGTGTAAGGTGGTATCTCATTGTGGTTTTGATTTGTATTTTCCTGAAGATGAGTGATGTTGAGCATCTTTTCATGTGTCTGTTAGCCATGTCTGTCTTCTTTGGAAAAGTGTCTATTCATATCTTCTGACCATTTCTTCACTGGATTATTTGTTTTTTGGGTGTTGAGTTTGATAAAGTCTTTATAGATTTTGGATACTAACCTTTTATCTAATATGTCATTTGCAAATATCTTCTCCCATTACATCATTACATTTAAAGAAGAGTTAATACTCTTTCTTCTCAAACTGTTCCAAAAAAAAAAAGAAAGAAAGAAATGGAAGGAAAGCTTCTAAACTCATTCTATGAAGCCAGCATTACCTTGATTCCAAAACCAGATAAAGACCCTGCTAAAAAGGAGAATTATAGGTCAATATCCCTGATAAATCTGAATGCAAAAATTCTTAAGATACTAGCAAATAAAATTCAACAGTACATTAAAAGAATTATTCACCATGATCAAATGGGATTCATTCCTGGGCTGCAGGGCTGGTTCAATATTCACAAATCAATCAATGTGATACACCACATTAATAAAAGAAAAGATAATAGTCATATGATCCTCTCAATGGATACAGAAGAAGCAGTTGACAAAATACAGCATTCTTTCTTGATAAAAACCCTCAACAAAGTAGGGATTGAAGGAACACACTTCAATATCATAAAGGCCATATATGAAAGACCCAGAGCTAATATCCTCAATGGGGAAAATCTGCGAACTTTCCCCCCTAAGGTCAGGAACACGATAGGGATGTCCACTCTCACCACAGTTGTTCAACCTAGTACTGGAAGCCCCAGCAATCAGACAACAGAAAGAAATAAAAAGCATACAAATTGGCAAGGAAGAAGTCAAACTTTCACTCTTTGCAGATGACCTGATACTCTACGTGGAAAATGCAGAACACTCCACCAAAAGACTGCTAGAACTGAGACATGAATTCAGCAAAGTCACAGGATATAAAATCAATGTGCAGAAATCGGTTGCATTTCTATACACCAATAATTAGGCAGCAGAAAGAGAAATTAAGGAATCTACCCCATTTACAGTTGCTCCCAAAATGATAAGATACATAGGAATAAACCTAACCAAAGAGTTAAAAATCTGTACATTGAAAACTATAGAAAGCTTATGAAGGAAATTGAAGAAGACACAAATGGAAAAACATTCCAGGCTCATGGATTGGAAGAACAAATATTGTTAAAATGTCTATATTACTCAAAGCAATCTACACATTCAGTGCAATCCCTATTAAATACTGCCAGAATTCTTCAAAGAGCTAGAACAAACAATTCTAAAGTTTCTGTGGAACCACAAAAGACCCTAAATAGCCAAAGTAATGTTGAAAAAGCAAAGCAAAGCTGGAGGCATTACAATTCTGGACTTCAAGATGTATTACAAAGCTGTAATCATCAAGACAGTATGGTACTGACACAAAATAAATGCGGTTTTTAAGTATCTCAAAAATGTTCACAGAGTAAGTGAGAAAGTGATAATATAGGACTTAATACATATTATTACTGACAAAACATTTTCAGACATGTTAAGTCCAATTTTTATAATGCTTCCAAATGAAGTAAGATTATATTACTACAGCTAATTGTCGAGAAATTGTCATGAGAAGAATTTCAGAAGACCTTTAGTTTCAGGATCAATTAGCAATAACTTTTTTTTTTTTTAATTTTTTTTTCAACGTTTTTTTAATTTATTTTTGGGACAGAGAGAGACAGAGCATGAACGGAGGAGGGGCAGAGAGAGAGGGAGACACAGAATCGGAAACAGGCTCCAGGCTCCGAGCCATCAGCCCAGAGCTGGACGCGGGGCTCGAACTCACGGACCGCGAGATCGTGACCTGGCTGAAGTCGGACGCTTAACCGACTGCGCCACCCAGGCGCCCCAACAATAACTTTTTTTTTAATATGATGTGAAATAATTTACTAAAATATACAAAATAATGGTGCTCGAACCCAACATTAGAGATTATCTGGGCTA
This sequence comes from Panthera pardus, assembly GCF_024362965.1. Taxonomy (NCBI): domain Eukaryota; kingdom Metazoa; phylum Chordata; class Mammalia; order Carnivora; family Felidae; genus Panthera; species Panthera pardus. The sequence continues at coordinate 36,773,934 of NW_026526765.1, read as the reverse complement.
AAGGGCAAGGGTACCATTTAAAACAAAAATACTCCTAGACGGGTGCTACTACTTTGGAGTTTACAAGGAGTTTTCATGAACACTATCTCACTTTTCAGCCACAATAATCCTCTGCTTAAACATTTTTTGTTGTGTGTATTTTCTACCTGAGAAGGTTTAGAATCAAAAAGGTTAAGAAAAATTTCCATGGCTCCCAACTAATTAGACTCATGATCTGAGCCCAGCTATTTTGATGCAAATACCATGGTAGAATCAATTGCTCTGTAGACCAGTACTACAAAATGTGTGCACTGCCCATCCACTATGTTAAATGTGCCACTAGATACCTTCATGTGCCTTGTGTCTGAAGTCAACAAAACATTCACATTAAAACAGCGTGTGTGGCAGGGAGGAGGATTGTAGGCCCAGTTGAGAATCTGATGAAAGCCAATGATTCTCCCTCCCAAGAAAACTTCACAAACACACTTACGCACACATTTTCATATTTAATTTTAGTTGATTTCATGACATTTGAGTCACTGGGTTAATAGCCTTGCTTTTAACGTATGAACATTGTAGAGTATGAACATTGTAGAATAAGGTGAGAGGGAGACGAATGCCTGAGGAGTTTTAGCCACATAGTCTGCACGTGAGGAACCTGAAGCTCAGGAAAGAGAGAAGGGGGTATAAGTAATGTAGGAAGTTAGCAAAGCTTCAATCTTATGTCCACCCATGTTCAAGGATGTCCCTGAATATTCAGTCATTCAGTTTGGGGATGAATTTGTCATGTTCTTCTACCTTCCGTAAGTTAACATCTTCTGATTTCTCCAGTCTGTAGAACCTTCTAGATTCTGATCATCCTTTCAGGTGTACACACTTCCCTGGCCCCCCACTACTCGTCACAGGGGCCATCAATATCAGACAGTGTTCCAGGACAAAAGCAATGGCATGCTCATGTTAGAATAACTCAAGAATTGTTTTATTTAAGACATAATTACAAAGATTCTGGATAGGCTACAGAGAATACACAAAGAATAATAAACTACCCTATGGTTAGTAACAGTGGAGCTATTACTAACTTTAGGTATTGAGGGAAGATAGGGTCATGATTAGAACTTGGGAGCAAAGAGTTGTGTGAAGAGGTCTATCTTAAAAATGTTATTATTTTGGCTCATGGGTACCACCTGCCTGAGATAACCATTCAGTATGGGATCCAGAGGAATAAATAGTCTAACTTTCTTCTCCTAGCTCTGATTTTGAGCACGGGCTCTGCATTGTCCAGCTGAACTCAACCTGAAACATTAAGGAAACCTTTGTTGTAGTCCAACCAGTTCTTTCTCCCAAAAGACAGCAACTTAACCCAGGATCCGAAGGCGCAAACAGAATATATACAGCAAAGAAAGCAAATCAGCATGTGTACACACACACCCCAACTCCTTGCCTCAGTCAAATCCCATTTATTATCTATTCAAGGTAAGATTCAGGCTACTCTTCTTTATGAAGTCTTTTCTGATTCGTTGCCCCATGCTTAATCTAAATCAGGCCTTAATCCTTGGAAAGGCATACTGCTGTGACCCAAGCCACTACTCTGGCACTTGATATGCCCTCCACCTGATTTAAAGAACTGTTTGTCTTCATTTTATCTTCTTTATCTGTTGAGAAGTGTCTTAAATGAAAGGGCTATGTTTTGTACAATTTTGACTCCTTCCCAGCACTTCAGTACATGCTTGCGTGATAGACTGAAGGCTGAGAATTAGTTTTGCTTATCTAAGAGAGGGGTATAATTATCAGTAATTTTTCTCTTAAAGCATACGTCTCATCTTTTTTTGCTTTAAGCCTGCCAGACTAAAAAGCATTTTATCTGGGTTGCTTGGATACTAATGTTTTCTTCTTTGCTTTATGAAAAGACTTCGTAATGCTTTTCAAACAATTTGTTCAACCTTTTAATTTTCTCAGGCATGGAAGACATAGTCAGATGCATTCTAATTTTGATTTTCTTACTATACCCAAATAAGATTAACGTAATACTTTTTCATATATTAATTCATTTTTTCCCTCATTTAAACACATGCTTTGAGATGAGATATGCATAAACAATTATAATCAAAGGCAGAAACCATTAAAGTGATTATAAAAGGAATGGCACGCTGAGATCAGAAAGTGGGAGATTACTACTTGTGGGGGCATGAGGAAGGGCTTTCTGCGTGGTTATGCTGAGGAGTGTGTTGACAAAGGCTTTTTGAGGGGGCTGTGATTGACCTGAGTATCAGGAAAGACCAGTTAGGTGATCCACACCTTTCTGCCTTTGCTGGTATCAACTTTTTATTCTGGTTCTCCTCTAATCATATTTGTTTGCTTGCTGTACCTCAGATCCATAGAATTTAGAAGGAAGGGACTGGGTTCAACTGGTTAGTGATAAAAGTGATACTCGGGAACAGAACTGGTCCAAGAATAAACAGCCAATGCTGGCCTAGTTTTTTTTAGAAGCCAGATGTTTTGCCTCCCAGAGGGGAGCTCATGTTGCCCCAACACTCTTTTTTTTTTTTTTCTAGAGATACCTAGTTAATTTCAGAGGGCTAAAGAGAAGAGTGCTAAAGGTGTTGGTGTTGTAGAAGAATAGAGGGAATCTAAATATTTTGGAGCTGACATGAATAAATCTGTAGTCCCACCTGGTTTCTTAATATAAAGTGTGATCTGTGCAGATTCTAAAACTAGAGATTCCAATAGAGCTATAAAAATAATAACAAAGGATTCTTTCACCCCTCTGGCAATCTATTCTCGTAGATTGAGTATCCAAAATCTAGAGAAGGTATAAATGAAGAATAAGATTTAGAGTTGACTGGACAAGCCAAATATTTTTTAAAGGAAGTGAAAAAGAGCACATTGTAGAAGTGGTGAGACAGAGAGCACAGAATATGTGCCTTGGCGTTGCTCTTAGATGAAAAATGGATGTTCCATACATGACAGAGCTTTGGCAAGTATTAAAACATTGTCTTACTTCCTAAACTAATTATAAATAATAAGCAATGGAATTATTCATTCCATAAAGTCTGCGCTGTAACTTACTAGAATGACAGGTTAATGGTTATAACAGTGGAAAAGGAGGCTATATATAATATAGGAATACATGTATTTTTATAAAATTTTCCATCATTTATAACAGAAAGAGCTTTCTCTTTTTCATCATATCGTTGGAATAGCTTTTTACTAAAAACTGAAGTGGCATTTAACAACATCCTAGTGATCTGTAATACAGATTTGTAAGGTGAGATGTGACGTTCGATTCAGGAAGCTCTTGTCTTCGTTTAAAAAAATGCTATAGTCCATATGTTATTCTGATTCCTTAGTTTTTACCTAATGTCCTTTTTCTGTTCCAGGATCCCATCCAGAATATCACATTACACTTAGTCGTCATATCTCCTCTGGATCCTCTTCTTGCCTTTTATTATTGCTTAGCATAAAATCTTTCTCTGTTGCTTAAATTATTTTCAAATGTTCTTAACTGGAATAAGGAAGATAAACATAGATAAAAAGTGTGAAGATCAGGCTGACAACGAAATTACTTCTATTTTATATTTGTATTACATCTGCCTCACTAATTCTGTGCCTTGGCTTTCACTTCCTGGTATTTTTAATATGAATTGAATTTACAAATTGATTTCAGTTTAGGGATGCGTTAGCATCTTGAAACATAAGAAATCCCATGTGAGGAGGCTATCTGTGTGAGCCAGGAAGTCTTAAATGAGAGCCTCTCTCTGTGTGTGTCATAGAAATGCAACTTAACAATGTAGAAGCCTTTTATTGGATTTGCCAATTACATTTTAGCCTCAGGCCTCATTTAAAAGCATCACAGGAAAACATGCAGCTCTTGCCAGCATAGCTAACAAGGCGGAATTAATACAAGGCCCATTAACAGCATTTTAAAGACCATCCTAATTGTGACAGAACATTCAAGGCGAAGCTATGCTAAAGGAACTATAGAATTAAGTGGGTTAATACTTTGTTTTTTTAATGTTTATTTATTTTGAGAGAGAGAGGAGAGAGAGAATGAGTGGGGGGAGGGGCAGAGAATGAGAGAGAGAGGGAGAGAGAGAGAGAATCCCAAACCTTGGATGCGGGACTTGATCTCACAAACCCCAAAGTGGGGTAATACTTTAATAGAGTTAATTACTTGGGGACATCTAGGACCTGTCTAGGACTCCTTGGAATGTGTGTGTGTGTGTGTGTGTGTGTGTGTGTGTGTGTGTGTGTGTGTATTATATAATATATATATATAATATATATATTCAATGTATTACTGTATATGAATGATTTTCCAAGGCTCTGGTGAACACAAAGTTGAAGTAGATATGTCTTTAAAGGAACTTAAATGTAATGGGCGCATTACACATGTGTGTGAAAATAGTGGACAAGGCAATGTGAAAGGCAGTGCTGAGTTTGGAAGTGGCTACTCCCAAAAATGTGCTAAATTAGGTGCTCTAAATGAGAAGGCCACTCTTAACTCTACCCAGACCAAAGCAGGATGGAACAACCAAAAGGCAGCCTGCATGTAAGGGACATTTTAAAGTCAGAGCAAACTGCTTGTGAGGAATGGATCTTACCTGTTGCATAGTTATTTGACCCCTAAGGGCTCTATAAAATATCCTTGATACCTAAAGAGCCTGTTAGCTTCACAATGCAAATGGTGAGGAAAATGACCAAAAAACGGTGGCTGTGAAAGAGAGCAACGACCTATTTCTTGGTTTCCTGGTTTGAAATACCCCTCATGTTTAGTAATAGATGACCTTGTAATAGGATCAAACAGCTAGCGAGTGGCCTAATCAATGGTCCAATTAGCACTAGCTCTCATTCCTCAGTATTGTATGCCTACTTAAATTTCCCTGCTATTGCAATTGACAAAGAAAGGAGAAACTGAAGAGTAAGCTACAGGGTCAGTCTCTTTGCAATGACAGTGACATACAAGATTTTAATATGTTTGAACTCTGTGTTAATATTTGGGTACATCTCCGAAAACAAATGTCATGAACTCCAAGCCACACTGGACGATGTAAAAACACCATATACTACAGCCCAGTGGAGCCTGTAAATGTAATAGAATTGCATCAGAGAAGTATTCGCTCACTGAAAAAAGCACTTATGCTAACCTCATTTATTTACTTCCTTGTAGCTCATTGAGTCTTTCTCTATAAGAAGATAAAATGGAGCAGGGATGAAAGTTGGAGCATATTTGTGTATAGTCTGCATTGATTTTCCTTGTATGGATGTGGTTACAATTGTTGCAGCTTTATTTAAAAGTATATATATCTATATATAGATATATACGTTGCAGCTTTATTTAAAAGTGTGTATAGTCAAATGGAATGCATCATTCCACTGTGAGTTTGGATTTTCATGAGGAAAAGAAAACAACCAGTGGATATCTACTTTATTCTAAAGTTCTCACAAAATATAAATTCTGCAGAATAAATGCAGGACAAAGTGCTCAAATATAAGAGGACCTGTAGTTCATTCAGAAGAACCTTGAGCTTAGTATGAAATTGAATGTGTCGAGATAGGGTTTACCATTAGATACCTCCAACGGTGCGTTGTATTCTTGCTGCAGTTCATTAAATATTCCTATGAGACACTCTAACACTATTTTATGAAGCTTGTATTGCCATTTAAGTGTTAACCGTGACTACCAGCAATAGAGATAAGCAGTGATGACAGTCATCATTGATACAAGACAGAGGAAGGAGAATAAGAAAGCAGGAAAGGTGGAACGAAGAGGACTATGAGTATCAGTGGGAGAAAACAATACCTTACAGTTAGGAGAGTTAACTTGCTCAATACCATGACTCAGATACTCATCTACAGCACCAATGGTCATTTCCCAACGGCTGGGAAGCAAGTGCTGCTCATTCCAGTGCTTAAAACTAAACTCTTGCAAGTCATAAATGCACACCAAAACTACATAGACAGAAATAATATGCTACTTTTTAAATGTTTGCAACAAATCTTTCTGATTTAGAGTAGCACTCCGGTAAGAGCTCCTACAAATGATAAGAACAACACCATGACCCAACAGATTAAGTGGGGAAATTATAGACACCTATAATGTTTGTAATTTTCAAACTTAATTTTTTTTTTTTTAATTTTTTTTTCAACGTTTTTTATTTATTTTTGGGACAGAGAGAGACAGAGCATGAACGGGGGAGGGTCAGAGAAAGAGGGAGACACAGAATCGGAAACAGGCTCCAGGCTCCGAGCCATCAGCCCAGAGCCTGACGCGGGGCTCGAACTCACGGACCGCGAGATCATCGCGGGGCTCGAACTCACGGACCACGAGATCGTGACCTGGCTGAAGTCGGACGCTTAACCGACTGCGCCACCCAGGCGCCCCTCAAACTTAATTTTTTATTCTGTTGGGAAATTCTTAATTAGATAATAAAGATTTGACAGGTATATTGCTAGGCACTGTAGGAGTGGAGGTGACCAGGATGGGTTTCTTATTCTCAAAGAACCCCCAGTCACTTTGTTAGGGACAGGAGTGCTAAACATACAAGTTATGATAAAAACACATTAACAGACCATTGAGAAAAAGCTGGGAAGGGTATCAGCAGGATGTTCCTAAAAAAGAATCGTCAAGTAATGAAGTGGTCAGTAATAGGAAAGTGTATGGATTAGAATGACGCTTCAGGTAAAAGAAGCAACATAGTGAAACATGTTTGTTTTAGTAGATGTGGAAGTCTTCAGACTAAAACTCTAAATAGTTAATTGCATTAGAGTTTCGACTCCCTCCCAGGCTCCCTCTGTGCCTCTGGATCACTGTAGATAAGAAAAACCTCACCATGAAGAGAAAACATACCACCCACCTGAATCTTCATTTCCATGTGTAACAAAACCATGTAATACAGATATTTGAAAGGTTGAATTTTCGAAAAGTGACATTTGACAGTTCAGAAATCAGAATAGGAGCCATCTGGGCCATAAATTGTGCCATAAACTTCAAAAACAGTAGAACTACTTCCCTCTGACAGTGAATAATAAAAATCACACATGGGTAGTGATCTTTCATGAAACAAAATTTGGATCCTGGATAAGTTTTGAAAATAAATTTCTTGTTTACCTATTATACAATTAAAGAATTGTTTAATATAACTTATGTTTTTTCAATTGTTGTTGGAGGCAGTGTTACAAATTTTAGAGTATTGGAGTATGAATGTATGGATACTCTTTCCTAAGAAGTAATTTCCTAATTGAGAAAGGAGTATGGAGAGGATATATAGATGACTTCACAAATAATAATATACCTATATATGCACAGGTTATATATTAATAAGTTAAACATCATTTCTCTCTCTGGATACTTTGCTGGCTCACATATCTTCATGGTTCCTTGAAGCTGTGATTAATTACTTCTACCTCCTTCTTAGCTTTCAAATATAATTATCTTGAATAGCACTTATTTCTGGTTGTTGTATACTGTGTTGGTGGATAATGGAAATGCAAGTAGGCTGAGATTTTTGTATGAGGTTTTAGGAGACAAAAGGAGCTTTTAAAATGTGATCTTGTTATATTTTGAGGTCAGAACTTTTGCTTCCCCCACCCAGACGTGTACTTCTTCAATTTAGTAATGAAAGCAATAAAAAAATGCTCTTCGGTTGTTATTTTCCCTGCACTTATCCAACTTTTCAGCAAAGAAAATCACTTATGCTAATGTAGAATTATATGCTGCAAATCTTGTGATCTGTATCTTCTCCTCCCATATTATGGAAGTTTTTTTTTCACAATCCATTTCATTAACAACTGATGTTAAATAGCGTTCTCACGCTTTACGTAATGGTGTCCTGGCTACCTAATAAAGAAATCTCCCACCAATTTTTTTCTTAGTGTCTGTCATAAAGTGATGAAAATATATCATTATTTTCATTTTTTAAACTATATCTTGCTAATCAATATAAGGACCTCATATTCTAATTACATTAAAATCTCCTTGACTTCACATCTCTTCTCTAAAGATTGATACAATTCTAGGTGAATTGAACCTCAGCATGTTCAACTGTATTTACATTTTTGATGAAAATCTCATATATTCCTAGGTATAGAAAATTAAATAGCTCTGCACAGGGTTAGAGCCCAGGATTCAGGGCCCTCCTCGGTCCCTCCCATTCCGAGTTTCATGTTCATCTGAAAACACTTCCCGCTTGTCAAGCTGTTTCCTTGAACATATGCCTTTAAGTTTTTTTCTTTTTTTTAATTTTTCTTAATGTTTATTCATTTTTGGAGAGAGAGACAGAGCACGAGCAGGGGAGGGGCAGAGAGAGGAAGAACCAGAATTCGAAGCAGTCTCCAGGCTCCGAGCTGTCAGCACAAAGCCCGACACTGGGCTTGAACTCATGAACCATGAGATCATGACCTGAGCTGAAGTTGGACACTCAAACAACTGAGCCACCCAGGCGCCCCAATGCCTTTAAATTTCTAAATATTATGCTTACAATGATATTTGATGTTATTTTTCAGTTTTAGGTAGTATCTACTGATTTCCCAGAAAAATGGGGATCTAGTTCATTTACACTATCCTCCCAAAAATATATGTTTTTAATTTATTTTGTTTCCTTGATGAGTTTTATATCATATAATTTTGTTTAGATCACAATTCTGAGTTTACCTTATTAAAACTCTGTAAGTATTATCCACAACTGAATCAATAGTGTATGCTGATTTCATTTCTTTGCTCTTCTAGGAGTTACTAATTGTCTCTTTTTTTTTTTTACTTGCTCAATTCTTTATTCTATGATCAGTTGATCACCAAATTCTCTATAAGAGAGCAATCACCTCTTCATGTGTGCCAACAAACTTGGAAATTAATAAAATTCATCTTTTTTTTCCTTAAGGATATTCCTCTTGAAACACTGTCTCCTTTATTTGGTCTAGTATAGATGATCTTTCAGTCTGCAGCGCGAATGATATCATTGATTTTCCTTCATCTCTGTCATGGGTCAGAGCCCATGTATCCCGGAGCCAGTGCCTTCCGCTTCATTCAGTTTCTTTTTTTGTTTCATTGGAGTGATCATGATTCTTGACAAAGGATTCAGGGAAAATCACTTTTTGAGAAATTGCATGTCTAATTAAATACTCATTATACACCTATGAATAAATGACAGTATTGGTATTTATATAATTCTAGTCTGGGAATCCTTTTCCTTTAGCATCATGAAAACATTGTTTCATTGACTTCTAATTTCTAATGTTGCAGCTAGAGAAATCCAATGCCATTCTGGTTTATTATTTCTATGGGAATTGATTCTTTTCCTTCTGGAAGATCTTAATGTATTGACCCCAATATTCTAAAATTTCACTATGATATAATAAAGAGTGGATTTATATATTCTTAAAAAAACTCTTTTATGGGCATCTGGGTGACTCACTTGGTTGAGTGCCTGGCTCTTGATTTTGGCTCAGGTCACGACCTAAAGTTCATGGGATCGAGCCCCATGTCAGGCTCTGTGCTAACAGCATGGAGCCTGCTTGGCATCCTCTCTCTTCCTTTCTCTCTGCACACTGCCCACCCCCCCCCAAATAAATAAATAAACCTTTAAAAAACCTATCCTAAAATATTAGTATATTTAAAGAAAAAATCTGAAGATAGTACAGAGTTCCCATATACCCCATAGCCAGTTCTTCTGTTATTAACACTGTATATTAATATGGTATATTTGTTACAACCCATGAATCAATATTCATACCATTGTTATTAACTAAATTACATGCTTTCTTTGTATTTCTGTTGTTTTTACCTAATGCCATTTTCAGTTCCAGAATCCCATCCAGGATACCGCATTATCTTTAGTAGTCATGTCTGCATGGGCTCCTCATAGCATCATAGTTTCTGGGACTTTCTTTGTTTTTCATGAACTTGAGTTTTGAAGAGTCCTGGTAAGGTATTTTGCAAAATGTTATTCATTTGGAATTTTTTTTGATGTTTTCCTCATGATTAGACCAAGATTATGGTTTTGAGACAAAGACCACAGGGATGAAGTATCATTTTCATGAAATCATATCAAATTTTACACCATCCAATGTTGAGGTGGTTAAGGTGGTGTTTTTCGGGTTACTTTGCTGTAAAGTTACTCTCTTTTCACTTTTTCTATACTGTACTCTTTGGAAGAAAGTCACTATGCACATCTTTCAATTAATGAGTAAAAAGTTATGCTAACCCCTCCTTGAGGGCAGAATATTGACATTAATTATTTGAATTCATCTGCATGAGAGAGTTGTCTCTTCTCTCCCATTTATATTGATTTAATCATTTATTTAGATCACTATGGACTAGCATACATTTATTTTATACTTTGATGTGTCATTCAGTAGTACAGAATTTATTTTATCATGTCCACTTCCCCCCCCCCCTTTTTTTTTACTGTTTTGCCCTTGGAAGCTCTTTCAGTTGATTCCTGTGTCACTTTGACATGCTTTATCATACTGGGTACTATTTTTTGGCCTTTTCCTACTTTGTGGGATTGGAATATATTTCAGGCTCATATCATATATTTCCTTCCCTGGGCAAAGAATCAACTGATTCTTCAAGGATCTCTGGTTCCTTTTATTAAGAATGATATTAGAAACCAAGATCTGGGGACTGGGTGTGCTTAAGGCTAGTGGGGATCATTGTTTCTAGTCTCTCTAAGCTGACATTACAGGCACATATATGTGTATGTATTATCCATGCATATGACATATCTATTAGTATATTTATGTGTAACCATATTGATCTATGTTAAGGTAAACATGAGTTCATATTGATGTCTTCATCCATTCTAGCCTTCTCCACTTATCTGCAAACTCCTGTTTAAACAGTGGGAAGTCTGGCTCTCACAATCTGCCATTCATTTGATTAATTGCTAAATTTCAGTAAACACATGTAGCAATATTAGAATTGTTAATCCATAATCTCATGGATTATACTTTATCAGCTGGAGTACAAGTTATTTTCACTCTGGTCTTACTTATTCAACTCATTTCCAAAGTTACTTAGATTGGCACCTTTCTGCCACCACCCCCCCTTCTCTTAAGTGAGGTTGTTTCATAGATTTGTAATACAGTTAGATTGTTTTCTTGTATTTTGTGCATTACTCATTCCATTCTGGAATTCTCCAACATCCTGAATACCTTTAAAAATTTGCATGTGGTAAGATTCATTTCTCGTGCTGCAAACTTCTGTGGGTTTTGATAAATGTGTAGTGTCGTGTATCCCGCATTACACTATCATACAAAATAGTTAAGCCACTCCCTAAAATCTCTTGTTTTGCCCATTCAACTCTCTTTCTCTGAACTATTAAAAGTTTATTCATTTTTAATGAGAGAGAGGGAGACACAGAATCCGAAGCAGGCTCCAGGATCCGAGCTGTCTTCACAGAGCCCTATCCGGGACTCGAACGTACGGACCGTGAGATCATGACCTGAGCCGAAGTTGGACATTTAACTGACTGAGCCATCCAGGTGCCCCTCTTCCTCTGAACTCTTGTAAACGTGTTCTTTTTACCATCTCTATAGTTTTGCCTCTTCCAAAAGATCTCATAATTGAACTTCTACAGTATGTAGCCTTTTCAGGCTGACTTCTTTCACTTAGCAATATTTATAGAAGATTCATCCATGTTTTCTGTGTCTTGATAACTCATTTGTTTCCATTGATGAATAATATTTAATTTTGTAGATGTCCATACTTTGTTTATCCACTCACCTATTGAAGGACATCTCGAACACTCTCAATTTCTGGTCATTATGAATAAAGCTGCTCTATAAACATTCGTGTCCAGAGTTTTGTGTGGAGGTAAGTATTTAAATCATTTGGGTAAATACCTAGCATCATGATAAAACTATCTTTAGATCTGTAAGAATCTACACACAGTCTTCCAATAACTGTACCATTTGTCTTCCCACCAGCAATGAATTAGAGTTCCAGTTGCTCCCATATCCTCGCCAGCAATTAACATTGTCAAATTTTTGGATTTTAGTTATTCTATTATGCATGAAATGATGTAAAACATTGTTTTAATGTGAACTTGCCTAATGACAAATGATGTTGCTTATATTTTCATACAATTTACTTGTCCACTGTATATCACTTTCCTGGGAGATACAAGCGAGCTGAAGGGAGGCAGAGGGAGCACAAAGATGGTGTCCACTAGCCTCTGTCCCCAGAGATTATTTTGGCAAACCCCTAGATGTATGTTAAACTAGATGCTTGTGCCTCAAAAGCCAGTGCTTTAAGAAAATCAAATGAGCCGCTTTCACAGTAAGTCTGGGTGCTTTTCGATCAGCTGCCTCTGCACTGGCCTCTGGGTCAGATGAGTCCCTGTGCAAGAAGCTTTCATTGTTTCTTAGTTTGCTATCGCCTGTGGTCTCATGAATGCAAGCCCCACTGGCTTTCAAAGCTACATATTTTGGAGGCTCATCTCTCAGGTGCAGGTCTTAAAAGTTGGGGTGCCTTATATGAAGTTCAAATCCTTTGCTCCTCATGGAAAAGCTCGGGGTTTTGAGTTCCATCCAATTGTGGGTTACTGTGCCGGGGGTGGAGTGGGTGGTGAGACTGTCTCAGCCTCTCTCAGCCACTCCAGTGTGGGTTTTATCTCATTTGCCCAATGGGTAGGTACCACTAACTTAGTGCTAGTTTTTGTTTTTCAGAGGAAATTTTTCCGTATGTAGCTATACATTCAGTGTGTTCATGAGGGGGGATGACTTTAGGATCTTCTTACATCACCATTTTGAACTAGAACCTGATTTTGAAATTCTTTATAGGACATTCTTATTGAAGAAATGCACTAGACCCTCCATAGCCTTCAATTTCTTTTCATTAATTATATACATTAAAATAGATAGCTTATTTTCCCAATTTATTTAACTTACCCTTCCATTAATTCACTTTTGCTGTAATTCTGTTTTTTTTTCTTCTTGCCACTCAATCTGATACTAGATACCTGGCAATAGTTTTTTTTTTTTAATTTTCTTTTTTCTTCCTTTCTTTTTTTTTCAGTTTTAGTAGGTATGTAGGGGAAAGTACTTGATAAACTAATGCAGAAAGACTGCATCTCTTAAAGCCGCTCCGGCAGCCACCTCTCGCATATTGGACAGTGGTTTTAGTAGCTTTACTTAATCAATGGAAACCTCCTGTAGATTTTCAGTGCTGGTAAGCCATTCCTACCTTTCTGTCCAGTCTCCTTCATGTTTGCTCCAATCTTACGTCTTCCCATCCTGGTAACATTATTTCAGCAGCTTTAAATCCAGCATTGCTAAGCAACTTTATGTGAACAAACATGGTATTTTCGACTTCTGTATCACAGAGTTGCCCCCACATTCTCAAGCCGCTTATGAGTAATAGCCTAAAAGTTACTTAAGAGAGACAGGGCTCCTGTCGAATATAATAAGGTCACTACAGAGGATCAGTTTTCCATGGGCCACGCTTTATGAAACGCAACTCTGATTCTTACAAATATTCCATTTATCCAAACTATATTTACTGCTCTTTAGATATAATAAGATAGTGGAGTCTTATTTTTAAAGGAAACAAAAATTTAATAATGAAGGCAGAGTTTGTGCATTTAGCAAGATTATAATGGAGGGTGTGAAGTAAGTAAACATAAGTACTGGATAGACACTTCTATTATTTTCAATTTAGCCTTCAAGTGACTAGTTCAGTACATGTCTGTTCGGTCTTTTCACTTTCAAATCCGCCTAGTAGGATAGAAATATTAATTTTCCTTGCAGATATTAAAATATTCTGAAATAACTTCCCTGAGCCAGCAGTTCTGAGTAAGTTTATTATAATACACAAGCAAAGAGAGCCTGGCACAATGGAAATTAAATGAGAATTAGGACACCTATATTTATTATTCAATTTCAGTATCATTTTGCAAGATGAATTAGAGCAAAGCATTTTATTTCCTCACAATTCCAGTTTTCAATCTGTAAAATGGGAGGGCTGTTAGTGTTTTCTAGATGATGTTTCTCATAAATCAGCTTTATGAACAGAGAACGAAGAGTGCAGCATAAATTCAATGTATTTAGAGAAATTATTCTAATGCCAGCCTACTCCCAAATTATGGTAGGCTTTTTTTGGAAACTGATTTCAGCCCTGCACATTAATATATTTGCATTGGGTAGGAAGTCACATAATTCAGCTATTTGTTGGGTATTGTAAATACAGAACAAAGTAAATTTTGTTCTGTAGCATAGTCTGTTGGTGTAATTTAAAACACCTCTTTAATTTTTTTCATGCTTATTTCTTTTATTTTGAAAGAGAGAGAGAAAGGAGCAGAGAGAGAGGGAGAGGGAGAGAGAGACGGAACTCCAAGCAGGTTCTGTGCTCTTAGCACAGAGCCCAACGTGGGGCTCCATCTCATGAACCTGTGAGATAATAATCTGAGCTGAAATCAAGAGTAGGACACTCAACCGACTGAGCCACCCAGGCACACCTAACACATCTTATTAAAAGGGACTCTGGGGGAACCTGGGTGGCTCAGTCAGTTGGGCCTTTTGATTTCAGTTCAGGTCATGATCTTGTGGTTTGTAAGCTCAAGCCTCACATTGGGCTCTGTGCTGACAGTGCAGAGCCTGCTTGGGATTCTCTTTCTCTCTCTCTCTCTCTGCCCCTCCCCTGCTCTCTCTCTTTTAAAATAAATAAGTAAACTTAAAAAAATAAAATGGACTCATATCTTTGAGGACCTGCAGCCACTATTTAGGAATCTTCATCAAAAGTGACAATATTACAAACACAAAAAGCACAAACAAACAAAGGAAATAAATAAAACCAGATTAGTTTAGAAAGGTGCTTTATATCAATTCCTTGTCCAGAAAGCTAGAATAGTTTTACCAGTTGACAGTCTTATGTATGGGAAAATTCTGAATCTTAGCTTGCAAATATGTTAATAATGTGGCAGAACATTATTATTGTTAAAGATGTTCAATAGGTAATTCTATCCTGCAACAGGAAAAATACAGTGAAATGAAACTCGAATATGCCACCGATTCCTAGTGTCCCTGTGCAAGGAAAATTTCCTACTCCCTATCCTTGATGAACCTTCATGTAGTGCGGTCCTCTGTGAACCTCTTCTCTGAATCGGTCATAGTAATCTGAGGGTATTGTCCAACAGTTGAACTATCCAAGTCCTCCTCCCTGTTGATATGGTTACTTTGATAGCTGTAGTACTGCTCAGCAGTCGCTGTCCTCTGCTGGTTCTCTTTAGGCGTTCTTCTCATGGAACAAATGTACCACTTGGTGCAAGATGGCGACAGTGGGGAAGGCCATGCATGTGTGGGGTCAGGGGGTGCATGGGAACTCCGTACCTTCTTCTCAGTTTTGCTATGAACCTAAGGGTTCTTTAAAATAGAGTGTATTGGGGTGCCTGGGTGGCTCAGTCGGTTGAGCATCCGACTTCAGCTCAGGTCATGATCTCGCGGTCCATGAGTTCGAGCCCTGCGTCGGCTCTGGGCTGATGGCTCAGAGCCTGGAGCCTGCTTTCCATTCTGTGTCTCCCTCTCTCTCTGCCCCGCCCCTGTTCATGCTCTGTCTCTCTCTGTCTCAAAAATAAATGAACGTTAAAAAAAATAGAGTGTATTAATTTAAAAAAAGATGTAACTCTGCAAGTAGCACAGTTAATATAATTTTTAACATTTGTCTATAAAATAATTTCACTATTTTATTTCTCTGCAGACTATATACATAGATTGTCCAGTAAACACACACACACACACACACACACACACACACACACACACACACACATTATATATCTCTTTACTTCATGTATATGTTATGGACTAAATTATGTTTGCCCCAAATTCATATGTTGAAGCTCTAACCCCCAATGTTACTCTGGAAATAGGGCTTTTAGGCAGGTAATTAAGATCAAATGAGGTCATAGAGTGGAACCCCTAATCCAAAAGGACTGTTCTCCTTATAGAAGGAAGAAATACCAGGAGAGTGCATATAAAGAGAAAAGGCTATGTGAGGACTTACCAAGAAGGTCTCCGTCTGAAAGCCAGGAAGAGAGGTCTCACCAGAGAGCAATCCTGCCAGCACCTTGATCTCAGAGTTCCAGTTTCTAGAATTGTGATAAAATAAATTTCTGTTGTTGAAGCCACACAGCCCTAGACTAATTGTATATGTATGTATATAGTATACCTGGTCAAGTACATGATCTAAGCAACTTGAACCACCAGATTCTTATTACAGTGCTGCTTTGGTGATGCTGACAGGAACAGCATAGAGAGAGGGAGGAGAAGATTCTGTCTCTATTCTCATCTTCCGGTCTAATATCCCCTTCTGCCCAATTTATCTAATGTCTCATATTGGCTGAATTAAAAAGGAAGCCAACTGGCAAAGCAGAGATATAGTTTACAAAGTCCCAGGACAGAGACACAAAGCAAAATATGAAGGAGACAATATGGAGCTAGGAGACAGTAGCTTAATAATCACATTATGTAACAATAAAGTTAATTGAAAAGTAATTTAAAATGGTAGCACAAGGGCTATAAATTAGATATGGAATGAATTTATAGATAGTAAAATTTGCACATCGAAATGAGTTATTAGGAATACTCTGCTTAGTAAGAGGATATTAATATATAATCTTTCTCTGGAGATCTTTAAAAGCAAGAGATAGTTTAAGTCTGTTGGATGGTTTACTACTCTTCTATCTTCAGATAGGGAAGCATTATTTTTCAGATCTCTGACTCTAATATCCTTAACCTATACACCTGCTAACTGTAAGGAAGTCATCCTTATTGATGGAGTCCTCCCTTGATTCACTGAATATATATACTCCTGTTATAAGCAAGGGAATATGATACAAGTGTATATTGTATATAAACCTTACCTTTGAGATGTTTAGTTTATTGGATGAAACCATCTGTGTTCCTAAGTAGATAAAATATGAGGTACTATATTTTGTGTGTAACAGTTCAGTTCTTTATGTTACAGGTGCTAGAATACCTGAGAAAGTTGCTTATGAAAAATAAAAAGAAACTTGGCTGAAATCACTGAAGAGTCCCGCCTCTGGTGGTTTTAATTCAAATCTGTCAGTAGACATGCTATTGCTTCATCACTCAGCTCTGGTTTCTGCACTGTTTATTTCATTCTCAGAGATTCTGGAATGGCAAGGCAACCAGAAACTATAGTCCCATACTTCTCTCTTAATAGATTGAGCAAAATTCATACTGAGTCTCATTGACTGACTGATGATTCTGATTCTGTGGTCAGTCATGAACCAATCACTGTGAAAAAAAAAAGTTACCTTTGTTTAAGCCAACTTCACATACCTCTGGAGTCAGGAATAAAACAATCCAGTTGAAGTAAATGAAATGAAGAGGGGAAACAGTAAATTCATAGAAGAAAATTGGATTTTTTATTGCCAGAAAAAAAGGCTGATAGATATATGTCAACAAAAGGTTAGATACCTGGTATATGACGTAATTGTCATAAGGAAAGACGAATCTATGGACGTTCAAAGGTGGAAGAAGATAGTTTTGAGCAAAGGCATCGTGGAGATAGTATTTGAGTTAGGCCAAGAGGAACTTTGAAATATAGTGACGTGGGAAAGTACCTTCTCAGAAAACTGAAGGAAGTGGGCAAAGATAAAAAGAAAATAAAGTGAGGGATGCTTAGGAAACATTACCGTCTGGTTAGGGAATTTGAAGGGAAAATTGTATAGACTAAGAAAAGTAGTTTGGCATCAGATTACGGAGCACTTTGGCAGTCTTAATAATTTAATGTTATTTCAGCGGACAGTGTATAACCATTGGTGTCTTTTTTTAGCAGAGACATGATGTAATCATACTAATTACAGGAGAA
Organism: Panthera pardus; assembly: GCF_024362965.1. NCBI lineage: Eukaryota > Metazoa > Chordata > Mammalia > Carnivora > Felidae > Panthera > Panthera pardus. Next base: position 36,756,125 of record NW_026526765.1, on the reverse strand, counting down.
AAACTTGATAACAACACTGCTTGGAATAAATAGAATTGGAGAAAAAGCAGAGGAAAACCATTTAGAAAGCTGTTGCCATAGTCATAACACGACATAATGAGACTGGGACTGATCTAGTAAATTTAGAATGTCAAAAGAAAGGATGAATTCTTGAGTCATTGGGGATGATACTAGCAGCAGGATTGGATTTCAATGGCAGGGGAAAAGGGAGAATTAAAGATGATTTAGTGGTTGTGCATCGGAATAGTATCTCTTGAATGCTTGTAACAAAACAATGGAGCATATAATGAATAGTAGATTTAGCAGAAAGACAATGCATTTTATTTGTTTTGAAATTTATGTTTTAAGTTTTATCAAGGGCAGAATAAATAACAAGACTGTGTTAATACATATGATATATGTATTCGTTTCCTATTGCCATTGTAATGAATCACCACAAATTTAGTGGTTTAAAATAAGATAAATGTGTTACCTTATACTTCTGGAGCTCAGAAATCCAGAATGGGTGTCACTAGAATAAAATCAAAGTGCTGGCAGGGCTAGGTTTCTTCTGAAAGCTCTAGGGAAGAATCTGTTTCCTTGCCTTTTTCAACATTTAGAGGCTACCTATATTCATTAGCTCATGGCCTCCTCCTCTCTTTTCAAAGATGGTGGTAAACATCTTCAAACTGTCACGCTGACTCTCTTGCCTACCTTGTTCATTTATAAGAACTCTTGATCACATTAGGTCCAACAGGATAATTTGTGATCAGCTTCCCATCTCAAGATCCTTAATTTAATTATCGAAGTCACTTCTGCCATATAAATAAACACGTTCATAAATTCCAGGGACTAAGAAGTGGACAAAAGAAGCCCTAGTCTAACCCTGGGGCTATACCAGAAACCAGCACCGCCCCTTCCACCTGTGGGACCTTGGTGACGACAGGACAATATAATCTGGCCACCTGCAGTAACTACACCTCGTAACAGCTGAATAGTTCACTTCACAGGCATATGCACCCATTGGAATTAGATCTGAGTCAGTTTTATATCCTGAAATCCCTGCTCACCTTTCTAGGCAGATGAGCCCATTTCCCCTACTATTGTCCCATGTGCAGATAGATGACTATAACATACTTTTATACCTCACTTTGAAGCGGGTGGCAAAAAACAAAAATAAAAACAAAAAGCCAAGTGTACGTTGTTTGTTTATTTGTTTGTTTGGAGAAACCAGTTCAATTTATGATAGAATTTTTATACAGTGGTAGTGCCTGACTCAGAGCAGAGCAGGGAGTGGCCAAATCCCCACCATGCTACCTGGGTCTCTGCAAATGGGAGCAGAAACAAAAAAAAAGGTTAAGGCTGAGGTCACTGCTATGTCCCAAATACAACAACCTGGAAAAACATGTTAATAAAGGAAATAAAAACCCCTCTAAACTCTGTGAAATCTCACTCTTAAAAAAGTAAATAAAAATAAGATGCCCAAGCCACAGCTCTCAGGATGATGAACCGCTGTCCACTTTGAGATGTGGTTGCTGTAGGCAGATCCCCTGATCAGCCCTGGATCCAGTTATCACCTGAGATCATGGGAGAAGATGACATCTAGCCTGGTCTTACGATCCTTGTTTGGTGCAGGTCCCAGTGATATCCCAGGAGGGTGGCATGGGGTCCCCTTGGAGGCTGAAGCACTCAATGAGGAGGAGAGGGTCAGAGTCTGCTTTTTTATTGGGGCAGAACCAGAAAACATTTGCGTTACCTGAAATGGGGAGTGGGCAGGCATTATTCTGCCAACAACAGTATGGCAAATACCCACGAAGAAAAGCACATTGGCCCAAAATTTCAATATCTTGGTGAATATGATGTCCTTTTTCTGAGAGTTTAGAATAATGTCAAATCTGGGTGGGCAATGCCTAAAACAAGTGCTGTGTTGAACTGTTAGATACATTCTCCTTCAAATTACTAAAATTATTACAACACTTGGAAACCATATACTTGATTTTTTTATACTTTAGGACACTGTGGTAAACTGGAAAAAGATAGTAGTCATATTTGAAGAGTCTCATAAAAAATGGTGTTTATTGTTCTAGCTGTTACATCAGGCTTGGGCATGTGACTTGTATTGGCCAGTGGCCATTAGCAAACATGACACAAGCTGAGGTTTGCAAAGGGCATGGACATTGAGACTTCCTCTTCCTTGCATCTTTTTTCCATCAACATCTCAACAAGCTGGGCTATACTCTTGGAGGATGAGAGAGCACATGGAGAGAGGCCTCAGCCACCCATGTATACTAGCCATCCTTGCCATGGTAGTTAAGGGCTCAGGCATCTGAATGCAGTCCTCATAAACCATCCAGTCCCCACAAAGTGGTTCAGGCTATAAGAACAAAAAGAGCACATAAATATGAAAATATTAAATACGATTGTTTTAAGCCACTACATTTGGGCTGATTTGCTATGCTGCAAAAAATAACTGATATAGAAATGATTGTGGTGTGTTCATCTAGTTTTTGAAGGCAGCTGCCTGTGATAGAAAGCAACAACCCTCTAGATTGTCATTGCACTTTTTAAAAATATTTATTTATTTATTTATTTTGAGAGAGAGAGAGAAAGAGAGAGAGAGAGAGCAAGCGAGGGAGGGGCAGAGATAGAGGAAGAGAGAGAAAATCCCAAGCAGGCTCTGTGCTGTCAGTGCAGAGCCCGAGGTGGGGCTGGATCCCACAAACCATGAGATCATGACCTGAGCTGAAATCAGGAGTCAGATGCTTAACCAACAGAGCCATCCAGGCACCCATGTCATTGCACTTTTTATAAAATGACATGAATTGACAAATGATGTTTGTCCTTATTTTGATAATAAAATGATTTGGTATCCGATCATTTCTGAAAAGTCATATTGAGTATACCAATGTTACTAATTAAAAGTGACAATCCTCTTAAGCACTTTATCTAGTGTTCCAACCTTTTCAATCAAGGCTATCTTTGAGTCCCTCCTATGGCCATCTGTCAAATTCTGCCTACCACATTTCACAGCAGCCTTCTTGAAGAGCACACTTCCTCATGTCAAGTAGGAGAGCTTGACGGATTCACAGTCTAAAATCATGGTCCTCTTTCCCCCATTTTTGTATGATTTAAAAATAATGTTAAGTTCATCCCAGAGTAATGCATTAGAGAAAAAACAAATAAGAAAGATGTCATCTTTCATCTCCTAAAACTCAAGTCAGAAGACAAGTCTTTCCCAAACAGGAAGGACGTGGCAGCTCTTCTTGGATATTTCCCTCCATCTGATCAACACAAAGCATTAAGTGTGCTCCGTATTGGTGCTACTTCTAATTGGTGTTTATTGTTAAAAGGGAGATAATTTTACAGATATTTAACTATGACATTTTTTATTTACTATAAGTTTTATCCTTCAGCTCCTTCCCCATTTAATCAGAGACATTCCCAACTTAGAAGGAGGGCAGAGTCATCTTAGAACAATGGGCTTGCTTGGGAAGTGGCTTCTTAACAGACACAGCAGATATAACTGGAACAAAGGTCTGAACATTTTACATATCTTTATTATCTATTTTTCCTTCCACCTGCTGTATCTCAACTCTAAATTTTAGGAGAGGAGTAATATAATATCTCTTCATTCCTAAAGCAATAGGTTCAGGGTCACTGATCCATTCATATGTAAGTGGGGAAAATGTGGATATTTTACCAAGAATCGTAATCTTACATGTATGGCATCCAAGTTAATTCTGAAGAGAATGTTTTGGATTCTCATTGAGAAAGCACATTGCTATAATATTAGTAGCACAATGGAAAATGATATAGATAAAAGTCTTTTCTGTGTTATTGAAATACTTCAGTAAAATAGAATTCATGTTCTTTTTATAAAATGAAAGAATAGGGGCGCCTGGGTGGCGCAGTCGGTTAAGCGTCCGACTTCAGCCAGGTCACGATCTCGTGGTCCGTGAGTTCGAGCCCCGCGTCGGGCTCTGGGCTGATGGCTCGGAGCCTGGAGCCTGTTTCCGATTCTGTGTCTCCCTCTCTCTCTGCCCCTCCCCCGTTCATGCTCTGTCTCTCTCTGTCCCAAAAATAAATTAAAAACGTTGAAAAAAAAAATGAAAGAATAGTATACCAAACTTAGAATAAATGGTAACTCAGAATGAGCTTCCACTTTGGTTTTTAATGTGCTAAGTGGAAAGAAAGCAATGTAACTAGAATTTTATAAATAAAAACTTCTGAAATCTAAAAATTCCATAATTTTTCCCATTTAAATAATCACACTAGAAATCAATCTCCTTTAAACTTATAAATAAATTAAGTGTCCTTTCCAAAGTGATTCTCCATAAATTAGAATTTTTTTAAGTTGTCCTTATGGGAATAATCTCAGGGCTGTCAGTTTCCAGTTTGGGGAAGATAATTGTTGAGTACTGGTCCCAGGGCAATGGATATTATCATGGTTTTTAGTAACTATTTTTATGAGCATTTTCAATTTTACCTTTTTTCATTAAAATATTTTGCCTCTAGCTCTTCCTGCTGCTCTGCCTCTGTACATGCTTATTTTATATAAACTTTCATAAATGTGGTTGATTATGGTCATAACTTTGTAACAGCATTGTACTAACTTATTTTTATGAAAATGTTATTCAAAGGACCAAAATCACATATATCATATTAATTCATCATATGTCACTTCAGTGAGGCTAGACATATATTGTCTCTTTTCCAGACAATATATCTGAATCCTTTAATAATTAGAGTAAAAAGAATATTTCTAGATGTTAGGATACCTCAGTGTATTATATAGTGTGTGTTTATATTTAATATTAACTCTTGAATGCATATATGGATATCTATATCTACACACCTATGTACACATATTTACTTGCAAAAATATTTTAAGTGCCTTTAACAAGTTATGTCACAGCATGACAGGCATGCCGCCAAGTACAATACAAAGAATACATTATAAAGGGGTGCAGCTGTGACAAGTAGTATTACCTAACATTGTACCAACCTCTTACCTCGTATCTTTTCTGCTACCTTTGCAATTTTTTCTTTGCTTCTTTTTTACCATTTTATTTAATTTATTTTTAAAATTTGCATCCAAGTTAGTTAGCATATGGTGCAACAATGATTTCAGGGGTAGATTCCTTAATGCCCCTTACCCATTTCGCCCATCCCCTCTCCCACAACCGCTCCAGTAACCCTCTGTGTGTTCTCTATATTTAAGAGTCTCTTATGTTTTGTCCCCCTCCCTGTTTTTATATTATTTTTGCTTCCCTTCCCTTATGTTCATCTGTTTTGTATCTTAAAGTCCTCATATGAGTGAAGTCATATGATGTTTGTCTTTCTCTGACTAATTTCGCTTAGCGTAATACCCTCTAGTTCCATCCACATAGTTGCAAATGGCAAGATTTCATTCTTTTTGATTGCCGAGTAATATTCCATTGTATACGTATACCACATCTTCTTTATCCATTCGTCAGTCGATGAACATTTGGATGCTTTCTACACTTTGGCTATTGTCAATAGCACTGCTATAAACTTTGGGGTGCATGTGCCCCTTTGAAACAGCATACCTGTATCCCTCGGATAAATACCTAGTAGTGCAATTTCTGGGTCGTAGGGTAGCTCTATTTTTAGTTTTTGGAGGAACCTCCATACTGTTTTCCAGAGTGGCTGCACCAGTTTGCATTGCCACCAACAATGCAAAAGAAATCCTCTTTCTCCGCATCCTCGGCAACATCTGTTGTTGCCTGAGTTGTTAATGTTAGCCATTCTGACAGGTGTGAGGTGGTATCTCATTGTGGTTTTGATCTGTATTTCCCTGATGATGAGTAATGTTGAGCATTTTTTCATGTGTTGGTTGGCCATCTGGATGTCTTCTTTGGAGAAGTGTCTATTCATGTCTTTTGCCCATTTCTTCACTGGACTATTGTTTTGTGGGTGTTGAGTTTGATAAGGTCTTTACAGATTTTGTATACTAACCCTTTATCTGAAATGTCATTTGCAAATATCTTCTCCCATTCCATCAGTTGCCTTTTAGTTTTGCTGATTGTTTCCTTCACTGTGCAGAAGTGTTTTATTTTGATGAGGTCCCAATAGTTCATTTTTGCATTTGTTTCCCTTGCCTCCAGAGATGTGTTGAGTAAAAAGTTGCTGCGGTCAAGGTCAAAGAGATTTTTGCCTGCCTTCTCCTCTAGGATTTTGATGGCTTCCTGTCTTACGTTGAGGTCTTTCATCCATTTTGAGTTTATTTTTGTGTATGGTGTAAGAAAGTGGTCCAGGTTTATTTTTCTGCATATTGCTGTCCAGTTTTCCCAGCACCACGTGCTGAAGAGACTGTCTTTATTCCATTGGATATTCTTTCCTGCTTTGTCAAAGATTAGTTGGCCATATGTTTGTGGGTCCATTTCTGGGTTCTCTATTCTGTTCCATTGATCTGAGTGCCTGTTTTTGTGCCATGCAATTTATTCTTTATATTTCTTCTAGAGTAAGATTTTAATTTGCAGATATGACCATTTTACTTCCCTACTTTCTGCTGACTTCTAGAAGTGTTAAAAGTTCTTAAGGAGACATTCTGTGCTCCAACAAAGGGGCTCTGAACTGTTCCTCTAGTCTAATCACCCACTGAATGATTCCATACACCAATGCTACACTCCAGACATATACGATTACTGATTATTACCCCAGTTCACTCTGATATTGTGTGACTCTATTGTTGTCTTTCTTTTTTCTGTATACTATCCTCACCATTAACATTCCTTTCTTTTTCTCTTCTTTTTCTTTTCTCTTTCTTTCTTTCTTTCTTTCTTTCTTTCTTTCTTTCTTTCAAGAGCACACACACAAGCGGGACAGGGGCAGAGAGAGGCAAAGAGAGACTCCCAAGCAGGCTTCATGCTGTGAGCTTGGAAACCAATGTGGGGCTCGAACCCATGGACCATGAGATCATGACCTGAGCTGAAATCAAGAGTCAGACACTTTAACCCACTGATTCACTCAGGCACCCAAAACACCTTTCTTATTCAGTTTGTGAATCTTGCAAAATTCAGATTAAGCAATTTGTCCTCTTGGAAGCCATTTCTGTTGTAGCATGCAAAGCTAATCACTTCTTATTTGTTGCCACTGGTGTGCTAATTATTCAGTTAATAAGATGTAATGAGGAGTTTTAAGAAACAGACTTTTAATTAAATTATTAACCTCGCCTAATGGATCATGAATACCATGATAGTGGAGACTTATTTATTTTTGAATTTAAAGTACCTAATATAGTCACTGGAAAATAAAAAGCCCTCACTAAATATTGATTAAAATAATTTTATATATATATATATATATATATATATGTGTATGTATTTATATATATACACACACACACATATATACATATATATAAAATTACAAAGTACATATATTCCTTTTTATTTTTTATTTAAAAAAATTTTTAAAGTTTATTTACTTATTTTGAGAGAGAGACAGAGAGAGCACAAGCAGGGGAGAGGCAGAGGGAGAGAATCCCAAGTAGGCTCTGCACTGTCAGCACAGAGCCCGATGCGGGGCTTGAATCCATGAACTGCAAGACCATGACCTGAGCTGAAACCAAGAGTCAGACACTTAACTAACTGAGCCACCCAGGCGCCCCACATATAGTCATCTTTAAAAGGTTATTTATTTTTGAGAGAGAGAGAGAGAGAGAGAGAGAGAGAGAGAGAGAATGAGCAGGGAAGGGGCAGAGAAAGAGGGAGAGAGAGAATCCCAAGCAGACTCCTCACTGTCAGCACAGAGCCTGACCCAGGGCTCAGACCCACAAACCACAAAATCATGACCTGAGCTGAAGTCACATGCTTAACTGAGTGAGCCATCCAGGTACCCCCTAAAGTACATATATTCTTATACAAACATGTAACACACACATATGTGTATAATAAAACATATTCCTAAAGTACTAAACTGAGGGAATTTATTATAAAACTAACTTTATTTTCCATGATCTTCAAACATAGAAGGGATATTGACTCTTTTTGTCTAGAAGGAAGCATGCTAATTTTTCATTAGACATAACTTTTCCCTGTTTACTACTCTCTAAGAGGACTAGCGTATACTCTACAGGTTTTCCACAAAAAGACAGAGATATGAATTACAACATCTAAATTGCTTCACATTTTATTATTATATAATTCTAATAATGTGCCTTATATTCCTTATGTGAAAACTAATTCTAGTCAACCTTGGATTATAACTTTTGATGAGTGATGTATTGAACCAAGTACAAAGGAAAGATATCAGGAATAGATTTTGTAATTTTATATTCTGGAAAAAGAACACTTTAAATATCAAGACTTACTTCAATGATTCCAGTTAAGATCATTCTTAAAATTTTTCCTACCAAATTAATCAGTTTTTAGTTAAATCTCAGTAATGTTTGAATATTGATCAAAATGCATTCTAGTCATCATTCTTATTGTAATTCTCAGTATTCAACACTTACCCTCCCCCAGAACTTCATGAGTTTTAAAGTGTCTCATAAAGATTAAAATACAATAAGCAACAAAACATCCTGCCTTATTTTGGGAAAGGATTTTTTTTCTTTTGTCAGTATAGAAATAAAGTTCCTTCTCATCTATGTGTTTTTCTCCAAATATTCTTTGTTCTAAATACACAGAGAAGAATAAACTGTCCATTGTTTTTTCAATTCCTTCAAGAAACATCAAATGTTTTTTCTTTGGGCTTTAAATCATTTTATACCAGCAATTAAAATACGTATTTTTTTCCTTGATCTGATACTCAAGAAATTCAGTTTTTTATTGTATTATATTTTAATTTATTTAATAGGAACAGAGGAAATAAAGCCTGTTTTAATCACACTTCAGTAGCATAGTTGACTCAAGTGAACATTTGAAAACAGTTATAAAGAATATTTCTAAAATATAAAAAACAATAGAAAATTCCAACCACAGAGATTTTAGTTGTTATTCACTTGTTAGTCTTGTTAGTACTTTGTCCAAAAAAGAAAGGAAATAGGCAGTGGCTGTCATTTTCTTTTCTGCTTCAGAAAAATCCTAGAGAACAATTGGTTTGTTTAGTAGATGTGTTCTGTTGTGTTTAAAATTAGCATAACTAAAATTGTTATGAGGTATGTAAATCCCAGTGGAATTTTGTTTACTTTACGTGTTGCTTTCAACCTGCCCCCCAATTTATTTCATAGTTGTTGGTCTTGAATTTGCAAGAAATTCAGTAGAACATTAATTATCAGCATACTATTTTGAATAGAATGATCATACAGAGATTATTCAAACTTGCAATGGGCCAAACCTAACTTATTAGAATGGCCATGCCCAATACCTTCCAAAAAAATGTCATTCCCATCTATGCCAGCTTTTGGACAGTCACCTAAACCAGACTGAACCAGAAAGCTAAAAATTATTTGTATCTTCTCCATGCTTCACCTCTGATATCAAATAACCCTCCTAATAACTCTGATTGCAGTCTCCACCTCTCATTTCATTTCTGCTGGCATAAGGTAGATCACATACAGACATGTAGATTGGATATTGTGAAAGACCAAACACAGTGAGCAACATTGAAGGGGGAGGCGATATCTCCCCTGGGAGAAAGACTGGTCTTGCTTAAAAGAGGTGGATTCCCCAAATTCAGTGCTGCACTTCTATAACTTATGCACATGCTTGTAGGTCCTCTATAACCCTCCCATGGGATTGAGGGGCAAGGAGAACAGATGCAAACATGCTGATGCTGTTGCTGCTTGCTGTGATATGGTTAATGACATCCTTTCTATCTGTTCCAGGAGTCGTGTCTTCTACCAAGATCTATGAGTCAGTAACATGATATTTTTAAATTAATTTATTTAAAATCAAGTTAGTTGACATACAGTGTAGTAAGTGCCCTCCTTAATGCCCATCACCCATGTAATCCATACCCCCCACCCACCTCCTTTCCAGCAACCTTCAGTTTGTTCTCTGTGTTTAAGAGTCACTTATGGTTTGCCTTCCTCTCTGTTTTTATCTTACTTTTCCTTCCCTCCCCCTTTGGTCATCTGTTGTGTTTTTCTTAAATTCCATATATGAGTGAAATCATATATTTGTCTTTCTCTGCTTGACGTATTTTGCTTAGCATAATACACTCTAGTTTCATAGTTTTCCGTTTTATATATATATATATATATATATATATATATATATATATATATACATACCACATCTTCTTTATCCATTCATCAGTAGAGCTACATTTGGGCTCCTCCATAATTTGGCTATTGTTGCTAATGCTGCTATAAACATTGGGGTGCATGTAACCTTTTGAATCAGCAATTTTGTATCCTTTGGATAAATACCTAGTAGTGCAATTGCTGAGTCATAGGGTAGTTCTATTTTTATTTTTTTGAAGAACCTCCATACTGTTTTCCAGAGTAGCTACTGTACCAGTTTGCATTCCCACCAACCGTGCAAAAGTGTTCCCCTTTCTCCACATCCTCACCAACATCTGTTGTGTCCTCAGTTGTTCATTTCAGCCATTCTGACAGGTGGAGGTGGGAACTCATAGTGTTTTTTTTTTTTTGCAAATGACATATCAGATGAAAGGTGTCTGAAATCTATAAAGAATTTATCAAACTCATCATCTAAAAAAAAGAATAATCCAGTGAAGAAATGGATAGAAGACATGAATAGACACTTTTCCAGAGAAGATACCCAGATGGCTAACAGACATATGAAAAGATGCTCAACATCACTTATTATTAGAGAAGTAACATGTTGATTTACGATGTGGTAAATACAGTAAAATCAACCTTCTATCTGTTATCAGTTTTTGTCTGTTAAACATTCGTTTATATTATACAGAAATCCCATTCCTAGGTATTTATCCAAAGGAAATGACACCTATGTCCACATAAAGATCCTACATAAACCTTTGTTGTAGATTTGTTCATAATCATCCCAAACTGGAAGGAAGCTAAATGCATATTAACTTTGAATGGACAAAGACAACTGTGATACATTAATAGAATACTACTCAGCAATAAAAAGGTATAAACTAAGGAAAAAGGCAACGTGATGAATCTCAAAATCATTACACTAAATGAAAGAAGCCGTGCACCAAGGCTCTATATTGTATGATTCTATTTATACGAAATTCTGGAAAAGGCAAAATTATAGGGACATAAGTCATATCAGAGATTGCAAAGAATGGAGGAGGGTAATATGTGAAAATTGACTACAAAGGGGCATCAGGAAATATTTTGGGATGATGAAATAGTCTATAACTTGACCATGATGGTGATTACACAACTGTATATATTTGTCAAAACTCATTGAACTTTACACTTAAAAAGGGTGAACTTTATTTTAACTGCATTTCTATGAAAACCTGTTTGGAAGTTCAGTTAAATGTTTGTTTTGTTTTTATTTAAATCAGTTTGCTTATCAGAAACTCAGATACTTGGCAGGTAAGGAGAAATGTAAAGTTTCCTACTATTAGAGAGTCAGTTTGCTATAGGGAAAAGCACATGTTTCCAGAAGTAAGGATATCTGGGTTCAAGTCATGGCTCTTGTACAAACCGTGGGCTATATTTGAGACTTCCAGGATCTGAGGTTGCTTCAGAATTAAAATAAAAGGTGGACTATGGAGGATTCTGAGGTGAGTTTCAATATTTATTCATTTCTGTTAGAGCTAGAAGAAACACCCATACAAAATTCCTCTATCCAATAGTGATTGCCTAGAACACCCACTAATATTCACTTCAGATAGGGCAAACTAGCCTGGGCATCATAAAATTTTCAAGTAATCAACCATCAGTATTGAAGGTAGTTTGCGATAATTCTTTGGACTTTATCAGTGAATGTCCTGATATTTTCCTTTCTTTCATTCCTTTCCTTTCTTGTGGAGTTTGGCTCCATGTATGGATAAAGTTTGTTCGCTGCCTTACCGGGGAAGCTAAACTCTTCTCTTAGATATGGTAGTGAGAAAAGTCCAGTTAACTTCTCATCTCTTTTCTTGTGTAAAATGAGACTCTTCATCAGGAATCACAGTTGCCAGCTAATTCAGCTTGGCAGAAGATGTAAAGACACTCAAAACACAGTTGCAGCTAAAATTAAATTCAGCTGCTTACTCTAAAGACAGTTTTACCCTCAGACTTCTTTTGGTAGAGATTCATTTATTGAACTCTTGATGTATTTTCGTTCAAAGCATTCACCCATTCCAATTCCATTCTGTGTAACAGCACTTCCTAAGTGTTACAGTTAAAAAAAAAAAAAAAAGATTGGAATCTGTTATATAGCTTAAACTTCATTTGTAGTAACTTCCACAAGAGGTCTACCGATTCCATCTCTTTGATATATCAGATAAGAACGTGGAGAGCAAACAACTTTTTATTAAAATCACAAGGCGGGACACCTGGGTGGCCAACTTTGGCTCAGGTCATGATCTCACAGCTAGTAGCTTGGAGCCCCACATCGAGCTCTGTGCTGACACCTCAGTGCCTGGAACCTACTTCGGATTCTATGTCTCCCTCTCTCTCTGCCCCTCCCCTGCTCGCGTTCTTTCTTTCTCTCTCTGCCTCTCTCTCTCTCAAAAATAAATAAATGTTAAAAAAATCACAAGGAAGACTTACTTAAATACGATATTTGAACCTCAGAAGGTATGATTAAGCATGTTTCACGTAGGATCTGAGAATCCTTTTTTAAACAAGAAAAAGAAGAAGGTGATCCACTTCTCAGTATATAAGAGGATCTCTAATATTAACAAGAGTTGTTTTGTGTCTTCTTTGATTCCAAAATGAATCATCAAGTTCCATAGATGTCTGCTCTTCATAGATGTTCATGCCCATTACTCTTTCTATTTCTTCTGGTGCGGTGGCAGAACAAATATTCAAAGCTCCTCACCATGACCATTACAATAGCATCCTCAATCCTCTTGATAATCTTGTCTTTCCAAAACATTCCATGTGTGATTTACTTCCTGTAAATGTTTCATGACACTTCTCCATTCAAATACATTTCAAATCCCTCTAATTTCCATGCAGTAAAGTTAAAAACTGTCATTCAAGTCACTTTACTCTGAACATTCAGTGTTATGCTGTAATACTCTCTTTGCCTGAAATGCCATTGTTTGTAATCCCTACCTGACACAATCCTACTCTATCCTCTAATTTCTAATTCAGATATCAATCATCTTAATGCAGCCCTTTCTGGTCCCCTAAAGCATAAATAAAAACTTCCACAGCATTTTATGTACATGTCTAGCATATATATTATAGGTAATAGATGCTCAATAAACATTTAATAAATGAAAAAATGATTACATGTTTAACTCCAGTTATTATGACTCATTATCCTCTTATATCTTAGTCATTCAGCCATTTTTCATTTTTAAGTGTAATACTTTATGAGGAAAGCACACATAGAGAAAAACACACTAAACATAAGTATGCAACTAGATGAATTTTCACAAAGTAACCAGAAGCCAAATTGGGAAACAGCACATGATCAGTAACCCAGAAGCAACCTCACGGCCCCTCCCATTCCTGTTTCCTGCCAAAGGCAACCATTATCCTGACTTCTGGCACTATATATTAAGTGGTCTATTTACCTGACATTAATGAAATCATACAGTATGTACTGTTTTGTATCTGGCTTCTATTTATGACTATTGTGTTTGTGAAGTTCACCTATATTTTTGTATGTTAGCAATAGTTCTGTTCTAATTGTTACATAGTAATCCAGTGTATGAAAATACCATGATTTATCTACTCTATTTGTATGGGCATTTTAATTGTTTCCAGTTTGGTACTGCTATATTTGTTATAATTTGATAATATTAATATAAATGTTTTATACATGTCTATTGATAATTGTATGCAAACATTCCTTTGAGCATATACCTAGGAGCAGAATTTCTGGGTCAAACACTGTTGATCCTTTTTTATAAATATTTCACCCATACATTGTATTCAACCTTACTTCCATTGAATTCAATATTTCAGGCTTAGGTAATTTCTTTTTTTTTTAACTTTTATTTACTTTTGAGAGAGAGAGAGAGAGAGAGAGAGCGTGAGCATGGGAAGGACAGATAAAGAGAGGGAGACACAGAATCCAAAGCAAGCTCCAGGCTCTGAACTGTCAGCACAGAGCCTGACACGGGGCTCAAGCTGTCATGAACTGTGAGATCATGACCTGAGAAATCAGAGGCTACACCGACTGAGCCACCCAGGCTCAAGTTTAGGTAATTTCTAATTGGGATTAGTAGAGTGGCCTCAGAACTGGTCTTCCTGCCTTTATCCATCACTACCACCCATTTTCCCCAATTTTGGCAGAGCAATCTGTATAAAATACAATTTTCATCATGTCTTCAACTATCTGAAAACTTTTTACAGATACCCAGTAATTTATAGAAAAAAATGTAAGTTTTCTTATGGCATACAATTTAATTTCTAATCTTGCCAGTGTTAATTTTTTGGCCTCATAACTTCCAATTCTTATTATTATAGCATTTCATTTCAGTAATCTAAAATTTTATTACTTTTCTTTACTTCATTACAGTAGCCACTCTTCTAATGTAGTCAACAAGGACTTGAGTGCAGAGGTGTTTTCTTTTTGATGATTTTAGGGAAATTCCTCTTAGCCTAGAGGTCACTCCTATTGAGTTCTGGCTTCATGTAGGCATTGGCTGACCCTTAGCTCATAAAAGATTTGTGGTATTCTGTAAATTATTTAACAAATACTGTTGGAGATCCTATGCCTTCGGTTTGAATCATAGAAGGTTCTGGATGTTGTGTATACCCTTTACAAGTGGAACAATATTTACTGATCAAGGGGTCCTGCTGGGCTGAGTCCCCAGGTGGGATTAAGTAATACAGGCTATAGAACTACATAGAGTTCCATGAAAGAAGCCTACCAAATAATTACTGGAAATCTTATTAAGAGGGTAGTGATTAGGGTTGAGTGATATAGGAGGCAACCGAAAATCTCTTGAATTTGTAGAACTTTTTCTCTATCTATAGGGCATTTTTTTCAGGAAGTGGGGGCTGGAAGACAAAGTCGTGATTATTCATGATAGAAAGATTGCTTGATGGTAAGCTAGAATATTGGCAGCAAGTGAATTGGGAAAACGGATATGAGCCAAGACTTGGAATTCATCTGTGCAGTGGAGAAACAGCAATTATTGTAGATTAAGTGGACCACTCCAGTGAGGGCAGTTAAGCCAGAAAGAAGTAAGATAGCATAAATTCTGGCAAGCAGTTGGTCAAATTTAGGGTGCTAGAAAAAATAAAAAAGGAACCAAGTTAAAAGATAAGAGAACAAAGAGACATGGACCCAGTCTAAAAATAGCTGGACAATAGGAATTCAGATGTAATCAATTTGAATAAGCAAATAGAATTTTGTATAGAGCTAACGGCTGAATAAGAATTTTCTCAGCCCATTCTCCTGCCGGGGAACTAACCTAATCTTTAAAAAAAAAAAAAGAGAGAGGTTCTGAATCTGCAGATTAGGTAAACATAAAGAGCTGACTAGTTGATAGGTTATATAGTGAGATCTCAGAATCCCTGAGACATGTCTATAGCATAACTCCTGGTGGTCAAAGATACTCTTATTTCTCTTATTCTATAGGGTTGAATGCAAATTTTGATCTCTACAGTATTAGTCTTAGTTTTTTGCTTACTTTGTTTATGTGTGGTGTTGGAGAAGAAGCATAATATTACATTATTATAGTAACTGTTACTGGATCATCAGGCTGCTAGAATATGGTCAAATCTGTAGGTCATTGATTGGTAAGTATTTCTCCAACTCCGATACGAGAACCATATTGAATACTTATTAAAAGTCCAAAATTCTGAGCCCCTCCTGGCTTGAGAACCTCCAGATGGTGGAGGGGTAATAGCAACCTGGAAACTGCATTATAAAATAAGTAGTCCAGGTGATTCTTTTGTAACAAAATGTAGTAACTCTATTTAGACAGGGCAGACTTGAATGGGTTTAAACTAAATTCTTGGGAGGGATTGAGAAATTGTGATCCTATGGGCCAGGAGAGATGACTGGTATACACATAACTTAAATCAGAAGAGCAAATTAAAAATCAAGGAAAGGGGCGCCTGGGTGGCTCAGTTGGTTAAGTGGCTGACTTCGGCCCAGGTCATGATCTCGCGGTCTGTGAGTTCGAGCCCCGCGTCGGGCTCTGTGCTGACAGCTCAGAGCCTGGAGCCTGTTTCAGATTCTGTGTCTCCCTCTCTCTGACCCTCCCCCGTTCATGCTTTGTCTCTCTCTGTCTCAAAAATAAATAAACGCTAAAAAAAAAAAAAAAAAAAATTAAAAAAAAAATCAAGGAAAAATAGGGTTGCGTGAAGAGATCTGGTCCAAGGTAATGGAGAGTATGTCAGTCAGGTAGAATCGTTTTCTGAGTTTTTCAACATGGGAATTTGGCTTGTAGGCTTCTCTTAATAATCGAGCATACTTTCAAGTTGGAACTCAGTTTAATGAAGTACTCTCACTCTTTGGTAATGTTTGTTCTTATGGGGCTAAAGAACTTTCCTAATTCCCTCAAGAGTTTAAGTATTCTCTTCATAGGGAAGACTGTGTCTACAGCCTGGGTTGGTACTTGAGAATATCTGTATTCCTCAGAATGACTATTTTGTTGTGGACTTAGTCTTCTGCTTCATAGTTTGATTAATTGTGTGTGTGTATGTGGTACCTGTGTATTTCTAGTCACCCCCTTCCTTGTCCATAGTTATGGATCTTGTCTGGGTTATAGACCTTGATGATAATATTCTGTATTAAAGTTTATTGATAGCAGTTGATATTTTTATAATGTTAAAAAATCACTTTTCCTAAAGATTTGTTGTATAATATGTAAAGAACAGATAAAGATCTTAAAGAAGGGAGAATGTATCTTTTGTTTCTTACAAGAAAACATCAGAGTGATTTTTCTAGTATCTGTCCATTTTTGCTATTCCCTTTAAATCTTTGAGGTTCTATTGTCCTTTCTTTTCCATCTCCTCTTTCCTTCTATCAGATACTTTACAATATTTTATATTATAAAAAATTCCTGTATGTTTGTGTATGGGAAACAAAGATTTAATCAGTTAATGATTGATAAACCCTTAATGCCATTTTAACGAGAAAAGCATTAATTGTAATGCATTTAAAAAATTACTCTGTTGTCAGGGGATATAAAGGTCAGTGTGCTTCTATAATTATTTCTGTTCCCATTATCTCAACCTCCTTCAAATTTTATTATATCAACTGCAGCTCATCATAGGAGTTTCTAAGATGTTCACCTTTGAATAACTATTTTCAAGAATACAAGCTAAAACTGGCTTCAACTTCTATTTTGCAAATGAAACAGTAGTTCCTATCAGTCACCACTGGGAGGTAGCACATGTATTGTGTTTTCCTTACATTTTTGTGTAAAGTTACGAACTAAGAGCTCGTAGTACCCAAAGTTAATGATAGTATTTTTATGATTTGCATTAAATTTGTGTTAAAATATGTAATTAGTAACTATGGCCCAATTGGTGAACAGCAGAAGCTAAACTATATAAACAAACAAATGTCATCCATGCTGTGTTGGGAAGTCAGTGTTTTCCCCTGAGGAAAAGATACATAATGCTGAATACTTGACTATTTTGTCATCTGCATCACTTTATGAAAAACTAAGTAACAGGAAGTCTTATGCTCAATTTGAGAATAGTTTACAAACAAAAATAGTTCTGGTTACATGCCTGAGTTAGAAAATAGCATTGAATATGGGAAGGTAATTTGCAGACCTGCACATATCACAGTAGGAATATATTTCTGCTCTGCATAGATTTTTTTAAATAGCCATTAAATTGTTACTGTTACTAAAATGTATTCCTGGAAATTTGGACTTTACCACAGTAAGTCAATTTCCTCTTTAAAACATGCTATTTTGAGCTTCATTAATGTGAAAGTTAACCTCAGAGCATTAGAGGCTCATGCCATTAAAAGTGTCAAATATTTTTAATGTTAGTGAACTTTAAATATGTCAGATAGAAAACTTTTTTGCTCAAAGAATTTGGGGTTAAGTTTCGACTAATGTTCCATTCTAATTCAGTTCTTTCTTAGTACTTAGCTACAATTCTGTAATAGTGTGTATAATGGAGAACATTTTTGTTGTAAAATCATAATTTATACACTTTAAATATAATTTATTTGGAGTTAGCTAACATACAGTGTGTATACAGTGTGCTCTTGGCTTCAGGAGTAGATTCTCATGATTCATCGCCCAGTGCTCATCCCAACAAGTGCCCTCCTCAATGCCCACCCCCCATTTCCCCCCTCTCCCGCCCTCCCCCGTCAACTGTCAGTTTGTTCTCTGTATTTAAGAGCCTCTTATGGTTTGCCTCCCTCTCTGTTTGAAACTATTTTTCCCCCTTCCCTTCCCCATGGTCTTCTGTTAAGTTTCTCAGATTCCACATATGAGTGAAAACATGTGATATCTGTCTTTCTCTGACTGACTTATTTCACTTAGCATAATACCCTCCAGTTCCATACATATTGTTGCAAATGGCCAGATTTCATTCTTTCTCATTGCCAAGTAGTATTCCATTGTATATCTAAACCACAACTTCTTTATCCATTCATCAGTTGATGGACATTGGGCTCTTTCCACAATTCATTCGGCTGTTGTTGAAAGTGCTGCTATAACTTTCAGCACTCCTGTGAACCAGCACTCCTGTATCCTTCGGATAAATTTCTAGTTAGCTACTATATTTCTATTGTGAATATTTATCTTGCACTTGTTATTATCCACATATGTAAACTCTGTGACTATTATAATGAATCAACCTTTTGGAAAAACACTCTGGGATGCTGGTTTTTACTATATAATTTATCGTTATTTTAGGGCTTGCAAGACAGAGTAACAAAGAGTATTATCATTTGTATTTAATCTGATGATTTCTCCTCTCATTATACAAATCTGTCTACAAAATTACCAGAGCATGCCCTCTTAGCTTTCCAGGTCAGACTGGGACATGAATTCAAATAATTAAAGCCCAAACATATGATAACCAGAAATAGAGTAGGAGCTCTTTTAACCCACTGTCACATTACTTACTCCCTAGTTCATTTAGTCTCTTCCTTCCTCTGGGAATCAAAATGGACTAATGTTTCAGACACAGTGAACATTCACAGCAAAGTGTTTGCCCATCAGTAAACCTGCAGCCTTTTATTCTAATGTGTTGTTCTTACGCTTATCTAGTAGTCAGAGTTTAGTTTCCTATTATAGAGCATCCTTCAGATAGGTTAAAGCAGAAAAGTTACTTATCTAAAACATGAGATAGCCCAGGAAATCCAGAATCACAGACTCTGAGTCAGGATTCCTCCAACATGTGAGGAGCTGGAAATGGAATAAGAGTAGAAATCTAGGCATGACCTCCATCCTCTTCTCACACCTGACTCCATCTCACCCAAGGGAGGTGTCATGAGTATTTGTGTGGATACCCCAGTTCACACTTTAAGCCTCTTGTGGCCTGGCGATAAAGAACTATTGTCAAGTTAGCCTGCAGGAGGAGTGGCCCAGCAAGAAACTTGAAAAGGACCAACAAAAAGCCGCTTTGACTAGGAAATGTTGAGGTTTTGATTGGTCAAGATACGTTCTAGAAGCACATGCTTCAGGTAGATACTTCTCTTCCACATAGGGACTCCTTGTTTCATAGGGAGGGGCACAGCGAAAACAATGCTCCGTTTGCTAAGGTCTAAAAGTGGCATTGCTTGTAAACAATGCAGTCAGGCACACTGGGGCTATTGATGTTCAACGTTAATAACTGGCAACTTCCTCTCAGAGCTTCTGTCACGGCTGCTGGAAATCGTCACCACCATTCTCATTAGAGAATCAATCCTTGTAGCTATAGTTTGTCCACAGAAAAAGAATCTCAGTAGTCTACCTCCTTCCTAATGTGTCCACATCTAAATTGCAAGGGAGCTTGATCAAGAAAGTGTCCAGCTTCTGCTTCAGAGAAGCCTAACTCAGAAAATAGGAAATTCTCCAAATCTAAGAAGAATGTTCAATATCTCTGCATGGCCCCAAAGACAGACTTAATGTTCACAAGCCTTTGGGTTAACTGCTTTTCTTCTAAAGCAGTCTATGTTGATTGCACTTACACAGTCACATAATTTAAACAAACATTATGTCAACCCACAAAAACATAAATAAAAAAGAAAATTATTTCTTTGGAAACT
This sequence comes from Panthera pardus, assembly GCF_024362965.1. Lineage (NCBI taxonomy): Eukaryota > Metazoa > Chordata > Mammalia > Carnivora > Felidae > Panthera > Panthera pardus. The sequence goes on along the minus strand of NW_026526765.1, from coordinate 36,735,948 downwards.
TTTTTGAATTGTTTGGAAAAACTTGATGAAGGTGAGTTGCTCTTAAAATACTATTAAATTAGGTGTGGGTGGAAAAAGTCATGAAACTCTAAAAAAGACTGCAGTGACGTCACTTTTCAGTGGTTTTAGGTTATGTCTTCATTTCACTTTATAGAAAGCAAAACTTGAAAACAACTGTAGATAGTCCATTATAGGCATAGGTAATGAAGAAAAAACAACAAGTTACTTCAATTATCAGAGACATATTTAAAGTAAAGATGTTGGCCCTACATACAAAAGTTATTAACAGAGTTTGTTAGCTGGTTTGAAAATTGGGGGGAAAAATCATGGTATTGAGTCCTAAGAGAAGTATCCATTTATCAACCTGACACTCAAAATCTTATAGACGCATTGAAGTTGTCTATTACGTGAAAATAACTTCACAATGTAGTTAACTTATGATTTCTCACTTGAATTGACTTTTTTTTTTTTTTTTTGATTCACCAACTGATTAATCCTGATCTCTTTGGAAAAAATGGCTTCTCCAGTATATCCAGCCAATTAAAATTATGACTGTAACTTGAATACTTGTGCTGGTTACTTTGTCTTGGATCTAAATTAATTTCTTATAAATTCAGTTCTACCATAATTAAGAAAATAAGTGAAACAACAACCCCATATTATTTTTGCCAAATTTTCACAGACAAAGTGAAACGAAGACTAGGAATTATGAGGTATAATTAATTAATTAAATTCTACTTTAAAGAGGAGAGAATTTAAGTTACTATTCCTATATAAAAGGCAACTGAAACAATTATGTTGCTAATTATCTTTTCTTTTTTATCATGTTATACACTATCAGGATCTGTTATGCAATTTGTTTGCTTTTATATCTGCATATACCTTCTCAATTAGCTGTTACTAAAAATTAATAAACATTTTGGATGTATTCTGCATTAAAAATGTAGCTTTTCTGGCATAATTATCTTACATTGTTTCCCTTGGTACTGTTTGTTCTGGTTTTAAATTGCCACTTCCAGTCCCTTATATTTACCTGGACTCATTTCTGATTCTTGCACTCTGTTGATGTCCTTAATTTGACTTAACCATCTTTGCTAAGAATTGGTGATGCTCTTGAGGTCTGCTCTTATATAGAACTCTCACTTTGTCCTGATGACCAGATTCTGGGTTCTAGCTGAGTGCAATTTACATTCATAGCCATCCCCTGCTTTCTAGATCCTGCCTGGTTACAGTTTTTCCAGTTCTAGCTCCTTGTCTCTCCTTCATGACTTGCTGAACCCAAATACTTCAAATTTTCAGGGAACTGAACTATGTCAAAATATAACTATTAATTCTCGTTGGTTCTGGTATCATTTATCTTTCCTTTCTGCCGCTCTGCTGTATTTATTTTTCCAATTTGTTTTTATCAGCCCATATTTCTGAAACAAATTGATTTTATCTTGTCATTTTTAAGCAGAGCTCTATCCATTATACCTCAACGTTTTTATCAGTCAGAATTGTATGCAGCTGCATATAACAACAACGACAGCAACAACAACAACAAAACCCCCAACAGCTAACGGTTGCTTAAATAATTAGTCATTTGTCATTTATTTTTCCTCCACTACTATAAGTCTGGAGTTCAGAGGGCAGTGTATCGGCTGAGTGCTGCCAACGGGGATCAAGCATCCTGTCTTTTTGACTTCCTAAATAATTTAGCCTAGTACTTTTGTCCATTTGGTGGTATGATAACCTCTGATTTTTGCCAATTTCCAGCATCTTCTTCCTTTCATGAAAAATACCCTTTCTGCCTATCAACATTAAAAAAGAAAACTTTGTTGGGGGTAGAATTGACATGCAATTAACCGGATGGATTTAAAGTAAGCGACTTAATAGGTTTAGACCTATGTATACACACAGTCTTCACCACAGTAAAAACAATTCACATACACATTGCCCCTCAGAGTTCCCTTTTGTCCCTTTCTGTTCCCTTCCTCCTGATCTCCTCTATCGCCAGGGAGCTACTAATGTGCTCTCTGTAACTAAAAATTTGTCCTGATTTTATAGAATTTTATACAAATGAAATTATACAATATATATTCTCTTTTGTATGGCTTCACTCAACATAACTATTTTGAGATTAATTCATGAGGTCATGTACATCAATAGTAAGTTCCTTTTTATAACTGAATGATGTCTGATTTTATGAATATATTAACATTTGTTTATGAAGTCACCTGTTGATAGACTTTGGGTTACCTTCCGTTATGGATTATTACAAACAAGGCTACCATGAACATACGTATGAGAGGCTTTGTATGGACATATACTTTTTTTCTGAGGTGGTTGGGTCACATGGTAAATTATTTTTGTTAAGTTATTATTGTAGTTTACTTTATATATTGTATCATGTATTTTATATTGCAATATGTCTTACAATATACAGTAAAATATATTGAAATATATTTATTATAAATATTAACGTTTCATGAAACTTCTGATCTGTTTTCCAAAGTGACTATGCCAGTTTACATTTCCACAAGCAGTGTGTGAGAATTTCAACTACTCTATATCCTCATTAACATGGTGGTATGGTCCATCTTTTTAACTGAAATCTAGTGGTATATCATTATGATTTAATTTGCTTTTACTTAATGACTAGCAATGTTGAACATCTTTCTATGTGCTCATCTGCCATCTTTGTATCTTCTTTGTTGAAGTGTCTGTTCAGATCTTTTGCCCATTCTTTTGATTTATTTGTTTTCTTGAGCTTTGTATTCTGAATACAAGCCCTTAGATTTGTGACTTGGAAATATTTGCCCTCCTCATCTGTGGTCTATCTTTTCTTTCTCTTAACGGACCGGTTTGCATATTAGAAATTTTAAATATTAAGTTAATTTTATCAGTTTATCTTTTATATATTATGCCTGTGGTCTCATATAAAAAAAATTTTTTTTTCCTAACCCAAAGTCACACAGATTTTGTCCTATATTTTCTTTTAGAAAGTTTTAGTTTTAGGTTTTACATTTGAATCTGATGCATGTTGATTTTTTAGAAAATGTTGGGGTGCTTGGGCGACTCAGTCGGTTAAGTGTCTGATTTCGGCTCAGTCATGATCTCACAGTTCGTGGGTTCAGTCCCCGCGTCAGGCTCTGTGCTGACAGCTCAGAGCCAGGAGCCTGCTTCAGATTCTGTGGCTCCCTCTCTGTCTCTCTGCCCCTCTCCGGCTCATGCTCTGTCTCTGTCTCTCTCTCTCTCAGAAATAAATATTTAAAACAGTTTTAAAAAGTGTAACAACAGGTATGGGTTGATATTCATTTTCTTATGTGGATATCCACATTTTGGGGGTTGATTTATTTTTTCAAGTTTATGTATTTGTTTTGAGGCGGGGTGGTAGAAGGCAGAGAGAGAGAGAATCCCAAGAAGACTCATGTTATCAGCACAGAGTTCTACACGGAGCTCAAAAATCACAAACCATGAGATCACGACCTGAGTCAAAATCAAGAGTTGGCAACTCAAGTGATTGAGCCACCCAGGTGCCTCCAAATTTGGGTTTTTATTTAAATTATATTTTTTCCATTTGGTGAAAAGACTATCCTTTTCTCGCCGAATTACCTTTATGTCTTTTTTGAATCAATTGATCATGTACATGTGAGTCTTTATGCAGAATTGATTCTTTTTCATTGATATGTATGTTAGTCTATCTTTATATCAATACCATACTGTAATGGACTGAAATCTAATGGCTTGAAATCAAGTAGTGCTAGTTCTTTTTATTTTTCAAAGTTGTTTTGATATTCTAAACTTTGCATTTCCATGTGAATTTTAGCATCAATTTATCTACTTACAAAAAAAAAAAAAAGACCTTCTGAGATTTTTATTGGGATTTTTCATTGGGATTGCATCTATAGACCAATTTGGAGAGAACAGGGATCTTAAAAATTATAGTGTTTTGATCCATGAATATGGCATATCACTGCATTTATTTAGATCTTTTAAAATTTATCTGCTCAATATTGTGTACTGTACAGGTTTTATACAATAAGATGGCCACTTTTCTTTTAAGCAGTGCATCTTTATTCCAAGCCAGAAGAATGAAGAAACCCTAAAAATCTCTTCAAGGCATTAGGCTTCATCTATTATTTATCTATTTTTGTAAGAAAGCTTTACTAAAGAACTTGAAGCTTCATCTCATTGGCCGAAATTATTCATATAGTAGAATGTAGTAGGACGATAGTATGAAAGTATGCTTCCAGACACTATAATGGAAGGTGTCAAGAGAAAATGGGTGTGGGAATGATTCTCAAGTAGCTGATTCACAAAGATTTAAAATTAACTTCTGTCATTAGATTTTTCAAAAACTCCTAGCCATTTTACTGTATTTACTATGCTCTAGAATGGCATGAAGGTTTTCATCTTGTATATAGAGGAAGAACTTCCCTTTCACATTGGGTATTTCAGGTTTCTAACCTTAAAATATTGGATCTGAAGTCATAGCTTTTCCAGGATTAAATGATGTTATTGATATTCAGCCTGAATTTCATTATACGTCGTTATCTAACTGTAAGTTTATTTCCTTTTTTGTAGAAAATATTGGTCTGTCTTATTATAGGAAGGATCCAAGGTATTTACGTGACCTATTGGTGTTAGTTTTGATAGTGGGATCCAATTGTCAAGGTCTCTAATAATACCAGAGTTTGGGATTAGATACCCTAGGACACCATTGAGTCATAGATAGAAGGTGGGAAGCAATACTCCTTAACCAAGGATAGTGTGTTTGCTCAAGCAACCAGCACATATCTCGCCCTATATTCCCTCAGCGCTCTGTCACACAATGTGGGTAATACTGGAGACTGAAGCTGGGAAAAATGTTACATTTTGTGTTGAGAGTTTCCTGTTACCATGTAAGTGTTGGTCAAAATTGTATACTTTGGAGGCAGGCTTGATGATCATTTTGGTCATCTTTCTGTAACTCTTCAGTTTTAATATTTATTTATTTATTTATTTATTTATTATTTATGAGAGAGAGCCTGCAAGTAGGGGTAGAACAGAAAGAGAATCTTAAGCAGGTTCCACACCCAGCGCTCAGCCTGATACAGGTAGGACGCGGGGCCTGACCTGACAGGCCCGAACGTGAGATCATGCCCTGAGTCAAAATCAAGAGTCAGGCACTTAAGCAACGGAGACATCTAGGCGCCCCAGCTTTATAAAGAAATAAAGTCTTCCAAGTTACTGTAAATCAGATTGGTCTTTGTCTTCTTTAAATTACCCTACAACTGCAATAACAGCAAATAAATGCCATAAAATTACTGCTGAATGTCACAAATAAAATAACATATGATGAAATGCTATTTTTAATTTCGTCTTTTCTGTGATATACTCTAAGATAACTTACATCAGAAGCAGTGTGCAGGAAGAAAAATCAGTGAGTAGAAATGAAGCTGTCCCAAGAATTATTTTCTTAAATGTACAGTTGTATGGTGACGATAACACAGACCACTTTGGGGTTCTAACACTAATTCTGACACTCAGTAGCAAAATGAACTCAGGCAGCTTGTCCGTTCTCTCCAGATTTCCTAACCTGTAAAATAGAGTTTTAAAAATTTACTTAATATGGTTGTTATAAATTTTTGATAATATGTGTAGGAAGTCTTATGTATAGTAAATACTATTAAATAGGGGCTAATGTGGAAACATATAATGATAGAGATTGTATGGGGGAAATCCTAACTACTTTCTTCAGTTATTTCTCTAAAACACAACAAAATAAACATTGTACACTCTGTTTTTTTCTATTTCAGAGAAGATAAATATTTACATCACTTGCTTTTCTATCCCCTTAATCCATCCTTTCCCCCAAGCATTAGTGCCTCAGATGCAATTTTTAAAATAATGACAATAAAAGAAAAACATGGTACAAAAAATATATTCCAAGCTACATTGACTTGCTGTGGTTGAGTTTTCATAAAATGACCTCTTTTTCCTTTGGTTTTGGGCCAGAAACCTTAGACAAAAATGTGAGCTATGGAATCAGCAAATTCAGTACATCTTCTCAAACAGAAATCCAGATAAATAATCTGAAATTACAAATTGGATTTAGTCTAGGTATGAAGGCATTGCTGCTTCATGGAGTTTGCATTGCTGAAACCTGTTTGTCTATACATTCTTTGAGATTTTCAGACATTTTCAGTCCCTGGAGCTGTCAATGTGTCATTGCTCCAGTGACAAATTTATCTAAAAATGTAAATGTAGCATATGAAGTGTCACTGGAGATCTTTCTTGTAGTGAAACCATTTGTAAGAAAAACAAAGAAAACTCTGGTGACCTATAACGTGAATAAAATAAGTAGACATCAAGAAAAAATGGCACTTTATGATTCCTGGAACATTATTGGAATCAGGCATAAACTAGATCTCATAGCATTTAATTAATTAAAATCCAGTGCATGGACAATTAATTAAAATCTCTTCTTCCTTGGTTGTTGGAAAGTATCACTGATCTGGTGACTGGGAGATAGAAAAAGTATACAGTGCCACTAAATGACTGAATTATCGTTGTGGTTCATCTTGGGGGGACCAAACAGTTCAGGCATACATATGCCTTTTCTACCTTACGTGCGGTCAGAGTGTTCTGTATTAGGATTTCTATACCTTATTCTCTAAATGTTGTTTTTCTCCTCATAAATGTATCTGATAATTAAAAGCCGTCAGCAGCTGCATCAAAAATGTAGGACATGTGATAGAATGAAAGGTAATGGTTGTGAAGTAAGACTAAACTAAATTCAAATCTCAGATTCGCAATGAATTTCCTCACCCTGATACCAGGGTTAGAGTTTGGGTCAGGGTCAGGATCAAGTAATTAACCTTCTATGTTTCGTTTTCCTTGTTTGTAAAACGTGAATAATAACATTTTTACAACAGAGCACTGGTGGGTAAGAATGAAGTCTCTGACAGCTCCTCCTCAAAATTGATGTTATTATATGTAGTATTATTCTCTACCCCACTGTGGTATGACTTAACAGGAGTGGGTTTGGGTGATGTAAAGTAGCTGGTATTTTTCTCTTCCAATTTGCATATTCAGATGACATGAAATTATGCTTGGTATGATGATCCTTTCTGTCACACTTTAAGAGGTTTCTGTTAAGGTAATGAAACTGTTAGGGGTTTGGGGGTGTTCAACAAATCCAGGACTGTAAAACAATTTCTTTCCAATGAATTGAGCGGCTTACATGGTAGAGTGGAAAACGAGTTGAGTAAGGAAGCACAGAGCACTGAGAACATGAGGTCAAGAGAGAAACAGGAGTATTTGCTGTAAGATATTTATGTATTTATTTATTTATATTGCTCTCCCACCCCCTGTATGACTGGATAAAGGATAAATCAATGTGTGTGTGAGGTGCATGTATATGTGTATGAGTGTGTGTGTGTGTGTATGTGTGTGTGTGTATGTGTTCACACATTTTGAAAAAGTAAAACAGATCTTAATTTGTTTTTATTTTACTTCTTAGTCATTTTTGATCCTCTCACTCTCCTTTCTTCTTTTTATCTCTCCAAGAACTTGGTGCATTAAAAAATATGTCCATGTATGTAGTTTTGGGCATTAAAATTCAGCCCCAGTTTAAAATAACAACCACCACCACAGCATCATGGGGACATTTTAAACTCAAGAGGGTTGTTAGCTCTGATTGGAACTACTCTGACCATTTGCTGCCTAGACGAAGCTTTATTGTGCTATCTTTGACTTAAACTCCCAGGGAATCACACAAAATGCTGCTTCGGACAGTGTTTCCAGGAAGAAAACATCTTAGACCTAATAATGATATGCATTTAGAGGTGGGAAATTGCTAATTCAGCTATAAAATTATTTCATGTGAGTAAGATGTAATGTTTAAAGCGTCCTCTTTGTTTTTAAAGTAGAGTGCATAGATATACATATTACAAAGCTATAAATCATATTTAATTTAAACATAACTGACTTTACTAATCCCTTCCATTTCTCAGAGCCTTTTTGTAATGTAAAGAAATGCAAGCATCCGTGCATGAAACTCGGATACAGTTCAATGATTTCACACATTTAGCCAAGATTCTGGCTTAGAAATTGCACAAAATAGATGAGCTTGAGGCCATAACACGCATAAGCATTCTACGAATATTTTTATCATGCACAAATTTGAGAACTCTTTTCTTCTTTTGAATCCAGGCAATCCAAATGCTATATTTGCCTGTGAATATAATTTTAGAAATCATTAGAATTAATGAAGCCGTATTTTCAAACAAGAGAAATATTCACTGCACTGAAACTATTTTTGGATATATGAAAATACATTTTAATATAGTATGTTATGAAATTCTCATCTTTTTAATTTCGGGACCAATCCTGATACCAGGGTTCATGGCTTCACCATTTGAAATCCAGCTTCCTCCTCTTTTTCTGAATTGACTAAAAACTAGCTCTTTTTTGAAATACTGTGTATGTGTTTACCAAATTCAAGTAATAGACTTAAAGGCTTTGAGATCAACACCTTCAGTAAAACCTTAGAAAACTGAGTTGCATATGAGTATGGTCTTACCTTCATATAGGATGAACTGATACCTACTTTTGCATTTCTGATTTTTAATAGTCAAAAGTTGAGTGGATACTCAATAAAAGAAAAAAAACCCTAAATGTTGCCATGGTTAATTTGTACTTCTAACACTGAACTTGATGTTGATAGTGTGAGTTACTGATTAAGGATTCAGAATGTTCAGTGGCTAATTTGGCCTCACCTTTAAAGCCAGACCTCCATTAGTGATGGAGAACAGCAGAAAGTTTGAAAGAATTTACATTAGCCTAACGGTTTATTCTTTTAATCTTTCTCTCTTGAGGACCCATTAGAGGTGAAAACAGAGTGAAGACACCCACCTTCTTCTTTGGCTACAAAACTACAAAATATATCACTATTATTTTTGTACTAAAGAGAGGGGGCACAGAGACAACCAGTTAACCCACATCACTCCTATGAATAGAAGGAATTAGCATAGACAAAAGAGTGTTGTAGAGGCAAAGGGGTACTATGATCCTTTTCCTTTCTTAGGGTTACTTCAAAGGTTTAGGGGAAGTCAGGCCAGACTGTCTTATAGATGAACATCCATTTGTTGCTTCTATCTGCTGTTATCCCATTTAACCCATTTAAAATCTTGATTTAGGGGTGCCTGGGTGGCTCAGTCGGTTAAGCGTCCGACTTCAGCTCAGGTCACGATCTCGCAGTCTGTGAGTTTGAGCCCCGCGTCGGGCTCTGGGCTGATGGCTCAGAGCCTGGAGCCTGCTTCGGATTCTGTATCTCCCTCTCTCTCTGCCCCTCCCCCTTTCATGCTCTGTCTCTCTCTGTCTCAAAAATAAATAAACATTAAAAAAAATTAAAAAAAAAATAAAATCTTGATTGATACCATGATACAGTATTATTCCAGGCCACTGAGGCTGAGGGAAGTTTAAAGGTGTTGCCTGGGAAGCATCATGATTTAATGCAGTTAAAGATCTGTTTTTTGTTGAACTTAAACAGAAGGAGATGTTTCCACCATCTTCAACACAGTATTGAGAGAATGCAAAAGTCTCAGATTAAAAAGTCAGAGCTACAGTATGATGGCAAACATTTTATTGTTAATAAGACAGACCCTACAAAGTGATGCTATATAATTCTTTTCTTGTTAGTAGTCTCCTCCATGAGACTATAGTCCTTTGAAGCTCTCTGGTTCCCTACTGTATCTGCAGTACTTAGAACAAAGCCTGGCACTGTATAGAGGTTCAATAAATGTTTCTTGGGTAGAAGAATCAATAATAAGAGTCTTGTAGCAGGAAGTGTGTATTCTGGCAAGATAACTCTGATGGGAGGAGAATGATATAGAGTACTTAAACAGACAAGAAATTCAAGCTCAGGACTTGAGGACTGAGGCAGTTCTCTAAGCTGCAGATGTATAGGAAGGATTGAAATGTGATATCAGAACTTATGCCATATACTTTATATACTTTATAGTTTATTGAATATAAATATGTATAGTAAATTATATATAAGAGAGAGGAGAGAGGGGGGAGAGAGATTGAGAGAGAATTTGAGCTGGATTTATCCAACATAGTTCAAAGTAGGGGAAAATTCATTCATAATCCCCCTATAAATATGTACACACAAACCTCACACATACGATATATATGTATATATGTATCTATCTATCTATCTATCTATCTATATATATATACACACACACATCCCACTCCAAGGTATTCTTCCATAAGAAAATCAATGGAAACATAAATATCATTGGGTCACAGATAGAAAAATAGGATGTTAATTAGAGGAGGGTTTATTTTTTAATCTTTTCCAATTGGCATAATAGATCCCATTGAGAGGGAGATGTTTCATACACAAGAGAGTAGGATTAATTGATAACATAAGGTTTTTTTGGTGAAAACTTTTGGAGACAATAGGATCCCTAGCATGAGATTGACCTTAAATAAAAGGCTGAAGAACTTCCTTACTGGGACAAGAGAGAAGAGGGTATAAAGGGTGTAGATGTAAGCTTTTATTCCTAGAAGAGGAAAAATTAAACACTGGAATAAAATTGAAAAATTTTCAAATATTGGATAGAGGAAAACGAGGTACAGAGTTAATGGGAAAAGTGAAGTGCATGAAGACAAACATTTAGGTTGCTGTTCAATAACAAATGTCCATTTAAACTTGTAAAATCATATTTAATACTAGAAACAGTGCATCCTGTTTTCTGCATTTTCCCAGCAGCCTTTGCTTCAGTGGATGAGGCATGGCAAAATGAAACGTGCCTGAATCAGGGTTTACCTTTGGAATGGTATCATACTCATAAAATCTTTCTTAAAGTGACTTACCGCCAAGATATTTTAAATCTAATGGCTCCAAAAGTTTCCTAAATCAAATAGTATCTATGTACATTTCTTTGAAGAAAGCTAAATAGTACCATTGCAAACAAACTAGTATTTATCCCACTGATAAGACACCTGTGATAATTTTATATGTCATCACTTTTAGATCACAGTGTGGTGCTGTTTCTACATGTGGAAATATTAGCTTTCAATGGAGAAATGGCTACTGTATAAGATACTGTTAGAATTCTTTCTTACTGCAAGTATAGCAAAGTGAATTTTGCTTAGTTATAAAGCTAAGGATTGCTATCTTGGGTTTCACTAAATTCATTCTATCTCTATCCTTTTTTGGTTTTTGGCAAACCAGTGGCCAGTTACTGATATTTCTTTTGTTTTGTTTTTGTTTGTCTGTTTGTTTGTTTTTTAATATTTCCCATGCTAGAAAAGAGAGAATAAGAAGACTAAATAACTTGAGTACAGTTCATGTTGGACATTGAGGTGTTTTTTAATCATCCATTTGAGTATGGGTTTCTTTGCTCTTTTGATAATTCTAAAGAATAGATAATGAAATGATGCTGCCATACTTTGAAACTATGAAATTTAACTTCAACCAGCCACATTATTCATAATTTTCTCTTGACTTTCTGTTTATGCTGGCTGCTGGCAGTGTATGGTGTCTCCTCCCATATAGATTCTAAACAACAATCTATATGTAAGTGCTCTTTTTAAAATTATGGCAACTCTGGGTCATGTGGCCTTTGACTGATTAGGTAATTAACTCTTTATGTCCAAATGACTGAACTACATTCTCTGAGACTGAATATAAACAAATAGAGCCAACAAAAAGATTTGTTAACTAATTTATTATTATTTATTTATTTATTTATTCCTGAGAGAGAGAGCGACAGACAGACAGACAGACATAGAATCCCAAGCAGGTTCCACGCTGTCAGCGCAGAGCCCAATGCAGGGCTCAAACTCATGAACCGTGACATCATGACCTGAGCTGAAATCAAGAATCGGACACTTATCTCACTGAGTTACCCAGGCACCCCATATTTGTTTTCTACTTTTGATAATTAATGTGCTAGTGGAAAATAAATCCTCTTGTGCATAATTTTTAAAGAATACAAAATAAGCTATAGTTTGTCATGGAGTATTCAAATTTTTGTGGTTGAAGAGTTTGATTCTGCACAGTTTTTGGCTTTACATTCTTCTTCCACATTTTGGGCTCAACAGAAAAGCTAGCATCTCAACTCTAGGAATGAGTTGGTACATTGGCCTTGCCTTGTGAGACATCTGCTAAAGCCTAGGAGAGCATTTGTCCCTTTCCATGCATAAAGCTGCACATAACGCTGTGGTTTTGTGCTAGTGTTCATTCAAAAAGCATCTTTTGACTATCTGCCACGCATGAAATGATACCAGAGTAAAATATAATTTTTAGTAATGCATAGAGGTAGACTTCTTATCATCCATTTAAGGCAGCCTATGAATGAATACTAAAATTCTAGAGACAATAAGTGCTGGAGATTGGAGAGAAACTTTAAGTGGACAATCTCACAAGGAGACATCATTGAAGATAGGTCTTTAGTATTTAGTAGAAATAAAAAATTAATATACTGAATAAAACAAATATTCAGGTTTCTAGATTAAATCTTTTCAAATAGTTGCAAGTTCCCATTACTAAAAAGTTTTGAACAGAAGATAGGCCATTAGATTTCACATACCACTATATGGTAACATGGCTAGGAATGTGTTCTACATATTTATGTTGTATGTTTACTTGTGATCTTTAGAATGTTATGATGTATCTAGATTTGGATCTTTAATTTATTTCAGTTATTCTTTAATTAGTTGTTTTTAAATATTGTGTTTAGAATGCCAAAGGAAAAGAGTTTTCTGTTTAATAAGTCCATGAACAGAGAAATAGTTGGCCTTGTCTTAATATGGAACTGGGTTTGAATTCAAGCTCTATAACTTACAACTTTTTGGACTGTGGTAAAGTCATTTAAAGTCTTTGGTTCCAGTTTTCTTATCTATCGGTGACAGATGGAATGAACATATTTGTGATTGAGAAAAGTAGGAAAGCCTATAGAAGGTTTCAGAGTTGTCAGGGTAGAAAAATGGGCGATGGAGATATTGAGGATGGGGAGAGATCAAGTGAGTGGAGAAATTTCTTGGCAGAATTGTCAGGAGGGTGGTAACAGCTAGGCGAGGAATAACTGTGGGAAACTAGAGATTTCTAAATAAAGATTTGTACTATATTTTACTGTATTACATGTACTGTAACATTCTGTTCTGTCTCATTAATTTTTCAGGAAATAATCCATTTATTCCTAATTTCTTATACAACTAATTTTCTTTGGGGGTGGAGAAGAGTTAGAGCCTTTCTCCAGGTTGGAAAAGTAATGTAAATACTCACTGCTTTTCATGGAGGAGTCATATTTAGGATACATCTGTACTGGTGATAATAAAAATTACTTCCAAGAGTGCTGTATGATGTTTATAGAATGTTGAGCATGTTACCTGACATATAGCAGATGCTTAATGTAGGGTAGCTATGTATCATTCCTAGAGATAGTAATATCAGCCACATAAACAGGTAAGGAAATTCAAAGGTAAGCAAAAATTGTATTCTAATGAAATTCCATCAAAAAAAGAAGTTCAAATTTTTCCTTCCAAAGTTTGCTTCTATAATGAATATATCCTTGTATCTTGTCATGATAAACAATTTATCACTTTTCTCAAAATAGTTATTGTCTACCTTTGAGCAAATAGTTAAATATGGTGGCTCCAGTTTAGGATATATCTCTTCTTTGTCTTCAAGACATGGATAACTAGGATATAGCATTAACAGTTTCCAAGATTTAGGTTCAAATAATTAAATAAGTTCTTTGAAGATGCCCACTAACCCAAAGTCTGCTTGTTTTACAGGATTTATTTATTGTCCACTCAGGCTATGTAGAATACAATAAATATTCATGATCCAAATAGTTCTGAATAGTTTATTTGGCTTCAAGTGATGAAAAGAGACATTGACTGAAGAGACCCTATGTGGGTTGATCTGTGTGTGTAGGGCATGGAGATGGTCAATCATCCTTCCATGAACTATCAGAGTCATCATTTAGGAAGGTGTCTGTGTGAGGTCATGAAGCATGGCTCTTGGTGCTTTACGTCATCCTGACTGCTCAGACACTGAGAGGGACCTAAGAACATATCAACCCTAGGAGAATTTACATTTCTCCAGAGAGGCACCTGTGTGCTGGGGAGGCCAATCTCCAAGTTCTTTCTGGTACTCTGTGGATTAAAGCAGGCAGACATTCTGTCACCACAGTCAGGTGTGACTTAAGAAAAGTGAGTAACATCTTAGGGGAAAAAAAGACCCTGAGGAGGGTACTCCTCAGAGAGGAGTACTGAGGAGTACTCCTCAGAGAGGGTGCTCCAAAGAGAAGAAAAAGATGAATGAGGAGGAGGAAGAGAAAAAATATGTACTTATGATATATATGTAGGTATTATATATATATACATATATATATATTTATTATAGATACCTTTTAAAGATATCCTGAGTGCATGAGAAAATCAGACATTATTATTGTACTGAATACTTCCCCTAACATCCATGAATATATCTTGAATTGAGTAAAAATCAATCTATTTCTAGTTGTATTGTCAGTCAGAAGTTATAGAATGGGTGTCCATAATTAATCCTTTAATTAATCTGTCAAAACAAGACCTTTTGTAGTGGAATTGTGTAGCAAATTCCTGGCAAGCTGAATAGAAGAGAGTGGAAGCAAATCCAATCGTTCAGTTAAAAAAAAATCCTTTCTGACAGAACCTAGAACCTAGAATTTCTATTACAGAAAATCAATGAAGAGATGATGTTTCCTAATTTCACTTGTGTTTAAACATCATATACAATAACATAAAAATTCTTAAGTTCTTTTCTACATAGAATTATGCTGCAGATTAATGGTTTCTAGACATATTTTTCAAAACACTATTTCAGGGTGTGTAAATAGGTATACAAAAAAGTTGTAATTTGTGAACTAAGTTTATATCTCAATTTAGAAACTTCTGTTCACAGCACCTTGTTAATGGTAGCAAAAATTCTGTAGCTAAAAAAAAGCACAATATTTTCTAACTGTTTTTACCATGAAGTGCTTTTGTAAAGCATACCTGTACCAGAACAATGTAGAATTATCATCAATTTGAAGAAAAACTTTGTATCCCTGAGCTGGGAATGCAAAGATAAATAAGTCCCAGTACCTACATTGAATAGGGGACAGGCAAATCTATCACAATGAACTATCCTATCTATACAGATACGTTGAATACTACTAGTAAAATTCATGTGTTCCAAAGTTGTAAAGAGCAGGGAATAATTGACTTTGCCACAGTTATGGCCTCACAGAGGAAGTGAGAGTAAGGCTTTAGGGAAAAAATGAGGAAATAGAAACTCTACATTTCTGATATATTTTTTTAAGCAAGGAAGATACAAATCAAATTTAATCTTTTAGATTAATTTAACAAAAATTAGAGATGAATAAGAGAGGGAAGTGATAGAATTCAGAAGACATAAGGAAATCACTAGATCTCTTCCCCATTACTTTACTAATGTAGTCCTCCCACCTCTGAGGCTGGGAGGGATTGCATTCACAAAGTATCATTGAACTCATCACTTAAGCTTGGAACTATGTTTCCTTTTACTTCTAATTCATCCAGATTTGAGTTTTATGGCCTCTTTTAGGAAGTTGACATCTGTGTCTATGGCATCTAAGTTACATATAACTGGAGAACAAATACTGTTTTCATAGGTCATAGACTGACTGTATCATCATATATTTTTAAGGACTAGGATCTGACTTATTTTGTTTCTAGGCAGCAGAATGTGTGAGAACTGCTTGAAAATTAGGAGAAAACCTAAGTAGGCCCTCATGCCTTCTGAGAGCTGGCAAAGAGAGAACAGTGCCATCAATTTCCATTCCAAATTTAAGGGCAGCTGAGAGCCAACAAAGTCCAACTTTCCACATGATGGTGAAGCATGGATTTTCCACCCACATCACAGCTGGCTTCTCAAGTTGTCTCATCAGTGTCACCTACAAGGCATTCTTTGCCTGAGATAATTTGGCAGAATCTCCAACCCTGGGATATTGGAATGCAGCCAATCTACCAGCATGGTTTAGCTCCCAGGAAGCCCATGTGGTTATTGGATGCAGGACTGATTGAAGGAGGGTGATTCAGAGCAGCTTGGATAGTAAAACCTCCTTATGGGCATAATAATTTATTACTCAGGATGCTGGAAGCAGTATACACTATTTTTCAGGCAGTAAAAAGCTCCACAAGCAATCTGATTTTGTTTGCTTATTTTATTTTGCTTTGCTTTTCCTTTCATTGAATTAAAACTATTTAAAATAAGGAGATACCTATTAGCAAAGGAATCTGGCAAACCATAAAGCTGTCTGTCCCCAAAGACTCTGATTTAAGAATAGGAGTACTCTACTCACAAATCAGAGCACTCTGCCATCTTGTATTAACAGCAGGCTTATTGGACAGAATTCATGGTATTTAATTTAGGATAATCTATGGAAACAGCTAGTCAGCTTCATTTACTTCTGCAGATGCACCCTTATGATCACAAAGCAGATAGCTGTCATGATACAGAGGTTTTTTTTTGCCCCTAGGTTAAAAGGAGAGAGCTATTTCTTAAAACTAACTAACTAACTAACTAACTAACTAACTAACTAACTACCTAACTAATATGTAGAAAAAGCTGAGGTTTCAATTGTGAGTCTAGACCTGGTAGAATAAAGCTGGGCTTGTGATGGTAATGGAAGTCAGGGGAAGGGCTGATCCTTACCTGGTGACCTAGGATGAAATAGCCATTGAAACAGCCTTGCTGATAGAAAAAGTCTACCCAAATTTACCATTCAAAGAAAGATGTGTTAGGAAAAAAAATACTACCTAATGGCAGAAGATTTCCACACCAGCTACTCATTTTAGTTGACCAGATCAACTTTAGTTGACCAGGTCATTTAGTTTACCAGGTCAAGTGTACAAACGTGACCGGACAACCAAGACACTTGAAGAAAATCAACAGCAAAGGAGAAAAAAGCTAGATGAGCAAATGGAACAACTAATGTTAAAGAGAACAGAAATCACTTTCAAAATTAGAGTAAACCATAAAGCTAGTTTCCATATTCAAATTGGTTTGAATAAAGAGTACAACTATTAAACAAGAATGGGCTGTGTTAAAAGAGAATTATGAGAGCCCAGGAAAAAGTTATTTCCAAAACACAGGAATTAAAATAATTAATAGCCATATTAAAAGTCATGGAGGAGGAAATTTAAAATTCAGAGCAAAGCAACATAGAGACAGAAAGCAGAGGAAATGTAAGAAACATAGATAGTCATACTGGGAAGCCTAGCATTTATCTAATGATAGATTGAAAGGAAAGCAAGAGCAGAGAAATGGTAAGAAGAAAAACAGTAAAGAAAGCATTTTAGTGAAATAAGAGAAAGATGTAAGCTGTAAGAATAATTTTTTAGCATATTTTATTTTCCAAAAGAAAAAGAGATGAAAAAGAAAAACAAAAAGCAAGTTGCATAAATGAAAAATAAAAAGCAAGGTACAACATGTGTTACCATTACAAAAAAATTACACAATATTACAGTGTTGCAAAATCATCACCAGTGATATCACACTTTTGTAAAACCATAGCATATATTCTCTAAGGGGTGTACAGGGATTAAATAAAATCATAAAAATTTGCAAGGGAATGATAAGCAAAAAAAGTATAGTGGTGGTTAACCCTGGGGAGAGAGGGAGAGTGGTTTGGGGAGGCATACATGTTGGGGCCTCAGATGCATCTGCAATTTTTAACACTGCAAACAAAAGATAAGTAACTATGTCACTATTTTAAGATTTGATAAAACTGAGTGGTGAATGCAAGGATATTTTATATATTTTTCCATGTGTTTATGAAATTTGTTGGAATTCATAATTATAAAAATAAAGTGCTAACTATGCCAGGAACTTCCTGAGAAAATGCCTTTCAAAAATATACCTTTATAAGTAACGTTTCACCCTCTTTCTCTCTTTATTGCCTACTGTTGTGGTACATTTGAACCTAGAGAAATTTTCTTGGGAAAAAATTGAAAACAAAGTGAAATTGAGGAGATAGCTGCAGTGACATTTATGAGCAGTTGCAAACACTGAGAAGCCTAGCAAATTTACTAGCCTCAATGGGATATTACCTACTTCCTTAGAGTGAGAAACCTTTTAAGGGCAAAGTCAATCTGTGTGTGTATTGATGGAACTTACTGGCTCAAGAGTAAACTGTTTAATGAATTGGGAAAAAGAGACTGTGATGATATACTGTAAAGAATTATGCACTTTCTGTCTAATTCACCCAGATTATTAAGGGTATCCCAAATTGCATTTAGTTTGAGCATGTAATAATGGGGAATTTCCATCATTTTGCCTATTGAAAGCATTGCAGAGTGTTCTAATTTTTTTCCGTGTACATTTGGGACATTTTTCAAATTAAATATCCATTGCACGTCCCTATTTGTTTTCAAGTCAGTAGTGGAAAATGAAGGCGGGGGAGATGACAATACATGTAAATGCTCTGAACTGAGCATTTACCATTCTCAGGAAGTCACATGTAGAGCCATGCTGTTAAATCTGGAGGCCTCTATATGCTAAGTGAAATTCTCCAGTGATTCCACAAATATATATAGAGAGAAATAGATGACAAATGGATAGACAGACATGTTGACACGTATCTACATTTAGAGATACAGGCACGCAGATGGATAAAAATGTAGCCATGAATATAGAGATGACTGGGGATGGAGTTAGCTAATGGAACAAACACTCGAATAGCACTCTCAATGTCTAGAAAGGCATATAGTTATAGTATAGCACAGAAAGAAAACAGCATCATGAGTAGTTACTCAAAAACATGTAGAACCTGGAAGGCAAAGTGAGATATGTCTTCACTTTTCTCTTCAAGTCACTTTTCGGTTCACACAGAGCTACCTTGGATGAGCCTCTGAATCCTTTCTCGTCTGTCTTCCATCTTCTCAACTGTTCTCACTTGCTTGGTCTCTTCCGTGCCCATATCTTTCTACTGATCTCTGTCCTGGGCATGGTCTCAAAATCTCAATAATTGCACACAGCTTTTATGCTTCCAGGAAAGGTTGCAGTAGCTTCTTACCGTCTCACTGGAGGGGACTATTAACATTCATGTGATGTAGAATTAGGCTTCTAAAACTTTGGTGGTATGTCCAGAGTGGAGTACATACCCGTAGGAATGCATGGAATGATCTATTGGAATTTTAACAATTCCATTTATATTCAGTTTTTATAGATTGTTATGTTTATAATGCTCTATATTATAATATATATGCATATAGTAGTATATAAAATATAAATAAGTATAAATGCATAAATGTACATATATTACAGACTCAATTTATTTAACTGAGAGAGGTATACTATCAAAGCCTCCTCTGGAAAATAAAAAACTATTGTTGCCATTGTTCAACTCGATATGTTAATTTTGTTTCATTTTAAACAATAACAATAGCAATAGAAAACACCATTTTAACAAATTTGCTTTCCCCAGTAGGAATAAAGAGAAGGAAAGAAAGGGCAGAAGAAATAATACCTATTTCTCTTGTTAAGGGAGATAGCAAATAAAACAAATTTAAATATAGTAAAGCGTTAATGATTTTTTAAAGAATGTCAACTCTCATAGGAGGAAGTAAGGCATGCGAAAAAAAAAAACACTGGGCGACCAGATGGCCTTTAATATGTCCCGATTGGTCTCCCTGCTGCTCTCTTGCCTCTTTCAGTCTCTGCCACGCATCAGGCACTGGGATCCTTCATCCTTATAAATCAGCGTATGTCATTCTCCTGGTCCTCAATTTCCATTTCTACCCAGCTCCCTCAGTATAAAATCTAAACTCTCTGTGCACAGAGCTCTCCATGATTTGGCCTGGGTGACCTCTGTGGTTCCATTTCTCACTGCTCTTTCACCTTTGCTCGCTGTCTCAATACAACAAACACATTCCCCTCTACCTCAGGAGTTTGCATTTTTCGTTCTCTCTGTGTTCAATAATCTTCTCCCATGTACTCCTAGGGTTCCTTTTCTCTCTTTGATTCCCATCTCCTTTCTAATGGCACCACTCTTTCAAATGACCACTGGAACTGACCTAGGATCCCTATGTCACTTTACATTCCTTATTTTGCTTTAACAATCCTCTTAGTAGTTATTACTTGGCACAATATACAGATGTTTAATAAAAAAGATGAAAGAGGGAAAATTCCTCTGGACTTAAATTTATTATCTAAAAGTAGGAAAGAGTCAAGTCAATTTCTAGGAACCTGTAAATACCCATGTAAGTTCATAATGAAAGTGCATTTGTCACATTTAGTTTGGTTTAGTGGCATTACTGTTAACTTACTCAATAATCACATTTCTTGGAAGTTTCTTGGTAGATTGGTGTTTTTCCCCAACATTGAACAATACTAATGTTCTCTGAGATGAACAATACTTTGAAACAGGTTTCTTCTCTGATAGAGAGGAAGGGGGTTAGTGAGATGATGTGGAAAGCTATAGGCCTCTCCCTGTATGTGCAGAGCCCACGAAAGGAGGCCCACAAACATGTCTCTAAATATGTAAGAGTTATAAATCAAACTGTTTCCATGGTCCAGACTGTATCTCTGAGCTCTTCCACCCTCATCAAAAACTTTTCTTTAGAATCCGAAGTCCGAAGGGGCAGTGGTTTTCCCCAGCCAGCCCTGCCATCTAGAAGCTGAAATGATAGTAGAGACCTGATGTGACAAGGCAGGGTCTTGGTGGTGACAAGACCTGCCTGAACCTGTGATGGAGACAGACTGAGTCAAACTCACCAAAGAGCCAGAAAGAGCAGCTTTCTTCTCCCATCATATCACTTTCTGCCTCAGAATTTCTAGGCAATTGTAAGAGCCATTCCACCCACCTTCAAAGATTTGGGATAGTTACTAAAAATAGTCAATCTTTCTCTGGTTTTCCCGGTCAAAGGCTACAATTTTCCTATCTCATCACCCTCCAAACACACGCGCACGCGCGCGCACACACACACGCACACACACACACACCCACACACACACCCCTTCTTCCCTGAGTGGTTCAATTCAAGTATTCATCTTGTGGTTTTCATTACAGTCCAAATTATTCTTTATTCTTTCCAAAACTTTTCTTAGGTTCCCCCAAACAAAACAGAACATCTTTGTATGTCAGTATTTATAATATATGGGATACTCTCAGGTTGGGGTCCAGAGCAGACGTTCCTCTTGCCCAAGTCTGAGCGCAGGACCAGTGAGCTCTGTCATGTCAATTATCTGAAGAATCACTCAGTTCTCAGAGGTGCACTGACTCATTTTGGCCTTTGGTCACAGCACTTAACATATCAGTAATGTTATTTCTTTTCTGATAATGTTTTAACAGTAAAAACTACCTCCATCACTATCATGAGAATACACATAAATGTTAGTTCTAATACTTAGATCTCAAGTACTTAGAGATCACTTTATTAGAAATCCTAAATAACTCAGACATTTGATATAGATAATATGCTTTAGGATATCTTATAGAAAATGCTAATGGTTTATGTCTAAAAGTTTTGTTATTCAACAAACAGCAAAACTTTTGAATAATGTATAATTTTCATTCTATTATTTAGCAAAAAGACTATTTCCTTTAGTCAATCTGAGTTAATCACGGTAGTTGATAAAATATAATATTAAAACAGAACAGTTGTTGTTAATTGAATTAT
Organism: Panthera pardus; assembly: GCF_024362965.1. NCBI lineage: Eukaryota > Metazoa > Chordata > Mammalia > Carnivora > Felidae > Panthera > Panthera pardus. Next base: position 36,714,276 of record NW_026526765.1, on the reverse strand, counting down.
CATTTAGGATAATTAGATTTTATTTAAAGAGCAGACTGGACCATTGTAGGTACCTATGTTGAGAAAATGTGAAGGGCCCTGGGTAAGATAATCACCTTGAAAAATAATAATAGGTGTAATAATGATAATGATATTGAAAAAGCTCTAAGCATATTTCTTACAACTTATAAGTGTCAGATATATTAAATTTTCATTTAAAGGTGACATGACAGCACATATGCTAATTTTGGCTTTATTGAAAGATTGAATGTAAACAATAAAAATTTCAACATATTTACTGAGTTCTTCTTTAGTGTAAGGCATAGTACACTATGATGCTATTGGGAGGTATAATGATGGGGAAGACAGTTTTTGATGGTAAGAACAGTATACAGAGACAAATATATAAACTAGTACAGCATAACCCAAAATACGATTGATGTGCATACAAAATCTTCAAAAACCTTTTTATATGCATTGTCATAAACACCCTGAAAGATAGATAGCCATTTTGGATATTATTAATCATATTACAAATAAGGTTATGATTTGACTGCTGTCATGAGTTAGGAAAATAGGGGATTGGCTTTGGAACCATAAATCTTTGGACTCCAAATTGAGTGCTTTTCAATCACACGATACTTTCTTTTTCTGGTGACACATAATGAATTTTACAGGGCATATATTTTGTTTCTGGTTAAATCTCTGTCTTCAGCTGATGACAGGTGATATCGGAGAAATCAAATTTATTTTAAGATAAATCTAAGCAAAGCATTATTAAATAAAATTGTCATATATCAATTATGGATCCCATAAACAGGATAGAGACTAGATTACCCAAACTGCTTTCTACGTAAGAGTTGACTAGTCTTAGGGCATTTCTCAAGGCATGCGTTGAGGGTTGGTGAGGGTGTCCTAGTTCTGTTACATAAAGTGATTAAAACAGGGTTTGTACTCTGCAAGTGCTTGATATATATATATTAGCTGTTATTATCTTTTGGCTCTTTTTGAGTTCATTGGAGAGCCAAGTAAACTTTTGACTCAAACAGAAATCCTAGGCAGCAGTCACCAAGCTCCCTGCCCAGCGGGGGAGAATGACAGATATCTCACAAAGCGCCTGTCACCCACAGCCAGGGACATTTGCCAGGGAGATTGCTGGTGAGAGACTCGTTGGCTTCGTAGGTTCTAATTCATCGTAAGTTCTTGACTGTCAAAAGGGAGACAGACAAAAGAAGGAGGAGGAGCACTTGACATACTGTGCTAATAACTGTCTGACTCTGCCTGGCACCACCCCCTAAACCTTACGTGAGGGAAGCTTCAAAATTGGCACTAGGCTCACACAAAGTGTACCTGGCATGACAGGAATCATCCAGCTCTGGCCAATGACGAGGAAAATCAAGCTCAAGGAAGCTCATTATTATCATTTTATAAATAATTTTTTTGGTGGATGTAATTATATTTTCCCCCTTTTCTATTGTATTTCTGCAGGGAACACTCTGCTTTGCTGACAATAAAACAAACAAACAAACAAACAAACACTTTCTAATATTTGATTTAGTCAGTCTCCACCGTAGATTGTCACCTTCCAAGACAGGGATCAATGTGTTTTTTTCCTTTGAAAAATTTTCTAGTCCTATAATAATGCTGGGCACATGGCAGTTAACAAATGAATAATTAGTAATATTAAGTAGGTCATATACGGGGAGTACAAGTGACAATCTCACGAATTATCTAGACACTTTTTAAAAATAATTGAGTGAGCATGGTTCTGTTACATAATCCAAATGTAAATACTATAACAAACACTGAGAAACAATCCACTGAAAATTGAAAAGAAACCTTGACATTATAAGCATAGTTTTTAATTTGTAGATTCTATAAAGATCTGAAGTTTATTAAATAAAACAATTAAGTTTTTGTTTTGATAAATAGTCCTCAAAACATACAATCAAAACATTTTCTCGTGGTCATGGTACTCTTTGTAAGATACAATTTTGTTTTCTTATTTTGAAACCACTGAGCTCTTCATGTGACATAGAGGACCGGTGCTTTGGGTCTTTATATTCTACGCATTATAGTGTATGTGCTGTAAATCGTTCCTATGTCATACTTGTAGGACCAAAGCTTGTAAGTTGAAGTTTGATTTCATAATCACGTGCATGTGCAGTTTATACTACATCTATATAGAGTTTAAATGTTTACCCTTACTTCACACTGGAGTAGTGTTAGGTCAGTATTTTCTTCTCCCAGACAGTTTGGTATGTTGTGTGTTAACCAATTATTTTTGTCGTTTTAAATGTTTATCAGCATTAAATAAAACTTTGATTTCAGTTGAATGAACGACTTAGTCATGTCAAAACAGTCCAACTTTTCACATTAGAAATCATTTATTTCAACCTTATTTTCAGAATAATTTTTTTCCTTGTAAATCATATATTTCTTTAGGTGTGTTATAATTCTTCCAGTTTTATAAAGGTGGAACATCAGGTAAACAATACAACTTCTCCACTCTTTTTTCATTTTATGCATTCTACCTTTACCACCTTTTACTTGTAGGACACAACAAAATGTCTGATACATGGAAAATATTTACTAAATATTGACTGAATAAATCAATAATTGATTCCTAACAGAGAACTTTTATCTGCCCACAACTTTTTCTTTTGAAGATGAAATGCAGTGATATTTAAGTTGGAAATTTGATATCATGGTCACTTTGTCCTTTATTTTTGAGGGTTCTTTGTTCTCTCCTCTTGCACGAGACTGGAACTACTGTAGCTCTTCCAACTGAAAGTCCATATCCAAATTAAGTAGGCTACTGGTCTTCATGCAGATTCTGATCTGGTGCAGCACTCTTATTTGAGCTATGCATTAGTTGTCAGATCAACGAATCCTGGAAAGGAATCAAAATCTTTAGGAGATTAACAAGGAGCAGTAATGTATGTTAGGAATTATATACAGGTGGTTCGAATTCCCAATGTTTATTTTTGATGTCCCCATGGTTACAAGGTAAAATGAGAAACAAAATAATCACAACACAACATAATTCATTAGTGAATTGACCACTTATAAAATTAGTCTGAATTCTAATTTCCATTCTCTCTAGTATTTATATGGTTGGTGTTTTGTGAAATGTTGGATGCTTGCAACAGTATAATGTAGTACAGAGTAAAATAATGACAAAGTAAAATTGGCAATGTCAAGATTTCATGAAACCAATAATGTGATGCTGGACAACTGCTAAAATCCAAACTATCACCCAGTAAAGAAATAATGGAGTTATAATAAAAACACATGCAAAACAATCACTAATTCTTAGAGTAAACAAACACAATGAATAGTGTGTGTGTGTGTGTGTGTGTGTGTGTGTGTGTGCTGGACCAGGCAAATTTTGAGACAAAGTTGTATGAGAGGACATTTTGATCATCAAAAATTAAATATCTGATAGAAATGCTGGTGAGTCTTTATTGTGCCCCCAAATATGATTTTTATATGATGATTTCTGAGGCGTAATGTAGCCATTAAAGTCACATGTGATATAAAGGCTGTAAATTTGTGGTATCATAAAACGTTGTTCAAAAGGATCCCTTGATAAAGATAAATAAATATTTGATTCACTCACCATTCAAATATTAAACTCATTATTGTAATTACTCATCTTGTTAAATACAAAATTAACAATTTGAATTTTTTAATTTTAAAATACAAAGTTCAAATCAAACTATTCTAAAAATTATTTAGTTGAGCACCCAACTTAAATGGTCATTTTCCAACATTATTTATCCTTGAATAGCAAATATCCTATTTTTAAACACAATGCTGATGGTATTCAAAGTTATGGTATTCAAAGTGATGGTATTCAAAGTTATGGGCAACTCCAAGGTAGGCAGTTTTAACTTGCATCTCTAACTGCTGGAGATCCCTTATTAGCTGAATACACACCTTTTGAGACTAGTACAACCATGAAGAGTGGGAATGTAAGATGGAGAGTGATAGTCAAATCACCAAAGGACTTTGGATTTGACTAAGTAATTGAGTAACCATTTGCCCAGCATCATGATGTGGGAATTAAATCCATTTGAACTTATATAAGTGCTCCTCAAAGTGTTGACCACCCACACTTATCACCAGAAATGATGAAGTAGATTCTCTGAGTCTGATACCTTGAAGCCTGCATTATTTTACAAAGTCTACAAGATTCTTATGCGTATAAATTTTAAGAACTCATGATAATTATAAATATTGATCATCTTTAATATACTTTGTTTTACCTAAAGTTCTCATGCTTTGGAGATGAGCAAAATGTTCTAATATTTTTTCCCCCAAGAATCTTTCATCTTATTTTAAATATCCCAATCATGAGCCGGTTCTTAGGACCTGAGGTAAATTTTTGTTCACTAAAATAAGAAACGATTTCACTATATCCCATGTTCTCATATTCATTGCAAGTCTCATTGTTATGGCATCATTTGATGTTTTATACCATTTTACACAAGACAAAATTGTCTATTTTCTTACCAGGGTAACAGTACATTCTGTATGATTGTTTGCAATCTGTTATTTTTGTTTTTATTTTGTATATGAAAGCTCTTCTTGTTTTTGTTGTATCTTTATAACATGAAGTTAATAAATCCCCTATTAAAGAGTACCCACTTAAATAGTCTATCACACATAAGTTATATTTAAAGTTATTTATAGGATGATACCTTTCACTTTCTACTGATTTTTAAAACTTTCATCACCTTCTAGTTATTTTCCTATGGCTTATAATCATCCTATATCTTTCCCACTTTAAAATTAAAACAAAGAAACAACACACCTTCTTCTTCAATGAAATTATCAAAATTTTAAAGATCCTTACTTGATAATTTAAGTTCAAAAACTTAAATTTAGTAGGCTCCTTATTATGTTGTTATATTAATATTGGTTTTGACAATTTAGATAAATGATTGAAGAGCAATCATTTAAAATGATGATTTAATTTAAGTTAAATATTAAAAATTAATTCAATAATTCATTTCAAACTTAAAATTCAATTTCAGTTATATCAGTGTTTCAAGAATAAGAGTGGTACAAAGGGTAATACCTTATATCCTTAACTCAGACTTATCTCTTCTTTTTTAATGTTTATTATTATTTTTTTTTATTTTGAGAGAGACAGAATGACTGGGGGAGGGACAGAGAGAGGGAGAGAGAGAATCCCAAGCAGGCTCTACGCACCAGCATAGAGCCCGATGAGGGCTCCATCCTATGACCCGAGATCATGACCTGAGCTGAAATCAAGAGTCGGACGCTCAACCAATTGAGCCACCCAGGTGCTCCCAGACTTATCTCCTTTTAACATTTTATTTCATTTGTGTCTATTCCTCTCTCTATACACACATGTATATGCATATAGGTATATACTTATTTGTGTGTGTGTATATATATATATATATAGCCCAATACTAGAGGGCTAATACATGTATATATATATATATATATATATATATATATATATATATATATACACACACACACACGCATACACACACACACACACACACACACATATATACACACACACTCATATATACATACACCAACACATATATATATCCATACATATACATACATATTTTAGAAATTAGGAGTTTGCACAGAAACCTACCATTTTGATTCATCCCTAGAGATTTTTTCCTTGCTTTTCTCCACTTCATATTTGGTGTGTCTTTTCTTTCTCAAAGAGAACTCTGTCTCCAAAAAACATTAACGCGCTTTTCTTGCAATCCTGTAACATTCCTAAAAGAGTGTTAGTATGGCTTCATCCGTAATTATTAATCAGGTAACTCTCACATTACTGTATTTTTCAGTTCTGATCCTGCAGAAGTTATTGCCTTTGTTATTTACATTTGCAAATGAGCCTGCATTTTCATCTTGTGAAGTGGATATATACTAGCATACATTTATTATTGTTGGCTTTATATTTATTTTTGTATTAAAAGAAAAAATACCTTGTTCCCCATTTATCAGAATTTGTATCAAGCATTTCTTCCTTAAGTTACTATGAAGAACTTGTAGAAAGAAGCCTTAGATATATTTAAATCATAATGCAAGTTAGAAACAGAGTAGCACCCGCCCAACTTGACCGTCTTCAGTTTTTTGCCACATTCTCAAACCACTGCTTCCCTACATACTCTTTCAGCACTTGGACTATTTTTTCAGAGTCAGTTGTGAAGAAATAGAGACTACTGCAGTGTTAAGGGCAAAGGCTTCCCAGTCAGAGAAGTCTAGTTTTGAGACCCACACTCATCACTTACTAGATGAGTGACTTCTCTAAGCAACCATACATAAAAACCTTGTTGAGTAACTTGTTTTGTGAAGTAAATGAATAATTTATGTAACAGTGCTTGGCATAGGGTCTGGCACAATAGAGGAGTTTGATGGTCATTAGTATTATTGTTATGAAAAATATATGATACGTATACAATTTAATTCACAAATAATCTTAGTACTTTATTCTAAATTGTAGTTCAGGAGTTCCCATTTTAGCTGTATTTCAGATTGGAGATTCACCTAGCAAATTAATTGCTATATTTTTTAGTCATATAGCCTTCCTTAAACACTTAAGTGATAGGGTCAATTTTTAATTTCTTACTTCCACTAGTTTATTACAAAATAACTCCATCATTTGCAGTTGCTTAAAGTCATAAGATTGCCTGATTCGTAACTAGCAGATAGATTCATTTTTCTTCAAGTACATCCAATAAAGGCCTGATCTTAAAATAAAAAGGTTGTAAAGTCTAAAAAAAGAAAGGCATTTGAAAGGTATAGCTGAAAGGAAGTCAGTCCATAAAATGCTGACCTTTCATCAAGTACTGATTTTTCTGCTTTCCTGTGGGAGCATTAAGGAGGGAGTGATCTCATAGATTTCCACTAATGTCATGACCTATAGCTTCCGCCAATTATGGAGACTTCCCTATTGCCTTCATGATGTGCTTACCTGTTTTCTTATGCTAGGTTGACAGCTTGTTCACTTCCCTTGGCCTTGACCTTGGCTTTGACATCCACAGGAGGTACACAGGCTGTCAATACTAATATCAGAATAGTGTAAAGACCGTCTGGCAGCTAGAATCTGGGACAACTTTGGCAGCTCCTGCAGATTTGTATTTCCCATGTGATTATTCAGCTGGCTCCCCCCACCCTAAAATGTTAGAATGCATCCCAATGCTAGAGGGCTAATACATGTAATTAGAGAGGCGTGGTTTTTGCTATTCCCATCCCGTCTGCAACAGCTTGAGTACCACTGCATTACTCATTAGGAGTCATAAGCCCTGACCTACTGGATATCCAAAGGGGTGGACACCTTGGAAGGGAGCCAACATTGTTTCTGACCTTGGGTGGTCAAATCAGCCCAAAAAAGATTTATATTCTGCATCTCACATTAAAAAAAAGACATTTTAAAAGATTCCACTTTTATGTGTTTCCATGAGACCCACTATTTTTAGCTGTGTTTATTTTTTATTTATTTATTTTTTACATTTTTAAATTTAAGGAGCAGTGTAAGTATAGCAATACGGCATAGCAAATTAACAGTTTCCAAAAAGAATTCAAAAAGTCAAAAATATGAAAATGTATATGAAAAATACCCTTTAGTTATCATTTCCATACTAATAATAGAATACATTAATTTTCATTGTTAATAATTAGGAGTAAAACAAGAAAAACAATTCAGAAGAACTGAATTTGCAACTCTTTTGTTTCCTTCTGGAAATAGCTCCTATCTAATTGGCTTTATAATTTAGGCAACTTGTGATTATAAACAAATCAGGTGGCATATATGAAAACAGGTGTAGAGAGATCTTTGTCTTTGAAATTCCTACTATCTATTTAACAAAGGCAAGAAAACTGACTTGAGTTACAAAAACCAAATGATGAATGAAAGCTTCCCAATAATGCCTCTACTCATGTTCCTGATATTGAGGGGAGTCTTTCAGAATATTTTCCCAAAAGTTAAATTATACTTGAATGCAGTCCTTGAATGCTGACCTCTGTCCTTCACAGTCATGACCACGGTGATGTCTGAAAGTGGAGAAAAGTTATATGGAGGGAAAGAAGAAGACAGAAAGAAGAAGGGGATGGAGGGAGGGAGGGAGAGAGAGAGAAATAAAGAAAAAAAGACTAGATAAGACAGAATAAAGGCGTAACAGTGAAATAGGGGAAGAATACAATGAAGTAGTTTTACTTATTTATTTTGTACTCATCACGGATATTTTTTCTAAAGAAATGTAAAGCCAAGTCACAAATAATTAGCAGTAAAATTAACTGCCCTCTGCCTTATTACATTCCACTCCCCAACATCGCTTCTTCTCTTGAAATTTCTTATCTTAATAATTCACAACCTCATTCTTCCAGGTTGTACAGTTGGGAGACCTTAGGATCGTTCTTGACTCCTTTCTATCTCTTCCATCCCACATCTGCAAATCCTGCTGGCTCTACACTCAGAACAATATCTAGAATCTTATGGTTACTTTTTATCAGTATCACTCTAGTAAAAGAAAATACTATTGTTTTAGAACTGGATTCTTGCTTTAGCTTCCTAACTGGTTTCATGCTTCCATCTTTGCCATTCAGTAGTCAAAATGTCAACGAAGGGGCAGGAGACATCTTTTTAAAAACATCATGCCGCTCTTTTGCTTAAAAAAATAAATCTAATGGCTTCCCATCTTAGAGTAGAAATCAAAGACTTTCTGACTTCTGAGGGGCTATCGTTCAACTTGTCTACCTCCACCCTCTGCAATTACATCACAACTATCTTTCTGAACTCAAATGCTATTATTCTTCCTTTCACTCTACTCCATTTAGCAATTCCTGATCATAGCAAATATGTTCTTGCTTCAGGCATTTTGCACCTTACTATTATGATTTGTGACCCCTCCCTGAAAATATTCATCAATTTTCCTCAATTAATTTTATATTCATGAAGTCTCTCCTGGTCAATCTATTCATCAACAGCTAACATATACATTTTACTTATTTACTTGTTCTTTATTTCTACCTCCCTCCACTAGAAAAATACGAACTACATGAGAGCAGAATTTTGCTGGTTTAATTCATTTCTCAATTCCCAAGATCTAGAAGTGGTTGGATTCAAGATATAGGTAGCATATACCAAGGTTGGTAATTATTCATTGAATGAATTAGTGAATGATTAAACTGTAGAAGTGAGTTATTTATATTAGAACAGGAAAAGCTGGACATAGGAAAAATTGTAAAAGAAGCTTAGTTCAATTTTGCTCTCCCTCAATCCCTTTTGTACTTTCTTACTCCTTTCCTGGGAGGCTGATAGTGGTGTGATGGAAGGAACATGGGAGTTTAAGATCCGAAAAGTGGTTTTATAACATCCGGCAAGTTACTTATCTTTCTGAGACTTGGTTGTTCTTTCTTGCAAAATGGGAATAATTTTACCCAGGAGAACTGTTATAAATATTAAATGCTATTAAGAATATAAATTGTCTGGTGCAGTTTTTGGCACAGTAAGGCATTCAATTAATTCCCTTTCCTTCTTCTTTCTTTTTTCTCTCTTTCAGCATCATTTCTTCTTTTCTACTTAACGCTACTGTAGAGTCCATGGGACTACATGCTTTGTGCTTCAGGGTCTGACAAAGGTTTGGAGCGAACTAAAGACTAATGATGTCTCCGCATTGAGTAGTTTTAAAACAATTGCTTTAAACTGAGGTACTAGAGATGTGTGTACCGACTCCAGCGAACAGACCTTGTCAGAGATCCTACTCAAGTTCCCCCAGATGACTTTTACTACTGTGCATGGCTTCCCAGGTTTCTGTGTGCTTCTGCTTCTGGCCAGCATCTATTACTCTCTTGAGAGGGCTTCCTTCAGTGCCTAAAGCTGTTGTCTCCATGGAGCTAGAAAGCCAGAAGTAGGAAGGGGTTTATATGCACCCATTCTCACCTCAGGGGCCTTAGCTATCAACTGACTGGTGTGAGAACATAAAAGTTGAGTTTCCTTGCCTCTGGTTAGGGTAAACTCTGAGATGTCCAGAATCAGGCTTACCCTTCCCTCCATGGGATTTTTGCCTGAAACTGCAGATTTCCTTATTTTCTTTCCTTTCTCGATCTTGCTTCCACCACTCACTCACGTGTTTCCTGGGAGCACTTCCTCAATAAATGACTTAATACAAATCTTGATCTCAGGGCTACTTTTGGGGAACCACATCTAAAATATTTCCATAAATATATGTCAGGAGGAATTACTAATTAATTAGAGCCTAGTTGTTTCTAATATGAAGACTACATTCCCAACTCTAAAGCATTAAGTAATTTAGGTTCTCTAACAATTATGAATATATGATATGAATTCATAATATGAATTATGATTTTTAATATGTATATATTAAAAAATTTTTATATATTAAAAAGGTATCACACCCACCGAAGGGAGTTGAATTTTCAAAATTGGGGCTGTTTTTCCTTATTCTCCATTTTATTTTTTTATTAATTTTTTTTTATGTTTTATTTTATATTTGAGAGAGAGAGACAGATCATGAGCAGGGAAGGGGTAGAGAGAAGGAGGCAGAATCTGAAGTAGGCTCCAGGCTCCCTGCTGTCAGCACAGAGCCCAACGCAAGGCTCCAACTCACAAGCTGTGAGATCATGGCCTGAGCTGAAGTCAGACGCTTAACCGACTGAGCCACCCAGGCGCCCCTCTTATTCTCCATTTAAAATACAAGGTTGAGGTAGATAAGATTGAACTGTGTGCTTGTTTGCTTGTTCTGTTTGTTTGCTTGTATCAGTGTCATTTTAAGAAGCAATTTTCTGATATTCAGTTGATTGCTTAATTTCTTAGTGTTGGTATTCTTTCCCTTCTGAGAACATCTTTATGCACAGCCCACTCATTCTTCAAGCTCTAGGCCATTGCTTCCACTATAAAAACTCAGATAAATTCAGCTGGCATATTCTTTCCTAGTTCTTTTTGTACTAATCTGTGTGATGCAATGTAGTATATTTTTCCAAAAATTTTTTCTTTCTCTTTTACTTTTTAAGTTCTGTTTCTCTCCTGTGTCCTAACTAGATGATCGCTTCATGTAAGAAGGGACTTTTTATTTCCATTTTTCAAAAGTTTAGTTTTTTTTTTTTTTTACTTTGAGGTACTGGTAGATTCACAAGCATGAATTAATACAGAGATCATATATATCCCTGTACCATTTCTCCCAGTAACATCTTGTAAAACATGTTGTAAAATAGTTCAGTAACACAACGTGGATATTGGCAGTGATATAACTGACAACGAGCATTCCCATCACCACAAAGGTCCCTCACATTGCCCTTTTATAACCAGACCCATTTTGTTCCCACACCCATTTCCTCTTTAACCACTGACAGTCAGTAATCTGTTCTCCATTTCTATAATTTTGTCATGTCAAGAATGTCATATAAATGAAATTATAATTTGGGGGGCTTGTTTTTTTTTCACTCAGTATAATTCTCTGAAGATTCATCCAGGTTGTTGTATATATCAACCAACTATATTTCTTCCTTTTTGACTTTTATTCTTTGTTATTATTGTTATTATTAGCCTCTGTGCTGGCTAGAAGTTCCAGCAGTATGTTGAGTGAAAGAGGTAAGAGTAGATGTGCTTGCCTTCTTTCTAGTCTTAGAGGAAAAACATCCAGTCTTTCACCAAGTATGATGTTAGCTATATGCTTTTTAGTATTTTCTTTTTATCAACTTAGGAAGCTCTTTGGTATTTCTGTTTTTCTGAGAGTTTCTATTACGAATGGTCATTGGATTTTTTTCTAATGCTTTTGAATTGATATGATCGTGTGATTTTTCTTTTTTATCCTGTTAATATGAGAAATTTTATCGATAATTTCAAATACTGAACGAACTGTCATTTGTGGAATAAACCCCACTGGGTCATGCTGTATAATTTTTTGTATATTGAATACTTGAATTTGCTAGAATTTTGTTAGGGATTTTTGTTGCCATATTTATGGTGGATATTGGTCTGTATTTTTCTTTCTTGTACTGTCTTTGACTGATTTTGGTATTGGGGTAATATTAGCTTTATGAATGAATTGAAAAGTTTCCTTTCTCATCTATTTTTCTGGGACAGATTGTATAGAATTGGTATTAATTGTTTAAACATTTGGTGGACTTCTCCAGTGTAACCATCTAGGTTTGGAGATTTCTCTTTTGGAGATGTTTACAATTGTGAATTTAGTTTTTTTCTTACTTATAGAGCTATTGAAATAATGTATTTCATATTTCATGAGTTGTGGTAGTTTATTTTTTTGGGAAGTAGTCCATTTCATCCATGTTGTCAAATTTTTGTGTATAGAGTTATTCCTAGCATCCTATGATTATTCTTTTGATATCTGCAGGGGCAGGTAGTGATATTGTCTGCCTCATTCCTGATATTGGTGACTTGTGTCTTTTTTATTTCAGTGGTTTTGCTGAAGATGTGTCAGTGTTGTCATTCTCTCAAAGAACTAGTTTTTGTTTAATTGTTTTTCTTATTATTTTTCTGTTTTTAATTTCACTGATTTCTATTCATACCTTTATTATTTCTTTCCTTTTCCTTGCTGAGGGTTTAGTTTGTATTTACTTTTCTAGGTTTTGTGATGGAAGCTTGAATTATTGACTGGAGACTTTTCTTCTTGCTCTTTTATTTTTTAATTTATTTTTTAATGTTTGTTTTTGAGAGAGAGAGGGGGAGGGGCAGAGAGAAATAGAGAGAGACAGAATCTGAAGCAGGCTCCAGTCTCTGAGCTGTCAGCACAGAGCCTGATGTGGGGCTTGAACTCAGGAACCATGAGATCATGACCAGAGCCAAAGTCGGACACTTAACCGACTGAGCCACCCAGGCACCCCACAGTGTATACAGTTATTATTAGAAACTTCCCTCTCCATACTGCTTTAGTTGTGTCCTACAAATGTTTATATATATTTTTTAATTTTCAATCAATGTAATGTATTTTTAAAAGAAAAATTAAGTCTTCCTCTTTGAACTATGAATTAAAGGTACCGTGTTTAATTTTCTGGTATTTGCAGATTCTGTTATTTTTCTGTTATTGATTTCCAGTTTGTTTCCATTGTGGTCAGTAAAAATACTTTATGTGATTTCAATTCTTTAAGTTCATTGATGTTTGTCTTATGGTCATGAATAGTCTAACTTGGTATGTATATGTCTGTGGGCACTGGAAAAAAATGTGAATTCTATTATTGTTTGATCAACTATTTCATAAATGTCAATTATATTCTGTTGGCTGATGGTCTATTGAGTTCTATATCCTTGATGATTTTATCTCTAGTTATTCTCCTTTTCAATTTTTGGGAAAGAGGAGTTGAAATCTCCATATTGAATTGTGGATTTGTCTATTTCCATACATCTAATAGTTTTTGATTCACATATTTTGCTTGGTGCATACGTATTTAAGATTGCTATGTCTTTGTGGAATTACCCTTTTATCATCACATAACATCTTTCTCTGTCTATGATAATTTGTTTTGATGTCTAATTTGATATTAATATAGCTACTCATACTTTCTTTTATTAACATTTGCATAATGTAGCCTTTTCTATTCTTTTAGTTTCAATATGACTATATCATTATATTTGAAATGTTTCTTGTAGACAGCATATAGTTGGGTAATATTTTTTAATATACTCTGTCAATCTCTGTCTTCTAAAATTTTTTTATGTTTATTTATTTTTGAGAGAGAGAGAGAGCATGCACATAAGTGGGGGAGGGGCAGAGAGAGAGGGAGACACAGGCTCCAGGCTCTGATCTGTTAGCGCAGAGCCTGACGTGGGACTCGAACTCATGAACCATAAGATCATGACCCGAGTGGAAGTGGGACACTCAACCGACTGAGCCACCCAGTCTCTGAGCTCCCCAATCTCTGTCTGTTAATGAACTTATGTAAACTATTTATTTTTAATTGAATTGTTGATATGTTAGAGCTTAGGTTTGCATTTTACTTTTTTTTCTATGTTTTTTCATTTTCTCTTTCAGCCATCTGAATCTGTAGATTTATGTCTTTTAAATTTTGGAAGTTTTCATCTATTACCACTTTAAGTACTTTTTAGCCTCTCTGTTCCCTCTCCTTCTGGGATTTTGATAACATGAATGTTTTATCTTTGATTATAGTTCTGCAAGTCCCTGAGGCTCTGTTCATGCTTTTTCTCAGTCTACATTTTCTCTGATGTTCAGATTCTCTTGTTCTATATTCTAGTTCACGGATTCTTTCCACTTTCCCTTCCATCCTGCTGTGACCCCATCCATTAATATTTATTTCTGTTATTGCATTTTTCACTTATAAAATTTCCATTTGCTTCTGTTCCTTTTCTAAGACTTCCTATTCTCGTGCTAAGTCTTTCTCTTTCTTCATTTATTTCAGGCATGTTTATAATTACTTGTTGAAGCATTGTTTATTATGGCTGCTTTAAAACATTTGTTAGATAGTTTCAAGTTCTCTGTCATCTCATGTTGACATCTGTTGACTTTTTAAAAATTCATTTTAGGTCTTCCTGGTATTTGGTATGACAAATGATTCTCAATTGACATTTTTATATTACTGTGCTATGCCATAAGACTTTGAATCTTATTTAGTTTTAGTTGGCTTTCTCTGACACTACTTCAGTAGGAGAAGGTGGGGACATCTCATTACTACAAGGTGGAAGTAGAAGTCCAAATTCCCCACTCATCCTTAGTTGATACATGAGGGGGTTGGGTTTCTCCTTATTGTGGGGCAGTGGTAGGAGTTCTAGCTTTCAAGTGGTTTCCCCTGACAACCTGATGAAGGTGTCCTTATTACCATTAGATGATGATGGAAGTCCTGATTCTCCATGAGGGTGTCATTATCCCAGTGGGAAGGGTGGGTATGGAGTCTGGGAGCCCCACATGATTTCCACTGGTGCTGCAGATGAGGCAGCAATGTTCCATCATTAGTCAGTGGAAATTAGTCAAGTGTCAGCTCTGTGCTTGATCTGACATCATTTTGGCGAAAGTGGTTAGGAGATTTGCTACAGCTGACAAGGGGGATGTCTAGAGTCCCCAGTTTGCTTTTGTTGTACAGGAGGTATTTTTTTTGTGTGTGGTATTTTCCTGGAGTAGAGTTGTTATGGCCTACAAGTTTGTCTAGACTGTCTCTTTGGGTAGACAGAGAGCATGCTTTTGCTAAGGCTCTTTCTGTTTTCACTTGTTGATGTTTTCATGTTGCCAGTCTCTGTATTTCTCAGTCTGAGAGATATGAAGTAAGAAGAAAACCCAGGGAAGTACTCTGATCCAGTCTTTGGGTCCCAAAGTTTCTGGCCAGTCTGCCTTTTCCCTACCTTTCAGAGTCTCTATATGTTTGTTTTCTATAGAATATCAAGGTTTGTTTAGTGATACTTAGGAAGGGATAGGGAAAATAGGTCTATGCTATCATCCTGAGATCAGAAATCTGAAGAGATTTTGTTGTTGTTGTTGAATATCTTATATCACAAACAATTTTAAGTGTATATGAAGAATTTAATAACTTAATTTCTTTACTGACACGTTGAAATAAATACATTAAAAAATTAGAAATAGAATAAACTGTTATCTAGTATGTAGGTAAGTGTTTTGGGGATATAGTTTTTGGTAAATCATAGGCTTAAAACAAAATTAGTCATAGTCATAATATTTTAGAGTTAACTATAGCACAGATTATACTCCAAGGTATCCTTTATATCATTGTTTTTAAGTAGTAGATATAATGATTTTTACTCCTTAAAAATATTAGGTTTTTCCACTATTGAATCCATACCTTCTGCCAAGCCATAGAATTCTTCCGTATGCCCTGAGGAAAATTTATTATGTGACAGTTCTTATTAAGGTAACTGTACTCTATCCTCAGAAAAGCTATTTAGGGGCAAGAAAGAGCTTTGCCAAGGTATCCAGTAAAAATTTGTTCTTGTCATTTTATGTGGGACAAGCATTTGGTGCCTAGGTCACATTAGGGTTTATTTTAAACTCTCAGAATTACTGGGAGGGAATTCTGGCACTTTAGCATACACTTAGAAAAGATAAACATTCCCAGGTAACAATACTTTGTATTTGTGGATATAATATTTGGAAATTTATTTAATGTAGTTTTAAAATAAGTTCTGTTCTTATACTTGTCATTCTGAGTAAATACACTACCTCATAAATTGTTTTGATTTCCAGAAAACTGTCTAATAATTATTTATAAGTGTAGCATGCACAAGAAAGAGAGACTAAATAGTTATCAGAAAAAGAGGACTGCTTCCTAACTATGTTCAAAAAGTGATGTGAGATTCAGCTTTAGATAAAAAATCCTAGTTCTTTGTTTAAAAGCTTCCCCTTCATTGATCTGTGATCTGTGAGGGATAAAAGTATAACACAATGGGAAAGGAAGGGGATAGGGTTTTGAGCCAATTACATTCCTTAACCAAAGCTATGCTTCAAGTGATTTATAAGGCAATGTCCATCACAAGTGTTTCCTTGAGTTCTTACAAGAACCATAAATTTAACTGTGTTAATTGTGGTATCATCATCTGGTTAATAAATGATTCCTTAATAGTGATACAGTGTATAGCCTTAGCTGGGACAGTATTGATATTTTGATATTTTGTGACTTGTACAGAAGCTGCAAAAGAGATATTGATGTTGTATAATATTTAATTTTCCAGTGTTTCTCAGATTTATTAATTGATTGTAGCAAATAAAAAACATCCCTCAAGTGAAGAAGGAATATGCATATTTACTTGTGAGTTGAAAAGGATGCCTTTGAGATACATAGTTAAAGGTGACCCAATAATTGGGTTAACAAAAAAGTCTAGGATGTAGGCCTAGATACCATTAATCCAGAGTTATCTTAATCTAGGACAAGTCACTTAAGTTTATCATAACCAGTGTCCTCAACCATAGAACGCAAAAGTTGCCACAGATCAGTGATATTCAAGTTATGGTCTCTGGAGCCCTAAATTTCACAGAGACACATCCAGGCTGCCTTAGGAGAAGGGCATGGGCTTCTTTCTTTAACCAAAACAGCCTTAATTCTGTTGGGATATATATCAGTACTTTATATGAAATTGACTTTAAAAATAGGTTCTGCTTTTATTTTATTTCATTTTTTTCCAATATATGAAATTTATTGTCAAATTGGTTTCCATACAACACCCAGTGCTCATCCCAAAAGGTGCCCTCCTCAATACCCATCACCCACCCTCCCCTCCCTCCCACCCCCCATCAACCCTCAGTTTGTTTTCAGTTTTTAAGAGTCTCTTATGCTTTGGCTCTCTCCCACTCTAACCTCTTTTTTTTTTTTTTCCTTCCCCTCCCCCATGGGTTTCTGTTAAGTTTCTCAGGATCCACATAAGAGTGAAAACATATGGTATCTGTCACTCTCTGTATGGTAGGTTCTGCTTTTAAAAAGCAAAGTTCTAAGACTATATACATGCCCTCTCTGGCTCCTCCCTGCCCTGTGGTCATCTGTTTGTCAAAGATACAGAGGGAGATAGTGGTAGGCAGTGACACCCTTGTATCAGAGAACAACAGTCTAGATTTTCTGTTGTACACTAAGAACTATAAATTGAGGTGCTTTTTCGTTTTTATTTTTAAGTAATAGTACATTCTATAGTTTGTTTGTTTGTTTGTTTTTTTTTTCATTTTGACAATGAACAGAATTAGGGCCAAACAATTCACATGCCTTGATCTTATTTTCATTTTCAGTCAAAGTTCAAATATGCACTAAGGTCACTTTCTCTTAAAATATGCTTTCATTTAAAAACTATCTTGGATTCAGGGTGGCTTTAATCAAGAAGTAAATAAAAATTTATGAAGGAATTACTAAGTCCTTAGCATCATATCTTTTTTTTTTTTTTTTTAAAGGAGCAGCATGCCTCTAAATGTTAATTTCTTCTTAAAGGGGATCAGGGCTTTTTAGACAAGTACCTGATTCCAGGAATGGCACAGGAGGTATAAAGGGTTAACCTGAAACATCCTGTCACACCAGAAAGCAAGCACACAAACCATCAGAGACTCTCGAAGGCATGACAAAAAGAGTTCAGATTTATTCTCAAGATGTATACTCTGGCCAGTGATGGCACACCTAAACAACAACAAATAACAGTAACTACAATGGATTGAAACACATCACATACTTTTAAGTCTATGAAGTCATCAAACTATCATTAATACTACTGTATTGCAGAGGCACCTGGGTGGCTCAGTCAGTTAAGCGTCTGACTCTTGGTTTTGGCTCAGGTCATGATCTCACAGTTCCTGAGTTTGAGCCAACCATCGGGCTCTGCACTGCAGTGCCCGCTTGGGGTTCTTTCTCTCTACTTCTCTCTGCCCCTCCCCTGTGCTCTCTCTCTTAAAATAAAGAAATAAACTTAAAAAAAAGCTTATTTTTTTTTAGAAAAAAGCTGTGTTGCGTATCTGAAAGTAGCTGGGAGAATGGATCTTGAATATAAAAAGTATTAAGAAACAATTGAGGACATTTGAATGTTGATCAGATGTTTTGAGATATGAACAAGTGAGTGCTAAAATTTTAGGTGAGATAGAAGTATTGTAATTATGTTTAATAGCAGCAGTATTTTTCTTTTAAAAATATGTAATGAGACATTTATAAATGATTTTATTTGATGTCTGGGATTTTATTCAAATAATCTTGGTTACGGGAGTAAACAGTATGAATGAAAAACAAATGTCCATACATTGGCAGTTGTTGAACCTGGATGATGCTGGGGACATGGGGATATATTACACAGTTCTCTATACTTTTGAAACTTGCTGTAATATACGTTGAAAAAGCAGCATTAAAATGTAAACTAAGGCTTTATTCTTAGCTACAATTCTGATGCCGAGTTATCTTGTCATGAGTTGTCTTCGCGTGTAGGTGATCCTTAGGACCATCTGGCCATCCCCAAACTGTGAGTTAAGCTGCTAAAACAATACATAACAGATGCAAAGATATCCTCAGGCTGACAGTGGACCTTTTTCCACATTGCCTCTGCTCTTCTGGATGTCAAAGATTCTTACCTTCTATTTGCAGAGGAAGAGCTTATGATTGTCTGGGAAGAACTGGAGGTAGTGCCAAGATATATATGGCAAGGGGATGAAGGTGAACACACAAGCCAATTCAGTCATATAATCTCGGAAGCAGGAAGTCGTATTTTTTTTTTTTTTGGCAGAGTAAACAGTCTTTTTTTTTATTTTTATTTTTTTGCAATTTCTTAGTATATTTTATTTATCCCAGTATATCAAAAATAGTATTTCAAAATGTGATTAACACAGACATTATTGAGATTTTTAATGTATTTTTCCTAGTCTTTGGAATGTAGTTTGTATTTTATTTTTTTATTTTTAAAAATTTTTTAAATATAATTTATTGTCAAGTTAGCTAATACACAGTGTATATGGTGTGCTCTTGGCTTCAGAAGTCATCTTATTTCTGGACCAGAGGCTAATCTACATGAAACTGTCCATGGTCCCCGCAGTGAGGAGCTAACATGGCCCCTCAGCGTGGATATGCTATGGCTTTCTCTCATGTGCTAAGGATAGTGTGCTAAGCACTGGCTTTTGTCCTCTTCTGTGCTATGCCTTTAAACTACTTGGCAGTCCTCAGAGGCTGACCCTGACTTTCTGTACTGAATCACATATACCAGAACCCCATTCCCCACCTCTCATTCTGCCCTGAGATAAACATCATCCTGAATCTCCGCTCACATCTAGGCTGACACTCTTTTAGATTGACAGGACAAAAGAGGATCATTTGCCCTCAATTTTCTTTTCTTTTTTTTTTTTAATTTTTTAATGTTTATTTATTTTTAAGAGAGAGAGAGCACAAGCAGGGGAGGGGCAGATAGAGAGGGAGACACAGAATCTAAAGCAGGCTCTGAGCTGCCAGCACAGAGCCCAATGTAGGGCTTGAACTCACGAACTGTGAGATCATAACCTGAGCCGAAGTCCAACACTCAACCGACTGAGCCACCCAGACGCCCCTGTGCTCAATTTTATTGGGTATCCTATCAGTGTGGCCCCAACTCTATGCCTAACTTTCCTTGGATATTTTCTTTAATTCTTCAAAGCCTGGCTTGGAAATTAAAAAAACAAAAAACAAAACTGAATATGGATCCTTTTTTTTCCCCTTCCTGTTCTCATTCCTTTGTAATAATTCCGTGTCTCTTTGGAGCAATGTAGATGGCACTGATGGACTAAAGATTTGGAGAAAGGAAAGTAAGAAAAACTTTTTTTTCCAAATAGTTTCTCATTATATTGGAGACAACCCAAAGCATCTGCATTCCAGGTCACAAAGCAGGATTGACAAAGAGAGTTTCACTGTAGCCTATTTATTTTTATTTGTTTGTTTAACAAACGGACACTTGTCTGTGCTGTAGGAGTATTAGATGAATACTGTGTGATCCCTGACCTTGTGGGTCCAACAGCCCATGATACTTTAGATACCATACAAAAGATGTGCACAGAGGGGCATGGGAGCTCTGAGAGGCACTGTTGTACCTCAGCTTTGTGAAGAGCATGTTGGAAGTGAGGACACTGAAGCTGTGACCTGAAAGATGAGAAAGACTTAGGTGAAAAAAGGAGAAAGGGCGTTTCAGATTGAGAGAGTGGCAAGACAAAAAAGCACGTGGGACTCAAGCAGGGTGTTCTGGGCACCCTACTTGTGTCATTTGAACATAAAATATTAGCCAGGAACAAGGGACAGGTTGTATGCTTATGATTTTTGACCAAGAAGGGTTTAGAGCAGGATTTTTAACGTGGCCAGATTTGTTTTTCAAGTAGTTTTCTCTGATTGGGTGAAAAAATGGACTCTGGCTATTTCGGGACTGAACTGGAACAGGGCTAAGGAGAGGTAGAGAGGAAGAAATAGTGTTGAGGAAGAAACTGCACTGGCTGTAGTCCAGAAAGGGTCGAGGAATCTGCAGACTCTCACTGAGGCCCTTCCCTGGCCTCTGCTTCACTACTGGTAGGAATGGATAGGAGGTCTTCCTTCTCTTGCCCCTGGAAAGAAACTCCCGCCTCTTAACCCCACCCGCCCCTGCGCTCGTCACCCCCACCCTGCACAGCACTCTTAGCCTCACCACCATTATCTGTGGTGACACCATCAGTAAAAATCTCATTATGCCTTTTATCCCCGTTTACATCAGCCATCACAAGAAGCCAGGGACTCCCAGGTCATTCTTCATCCCTAGAGTTTAATCCCCATCTGGCTCTTCGAGCAGCAAAACACTGCTTGCTCTTCTTTCTGGCACTTCCTATACTCTTTCTGTCAAAATAACTTTTTCTCAAAGCATTTCTGACATAGTGTGCAGTTTACTTACTTGTTTAATTGTCCTGTTCCCTGACTTCCCCCTCTCCAACCCTCCACTGATACACATACTAGAATATAAGCTCTACGATGGCTGCGTCCATTTTTATGTATTTGTTCATGGCTATTTCCCCAGTGTTTAGCACAGTATTGGGCCTTTGTTGAATGAGTAAATTTAAAAGTTAAAGTAATAACATGCCTTATCTATCAAATTGTACTCGAGGGTCAGGGAAAGAGAATAGTTGAGACTGATTTCAGAATTTTGGGCTTAGATGACCTGATAGTATGATTATAAATATTTGCTAAAATCAAAGGTGGTTTCCTTTCATTTGCTGTACTTATTCTGGTTCTTTTGATTTTGGTCAGGGAACATTCTCCCATAACACTTTGCAAGCAGTGAAATTTGTTTGTTGCAACTACTGAAATTTATTTTGGGGGAAAACTTCACAGAAATTTAAGCATCACTATTTTCAGTACAATAGTGAACAGAAACAGTGTTCTAATCCCATTTCCAAAGAATGTGGAAAATCATTAATTGTATGTGAGATATCTGAGGGCTTTAGGTATGAGGATAAATTTGTCCAAATACTGTCCTGGAACTTTGGTATCAGGCATCAAGAAAGCAAATAAAGGTAGAGGAAAAGAGGTTTGGAGCTGGGAGGAAAAGTAAAGAGATTTGTGTCAAGGAGGGGGGGGGAGGAGGGGGGACATTTCTTTAAAGAAAGACAACATCAACAAAGGGCAGATATGGAACTTCAAGGAAATGGGAGGAAGAAAATTCACAAGTAGCATCAAGCCCGGTCCCAGCCAAGGATAGGATATTCATATTCTGAGTCTTGTTTCAGGTTATCATTTTATTATTTTATAAAAAATTACTTGAAACCTGACTTTTCAACTTTAAAAAAATATCCCTCTAATTCCTTTCACTCCCACATACATACTGTGTTAGCAGTATACACATGACCCAAACATACATACACAAACTTTTCTATGAAAGATATTACATTTTGGCTTGTGGTTTATTTTGGTTATTGCAGAATCGTTATATATAATTACATATAAATGGCTAGGAAGATAGAACGATTTTAAAAATGTGTATCCAGTCAGGAAAGGGAGCTAAGTGGGAAAATGGAAATAGAGCACTCATTTATTGTCAAATGCAATATTTATATGCCTTAAACATTGTTCTCATTTAGTCATTACCACCATCCTGGAAAATATGTCCAATTTCCCCAATGTTGCAAATGAAGATAAAGAATAAAGATAAAGAATAAACTCAGCTGTGTGTTGTTGTCTGACTAATCTAATCCTTGTTGTCTGACTTCAAATGGACTGTTCTTTACATATATTTCATACACTATCTCAAAAGAAAAAAATAATCCCTGTGTATTAGGTTCTAAAAGCCTTGCTGTACAAAATGAAGAACATGGTAATCATGTTTGGATTGCCAGCCCTCCCATGCTTTGTTGGCATTTATAAAATTCTACTAAATTTGGCTTAGAAGCAACACACACACTACAAGGAAGCAGTTGTTTTGTGAGTGTTTTGGGAAGGAGGAGAGAAAGCAAGAATGCATTGTGGGAGTGCAGACAAAGAGCAGTGTTCTTAATGTGCAGCAGTGACTAAGAAAGATTTCAAGGTTCAGAAAAAGAGTGGGAGAAATAAAGCAATACATAAGCTTAACCTTGGTTATAATAAAATGTAAAGACTAGGCGTTTCCACCACATTTATCATGCTCAAATATTTTTAAGAAAATATTTCATATTAGTGTATATACCTCTTATTCAGGGGCATCAACACATGTATGCACTACCTAAAATTAAGAAAGGATAAAAAAATAAAAGAAATTTAAATCGTACTTTTCCACTGGAAAAAAAATAGTGGATAAATCACATAGATAAACCAGTTAGGACAATGGAATGATGCCATTGAGGTGTCCAGTGAAGACATTGCTCATACCATTCTTGTGTTGGATTGTAAGAGCTACCTGATGTTTGTTTTGGCATGGCATGCATAGCCTTATTTTATTTTCTAGGTTCGAAACTGATGACTTGACCAATGAGCTTTTGGGTTTGTTTTTATTTTTTTTAATGTAATTTATTGTCACGTTAGCTAACATACAGTGTGTAAAGTGTGCTCTTGGTTTCAGGGGTAGATTCCCGTGACTCATCGCTTACATACAATACCCAGTGTTCATCCCAACAAGTGTCCTCCTCAATGCCCATCACCCTTTTTCCCCTCTCCCCCACACCCACCATTAGCCCTCAGTTTGTTCTCTATATTTAAGAGTCTCTTATGGTTTGCCTCCCTCCCTTTCTGTTTGAAACTATTGTTTCCCCTTCCCTTCCCCCATGGTCTTCTGTTAAGTTTCTCAAGTTCCACATATGAGTGAAAACATATGATACCTGTCTTTCTCTGACTGACTTATTTCTGTGTCATCTCATTTAGTTTTCTCAATCATCCTGCGTTAGAGATGAAGTTCAGAGTCTGTTTAATTACCTGGTTTTACCAGTTACCGCACTGCTCCAAACCAACTAACTTCTTTCTCAGAGAAATAGAAAGGGTTTTAATCTTCTGTCTGCTATATCTTGCAATTTGAGGTAATTAAATAGACTCTGAACTTTGTCTCTAATGCAGGATGATTGAGAAGACTAAATGGGATAACAGAAAAACTCAGTGGTTGAGATATGATAGGCATTTCATAATGACAATTGTTCTTGCCTTTTTGCTGTTAATTGGGAGCCAAGGGATGAGTGTGGAGGAAAAGGAGAAGATGAAGAGGAGGGAAAAATGGAAGAGCAAAAATAAGTATGTGTACTGTTATTATAATACTTTACATTAAGAAATTATTAAATTTCATCAGAGAGAACCACTGAATTCAAATCTTGGAGTGATTTAACAGATCATGAGACTAAAAAAAAAAAAGCACCAGTTGTAATGTGTCAATTAAGAGCCATTATTTTTCAAAGATGATCAGTGTTGATCAAGCTCCCTAGGTGGAAGTGATCCTGTAATCTTATGTGGGAGAAATGCTTTATAATTAGAGTGTGACTATAAATAAATCAGTAAACATTGCTGATATTTTAATGAAAGACCCTTAAAAGATAGGATAAAATTTTGTTTTTAACTGTATTTTGCTATTGGAGTTGACATCAATACCATTGTAACATTCTTCAGGATGGCTTATATCTGCAAAATTCCAACTATTTGAAAATCTATATGTAACAAAGAAATACGTGCCTGATTTATGAATTACTTATTCCCAAAAATGTACAAATAAAGTTCATTTTTATTTGTATTGATCATTTGTTGAAATAATTCAATTCTACATTACGCACCTGGCTTTCAGAATAAGTTTGGTAAAATGGTGTTAAGTTTTAAAAATATGATAAAACCATAAATAATTTTTACAATGACAGATTTTTCTATTAGTAAAATAACAAAAATCAGAGACATGATTATGTATCTACTATAAGGCCTTGTGTGCATTTTTCCCAAAGAAAATTTGACACAGAATATCCGACAGTAGAAATATTGGAAATTTAAGAAATAATTTAATATTTCTGCATTTTGTTCCTTTGGGAAGTAGCTATAAGGTTTCTAGCAGATTTAATCACAGTATCTTCTGATGGCCTGTAATTTATGAAATGTGTTTCCTAGTCCACATAAAATTAAAAGCATTAGCTTCCTTTAATAATCAGGCAGGTTTGTATGTATAATATGCATAATATATTCAATAAAATTACTTTTTATACTTTGCACAGGATTTCTATATACTGGATTGTTGTTTCTCATCTTTCCCCAACATTTTCAGTCTTCGGGCCCTCTGGTTTTGAAATACAAAAAGAATGAATAGAATACTTTGCTGCTTTAAGAATGCCAGAAACAATGGATACCATGGGAAAGGCAGACTTCTGCAGGAGAAGTAAGCTTTGGAGAAAGTTTCACAGATAGATATAGAATTACGTTTTGAAATGACCTAGTTCCTTCGTGATTGTCATAGGAAGATCAAAGCCTCTAAGACTTTTTTTTTTTAATGAATAGGAGGTGAGAAATGGAAACAGTACATTTCCTGTAATGTAGGAGTTGTGTACTGTGCTACAAGTGGGAGTATTTACCATAAATTACTTTGATTTCTAAAGAACAAAACTTAACTCAGTGCATATAAGAGTGTTCAGATGAGCTTTGTGAAAAATCCTCTTTCTTTCTCATGTGTGTCTCATTTTCCCCCCTGTGAATTCATGGCGAGATTACTGAAGATGCTGTGGGGACAAAGGGTAGGTGAAAGGAAACGATGTGTTCTGTATTCCATATCTCATTCATAAGGAGATAAGTGTTATATTGTTTGATACCTATAACCAGGGAGTGGTCTTCCCAGTGTGCTATTAAAAAAGTTATCTAGGACTCATCTGGGTTCAGTGAAGCATAATGCCATGATCTATTAGTAATGTAGTAATTTCCAAAGATACGAATGAAAGGAGTGACTTTTTTCTTTTCTCTTCTTCTCTTTCTTTTCTTTTTCCTCTTTCTTTCTTTCTTTCTTTCTTTCTTTCTTTCTTTCTTTCTTTCTTTTGCTAAGTATTTGCCAATTCTGACCTAGAACATGGCTGGTTTTTAATGAATGTTGAAACTTTCATGGGACAATCTATTTGTTATTAATAGCTTTCTACATCATCCAAACTTGGGGTTTGGAAAAATTCAGTTTTTAGAATTTCTTCTTATATTGTAACTGCTGATTCTCATGTTGTCCAAAGACTGTGATTTTGGTGATGCAATAGAATGGTGAAATGAAAAAAAACAATGGAGTCTTGATAGGGAAAAAATCCCTCTGAAATTTCTCTCCTTTTACCCTGCTATGACCCCATACTTCCCATCTTCTTTGATCAGTCTTCCCTTCTGAACAGTATTATTTTAAAATGTTCTTATCTTTGAAGCAGCTAAATTTGAATTGATGTATGCAGTGTATCAGTTCCAAGTTTATCAGCAAATAGTCGGCAGGAAGCTACCCCTCAGAAGTGCACTTCGGGTTCCTGGCAGGCATTGTGTTTTGAGAGCCAGCCTTCCTTATTCCTTAGTTAAATGACGCCACTTGAAAAGACAAATACCACTATCATTGCTGTTGAGTTGGGACAGCAGTCTTCATCTAGCACACTATGATTTCATGAAAGCATCAATCAGGCTCACAAGATAAATATCTGAGTCAGCTGTTCTACTTTTGTATTGAATCTAATTAAAAGCATGAAACAAATGCTTGTCACACATTCTGTCTCATTGAAAGATAAATATATAAATAAAAATCAAGACAAAGACTGGAAAGATAGGGCAATTGGAATGACAATAGGTAATTTTATCCAGAGGGGCCTCAGTCAGCTAGCTGTCTAATATCCAGAAAATCAGTTTAGCTAAAAATAGTGTTAAATATGTCAAATACTGGGGTGCCTGGGTGGCTCAGTAGGTTGACTGTCCGACTCTTGATTTCAGCTCAGGTCATAATCACAGGGTCTTGGGATTGAGCCCCGTGTCGGGCTCCACACTGCACTGAATGTGGAGCCTGCTTGGGATTCTCTCTCCCTCTGCCCCTCTCCTTGCTTGCTCGCTCTCTCTCTCTCTCTCTCTCTCTCAAATAAAATGAAAACAATACTTCAAATACTGAAAGATTCAAGTTAGTACTATGAGAAGATACTAGGATGGATGGCTGTCAAATAAATCGTAGATGTATCTGATGTTACAGTTATGCAAAGGTAGTATCTCATGCTTTTCTTATTTCAGGATACAAGTGAGTGTTGAAAAATGCTCCTGTGTAATGGAGATTGTGTCAGAACACAGGGAAATCCGTGATCAAAAAGTGCATGAACTTCTTTTGGAGCTGTCATGACTTTTTAAAATCGAACCTAGGAAGGAAAATATCCCCTAGGCTAACAGCTGCATCCCATATGCCAGGGGTTATAATGATTTCCTCCAGCAGTGAGACCACAACTGAAACAGCAGCTGGAATGGGAATCACCACACCTGGTTAAGTTTACAGTAACCACCTGTGTTCTCCAAGACACCCACCCCCTTTTTTTTTCTGCACTTGACAACTAGAGAGGTAAATTGGATAGTCTAGAAATCCATAGCTCTGCATCTTTCCAATTTTAATAGTAGCACAAGATTCCTATGACTTTTTGATTTTAAATACAGTACTTTTTGTTTGTTTGTTTCAAGTTTTAATTTAAATTCTAGTTAGTTAGCCTATAAGCTAATACTGGTTTCAGAAGTAGAATTTAGTGATCCATCACTTATATACAACACACAGTGCTCATCTTAACAAGTGCCTCCCTTAATGCCCATCACCACTTAACCCTTTTTGATTTAAATTTTTGATTGGGAGAAGGACTTTCTAGGGCTAGACTTGGCTGTTCTTACCAGAACAGCTTATTCTATTCGTTAGGAGTCTACTGAGGTGCTTCTGCCTATTGCCCAGACAGTCTGGTTCTAGCCAACCATTCAGTCAAAATACAAACTGGACACTTTTAACAGAGAAAAGGGGCACCAAGAAGTTACAAGTTAAAATTATGTAATTTTTTGAGCATAATTAACTAATGAATTCATTTTATGATATTACTGGAATTACACTTCTTTTCCAAAGCACTTTACAAAAATACAATTATTTGTAAAAATTTAACACTCTGTATCGTATCAATTATGTTGGTTATATAAATTTTAAAAAGAAATCAAGAATAGTAATTACTTTGGGGAGATTTTATCCATTTGATGTGTCAATATTTCTGCCCAAATGTTTTCAAAGGTATATACTCCATTCTCAGCTAGAACAGTACCATTTTAAATTAAGATTTTACAAGTTAAAACTCATCAGTGTAATTTCTATGAGTTATGCTTTATGATTTTGTTATGTTATTACTATTTTGCCAAGTTTTAGATGCTATAGCATCATAGAACCTCTCAGTATTATCTCATTTGTTTTCAACATCATATTCATAAAGAAATTTTTGTATGTTATAACTTTGACTTCACCAAGGGCTCCTTGGTGGTTTGTGCACCTAGCAGGATCCAGCATGGAACCAGTGCATGAACCAGTATACCAAGGGGCTGGTATTAGCAAGATCATTGCCTGTTTCTTCCATTCTCATTGGAGGCTTGAAGGCATTAGGTGTTCCTAGCTTCTCATGTCCAAGCAAACTTGTTTTATCAGTGAATGCCTTCATGCTGTCTTTGAAAGGGAGGTGTTAGATGCATCATGTCTGAAATGCAGTGGGGAGAAATATGCAAGTTGTTTCTGGTCATCTGGTGGATTTAACCAGGCACTACAGTAAGAACTCAATTTACTGCACACAGTTCAGATACTACTACTAGATGAGGCAGACTTCTCAAACACTTCCTGATTTATTCTACTGCAGGTATTAATAATGTGCTCCATACTTGCTTAAAAAAAGGAAAAATTCAGGACAAATTCTGAATCTAAGAACACACTGGGGCAGTAAGTGTGAGCCACCGTCTTGGGCCAATAGGGACTTTTGGCAACAGATAGGAAGTGGGTAAATAATCACGGTTATGGTTCCATTGGGCCTACTGTTATATGGATTTGTTTTAAACCTTCATTTGCCACCTTTTCAGAAGCAGATCCAAGTTTGATGGGACCTGTTAGCCAACAGAGACATTGGCTAAAATCATGTCTCTGTTCATCAGGCCTGTAGTTTTGCTGTTATACCTAAGATTGATACATACTGGAATTGTGTAAAGCAAGGACTGAACTTCTCCCTTGTCACTCACCCTCCTTGGATGCTGGGTTCTGACCCCTGAGGAAGGGGTTGTTCTCAACTGGTGCTTGAAGCTCTGAGAGAACTTGCTTGGGAGGCCATGGGTGTAAAATATTCACAAACTAGCATAGACTGCTGCTACTGGAAATAGCAAAGAACCATTGCTATGTGAAGGGGACAGCAATAAGAAACGAACAGGAGAAATGTATTCCTTTTCTCTCTTCTAGCTTTCTGGTCCCCTCCAACCCTACCTATTGAAAGAGACTAACCATAGTGGTAAAAAAGAGAAATATGGTTAAATCTGGAGTCCCAGATTTAAGTATAGAAAGGCCAGTTTACGGCCGAGAGATATTGGCTTAATGATGAGCACATTGTCAGAAGCAGACATACTATGTCCCTGTTCTGGAATTTATTTCTTGCACATATGTTCTTTAATACTTACCATACACCAGGAACTCTAGAGTGAGCAAAATGGACTAAGTCTCTGCCCTCATGGAGTTTATAGCCTAGTACGGAAAGGACAAAACTAGCAATTTTAACAAACAAAAAGAATATTTCAGATATGGTAAGTGCTATGAAAACAATGAACTAGAAATTCTGTATGCTATTTATGTTGTTTCATAGCAGTTTTGTTACCTGGTTCTCCAGTCTTTCTCTCAAGGGGCAAGTGGTGCTGAGTGTCCACAGGTAGGCATTTAGTAGCTATTTTGCCACTTTACCTGGTACTGAGTTTCTAGATTCCATTACAAGAATATGAATGGGAGTTTTGCTGCTTTTAGTTCTGACTCAGCAATATGGTCAGTTTCAAATATTCCATGTCTCCCTGATAGTCTATGTCTTAGTCTGTTTGACTGCTATAGCAAAATACCACAGATTTGATGGTTTACAAACAACAGATGTTTCTTCCTTACAGTTGGAAACTGGGAGTCCAAGATCAGGGTGCAAGCACAGTTGAGTTTGGGTGAAGGCTCTCTTCTAGGTTCTAGACTGCTGACTTCTCACTCTGTCCTCACATGGAGGAAGGGCTAGGGAGCTTCACCACGCCCCTTCTGGAAGGTACGAATCCCGTTGTAGGGCTCACCCTCATTACCAGTCACCTCTCAATGGCCACTTCCTCATTCTATTACCTTAAGGCTTACGATTTCAACATATGAATTCTGAGGGCCACAAACATATAGACCACAGTAGTTCATATTGTACCACCCACTTCTGGCACGGCCCAGTATCTGTATTTAAGATATTTGGTTACAAGCCACAGAAACTAACTTTAGCGAAAAGAAAATCCACAAGATTGAAGAGAAAGCTGAAGAAATCAGTTTGGAGAGTACAGAAACCAAGTATATCCAGGTTATTTTTGAGGCAGGAAGAGCTTAAAAGCCTCATTCATGTGCCATTGCTGGAATACGTAAGCAAAATGATATGTATTCTTTTTTTTTTTTTTGTCCTTATGGCAACTCTACTCAGGATTCAAAATCCCAGGAGAGAGAGAGCTCAGATCGTGTGTTCCTCCCTTGGCTCTCCTGGAATGAGGAGAAGAGAGATTTGTTTTTTAAGACCACCTCATCTTACATTTTGTAGGGGGAAGACGGAGGCCTGAATACAGGGTTACCACCAAGCCAGCTCAACTGGAGAGGTCTCTACTCAAAGTGAAACTGGAAGGTTGTTAGGTGAGAAGTGGATGCCAAGAAGTAAAAAATCACTTAAGTTAACCTCACCGTCTAACTGCTGTTTCCCATTTATCTAAATAAACTAGAACTGATGTGATATTACTTACTGGGTTTTAAATTCATACACACACATTTGAAGGGGAGTTATTTCTATTTTCCTAATTAAGTAAAGCCATTTAAGGACAGGATCACTATGCTGTCTTGTCATCCCAGATTTTTCCTACACAAGTATACGTACGCACATTGGACCGAAGATACCTGTATGTTCAATGATGTCAATGATAACAACAGATCTTTGCTGGTCTTCACACAGAGAACTATTTTCATGGTAGGCCTGGTTTTGAGAGGAGGGAAAGCTACTTATCTAACCCAAATCTCCACATTATTTAACAGCCGGCGAGTAAATTGGAGGTTATCTTTAGAAATAACTCAAGTTTTCTCTGTTCGTATTCACTTCTCTCTCGACTACACTTTCCTGAGAGTCCACAAGGGGTGATTGCCTTTGTGTCCACAAGTCCAGTCTCTGTAGTGCTGCTGCTCGACAGAGCACGGAAGACCTTGCGGTGAGCTGTCTCTGCATGACAGACAAGACATCTCCAGTTGGACTCCATGACTGCTCCTTCCTCTCCGAGGGCGCAGTTCCCTTGCCAGGTCGCCATTGTGTTGTTAAGGCTGCCTGGTGTTATGCGTGTGGCAGTTGCATATTTGAGGACTTTTGAGTAGGTGTGGACTAGAAAGGGTAATCCTCTCCCCTAAAGTATTACCCTGTTATAAAGATGACAGTAATCTATTTCCCTTATGTTTCAGACATGTTAGTGAACCGTTCTTTTCTATTTCTTCTCTGCTGGATACTCAGACATCCATGATGTGGGCGAGGGTGATGCCAAGTAACGGATACTAATGCCATCTGAAAATCACGACGTCCTTCTTTATCTCACAGCCGTTTTTACAGCTGTTTTAGTGCTTCAGGTTCATAGCACCTGGCTTCTTTTTTAGTATGAGTTTTCCTAAGAAGCTTCTGTCTTTACGCAAGTCGGCTTCTGAAAGCTCATTCATAATTTTCCAGTCATCGCTTACCAGTACTCCCGATTTATGTTAGTGCATCCAAAGTCAGCCTCTAGTAATAAAAAAGTGTTTTTCATTAATTCATGACACATAGCACCAGTTAGTTGAACTGAACTCTAGGATCAGGACTGTAGTTGCCTAAAGCTTCTTTCGGCTCTGATAATTTGTGAATCTCTGAGTTTCTGACTTTTTAGACTGCCCTTGGGATGACTAGTTTGCCTTATTTCCAAGCCTTGTTGTTCCTGAGCAGTTTGATCAAGTAATGGTCTGGGATGAGTACCTTGATTTGTATCATTTAACTACCTCCAAAGCTTCTGACGAACAAAGGCCTTTCATTAATCTTTTGCACACTTAAATACCTAAATATAATCTACTATTAATTTCATCAACTTCTAATACATAATAAACTGCCACTGTAGTTTTCTACTGAAAAGTTAACGTGTTTGAAGATACTGCTCATAAGTGGGACTTTTCTTACCCAAATTCTGTTTAGTGTCCATGTAATATACCAACATCTCTTCTCTCCTGTTTTCTAGAAAAAATAGTTACTATCAAACCTAAAATTTAGGGTCATTTCTCTTTTACATTAAGTCACCTAAATAATTTTCACTTATAACACTGACTCAGTAATTTCATTCTTATTATATGATTTGTCATGAAATTACTCTGATTCTATAATGCAATATTTCCACAGAAAATGTAGATAAAGATGAGAATTAGAAATTTTTTCACCTGATAAGAATATCTTCTTAAACCTTGAGTTAGTTGTATTAAAAACGGGATTTGAAATAATTATGTAATTACAAAATTATTTATCTTTTGTTACATATTTCTTAACTCAAATGGAGAAATTATATCTATTTTATTTATTCATAAACAATTTACTGGATAAGACTAGATGTCAGTTATTGTTCTAAGTCATGGAGACACAGCAGTGAATAAAGCCTTATGGACTTACATTCTAGTGAAGGAGAGAGATAATCAACAAATAAGTAAAATATTGAGCAAGCCACTTAGTGTCGAGAGCAGTGGAGAAAATAGAAATAGTAGGGGTTGCCTTTTATGCAAAGTAATCAGGGAAGGCTTTACTGAGAAAATCACCTAAAGTAAACACTTGTGTGAGGTGTGAATAAAACATTGAAGGTAGGGGAACAGCATTTGCCAGGTCCTGAGACAGAAGTGTGCCTGGTGGGCTTTACGAAGAATAAGAAGGTTCTGTGAGGCTGAAGCAGAGTTTGGGGGAAGGGGATGTAGGCAATGGGATCAGAGAGTTACCAGAGCTTAGGAGGCTACTGTCAAGATTGTGGCTTTTACTGGGAGAGTCATCCCCTGAGAGGATTGGGATTAGAGGAATGACCTGGCCTGGCTTCTGTTGTAAAATGCTCTCTAGCTGTAGGGTTTGAGTCGAAATTATAAGGAAGCAGTCGTGAGAGGTGGTCAGATACAGAATGTGGAGAAAATAGGAATTGTTGACGGATTGGATGTCAGTTGGAAGTGAAACAGAGAAATCAAAGATAAAACCATGTTGTTGTTGTTGTTTTATCTGAATAGGAAGAATGTATTTTATATGTACTGTTGGTTTCATAAAGATCATTAAAAAAAGAAATGGGTTAAGAAACTTTTCTAAATGAAAACAAGTATTACTGAATAATATTCTTAGAGAGCACATGTTTAAGTATACCTTTATATGTAGTTAATATTTTTCACATATACACATAATGAAAAATAGTTTCGATGAATGCAGATAGAAAGATTGATGTACCTATGAGTCCTTTGATGTGGGAACAGATGACTACTCTGACAAAGGAATCTATTAGACCTCTTTTAGGAAGTTTCACTAGTCAAGATCCTGGCATGCAAAAGGTGGCACACTCAACAGATTTAATTAAAGATATTTTAATGGAAGGACATATGGCATGCAGAGATATGGACAAAGTTAAGGAGACCCACAGGGGTGGTAAAGCTGTCGTATTGGAAGTAGGCATAGCAGGAAGGCATTACGACTCCCAAAGTAGCAAGAAGAAGAAAGTTATTATTCAATGGGCATAAGCTATAGCCATTGAGAAGACGGTAGGAGCTGTGGCCATGGAAGAAAGCAGCCTAGGACACAACCTGATTAACAAGAGAGGAAGTGGGACAAAGGGAGTAAAAACCTTAGTCTTTTTCTCCTCCTACACTTCATCTTTTACTGGTCCTTCCTACTGGCCTTGAGAGAGGTCAGAGTATATAGGATCCTTGCTCATACAGTCCATGGTTGTCAGCCGGTGGGACACAGAGAGGGAAAAGAAGGTTAGATATTGAATCTGGAAGGACAAATAAGGAATACACAGCACAGAATTTCATGTTATTGAAGAAAGATCTGAACACCAAGGCATACGAGGGAAGCTCTGTGGAATTCCTGTAGGAGAAACAAGGGATTGCATCTCTATCTTATTACCATGGAGAACTGTTCCACCTGCCCAGGTTCTTGTTTAGTCTGTGCTGAAGAGCTCAGATTCTGGGAGAATATCTCCTGTGACCTGGCTTGAATCAAGCACCCACACTTGTGATGGGAGGAAGGGATAGTAGGGTCCTGTGATTGGGGCCTAATTCTAATCATGTGGAATTAGGAAAAGGATCTAACTCAAAGAAAAGGATTATAGACAAATCAATATAAGACTCCCTCTTGCAATATTAAAATATTTATATCATATATATATAATATATATGTATTTTATATATATATATATATATATATATATATATATATATATATATATTTTTTTTTTTTACCAAAAAGGAAAGGTAAGTTTCTCTAAATGGACACCAATATTTCAGAGTGCAGGAGTGTTTTTTAATTCATTTCTCAATTCCAGTAAGGTCAAAGCTTGTCCTTTGGTGTGATTCTTTGCCCTCCTTTTCCAGTTAAAAATACATCCCTAATTCCAGGTCATTTATTTTAAAATGAAAACATTTGTTTGCAAATTAATAAAACACCATATGCTACAAAAAAGGGCTATTAGTGCTAAAAAAATAACTAAAAATATAATCTTTGTTTGCAAGAATCTTAAGAAGAGGGGATGTGCGTGGGTCAGTATAAAGTAATTGCCGCTATTGGCCTGGGTGGGTGGGAGAACAAAAGGAATCGACAAAACCTTGAAACGAAAGGTTTTGTCAATTGCTAGGGAAAACCAGAATCATGAAACTTAACCTCTTTTAACCTAGTTTATGCATGCTAATTGATTCAGAGACAAAAACAATAATAGTCTCGGTTATAATAGTATGCAACTTCATTTCCAGACTTTCCCTGAAATTTCTTGCAAAAGAGGTGGAAAAATTAGCTCTGAGTCTCAAAGTCAATCAATGGCCTCTTTGTTGGTGAGGGTACCGCCTCCTCTTTCTCAGACAATGGGTCATGCGGCCTTGGGAGTGAAAGGTTAAAGGAGAACACGACTTTAGGAAGGAAAGTAAATTTTATTTAGTTAAGTGTTGGCAAATTATTAACCCCAGTTTGTCTTATTCATTCATTCATTTATTCATTCCGTCATCTGGTAATGAAACATTTAATGATTTTCAATGCCAAGAAACATGTGAATTTGAAAAAAATCTATATGCTTTGTACCAAAATAAGAAGTACATTATTTCAGTCAGGAACACAGGCAGCATTAAAGTCAGATCATGGCGAAGAGGTAGCTCTGCCGCATAAAAGCTATGTCAAATTTTTTTGTTAATAAGTTCTCCATCCTAGTGTACAAAATGGAGACAGTATTTGCCTCGCGGACATAAAGTGAGGTACCCATGGAGCACATAGCAGAGAGCCAAGCACAGAGTAAGCTGGTATTAATGAAGTATATGCTTTTTCTTTATTAATTGAAATTACCTTGTGAATTTTTCCCTTCATTCTGTTGCTGTGGTGAATTGCATTGAATGATTTTTTTGTATGTTGAACCAGTAAATCACAGTTGGTCATGGTTGTATAATTCTTTTAAAATGTCACTGAATGTGTGCTGCTATTATTTTGTTGAGGATTTTTGCACCAGTGTTGGTAAGGGGTTGCTATAAGTTTTCTCTTCTTTTGATATGTTTATTTGTCTGGCTTTGGTCTGAGGGTTATGCTAGTCTTATAGAATGATCAGGAAATATTCTGTCCTCTTCAATTTTTTTGAAAAGTATAAGCACTGTTGGTATTCACTGTTCCTTAAATGTTTGGTAGAATTCACCAGTGAAACCATCAGGTCCAGAGTATTTCTTCCTTGGGAGATATTTTATTCAGTCCTTGTGCTAGTTCTAAGTCTATTTAGGTTTTCTGTTTCTTCATGATTTAGGTTTTGTGTTTCTAGAAATGTGTCCATTTCATTTAGGCATATGATTGGTCATAGTACTCTATTAGAATCAGTAATAATGTTTAGTAGCTTAAATCTTTTAGTAGCTTAAATCTTTTTTTCCCCTAGTCCATCTAGCTCAAAGTTTGCCAATTTTGTTGATCTTTTCAAAGAGGTAACTTTTGATTTTGTTATTTATTGCCATTGTTTTTGTTCTCTATTTCATATATCTTTGCTTTAATCTGTATTATTTCCTTCTTCCTGATAGCTTTGGATTTAATTTGTTCTTCTTTTCCTAGTTTCTTTTGTTGTAAAGTTAGGCTGTCGATTTATGATCTTTCTTGTCCTTTTTTAACGTAAGCATTTATGGCTATAAATTTCCCCCTTAACGCTGCTTTTGCTGTGTCCCATAAGTATGTTCTAGTTTTGTTTTCATTTATCCTATGCATTTTTTAACTTCCCTTATGATTTCTTCTTTGATCTGTTGGTTGAAAGCCTGTTGCTTAATTTCTACAAATTTGTGAATTTTCCAGTTTTATTTCTGTTACCAATTTCTTCTTCCCATTGTGGTCAGATAAGATACTTTGTATGATATCTATCTTTTAAAATCTATTGAGGCTAATTTGTGACCTACCTTGGTGTTTATTCTGTGAACTTGAGAAGAGTATTTATGCTGCTGTTGTATATGTTCTCTATATATCTAGTAGATCTTGTTTGTTTATTGTGCTGTTTACATCCTCTTTAATTATCTTCTGTCTGGTTGTTCTGTCCATTAATGAGAGTAGGGTATTGAAGGGTCCAACTATTATTATAGAACTATCTATTTCTCTTTTTAATTCTGTCAGTTTCTGCTTCATATACGTTGGTGGTCTTGACATCAGGTGTATAAATGTTTATAAATGTTATATCCTGTTGCTATATTGAAACTTTTATTAATATATAGTGTCCTCCTTCGTCTCATAACTTTTTGATTTAAAGTCTATTTTTCGTGATACTAATATAGCTAACCTGCTCTCTTTTGGTTACTAGTGTATGGGATATCTTTCTCCATCTATTCACTTTCTATCTAATTTTTCCATGTTTACTTTGTAGCAATGCAGTGAATTCAGAAATATCTATTATTAATTATGACAGCTAAGCAGTTGATTCTTCTGGGTTTTCGAAAGGGAGACAATATTATCAACTGAAAAAACTATGCATGGCAGATACACTGGGTGTGAGTGTCTTGTTCTGACATTAACAGCCCCAGTGTTTCATATTGAGCATCATGCTGGCAGTTGCCTTCCAGACAGACAGGCGAGTATGCCTGTGCATAAGACACAGAGAGATTGTGAGGTTGCCTGTGGTGAACTATTCTTTTCACCATTCCTTACCATGGCCGTCTTCAACAGAGACAGCTCTGACTTCATTTTCCTACATGTGAAATATGTCTTCACAGACAGAATTCTTCTGTCTTACTAAGAGGACTAAAATGTTTTATCTTTGAAATCTTTAGGTTTCACTGAGAGTTTTCCAATAAGCTGTCAAACTTCAAGTCGCCCATCTATCTTTTTTGTCTCATTTCACATGTGCTTGCGTCTGCTGCATGGAGATTTTATTTTAGTTTCATATTAATCTTCTGCTGCTGTCTGCAATTTGATCTTAAGCAGAGTATTAAAGGAAACAGCGAACATTTTAAAAGATGCATGATCCTTGTATGTACTGAACAGCACCCATTACAACCACAGATGGGACATTCTCGTGAAATGAATTCATAACTGATATGCCCTGATGAGTCCTCAGTCATCAGATTCCTCTGAAATGCAAGGCACTTTGACATCATGGACATCGAATGATATAGAGTCAAACATGATGGTAGTCCTATTTCAAAGATGACTGAAAAAAAAGCCATTTAAGTTAGCCCAATGGATTTCAGCTTGAGACAGTTTATCAATGAACAGACATGGAAACTTGCTAGAAGACATTATCCTCAAAATTTACGCCTGTCCTGGGGGCACACATGTGTCTGGAGTGAATTACGTGAAGGATAGGATGATGAAGAAAATCAAGTGACAAAAGGAAAGTAAAGTTTAGGTCTGGGGCTGGGGGACTGGGAAGATAAAGATTTGCAGAGCCTAACTTGCTCTTATCTGTAATTCTTATCTCCCCAATCTGGCTGTGAGCAAATAAATCAGTCCCTGATTTCTAACATGGTCAAAAAAACTTTTCTAACTCATGCGGTGAATTCAGAAATAAAAGAGAAAATTAAACAATGGAAGCAATTTATCCATTCTAGCCATAGAAGCCTAGCTTGTGATTGGTTCACATTTTAAAATATATTTGCTGATTCCGTCTGTCTGTCTCTCTCATTGCTTTCATTCTGTTCTAATCTTGCAAGTTCTTTCTTGTTGCTAAGGAAGCTTGTTATTTAAGCCTATATTTTAAACAACTTTAATCAACAGTTTGAAAGTAAAATGAAGAAACTTGACTTTTTCTCTTGCTGGCAACTAAATTTTTTACTTTTATTATTTTTGAAAAAAACATTTATTTATTTATTTATTTATTTATTTATTTATTTATTTTGAGAGAGAGAAAGCACATGCAAGCTGGGGAGGAGTGGAGGAAAAAGGAGAGAGAGAGAGAATCCCCTGCAGGCTCCACTCCCAGCACAGAGCCCGACATGGGGCTTGATCTCATGACCATGAGATCATGGCCTGAGTCGAAATCAAGCGTTGGACGCTTAATTAACTGACTGAGCCACCCAGGAGCCCCTTTCGGTGACAACTCTGAGTTAATTAGCGAATCTAATGTACACATTCTCAAAATTTAAAAGAATAGTATAGATTCTGAGATTTTAAATGAATGACAAATGGCCTCAAAGCTGTACCTGGAGCAATGACTTGTGACCCTGCTTTAGACATTTCTTTGTTGTATTTTGGAAACATGTTAAGTAATTCTGTCATATTAATTTAGAACAGACACTGAAACTGAGAAGAATTCTGACTAAAATAACTGCCTGGTCATGATTAAGATTAAGTTGAAATGGAACAAATACAAGGATTGGCTAGAAGAAAAGAGAAACTGACTTAAACTCAGTTAGCATAACATTTTAGATGGTATATTTTTAAATTATTATAAAATTTAAAATTTATGTTAAAATATACATTGTCATACCCATGACTGAAAATAGAGTGATTGGAGAAGCATGCAGAATGGGAGAAGAGTAGAGAACATCTTTAGTCTAATAAAGAAAAGCTGCCTGAGTAATCGGGCCTTTCTTAGGAAGAACTGTGCTTTAGGCAGTGTTTGTTTTTATCCATCCCTTTGGCTTCCTTCTGTCCTTGGCACCTGGTATCCTCATATAACCCCTTGGATTTCCAAAGTCCCCACTTCGCTAGTTGAGAGCACTACATTGTTCATATTTCCCCTATTTTTTACCATTGAAGTTTGGCCACCTATACTTATTTCTTAGGGCTCTGGTTTTTGATTAGTTGAAAACAGATGGTGTCTGAGTCAGGATGGAGCTCGCTGAAAAAGGAGATTTAGCATAGACTATGGGAAGTAGAATGGTAGGGGTTATCTTACACAATTAGAACAGAGGCCTACTGGCTTCTTGGTTTTGCTTCTTTCGACTTTTTTCTCTGTTCTCTGCTTCCTTTCTCGGGTTGTTAACCCCTCATGAGGGCATCCAGTTGTCTTCTTTTGTCTTTATCCTTGTTAATTGGCTTCACTGCTGCTTGGTTTTTCAGGAAAGCACCTTGATTGACCCCATTCATTTTTTCATGCTAGGCCATGGGGTGACCCAGTGCATAGATTCCCTCCCGGAGGTGCTCCCCTTTCTTCCCCTAAAATGTGGCTGTGGCTGACGGGAACCCGTTAGATCAGAGGCTCTTGGCAGGGCAGGATTTCCTTTAAAGAGGCCGTGGGCAGGAAGGCAGTCCTTGTATCTGGAACAGATGTTTTGGCACATTTGGGAGTCTTGAAGCTCTTCAGACTCTGGGGCTGCCCTGCTGAGTGATGGGCGAGTTTGGCAGCACATCTTGCTTCCTTTAGCTGATCTGGTGTGTTTGGGAGACGCTGAGGGGGACAGGAGGAATCTCAGAATGCTTTCTTCAGCATCAGTAGCACCTTTTAGGTCTCACTTGAGAATACTTTCCCTCATCTGAGATGGTGATTACATTCTGCCTAAATTCCAAGACATCGTGGCTTCCTGGCGAGGTGTAGGTGAACTCTGACCAACATGCATGCCTCTTAGTGTGTTTTATTGATTACATAACTTATCTAAAAAGATAGGTCAGCTCTGGCGAGTTTTCCCTAACACATTTTTTTTTTTTCTCAGTGTTAGCAGCTGGAAGACTTGCTCGCATGTGTGTTGATGTGTGTGGCCTTGGGAAGAAAGAAATCCCATCCCCTGCTTAAGGAGCTCTGAGAGAATAAACAAGGAT
Source organism: Panthera pardus (assembly GCF_024362965.1). Taxonomy (NCBI): domain Eukaryota; kingdom Metazoa; phylum Chordata; class Mammalia; order Carnivora; family Felidae; genus Panthera; species Panthera pardus. Next base: position 36,673,765 of record NW_026526765.1, on the reverse strand, counting down.
AAGTGTAAGGAGGTCAGCTGTCTGTCCCTTGGTGCCACATCTTCATCACAGCCCTAAGCAGCTGATTGCTCCTGGTTACCCAGACCTGGTCCCTTTCGGTGTCTGCTTCCTTCCGAAACACACACACACACACACACACACACACACACACACACGTACACACAACTTCCCTTTTACTCATGAAATTTATTATCCGATGTCGAATCTTACTTTCGTATGTACATCTAGCTTTACACGTGAATTTTCTGCATGCAGAGCCAAGCTCTCTCCCTTTCCCAATCTGTAACATCATTCAAACAGGCGTTCAGACAATGTGACAATGCCTCAGTGAGTTTCAGGGTGTTTATTTCTTTCGGACGAACATAATCCGCTAGCTCAGTCTTTCTCTGCCTCTCTGCCTCTCTCTCTCTCCTCTTACGTGCAAACATACACCGACTCTCTCACAACATGTACAAATAAATGCCTCGGAGGGCTCCCGAGTTCAATGTCACGCTGGGCAGAAGTGGAGCAAGAGTGGAGGGAGAGTGCGCGCTGTGCGGGCGGGGAGAGAGCCTTTCCGGCCAGCAGAGGGCAGCCGAGGGGAGGCGCTGGCGCGCGAGGGCTGAGCGGAGCCTCGCCTCGCTCGGGCAGCCTCAGCCTCAGCACCAGCCGCGGCGGAACCGGGAGCGCAGCCACTGAGGGCAGCGGCGGCGGCGGGAGCGAGGCGCGCAGGGAGCAGCGGCGCGGGCGGGAAGCAGAAGCCGCCGCCGCCGCCGCCGCCGCCGCGACGGGCAGCCGAGCTCGCCGGCAGCCAGCTCGGGCCCCTGCCCCCTCGGCTTCGTGCCCCCGGCGCCGGGCGGCCGGCGGGTCTGGAGCCCGCGCCGTCGCCGGCCGCGTCCCCCGGGCATGGAAGGAGGCGGCAAACCCAACTCCTCGTCCAACAGCCGGGACGATGGCAACAGCGTCTTCCCCGCCAAGGCGCCCGCGACGGGCGCGGGGTCGGCCGCGGCCGACAAGCGCCTGGGCACCCCGCCGGGGGGCGGCGGGGCCGGCGCGAAGGAGCACGGCAACTCGGTGTGCTTCAAGGTGGACGGCGGCGGCGGCGGCGAGGAGTCGGCCGGGGGCTTCGAGGACGCCGAGGGCCCCCGGCGGCAGTACGGCTTCATGCAGAGGCAGTTCACCTCCATGCTGCAGCCCGGGGTCAACAAATTCTCCCTCCGCATGTTTGGGAGCCAGAAGGCGGTGGAAAAGGAGCAGGAAAGGGTTAAAACTGCAGGCTTCTGGATTATCCACCCTTACAGCGATTTCAGGTGAGGACTCCCGGCCGCCGCCCCACCCTCCCTTCCGGGCGCGCCCTCCAACACGCGTCCCCGCACCTGGGAGGGGGCGCCCGGGGACTCGGAGGGAGGGGTTGCGGGGCGGGAGGGGGGTGGCGCTGCCGGCGGCTTCCACTCCGGCTGCTCGGGCTCCACTCTTCAACTAGTTTCGGCCGAGGAGGGGGTGGGATGAGGAGCTCCTGTTGCCCGGGAATCCCAGGGAGGTTTCGCCTCCTTTGCCTTGTGAACTTTGGGGATACATCGGGGAAGATGTGACCCCCCCCCCCCAGATGGAAGGATGCTAAGTTGTGCCAAAAAACGATAACAACAACCACAAAACAAAAAACCAAAAAACAAAAAAACTTTTACTTCGGAGCTGAGAGTGTAAGGAAGCGGCCAGAAAGTCGTCTTTGGGGTGACACCCATCCTCGCGCTGCCCCCCGCCTTTCCCAAAGGGGAAAAAGGCGCTCCTGGGCTTGAGGAGAGGATGGGGCAAGCGGAGATAGTGACTCACAAGTCCTAGCTGTTCCAGCCGCTCTCACCCCTGGGGAATGTTAATCTGTTTTTCATCTGCTTATAGGCACTGGGCATCCTCAATGCATTTCTTCAGAATAGTGGCTGGCAGGCTCAGGAAGGGCAATTTGCGCTTGGATAGTCCCTGACTTGAGATTTCAGCCGGGCAGGCGCTGCCAGCTTGGGCAGCAGCGTGGCAGGAAGCTTCGAGTTCCAGAAACAGACAGGGGGCGTTTCCAGAGCCCCCTCCCTGAGACTGAGAGACACCCTTTCTTGACCTTGACTACAAGTCTGTTTCGGAAAGCTCTTTCCCGTTTCCCAGCCCGGGAACTAGGGCAGGAGGAGAGCTGTCCGCCAGGGAAACTGCTTCGGAGAATTAAAATTAAGACGTTTCCCGATCTTATTTGTCGCCCAAGTATGTATTCGGTTATAAGCATGTTTAGAGATTATCAAATGAAGGTCGTGAAGTAGATCCTCTTATTAACGTGCGCACACGCTGCAGCTTCCGAATAAGGTTGGGTTTTCCATTTAAATTCTAAAACTCAGGGTGGCTTGCCTTTTCTCTTTCTTTCTTTCTTTCTTTCTTTCTTTCTTTCTAAGTGAATTCATTCGAAAAAGAAGAAGAATCAGTGAAAAAGTATATGTGCAAATTAAGCCGATTTAATAGGCGTCTATTAAACAGCAATCAAAGATAGCAATAAAAAGCAGCATTACTTTGAGTTATGTTTAAGGGAAATTGCCATCGACTCCATGCCTCCGCAGGAGCTGTCCACAGTTCTGAATGACATTAGCTTTGGAAAACCCAAACTCCTGCCGCACTAAGCCTGGGAGTGAACGTCTTCACCTTTGAATTTTATATATTGTCTCAGAAATCAGTAGCGTCTATTATTTGTGCATAGAGTGAATGGCTTTTAGGAAGTGTATCATTTTAAGGTTCTTATTTACCAAAACATGTAACAAAGTCCAAAGGAGGACTTATAGAATGTAATGACATTTATAGTCTATAGCAAATTAAGAGTTGGATTGTAAGAATGTTTACGTTGAAAAGGATCTAAATAAACTGCCACGTTTCCTCCCTCAGGAAGATAAGCAGACTTATAAATGACCTTGTTTTAAGGCACATTAGACTGTCATGTTCTTTAAAATTTTAAAGGTTAGAATCAAATGTAGAAAACTATCTCTCCCTCAATCCTCAGTGGAAATATGTTGCAACCTAGTACCCTTTTGTTTTTCTTTCCTGAGAAAAACTTTACAAGGAAACAGGCTTCAGCCTTAATAACAAAAGTAAGCATGGTGTTTCCAGTAATATATGTGGTTCACTGTTCACATGCAAATAAAATGCTACACTTTGTTTATTTTACCTCAATTGAGTGATCCCTTTTGGTTACTTTTACTTTTATTTCTTGAACAATGTAAAAAGAGACTACACTTTTCAAAATGTGGCACATGGTACATAATTAAGCTTTTACCACCTACTGGATAAAAACATAGGGCCACCTTTCAGGAATTGGAATAGTGTGCCAGAATCTTTTGAATGAATGAAATTCATGAAATTAAAGATTCTCCACATTTTCTCAAGTGAATCATCTGAGACTAATATCAAACAACAAAAAAGTTACTAAGAAATAAATTGAGATCAGATGATGGTTAACTTTTACCATGCACTTCAAATAAATGAGAAATGATTAAAAAGTGAGGTAATACTCTAAACAAAATCCAGTGTGGAGTAGTTTACAATACTGGATTTTCTCTTGCATAACTGGACAAAAGGAAATGTCAGACACAAATTAAACAATTACTAGGCTTAGGTTTCTAACTGGAAGGTATCTGAAAAAGATAGATTTTAAAACTCGCAATTACAATATATGTTTTTCCAAAACAAAAAACTAAGGAAGTAATGATGTAAATACTTATTTGCCTATGTCAAGACATTTAAATCTTATTATTATTTCATTAACATTTTTATATGATATCAATAAGATTTGTTAAAACCTATATAACATGTCAGGATAATGTAACGGAAAAAGCAGAAATAAGAAAGACAAAACTCTGGCAGTACTTTTTTTCCTAAAGGACAAGAAATATGGGAAAAATCTCTAACATAGTAGAAATGTTATGGTTATGATCTGTTCACCTCAGGCTCTTTCCTGAAGAAGACACTTTAAGGGCAGGGCTTCACTATGATTCCTACAATGCCAAACTGATGTTCAGTAATAATTCAGCGACTGAGAAAGTGACACTTAAGAATCAGTTTCCATGGAGGGGTGGGAGATACTGGAAATAAAGTTTTTTTTTTCTTTTTTAACTTGATACTTTCATAAGCTTTTGCATGGCCAAGAAAGTTTACTCATTCTGCTCTTTGGTCAGTCCCATCCTGCTGAATGTAGGGGAGTCTGCCACTCCGGGGTGGGTCAGGACTTTACCACTGTGCTCGTGATCCAGTGTCCCTTTTTAGGATGACTTCTGAGCCAAGGCCTTTTCCACTTCCTGGGCTTTGCTCCCACTGAGACTCCTGCAGAGCTAACTAGGTGCTTCTCTCACCTGCCCAAGAGAGCTATTGCTGTGTCTGGCACGTAGTTTTCTCCTATCTCTGGTGTAAGTAGGGCAGAGGCTCTGTATTTCCCTTCTTTCTCAGGAGAGGATGATGTTAGAAGCCTTCAGGGACTAAAGAAGAGTCAAATACTACCAAAACTGTTAGAAATAACCGGGTGGCAGAAAGGGAGATGTGATGATGGAAGCAGAGATCACAGTGATGTCCCAGGAGTCAAAGAGTGCATTCAGTGTCTAAAAGCTGGAAACGGCAAGCAGTGGATTCTCCCCTAGAGCCTCCAGAAGGAACATAGCCTTTGATTTTAGTCTTGTAAGACTTGTTTTTTTCTCTTTGTTTGTTTGTTTTTAGAAATAACTGGGTGGGAGCTAGAGAGTTTAGTAAAAAAAAAATCTTATGTTTTTGTCTATACCATGGTATATAATCATCCAAACTAGGGAAAATATAGTTACTTAAAAAGTAAAAGTAGGAGCACCTGGATGACTTAATCAGTTAAGTGGCGGCCGACTCTTGATCTCGGCTCAGGTCATGATCTCGCCATTTGTGATTTTGAGCCCTGCATCAGGCTCTGTGCTGACAGTGTGGAGCCTGCTTGAAATTCTCTCTTCCACCATAAGAGACTCTTAAAATGCAGAGAACAAACTGAGGGTTGATGGGGGGTGGGGGAGAGGGGAAAGTGGGTGATGGGCATTGAAGAGGGCACTTATTGGGATGAGCACTTGGTGTTGTATGGGAGCCAATTTGACAATAAATTATATTTAAAAAAAATTCTCTCTTCCCCCTCTCTCTGCCCCTCCCCCACTTGTACATGCATCTTCTCTCTCTTTCTCTCTTGCTCTCAAAATAAATAAATAAGCTTAAAAAAACCAAAAAGGAAAAAGTAAAATTATACTGATCTTTGTGTAGTAAGGACACAGTCTCAGTCTTGCTGAGTTTCATGTGTACCACACACGCAAAAAGAAATATCTAATTAGGAGGTTAAATGTGATTTTTCTTGAGATTACTAACAGTGATTATATATTTATTAGCTAAAATTTTATTTTTTATTTATTTAATAAAAAGGTGACTCTGGCCTAGCATTGTGCTTTCACAGCTAATCTATAGTTATGACATAATCATTCAAATGGATTGAAGGAATAGAGGACTTTTCTGGATGGTTTTTATTATCTGAGTAATTTACCTTGGAAGAAGGTATCCCCAGACTATTTGCCATTTCAGGGATTCTGACATTATTTTCCTGTGTCACACTTATATATAGGGCTCTTTTATAGATAATGTTCCCATTTCATATATATTGTCGGCCAACATCTTGCCTCTGGTAAGGGAGGAGATTTTATATCTTGGCTTGTTATTTCTTCCACTACTTTTCATCAATTAGTATGAACAACTGTACGAAAAGCTTATTGTGTCATAAGTACACAAGGACCCTAGAGACAGGAGTCACTTCCTGAAGCTATTGCCATTTCTGGCCTTCCATCTCTGCTTCGTGTTGCAGCCACAATAATAGTGATGTCAGAGGTCACTGATATGTTCATTAGTGAAGGGAGGCTTCGCCCATATTACACAGTAAGTTAGAGACAGGCCTTTGTTTCTAGGAGCTTCTCAGGAAAAAACAATTCAACCTTCTGGGGTTTAAGGACTAATTAGCCTACTGTTATGTTATCTTTGTGCTAAATGCAATCTGTACGCTCCCAGCAATGCTCCTTTTATTTGTTTTCCATATCAACACAGCCAAAATTAACCATAAGAATTTATTTATTTTCTCGGTTGGGTGAAACTTTTTATATCTTATAAATTCAATTAAGTTTTTCCTAGTGACTCTACCAACTGTTAGGCCCAATTAAAGTGAAATGATTTGGAAGTATGAATTTATTCCATTACTTTTTCTTAGTATCCATTTAAGTTGCAAAACTTTAAATTTTATTTGATGTTTCACTATTTAATTGCATTTGATAGATATTAGTGTGATATTATACCATTAAAATGTTACAAGATGTTTTGCATTTTTTTTCTGAGCAACTTTCCCTTTAAACCTACTTTTGGGACTTATTATAAATTGAGAATCTTTGGGCAGATGCGTTTTTACCAATTCACATTTAATTATGTCGACTTGTATTTATGAACTTGAATGTTGATGAGTAATGCAAGAATTTTAAATGCATTAGAATAATACATTACTCATTATCAAAAGCTCATTTAACAAAATCTAATTAAGCTATATCTACTTGGTCAAAAACCACAAACTGAAGCAACACCAACACCAAAAAGCAATTTAAGTAGTATTTGTAATTCTGCATTATTCATTATTCAATGAACCTATATCCCAAAGTGAGTAAGAGGCAAGCAAAATATATCTGATGTGATGCTTATGTGAACATTTTGCCATTCTAAGTGTAATTCTTTTCTTTAGCAGATAATTCACTTCATTACTTAGAGACAAGTAAGTAATGGGTTAAGGGTAAGGACTTTCAAATATAGTTTCTTATAATTAAAATACAAATTATGGCAAACCATAGCACCACAATGAAGAGTGCTGAACGTTTTCAGAGTCTGTGACAAATTTTCGTTTTATCATTTTGTACAAAGAAGTAACAAACTATGAGTTAGGCAGCAGAGGTGGTGATAATGAAGAAAAAATCTGCATATACTAGGAAAAAAGACTGTTTTTACTTAGACTGAATACTTTTCTTCTACAAATAAATTTCTTTGTGAAGGCATCTTGATATACAACTTACCATTATTTTTTTCAAAAAAAAAAAAAAAAATCAAGGGAATATGGTGATGCTCCCTGGTGCATCCTGGTATTATCTGTGTTATTGCAAAAGGAACCATTCTGATGCTATTAATTCTCTGTGATGTGTGTGTGTGTGTGTGTGTGTGTGTGTGTGTGTGTGTGTGCATTGTGCATGTGGAATGAAACTATTCAAGGGACCTCTGTACACGATTATATGCACACAGCATATATATTGATGTTGATTATTTTTTAGTTGAACTTTTACCTGACACTTTCACCCAAGTTTGAATGACAAAAATGGATGTCATGGCCCTTTTCAAGTTTAATAGTTAATTTCCCCATAATAATCTTCAGCCATTTCACATAGTAACTGACCACTTGGTTAAAGTAAAGTAGCAAAATTATACATGTCCTGGATTTATAATTGGACCATCTTATTTATGTAGACCTATTTTTATTTTTAAGACATTAGCTACAATTCTAAAGAAGTCAGGCTAATTACACATATACAGAATTAGCAACTATTTACAGATTTTGTACTTTCAGGTTAAATAGTGCTGCAGTGAACATCTTTATATATTACTCTTCATTATATTTTGGACAGTCCAGGGAATGGAATTACTGACTGTGAACATTTTAGAGATTCTATACATATTGACTTTACCAATTAACATTGCCACTGGTTGAGACACTTTTTTTAAACGAAAATGTTTATTTATTTCAAGAGCGAGAGAGAGGAGCAAGCGAGCATGTGAGCGGGGGAAGGGCAGAGAGAGAGTGAGAGAGAGAGAGAGAGAGAGAGAGAGAGAATTTCAAGCAGGCTCTGTGCTGTCAGCGCAGAGCCCGATACAGGATTCGATCCCACGAACTGTGAGATCGTGACCTTAGTGGAGATCAAGAGTCAGATGCTCCTCTGACTGAGCCACCTAGGCACCCAGAGGCACTTTTTAAAATTGTGAGTGACATAGGTTTATCAGTGTTGCTGATATTTCTGTTTAGATGTGCACAAGTAGTTTTAGGACAGAAAGTCAAAACTATATTTGTCATAGAGTAGCAAGAGTGATCTTAAAAAGCAAATAATATTACTTAATGTCTAATAATATCATGCTGCTTAAAACCCTTTAGAGGCTTCCCATTTCTCTTACAGGACATTTGAGCTACAAGATGAGCTACAAGATCTTGAATAGTTTCAGTTTATCTATGCAACCTCCTCACCCACAACTTACTCCCTCACTATTTTCTGGACACCTGGGTAAATTTTCAGCCCCTACAGTAAGCTGAGTTCTCCCCACCACAGAGGTTTTGATGTGAAATTTAACCCCGCTGTCTAAAATTCTCTTTTTACTTTCTGTCATTTTGCATCACACCTAGTTTCTCCTTGTCATTTGGATTTTCATTTAATCATTGTGATCACCCTCAGCTTTCACCGCCCCCCCCCCCCCCCGTTTAGTTTTCTATCTGGGTCTCTTCTTTCATTGGAATTTATAGTTACATTTATTTTATTTATGTCCCTCCACTAGAATTTAAATTCCATGACCTCATCTATATTACTCAATTTTGTATTTCTAATGCCATTAAAGTACACATAAGAGATTGTTTCCCTGCTTCAATTTTCTCAGATGCTTTATTTTTAACAGCTTTTTGAGCTATAATTCAGTTACAGTATAATTCACTCATTTAAAGTATATGATTGAATTTTTTCTAGTGTGTTCACAGAGTTGTACAGCCATTACCCAAACCAATTTTAGAAAATTTTATCACTCCAAGTAGGAACCCCTACCTATTAGCACTCATTTCTCTCTCCCCTTCCTTCCTGCCCCCATTGCTGTAAGCAGTCAGGAATCTACTTTCTGCCTCCAGAGATTGTTTTTTTCTGGACATTTCATATCAATGAGATTCTATAATGTGTAGTCTTTTGTTATTGGCTTCTTTCGCTTAGCATATTTTCAAGTCTCATCCATGTTGTAGCATGTTTCAGCACTTTCTCTTTTGCGGAAGACTGTTCTGTTGTATGGCTATACCAGATTTGTTTATCCATTCATCAGTTGATGCACATCTGCATTGTTTCTACCTTTCAGCCACTGTGAATACTGCTGATGTGAACATTCTTGTACAGTTTCTTGTGAGGAGATGTATTTTCATTTATCTTAGAATTGAAATCACTGGGTCAGCATACAGACTTTTAACAAATGTTATTGAATGAATAGACAACTAATTAGTCTGCAACCAGGATATGCACACATTTAATCTTACAATTAGTAAATCCAGATAAAGAAAGCTCTTCCTTTCCCTAAAGCAACACCTAGCATCCACTCCCCACTGCCACCTGCAAGGACATGTCACAACCATTACATTTCCCTGCCCAGCGTGCAGATGACTAAATGAAACTGCAGGAACATTAAGTAGCATGAACATGGTGACATAGATAGTAAGAACTGGGCCAGGAATTCAGCTCTTCTGAATCTTAATTCTCTCAGTCCAACCTAAAAGGAAGCAAGGCTGCTAGTATAAGTAATTCTCCTAACCTGCAAGGAAACATTATGGATTAAACCTAATCATTTATGCTTCCTACCTCTTGAAACCATTCCAAAATAATATGAGAAGACACACAGATAGATAGATAAATAGAAGAAAGAGGAGAAAACAGAGAACAAGAGATCTCAAAAACATTTTGGAAAATACGAAAGCTAATGGAGAAATTATATTTTACTTCCATGATTCTTCACCACTGAGCCCCAGAGGTGCTTAGGACATGAGGTACCAGTTAAGAAGCAGTTTCCAGGAAAGCCAGGCTGAAATTCACTTCCTAGTGAATACAGAACTTTCAGTCTTAACATTAGAATGTTTGGAGTCAGGCCAGTTCTCCCCAAGCAGGACACAAGAAAACTATATCCAATGGGAGACATTTCAAGATCTTCCAGTAAAAATTCTTGTTCATTATCTAATGATTTTTCAAAAAGCCTTACATATGTACATAGAGACTGTAATTATATGTTGGTATTCTATCATCTAATATGATATCTAAGCAAAACATTATGAGTCTTCTGAGAAAAGTCTCCATCATAAAAGAGAGAGACTAAGTCAAAGAGCAAAAGAAAGTCCAGAGAACAGAGAGGCATTTGGGGTTAAGGGAAATTACATTATTAAAAATAGTCTATAAATTATATCTTCAGGAAGATATTTTATGTAAGACAACAAGAACAATATGCTGTGAAAAGAGTATCCAGAAAATTTTTTTCAAAAAGTTCTCACATGTAAGAAGTTGGCACATGAAGTCTAGGAAACCTCTCAGAATTAGGGCAAAAAGAAGAACAGAACATGTAATGAATAAAATAAAGGATAACTCATCAGGTCAAAATCTATAAAAAACAGTTTCAAAATGAGAACAAGTGTGAAAATGGACATATGGAATTAACAGGGACATTTTAAACAAAAGTTTCCAGATAGCAGGAAGTGAAATGTCTTTTCTGAGAAACTCGCAGAATGCTCAGCATCAGGGAAGGAGAAGACCCCACAAAGGGTCTCCACACAGAAGCTGGGTCAGAAGACAATACAAAAATTGTTCAAAGAGAAATTTACATATCAAGAAGTGGGAAAAATACTGTAAGCTAAATGATAATGTAGCAGTCTCCAAAATTCTGGGTTTTAGTTTTTTTCAATTATAAAATGAGGAAAATAACATATGTATCTTATCAGGTTGTTGGAGCGATACATATTTTATGGTGATATTATAAATATTTTTATAGCGTCTAGATACACGGTGCTTAGAAATTACGCTCTGCACTTAATGCTATGTAATTGTTAGCTATTATCATGAAAGTAAATTTGAAACGGAATTAAGGAGTGTGAACTATTTGAGAAAAGAAAATACTCTCTTCGCACATACTTGACAATCTTCAGAATTCTTTAAAGCAAATGTGTCTGTGAAGACAGGGCCATAGAAGCATTAGGCTGTTCTGATTTCTTTTTATCTTGTTAAGTCTCGGCGGCAGAAACCCTGATGTACAATGGTAGGTTTTGTGTGTGCTATATGAAATAGCTTCACTCATGAGGCAATTAGCACTGGAAAACTTCTAATGCATCCTCTATCTGTAAAACTTTGCAGATACACCATTATTATCTTCAAAGTTGGTATAGAATGCTATCGTACTGAACATTTAGAATAGCTTTTAGGGAAAATTCTAACGGCACTGAGTTGCATGTACTCCTTCCTGTTAATCTTTATTTTCGTTAGGAAATGGCATAGTTAAACCATTTGGTATCTTATTTCAAATCAGTTAAACATTATATAGGAGCCAAATAAAATGATTCATAACTTGCTAAATTCTTTCATTTTTTTATTGTCAAATTTAATAGTCTATGAAAAATGGTTATTTGGAAATATAAGAAAGATTGCAAATTTAAAAGGATGATTTTTAATGTCTTTTTTTTTTACATCATTTTTGAGCAGATGTCACTTATTACCCTTGCAGAATTGTGTTAGCCTTGTTTTTTTTAAAGATAATATACCTTATTAAAAATTATGCAATCTTAGTTGAGAGATGTGAGTAGGAGCTGAGAAAATGAATGTTGAGTGTTATATTGGTGGTACTTACAGGGAAAATGAGTACTCCTTATTTTTTCTATAGAGACGTTATTCATTATTTAAATGATTATTTTTAGAAAGGTTATTTGTTCTGAGCAATAAATTGGGTATTTGTTTTGAATAATCATGTAAGTGAATTAGGTTGAAGATTAGAGACAGTCTTGGATTCAGATGTATTTTTTTGGTTTATAAAACGGCAGAGGTACATGCTGAAACTGCCTAGTTATGGTTGTATCTGTACTGAACAATATAAATAACCCAGGGATTCTGTAAGCTGTAATTATTGGTTAAGCTAATCATTCATGCCTGTCCATTAGTGACTGTCAGGTTGTCAGGCTCATAGAATACTTTAAGAATCAAATGAAAGCTATGGATCCTCTGTCCTAGAAAAGTGCATATATTCACAAAATTTTATCTGTGATTTCAAGAGGTTTGTGGTTGCCTGCAAGCACATTTATTTTTGGCCTCCAGCTTAAGACTTCCTGAACTATCTAATATTTTTACACAGAAATATGATACTAAAAACAATGGGTAGAAGATAGCTAGAGACAGAGTTTCGTTTGGACAAGCCATTGAAGAATTAGAACTGAGGCTAGGAAGATTTGTCTCAAGGGGCAGAGAATTCCCTGTCAACCAAATAGCTTAGTTCTGAGGCTAGATACGTGGTCAGCAGGGATTGAATAGATGTTTGTTCTTGATAGGTCAGTCAGTGCAATAAAGTCAGTGCGCAAAGTGATAGCGAGAAACATTTGGGATGAGAAAACGCTAGATGATTTTCTGTAGATGATGTTTACCTGCTTTGAAAAGCTGATTGAGGGATGCCTGGGTGGCTCAGTCAGTTAAGCGTCCAACTTTTTGTTTCAGCTCAGGTCATGATCTCATGGTTCACAGGTTTGAGTCGCATGTCAGGCTCTGCACTGACAAAGCAGAACTGGCTTGGGAATCTCTCTCTCCCTGTCTCTCTGCCCCTCCCCTCACTCACTCACTCTCTCTCAAAAGAAATAAATAAACTAAAAAAAACAACAAAACAAAACAACTGATCGAATCAACTGAGAGATGATCAAGCTAACTGTAAAGTTCATAGGGTGGCTGATTGTAAGATAAATATTTTAAAATATATCAGTAAGTTTTCTACATATTAACAACCATGATTGAGGGTATATAATATAAAAAGAATCACCAGCTATAAGAGCCAAAAATACAAACTACCTGAATTTGATATTTGAAAAAAAATTCAAATCCATATATTAAAGGATAAATGATACGATAAGTAGTATTAATCAACTAAAACAGTTGAGTAAAATCCATTCTCCTCAGTTTTCAGTAAAATGAAATCCAAATAATTTTAAACTTATAAAAGATAAAAACAACTGAAATCAGAATTCCTAGAAAAGTATTAGTGAATTATTTAATCCTGTTGCCATGGGCAGAGCTTCCCAACATAATACTCTAGAGACTGTGTAAATTGTTGCAGGCTTTCTGAAGGTCTATTTGACCCTTATAAAAAGTTCTTGAAAATTTATAGACTAGTAAATTATCTGGCAGAAAAATTGTGACATGTTTTGCAAATAGGATGATCCCTACAATACTTAGGGAGAAAGATACAAACAGATACAACCTGAGTAAAATTCCAACCCTGTCTGAAACCCCTGCTTATCAGTTATTCCCCATATCTCTGCCCTGTCTTTTCTTCATAGAAGTTATTACAATTTATTATACTAAATTTTTTGTTTATCTAATTTGATTATTATCTTTCCTAATCTATAATTAAGCCCCAGTTAGGGGCTTAAATATAAACCCTAATATAAAGTACTGTATTTCTAAGGCTAGATCCATGTATGGCACAAAGTAGGCATTCGATGAATATGAGTGAATGAAGAAATTTTAGCAACATTACGCTCAATCCTAGTTTTTCTACACAATTTTCAACAGCGAGCTGGTCTTTTCCCTACATTTCCTACAAAAAAAAAAAAAAAAAGAAATACTTTAATGTAGTGCAGATAGGCCAACCTAACACACAGAAACATATACTGAGAAATAAAGGTTGAAGCTATTTAAAATAATATGCATCCATACTTGCATTAATTCTGTTTATTGTAATGTGTGTTTTTATGTAGTTTAAAAAAATTAGGAATATATTTTGTGGATATTTTGGGATGACTCTTGTTTTACAGCCCCATAAATGCTATTTAAATGTCATTGCCTTTGGAACCAATGCTATTTTCATCAAAATAGAGCTGAAAACATATCTCTTTGGGCAATGACATTAAGAATGACACTACTTTTTTTTTTTTATGTATCATGTTTTTATTTTTTTCTTTTACCCAGTTGTGTTGCCTTTGTATAAGAGTACACATGTCAAGTCCTGTTGTGCAAGGATTGGAAATTAGAACTGTCTCTATAGGTGTAATTAATAAAATAGTGAGTCTGTGTTTTTAAAGAGGATTAATTTTGAACTTCGGCTCTGTGGTAAGTAGGTTCTTTTACTGTGTTCATCAAACTTAAAAAAAAATCCAATGCAAAATTTTCTGAATCAGCACTGTTAAATTGATCCCTGTGTAATGTTAATGGAAAGGATACCATAGATCTTGATACGAGAAAATTGAAGTTGACATAATTTTTAAAATGAAAGGAAACTTGAGTTTTAGAAGATAGTGGTAGCTTAGTTTTTGTGCATAAAAATAGAGCAGATAGATAGCACAAACAAAACACATGGATAACATTTATAGCAAAATTATCCCCATGAACCTAAAAAATAAACAGACTGGGACAAGACCTTTTTTTTTGCAAGACCTTTTTTTTGAACTTCCATGTAGGTTGAAAGAAGGAAGTAATGAGAATCAAGGTCATCTGATAAACCAGAGAATAGGCAGACCTCCCCCATACCCAACAGGTATTTGTTGGAGATACAGCCAAAACTGGGGTGGGATTCACACAATCCAATAGCAAGAGCTCTGCAGTAATTTCAAGAGAAAAGATGGCTGATCCCAGGTCTGGGGCAGGAAGTACATATTAAGGGCCTGGAACAACTTGACATACCAGATAGTAAGGGAATTATCAAAGACTACTAGGGTAATATAAAAAAGAATCAGGAGCCAACTTGAAAAAGCCAAGATGAGCTTCAAAAAGGGTGAGAATTTCAAAAGATTCAAACTCAGCAGATGTTTGAGTTCATAATGATACAAAAAATGCTTAACCTCTGAAACTCATAGAGACTTAATTCCTTACCTCGAAATTTGGGTAAATAAAAGGGAAGAAATCAAGCATTTATCCTGCTTTCCTATATTATCTGAACCAATACGTAACCAAATAGTAGAGGAGGAAAAGAGTATCTTCATAAAATTGTTAAAGTTAATAGATGAAAAAGTAAGGATATTATTAGACAACTGCCATTTTACCATCCTCATTCAATTAATGCATCTAGAGGTTGAGCATCAGTGGCCACTAATAACAAAAAAAAGCAAAATTAGATTTTGCATTTTCTTGATAAAAGAACATACACCACGTGTAGTTTTGCCAATGGAATGGAATCTGAATCTCATATGACCTCTGGGTCCAGGTGCCAAACTTCGGGAAATACAAAGGTCAGAGGAACATGCTGAACTTGTACATGTAATCAGCAAAATCCAGTGTTGGGGAATCGATGGGCCTGTCACCCAGTTTCTTCAGCAGACAGATAGTAAAGACAAGAATGGGATGGAAGGGAAAGTGGAGGTTTGAGGCAGACCAAACTATGCAATTTAGGGATGCATAATTGTGATGAAACTATATTAAGAAATTCAAGGAAGCAATTACTATGAAAGCCAGCAGAACTGTTATTTCAGAGGGTACAAGGGGGTTGTGATTGGGATCGTACACAGGGAAGGGCTTCCTGGGGGAGTGGTGATAAAGTTCTCCCTCTTGTTTTGGGTGGTGATTTCAAGGATGTTTGATTATAATAAGTCATTATTTTCTGTATCTGTATTACAATAACAATAAGGAAAAAAGGAGAAGAGGCATTAATTTTCAAAAAGAAAGACCAGGCTATAATGAAAAAAATGTAGTATTCCTATTTGTCTTTCTGTTTTACTTATAGATCTGATTTGTGTTTGCAGCAAAACCCTAGTAATGTTAAGGCAACACAAGATAATGCAACCTTATGGTGGGAAAATGACCCAGACATAAGCTCCGAAAAGTCAGAACCTTAACTCTTTTGACTTGATTTGAGGAGATGTTTAATCTCTTTGAAGCTAGTCTGTAAAATTTGGGAAAATGCTATCTGTTGCCTTAAGGATGTAGTGAAAATAAAATATGTGAAAGATGCTTGACACATAACCAATATTTAACAAATATTACATTCTCCTTTCAGCTTCTATTATTCTCTTAAGTGATTAATATATAAGTACAAATAAGTAATAGTGGTTTATCTAAAAGACATAGGATTGTACTCATGAATTCACTCATTCAGTAAGTATTTACTGAATGCTGAGTATGTTTTCAGTGAGTATTAGGTGCTTTAGGTATAAAAAAAATGAAACTAAAGAGTAACAGTCTTTCAGAGACTTTCTGTCTAGTAAAGAAGACAGGCACATGAGGATTGACTTTAATGGAGGGAAAGAATGCCAATAGGGAAATTGTACAAAATGATATGCCACCAGAGAAAATCATGATGCATTAATTCTATAATATTTAATTATTGGCTACATTTTATAATTTTTTACTATTTATTTCTGAGAGTTCTGTTGCAAACCATCACAAGTAGTCAATACTTTTGCATGTAATTTTTTTTTTTTTGTTAAAAAGAACTATTTGCTGAGATTATCTCAGATTTTTAACCTTTAAATCTTTATTAGTCTATTGTTACCCTGTTATGATTCTAAAAAGCATAAAGTTTTCAGGCTTGTTGTAAAAGTCAATCAAGTCAAGAATTATTTTGGAATCGTGTGCTTAAAAGGTAGAAAAATCCATTAGAAAATAGCAAAGGGATTACCTATTGACTAAAATGTGGACTGCCTCTATATCCCTTTTCTATGTAAAATAAATCTATGTTCCTTCTGTATCAACACATCATGTAGGAAAGAGAGAGAAAAGCTCTTAACCTACTTTCCTATCTTCAATTTTTAACTTTATCATGCTTGTTAATTGCCTGGGTGTCCTTTAACCATCTATTTCCATGATTCTTTCCCAGAGGCTTGGTTTAATTTTAAAAGTGCAGTGTATTCAGCCCTAATTATGTGAGAGCTCACTGCAGGCAAACAGCAAGAGATAGTAATGACCAAAATGTATTTTTAAATCAGTGCGACAGATACCACAAGCACATTGCTGTAAACATTTAATGACTAGGAAATACAACCATGTAAGGTGATATTTGGAAGCTAATGATATTTGAAAATAAAATTCCTTCTTAGAAACATAATGTCACTAACTGATTTTTTTAAAAAAATACATATTTTTGTAGTTTTATATTCTTTCTCTTATCAAGTATTTAAATAAGGTGATCACTCCCACAGCCTCAAATTCTTTTCATCTTCAATAACTAGATGTAAGGTGGTTTTACTTTATCTGTGTTTGAATGAAGTTCACAAAATATGCAGTCTGTGTGCCTGGAAATAGTGTCCATTGTTTCTTTGAAAGGCATGCTATTATGTTGACTTAAATGTCCACAATAAATCAAGATTTTAAACATTTTCTATCACAGTTACTTTTACATTAACTTAGTGGGGGAAATAATTACCATTGAAATGTTTTCACTGGTCACGCAAAGGACAAGAAATAGCCAGTGGTTTATTCTACAAATACAGAGTCAAAATGCAGGATTATCTGCTAAATTCTAACTAAGTACCAGACACTGTTTTAAGTGTCTTTATTATCTTACTGAATCCTTTGAGCAACCCTACAACATTTATTAATTGTGTCATATTACATTCTAGAAAACCAGATTATGGAGCGGATAGGTGGTCAGACAGCTTCTAAGTAGAGAAGCTTGGATTTGAACCCAGGGATCTGGCTCAGAGCCCAGGATCTCAAGCACTTGTCTCAGAGGAATTTAGTCATTTCCTGACCTAGTTGACTCAGTCTTTTTCTCTGGCTTTTTAAAAAATGTAGTGTTAGAATTTATATATTCTCTTCCTGACTATAAGAATCTTATTTAGGTGATAGTCTTGAATGGGAAATGGTGCCCCATTAGCGAAATATTGGCTGCATTTTTCTGAAAGCTCACTTCTAGTTCGCCATGTGGGATTGCATTCTATGTGTAAAAACCTAATTATTCCAAATGCTTGCTTCTTTTTATAAAAAGCTAAATATTTTACATTAAAGAGTTAAGGGTAAATCTTGAGAATTGAAATATCCTTATCCAAGCAGGCAACTAAAACGGAAATAAAACTATGATGACTTTTTTTTTTTTTTGCTCTACTTAAGTTTAGTACTCCAGAAAACATAAGAACTAGTAAAAACAATTCTATTTCCTAAAAATACTTTTAATTTTCTTTCATTATGTTTTTGTATTCTTTTAAATGATAGTGCTTATGTACCAAATGAACAGACTATTCAAATGAAAATAGCAATGAAGAGCCAAACTCATAATGAAGGCATCAGGAGGTGTATGGGAATAGAAAGAAGCTGTAAAACGTTAGCTACAAATATTACTGAAGAAAGATATAGCTATTACACAAAAAAGGTCAATGTTTGCCATTAGGTTGCATCTACAGCCATATAAATATTGTATATTAGATAGCTTATAAATTGGAGTTCATTTGAATAATAATTGCTTGAGAAAATTTAAGAGAGTTATTAGACTTTGAATCTACTGGAAAAAAAAAAACAGGAAGCTAGGAAAGGCAGGAAACAATGTGTAAAGTTTTATGTGGCAGATGGTCAAGAAATTTCCCTAAAACTACAGTCCTGTTGTACCTCTGAGATCATTCCTTCTGGTTTCTTGAGGTCTGATACCAAGATATTCCACCTAATGGAATCACTGCACCCCAAAACAATTATGTCATAACCCACCTTTCCTTATTGGGACTGTGAAGCTATAGAAATAATCTGAAGAAACTAAATCCCAAATAGAATGAAACAAAAACAAAAACAGAGATAACTGAAGAATTAAGGAAAATCCTGCTGCAACTTATTTGTTTAAAAATAGAGTTAATTTAAAATTCTTGAAAAAGTGAGGTAAGCGATGTTCCAGTCTTCAAAATCAGAATTTCGTATAATAATGGATATTTCAACACTGTATTTTATTATTTACCCTCTCTAACTTAGGTCAATTTAAATTCTTTTTCTATAAGAAGCATGCTCAAAACACTTTAACACAAAATTAAACCTTTGGCTCTCTGTTATTTTGATGCTTTCATAATTCACTTTTTACCTTTACAGACTTTCGAAAAGAGGAATTTATATTCACTCTCTCTCCTTGCTTAGCATTACTCCTAAACCCTGCATTACCTGGTTTTCCATTTGAGCAGAATCCTGGGGGAAAACACCCCCAAAACAGAAAACAAACAACAAACCAACCCAACAATAAATCTTATAAATGTCATTTAATCTCCTTGTTTCTAAATCTAGTAAAGACTCTTCAGATTTTAATTTGAACCATTAATGGCGTTTGACACTCCTTTTTGACTTTTCTGACCCTTCACTACTCTGATTATTGGTTAAATGTTATTGGTTCTCAAAGTCTTCAAGGTCTTGTCTCTCCTCACTGTACATTTTCTCCTTGGGAAATGTCATCCATTACCATGTCTTGAAGTATCACTGCCTCTTCTGGCCCAGGCCATATTCCTTAGCATCAGCATAACATATCCAACGACCCCTTTGGTGCACTGTGTCACCTTTGATCTGATGGCCAAATGTGCTCTCCAGCTTATGTTTCCTCAAGGATTGGGTGATTAATGATGATACTTAACCTTAAATCTCATTATTATTTTAGGTTTCTACTTGTTCTTCCCTGGCATTCAACCTATGATGCATAGATGTGCACAAGGGCATGTACACACACACTCACGCACACAGCCATACGCACACACACCACACCATACTCACCATGACTGACTTATCCTGCCTCCTAAATGTCTCCTAAATCTGTCACCTCTTCATCACCAGTACCAAGGCTCAAGTTCATTTCCTCTCTTATTTTTCTTTTGTGATCCATCCATTGACTTCTAGTGTGGTTCCCCTTCTTTCTTCAAAACCAACACCTAATTGTTCCTACTACATTTTGCCTTTTCTTTTTAACATGCATTCTTCTTTCATGTGTCTCTACTTTAGCATGTTTTTCAACTATTTGATATGTCTAAGAATGAAACCAAAATTAAAAGCTAAATAGACAACTTTAGTTACCTATACTTTGGAGTTAAGCAGAGAAACAGTACTAGAGTTTACAGAGTTAAACCAGAGGTAATAAACCAGAGCCAGACAATTTGTAATGGAATTGAAGAGGCAGGGCTCTGAGAAATTCTCCGAAACTTCACAGCTATGCAATTCAATTCAATACTGATTTACTAATCACTTAGTATGTGTCAGCCACTAAGCTAGACCCAGGATAGAGCACTGAAAAAGGCAGACATCACTCCTCCTTCTTGTGAGTTTATAATCTTGGGTGAAAGACATGCATTAAATGACTAACGAGAGATGATCACTGTTAACAAAGGAAGACCACAGGGTAATATATGGAAGGATAGAGCTAGGAGCTTAATCTAATCCAGGGGGTTAGGAAAAACCTCCATGAAAATGTGACAGTTGAATTTAGAATTCAAAAACAAATAGGAATTAGGGAGGTAAACTAGTAGTTTTAGATGTGGGTGAGGATAGAGTGAAAAACCTGACTCAAGACACTTCAAAGAAGCAACTGCTGACAACGGTTCGAATGATTTCCTACCACTATTAGTTGGATAGATAAGATAGATAGGCTGATGATAGATAGACAGATGATACATTATAGTTAAAAATAGTTAAAATTAATAACTAAAATAAAAAATAGTTAAAGGTATGTCTCAAGGATCACACTGCATATTTATTTTTTCTGTAATGCATCTTCACAACCTTCGCCCATTTTTCCTCTGGCATGATTATATTTGAATATATCCCTATTCAAGGCTTAGATTTCCTACAAATCTTTGATACATAAAAGATCATTCCTTTGCATTCTCTTGGAATTTATTTATAATTTATATTTCATTATCTTGAGACTGCATATATTTCCTGGTTATTTTAGCCATTCTGTTCTTTCCTCTGTTTTCTCAAATTTTCCCCAGAGCGTTTATGTCTTCTGCCTCTTTTGGTTTTGTCCCCTTCCTTACTATTTACCTAAGTAGTCTGAATGATATGCTCCAAACACATCTTACTTTAAGCATGGTAAAATTTTTATTCTGATTTCCCTGTAGAGAAATATGCAAATCAAAATACAGGACAGTTATAGTTTGTATTTTATTTTATTTTATTTACGACTTCTAATGCATGTGATATAATGTATCTGATTAACAGATAAAACTATGGGGTGCCTGTGTGGCTCATTCAGTTAAGTGTCCCACTCTTGATTTCATCTCAGGTCATGATCTAATGGTTTGTGAGATCCAGCCCAGAGTGGGGCTCTGAACTGACAGGGCTGAGCCTACTTGGGATTCTCTCTCCTCCCTCTGTCCCTCCTCTGCTCATGCATGTGTGCGTGTGCGCTCTCTCTCTCTCTCTCTCTCAAAATAAATAAATAAGTGTTAAAAAACCCCCACAACTATATAAGTATGTATAGATTTGCTTGTATGTGTGTGCATGTTTCTAGAGCAATTTATACTCCTATCACTCTTTATGTAATGATAAGACACATATTAAAAATCTGGTTGGGGGCACCTGGGTGGCTCAGTCAGTTAAGCAACCAACTTCAACTCAGGTCATGATCTCACAGTTCATGAATTCAAGCCCTACATTGGGCTCTCTGCTGTCCGCACAGAGCCCGCTTTGGATCCCCTATACTCACCTCCTTCTCTGCCCCTCTCCTGCTTGTGCACGCACGTTCTCTCTTTCTCTCAAAAAATAAACATTAAAAAAAAAACTGGTTGTTTTCCTAAAGATCTCATAGACAATATGACTTATGATGACAAAGGAGATCATACTAGAAAAGCTAAGTGATAAAATGATGTAAACATTTGAAATAAAGTGATCCTTCGAGAAAGGACCAATTTGACAATAAATTTCATATTAAAAAAGAAAGAAAGAAAGCTTCTGGAAATAAATCTTGTGTGTATAAAATCCAGCCATGTCAGAATACTCGCATATGCACGCACATACTTTATAAGTCACGTGAAGTAGGGAAGCATAAGCATACGCACAACTGCAGTGAAGAGCTCCCTGTTTGTCTTGATCCAAGTAGTGAGTAACTGGGCTGCATGTGGGCAGAGTTGCGAAGTATGAATAATCTGTGGTCTGCTTACCAGCCTTTCCTACAGCATTTTTCTGTTCTTGCTCCTGAGCCTCTTTCCCATTAAACAGAAAAGTATCTGGCACCAACTCTTATTAATGATAGTTAGACTTAAGTGTATGCAGCTGAAGTGACTTTATCCTATTTTTTAAATATATGTTTTTCTATCTAATGATGGAAAAGAAATTTCACAATGGAAGAAGTGAGCAAATTACTTAATGCAGGCGGGTGATGGGAGCTGTACAGAGATGACCCTTAATCATATTAGGCTATTTGGCTCTTCCTGAAGATATAGCTGATTTAATACTTTGGGATGATCCGGGGAGAGGTCAAAAGATACAGTCAAGTATAACAAATGGGGCTGAAGATGAAGAACATAAATTTGTAGTGCCATGCTTGGCATGGTTGTGCAATTTTTCTCTAACAGTTCAGCATCTCTGTGTATACAGAGAGCATTCACGTTCTAGCCTCTATCCACATTGGGTTTGGCGGGAGGATGTGTTGGAATGAAGGGTCACCGGTGACTCAGTGGCCCAGAGAATGAGCCCTCTAGGTGATCTGCCATGAGACCCAGTGTGTGTGGGAAAGGACCAGCCATGAGATGTTTGAATGACTAGGTAATAGATATAATGTGGCTAATAAAGTGAGATAGAGGGCTTGACTGGCTTCAGATATTTTAAGGGACAAAAGTTGATTTCCTGACACGTCTAAAACTGGAGCAAAGCTAGTATCAGACTTGGTATTAGACGGGTGCTGTAAATTAGTGGAAGTATGTGGCAGTGTTCTTTCCCAAGACAGAGCTTATGAAATTCGGAGTAGTACTGAGAGTAACAGTTCCAGAATGATTATCAAATCATATTTTCCAGGAAAGTCTGTTGCCACTTGTTTATGTTTTTCAAGTAGCGGTAATTTCTTGGGAATTCTGAAGTTTTGTGCCACCTACATTCAATATATAGTTAGGCGGTTTTATATCCATGCAGCTTTTATTGAAAATGCACTCCTTCTGTACTTTCTTATTTTAAATCCCACAATTATTTTTAGCCATGTTCAAAATATATTAACAAAATATTCAGTTTTCATGATACTGAAAAATCTTGTCAGTTTGTAACATCATTTCCTGATTTATATGTCATGACTAAAAATATACTTAATGTTAGATTGATTCCAGGAGATAGAAGAGAACAGAAAAGTGAAGTCATAGCTAATTAACATGCATTACTATTAGTTCTGTTTTTAGTGATAAAATATGTGTTTTCTATTTCATTATGATGAAACTTTGTTATAGAGTTCATAATGTAAGCTTAACGTAAAATTATGATAAAAAATAAATTATGTAGATAAAAAGATATTCACTGAAGAAATATGTTTTTTTTAGAGACTGTGTGTTTCCCTCTTTTTATCCATTATCCTTTTATCAAACAGCTTAATAATTGCCTCCACAGACAGTTCTGTGGCACTTAAAATGTATGGACCTCTAAGTACTCTTCATAAAATAGTTTTAAATGATTAAATTCTAATTGGAGATATTTAAAATTTTTTGACAATTTTTTTTTAAATGTTTTATTTATTTTTAAGAGAATGGAGAAGAGGCAGAGAGGGAGACAGAGGATCTGAAGCAGGCTTGGTGGGGGTCAAACTCACAAACTGTGAGATCATGACCTGAGTCAAAGTTGGACGTTCAACTGGCTGAGTCACACAGGTGCCCCCCAAATTTTTGTGTATTTAACCCAAAGAGTTAGTTTATGTGTATATATGTATATTATATATGTATATGTATAGACTAAAAGTCAACAAAAATTAACATTTTTAAAAATATCTATTCTGCGAGAGAGACAGCTCAAGTGGGGGAGGGGCAAAGAGAAAGGGAGAGAGAATCCCAAGCAGACCCAGCACTGTCAGTGCAGAGCCCTATGTGGGATTTGTTCTCATGAACTGTGAGATCATGACCTGAGCTGAAATCAAGAGTTAGTAGCTTACCTGACTGAGCTACCCAGATGCTCCTGAAAATTAGCATTTTAATATTAAAATTTAAAGAATAACTGTCTCATGGAAAGCTTAGTATACAATGCCTGAAAATTTTTAATTTATTTAAATGTCTTTGTTGTTGCATCAGAGAAAAATATTATTTTGCTTTAAACATTAAAAGAACATTTTAACTTAAAATGTTAAAACAAATAGTGGGAAAAAATTAGGGGGGGATATGTATAGTCATACTTGAAATTGTGAGAAATGAAGTAAAAGCACTAGAATGATTCTGTTGTGCTTTTTTTGTAGAGAGCATAAGGTCAAGTTTGTGATGGTTGTTGAGGGGCTATTTTAGAAAGCGTTATCAGTTGATTGTAGCTATAGAAAACTTTATTTGAAGACACACACATTTCTCTATCACCTCTAACCCTCCATTTGTGGTGCTGATATAAGTAAAGAATTGTGTTACTTGAAAAAAACACTAATGTCTAGGGATGCTTGGGTGGAATTTGAAAAGATAACCTAAAGAGCTCCCAATGGCCAAAGATGGAACAAATTAAGCAACTAAATAAAAAAGAGTATTGAATTATAATGCAAAATATAAGTACCCATGAATCCATATTGATGTAAATAAACAACTGAATTAATAAATAAATGGAGAGGAAACAAATATGTCGTATCAAAGAATTCTGAATAATTTGTGTAGACAACCCTCAAGGAAGTGTACTGTAAATGCCCATTCATTTAGCATTGATAAATCATGTTGCTAATGATGTACTCTTGACATCATGTGGTCTCTGTCTTCTGTGCTCTTCCACCCAAAAAACTATAACCACAGTCTAGTCATGCAAATCTCAGTTTTGAGAATATTTTACAAAATACCTGACCCATCTCCTTAAAAATGTCAGGTCATCACCATCAAGAATTGTCTAAGAAACTGTCACCGCCCATAGGAACTGAGACATGACAACTGAAGTGTAATATGATAACCTGGATAGGATACTGGAACAGAAAAAGGACATTGGGTAAAAATAGGGACAACTAAATAAAGTATAGACTTTAGTTAATATTCTATTAATAATCACTCATTACGAATGACTACCATAAGATGTAAAACTAAGGGAAACTGGGTTGTAAAGTATGTGGAAACTCACTATCTTCACAGTTTTCTGTAAATTTAAAACTATCCTAAAACAAAACTTTGTTTAAAAGACAATCAAAACGATCTTTTAGTAACCAGATACTTATACAGCAAAGCAGGAGCTACAAGACTTTCTAATTTTAAAAAATCTGATCTTTTACATAATATTTGTCTTTGTTTTTTATGACACCATTTGTATTTCTGAGTTGTTTAACATGACAACTTTCTTTTCCAAACACACAGACCGAAAGTAGTTACTTTCAGACGAATTAAATTTACTTATTCTAGTCTGTTATTTTGACTTAAGTTCTTAACTCATTTTTAATTACTTGATGGAATTCAGTTCTTTTGATTCAAATTGGGTTGATAATATTTTACTAGCAGTATACTTAATGTTCAGAAATATCCTCTGAAAACACACCGTCACTAGTCAGGCTCACTGAGGCTTGAGGAAGATTTTACTGTGTTATTTCTAGCTTTTGAAGTTCATTATCCCGGTGTTAAAAATAACACTAAGAAACCCAGGATTTTGTAGATGAGTATAATAAAATCACTTCTAGCACCTTCTGCACAGGTATACCAATAGTTAAGGCAGCCTTTGTGTGTGCACAGTAGACTTATAGGATGCTCACGTTTGGTTTGAGGCACAAGCCTAAATGATCCACACAGTCCTGTGGTGTTTTGTGACTGGTCAAGTGCATTCCAGTTTCAACTCATTTAAACAGATAGATGCAGTGTTGAATAATTTATATTCCACCACACTGTTTTCCTCTTTCCCCCTCCCATTTCCTTATGACACTTTTGAAATTAGGAGAAAAAGCATTTTAAAATGTAGATTTTAACTAAAGAATTTTTAACACTTACTTGGCATGGACATTTTTCTTACATGGATTATAAATGTTAAAGCAGCTAGGGAAAAACATGTATTATCTTCTAAGTTAGATTTAGTGGCTTTGCAAGAAGAAAATTGTTGAATGTAACAATAGCGGGTTCTCTGCCATCTCTGACTTGTTTGTATCAGTGGTAATTCAGAACAGAAACTACGCCAGTCTCATAAAAAGTCTTAATGTTTAGCTATTGTTTAAAGTTTTACTATTGAAAGTGAATATATTGAATAATTATGTGACAACTGGAATTGATTCCACCTTCATGATTTTTTTCTATGTGGTAGTTATTGAAGAATATTACACTTACCAAACTTATTCAACTTACAAGTATTGAGTCTTATAAGTATTGAGTTATAACTATATACAACCATGTACTAGGCACTAAAATACATTCAAAGAAAAACTGGACATGAATCTTGATATCTGGGGCCTTATAGTCTAGTGGGGATGGGAGGGTTGAGGGATGAAGCATTTATATGTTACTTTAATAATATATATATAATATCAGATCTTATGCATATTGAAAATGCTTTTCTGATAATGGGCATTAGGGTTAATAGAACAGAGTGATTACTTCAAGCTAAAAAGTTATAGAGAGTTAATGGAGGGAGGTGGTATTAGAACTAGACTTTGAGGAGAGGTAGGGTTTGGGTGGTGGAGATAGAAGAAAACAGACAATTCAAACACATGGTTCAACATAGTTAATAACAGAAAGGAAAAGGTAGTGGGAGATATTAAGGAAGGTATATGGAAAATATTTTTTTCTTTCAAAAATGAGAAGTGGGCTTGGATTTTCTGATTGAGAATGCATTTAGTAGATGTTCTAATACAAGTATTGCAACTTTCCAACGAATTAAAATGCTTGGTATTATATTAAAAATAATTTGATAGTATGACTTAAAATGGTCCTTAAATTCCTTGTATTATCCATATGTGTCAGTTACTATTGTAAAGTAAGGGAGATTTAGGAGTATTTGTTTGAATCCATTTCATCATGTGCTGTTTACTTAGCATTTTTTCAATAAAACTGATTTTGGAGGAAATCTCCCTCTTGTGGATAAATACATTGTAATTTATTGCATAGTAGAATTGTGTGAGTATATGTGTTGTTCGTATCTTTTGAAAAACATACATTAAAAGGAGGATTTAATCATTTCTGGGGGAAAATGAAGGTTTTTTTTTTTGTCCCCTAACAGATAAGTCCTGAGATAATAGAGCTTATGTTTGATGCAGATCAAACATTAGAGAAATTTATGTTTGCAAGTGATAGTATGGTCATTGGAGCCTTCCTTGGGATTGAGTAGTGTAGGAATCTGGTAATTTACAAATTTATCCTATTAAAATTCATGGTCCAGAATTATGTAATATTCTAATGGAAGATTACTTCCTTCTAGCAACCTCCATCTTGAGGACTGATGCTTCTATCCTTTAAGGGAAATGCACTATGTTCAAAAGCTCCTTTGAGAGCAGTATTTTAGAGAAGCTGAGGGCCTGAACTAGGAATTAAAATTCTCTTCTAGTTTCCATGGTTTAACTAAAAAATATGGAATGTGTTGGATTTAGAATGTGGCAATTAACTTTTTTTTTTTTTCAGGAAAACAAGCCTCCAATAAAGCATAATTTGAAGATTCAGGGCTTTTTTCCCCCCTCTATGTTCCTAAATTTGCCTTTCCTTCATTTTCTTCAGTCTGTGTGAACTGAATATATCACATCTATGAGTCAAAGAAAATTTCTCCACTTTAGTCTATGTCCCATTTTCCTCCATCATCTACAACTACATTTCCTGCATTTTTACTCTTCAAACCTATGTTTATTAATAGGTTCCAGGGGCACCTGGGTCGCCCAGTCAGTTAAGCGTCCGACTTCAGCTCAGGTCATGATCTTGCAGTTTGTGGGTTTGAGCCCTGCATCAGGCTCTGTGCTCATAGCTCAGCCTGCTTCTGATTCTGTGTCTCCCTCTCTCTCTGCCCCTCCCCCGCTCCATCCTTTCTCTCTCTCTCTCTCTGTCTCTGTCTCTCGAATAAGTAAAACATTAAAAATTTTTGATAAAAAGTTTCCATACTACCAGCTTTCAAACATGATTAAATTTCTCCTAGTCTTGAAAAGTAGAAAACAAATATATATACCTTCACTTATCCAGTCACAGTGGAAGAGGAGGAACACTGAAAAGTCATATAAATATACCATAATAAAAATTTTATAATTTGTTCTTCATACTACGGCATTACCATTGCTTTTGTAATGGTAACCTAATTTTGCATGATCAGTCTAAAACTTTAGTCTCCATTTTTATAATTCTCAAGTTTTAGGCATCTCATGTTTCCTTGTTTTACCTGCTTCTTTGTGACCTTTCTGTCTCCTCATTAACCCCTGTTCTATTTCTCCTGTACCCAACGCTCATCACTTCTGCTCACGTAATTCCTAAACCAGCACCTCCACTGATCATCAGTCTTCCTACTCTTTAGATTCATTCCCCCCGCCCCAACTAAACTGGAATATTTTCACTGGGTTCTTCTAGCTTGTCCAAAATGAACATGTCCAAAAGTGAATGAAATCTTACTATGAAACCAGATCTTCCCAATTACTAATTTCTCTACCTGGCTTCACCTTTAACAACTTGATTCTACATCCCAGGTTAGAAACTTAGAATCGTAGAATCATGTTCCATTTCCACCCTTCCTTCCATTTCTGTACTAGGTATTGTTGCAAAGTAAAACTTTTTTCTCTTCGTTCTTCCCACTATCTCCAACGTCGTCAGACTCTCATCATCCCCATCGCACCATACTTCTATCACCTCCTTCCAACTGAACTCATATTCCATTCCATTTTGTTATTTACACTGCTTTTATGGAAAATTTCTGAAAGAAAAAGAAAGTCTTATTTCATTATGCTGCTCAGTTCTTCAAGAATTTCCAAATCTTCCTTTTGTATTCCATATTGACTACAGATTCTTCTGGTTACTTTTAAATTCCTTTGTAATCGAACCCCATTCTGCCTATTCCTCTCTATTTCCAACTTCTCTCCAGAATTTACTGTTTTGCTCTGCAAGGGTTGATTTCTGTACAGCCTCTCAAATACTTCCACACTTAAAATACTGGCATATTTGTATTCCTCTTGCCCCTTTCATTTCCCCTGTCCAAATCTCACCTGTCAGATCTAGATTCCTCAACCCCTTCGCTCTCCCTTTACAGCAGGTAGGTATATTGCATTTTTTGCATTCAATCACATTTTCAGGAATTCATCACAAAGCTTAGTAGTAATTATTGGCTGAGCCTATGACAATGAACCAGCTGTTAAGATCAATTATTCCCAGTCATTCACACTCATTTCATCACTCCTTTCACTTGTATGCATATGGTTCTTAAACTAGGATCAGTGCTTATGACCCTCTTGTTGGGAGAAGAACTAAGCCATGCCCGTAAAGATGAATGTAATCTTTATACACATTTCATGTGAAAACAATATAAAGCTTTGGGAAAGTTAAGATAATAAAAATGCACATTTTCAAGATTTGGCTTGATACAATAGCTATTGAAGTGTCTGTGGTATCGCATATGACAGATTATATTTCAGGTCAAATATTATCATCAATAATTTTTAATAATTCAATTTTAAGTTCAGCCTTCTGCAGTTTGAGCTCGAGTTTTGGCGGTGTGCAGAGAACAATAACATCATGAATAGCCCAAACTACCTCTATTTATCTTGATACAGTTTACATTCTAGTTGAATCATATGATTTTTCCGAGGCTAGCATGCCAGTTCATTCATTTGATCATTCACTAATACGACAGATATATTTGGAGCACCTGTTATCTGGCAGGAATAAGTCATATGCTGAAGCTACAGTCCCTTTATCTACTCCCTTTGGGACTTTCCTAATCCATTCTTTTTTCATCTGAAATGCGCTCTCTGGCCCCACATCATCTTCATCTATCAAAATCCCCAGATCAGCTAGCTAAGTGTCACTTTTCTGCAGTTTCCTCCAGTTCCCTGAACTAAGTTCCCTAAACTCACTTCTCAGTTTCCTTCTCTCCTGGATTTCCAGAGTGTTTTGTTTATGTTCTATTAATTATCACCTGAATTGATCGTGTTGTAACTTGCATTGTAGTCATGTTCATACATCTTAACACTTGTCATGCATGATGTCTTGCACAGTATAAAAGATCAAAAATTTTTTTGAAATAAAATAAAATTTTATTGGATTGAGGTGAGAAATATGTACTACCAATACTATGTTTATGTGAATTATTCAAACATAGCATTTCATACTGATCAGTATAATTACATGAAAACTTGTCCTCTCTTGGCTTAGGTTATTGAAATCTAGCTTAATGACAGATAATGCAAATATGTGTTTATTCCTAAAACTGATTCTTAATAAGTATTCAATTTTTATTTTAGAAAAACTTCACTATCACAATAATGCACGTAAATGACAGAAAAATATATTAATGATTAAGATTTATAAAGGGAAATATAAACTAAATGGATTAGTCACTCCATTATTCTTGGAAAGATATTTGCACTCTCCCTATGCCAAGTCCCCATTTCCTTCTCTCAGAGACTTCCATCCAGCCTCATTTCCTGTTCATATTCTTATTGCCCAAGAGTGGACTGGCTCATGACCATCACTTTGACTCTTTCCTCCTTTCTGTCTGTAATTGCCCCCTTGGAGGGCTCATATTCTCCCATGAGTAGATTCAGTTTTCAAATCTATGCAAAGACTCTTAAAGTTGTTTCCCCAGTCCTGGCATCCATTCTGAATTCTAAAACAGTATAGTTCTAACTGTCTTCCATCATGCAAATATGAAACGGGCTAAACACATTATGTCCAAAATGAAATTTATAATTTTCCCCACCTCTACCGCAAAGTTTCCTTGCTATCATTGTCTAGTGTCTCTGGCGTAAGACACAAGAGTTTCGTTTGACTCTCTTAGCTTCCTTCTCCTCGAATCCAGGCAGTCCCACATCTTATATTTTCCTCACAAGGATTTTTTACTCCCTTCTTTTCTGCCTTCCCTAAGTTAGTTTTCATGTTAAATTTCTTAAAAATGGCCTCAGGACTCTCATATTCTTGCTATGACACACACATATATCCTACAAAGTAAAACTCTGATTTGAGAAGATTGTTGGAGACTGTCCAGGTTCAGTTTCTACAAGGAAGAAGGTAGATATCCAGAGAGACACAAATTTTCAATTATAAGGTCTAGGTACTACTAAATACCTGAAGTTCAGCACTTGTGTATCCAAGCTAGTCTTCTTTCTGCCTTGTCATACTGCTTATTCTTCAGTGGATTTTTTTTTTTTCTAACACCAGGAATTATTTGGGTCAATATAAACACAAATATGACACAAATATTTCAAGGTAACAGCAGAGTATTATTTTTCTATAAAACTGTTATTTTTTATTTTACTTTAATTTTTTTAAAGAATTTAAGTTTATTTACTTATTTTTAGAGGTGGGGGAGGGGCAGAGAGCGATGGAGACAGATGATCCCAAGCAGGTCCTGCGCTTTCAGTGCAGGGCCTGATGTGGGGCTCGAACTCATGAACCGTGAGATCATGACCTGAGCTGAAGTCAGTTGCTTAACTAATTGAGCCACCCACGTGCCCCTATAAATTTGTTTTAAAGTAAAGAGCAACTAAGTTGGAAAACAATAGGGCAAAAAGACAACATTATGCTTATTAAATAAGATTCCTGCTACTCAAAAGAATGCGTGGTTGCCTGATAATATACATAAATCTTGGAATTAAATAAGTGGATATTGCCTGTCCAAATTATGGATCTGTTATCTAGGATGCATGTTCAGTAGTACATATTCAGAGGGGAAGCAGGGATAAATACGTAATTTTGCAATTGTGACAGTTTACTTTGGTAATTAGTGCTAATTATTTTCATTTATTTTTATTTATTTTAACTAGGCTCCATGCCCAGTGTGGAGCCCATTGTGGGGCTTGATCCAATGACCCTGAGATCAGGAGTTGGATGCTTAACTGACTAAGCTACCGGGCACCTCAGTACTAATTATTTTCTATTAAGTCACTCTGATGAATATAAGGAAACTTGTGCTATGGCTATGGCATAAAAATAATTGATTTTTTGTGTAAAAATATGAATAAATACAAATAAAAAGAAATATGATGCATAGTGTTGGATTGGGCAGAACCCTGGATCAGTTACCAGAAAACCTGGTTTCAAGTCTCAGCTGCCAATACTTAGCCAAGTGGTTTTGGCTAAGTCACATACCATTTAGTTTCAGCTTTCTCTTCTGTAAACATAGAACTAATAAAACGTTCTTGTACATCTCACAGAACTGTTGACTAAATACAACAAAAATGATTGCTGTGAAAATACTTTATGAATACTAAGTTGTTTTATAGCAATTGGGAAATAAATAGCTGTTGTCTGACAAAGTCCTGCAATGTCGTAGTAGTTAACAACCAAGTTGAAAGGTAGCAAAATAGAGCTATCATACTGATTCATCTTACCAATATGAGTTCCTAGAGTTTCATCAGTTCAGAATGTCTTAGAAATGTGTGTGTTGATAACTTGCAGAACATTTTATATTGATCCTAGGCATGATTTTCTCTTAATACGCGTTTTACAATTTAATGTGATGTGAATTTGTTAACAGTATCAATCTTTGTTAATGTTTTCCCAGAGCCTACAGTATGCTTGACGCTGTACTAATATTTAAAATATCTCAACTCATTGTTACTTCTCTTGATTTTTTTTTTTGGAAAACTCAGTAGTTTTCAATGTAAAGGGGTTTGTCATTCTAAAATAATACCTTTATTTCTTTTAAAATCTGACATACGGATTTTACTCAGAGGAGGAGTAATATAAGACAAGTGGGCATGAAACAAATAGTTTTCCCCATATTAAAAAAATCTAGTATAGCTGACACACAATGTTACATTAATTTCAGGTGTACAACTTAGTGACTCAATGTCTCTATACATTATGCTGTGCTCACCACACAGCAGAATACCCCGATGGTGTAGCTACCATCTGTCCCCATACAACACGGTTCCAGTATCAGTGACTGTAATCCCTATGCTGTCCCTTTTGTTCCTATGACTTATTCATTCCATAATTGGAACCCTGTATCTCTCACTCCCCTTCACCCATTTGCCCATCTCCCTACCCCCACCCCCTTCCCTGGAAACCATCAGTTCTGTTTTGATAGGTCTGATTCTGCTTTCTGTTTGCGTGTTTTTTTCTTTTTCTTTCTTTCTTTTTTTATTTTTATTTTTTAGATTCCACATGAGTGAAATCATATGATATTTGTCTTTCTCAGTTTAACTTATTTCACTTAGCATAATCCATCCATGCTGTCACAGATGGCAAGATCTCGTATTTTTTTATGCTGCGTAATATTCCACTATATATTATATTACATATATTCTCCATCTTACATATATATGTATACCACATATACGTACCACGTATACAACCTATATATACATATACATACACATACACACATGTACATAAACACACATTATATCTTCTTTATTCACCTCTCAGTGGACACTTAGGTTGCTTCCATACTTTGGCCATTGTTAATAATACTGCAATAAACCCTTCGATGTGTAGCAAACAGTGTGAGAATGGTAGCTTCTATCCAACAGACTAGCGTAGGCTTCTGGGAAGATCGTAAGACAGATCTCAAACCAACCACTTGGTAACCTCAGGCCTCCGAGATGTTTAAAAAATATCCTTTTAAGCATTCTTATCATTCCCCTCTGTGGCTCATTTCATGAAAGCCATTGGGGTTTATAAGACCAGCCAATATAGGCTCCATGGCTCTTCCTTCGCTATACTGGTTAAACTAAGTCCTTATTTACTTAAAGAATGTGTGGAATCTATTCACATTGTTTCACAGTTTTAATTGGATTTTATGAATTCAGTTTTTTAAGTCTTTTCTCAGAAGTTAGTCTTTCTATTTCTTCAGTCACCTTTCCTCCCCATTCTTTTCTGGACATCTTCCAGCTTGTCCACATTTTCATGATATTGAGGTCCCCAAAACAGACTAAGATTTTCAAGAGATAGATACTTACATGCTGAAATTATAATACAGTTCCTTTATTTTTTTCTAAAGTTTTATTTATTTATTTTGAAACCAAGAGAGAGAGCATGAATGGGGGAGAAGCAGAAAGAGAGAGAGAGAATTCCAAGAAGCACAGTGCCTAACATGGGGCTTGATCTCACGAACCATGAGATCACGATCTGAGCCAAAATCAAGAGCTGGAAGCCTAACTGACTGAGCCATGCAGGTGTCCCACAATTCCTTTATTTCTTAATGCCTTGAATTATTCATGCAGGGGCGCCTGGGTGGCTCAGTCGGTAAAGCGTCCGACTTCAGCTCAGGTCACGATCTCACGGTCCGTGAGTTCGAGCCCCGCATCGGGGCTCTGGGCTGATGGCTCAGAGCCTGGAGCCTGCTTCCGATTCTGTGTCTCCCTCTCTCTCTGCCCCTCCCCCGTTCATGCTCTGTCTCTCTCTGTCTCAAAAATAAATAAAACATTAAAAAAAAAAAAAGAATTATTCATGCATTCATTTATTCAGTAGATATTTAGATGATTCACTGTGGTTACAGGCACTGTGTTAGATAATGGGGATATAATGAGAAATAGAAATACGTGTGATTTCTGAGTACAGTATATCTACAGTAGTTGGAGAAATATACCTTAGAAAAATTGTCCACATGCATATAAAAATACAAAGCAGGTGTGTGTGTGTGTGTGTGTGTGTGTGCGCGTGCGTGTGTGTATGAGGGAAAAGACAACGTACTTAGAGACTGTGTGACTGGGGCACTTGGCCAAGTGTAGAGTTTATTTCTTCATTCAGTTTAGGAATACTTCTCCTGATCTTAGCATGTGCACTGCACTGTAACAGGTTTTGTTTGGTTTTGTTTTCTTTTGTTTTGCTTTTAAATGCAATCCATCACTAAGGCATAGTCATTGCTTTCCATAAAATACCAAGAGATGGCTTGTGAGAGCTTGTGCCTGCCCAAATATTTTTTGCAATCTTACGTGAAGTATGACTAAGTATCTTTAGGATAGGTTGTTATTTATTTATTTATTTATTTATTTATTTATTTATTTATTTATATTTGGACAACAATTACAACTCTAAACAAAGGCAGTATGTTGGCTAAGGAAATAGTTTTACTCAAATCCTAAATCCCTTTTCCACATCACCCACCTAAAAAGATACTTTGGAAATGCCACAACTTGACCCTGGATTAGGCTTTATACATTCTAAGGTTTGTGTGTCACAGAGGTTCAGAGGAAAAAGAGGAATGACTGTGGCTCAGAGACTTCAGGATTATGCTAAGATGGGTTGTTTTGCTGGAGGACGCAGAAGCTAAGGAAGAGGAGAAAGGGATGAAGTGTATTCCAAACTCTTGCAGGGAGCAGTTGTGCAGAAGAAATTAAGAAAAGGAGGTGCAAAGGACAAGTAATTAGATTAGCCTGTCTAAAGCTCCATGAGCAGGATGAGAATTAGTGAGAGAAAAGGTCAGAAATATTGGGTAGGAATATAAATTAAGATGTTTACATCGATTTTAAATTGCCAACAGTTTGGCATGATTTAATTCTCATGAACATATTCTGTAGGTTGATACTTCTCTTGTAATATTTTGTGATTCTGTAACACCCTACGGGTTTTGAAATAATGACCTTTTAGTTGGTAATCTCAAAAGGCAACAAAATAATGATTTCAAGTATTGTTCTCTTTGACACATATATAAGATCAGTTCTTGGGTCCTCCCCCCCCCCCCCCCCAATTATCTCTCTGGTACCTAGAAAATCCAGAAATTTTATTTCCTCACAAGTTTTCTGTTTTTGTTATTTGTTTTCTTAGCTGTGGAAGAAGCTAAACACACAGCCTGTCACTTACCTGAAGGTGAAGCTGTTTTTTAAAAATGAACTGAAATGTACACACCAGAAAAACCTCTTGTAGGATTTAATAAATTTATAATTAGCTTTAAAATTTCAGGGGTGCCTGAGGTGGTTCAATCTGTTAAATGACCAGCTCTTGATTTTGGCTAGGGTCATGATCTTGTGGTTCCTGGGACCAAGTCCTGCATAGGGCTCTTGGTATCCTCTTTCTCTCTCTCTTTCTCTCTCTCTCTCTCTCTCTCTCTCTCTCTCTCTCTCTCTCTCTCTCTCCCCCTCTGCCCCTCCCCCACTCACACTTTCTCTGTGTCTCAAAATGAATAAATAAACATTAAAAAAAATTAAAATTTCCTGCAGGGCAATGGGCTACATAAAAAAGCACATATAAGACCTGCCTATTAATAGGATTCAGTTATCTATGGAGCAACATCCTATTTTGGATATGTGGTCTG
The DNA here is from genome assembly GCF_024362965.1 of Panthera pardus. Taxonomy (NCBI): domain Eukaryota; kingdom Metazoa; phylum Chordata; class Mammalia; order Carnivora; family Felidae; genus Panthera; species Panthera pardus. Next base: position 36,637,349 of record NW_026526765.1, on the reverse strand, counting down.
TTAAAGCAAATAAACAAAACAAACAAAAAAACCCACAACATTTAATAATGTCACTGAATGAAGAAGGAAGGGATGAAAGAAAAGATGCCAAACATATTTCAAGTTAAAGCTATGCAGAAACACACATATAGGGGAGCAGAAGTGATGTGGAGCGCATATTCATTTGATTCCTCTGTAGGTGACTGAAAATTGTTCCTACTGGCAGGTGTGCTTAAAATATGCCCGGATATTTGTGTGAATTACCCAGACAATTAAAGAAACTTGGTCCTCAATTCTTAAATATTCCACAGTAAATGGTACTCTGCCAACATACCCTTGATACTTGTTACAAACCTGGGAACATATGTTCCTGGTAGAAGCATGTACTTGACGAATCACCCAGTCTGCTCCTCAGATAATATGCAGCTGCCAGTGGGTAAAAACCTCAATGTAATTTAACTATGAAATAATATCTTTATTATTGTTTCAGGGAAAAATCATAGGCTAAATGGAAGTAATATTTCTATTTATCTCTATAGAACCTAAAATCTAGGACATGAATAATTTTCAACTTCAAAAGTCTTTTGTTAAAAAGAAGTAGATACTGATGATTTTTTAAAGTATTTTGAGGGAAATATAGTAGTGTAAAATCTATAAATATAAGCGGAATGTAACATTCAAGTTTTTTTAATGTTTATTTATTTATTTTGAGAGAGAGAGCATGAGCTGGGAAGAGGCAGAGAGAGAGTAGAGAGAATCTCAAGCAGGCTCTGTGCTAACAGCACATGGGCCCAAACTCACGACCTGTGAGATCATGACCTGAACCAAAATCAAGAGTTGGAGGCTCAACCAACGGAGCCATCCAGGCACCCCTAAGGATGTAACATTTTTAATTGAGCTTTTATTTGATTACATTCTTGGCTGTGCTTGATCATCATCCTTCATTTTAACTGGGAAAACAAGGTTTTAAAATATATGAAGAGAAAATACTCGATGTAGCCTTGGATTTGTTTTATAATGGAACAGCTAAAGCATTAACTAAAACGTAAATGCACCACCAGACCTTATAGATTTCATGGCATTCAGTCCCTTTAACTCTACATTGTGTCTGTTTCTCTTGGTATTCCTAGTGGTAACCTAGAAATTAGGATTGTTTTTAATACTCAGTGAATATGTGTGGCATCGTGCACACCAATACAAGATTTTGTAGTTGTGTAAGTATCAATTACTGATTTTGAAATCCTGCCCAGTTCTTCTGTCCTTCCCCCAAGGAAGACTTGATCATTCCCCTTGGTCTGCCCATCCTAGGATTGCTCTTTTTATGTCTGTCATAGAACTTGTAATATTTTAGAAAATATTGTTGTTTATCTTTCCTAGACCTTCTTTTCTTGAGGACTGGGGCTATGTCTAATTCTCTTTGGTGCTTAATGACAAGCCTAGGAAGCAGAACATATTTGTTGATAAATTAATGTTTGTGCTGTGAATAAAATGCAACCTCAGGACCTCCTCAGCAAATGCTTTCTGTAAATTTCTTTAATAGTAGTACTTTTTAAAATGGATGATCAATTGTTTTTCTCTTTTGGAAACCCAGAGTGCTTACCGTGTACTATTTATGAACATGTCTTAAACTTTGTCCTAGTCTTATTTAAGTACAAGTTTTCATTTTCCTATTAAGTTGGAAGTTCTTGAGTTTGTACATAATATGTGTTTGCCTTCTCAAAGTGCTAAGAACAATATCTACTGTGCAGAGGTAGCTAGTACATATTTGTTGGAATTGTTATAATGTAACCACCTGAAGAAAATATTTGGTACTAAATTTGACTTTTGTTTTCCAAATGTTTTTTGCCTTTAGAGCATGTGAATTGATTTTGGTTTATACACTAGTGAGATATCTTTGCAGGCCAAGGCAGATTTTTTTGTTTTCATTTCAGATAGGTAACTGATAAGGACGGGTGCAAGTCTGGTTGTGCTGCCCTACTATGCTACAAAGTGTGGGAAAGTTTTGTGCTTGTTTAATATTACTCTTATATTCTTGAATCATTTATTCAAGCATCAAATATGGTGGAAGGTGTATAAGGATGAAAGTTGGTCATAGGTTCAAAAGCAATTTTACTCATTTCCTGCCTACAAGAATTTAAGAACAGACCTTAGTTGGTTGGGTTTCAGTTTCCTCTTAAATTTAGATAATGCTGCCAACTTTTTATTTTGAGTATCAAATGTGACAGTGTTTACAAAGCGCCTATTATAAAATAAATGTTGGGCGCCTGGATGGCTCAGTGGGTTAAGCATCCGGCTCTTGATTTCGGTTTAGGTCATGATCTCACAGTGCATGGGTTCGAGCCCCAGGTTGGGCTGTGCACTGATGCCTGCTTGGGATTCTCTCTCCTTCTCTCTGCCCCTCCCCAACTTGTGCTCGCTCTCTCTCTCTCTCTCTCTCTCTCTCTCAAAATAGATAAACTTAAAAAAAGTAAAAAGAAATAAATCTTACCTATACTTTATCGCCCTTATGTTGCTTTCTTTTTAAGTAAGTATTCAGTGAGGTGAATTATATGCAGAAATCAGGATCTTGAACACATTCAAAAACTTCCATAAGATGTAAGCATTTTTCAGACTTGAGGACACAATAATGTACTTTGATACTGATTTTGAACCTTCCATCACACCTTCAAGCTGCAGCAGTAATACAAAGGATCTGTGTGGCTTTGGCGGCTTAGGAATGAACAAAGAGGATAAGGGTTTTTTGAGATTTGCAGGTAACAAACACAGGGGAAGTGACCTAAATTATCAGTGACGAGAAAGATAAACCGGACAATTCAAGAACAAGCAGTGTGGTGGGAAGATTGTGGCAAGAATGAGGGAAGAATTATTCTGAAATTAAAACCTCCAACTTTAATAAACCTTTAAATTAGCTATGTATTCAGACGGGGAAGAAGTCAGTCATCTTCCTTCTCTGCAAAATTTCGCAGTGATTGGACCAAAGTATATCAGCAAATATAAAGCCCTTAGGAACTAATGGTCATTTAATTGAGCTTTAAAATAAAGGTGTCCTCAATGTCTGTGTCATGGGACTATCTAGTGGTAAGGTTAGTTAATATGGAGTTTCTTTTAGTCCATCCTTGGAAATAGTTAAAAAAAATGGATGTCAACTTAATGAATTTTACACTAGAGTGAATGGTGCTAGCACGCATTTTGTTTGACATGACCACTCACAATATTTTTGCTTTCCTTAAAGGAATAAAATGCTGAGAGTCACAGTGGAGAATACAATTTTAAAAAATCACTTACGGTAAATTAAATAAGGCTAAGAAACTAAGGAGTAGTTTTAGATTAGACTGTTTTTAAAGAACTCTAAAATTAAGCACTAGGAGCTATTTTATATATTTTGTACTCATCTTTTATAAGTTAATGATTTTGATGTTTATGGAAAATCTATATATCATCATAAAGATAGAAAACTGCAGCATAAAACTACTTAATCTTTAAGGAGTTCTTTTCCATTCTGTACCTTTTGATTAAAGCCATGTAGACTTGCAGATATATATTTCATGCATGACAATTGGGAGTAAACAGGTGTTTTGATTCAGTGGAATGAAAATTGTGGCCTTCCTTTAAAATAAATTTGAATGCCATAATGAAAATACCCTTGAATGATATCTTTCTTTCCGTTGTCTAAAACAAGAAAATTAGAAAAGTTGGAAAATATGCGTCATAATTCTACCACTCAAGGATAAAATAAAAAAAAAAGTTTATACCTGTTTAATTTCCAAACCATTTAAAGGAACAAATGATCATGTATTTTAATTAAAATCTTATAATGGTGGAACAACCCCTTCTTAACATAAATGTGATTAATTTGGGTTTGATCATTGGGAAGTTGGAAGTATATCTACTGTTTGCTAGGCAATTTAAGTGTAAAGAAGATTGGCCTATAGTTTGGCTAGGAATAAGTTCAAGAGCGGTATTTTCAGACATCGCTTATTAAATGGTCTTTGCCAAATTATTATTGGTACCATATTTTGGTAAGATATTCACTGTTCATTTGTAGGAGCTCTCAAATGCTGGAAATCACATAGAAAAATTGCGATAGGAGTTAGAGGCAGGGAGGAGGTGAACCCCACCTGGGCTGGGATTGGATAAAAGAGAGTAGTGGCATTAAATTTAGGTTGACCATTGCAGTACTAAGACTAAATGTGGAGGTTGAATTTGGATTTTAGGAAGAGGAAATCCCAGACATTTGTTAGGCAGTGACAAAAACAAAGAATCTGGAAAATAGTCTTTTTAAATTTAGCTAAGGAACATGTATGTACAAAAAAAGATAAGTTTCAAGATATAGATTTGGGATACACTAGAAGATTCTGGATGATTACATTTCATTTTGCATGCAATAGGGAAGTCTGGATATAAATAGAAAGTAATTTACTAGGGCAGGTAGAAACAGGAAAATTAGTAAGCAGAATAATGATATAATAACTTCATATAAAATGTTGGCAATGGAACAAAGAGAAAAGCTGCATATGAAAACTATTGTATTAGAAGGATGTAAGACTGGGCAAATGATCAAATGCCAGAGCTGGCTGACAGAGGAGTCAGGGATAATTTTTAAGTTTTATGCCTCGTGGGTGACCGAAAGGAAGAAGAGAGGAGGGTGGGGGATGGAAGAAGAAGGAGGAGAAGCATTAGCAGAAGGAGCAGCAGCAGTGGTAGCTATGCTATAATAAACAGAAATAAAAATATCAGGGGAATTATTTTGGGGCCAGAAGGTTAATTGGTGTAGATTTCACCCTGTTGAGATGGCTGTTCCATTGGGACTAACTATCATGAATATAGTTAGAAATCCATAACTCCATCTCAGAAGTTAAGGCCAGTGATGGATTTGAGAACCACTTATTTAACATATTAGTTACGTTGACATATTATGTTCACGTATTAGCATTTGGGGGTTGATGTGACCAAAGGAGGGAGTAAATGGAGGGCTGAAAAGCTGGGTGAGATGATCACATAGACTGCCTACTTTAATAGAGGAAGAAGAGGAGTCAGATAAAGGTTGAGGAAAATAAACTTCTGCTAATTTATAAATACAAGTGAGAAACTACGAAAATACAGAATCTTAGAAACTAAAGGTTTGAGAGAGTTTCAGGTAGGAGGAGTAAACAACACTGTAAAATGCAAGAGTAAATGTACCAATACAAGGCCATTAATGTTGGCAGTTAGAAGATTAACACACAATGAAAAAACGCAGTTGCAGAAGGGAGAGGTAGAAAACCTGTTTACTTTTCCTGGATTGGTACAGATCTTACTACTTTGGTAGGGATTAAATTTCCATTCCATTAGCTCATTTTAATAAATAAGATTAGCTAAAACATACTGCATCTCATATTCTACCCATCTCATATTCTCATTGGGTAAATTGCTATGTTTACTTGAAAACATCTAAATGTCTTCAAATATGGTTTAACTTAGTTTTGTCCATATGTTAGGTTAATTTTTGCCACAGTTAGGATCTTAGGAATGTTTTACTGTTAAGAAAGCTAGTATATTTTTGCTTCAAATAGCCTGTATTTGAATTGTCTGTGTTTTCTGTGTTTCTTCACTCCACACTGTCCATAGGCAATAATGTGGCCTTGCAGGATATCAAGGCATTAGAGCAAATAACAGACTTGATTAAGAAAACTTCTTTTTTTTTAATATTTTATTTTTATTTGAGAGACAGAGAGAGAGAGAGGGAGAGAGCGGGAGAGGGAGGGAGAGAACACACAAACAAGCAGGGGAGAAGGGCAGAGGGAAAGAGAATCTTAAGCAGGGCCCATGCTCAGCACAGCGCCCAATGCAGGGCTCAATCCCATGACCCGGGGATCATGACCAGAGCCAAAATCAAGAGTTGGATGCTCAACTGACTGAGCCACCCAGGTGCCCCAGAAAGACTCCTTTGCAAAGCTTAGGAAAGGCACATGTCCTGTAAAGTATCAACCCCAATATGAGTATTCTGTAAGTAGTGAGATTTGTAAGGTGATGAAGGATGTCTGAGAACCCCTCAGATCAAAGTTCAGGTATTGGTTGCTGAGATTTGGCAGGGTGAATTGCCACTGATAGTACTATGAGAAGACAGTATTTATGATAAGGCACTTCATTTTTCAACAGATATGTCCAAAAATGGGTGAAGGGGAGTGGGAATTATAAGCTTCCAGTTATGAAATGAGTAAGTCACCGGGATAAAAGGTACAGTGTAGGGAGTGTAGTCAGTAGTATTGTAACAGCATGTTATGAGGCCAGATGGTAGCTGGGCTTGTGGTGAACACCGCATAACAGCAGATAGACTTGTTGAATCACTGTGTTGTATACCTAAAACTCATGTAACATTTTGTGTCAACTGTACCTCAGTTAAAAAAAAAAAAAGATATGTATCTAATCATCAGGCTATTGGACTTTTGAAAATTGAATCAGTTTTAAATAAAATTTGAAAAATAATTGCAAGGACTATATGTTTAATAACATCCAGCTGGATATTCATTCATTTATTTAGATTGATAAATAATTTGGTTTAGAAACATGGCCAAGTTATGGTTCATATCTAAAAATGTAATTTTTAGGAATGAGTCTTAAGTGAGAAATAGGACAGGTTTGTTACATAATTTGACTTCAACCGTAGGTGAAAGAGGAGCCACATATAAATCTGTTATCAAGGATTTAACCAGAAGTTCTTTCCTCCATTCCACTTAGTTACAAATATTTTATTCCATCGGGGGGGGGGGCAGAGAGAGTCTTTCATTCAATAGTTAGAGAGACAAATTTAAAGACAAGCACCTCGAGTAATGAAATACGGTAGTTTTAAAATTTTCTTTAAGGCCTTAAGTTAGAAATATTCGGCATCAGATTATTTCAACTACTACAGGTATTATAAAGGGGAAGGGAAGCCTGAAGGATGATGAGAAACTTTTGTTAGGGAAGTAGGGTTGTCTTTATTTACCACAAGCTTTAGAGGGATACAAGTGGGTAGAAAGAAAGAAAGAAGCGTCACTGAATTTTGAATTCTTCAAAGTTTAATATCACAGATCAGTCCTTATAATGCTGCTTTTTCTCCTCTAAAAATTCATGGGAAAAATGGATTCTTAACCCAAAAAATAATTTCTCAGTGATAATTAAGCTTACAGCTATTAGTGATACATTAATTATGATTGAAATACTATTTTATTTTGTCTATTTTGTCTACTTTCAGTACAAGGTAAAAATGGTTACCTAGGTAATCTACTGTCATGGTCAAGACTTGTTTTCCAGTGAGTTCCCTCTCTGCTGGTCTTTCAGACAAACTTTCTATATAACAGGTTCTGTACTCTACACTATGCATACATCAATGCTTACAGTCTTCCTGCAGAGAAACTCAAGAGTGGTAGAAGTTTGGGCACCTGGGTGGCTCAGTCGGTTAAGCGTCCGACTTCAGCTCAGGTCACGATCTCGCGGTCCACGAGTTCGAGCCCTGCGTCGGGCTCTGGGCTGATGGCTCAGAGCCTGGAGCCTGCTTCCGATTCTGTGTCTCCCTCTCTCTCTGCCCCTCCCCCATTCATGCTGTGTCTCTCCCTGTCTCAAAAATAAATAAAATGTTAAAAAAAAAAAAAGAGTAGTAGAAATTCAAGGCAGTTAAATACCCTGCCCAAACCTATGGAGCTAGTAGAAGTAGGATTTGAACCCTACTCTGCCTTCAAAGTCCAACTAAGAGCCTTTATAAATGTTGTCTGTATAAAGCAGGGTGAATGGAAGCAATACACCAAATACAATACACCAAACCAAGAATCAAATCCAAAACTTCTTTGTTTTCAGGCTTTCTAGCCTCATAATATATTACTAATCTCTGTTTCCTTTTTAATTTGCCTTAATGTCTTCTATGTTATAAAAATCCTCAATTAGTAAAACTCCAGATTTATAGAAATAATAAGTCAAGAAATTATTTGCTACATTAATTACTTTTTGTCTTATAAAAAGGATTACTTTAAATATCCCTACTGAAATGTATGTTTCCAGTCAAAATTCAATTAATTTATCTTCTTAGCATTTGTTATTCTATATACTGTCTACATTCACTGCAGAGGTTAAACAGAAGATAAAATACAGTTTTGAATTTCAGAGGACTTGTATCCATGAATACTGTATAGAATTGTTGAATCACTATATGGTACATCTGAAACAAATTGTATGTTAACTATCCTGGAATTAAATTGCAAACTTAATAAAATTAGAAAAAAAAAAGAACTTGAACCCAGTAGTGATGGAGGAAATAAAAACAAATAATTAGTAACAAAAGCAAAGCTAAAATAAGCATACTAAAAATATATGTTGCTCTGGGGGTTGAAAAAAAACAACTAAGAAATTCAGTGTCAGAACAAGGCATGAAGGGTATGTAGAGTGCCAATGGGAAAAGGAATTAATAGAATGGAAGAAACTATCTATTGTACATGTACCTAGGTGAGCATGATGCCAAGGGAAGTGCATGTACTCTCTTGCTTAAGACATGAGGTTCTTGCCATAAAGTGTGAAAGAAAAGGCTGGGAGGGAAGGAAGATGCCTTGAAAACCATGCTGCATTATTTTTACTTAAGAGAGTCGTTGATTTTTTTTTAATGTTTATTTATTTTTGAGAGAGAGACAGAGCACGAGCAGGGGAGGGGCAGAGAGCAAGGGAGACACAGAATCCGAAGCAGGCTCCAGGCTCTGAGCTGTCAGCACAGAGCCTGACGCAGGACTCGAACCCACGAACTGTGAGATCATGACCTGTGCTGAAGTTGGACACTTAACCAACTGAGCCACCCAGGCGCCCCAAGAGAGTCATTGATGGTTTTTGACCTGGCAAGTTATGTGTTAGATAAGTCGCTCTGGGACTGATGGGCAGAATTGACCAGATTCCGTAGACAGGAGGCTTGAGTTATTCTAAGCAAGCACTAGTTCTGCCCAAAGTAGATGACAATGGGAACAGAAAGAGGAATTGACAGGAAAGATTATTCCATACTAAGATGTATAGGACTCAGAAATTGAAAATTAAGGAAAAGACTGAGCCTGAGTATTCAAGAGATATTTCAGAGCAAAAAGTCAAGAAAAGAAACTTGTGGGCAGGTAGACAAGAGAGTCTCATGAGGTCACTTTTCAGAAGCATATTCTTTGCTTAAAAAAACAGAAGTTATATCATACTTTTAGAGTGGGTGACAACTGTATTTTCCTTGGCTAGATAAGGAATGAATCCATGTTAACTCAAGAAAGTGTTATATTATGCAAAGTCTATAACAAGATCTGTGTTTATGTCTGTAAAATAGAGTCAGTGATACTTTAAAAGGAAATTATGAGGTTTAATAGAGCTTTATATTGATAATGAGATTCCTGATGGCTTCAGACCATATTAAGTACCACTAATAAAAAGCTATGGTGTGATAAAAATTATTGCTATAACAATACTAGATGGCACTTTATCCTCTTCATTTCTTCTATTGAGTAAGAGGGATAGAATGTGTTGTTTTTCTTTAAAAATATCTTCTGTCTTAATGAGAGAAATGCAAGAATGTCTGTAAAAGTGAGTATCTTTCAGTGGGTTTCTGGGTGCTCCCCACAAAACTGGATTTCTTTTGGTAAGGAAAGGTAAATGAATACAAAGTAGGCCACCGGCATTGTGTACCACAGTTTGTTATATGCTAGGATATATGATGTGCATGTATTATTTCATTTGATCTGTATAGAAAACCCTGTTTCTATAATAATCTTCATTTTACAGATGAGAAGATTTAAGATGAGAGCATTTAAGTAACTTGTCTCCAAATTAAACAGCTGGTGAGAATTTCTAGTTGAAGATAGTTGCAGTGGGAATTGTAAAGGGCAAATGGATGAATACAACTTATACATAGATATAAGAACCAAACAGCCTTGGTGACTGATCAAGTGTGAGATTGAACAGATTTAAGGCCAGGAGTCTTCTAGGATTCCTCCGGGGTTTCTGGCTTGCAAATAAGGTATAGAGTTGTTCCATCCCCTGGCATAGGGGACATGTGAGAGATACATATGCAAGGAGAAGATGAGCTTGAGCATGTGCCTGCTGTAAGACATGAGTGTGAGATATGCACGGGGATAGACTTAATAGGCTGCTGATTATGAGGATTGGGAGGCTTACAAGACAGGAATGGACTGGAGGTGGAGCTTTGGAGTCATCAGTTATGAATTAATCATAAAGACATGGATGAGTGTGTGATATTGCTCAAAGAGCCTGTGTAGAAGAGAAGATAAAAGAGCTATGCGTGACACCCAGCAGCCTTCAGGGGGAGGGCAGGGAGACAAGCTCACAGATGGGACTGATAAGAGTGTCCAGAAAAGTGAAAATCCTCAGGGTACACACGGTTTCATTTTAGAGTTCAATGATGTCACTTCTTTGGGAAATAGCTATTACAATATTGCATCTCCTCTACACCTCTCCTCTGTCCTTGGTGTATTCAGTGGCACATTTTGCATTTCCATTAAAAAAGTAGGAAAAAAAAAAGAGAAAATATGTCATTGAAATTGACAGTGCATGATGTATGATTGGCGTGGGTATATGTATACTTGTCTATAAATGCGAGGATAAGTTTTGACACAAGACTGATGAAATCTTCAAACCGACAAGTATTTACTGTTACATAATCCTGGGGGTAGGGACAAGGGGAGAGAAGACCTATTACAGTTCTTTCTTGTACTACTACTTTTATCCCAAGAGTCGGAATGATAGTAACTATGAAAGGTATATGCAGTTGTATATCTTGCCAAAATGTAACCCAAGTAGTCTAAGAAGGAGAAGTAATGTAAAATAAAGGTATCTTGGTTAACAGAAATTTCTGTCGTAGAAATTTACATCATTTACACAACAAAACTGCCAGAAGAGGATACCTATGACCAGGATGAAGTAACTCATATTTCTGGAGACTATTTCATGATGATAGGGTCGTGCTAGTTGATCTGCTTCTTCATGTTTATATGTATAGACTTGTAACAAATATGCAGTCTGTTCACTACAGGGTCAATAGACTTTAAATAACCCTCGTGAAAATAACATTACAATCATCTTCAATGAATTCAATTACACTGTGTTAACCTGGAATAAAGTTCCTGGTTTTCTTCCAATTTTAATATAAGGTGAGATGAGAATGTTTCAAAAGGCAGCTAGTAATCATAAACATGTTGAAAATTAAATCAGAAATTTTAAGGAAGAATTATTTAGAAAAATAGAGGGAATATATTTAAAGTATTTGTTCAATTAAACAGTGATAAAAGTGCAAGTTAAGTAGATTCTAGTTTAAAATCTAGAGTAGTCTCGGGGCACCTGGGTAGTTCAGTCGGTTAAATGTCTGACTTCAGCTCAGGTCATGATCTCACGGTCTGTGAGTTTGAACCCTGTGTCGGGCTCTTTGCTGACAGCTCAGAGCCTGGAGCCTGTTTCAGATTCTGTGTCTCCCTCTCTCTTTGCCCCTCCTCCCACGCATGCTCTGTCTCTCTTACTCTCAAACATAAATAAAACATAAATTTTTTTTTTAAAACCTAGAGTAGTCTGTTCAATTATTTTTAACCTCAGAACAAAATTGGTTTTTCTCATTTCAAACTAAAAAAGAAGGAAGCATAAATATTTGGAGTACTATGAAGCCATGGGCTAGCCTAAAATTTATGGTTGACCGAATCTGTACTCCTAAGATATAATTTATATTGCCAGTATTTTTAGTATCTTAGTGTTTGATTGATTGGTAATTTGACATATAAAGTACTTCAAAGCATCTCTAAAGAGTCTTCCCCAAAATGATATTTTTTAAGGTAGATCTTCTTGTTTTATGCTTCTCCTTTATTTCCATGCATATTACTTGTTAAATATAGGGGAGGTTGTCTTTGTTCTTTTATCAGGTAAATGGAGGATTGAGTGTTCTTGAATTTATTTCAGTAATACTTTATATCAAATGATTTTTAGAATTCTATAAACAATGCATCGCTTTAAGAATATATTAATTAGATTTTAATTTGTAACCATTGAAGGAGTTACCATCTTTACAGAATAAACACTTCATTCTTGTACTCATTTATTTAACCATAAGTCATTAAATTTCTTTATGAGGGGGCAAAGAATGGTTATTGTCTATTAAAATCTGATTTTTTTATTTGTTGTAGGTTTTATTGGGATTTAATAATGCTTATAATGATGGTTGGAAATCTGGTCATCATACCAGTTGGAATCACATTCTTTACAGAACAAACAACAACACCATGGATTATTTTCAATGTGGCATCAGATACAGTTTTCCTTTTGGACCTGATAATGAATTTTAGGACTGGCACTGTCAATGAAGACAGTTCTGAAATCATCCTGGACCCTAAAGTGATCAAGATGAATTATTTAAAAAGCTGGTTTGTGGTTGACTTCATCTCATCAATCCCAGTGGATTATATCTTTCTCATTGTAGAAAAAGGAATGGATTCAGAAGTTTACAAGACAGCCAGGGCACTTCGCATTGTGAGGTTTACAAAAATTCTCAGTCTCTTGCGTTTGTTGCGACTTTCAAGGTTAATTAGATACATACATCAGTGGGAAGAGGTAAGACATATCTTTTACTTTTTTCAAGCCACTATATCATGAGATTGTTAACTATCACTTTTAAGATGAACACCTGTACAATGTGTAATAAGTTTTATGAGATTCGAGAAGAAAAATTCTACTTATTCTTTTTGGTGCATAAGTGATGTATTTGTATCTTCAAAAGATATGGTCAAAAAAAAAAAAGATATGGTCAAATACTGGATTTGAATCAACTGAAAAAAAAAGTGATTATAAAACATTTGTTTTATGCCAATTAAGTCTCTTTAAAAACAAATCCCCTCTAATCAACAAATGTTTATCCTAACCAATGCAGTCCCTTCTCTACCATGGGAAGTTTCTTTTTATTTAATATGAATACATCAAGTACCATCTTTGAACAAAGATGTGTAGGGTCTGATTGCTAATCTAGTTTGCATCATTAGTTCTGTGAGATAATCTGGTTTATATTTCATCTAACACTGAAATTTCAGAGAATTTGTGTTTGAAGAAAAAACTTTGAAAAAGTATTTCCAAGTTGTATATATAGAGACTAATTTCAGCATAATAATTTTCTCAGTGTTATGCTTTGCCTATAATTAATTATTATAGTTGTGCCCTATTAATTCGTTTCAAAATACTGAAAAACAGGCTACCCTGGAGAGAAATTATTACATAGAAAACACAAATAGTACAGTGCATAAATACAGTGAATCTGGCCAATGTTTTGCTGAAGAGGGCATCTGTTGTTCTTATGCAGTGGGTGGGTCCTGAAAGGGCTCAGCCAACTGGAGTTTCCAAGGATCTGAGTTAAATGTGCCAACACTGAGCAAAGGAGTTTATGTCCCTAATTCCAGAGTATGCATAATAACCTTTTTGACTTTATTTTCCTTCTAAGTCTGCTTTTTTACATTAATTATAACCTGAATTTTACTGTTTGCATAAAAATGAGGGTCAAAAAGGCCCGGAGTCTCTAAACCAGCACTAATGACAACAGTATACTGGCAATAGATTAATTATTGCTTTAGTCACTACCAAAATGCTTTTTAACATGTTTGGGAAGAATTATGTTTTGGAATTTAGGTTTAAACCAGTCATAGAATAGAAATTCTGTGAACATTCGCTCTGCTTTCTGTGAGACGGTAGCTGTGTTTTGTGTGTGCCTGTCAATGACATTTTGGTTCACAGGATTTTAGAAAATGACATGCAATAATAAAACACTGTGTAAGACACTGCTGAAAGGCATAAAAATGGGCCATTCTTAAAATATGGATATGGATTATATTCAAAATCAAAAGAAGCACGTTTGAGAAATTGGATTCATCTTGTAATGTGTCTCTATATAGCACATTCCATCTAAAATGTTATAAATGTTTGGTTCTTAAAATCTGTTATACCAGTTTGAGATTAATATCAAATCAAGATGATTATTGATAATAATAGTTAATATTTATTGAGGGCTTATTATATGTCAAATGATATATTGTATTCTTTACATGGATTAGTTCCCTTTCCTAATTTTGGTAGCTTGCCCAGAAAACCGGAGTTGGTAAAAGCTGGAGCTGGGATTCTAACCTTCTAATCTGACCCCAGGGCAAATGCTTTTAACATTTTATAACATTATATAACAAAACTGTATAGTTTCTCACTATTACATGCATTCTTTCAATGATAAATACCTTAATATTCCACTGTTTTATAGATTGAGTAAGAAATTGTAGGAAACTTTTCTTAACAAAGGTTGTGTCTGTGCAACATTAGAGTTGAACATTTACCTCTTAAAACATGGTCACAAGCGTGTTTTGTGTTTTTTTTAATGAATATCCTGTAAGAAGAAAAGTCACTGATATAAATAGCCAGGCAATTAAAAATACAGTGGGCAATGTGACTATTTGCAGTGTCTTGTAGTTTTAACCCAATTACCCTAGGGAGTGGTAGCAGGATGAACAGATGGTGTCCTATCAGATAAAATGGCAGGCCATGCAGTCATAGAAGAGGACACTCCATACACGGTTGCCCTCTGGTTCCTGGCAGTGGTGACAGGCACCTAGATCTGTGTAACATGATGGTGTTTTAAAGATGCCATGATATAATTCAGGGTCATCGGCTTTCTGCGATCATTACTATAAAATGCAATTTAATATGCACTTACAGAAATTTGGTAGCCAAACACATTGAGCCTAGAGTTGTGAGTTGGCAAGATCTTTCTTAAAAATAAATGATCTTGATGATAAAATGAACCATAAGCTCATTTAAGTGAAGAATGTTTTCTTGATTATATGATGTATGTGGAGAATCACATATATCAGTGATATTTAATGTCTGCTAGTAATACTGTTAAACAGGGAAGAAACAGGAATAATTAATCCAGAATTTGCTACAAATTATTTCATCACCTTCATGATTCAAACCAAAAGCAGAGAGAAACTTGAATGGTTCCAAAGTGGCGGATCTTTACCTGATTTTTATAAATGCCACTGGGATGTGTTTACATGTAGAACATACAACAAATAAATCAGAAGAATTTGCTCTGTGAGCATTTGGCATAAGACTGCAGAGGAAGATGTGAGTTCACCCACATGTCTTTGAGTTCTGAGTGTTTTAGTACCAAGCTGGCTAATGCTAAATTCAGCAAATTTGGGGAAGTAATGTGTGAAGTCTGGAAGCTGCCACTGTTCTAAATGAATCATTCCCAAGGAA
This sequence comes from Panthera pardus, assembly GCF_024362965.1. Classification (NCBI taxonomy): domain Eukaryota; kingdom Metazoa; phylum Chordata; class Mammalia; order Carnivora; family Felidae; genus Panthera; species Panthera pardus. The sequence goes on along the minus strand of NW_026526765.1, from coordinate 36,622,118 downwards.
AGTGGCTGCCTTCTATAGGAAACTGCTTCCATCTTCAATGATGCATTTTTTTTTTTCGGTCTGAATTAGTTCAACTGAAAAACAACAAGAAGTGCCAAAGCCAAATAAATTAGAGAAATATTGTGAATGAAATACAGAAACTTTAAAATTTAGCCCTTATGTTACTGTCATTACTAAAGTTGAATGTAGTGGCTAATGTAGAAGGAAAGAGGTGATTTGGCCAACTCATTTCTGAAACACTTGGTGTTAAGGAGTCAGGAGGGAAGTTGTTTTCACAAGGCAATTAGATCAATGGCTTTAGGATGCAAAAGTAGAGAGCTCTCTGATGCTATACTGAAACTTTACATATGCTAGGTGACATGAAAATCTGTAGCAATTTAGATAAATCAGGCCAGAACATTCCTTTTCCTGTGATCTCCAGAAAACCTAGGTGCATCTTTCCCACTCTTGTATTTTGGTTGAAAAAAAAAATCATCCCCTTAATTCATCATGTTGTTGTTCATGTTATATTTCCAGTAAAGAGGGACTCAAGCCTGGGTGTTATTTTGTAACCCATCACAGAAGGAGCCCATTCTCTGTGACCTAAAAGAAACAAAGTGAGGAAATCCCCCTCCCCCACCAAATAAAATGGAGCATTAGTAGCAATTTAGGACCATCCCAAACCCTGAAGAGATAAAAGGTAGATTAAGAGGTTAGTAACCGGAGGTTATTCAGTTAGCAAAGGTGAAGTGTTCTAGGATTCTTAAATCCTTCATTTGCTGATGTCAGTCACTTTATCAAAGAGGGATAACCCTTGATATTATTTGAGAGTTAGGAAATAGTCATTGAAAAGAGACATGTTCTCTGTAATGGTTATCTTTTTTGTAGGATCGTATGTCACATAAAGTGTAAAATCTTCATGCACAATGTAAACAAAGTGTTGGAAGTGCATGACACTTGTGTAATAAGTATGGCTTTGGAATACAGATGTATAATATTTTATTTTGTATTCCTTATCTCCTGTGCCCTCAATCTTCCTTGTGTAGATTTGAGACATGCCATAATTAAATAAATCCATTTTAGGCTGGAAGAGGGTTTATGGTTCTGATCTTCATATATGTCTGTAGCAATTTCAGATGAATAATGTTTATGGAACATTGAGATGCTCTTCTTCAATCAATATTAGATTTTTATGTTAGCTTAGAGGTAGGTTTATATACGAAGTGTGTTTAACAACAGAGCATTAATAAGGAAATTTATTCCACAGGGAGCTGATGCAGACTGTGGTTTCTGTCTTTGGTTAATTTTAGCATTCTAATTGGTTTAGATTAGAAACTAACTCTTGCTATAAATTGCCTATCTATAATTACACAATACATACTCTAACTACTTTCATTTTTTAAGAAAACACATCGAATTCTAAGATTTGCTGTAAGCAAACACCAGTATTTTCCTACACTTACCCCCCAACTAAAAGTAAGAGAGACTCTATTGCCTATCACATCAAATCTGTGTTTCTTTGCTGTGCCTTCAAGGCTCTCCAGCAAACTGTTCCCCCATCTCACCACTGTCACTTCACATTTGTACCCAACAACTCTCTCCTGTTTGTGTTTTAGTTTTACAGTGCTTGCAGAGAATGGTTCTTTCTGCTTCTGCAGTTTTGCATGTGCCACACCTCAGATGTGGAAAGCTTTGTTCTTTTTTTCTATCACTCCTTTAAAAACTAGGCTGAAACTCATCTCCAGAAAATATTCGACCTGGAGGGACTGGGCTGTAATGGTCAGTGCCTTTAATTTGGGTTGTTTTACTGGCCCTTCTTGCATTTGTTCATGCAGATAGCTTTGTTGCTAATGCTTATTTATATGCATTTTCTTTTTCTTTTGCCGGATATAGGCGTCTATAGGGAACAGTCCTTGTCAACTTTGCCTTTGCCTCTCCTTGTACACTGGTACAGAGTTCTGAAAGGTTATCAGAGCATGCCTGTCCCCTAAATACATGACAGTCCTCCATGTTCTAAATCCATTAAATAATTGCAAGGGAATATTCATTTTTTACTCCCAAGCAATTACTGAGTAGCTCCTATGTGCAGATGCTGCATGAGAGAATTCAAAGCAGATCCCAGCTTTCCAGCTTTGTAGGAAAAACAGACATGTGAGCAAATAATCACAGATGGTGTGGTAAGTGGCAGAATAAAGGAGGGAGTGAACAACAGAGGGTGGTTTTTTTTTTGTTTTTTTTTTTTTTCCCACAAGAAGAGAGGCTCACAGTTATCTGAACTGAGTTTCAAAGCTGGAGTCTGAATTCCCAAGCTGACTGAATGGGAGAGGGAAGGGCATTCCAGTGAGATCTGAGGGACAGGCAGCCTGGCTCAGACAGCAGTTCCGTATCTCCAGAATCTAGGTTGTAAAGGGAGTGAGCTTGGAGGTATAGACATGAATTTGTGCTAATGATGGACTTAATAAGGTGTCATTGAGGCATTTAGGTAGAGGGGTGCATTTTAGGGTGCTGCAGAATGAAGGGGATTAGAGACCACTGAGGATGGACTTAATAATACCAGTTAGGAGGTGGCTCAGTAGGTTGAGCGACCTACTTCGGCTCAGGTCAAGATCTCACGGTTTATGAGTTCGAGCCTCACATCGGGCTCTGTGCCGACAGCTCAGAGCCTGGAGCCTGCTTCGGATTCTGTGTTTCCCTCTCTCTCTGCCCCTCCCCCACTCATGCTCTGTCTCTCTCTGTCTCAGAAATAAATAAACATTAAAATGATAATAATACCAGTTAGGTGACAAATGTATCACGCATTTGCCTGCATCTATACAGCAAGTGTGCTATTTAGTTTTCTAGAGGGAGATTTAACTTTTACAAGTACTCTTGCCCTTGAAATGTTTGTAGCAATAGTAAAATATGAGATGATCTTATATGAAGTCTTTTTTAATGTTTTATAATTTCAGTGTCAATTATAATTGATATAATGAATATTATCGTATATAATATATATAATGAATATTATCACGTAATATATATTATATCATATATAATATATAATGATATATAAATATATGTGCTATATTAGTATGTATAACACATGTACTAATATTAATATTATTGATATAGTTGTATTTGAGATTTGTATTTCGCATCACCAGAAACATGGTGAGGTGAAATGAACCCTATACTGGAAATTAGTATATGTAGGACTTCATTCAGATTGTGTGCCTTTTATTTTCTATTTAATCTAGGGAGAAGCCCTTACAGTGAGTGATTCATGCCTATAAACTTGATAGAAAAGTTGTGAAGTTCAAACGAAATGAAATGCATGTATGTATGTGTGTATACACGCACACACATAATGTATGTGTGTATACACACACACATATTCATAAGATTCATGATGCCATCTTTCTCACATTAACACATTTGCTGACATTGACATTATTACCTGTGTGTGGTGAGTTGCTTAATATTTTCTGCAGGCAAATATTGATTCTGCTAAAGACCACTAGGTGTCCTCTACTGGTTGTGTTACCTCAGGGTTCTATATTCTAAAAAAACAAAATTGTCTTCTTTGGCAATTGTTCACTCACACTCTCTTAAAATCACCTAATTCCTGGCTGTTTATGTCTAGGTAAAATAGATGACTATGACTATTCATCTATGCAAAAATAATTTCTCTTTCCCTGTCCTTTCTCCTCAGGTTAAACAAAGAGTTTATGTTCTTTCTCTAAGGAATTATTTTTATTCTGAGAGAACTGTTTTCAATTATTATACTGTGTATTTTCTAAGATGATATTTTAACAGATACCCTGAAGTTCTAAAGTACAATGTGAAATGGGTGTTTGGGTATGAAATGTTGTGAGGCCAAGACAGTTAAGTAGAATTAACAAAGTATGCGTGGGTATATGTCTGTGTGTGTGAGAGGTGAGATACGTGATTTTATGAACGCTCTTTGTTAGTGCCCTACAGCACACCTGTATAATTCTGATGCTTTGGACATGGAATTCTCAGTTTCATGAAAAACAAGATCATATTTGAAATGTTCAGACCTTTATTTTAAGATTAAAATTCTAGACTTTATTAATGTCCTGTTATGGGCCCAGACTGTGCTTCCATTTTGCACGTTTTTATACACTTCCACAGCTGTATGTTGATAATAGCCAGACACGTATCCAAAGCTTTAAAATCATGTACCTCCTATCTCAAAGTCTACACAAGTGCGTGACGTCTCTATAAAGATATCTCTTGAGATCCTCAAGCTCAGTATGTCCATTTCCCTTTCAAGTGTTCTCCTTCTCTGTTTCTTTTTACTCAGTTAAAATCTCAGCGGTATCCTTGACTTCTCCTTTGCTTTCAATCTCTGTAGCTAACAATAACCAGATCCTATTGGTTCTACTTCTTGAAGGCGGTTTGAATTCTCATACTGTAGCCCTGAATCTTCTCTATCTTCATCCTAGTTCAAGCCAACACCAGTCATCGCTCATTTTTTATATTTCTCATTTTATAATAGACTAATTAGTAGATTTTAAAATTCACCCTTGCTTGTGTTCCCAAGACCTCAAAAGTGCTATTTTGAAAGAGCAAATATTACTATGTCATCTACCTACTGAAAATGTTTCTATGATTTTTCATTACTATTAGGATAAAATCCAAAATTCAAGGTCCTTTGAAATATGAGTCTTTTTATTTGAGCCTGGGAAACTACTTGCTCCTTATTTTTTACTATGCTGGACTTCTTTATATGCTGTTTTAAGACCTTACATATGTTGTTTACTTTTCCCAGAATTTTGTTTCTTTGGCCAACCCCAGTTTATCCATCACATTTTGTTCCTTTAATGTTGACTTTAATTTAAACTTCTTTGGGGTAGAATTACCTAATCTCTCAGGTAATGTGAATTCTATCTATAATATGCTGGCATAGCCCATGTGCTTTTGCTTTGTAACATTCATCACTTTTGTAATTTCTCTTCAATGATGCTTTTCCAACTATATATTAAATTCCAGAAGTGGGGGAAAGTCATAAATTTCTTGTATCTTTAGTTCCTAGCAGAGTGTCTGGAAAATAATAAGGCATAGGAACACTTGCTAAATGAGTTAGATTACGCCCTCAAGGAAATTTCAGATTAGTAGGGAAAGAAAACATGTAAATAAACAGGCAAGCAAAACACTAGAGTGTCTTGAATCCAATATTAGAGGCAATTATAGTATAGACAACAAAACAAGAGAGACAGATGCATTATGAGAGTGTGGTGGAAGGTCGAAGAGAAGCTCTAAATAAGGCTTCCTAGTCATGGCAACTTTGAAAACTAAGTTTGAAAGTATATGTCCTTCCAAGTGGATAAGCCTGGGAAATATTCCAAGGGCATTTAGAAATCATGAATAAAATCAATCAAGTTCTTCCTTTATAGATGGAGATGATAATAATTTTCTGCCCAATATCATAGAATTGTATAGAGTCTCCAATGAGGTGTTATTGTTGAGCATACTTTGAAAGTTTATAGAAATGTAAATTGTTGTTATCACAAAAGTTGCTACTAGTTTAAAATATGAAAAATCTCAACAGAGAGTTCGACTGTTGGCTCTTTAATGTGCTTACTGCCTGTCCATACATTGGAAGTATTATAAACACTATTATGGATTGCTTCCACCTGAAATATACTGAGTATAGAATTGAAGTAGCAAATAAATCAAACAGTTTAGGTCAAAGTGCATTTAGCCTCACATTTATCTGACATAATTTTTCTAGAAAAAATGTTTCCATTTTCCCTTCCATTGTGCACACAGTTACAACATGTATTATGGCTACTGCTATTTTAGACTCATCCACCTGCTGTTAGAGTGAAAACTGGGAATGCCATTTGTTCATGAGTATCGGACACACAATTTATGATGTGATTCTGGTTTAAACATGAATTCTGGTTCAATTTCCAGAGTGTTCATAATAAACATGTGTTACTTTAATTATCTAGGTAATTATCTCAGTTGAATAGGTCACTTTTGTTGGTCCTGTATACTGTGGTGCACCTGTCTACAAGCGAGAAAGGTGTGATGAGATATGACATAAATTGGAAGATGTTACGGTGCCACCCAAGAATATTTTATTGTTATAAATGATTAAATGAAATTAAACTCCCTTCTGAAGGCAATGTCGAATATACTTATCTAATCATAAAGAGAGAAATGTGTGCTTTTTTATTGTTAGTTTATAACAAACCTATTTTTTACTTTAGGTACAATGTCAAAGAGGTTTTTCTTATTAATTTGAAGTATTTTAGGAAACAAAATTATGTTTGCCTTATGTCAAAAGTAGTAGTTGATATCTGTTTCACTGAGCAAAGCATAGTAATTGAGGTACGTTAGAAATTGTCACAGAAAGTCAGTTTTCTTAACTCACTTATAACTGTAATGAAGGCTCAAGAATAAATAAAATTAGAATCCTCAATCACACCGGATAATGGCTGAGAAAGACCTACTTTGACTACTCTTTCTGTCTTGCTGACGTATTCACTTTAGATTTTGTATTAGAGGAGTCGTGTCTTAGTGTGAAAACGAAATACATTTGGTTGGTTATATAATTCTGGTGGCTATTTTGAGTTAAGCCTGCCATTTAGGCCATTTTTTTAAAAGAGGGTCAAAGGGGTCAAAATCTTTTCTTATTACATCTTAAAGTGAAAGTAGACATTGAGTAAGGATTCCGGAAGCTAGTCCCAATTCTATATAATTTAAAGCAGTTGCAAAGAAAAAGAATAGCTGTTTTGAGATCATCTTATTCGTCAGGAGTGGTGAAATCAGAAAGGATTTCCCAGTAAGTTTGGTCATCAAGTGTGAATTTTGCAATAATGTGCTAATTATCTGAATGTGCTACTTTTTTTTGTCATTACTGTTGTGGACATATGAGTTCGGTGGACATAGGAGTTTGGTGAACATACAAAGTAAAGGGAGTTCAGCTTAATTAAAATGAAAGTCAGGAGTATGTTGTACAATTCATGTTTAGATGCCATCCTCTCACTTAAAAAAAAATATGGCCAATGGCTTCTACTTGGCCTATATGGTTGTTTTAATAATTGAAGAGAAAATTCATGGGAAAGGACTTTGTGCACTCTACTGTGGAAAGTCTAAAGAGACTTATTAATTTAATTTTAGATATAATTTTTATCATATAAATTAACTTAAGATGTAATTAGCCAGTCAAATTATTTCAATGATTTTTTTCATAGAATTTCTGAAAGAATAAAATTCTTACCTTCCTGAATATTGTAGATCATAGCAGAGAGTAAAAGGTAGAGTTTGGACTGTGGTAGTGTGTGCTTTGAAATTTAGAATCCAAGGGCTATAACTGACTAATAATATCTAACAAAACTACTTGGAGTATCAGTTAACTTTGTGGAGGTTACACAAAGTGTTTGAGTATGGGAAGCAGTTCTCCATTATGGGAACATATTCATCTCCGTGACACTGAGGAGAAGCATAATAAATGTCCAGAACAGATGCTTCTAGTTGACTGGGAGTGAATCATAAGCATGCAAGTGTACAATTTTTAATAATATTGTACAATTAAAATGCTTCCCCTTTTTATTTAATCTGAAATTCAGAGAAATGCAGTCTTCGCTAGTCCTTAACCTGGTAGAGGATGACCTCCCCTCCTTCCTCTGGCATGTATTTGCTGTAGAAGCAAAATAATTTTAGAATGACAGATATTACCAAAAAAAAAAAATGCTACTAATTTGTTAGGAAAGGGTTACTGAAGAACTTCTAGATTTATGATCATTTAGGCTCACATAAATTATTACCTTTAGAATAATATTAGACCATGTATGGATTCCAAAAGTAGTATATGTATTTCCTCTTCTGACTTTCAGGGCCAGGTTATGAGTAACAGACTTGAAAGTACTAAATGACTGATGAGTCATTTTTATGGCTTTTTCAGCTTGAAGAGTATCCTATAGACCTTCAAATATACTCAAACATTACCAAATAACATTGTAGCAGGCTACTGGTTGGCGGGTGGAGAGAGTAATTCTTGAATAGTAGAGAGTAATTCTCTATACAAAAAAGATAGATATATGAATATGTGTATCATAACTTGAGTGAGAGGTGCCTTTGTGTGAGAGACGGGCTCTACAGGCTGTAAGAAGTTTAGTTGGGCTGCAGGGGAGACAGGGAAACATCAGAAAGCAATTAAGAAAAAAATATTTTACAGTTTTGCTGAAGTCTTTCCTTGTTGCCAAATTATCAGTATTTGCCTAATATCAAAGATGAATGTTTTAGTGTTTCTAAGTGTTACTGCTGGACTTTTGCCAACTAAATCAACCATCCCCCTTCCCTTTAATAGAATTGTTATTTCACATGTTCCAAAAATCTCCAAAGTCTTGAAATTAGAAAGTGGCTCTGTGGCTTCAGATTAAAAAAAAATTTCCAGTTAGCACATGTTCTAGCAAAATGCTACTATTTTTGAAAGAATTCTGTTCAGTAGCGTATTTCTTAAATGTATGATTCATATACAGTTAAACACTGTATATGTAATATATACTAACTCTTCTAAATAAAAATAAGAGACTAGGCTGTTAGATACTTACCTGACTTCTCATTTGCCAACTTCATGTCTTTATATGATTACCAAGTGTAGTATTTAATATATATTAAATGACCCTCCACCACATGCTAAGCACTGTACTGCGTACAGGAGTATAAAGATAGATAATCCACAACCATGGCTAAAAGTGATTTTGTCATCGAGTGGAGGGGTTAGAAAAGGACATCAACGCTCATAACAGATGTGTGAATTCTTATCTATTGGAAATTGTTGAATGGAAGATTTTAATAATGATTCTAAGGCTATATCTCATTTCAGTCTGAATCACAAAGCTCGATCAATTCATAAAGTTGCTAATGGAGCAGGAGTAGGGAGTGGTGGTATCTGGACCAAGTATCCGCCACCCTTTGATTAGTCATTAGAAACAAAAAGGGCCATTAAATACCACGTGTTACTAAAATGTGAAATCTGCCGAGTTTTACAAACCAAAAAAAAAAAAAAAAAAAAAAGCACTTTTATTTAATATAATACTAAAACCGCATTGAGTTTGCAAAATGACTTCCATACTGGAATAGGAAATATTTCATTTCATTCAAATCATTGAAATTTGTGAAAGACTCCTAAATATTGAAAGGTTTTTTTAAGAAGAAAGACAATATATTTAAATTTCATACACAGTATTATAACATCTGTAATTAGTGAGAGAATTTAGCAAAAAAGAACCTAGATTCTCTCTCTTTCTCTCTCTTTTCTATAGTACAGATGCTCTTGCATGGGACTCCTAACTAGAAAATGTGTTATTCCAATTAAATGAATGATCCTTAAGAAATATCAAGAAGCTGAACTGCATTCGGGACCTGAATGCCCAACAGCAAATCAGCTGTTCTGTAAATATGGAAACACCCGCTCTATTCAGAATGCTTGAATTGTGTCCACATTCTGTGCATAAGTATCATGTTCATCTTTGTGCCTCCTAGTTCCTGCCCCTGCACTGAGTCACTTGTAGTATGGGTACCTGCAGATACTGCTGCAATTTTCTTTCCTGATGAACCCTTGGGTTGATAGAGTCTACCTACAAAAGAAATGTATTCTTTCCATCAAAGGCTGTTCTCAAATATCCCTTCAGTGGTAAGACTATTTATTGATGTTGTTTTTATTGTTGTGGTGGTCATGGTGGTTGTCAGTCTTGTTGAGAAGAAGCAGGCCAGTGAAATTACCCTGAGTCTCGGGCTGGATAATACTATCTGTTCTTCAGAGAAGTGAGGAGTCAGATGTTCTAGCTGTAATGATAGATGTCATGATAGAAAATCAACTCCTTTCTCTGCTTCCTGAGAAAGCGAAGTCCCTCCAGTATCAATTCCTCTTATCACCTTTACTTCTGTGGAAGCAGGAATTTTTCCCTGTCCTCCCTCTGTCACATTTCCCATTAGAAGGTATGCTAACAATGAGTGTAAACGAAATCTCTATTAGTAATTTTTTTTTTACAACTGTGAAAAAAGAAACATAATTCTCTTATCAGGAGACACACACACACGGGAGAGAGAGCCTTAGCATAGGGTCAGGGCATCCTATTTCAGGACTTTGGGTACTATCTATTTCATTATCCCTTCAACTGAGGAATGGAATATTGGGGGTGAATAAGTCAGTGTGATACACTCCTTAGATGGAGAACTATTGATTTTATCTATTCATTAGTTGCTATATTATTTTATTTCTGCCTTTCAAAACAGATAAAAGTTGTATGAAAAAAAGGTCATTAACAAGATGATTAAATTCAAAATAGAATACTTCCAAATTGGCAAAATAAGTTGCTTAACTTGCAAGACCAAAGATATCAAGTTAATTATTTTTCCTTTTTACCTAATATAGATATCCAGACGATATTTATTTTACTCAATTATTTTATTTGATACGGAAAGTAAATGACTGCTTCGGGTTAAAAACTACAATTTAAATGCGATACAATTTTACACATTCTATAAACATTTTATTTTTTTAAGATTAAAACAAATGTTTATGTATTTATTTTCAGAGACAGAGACAGAGAGGGGCGGGGAGAGACAGAAAGAGAGGGAGAGAGAGAATCCCAAGCAGGCTCCATGCTGTCAGCACAGAGCCTGATGAGGCTCCGTCAAAACCTGAGCTGAAATCAGGAGTTGGACGATCAACCAGACTGAGCCACCCAGGCTCCCTTATAAACATTTTCTTCCAAATTATGCTATTAAATTTTTCCTAAAGGAAAAAAAAAAGTGTTCAGTATATTTTTCTAAAGAAAATAATCAAAATAATTTCCTCACAGTTCAGTCATGCAGGCATGTAATTGTTACAAACTTGGGGCTGCCAAACGAAATCAAGGTGTCATTGAATTTGGGAGAGGGTTTCCTTAGAGTGTTCCCCTTGTGCTCTAACAGTTTTTAGAAATCTTGTTCGATATTTCCTAGTGTGTGGTTTGTGATGGTTTTGTGGAGACGCAATTTTCTTTTTGTTTTTTAGTATTGAAAGTGTTACCACTCAGTCCAGGGTATCTTGGTAGCTTTTTGCAGGGATGTCTGTATGTTGTTCCACTACATATCCATCACAGGTAGGCGAGCAGTCTTGCTCCTTGTTGCCTGGAACCTGGATGCAGACGGATGAGGCAGGTCCCATCTTGATCACTGCCAGTCATTTTCACAAGGAAATAAAAAGCTGTGTAGGGTCTTGATGGACAAGATCAGATCAGCAAGTGATCTGACCCCAAGGTGATACGTATTACTTCCCATAACTCTTTGGCTAGAAATTGTTGCCTCACCTCATACAGTCACAAGAGAGTCAGGAAAAACAATCCACTATGGACCTGCGAGGCAGAGAGCTACAGCTATATGTTTAACAATAGTACTTTAGGCGTTGGAATAGCTGAGAGATGGAGGCAGAGTGTGTCTCAGACGGATTACTAGATTGGCCTGTGGCTAACTTGCATTAAATTTGGACCTATTCACAGTAAAATCATGGACTTGCTTGATCGTCCCATTGTTTTTCTCTCATGGATTTTTTTGGTTTTAGACAAACAACCATGTTGCTAGTGATGAGGTCATGATGGAGGAAACATGCTATACCTTCCTATGATATAGTCACTATATCATTTATTAAGTTATTCATTCTTTCTTGTTTTGTTGAATAAATATATTATGGACTCATAGTATATGCTATGCATATAGATTACAAGAGTTCACACACAGAAAGAGCTTCCATTATTAATTAATGTAGAGTCGAATCATATAAGTAGAAAGGAATTGAAATATAGTGTGCTGTGAGGGAGGAAATGACAGAGTTCTCTGTGAAGATGTATCACACTTTTGGGGACTAGAGAAAGCTTCCTGCAGGAAGTGATCTCTGAATTGAGACTTCTAAGATGCGTAGGACTTAACGAAAAAAAGTAAGAGAATGATGTCATAACCAAGGGAGTATTTCTTAAGTGCAAAGACATTTAAGAGTGTCTTTAAGTAAAGCCCACATAGTCCACATAGCTTGAATAGAGAGAGAAGTTGGAAAGATAAACTGGTATCTTAGAAGTCAAATTTAAGAATATAGTCTTTATCCTGAGGACAGTAAGAAACATTTGAATGGTTTTAAGCAACAATGTAATACATTTATTTCACAAATGTATAATACTTACTCTGAAACTATATGTTCTTCTAAGAACTTCCAAATATTAATTTAATTAATCCCCCCGAAGAACCCTATGTAGTAGGTAGTATCATTATTTTATAAACAAATGAAGCTGAGGAACAAAGAGATGAACACTGCCTAAGTTGTACTAGGCTAGTCAATGACAATGCCAGGATTCAAATCCATGCAAACTGCGTGGTCCAAAGTCTTTACAAACAGGTCTTGCCCTCTCTCTCCTGTATTGCGTAGATGTAAATGTGACTGAAAACAGCATACAAAAAGGGGTTTGTAAAAAGAGGCAGGTAAGATTTCTGGTAGGTCATCCATTAAGTGTCATTGCTATAATTTAGACAAGAGATGCGATAGGGTGACAATAGTGCTACTATCATGTGACGTCCTTCCTGAGTTCACATAGTGCTTAGAAAGCTGATGGACATTCCTTTAGGCATCAGGGAACAGGCACTTACTATGGATGACTCCATCAGAGATGCCTCTTGGGTATATCAATTATAAAGCAATCTTTATTTTACTTAGTTTTTGTAAGTGAACTCAACCTTAATAGGAATTTAAATCACTCTATTAATGGAAGTACTGATTTCCAAGCTTCAAAACATCAGACTTAGTGTGAGTTTAATAATTTATTAAATGTGGATGGGTATTTGCATAATTTAATCTCCTAGCCTCCACATTAAAAAGAATTACAATGCTTAATTTTTTGACTTTGGCCCAATCAAGTAGAGAATAATAAGTGTTATGAATATATGATATAATTGGAATAATTTTTTTACAAGAAGACTTTATTGTATTTGAAATTTGGAGAACACCAGAATTATACAACCAGACATTGAGAGTGCTTCATAATGTATCCATTATCCTTAGAATGCGTTACTTTTGTTTGGATTTCATTTTTCAAACAATTCATTCTTTAAAAATACTTAAAAATCAAACACAGTTCTTAGACTATTGGTGAATGTTGCTACTGTTATTATGTTTTTAATCGTTTTTTGATTCTATGCCTTGTTCCAATTCATTTGTATTTATTTTATGGCCTAGAATAGGGCTATCTTAGTGAATGTCCTTATATGTACTTAAATATATACGTTTTCTGCTGTTTTTGGTTAGAGTGTTCTATCATTGACAATTGACAGTGGTAATTCTAATCATTTATATCCCTACTGATTTTTATGATTGCTTGTTCTGGCAATTCTTGAGAGAGAGAGTAAAATATGCAACAATTATTTTGGATTTGTACATTTCTCATTTTAGTTCTATCAGTTTTTACTTTATGTACTTTGAAGCTGTGCTAGGAGTTTTTTTTAAAGTAATTTTTAATGTTTTTTTTTTATTTATTTTGAGAGATAGATCACAAACAGAGAAGGAGCAGGGAGAGAGGGAAGCAGAGAATCCCAAGCAGGCTCCATGCTGTCAGTGCAGAGCCCAACATGGGGCTTAACTCACAAACTGTGAGATCATGACCTGAGCTGACATCAAGAATCAGACACCTAACCAACTGAGCCACCCAGGCGCCTCTGTGCTATGAGTTTTATACATTGTGAAGATTGTCATGTCCTCTTGATGAATTGCTCTTTTATCACCATAAAATGAGCCTTTTTATCTTTAATATCTACTTCGATGTAAATATAACCACTTCATCTTTTTAATTAATATTTGTATACCTTTTTCTACCTTTTATTTTCAAGCTGTGTTTTTATTTTCAAGTATCTTGTAGACAGCAAATGGTTAAATCTTGCTTTGTTTATAAAATCTAATCTCTGCCTTTTAACTGAAACCATTTACATTTAATGTTTTGATTGCTATCATTGGGTTTAAATCTACCCTCTTAGTAATTGTTTTCTATCTACCCATATATATTTTATTTGTTTCTTTTCCCTTATTTCCTTGTATTTTAATTTAATATTTTTTATGTTTCTATTTTATATCCACTATTGAATTAGTAATAATCCCTCATTCTTTCCTAATGCTTGTCTAAGATTTACAATATGTATATTGAGCTTATCACAGTCTACATTCAAATAGTATTATACTATTTCACATATAGTATATTTCCAGTGTCCCTTTGCTGGCTTTTGTGCTATTGTTTACTTCTATGTTCATTATAAATCCCACATTATGTTGTAATTATTTTTGCTTTAAATAGTTGTCTTTTAAAGTATTTTTTTAAAGAGTTTAAAAATGCCTTTTAATGCTTACTGTTACCATTGTTTTTCATTCCTTTGTTTAGGTCTAAGTTTTTATCAGGTTTCATTTTTCTCCTGCATGAAGAAGTTCCTTTAATGTTTCTTGTAGTGCTGGTCTGCTGTTGATAAATTCTCTCAACTTTTGTATGCCTGGTACTCATTGTTTTGTCCTGAGTTTTTAAAAAGTATTTGTGCTGCATATAGGGTTCTAGGAAGACTTTTTTTTTTTCCTTTAACACTGTAAAGATATCACTCGATTTTTTTCTGCATGCGTTGTTTCTGATGAGAAATCTGATATTCTTCTTTTTGTTCCACTGTAGGTTGACTTTTTTCTGTGGCTGCTTTTGAGATTTTTCTCTTTATCCCTGCCTTTCAACAATTTGATTTTTATGTGCCTTAGTATGGTTTTCTTGTTTTACTTGGAGTTTGTTGATTGGATCTGTGGATTTATAGATATCACCAAATTTGTAAAAATACCGGCCATCATTTCATTATATATTTTCTGTTTCATTTACTCTTTCTTAATCATTCTTTTTTTGGCCTTTGTAGCAACTTCATATGCTGCTCAGATCAATATTCAGCCAAAGACTCAAAGGAATCCCTCTGCTGATCTTTGAGCTTTCTCTCTGTGCATCTCCTTCAGCTCTGGTATTTTGCCTTACCATGACCTCTCTGTCTCTCCCATCTGTCTCTCAACTTTGTGAGAATGCTAAGCTCTGTTTGGATTCTCTTTTTCTGCACTGTGCGCTGGAAATTCTTTCTAGACAGGGAGCTGGTGCAAGGTTAGGCTTCACCTTCTTCCAGGGATGATTATTCTGTGCTGTCTGTGATCCAGTATCTTGAAAACCAATGTTTCATACAGTTTGTCAGGTTTTATAGTGGCTTAAGATAGGGAGGGAAGCTCAGTCCTTGTTATTTATTCCATTATGATCAGAAAGCAGGATGATATAGCTTGTTTCAAAATAAAGAATATTTTATAGAGAGATTTTTCATTTCTGAGATAGGTATGACATAATTTGAAACCACAAGATCATCATAATTTTTGCATTTATATGGTATGATAACTTACATTATTTTATGGATGTAACTAGATTGTGATATATGACATACTTTGTTTTATACAGTTATATCTTATAGAAGGAGCAGGCAAACAGAAAAATGCGTACATCATAAAAAAAACTTTTTCATGGAAAAAGTAAAGATCATTTAACTGACCTTGCATGCTTCATACCATGCTTAACTAGCCATGATTAGGCTTAAATTGTAGTCATTTAAAGTCTTAACAACTAGTTTGCTCAATTCTGGCTTCTACAACTGGGATTCCCAGAGCTTTGGGTTAGCTTCACCCAGTGCATTCAATCAGCATAGGCAGTTTGCATACTAAACATAAGACACTCCCCTTTTGTGTACAGAAGATTCCAAAAATAATTCTTGGTCATAATAAAAAGTAACACTTGGGGTTTGGTATATCATCTTGGACACTCTGGAAGAGGCACATGAAAAGTCAAAACTATTTCCCCCAAGAATACAAAATATATTCAGGTAGCCTGGGGCCTTATTTTTTTTCAGTTATTGAACAATTTTATTATGATAGAATAACAGAGCATTTTAGTTATCTCTCACCACTTTTAGTGGGAGACAATGTGAGGTAGTGTGATAGCCCTGGCTAAAATTTTTTTCATTCCATTTTTTTAACTCCTACTTGCAAAGCAAAAATTTTACTCTGTTTTCATTTCTGATACTAATAACCCTTTTCAAAACAGACATGGTTGTAGCTAATTCTTTTTTTTTTTTTTTCAACGTTTTTTATTTATTTTTGGGACAGAGAGAGACAGAGCATGAACGGGGGAGGGGCAGAGAGAGAGGGAGACACAGAATCGGAAACAGGCTCCAGGCTCCGAGCCATCAGCCCAGAGCCTGACGCGGGGCTCAAACTCACAGACCGCGAGATCGTGACCTGGCTGAAGTCGGACGCTTAACCGACTGCGCCACCCAGGCGCCCCGGTTGTAGCTAATTCTTAACCTCATTCTTGTGATACTTAAGGGAAGTGGTTTTAATTTCAATCAAGTGGATCTGCCAATATAGAATACTTCAGGGTAAACATGTATGTAGTGAGTGTAGTGAATGTATAAAGTTATGTAGTAAATAAAAGGAAAAATAATCAAGAATATGTTTTATGTGTCTAGGTAGAAATGTACATATACCTTTTTGGTGGGCACCTGGGTGGCTTAGTCAGTTAACCATCCGACTTCAGCTGAGGTCATGGTCTCACAGCTGGTGAGTTTGAGCCCCTAGACAGACTCTGTGCTGACAGCTCAGAGCCTGGAGCCTGCTTTGAATTCTGTGTCTCCGTCTTTCTCTGCCCCTTCTCTGCTCGTGCTCTGTTTTTCTCTCTCTCAAAATAAATAAACATTTAAAAAATTAAAAAAAGAAATGTACATATACCTTTTCTTGCCCCTTTGTACAAAAAACAAATGATGAACCCCTCTAGAGTTAAAAAATACAAGATTTCATGTCTGCAATTACAGTGGATTTGAGAATAGCAAATCTTTCTAAGCTTTGAACTTTTCTCAACAAAGTGTGAAATTTTTCAAACATTCAGAAATATTGAAAGTTTTACAGTGAGCACATATATTTCCTACCTCAATTTTAATTTAACATTTGCTAAATTGCTGTGTAATATATGTTTCCTTCTATTCTCATATCAATTGTGTTCTTTGACACATTTCAAAGAAAGCTGCAGACCACAAGAAACATTTTGCACAGAACTGCTTTCCTTTTTTTTAATTTTTTAAATTTTTTTCTTTTTTTTAAATATATGAATTTTATTGTCAAATTGGTTTCCATACAACACCCAGTGCTCATCCCAAAAGATGCCCTCTTCAATACCCATCATCCACCCCCCATCAGCCCTCAGTTTGTTCTCAGTTTTTAAGAGTCTCTTATGCTTTGGCTGTCTTCCACTCTAACCTCTCTCTTTTTTTTTTTTTCTTCCCCTCCCTCATGGGTTCCTGTTAAGTTTCTCAGGATCCACTTAAGAGTGAAAACATATGGAGTACTATGTGGCAATGAGAAAGAATGAAATATGGCCCTTTGTAGCAACGTGGACGGAACTGGAGAGTGTTATGCTAAGTGAAATAAGCCATACAGGGAAAGACAGAATTGCTTTCTTACTAATACTTCTGTTCACCAAATATTGTCTATAAAACTTCAGAAAAAAAAAAAACTTTTCCTACTTTTCTATAGCTTTTGTTGTATCTTTACTTGTGTAATTCTTCTCAAAGTAGGTGTTTTTTTGAGAGCCATATGAAAGAGTTTACAAGGTAGATAATAACACAAAATAGTAACGCATGTTCTCAGTAAGTGGTGCCGTGCCCCTCATTATGCAAGTTCAGACTTTTGATGGTTGGCCAGCACATGTCATAGAAAAATACTCAGTGATGTTATAAAGATCCTAACTTTTTAGTTTTTGTTGTTTGTTTCTTAAGTTCATCTCAAGGCAGTCTCTACCTTGACATTACAGAGGCAGCATTTATTTTAACAACAAAAGAACCAAGTTTGAAAACCTAAGTTCACTGGCATTTTATTGCACAATTATGCTGACAGTGTTCTAGTGTTTCTTGTAGACTGAAATGTCCAAAAGGCCGCTAATTTGTCAGTTCTTTGATCTGTGGCAATCCGTATGTTACTAATTTTTTGTATACTTTCATAGGTTCCCCAAATAAAATGTGATATATTTCAATAAAGGTGTCTAACCATTCACAAATAAGCTCAGAATATTACTAAGATTTTGCTTGTGAATGGTTTACAAAATGATGGAATGATAATTCTTTTAAGAAATAGCATATTTGGGATTGTGTTATGAAAATGGCACACAAACTCATGGTAAGTGGTAATCAGTGGACTATAATACCTTCTCTGCACTGAAGCAAAGTAAATGTATGTTTATTTCCCATTAAGTCCATTTTACCTAAAGTTAAACATTATATTCATAGATTAAAAATCCACATGATAGTTTGTATCTGTCTTGACTATATGTCCTAAGTCAGTAGTTCTTATGTTTTATAGAAAAGGAATTTTTTTTCTTCTCAAAATATATGTGTGGTATAAAGTAAATAATGCTGATCTTTTATTGTGATAATAAGGGACTTTAAAAAATCTGCCATCTACTATTATTACAATTCATGTTACATGAGAAATCTAGGAAGCCACGATGGACAGTTGATGGAAAACTCTCTTGCTTCCCAGATCAGTGAAAAAAAAACTCATCATGGCTGCATCTGGTCCACAAAGGAGCATTTGGAGTGATGTTTCAGTCTAAAGCAAATTATCAAGAGGATGAGAGAAGTGTCATACATTCCTTTTTCACGATGCAAACTGATCATATGCAATCATATCCCAATTATTCTGGGAGAGAAATGACACATGTGTAACTTAGTAAGAGGAGACATTCCTGCTATTCAGATACGAAGCCTGCTAGTAACTTGGAATGATAAATGGCTGATTTTGCAGGTTCCACATTTCAGTGTCAGTAACCAAAGAGAAACCTGACATCTAGAGAGGAAGAACAAGATGAAATCAGAATTATCAGAATTACAGAATCCCTTCCTGCCTGAAGGCGCATAGTCATCTTGTTTGGCATCAGCTCTTAAACATTTGACTTTGAGAAATATATTTGGAGTAGAAGTGTTAGCAAGTAAATGGACCCAGTTTGTCATATGTGTGTGTGTGTGTGTGTGTGTGTGTGTGTGTGTGTGTGTATACACATACGTGTATATATACATATATATACATATATACATGTATATATATACATATACATATATAATACATACACACACACACACATATATATGGATGTGTATATATGTACATTTATACGAACAATACAAAGATTGAGGCGCCGACTTCCTCTGCGGTTGAAAATCTGCATATAACTTTTGGCTCCCCCAAAACTTAACTAATAGCCTACAGTTGACTGGAAGCCTTACCGATAACATGAATAGTCCATTAACAAATATTTTGTGTGTTATATGTATTATATACTGTATTTCTGGAATAAAGTAAGCTAGAGAAAAGAGTGTCATTAAGAAAATCATAAGGAAAATACATTTACATTTTTGATACTGTATTTATCAAAAATTCGCATGAGTGGACCCACACGGTTCAAACCTGTGTTGCTCAAGTATCACCTACACACACACACACACACACACACACACACAGCATATGGCTTGCTTCTCTTTCTCTATGTGTATTTATGTATAAATATACATAAAATTATAATATAATATTATGGTAATGATATATCAATAATATATTGGTATATATTTATAATATATAAATAAATATTATAATTTATAGTATATGATATAAGTAATATAGTGTATATAATGTCTTTCCTGTGAGGTTGTTTAATAGTTCTTTCTTTTCCAAATTGGATCTTGCATCTCCTCTGACACCTTTGATTAAAACCTTCCAATGACTGGTAATAAAGCTTTAATGTCTTAGTGTGACCACCAAAACTCTGCATGATCTGGCCCCTGCTTTCCTGTCCAAACTCAGCTTCTATCACTCTCCCCTTTTGCAGACCGTTCACTAGCTTCATTAGATTTATTTCTGTTCCTTGAGGCTTGGTCCTTGGTGAAGAATTTTTGCATTGCTCGTATTCTCTGCCTCCCCAAACTTAGCTCAGATGTTATCTTCTCAGAGAGACATATCCTCAACACCTTCAGCTAAAGTTACTACTTCTCTACATTCATCTTTATGTTATGGTGAGTCTTCACTTCTTGACACTTAGAATAGTTTTGTGTATTCATTGGTTTGTTGCTCTGTGTGTCTTCACTAAGATATTGGCTGGTTGATTATAAAAACCTCTGCTTTCTATATCAGTACCATATTCCCAGTGCTTACGTAGTACTTGGCACATGGTGAACACTCAGTAGTGATTGTTGAAGGGTGTTTCATGGGAACAGTCACTGCTGATTTTGGTATTTGAGTGATTTCCGCATCAGTATTCAGAGCTGCTGGTCTAGATATCCATGCAATTATTTTCAACAAAGAAAGATTATTAGATGTTTATTTGCCATTGACATGAATAGTCTTTCACAATTATCATAAAATTGATAAGCAACAGCAATGTGATATGGTCGATGTACACAAGATTGGGTTGAAATTTTGTTTCTGCTTCTGAGCTCTGTAACCTTGCTGAGCCTTCATTTCTCTATATAGTAGGGATAATGGATAACTCATGGGAATGTTGAAAGTATTGAATGAGCTGATATATCTGTAAAAAGCCCAAGACAAAGTCTGAACACAGTACTTGGCATGTAGAAGGAATTTTATGATTCATAAACACAAAAGTTTTATCTATATCATTCCAAATTTTCTTCTTTTCACTGTCAATATGCCTTGTATGTAAATAAGCCAGGCAGATAATTATACAGATAAATCAAATAGTGGCTTAATAATGTATTGAAATATTTATTTATCATGTTTAGGTACTTGTAATAAAGTAATACATTTCACAAAGTACCTTGAGGTCAAGGCTTAGCTCAGTGCAATTTCAAAACTTTATTTTATTTGCATTGTATTGATGTATTTTGTGAACATATTATTGGTATGTTTTCCCATGTCCTTCTAGACTTCAAAAAAAATCTGTAATGTTGGCTTTAAAAAAAATTCCCCCTTCCTAGCTAAGAATGTTCGCATTCTATAATTTTAGAGGGAAATATTTTCATTAAGGATCTGTGTATTTTTCCTATTTCATATCTAATCAAGAACAGAAGCATCATAAATTAAATTTTCACTGCTCCATAATACGTGCAGGTGCTAAGTTCACAGAGCACAGGGGTGTGTGGTGTTAGGAAAATATGAGCTCAAGGCAAGCCTCGAGGAACTGGGCTAGTCTGCCTTATCTTTGCATTTAGTGAAGGTAAACCCTCACTAACTGTATGTGCAGATAAATGCTTATCTATTACTAATGTGTAACCCAGTACCTGAAATAGCTACACATTCCTTGATCAAGCATGTCTCTGCGAAGACCGAAGATAATTTTGGGGTGAGGAACCTGAGGGCAGAGGAGAGCGAGCTTGTGCGTTCTCATCATCTCGGAGCACCACACGTTCTGGCAAAAAGAGGCATCCGCTCTCCACAGCTGACTCACAGCCTCATCACCACAGTCTGATACACGATCCATGCTAATTCCAGTATGTTCTGTATCCCACTTTACCTCTGTAAACACTAGAAGCTCCAGACTGCCATTTGTTTCCCACCCTCATATGGCTCTTAAGTCCACTATCCTGACTTCATCTCATGACCTTGTCCAAGCACCACCCCACACACTCCACTGGGCCCTGTGGAGCTAGAGGTTTTATCAATAAAATTCCTCTGTCTGCTACTTTTTCTTTGAATGTTCCACTTTTTTCCCCCTCAAACAGAAACCTAGTTCTCACTTGAGACACTGCATCCCCTGTAGCCCATGCACGTGGTCACTTTTCTCCTTTCCTGTGCTCATTCTTGGGTCTGCATGTGAGAGAGAGAGGTTGTATTGATCCCGTTTGTCAGTTATAGCCCATTTCCCTCCTTCTAGCCCACCACTGTTTACTTGACTCCTCTTTCCTGCCATCTCCATATCCAATCCATCGACTCGATGTCAAAATATTTCTGGAATTTGACCATTTCTGACCAGCTCCACCTTTATAATTCTGTTGCAGCCTACCATCATCTCCCACCTGGGTGGCTGTGACACCTCCTAAGTGATTTCTTAACCTCCATCCTTGTGCCCTTTGGTCTTTTTCATATAGCTGCCAGAGCATACCTTTTGAAAACCTAAGTGAAATTCTTTCATTTCACAGCTCTAAATCATCCAGCGGCTTCCAATCCCATGAAAAGGCCCACAAGGCCCCACATTATTTGACTCTCCCAACTACCACTGTAATCGTGTCTTCTATTGCACAGTCCTTGTTTTCTTCCCTCTGGCCACGCTGCCTCCCTCCTGTACCTTGAACTTGGCCAAGAATGCCCTTGACTCATGGCTTTTGCACCAGCTCTTTCCTCTATCTAGAATGTTCTTTCTTTCACCAAATATTCTCTCATCTTTCATTTCTTTTGGATCTCTATTCAAAGGTCAAGTTATGAGTGAGATCTTCCTCAACTACCCTTAGATAAAGCAGCAATCTTCTCTGCTGTTGTTCTCCATCCATCCTCTTTGTTTCATTTTTCTTGATAGCACTTATCACAACTTCATGTATTACATATTTGCCCCACTCTCCCTAGAATGAAAGCTCTAAGAGAAGTGAGACTTTGTTTTACTTACTATTTTGTTCTCTTCCCATAGAACAGTTTCTAGGATTCAGTAGATTTATATTCGTTATTTGTTGCATGAGTGTTTAAATGATCTCATCACTCTTGATTTAGAATAGGATGGATTCTTCATTTCAGTTACTAGGAGATACTTCTCCTATTTGCAAAGAAAAACTGACTTTTCTCAGTTTCAGTGAAATAATAGAGAATGGGAAGGAAATGAATGCAGGATAATCATATTATAGTAGTTAAGATTAAGGTTTTTGGGAATTTCATGGGTAAGTCAAGAAAATGGTATTATGGGGTGCCTGGGTGGTTCAGTTGGTGAAGCATCCAACTCATGATTTTGGCTCAGATCATGAGCTTAGGGTTCATGAGATTAAACCCCACATTGGGGCTTTCAATATAGAGCCTGCTTGGGATTCTCTCCCGTTCTCTCTCTCCCCTTCCCCTGCTTGCACACATGCATGCTCTGTCTCTTTAAAATAATTTAAAAAGAAAAGAATATTTAAAAAAAAGAAAATGGTATTGTATAACATTTTTTTAAAACATAGAATTTTAGATAGAGAAATGATTTGAGGGGAAACAGACACAACGAGACAAAGTGAACTTGCCCAAACTAATGGGGCTAATCAGTGGCACACAGGGTTGTGTCTCACTATTCCTCATTCAGGACTCATTCACTCCAAAATGAATATTTACTGTGTTCCTACTCAGGGCATGCTATGTCCAGGAGATGGGCACAAGATCTCCTCTCATGACTCTTCCAGTAGCATAGGAAATAAATGTTAAAAGTGTTAAAATTAAACATATATTCTTGGGATATGTCTTCTGAAGAAGGAGGCAACACTTAGAAAGTGATATATTTATTACAGGAGGCTAACCCAATGGGAAGGATAAAGCAAGTTTTCTATGGATAAGCGTAACCATGAAGTTAATGGAGTTTTGAGTGTTGAGGAGGAATTAGCAAGAGGAAGAGGCAGGGAATATGTTCCTTGCAAAAAGATGAGACACTTGTCCCTGGAAAGAGCAGGAAGCAGCACAGTGCTATCATCTGACTGAGGAAAGGCTAGACTCTTGCCATGGCATTATTATTGTGATACTGACTACTTATCGAAGCCTAATAGATATTGAGAACTATATAACCTCATACACAATTTAACTATGAATACCACTGTATTCTTTGCCCTTTCAATTTCAAGAATGGGTTTGTCTTTAGCTGAAAAGTTCAACCTGTTTGTTTGTATCATGGGACTTACTTTCACTTTCTTATTCTTTTTTTTTCCCCAAAGAGCCCCTTCCTGACAATCTAGTTCTTTGTAGCTCATCCTTTCTCATCCAGCTAGCTTCCTATTTTTATTGCTGAGTCATCCAATCAGGCTTAATTGTCTCTTTTCTCCAGCTGGCTGTGTCCTTTTGGAGAAAAAATTCTGCTACAGGTGCATTTTTTAAAATTAGGAAAACATGAGTTAGCCTAAATATGGACACAGCTAGATTTTAATAGTGAATTCTGAAGTTATAAAAGATGATTAGCATCTTTCACCTTTCATAATGATGGCCAGTAGACTTTGAACCATCCTATCACAGACTGACCCATAGCACTCACTGAAAAGTGTTTAAAAAAATTCCTTTCACATGATTTTTATTTGTTGCTTAATTATTTCCTTTTCAGAATTTTAGATCAATTCAAGATTGAGTTACATTTTTTTTACAAAGGAAATGTTTGAAATAAGAATATGACTAAACTAAAATATTGGAAGTGTTGTAATTACTGATAAATCATTTGAATTCCCTGTCTATTATGCATGAAAAATTAGATTTACAAATGAATTCATTGTTTAAAAGTTGAAAGAGGGATGATTAACCTACTTAAGAAAAAGGCTTCTAAATCCTACCATATGGAAGTCTTGAGATGAATGTTAAGAAAAATATGAAGTTTAACACATATGTAAAGTTTCTAAAATACTTTTTTCCGTATTCTTGAAAATAAAAACCAGAATTAATTTAATTATACTCTATTGGTCTTCTATAGTTGGCCTAATTAGTGAATGACACTAAATGGCAAATGAAACAATATTTTCTGTTCAGTTTATTCAAATCTGAACAATAATAAATTAATGTTCAGATATTTATATTAAGTTAGCCCATTTATAAAAATTCCAGTTATATTGCCCCATATGAAGTATTTTGATTCTTATAGATCAAATCAAAGATTCAGACTATTTGATACATTGTGTTTTATGGGCCCAGCATCTGTACTCATGTGACATTCAGAATGTTTCCAGATAAGTTCATTTATCAAATATTAATTTTCCCCCTTTGTTGTATTCATATTGACCTAGCTCTACAAATAACTCTTGCTCAATTATCTCATTTTCTAAATTTGATTTATGGGGCTAAAACTGATGGGGAAATAGTAAACTTAATTTAGTGGGTACAGATATTGTGCTAGCACTTCGTATGCATTATATCAAATAACCCACACAGTATCTATAAAGGTAAATATTATTTACCTGTTTTAGAAGTGAGGAAACGCAGGTTCAGAGGAACTAAGAAACCTGATCATCATTGGAAATCGGTGGAAATGTCCTTTAAATTTTTTTTTTAATTTTTTAATGTTTGTTTATTTTTGAGAGAGAGAGCGCGGGCATGAGTGGGGGAGGGGGAGAGAGACACACACAGAATCCGAAGCAGGCTTCAGACTCTGAGCTGTCAGCACAGAGCCCCACGCGGGGCTCCAACCTACATGCCCCGAGATCATGACCTGAGCCAACGTCAGATGCTCAACAGACTGAGGCACCCAGGCACCCCAGTGGAAATGTTCTTTAGAGAAAAAAATGTTTGATGATGTACATGTTATAAGTTCAAAAGTCTGTAATACTGCTCCACTGGAGTCCCCCAACTCTCATGCTTTATAGTGATGCAGGACACCTTTCCCTGATAGTGAGAGTACTATAGAAAAATAGAATTCAGGGGCGCCTGGGTGGCTCAGTCGGTTAAGCGGCCGACTTCAGCTCAGGTCACGATCTCGCGGTCCGTGAGTTCGAGCCCCGCGTCGGGCTCGGGGCTGATGGCTCAGAGCCTGGAGCCTGCTTCCGATTCTGTGTCTCCCTCTCTCTCTGCCCCTCCCCCGTTCATGCTCTGTCTCTCTCTGTCTCAAAAATAAATAAAACGTTAAAAAAATTTACAAAAAAAATATAAAAAAAAAAGAAAAATAGAATTCAATTCAGAGTGATAACATGAGGTGAAGTAAAGCAAACACAAAGAATCAGGGACTTCTATTTTCAGCTTTGTCACTATCTCATTACAGAAGCTCAGAAAAGCATTTAACCTTTCGAAGCTTGACTTTTCCACTTCCGGGGGGAGAAAAGAAGTAGAACAATTATGAGATTTATCTAACAAGGGTTTTCTGAAGATTAAATAGTGTACGTTCCAAGTTCCTGGAATAAAGGTTGCTAGAAGTTAGAGCTCTTTGAATAAATCGTTATGATGAGCTCAAACCACCCTTCCAGATTGGAGAATTTTTTCCTAGTTACAAAGGAAAGACATGTTTTAAAACCTCTCCTGAGACCTCAGTTTTCTCATGTGAATAATCAGGGATTGGACTAGGTGGTCTCTATTGTCTATTCCAACTTCAGATAACATCAAGGTGTTCCAGTTTCCCAGAATAATTCTTGGCACAATAAATAATAGATTGGATGAATGAATGGCTTATTACACTGCCTTCATTCGCTTCACTAAATGAGATGCAGTAGCTGTGTAGGTACAGTAACTACAAGGGTAGCCGTGAGAAAGCAATACTATGGAGGGAACGTTTGAAGGACATTAATGACTTTCTCATTCTGTGCTTACACATGAAGGTTGGGCTTCTGGAAATTTGCTAAAAGTTGCTTGGTCATCTATTGTGTGCTGCTTGGTCATCTACTGAGTTTCGGATCATCACCCTCTTTTTACGGTAAAACTGTGATATACGTAGCAGAGAACTGACCTTGGTATAATAATGAGGCAGGTATGTCTTGTTTGATTTCCTGTCTTAGTTTACTCCTTTAAAGCTCTCTGTATGTGTCTTCTACTACCAGTGAGATCTTTTTTAAAACTTTTTATTATGAAATAATTTTAGATTTGCAGAAAAGCTGTAAAGATAGTAGATAGAGTTCCTATATACCTTTCACCCAGATTCCCTAATGTTAGTGTTTTACATAACGATGGTACATTTATCAAAACTAAGAAGTTAGTTTTGGTATATTGTGTATGGGTATTACACTATGAACTAAACTACAGACTTTCTTAGGTATCACCAGTTTTTCCGTTCCTGTCCTCTCCATATTATTATGCCTTCCAGGATACCACATCACATTTAGTCATCATGTCTCCTTGGAGATATCTGATGTTCTTCAGTCTTTTCTTATTTTCCGTGACCTTGACACTTTGAAGGATACTGATCACCTATTTAGTAGAATTTTTTCCTGAAGTTTTCTCATGGTTATACTTGAATTATGGCTTTTTCCAAGGAAGAATATTACTGAGGTGAAGTGCCCTTTTCATCACATCTTATCAGGGTACATGACATCAACATGACTTGTCACTGGTGATGTTGACCTTGGTTACTTGATTAAGGTGGTATTTGCCCGGTTTCTACACTGTAAAGTCACTATTTACCCTTTCTGTATTCTATTTATGAGAAGTAAGGCACTAAGTACAGCCCATACTCAAGGGGAAGGAAATTACTCTCCACCACCTGGAGGAAGGAGTATCAAAGAGTCTGTGGACATGGGTCAAAATCACTAAGTATTAAGTATTTGTGGGAGGGTACTTTAGGCTATGTGACTATCCTGTTCACCTTTAGAGCTTGGTGTACTCATACGAGTCTTCAGTGGAACTTGGCTACAACAAATATTACAGTGGTATTTGAATAGTGCTTTTTCTATTCCATTTCTTCTGCATTTATTGAAGTTTTTCTCTGAAGGAAAACTTCCCCTTCTCTACTTATTTATTTAACCATTCACTTATATCACTGTAGACTCATGAATATTTTGTGTCTTGGGTTTTCATCCAGTACTGTTGTTTATTTTGTTGCTCAACTTATTTTGGCCATAGTCAACTCCTTGGGGTTGGCTCCTGTGTCTTTTGGACCAAAGATACCTTTTTTTTTTTTTCCTGGCGTTACTTTTTGGCACCCCATGATGCTCCAGATTCATCTTATGTTTTCCTTATATTTGCGCTTGAATCTGCAGTTTCTTCAGGGAGCCATAGCCTGTTCTTAGTGGAATAGTGTGTAGAAATTAGGATCTGAGCACCAGGGGCTCACTGCTGCCAAGGTGTCACTGCTTTTAGGCCCTCTCAGCAGACAGACAGTGGGAGCAGTTTTACTCCAGGTTAGTGTCTATATGTGGAAACACTTCTTAGGAGCTTGGTTTCCACTTTTTCTCCTTACTTTTGTTACTCCAAAACTTTCATATAACTGATTATTAGACTGTCCACTTTTTGTTAGTAATTGAGTGTTAGCATAATTGATTTTAAAGTACCAGTGTAAGCTTTCACAAGTACCTAAATTTTAAGGGCTCCCCAAGTTTCACCCTAAATCCCTTTTCTGACTTTCAGACTCATATGTCCAACTCCTTGCTGAATGTTCCCACTTCAAAAATCTGTGTAGTACATCAAATTTAGTATGTTAAAAAGTGCACTCTTCACATGATCCTTCTGCTTTTTATATATCTCAGCAGCCACACCACCCACCTAGTCATTTAAGTTAAGACTCTCCATCAGCTCACCCATCCAATCAATGACTAAGTCCTGCTGATTTTGCTTTCTAAATATAATCAATGTTCTTTCCTTTCCTTTCCTTCTAATCTTGTTCTAGTCAGAAGTTCTAAGTGTGAATGTACATTTTTCAGTTTTTTTCAAAATTTTGTTTAGATCTTGACAAGTATTTTCCACATTTCACTCCTATTGTACGTTTTGCCACTATGAATATACCAACTTTTTTCAGTGGTGTCTTTGTTGCAGGCAATTGCTGAGTATGTAGGACATATTTGGTGACTGACTAGAGTCAGTGACATTTCTAGGTTTTTGATTGTGTATTGGAAGTACAGTTGTTTTATGTTTATGGTGATACAGTTACTTTATTTTGTTAAAAAGATGAAGGAAAAGGGGCGCCTGGGTGGCTCAATCGGTTAAGCGGCCGACTTCAGCTCAGGTCACGATCTCGCGGTCCGTGAGTTTGAGCCCCACGTTGGGCTCTGGGCTGATGGCTCAGAGCCTGGAGCCTGCTTCCGATTCTGTGTCTCCCTCTCTCTCTGCCCCTCCCCCGTTCATGCTCTGTCTCTGTCTCAAAAATAAATAAAACGTTAAAAAAAAAAAAGATGAAGGATAAGTGGGGTGAGCTGATACATTTTGATCAACCAAGTTTCTTTTTTACTTTACTGAGGGAACCCAAGAATGTCTTCTCGTTAACTTTTCTCTCTTCTTTTCCTGGATTTTCAGTGTAATGTAAAGATCATAGTTTTATTAAAGTAAAGGATTTTAATTTTGTGGCATAGTTCCAACATTACTGAACGTATCCCTTTGAAAATGTTCTTTAAACATCTGAGACTCTCATCTGCAAAATGAAAATAATAAAATCTGACTCATAGGATTAATGTGAAGAATAAATGAGGTAAACTAAGCATAGAACCAAATCAATAAATGATAATCAGTTTTTATTATCATTATTACTCTTAATTTAATATTTTGTTCACTTGGGCATAGTCTCAATGCTTAGAATTAATGTGAACTACTCTCTAATCAAGAGATAGGTGGGTAGACAGCTATATTAGATATATATATACGTGTATATATACATATATACGTGTATATACACGCATATATACACGTATATATACGTATATATACACGTACGTGTATATATACGTATATATACGTGTATATATGCGTGTATATACACGTATATATGTATATATATACGTATATATATGTAATTCATTATATATATAGTTTACTGCAACTATATGATAGCATATATAAACGAAGGAAATGCATCATCTTCTAGAGTAGAAATGAAAATACAGAGTTCCTTTTGATCTGCAAAGCAAGATAGTGAAGATGGGACATTTGGAAATGGTAGGTTGGGTTAATAGAGGAGTCCTGATTATCAGTGATGAGTATTACATGAATGACAGATGCCTATTGTTACAAACAGCCTTAGCCATAGGGGAGAAAACAGGACCTGGGGTGCCATGAGTACATCATTTTCCCCTACCTGCTATACTTGACAAGAAAAACCTGAACTCAAACAGCTAAATTTTTAAAATGTGTTGCTGAACTTATTTTATCATGATAACCATTTTTTTTCTTACACTTAAATTTGCCATGCCCATAGACTGTGGGTTATTTACAATACCCTAGATCATACTTGAGAACATTTCTGCCACAAAGGGCAAAACATACTAATTTGGTGGTGACTATTGATATACATTATTTTTCTTTTACTAAGGAATTTTAAATTGAAATAAATTACATCAAATAGTAGACTCCTTCCCTCACCATTATTTGTTTTCCTAAATAATTTACTTGAAAATAATCATTAGGGATAGCTGCCAATCGATGATAGCCTAAAATGAAAATATGCATCTCTCAACATTTTATTTCTCTTTGTTTTTCTGGAACATACCCAGTGCATAAAGCTAAGTACCCCTCTGTCATCCAAGGTCATTTTCATTTAGCCGTTTGAAAACAGAATGGGACAAAGGTGATATAATAAAGAGAAATGGCTATTATACTTGTCAATAACATTAATCAGAGCCCATTGGATTCGAAACATACACCCTCTGCTTTCAGGGTTCATCAGTGTAGGAAAATTAAATAAATATACACACAAACAAAAAGAAGTATAAGAACACAAAATAATATGATCTGATATAAATTGTTAGAGTTATACACATTTAAGTCTCTAGAAACAACTATTTACTTTGTATTACATAATATTTAGGATTATATAAAAATGCAGTTATCTTTCAAAATGAGAAAATTAGAATGATTTAGATATTAATAAATATGTTTTGACTCCAGTTATGACTATGCTGTCCTTTAAACTATGCACAGGAAATGGACATTGTTATAATACACAATTTGTCTTCAAGAGGCTTATAACCCATTGAGTCAGAAACTTAGAATTGTATCATTCACAAGCTAAAAGGTAATGAATGGTACAGATAACAGTTGCCATTAAAGGTTGGAAGTCAATCACAGATGATTTTCTGGAGGAGTTAGGCCTTGATCTGCTACTTGAAAATAAAAACACAATCTAGGCAAGAAGGAAGAGACTGAGGAAAATAAATCAAGCCACTAGAAGTAACATATCGGCAACATAAATATTTATAGGCAGAACTTCAGGTCCATAATTTTTCTCAACTTCATAAAGGGGTCTAATTCCCTTTAAAAGTTGAAAACCTCTGCTCTATATTCAGAACTTTCTCCCATAGATACTTTTCCATAAGGTTAATCTGCCTAAACTTGACTGTCTAAGTTATTGCACGTTTTATGTTAAATTGGAAAACTTTTTACTAAAGTTGTCTTCCCAGACTACCAAACAGTTAACTGAATTTTTAAAAGGGAGAACCATATTTGAATATGTCCTCTATGGTGTGATACTGGAATGGTACAACATGTAAATCCTAGAATTATTTATGGTTCTTATTTTTAAAAATAAGTAAGGTTGAAATGAATGAAACTAATCAATATTTATTATATTATTAGGAACTTAATGGACAAGACTTAAATTTCAGTGATGACACTAAGGTCATATACTTCAAAACACGTATATTTTTAATCACCTTTTACAAGTTATATTTTATTATCATTAAAAGAGTCTGAAACATAGCCAAGTTTTTTTTAAGAGAAATGCTTCTTAGGTGGTTCTCGAAAATAATCTTAAAGAATACTCTAATTATTCTTAATTTTATAGTAATTGTATTGTGGACACATACCTTCTCTCTGCCTGAAAGTAATTTGCTTGTTATAAAACCAAGTAGGTGTTCAATTTAAAAAAATATTTTAAGATTTTCCCTATTTATCTAGAATTCTCTTCATTCTCTATTAAGTTCTTAAGCTAATTATAGTATACAAAATACAAGTCAATGTATTAATTAATGAAAATTATATTATTAAATCTAGTAACAAGAAAGCCTTAAGAAAAATATTGCATCCTTAGAAGTTTGGAGTTAGAATGTGAGTGTGTGTGTGTGTGTGTGTGTGTGTGTGTGAAATAGAGTTGGATAAAATTGAGATGGATTTTAATTCTTCGTCTCATAATAAAAATTCAACATATATTTCAATACCAAGTTTATTTTTAAGCTTTTTATTCCATTCTTGCTGGATGCACAGTTATATTGCTATGCAGATACATGATTTTATATTTTTACAGATAGTTTCATAGGGAGATAATTACTTCAGTGTCCCTCATCCTATAGTTTTTTTCATTCTCAGTGTTATTTGCTGCCCGAATGTAAAGCTAAGAAAAAAGTTCATATTAAGAGACACTAAACACTTGAAATGACATTTATATTTGAGAGTCAGTCACAGCTCTTTTTAAAATATGTTCTCTATAGCACTGTCAAATCCTTAAACACAAGCCTTATTCTCCCGTTTTCTTACTTAACTCTTTTCATGACTCCCAATCTTCTGTAGGATGAAATTCTGACCTGTAAGCATCATATATAAGACCTTTCTTGATCTCATCTCAATTTACCCTGGAAGCAACTTTGGCTGCCACCTCATATGCCAAAGTCTTTTTTTTAAGCTTTATTTATTTATTTTGAGAGAGAGAGAGAGACAGAGAGAGAGAGAGAGAGAGAGAGAGAGAATGACAGCAGGGGAGGGGCAGAGAGAGAGAGAGAGAGAGAGAGAGAGAGAGAGAGAGAGAGAGAGAATCCCAAGCAGGCACTGTCAGTGCAGAGCTGGATGTGGTGCTCGAACTCACCAACCGCAAGATCATGACCTGAGCTGAAATCAAGAGTCAGACGCTTTACGGAATGAGCCACACAGGCACCCCATGCCAAAGACTTTTTATCCCAGCTTCACAGTTACCCTTCTTTCTCGAAGGAGCTGTTGGCATTTCAAGTAGCTTACCCCTTGCAAAGTTTCACAGCCCCCCTCAGGCAGAGGTAGTAGGCTCTTCCTCTTGCTCCTTCCTCCTTAGAATACTACAGCAGTGCAATTAAATGTGTATCACGGGCATCTTTTCATATTTGTCCTAAAGCTACCTAAATATTTTAAATAAGGGCACAGAATCTTACTCTGTTCTGTGCGATATAGTTAACTATTTCCTAACAGACGGGCATATAGATTGATTCCAATTCATTGCTGCTGGAAACAATGATACAGAAAGTGCAGTTGACTCTTGAACAGCACAGGTTTGAACTGGGTTGGTTTTTTGGATAAATATAGAACAGTACTGTAAGTGTATTTTCTCTTATGATTTTCTTTTTTCTAGCTTACTTTATTGTAACAATGCAGTATATAACATATATAATATACAAAATATATGTCATTGGACTGTTTATGTTAATAGTAAGGCTTCAGATCAACAGTTGACTATTAGTAATTAAGTTTTAGGAGGAGTCAAAGTTATAAGTAGATTTTCAACTGTATGAGGGGTGATCAGTGTCTCTGACCCCACGTTGCTCCTGTGTTAACGGTATTCTCACACACAGCTCAGTGATCAGTTCTACAATTATTTTTATATAACAAGTTCTAGGAAAAGAATTACTGAGTTCAAAATATTCATGTTTTTATTTTGAAGACACAGCATTAAAATGAGGTATTAAAACATTAAGTATTTGATTATACTTGCAAATAAAGAGAGGCAACCATTTAATTTCAAGCATCTATAAATGTCAAATACCTGTTTCAAATATATGCCAACTATGAGACAAATATTTGCCTTGCTTTATGGCCTATTTGATTAGATTATATGCTTACACAGTGAGATAGCATGCTCTTTTCTTTTTCAGTAGCTTTTGATAAGTCTTAAAAATAAAAAAGTTACAATGTTAACGGTCATTTTTAATTTCTGTGAAAACACAGCAGAAAATACATCAGAAAATATAGTAAAAAAAATCACGTTTTGTATATTTGCTGAGGCATGGCTAACTCCTCTTATTTCTCTGCCCAACCCAACCAGCAAAATAGTGGTGTTTGATAAATTGTAATTAGAGTAAATTACTGTTTAGATGCAGAGTTTGGGTAATGTGCTAATTGTAAAGCAAAATCCCCCCCCACACACTTTGCCCATATTTGTGAATTAGGTATGAAAATCATCATCTGGTATTTTGAAGTTGTGTCTTTAGATTTATTGTTATAGTTCTTTTGATTCTGTAACTGTCTTATCTGAGAAGAGCGTCTAGTTTTTAGCATTAAAGCATTCATTAGCTCAAGTATATCATTTTTAAAAAGTTTGATATATTTAACTTCTATGGCCATATGACATACAATGTCTGTCCTTTTATTATTAATACATTTTGAAGGATCATTTATCTGCAGACCACAGAGCAGTAGTTAATAGATGTTTTGTCACCTATGTGACTGGTTCCTTAATTTCTTACATCGTCACTATTTATTGATAGGACCTTTTTAGTGTGTCAAAAGCATAGACTTTCTTTAACGTTCCTAACTCGAAAGTTTAGTGGTGACATTGCTAGCAAATGGTTAAGCTTGTGTAATTGCCACCTCGTCTGCCTATCTTGGCATCTTGGTCTGCTACCCACTAGCCATATCACTTTAGACATAGGCAACTTGCCTGTCTCCTCTGGATAACCACAAAATGGGAACAGGGGTCTTTTCCTCATTCTGTTGTTATAAAAATTAAAGAAGAACAGAAAGGTGGGAAGGAGGGAGGGAGGGTGGAAGGAAGGAAGGAAGAAAGGAAAGAAGGAGGGAAGGAAGAAAGGAAAGAAGGAGGGAAGGAAGGAAGGAAAGAAGTTAGGCTAAATCTCTTAGCGATATGTTTGCAGTTGGGTTGTTTATAAAATTCCACTTGTCATTCCTTTGATTCTGTATACAAATTATATAAAATCACTCCCTTTGAGTTTTGAATTCATTTCAGTAATTTTGTGAACAATTATTTTAGATATCATTGTTCATAAAGAAAGTTTTGAGTGACTCAGTAGTTCCCATTCAATTAGGAAAAAAAAAAACCCTTTTTTTTTTTAACATTTATTTATTGTCAAGAGACAGAGAGAGACAAGGCACTAACAGGGGAGGGGCGGAGAGAGGGAGACACAGAATCCAAAGCAGGCTCTAGGCTCTGAGCTGTCAGCACTGAGCCTGATTCAAACCTACCAACTGTGAGATAGTGACCTGAGCTGAAGTCAGACACTTAACCGATTGTGTCACCCAGGTGCCCTGTCAGTAGTTCGCATTCAAAATTAAATATTTGTCTTCCATTATCTGTTACGAGTACTCAGTAGCTGTTAATAAATCAATTGGAAAAAAGCAAAACACCTTAATTGTTATATATACTTGCTTTTCTTTTTCCCTCAATGTATTGACTCATATTTATTCAGAAACATAAAAATGAAGTGACTATTTAATCATAATCTAAATTAGCTGAGATGCCAAGAAACAAAGAAATAACTTAAAAGCTTAATATATTTGTGATTAAAATAATATATTTTGTCATGAAAGAAACTGGAATGCTGTTTAGAAAAATACCTGACATTCAGTTACCCTCCTACTTATAGGATGGTTAAGGTTTTTCACTGTCCATCTGGAATTAAAAGTTGCCTTGACACAAATGCTTTTTAAGCTGTTGGAGCTGGTCTTGCTTGGTTTTTGTATGTGATAGTTTTCAAACTTGTTGCAATAGAAAAGTACAGTAAGGGAAATAGCTAAGGGGAAAGAAATTGCTCTGAAATATTTGCTTTAAGAGTCTAAAACAAATCTTTTACAAAAACTGAGGAATAAAGAACACACTGTACTTAAAATTCAGAGTGGGCAGGGAGCCTATTTTTATTAGCATCAATGCATAGCATTCAGGTGGAACACAATAGGCTTCTAATAAAGGTGAGGTGTATAGAAGAAAATAATCACAGGGTATATGTGGTGACGGGGGTTAGGGTGGCAAAATTGGTCTTCGTCGTCATGTTGCAAATTGGCTGTTGAATACATACTGTTGATACAAAATATTAGCACAAAAAGATCTGAAATTAAAAAAAAATAATATTGAAACCTCAAAGAAGGGTTGTTACATCCAAAAAAAAAAACCATAAAAAATAAAAACCCTCTTATACTAAAGACAGCCTCCTCTCTTTAAGAAAACTTAATTATATAAGATTTTCTTCATCATTTTTTAAAAGCTGGGTGTAGATGGAATCCTTATCGACACACTTATTACTGTCCACAAACGATGTAAAAATCCTATCTGATTGGCCATGTAATGGAGAGATGAGACTGGTCGCTATGACTGTGCTATCTCTGAAAGCACTTACCTGGAATCATTCAGAAATGATGGCATTAGATGTTTTGTTTTTATTATCCAAATAGCAATCTTAATGACCCACTTTCCCTGGAATGTGGAGAAATTGCCCAAGAGTGATTTTGGAAAATGAAGAAAAAACTATTCAATAGCAAACATGATATTTTATTGCAGTAATCAAAAAGAAAACCAGAAACTATGTCTTTTTTTAAAAAAAAAAATGCTTGGCTCTATAGCTTTAAGTCGTAACTAATATGGAAAGTTTGTCATAAAACTAGTCATATTTTTAAAATCCATATTGGCAGTGTTTTAAGTAACTGGCAAGATTTCATTTTGCTTTATGCTATTCCTTCAGGCATGGCACTCCACTATTGATCACCACCTAATGGTTTTGCTGGCACTAGAGATTTTGTGGGCAAGGCTTCAGGCTATAAATTGCATACAGGAAACCATACATGTTTTTCTTTCATAACAATTCCATCATTTAATACTATATTTAGAGTCCATTTTAAGTATTCTATAAAGAGAGCATGAAATAATTATTAAATAAAAAAATTACCTAGAAGATGTTGTTGTCACCTACTTTATCCAATATTCATCTAAGAATTCATCTGTAAGATGCTAGAATATACTTTTAACAGCCTTCCCAGGCCAAATTGTCTTGTTCATATTTATCACTGTATAGCATTTATGATTTTTTTTACATTCTTTATTCAGAAAAGTGCTGGAAACAATTTGGCAATTATTCTAGCCATTAGGATATCTATGATCCATATAAATCTTATAGTTTATGCTTGAGTGAATATCTTAAACAAATGAGAATTTGTTGGAAAATTTATTTTTGGTAATACTAAAGCTGGAAATAGATTCAGAATATATCAGGTATTACTATATGCATATGAGCATCATCTATGATATTATAGGTTGTGTTTCTCTGCCTTCTTAAAATTCTGAAAAGTTAAAAGAAACATTATGCCACTGTTGTTGACCTATGAAAAATAATTACTCGAGATACATTTAACTAACCATGCTTTCAGAATCCCACACTTTGGAGGCACCTGGGTGGCTCAGTAGGTTAAGGGCCCACCTTTGCTCAGGTCATGATCTCACGGCTGGTGAGTTCAGCCCCACGTTGGGCTCTGTGGGCTGACAGCTCAGAGCCTGGAGCCTGCTTTGGATTCTGTGTCTGCCTCTCTCTCTGCCCTTTCCCTGCTTGTTCTCTCTCTCTCTCTCTCTCTCTCTCTCTCTCTCTCTCTCTCTCTCTCTCTCTCTCTCAAAAATAAATAAACATTAGGGACACCTGGGTGGCTCAGTTGGTTAAGCGTCCAACTTTGGCTCAGGTCATGATCTCACTGTTCATGAGTTCAAGCCCCGTGTCGGGCTCTGTGCTGACAGCTCAACTTGGAGCCTGCCTCAGATTCTGTGTCTCCCTCTCTCTATGCCCCTCCCCTGCTTGCAGTCTGTCTTCCTCTGTCTCTCAAAAATAAATAAACATTAAAAAAAATTGAAAAAAATAAACATTAAAGAAAATCCACACTTTTCCATATAACTGCTTGAATTGGACAGATATTTAATTAGTTCAGACTGTGTTAATATTACGTAGGTACAGATTGTCTCTAAACAATAGAAAAAAAAGGCCTTGGGGCGCCTGGGTGGCTCGGTCGGTTGAACATCCGACTTCGGCTCAGGTCATGATCTTGCGGTCTGTGAGTTCGAGCCCCGCGTCGGGCTCTGTGCTGACAGCTCAGAGCCTGGAGCCTGTTTCGGATTCTGTGTCTCCCTCTCTCTCTGACCTTCCCCCCGTTCATGCTCTGTCTCTCTCTGTCTCAAAAATGAATAAATGTTAAAAAAAAAAAAATTAAAAAAAAAAAAAAAAAGAAAAAAAAGGCCTTAAACACACATCTACTTTCACTGATTGTTAATAAGAATAGAAATGAAATACGAATACAGAAATCCAAGCTTTTTGTGCCACTGTTCGACAGCAGTGTGCATGTGTATTTGCCAGCAATGTAATGAACACTCAGAGAGGGTGCTTCTCAGACACTTGGATCTGAAGAGAGCAAAGTTATAGATACATGTTCTATCTTAATAACAGGAGAAATAAAGAGAAACTCTGGCACTTTTTTTCCCAGTCAGCAGTCACAAAAATGTATTCAATAACAAGCAGCCAGCTTCTTAACTATTTTAGGTAAATGGAAAGTGAGGAAGATACATGTGTTAGATTGCTAGGCCTATCATAACAAAAGACCATGGACTGGGTGCCTGAAACAACAGACATTTATTTTCTCGCCGTTCTGGAGGCTGGAAGTCCAAGATCAAGGTATCGGCAGGGTTGGTTTCTTCTCTCCTTGGCTTGCAGATGACCACCGGGCTGTGTCCTCACATGGTCTTTCTTCTGGTGTCTCTGTGTCCAAACTTCCACCTCTTCTAAAGATACCAGTCATACTGGATCATAGCCCACCCTAACAGTCTCATTTTAACTTGATTACCTTTTAAAAGACCTTCTCTCCAAATGCAGTTACCTTCTGAGGTACTCAGGGTTAGGACTTCAACATATGAATTTGGGGAGGGCACAATTGAGCCCGTAATGGCACACCTCCCATTCTTTCTATTTTGAAAATATGGATGCATTATCAGGACATGTAGGGTTTTTTTTTGTATTTTTTTTACATTTCAAACAAAATATTATATAGTAGGTACAATCTTTGGATATTATATCTAATCAAATAACTGGAACTCTATAATTTTTTTAAAGGATGCTGAGGTGACAAAATAGATATTATGAAGTCCAGGTGCCAAACATCATATGCTTTACTCATAGGAACACATTTTAGGCCCTCACTCATATCTGATTTATTTTTCATTCACACATTCTTATAACTGAAGCAATCATCTGATTTCCTGGCATTAGAAAACGCTTCGGGTTAGGAGACAGCTGATGTTAGCTGTCATCTCCCAGCTCCTGTTTTACAGGTGAGATACATGGGCCCTGAAGGTCAGTGGCAGAATCCACAGGAAAAGCTGCCTTCTTGGTTGTATATCCAGAGCTCTTACATGAGCTGCTTGCTGATTTGGGATTGAATTCTGGCATCCGAGGTTCTAGCAAAGCTATTCCTAATGGGAAAAGGCTGCTGAGATTACCTATCTGCAGTGGGACAGAATACTTCATTAGATCTTTTTGCTGTTGTTCAAAACCATAAAAGAAAATCTTAGTAAGACAAGTGAAACGACATAGAGATCTGTGACAAGGGCCAGACATGCCCAGCTACCACCCCAGGTGGACTAATCAGTGTGAATCCTCACCAACTCTCTAATTTGCAGAAGCATTGTCCATTTTCAGTCTTGTCTGATAATTGGCTAGAGATTAGAAAAACATAAAAAGGGAAAAAGTTTTTTTCTGTCCAGCCCTGTATCCATCTCTCATGCTCTTTATTATTTCAGTCTTATTTACCTAACAACAGGAGAGAAGTTATATACTTCAGCTTCACTTTTTAGATTTTTTTCCATCCTGTTTGCTAGTGTTCTTTGTTTATAGGCACAGATTTGGTCTATTTAAAGTAGGTTTAAATACCATTTTCCAGGAAGTGTTTTCTAACTTCTCTAACGCACAAAGCTCTCTTTTTTGGAGTCCTCAATAATACCCACTGGCTGGAATGCTCACTTGACATTCATCTAGGGTGGTGTGTGCCTTTTTTCTTAAATGGATTGCAAATCTCTTAGCAGCAAGGGGTTTGTTCAATATTTCTATGAGTTTGCTATTTCTTAGGTCAGGAACCACCAACAAAGTGCATTTCTGTCTCCTCCAGCTGTTTCCGGTCTGATAGCTTCAAAGTGAGATGCTGTTAGGACCTCTCCTTCCAGGGGAGCTTGCCTGTAGGTTTCTGGCAGGGCCTTCTAATGGGTGATATCATTCTTCATATCATTTTACATGGAAAAGAACATTTTCATGGGCTCTGCAGTTCTTACAGCTGCTAAAACATGCATCACAAGTGAGAATTCCAGTGACCCTATATTAGTTATTAAAAACTGGAAACATAAAATGATTTTAAGAATGTGGTTAATTTAATATATTGTGATCTAGAGTAAATGGAATTTCTGGAAAAAAGAGAATGGGGATTTCTGGAGAGAAGAGGGAGAGAGTAGGAAACATTTTTATTAATCAAAATTTTTTGCCCAGAACTCACCTGTTTCTTGTTGCTGTTTAGATGATATTATTAAGACATACACATACCTACACACACACACACGTGCACGTGCACACATACTCAAGGCAGGGGATAGGAGAGAAAGAAAGGGAGAGAGAGAGTGCACAATGGGAAACTGTGCCTTAAAGTATACCTACTTTTATAGAGCGCATCAAAGTATTTAGTTCATATGTCCTTCTTATAGAATGACATGGCTGCAAATCGAAACATATTACGCTACTTAGCCTTCCCAGCTTGATGATGCTTCTCCTCTTTATCCTCCTGGAGCCAGTAGGTGCTAAGTGGTCAGCAGGCCTGGACAAATAGTAACGATCCAGTTATCATTTCTTACAAGCTCATTGTCTCTGTGCAACCTTAGTGAGAGAAAGAAGAAAGTTTCATGTTAAGATCTGCAGTAAATTCAGTCCCACAGTTGTTTCAATGAAATAGTCCAGAAAATTTAAAAAAATGCTTTAAAAAATAGAAAATAATACTGTGTAAGCTACCAACAGAGGCTACTTAACCAGTGGCACAGCCACTTAACCTCATGGCATCCATCACGTGAGTCTAAAATATTACAGAATTTTTTTTCCCAACAGTGATAAAAAACAACTCATTGTCTGTGCTTTTTGTAAGAACTATCAGCTATGGGAGTAACTTAAAAGCCCCAAACATATAGTGATTTTTGTTTTTTGAGAGAGAGAGAGTGCATGCCAGGAGCAAGTGGGGGAGAGGGAGAGGGAAAAAGAGAATCTCATTCAGGCTCCATGCCCAATACAGAGCCCTACAAGGGCTCAATCTCAAAATCCTGAGATCATGACCTGAGCCAAAATCAAGAGTCAGACATTTTGCTTAACCGAATGAGCCACTCAGGCGCTCCATGATTTTTTTTTTAATGGAACCTCAGCAGTTTTTATCTGAACTTAATTTTTTTTTTAGTTTATTTTTTGAGAGAGAGAAACAGAGCATGAGCAGGGGAGGGGCACAGAGAAAGGGAGA
Organism: Panthera pardus; assembly: GCF_024362965.1. Classification (NCBI taxonomy): domain Eukaryota; kingdom Metazoa; phylum Chordata; class Mammalia; order Carnivora; family Felidae; genus Panthera; species Panthera pardus. Next base: position 36,580,813 of record NW_026526765.1, on the reverse strand, counting down.
CACAGAATCCGAAGCAGGCTCCAGATTCTGAGCTGTCAGCACAGAGCCCAGCACGAGGCTCTGATTCATGAGCAGTGAGACAGTGACCTGAGCCTAAGTTGTACGCTCAACCGACTGAGCCACCCAGGCACCCCTGTACTTTTAAGATAAACAAATAATTAACAGCTCAGTAAATACAAGTACTGTTTGCTTTGAATGAATTTTAAAACCCATTCTTTTCTAGTTCTTTCTGGTCTCACTTTAGATCGTCTTCTAATTTTGTTTTGTATGATGCAAAAGTTCTGGAGCTATTCTGATTAATTTTATCCAGTTGGCAACTTTCCCTTCAGCATTTAATTCTAATGCAAATTATGGACTCTCTTCCATGAAAATATATGCATAGTATAACGCTGAACTGTGCACCCAATTTCCTAAGAGTCACGGGTGACCTCAACCCCCCGTGGAGGTCCTTGTTTATAAACTGTCACTAAATGGCAGTTTGACAAGGGGAAACCACAGCTTCACCCAGCTGGTCCATGTTTTACCCCTCTGTTCTGAAAAGGCAGCAGCTGGAGTTTTGCGATTTACCACTTACGTGTTTCATACCTGTCTCCATGTGTACTGTTGACCCGTGCATGTTTATGTACATAAACTATTTATTCCTTGACAGTCATATTTGGCCAGCTGAATTTCCGTTGAATGGAGTGTCAGATTAAATGAGTTATTCATAGATTGTAGCCTTTGTGCAAGGCATTGACACTATGTATATTTACTGTGATATGGTCATTTAAAATAGCTCATATTTTTTGATATGGCAATTTAGGATAGCTAATATTTTTGACCGCCTACTATAGGCGAGGCCATGTTTATGCCCTGCTTTATTTAATCCTTTGTAACTTCAATGAGGCCAATACCGTTATTATCCACAAGACACCAAGACACAGAATGCCTTTTGCTTGTTTGGATATTGCATAAATGTTTCTTGCAAGCTCACATAAAAACTTGAAAGTCATATATCTTATTAAGTGGCAGGACCAGAATAAGATGCTGGACTAGAGGATTTCAAAGTTTATGCTTGTTTTATGAAGTTCTACCTCAAATATATCTTGAGACTTACACAGTGATTTGTTGGGATTTGAAGATGAAGTAATCAAGAGATAAACATATTCAACAAAATTAGAGGAAAGAAATCTCCACAGAGTTTCTGTGCATCTATTTCTTTACTTACACATTGCTTTGACTACCCTGAGAGCTCCCAACTCTGGTAAGAATCAGAGTGCAATGACCACGTTTAGCAAGACACTTCCAAGGGCTGAATGTCTTCTTGTGCATGACTGGTCCTGGCAGCTTGGATGTTAGAAGGCTTCTGGCATTCACTTGTTGAAAGTTTGGATGTACCTGCATTTCAATGCCTATTGATCTCCTTTGCTTGAAAAAAATATCCTTCTTTGTTTCTCTATTACCTATTTTATCATTTGCATTTCTCTCCCTGAGTAAACTTATTCCACATCCATAACTTCCCATGACAGAGACTCCCGCATGTGTATTTGACTTACAGTTCTGCCATGGGCTCCAATTCCAGATCACTCTTAGATGTTTTAACTCAGGCATTCTACAGGTTAGAATTTCCAAGTAACTTCCCTCCTTGTGGCTGATTAATTCTATTCTCTGTACCCACACTGACGTAACATCTGTCCTTTCGTTATAACCCAAGTAACAGAAGGTGGCCTGGGGGGGTTATTTGGGAATGAGAGAGAGAGAAAGAGAGAGAGAGAGAGAGAATTTGGTTACTGCAAAGATGCATCACTAATATGTAGTTGGACTGAAGAGCTGGGTGCTGTGCCAAAGTTGTACTTTAGAGAACAGAGAATCTATGTGTGGGTCATGGGTCTATTTATATTTTTATCTATCTATCTATTTATCTGTCATCTATGTATCTATTTTTTTCCCTTCCTTCCGCCTTTCCGCCCTCCCACACTCCCTTCTTTCTATGTCTAGAAAACTCCTTTGATGTTTAATCACCTAAAAGTCAGGTAATGTTACAGCTAGACTTTGCCTTAGCAATCATTCAATTTAATGGTTTTACTTTCAGTTCAGAAAAGTAACCATCCGGGAAAGTTAGACAACATCTTGAGCTGGGACTACTTTCCTCATGTTCAGCAGACAAGTTGGGAGCACCTCAGTGGTCTGCTTGCACTACAATTTCCATGATCTGTGACTGATTCAGCAAAACCGATGCCTCTTCTTTCATCTCAGAGAAAGGATGCCAGAGACAGCAATCTATCTGAATTTAAAATAGCAGAATCATTATATTGTGACACTTTGATGCAGTCTTGGCCACCTGAAAGCAAAGAAGATGCACCATCATCAAACCACAGAGAGAACACCTTCTCCTCAGAGTGCTGGAGCTCGGAGGCACCTGGGGAGGGCGGCACGCTAGTACTTTCATTTCACTAAAGGAAACCATTTAGTAAATTGCCACTGAATACTCTTAAGAGGCCCTTAAGAAGTCTGCAAGTGTTAAAGTAACTCCCAAAGTGTCTGGCCCAGGCTCAGGGAAGAAGAACATACTCTAAACTTGGGGAAAATTAGAGAATAATAATAACAAAAATAGCTCTCCTTTTGTAACCACTTAGAAAGCCCAGAATATATTTCTTTTACTCATCTGCATTTTCGTGTTGGCAGCAGCAAGGTTAAATGAGGTTTTCTGGCCTGTCTGTTAAACTTGTGGGTATTCCCACTGGAACTCTGCCCAGGTGTTACAGAGATTTACCAGCCTTACTGTCTTGCTAAATATGGCTCACCGTCAGGGGTATGTAAGGTTGCAATGAGAAAAATTGAACTTGTAGTTTGCTAATATGAATGCAGTATTCTGTGTGCCATGGGTCATATACATGTGTTGTGTGTGTCTGTGCCTTTGTCAGTCTGGCTGCCTCTAGCAGTGTGTGTGTGTGTGTGTGTGTGTGTGTGTGTGTGTGTGTGTATGGGTCTATAAGGAATAATAAAATCATTCTTTTGAAACGAAGAAAAGGTGTGTCTAGAATAAGTATATGAGAAATATTTCTGTTTGGGGATCCAAAAGATTTGAGGGAAAAATCTGGTATTTTCAAATTAGTTTTCTTTTCTGAAAATTAAACAATTAGTGATTTTATTAAACAATATTTTGTAAATAAGAGCATAATGATATATTAAGGCATATTTATTTCTTGAAATTTCCAAAATTGAAATAGTTTGAAACATGATATATTTTAAAAAGAAGTAACCAGAATTTTCTGACAATGCCTTATTGAAGGTATCTAGAGAAACAAGAAGATAACTTCTTATTTCTAAATCCTCAGTAGTTCTCCTCTTGCACTTAGATTGAAATAGACATTACCTAGGATGGTTTATAAGGTCTTGTTCTGTGACTTTGTTTATGCAAACGGATCCCTCTAAAGCATTCAAGTATTTGATTGCTTGAATTTGTATAGTTATATTAAAACAATTCACATTTCTGTAAACACATTCCTATGTATTGAGTGAAGTACGAAAAAATAAAAATCAATTCAAGAAAAAAAGCCCATTCCAGGAAAGTTCCTAAACAAAAGCAGTATTTTTTATTTAAAACACATGCTATAATGAAATAAAATTCTGTTGAAGCCATTGAAATGTGTCAATAGAAGAATACACAGATAATTGAAAATCAACAACTAATAGGAATTCTCTATTATTTATTTTCTTCCTCTAAGATATTTTGGCTCTAATGAAGAATGAAAGGTTATGCTAATATCTGAGGTCAAATAATGAACTCCAATTGATGTTTCATGGTCAGTCCCATCTGAAATATCTTTAATCATCTTATATTTACCCTTAAGGATTCCTTTATTCTCAGTTTATTTTCCTTACAAATCCTAAACACTCAAATATTTTCAATATTTAATAAACATTTGAGAACGTGTTCGCAATATATACTATTTTACTTAATATGGTCGGAAATTTTGCTAATATGTTCCTGGAACATGAACAGGTAAACAAAGCAACGTGAAAAAAAATTGAAATTGATGATCAGTAAAACAGCAATTTTATTAGTCAGAATCTACCTGAAATTACAGAAACTACACCAGTGTTTAGAATCTTAGAGTCTGAAAAGGTACACAAGGGAAATAACTTTCCTTCCTTTAAACAAGACAACTGAAGGAGAAAAAATATCTACAAATGGAATAATTTTCATCCAATTGCTGTCTTCTCGCTGATGATTGGTTAACACTATTTTCTAGGAGTAGATAGGCAGTGTCAAGAGTAAAGGACAAAGAAGATGCAGTGTCTCAAAGGTGTGCCCAGTATACCCATGAGCCTGCAAATGTATAGATTATGAAGTTGTTCTGTTTACACAATTTGTCTAAATCATATGTCAATTTATATTTTATAGAGCTTCACTGTTAAGTGATTTTTTTTCTTCTAATGACCTGTTGACACTTGGAACCATTGGGTAAATAAGAATTATTAAGTAGAATGCTGGAATCTGAGGAAATATTACTACTGGCCATAAAAACACATATTCCCATTCACACATATAGGACTCTCCAGAAAGCACACACAGGATAGATAGAACCTCATTCTTTTAGAGCTTATGACCTCATGTTCTACTACCTCATCCTTGTCAACCTGAATAAGGGGGTAAACTGAGGCAAGCTCAAATTGTCAGAAATTGAGTTTATTTGGGAATAGCAGAGGGATTGCAAACTACAGGCTGGTCTCTTGGCGGCTTGGGATGGGTTGTGTTTATGGGCAAGGGGTGCTCAAGAGGGGGAAGTCTAACCCGAGGCTAAGCAATAAGTTCATTGACTTGCGGATGGAGAGATTATTGAGGGAGGTCTGTTGGTTAAGAGAGAAGTCTCCATCTTCTGTAAAGTGGACATTTATGAAATCGGTTTCTCTGTTCTTAAGGTCAATTCTTCTGAGGGCGCGTGTATGAAATTCTCATCTCATATCCTTCAGTTTTATTTTAGATTGAGATCCTTTCCCATCCTCATTCTATTTGGGATCATAGGTCATCGTTTTGTCCACACCTGGCCAACATGTAGATGTGCCAGTGTCTGTACTTCTTTCATAACCATGACTTCAACACCATGTCATTGCTCCACACCTGTGGCCATTTGTCACCCCCCAAATGCCTCCCTGCATTGATCAGTTCAAAAGTAGTGATCATTACCAATAGAGGATTATATATTTTTCATGTGTATGTATAAATATATATATTTATATAATAGGATATCTATATCTATCTATTTCTCTCTATTTTAATCTATCTATTCCTCTCAATTTTCATTAATAAACGTGGTGCTAATCTTTCTTACAAATAGAGGCATTGGCTGTGTATGTCTAAAATCTAGTGAACTGTGTGGTCTTGAAAATATAATTAGCCTTTGATGGCTAGAGGAATTAAGATGCATATTTTTTTTATTCTGAAGGTGATTTTTAAAACACAAGAATATTCTGAAAGGTTTACCAAGATATTCTGTTATAAAACAGTAAAACCGTATATGTTTAGGAGATCAGAACAATTTTTTTGATTTATTTTCTGGTTACTGGGCTAGGCCTGCATGGTAGTTTTCCTTTTGCTGCTGTAACAGATTGCCACAAACTTAGTGGCTTACAACAACCAAGATTATAGTTAAGTCAGTCAGAAATCTGGACTAAAATCAAGGTGCTGACAGACTACATTTCTTTCTGGAGGCTCTAGGGAGAATCCGTGGCTTTGTCCAGTTATGAGAGGCCACTCCCTTCCTTGGCTCTGTCTCTCTTGCATCTTCATAGGCCGCAATGGCATGTTGCATCCTTCTCACTTTGAATCACTTTGACTTGACTGTGTAGTCACAGGTCTTTCACTGACTCTCCTCTTCTGCCTCCATCCTCTACTTTTCAAGTCCCTTATGATTATGTTGGGCCCACCTGGATAATCCAGGATAATCCTCCCATTTGAAGGTCCGGTTGATTAAAAACCATAATTCTATCTAAACCTTAATTCCCCTTTACCACACAACCTAAAATATTCACAGATCAAGGGATTCAGACATGGAAATCTTTTGGGGGCTATTATTCAACCTTCCATAGCTTCTTGTATGGATTAAATCCTTGAAGCTGTCAGCAGGATTGTGGCTCTAAATTGGATACACCAGTCTATACCCTTTGAGTAACATTCCAGAGAAACGTGGTCAAAAGGATATTTACACCTTTGAAACTGCTAGCATATTTACAATTTAGCTCTACAAATGAGTTAAACTGCCAACCTATAGAGGTACATTATCTCTTATAAATTAATCCTTTACCACAGTGAGAAATCGTCTGACTTATTCTACTCCATGATTGCAGTGATTAAAAAACAAAAACAAAAAATGCAAAAAAATTGGCATGTTTTCTTTCCTTCCTCTATTTTCTACAGATATGTAACTCAAATATTTGAATTTATCATTCAAGGTGATATGTGATATACCCTCCCTCCCTCCAAAATATGAAAATATTTTGTTTTTCTTTCTGTATCTAGTCTCGAAGCCTTGGGTTGTAATGTTAATAATTAAAAACTCAATTATAAGTCAGAACACATTTAACTTATTTTTCTATGTGTGCTCATTTGCTTCCATTGAGTTCTGTCCACAGCTGAATTCTCCCCTTGATAATTTCACTCTTTGTTATTTTTGTTGCAAGATTTTGAGGGGCCATGGTAGATGTTTGAGGGGACAAAAACATAATCGAAAGGAGAAGGGGAAGGAACTTACTTCCTGGGTGTCCCTTGAGGCAGGATGGGGCCCACCTTAAGAGGTAGACCAAGAACTTGATTATGACTGTAGAAAACTATGACTTTGTACCCCACAGCTTGATATAGAGGAAAAAATATTGCCCAAATTAGCTGTTAGGAGTTTCTTTGACCATTAGTGACATTGCCTTTTTGTTTTTCATTTGTCAAGTTTGAGGATTGCACTAAATTTTTTGAAAAAGTTAGAGTCTCAAGATCAATGACTTCATGTCTTAATCTCAATTTATTCAGTACTTCTGTGTATGTTTAATTATTAGACTAGCTTTTACAAACACACTTACATGTAGATGCAAATAGTAAAGTTTGGTTTAAAAACATCCCTTTTGATATGATGACTACTTGAGGAAATTTGAAGTAAAGAAATAACAGTGATAACATCTGCAAAAGATTAGTTACACATTCGCATTAGTTCTCATCGTGTGAGTGAACAATAGATTATAGTGAATGGGTAACTCAGATGTCGCTTTTGATTTACTCCATTATTTTTGTTTTATGTATCGTTCCTTCCATCTCAGACTAATGAAAATATCTCACTGTTTTCTAGAGAAAAACTGCCTGGTTTGAATCACAGCCCTCTCATTTTAGCTGTGTGGCTTTGGCCAAGGTAGTGTTTCTCTGTGCCTCATAGTCTCATCTGTAAAATGGGGGTATTAATAGTATGTACCCCATAGAGTGTTCTGAGAACTAAGTAGGTTGGTACACGCAAAACACTTAGAACAGTGCTGGGAAAAGTAAACACTCAGTACTGATGAGCTGTTATGATTCAGGAGTCATGTAGTCATCAAAACTGGATTAGAGACAGTGTGTGACACTGTAGAAACTGTGACACCACCTCCCACTCTTATCTACCGCTTCCTAGAAACACTGGAATCAAGTTGCGAACACACTGGAGAGGGATTGACAAGGTGCATTTTCTTCTTCTTTGTTCTGTCTGTGGCAACAGGAAAGGGACAATTTGTGCTGCATGATAGGTCAAAAGTCTTCAGAGATTTTACTGTCAAGCCTGAATCTAAAGTCAGTTTATATTCATTGCCAAGGAGAAACTACCTAATCACTGCCTGGAATGTGCTCCCAGCCTGGCACTGACATCTCTGACAGGCTCCTGGGAGACTCGTATGATGGGCTTTTTACCTTACTAATTTGGGCCTCTCTTAGAGCCTGCCTAGCCCATGTGGCTTCTCAGGACCCAACGGTGGGTCATTCAAAAGGAGAAACAGGGGAAGACATTTGCAGTGAAAGCATCTAAATCTTCCCTTGCCACGCCTGTGAGAAAAAAACCCTTCTTTGTAGGGATTTAAGTCAGCTTACCTCCTCTGTAACCAATCGATGTACGATGTTTGTACAATGTTTTTGAGCCTCCTCAATTCAATGAGTTACAGGCATATGTTCAAATACCAGGAGGAAGAGATGGTGTATAAACGTGCAGCTACCCTCCTTCCAACCAACCTGATCTTTGGTTAATGTGCCTTCAAGAATTCCTAACATTTAATGTCGATCCAGATAATGATAATTGTTTTCTTAATTTTTATTTTTTAGGTTTTTTTCTTCCTTCAAATTTATTTATGTATAATAATATAACTAGAATGTTATGGTAATTATATTTTAAATGATTTTTTTCTTTATATGAAGATTTGCTATTTGAGAACTGGAGGCAAAATCTTTTGGTAAAATTGTGAAGTATTTATTAAATAATTACTGTAATATACCTCTGCCAGGCCTATAATTATGTATTTCCTACATTCTTATGTGCATAGCTTTTAAATTATAAGATGTTCTGCAAATTGAATACATGACAATGTACAAAACTAGTTTTATGCACATTTAACTGGATACAACATGACATAGCATAGCTAATTAGCCATCTTGACATATTTAAGTCATACCTAACCACCAAGCCCAGCACAGATGTCATCTTCATTAAGCTTTCTGCATTACCCTGGGCAGAAGAATTGCATCTTCCTCTGACCTCTAATGATTTCTGCATATACCATTCATGTTGTATAATTTCCATGTGTTTTTTCCATATATCATATTGTAATAACATTGAAAGAAGAATAATTTTATTCCTTTTATTTATCTTTCACAATGCTCTGTATTCAGAAATTAATAATATTTTTCACTTAGGTGTCTTTGTAGTGAGAATAATGGTCAGTAAACAGTTTATCGATGGCCCAACCCAACCACAATAAAGGTATAGATTCAGGGAGAGAATATTGTAGATGAGGGGAGTGTAAGTCATTCATTTGGTATGAAGACATGTAAAAACATGATTTGTAATATTAAAAATATTTTAACTTTAAGTAGAAGAATAAAAGCCTGAGCATATTTCTTGAGGGTCACACAGGGGAAGGATTAGGTTTAGGACGATTCAAGAATCTGGAAGATGGATGGGACCCTTGGGTGGCTTAGTTGGTTAAGCATCCGGCTTTGGCTCGGGACATGATCTCACGGTTTGTGAGTTCAAGCCCCATGTCGGGCTTTGTGCTGACAGCTCAGAGCTTGGAACTTGCTTCAGACTCTGTGTCTCCCTCTTTCTCTGCTCCTCCCTTGCTCACACTGTCTCTCTCTCTGTCTCTCAAAAATAAATAAACGTTAAAAGAATTTTTTTAAAAATCTGGAAGATGGACTAATAGGGGAGTTGGGAAGAATTTATGTAAATTTTTCTACAAATAACTGTATCCTCACGACATCATAAATAGTAAAAATTAATTTTTATTATTTCAGGAAATTTTCAAATAGAATATTACATTTAATGATCAGTTGTTTCATTGTGCATGTGCTGTTGAACATATGCTTATCTTAAATTTAAGTAATAGTCACAAATTTTAATATTATAAAAACAAATCTTAGCAGTATTTTTATGCTTTTTTGTTCAGAAAACTCAATATTTAAAAAAAAAACACAAATCTTAAAAACATTTCTCATAATTTAAATACCTTTTTTCCCCCCAGAAACCTCAGTTAATAGTTTTTAAAATACAACTCAGGGTATAATTTCCCAAGGCTAAATGTTAGCAGTCAGCAATAATAGTTACCTTAAACCAATCATCTTAACATTTTCAATCCACAGAGATTTCCTCTGAAAAAGAATATAGTGACTGGGATGGCACTAGGGGAGCAATCTGCAAGTCTATTTCTGGAAGGCACTATTCCTGTTAGTAGCACACAAAACCATTTTTTCCCCCTTCTGTTGGTTTTAGTTCTCTGACAAAATAGCCAAACTTATAAAGTTAACATACAAAAAAATAAGGAATTCACATTTAGTTGTATTTACACTAAGACAATATTAGCAACGGGATTTTTGATAGTAGAACGATCCATCTTCCTTGGTGATATAATACCTCAGTCAGCTGGGAGTTGAGTTAAAGGAAGGCTTTCTTAATTATTTCCAGACGCTTGGACTGCCATGCATGGGTGGTCGTGTTCCTTAGTAAGTTGTGAGAGGAAGGAGAGGAGAAATAGATTTGGGGGAAGATGATGAGTTTAATTTTAAGTGTCTTGAAGCTGAGGTTATTTTGGGAAATTTGAGTAGAGATCTTTAAACACAGAGACTATTATGGACATGGACATTTCTTAAAGCTAATAAGCTTCTATTGCCAACTTTCCATGCATGAATTTCTGTGTGCCAAAAATATCTTGCACAACCTGCCACAGCAATGCTAATGCAGGTGTGTGCTCAAATGTTATTTGTCAATAAGGCCCTCCTGACTACCTTTTTATTAAAAAAAAAAAATCCCTCCCATTTATGTCCACATTCCCTATTCTACTTTTTCTGCATTTTTTCCTCCATATCACTAATCACCTTTTGACATGTTATTTATTGCACTTATTTTTTTAAATCTCTTGCTCTCACCCACATCATACAAAGTCCCTCCACGAAGGCAAGGACTTTAGTTTAGTGCTGTATCCCCAACAGCTAAATTTGTGCCAGACACATAATAGGTGCTCGTAATTTTGTTGAATGAATCAATGAGTATTAAGTCAATTACTAGTCCTTGAAATTCTGTATCAACATCTTTTATATGTAGTGAGACGATCCACCATTAAAAGCAATAAATAAATAATAAACATGTTTCTCCAATTAAAAAAAGTAGTATGATTATATCACCCTCAGTCATGGCTCTACATAGGCTGAAATGTAACAGTTGTACATCCACATATAAAAAAATGACACAGCCATGCTTTCTTGTGAGAAATACTTGCACATATTTTCCAAATGAGTGACTCCTTAATACATTAGCCCTGAGTGGACTTCCAGATATCCAAGTTCATTCTATTTAAAGTAGTTTGAGCACTCTTGACAGAATGAAGTTTCAAGGCCAAGGAATGGACTAAATGTGTAGAGACCATAGGGAGAATGTTAAAGGACAGTGAGAAGTCCTTCCAAGTCTTTCACAATTCCTTTAATTCTTTGATTAGATATTCCATTCCACTGGACTAAGGTCTGATTTAAAGTCCCAACTTAGAATGGAAGTGCCTCTTGAAGGGTGTGTATTTATTACATATCCTTCGACATTAATTAGTTATCAAAACCATTTTGGCAGTGAAGAACATCTGAGTGAAAGTTAACAGTGGATATTATGTCTAGAAGTTAATGGAGAGGAGGGTGGAAAATAGGTCATAGTCTTAGGAATCAACAGGCTTCTTTCCTCTTATTGGATCAAACACCACAATGCCTAATGAGGAATGGCCAGCCTGCGTCAAATGCACTTATAAATTAAATGCAAATGGCCACAACTCTTATTGGCTTTATAATTAGGATATTTGTTGTAATTCATAATATATATCCCGGGGAAGAGCAGGTATAGATTTGATTGAGTTGGTGGCTCAAAATTCTCATTGAACTTTCAGGCTATTTTCTGTCAGCTTTCAGCCCTACCTTCCTTAGTGTGTCTGCTTTGGTCTCTAGTCCAGCCTGCCTTAGATCACAATATGACAGAAATTCCAGAAGAAGAGAGAAAAACAGCTTCTCTGGTTTTCCTTTTAAGAGTCAGGAGATATTTCCAAGAAGCACCCATGAAGTTTTCCCCACATATCTGATATTACACCAATCACCAGTAGGGTGTAGTGGGATTACTAGGTTTGTTCACTAATCTGGATTTATATGAATTACATGGGGACTAGTGGACAAACGAGCTGCTCTGGGCCATTAGCAAAGACTGAAGAAGTGGTCGTAATTGGCAACCAGCAGGGCTCGCTGTAGGAAGCAAATAGCATTAGAAACCAGCACTGCGTAATTAACTCAGTGTCTGTATGGAAGAAGCCAAAACTGTGAAATACACAAATAGACATCTGCACAATTTTATTCAACAATACAAACATATAAAATATGTAGATTATCAAATGCCCAAGATTTACCATCATCCTCATCTCAGTGCAGAGACTAAGATTATAAAATATGAGCATGATAGAAGAAATGTTACTTGTCCCAAAGACAAATTGTCAGACAAGAATTTGAAATCCCCCCTTGCAGTTTTCTTCACATTAGTTGCTTTTGTGTATTTGTGCTAGAAAGATCAAATAAATCCTAGAATAAGAGTAATACGATCTCAAAGAATTAGTCTTCTGTTTGTCTTTTGATCTATGCATATTTACTACTCAAAGTTTTCATCTTTTTAAAATTAAAAAAATAACAATGTCAGGTGTTTTTGCTTTGGTTTGGTTTCATTTTGCTTACAAGAGGCCAGTTCAACTACCCAGTTTACCATTGGGGTGGATAGCACATAGGGATGGAAGTTAGTTAAATGATCTAAGTAATGCTGTAGTCATCTAACATTGAAGATACTTTGCTTGCTGATTTTCATATGTTCTGTATAAACCATGATATCAACAATAGATTGCCTTATCTTCATTTGAGTTATTGCTTCACTAAAGTTCTCTCAACTTGTAAGCAAGTATGCTGGTGAAAAGGCTACTGCTGAAAGTCTTTAATAATAGATTAACCTTCCTGCTAAACATGGAGACAGAAAGATGAAAAATGAATGTGTCAGTGGATTCCATGCTCCAGATGACTTGGAATTTGGAAAATGTAAAATGAAAGAAACAAGCAGACAACAGAAGAGTCTAAGTCAGCTTTTAAAGCTGCAATAAAAAAAATGCTCTGGGCAATGGGGGGGGGGCAGATACAGAGAAAGAGAATGGGGGGAGAGAGGGAAGAATATTTGGAATTAAATATGCATAAGAGATGTTCAGGTTCTTAACTTTGGTGATTAAAAATAGTGGTTGAAATTCAACTTACCTTACTATTTTATAGCACTTTTTTTGCATCTTAAAATTTATTATTGAAGTACAATTGACATATGTTATATCATTTTCAAGTGCATAACATGTTGATTTGACAATTCTATACATTACTCAGTGCTCACCATGATGAGTCTAGTTGGCATCCGTCACCTTCTAATGGTATTATTATATTATTGACTATATTCTCTATGTTGTACTTTTCATCTCCATGATTTACTTGTTCTATAACTGGAAGTTTATACCTGTCAACCCCTTTCATCTACTGCACAATTTTAGATAATCCATTTGGCAAGTACGTACGAATTTCAGTGGGTTGCCACTGGAATCTACCAAGTCTCTCTGGAAGATGTGGTAATTAAGGTTGGTTTTCCCATCAAGTTATATAAGGCAGTCATTTCTGTATATTAAATATACTAGCATAAGAAGATATGTTATATTCTTGACCCCAAAGTAAATAATAATAATAATAAATAATAACAGTAAGGCCCACATAATCCATTTACAAGAATATAGATTCATTATAATTGTACTTGCTACTCTTAAGCTTCCCTTAACAGTTTTAAGACGCTTGATATAAAGTTATATCAGTTTAAAAACTGAGTGTTTGGATTTTATGAGAACAGGCAAAGACTGAAAATTAGATTAATGTTATATTACTAAAGTAATTTATAATGAGTAGTTTTAATTTTTTGTTGTAAAATGTTAACAACCAGAGCAAAACCATGATTTAATCAAATAACTAAATGTAATGCTAAATGTGGTGAAATGTTATGCTCTGAAGTTTCAAAGACTGAACTCACAGAAGCCTGAAAGTTTCACACATCAAACAGACTGTCAGCCACAGTCTTTATCCACGTCTCTGAATTTCGAAAATTAATTTCCAGAACATAAATCTGTCTTTCCACCTGGGTGAAAACTTTAGAATTATATAATTTAAAAATAAAGCTACTTTTTAAATAACTAATTTAATGTTTTTGAATAAGACATTCTTTGTTGTCATGGTGCTTCTTAGATTCTAAGATTTAAAGCAGACTTTAAAATTCAATGGACATTTTAAAAAAATTTTTTAAATTTATTTTACTTTCTGCTTACCAAGTGAGTGGATGATAGAGTACCTAATATGATTCATTTTAAAAACTAGTAATGGCAGTAATAATAACAATTATGGACATTTAGTAAGTGCTTACTCTTTCAAGGAAACCTTCTAAACTACACATATTAAGTAAGTTAATCCTCACAACAACTGAGAGTTTGCCACTGTTAACGTGTTTATGAAACGATAAAGCGACCAAGGTATGGAGGGTCAATCTGGGACCAGTACGGTTTCAGTTTAATTTCCCATGTCTTTTTCAACTTTTGTTCTTTTTAATTCTAAAAAAATAACGTGATCAGAAAATTAACCCAAGCTTCTGTGCCTTTCCTAGATCATGCAGGAAAGACTGGGTTGTATTCATGATATAATCCTGTTTATTAAGGTAAAGAGTTAACTAAAGATCAGATATTTTTAGGAAAAAAAATTATTTTGGGGTGCCTGAGCGGCTGAGTTGCTTAAGTGTCCAACTCTTGCTTTTGGCTCAGGGCATGATCCCAGGGTCATGAGATCGAGCCCACTGTCAGGCTCTGCACTGAGCATGGAGCCTGCTTGGAGAGCATGGAGACTCTCTCTCTGCCCCTCCCTTGCTTGCACTCTCTCTCTGTCTCAAAACAAAATAAAAAATATATTTAAAAAAAGAAAAAAGAAAAATATATGTATTTATTTACTTTTAAGTATTCTTCACACCCAATGTGGGGCTTGAACTCATGACCCTGAGATCAAGAGTTGCATGCTCTACCAAATGAGTCAGCCAGCCACCCCAAAATGTGATTTTTTTAAAAAAAATCTGATATAAAAGTAGCTGAAGAAGGAGAAAAGGCTGTAAATATGGTTTGCTCAGTGTGCAATTGCAAATGACAACGATGACTAAAATAGTAGAGATAGCAAATACAAAATCGAAAACAAAAGCCATGGCTACACATGAATAGAGTGGAAAGACAGACCGTATCATATTTGGGGTTAATACGGGTTTTAAGTCTTCACTGCCATTGTAATTTTAGACAGGTCTCTTAGGGAAATCCTAAGTACCATAATCATTTTTTTTCACTTTACATATGAAAGTAAGATAGAGGTGGTATGTATAAGCTTAAATGCGTGGTCATGTTGAAATGTAAACAGGTAGAAGACGCTTTCAGGAATCATGCCAAGAAAGCTGAATCCAAAATTCAGGTTGTTTTTCAGAACAAGCAAATAACAATGAAAATGGCTTTTTCGGTGGGGATCAGAGTTAGAACTCAATTTTACCATCATTGGTTGCCAGGCACTGTACTGGATGAGGACTCTTGTTTGGTCAGTATTTTCCACAAAACACTCCGATTCTCTCTTTTTTGAGAAGCTGTGTTCTTTTGTGTCATCTTTTTTTCTCCTTTCCCTCAGTCTCTATGTCTACTTAACTTTTGTTAATACTCCTTAAGATTTAGTTCTGCATGCCAATGTTTGTTTAGTTCTGAAGAGAGCTCAGAGCTATCCTGCTCTCTGCCCCCATAGCTCCTTCCTTTCTATAAATATTCATCAAGGCACTTTCACCCTGCAGGACATTGTTTTATTACCAATCTTCTCCACTCCTTTATATGAGAAAGGAGCACTGTTTATTTGACTCTGTATTCACAGAGCCAGGAACACTTCCTGGCACATAGTTAGGTGTTGAATAATTTTTGAAGAAAGAAGGGAGGTACCAACAGAGGAAGACCAAAAGAGAGGAAGAAAATTCTGTGAAGATGAGTGCGTTTCAATTCAATATGTCTTAATTCCATTTTCATACAATTTGCTCATTTTGATTGTCTTAATTCTTTTGTACACTACACAAAATTTTAAAAACAAGTAAAGTTTCCTTATTAATTAGGGACAATATTACTAGGTCCTGAAACATTTCATGGGTTTCAAGTGGACCAATCTGCATCAACTCAGTTCATCTGGAAGGTGGGCCTGAGTTCTGTCAGAGAGAAAACAACGGGGACAGAGTGACACTTTTAGTACATGTGTATGGCTAACCCATATATTGATTTACCCTCATTCCAAGGATTTCTACTTTTGTAAAGCTCCCACTAGTTGCACAAGAAACCACCCAAGAGTTCTTGCTCAGGAATTTTCCTTCATAGAAACCCATCCCAGAGTGCAGGAGGCCTAATCTCAGAGAAAGAAAGCCATTATGACAGCTCTCCACTCATGGGGATCCATAGTCAGGAGGATCTTTTATTTTAGTTTGCCTCCGTATTCTTTTTATCCTTATTTTTCTTCCCTCCTTTATTTTCTCTTTGGAAAAATTACTATCAATTTCGACTTTGTGATTATTGATTTGTATTGTAGCAATACACTGTTTTGGTATTCTGGGTGTTGATTTACAAATCTGCAGTTGCCTTTTGACATCAGGTTATTAGACACTTGATGAAAAATTTCATATTCTAAATCAAGATATAGGGTAATATTCTTGTGACTTTATTGTATGGTTTAAGCAGATTAGGTGACTCAGTCGGTTAAGCGTCTGACTTTGGCTCAGGTCATGATCTCATGGTTCCCGAGTTCAAGCCCCACATCAGGCTCTGTGCTGACAGCTCAGAGCCTGGAGCCTGCTTCAGATTCTGTATCACCCTCTCTCTCTGCCCCTCCCCTGCTCATACTCTGCTTCAGTCTCAAAAATAAATAATTAAAAAACAATTAAAAAATTGTGGAGAAATGAAAAGTGAGTATTTGAGCATCAACTTTTAAGACTTAAAAGTGGGACACTAAAGCCAAAAATGTTATTATTAAAATGAAATGACCCCACATTAAATTGTTAAATGTAGTTTATTCCTAAGAAGGAAACAACTAAGTATAGAGCTCAAAAAAGGGGCCATATATGTGTATAATCAAGGTGGCATTATACTGGTCAGTGCTAATCGAATCTTAAATGAGGAAGGATGATGTACAATGAGTGATTCCATTGTTAGGATGATAGAAAAAATGCTGGCTTCTGTTGGAGGGAGAATAGTATTGCCCTGTTATGAGATAGCTATTCAATTGAATAGAACCACAATGAAATAGAAGCATTCAGGTTCTACTGCTTATCCACATCTCATTACACCACCCTATCAAGTTACATTGAAAATGCAATTCAATGTTATTTTCTTGCCAGAATGAGAATATCCTCCAAAGTAATTTTGTCTCAGGACTTTAAATCATGTTCAATTAAAATAATCCTTAAACCAAGAGAGAGAGATCTTATTAACAAATAGAATGGTTACTATCATTTTTATAACTATTCAACAGTCTCACAATAAGTTGATTTCTGTACATGCAAGGTATTACATATTACTCCTCCAGGGAACAGTCTTCTGCATTATAACGTTGTTTAGTGATGGTAGGACAAGCATCATTATATACCCAAATGTATTCTATAGAGAAATTCATTTGTCTTGTGTGGGTTAGTTTTTTGAGGCCATTCAAACCTACAGTGAGTAGAGCCTGCTATGTGCTAGGAAAGATGTCAGCTTAATGATGACACTTCATTCATCCATTGCTCTCTTTAGTTTCATCAGATTAAAAAAAAAAATCTATGAAGAATTTGATATGGTTCCCCAGTTAGAACATTAGGGAATGTAGCAGAGTATTCAAAGGATCAGAGGAGAAAATGTTCATTTCATGTCTCATAACTCATGAATTTATAGGTCATTTCCATTGAATGGAACCTTAAATCCGACAGTTCAGTTTTAATTTACCTTTTCATTGCCTTTTCTCTGATATATTCTTCCCATGATGAATTTTTGTTCAATTAATTTGACTACAATACACAGAAGATTCTTCTGACAAGATAATTACTCTGGGTTATTTCATAAGATATTTTTAGTTTACAAGGCAGGGAAAGAAAGAAAGCTCTTAACAAATACAAATGTGTAACTCCAGTGTGCCTTACAAATCCCTTTATGTCTTTTTCCTGCTGTCTTTTCTTTCCTTCCCTTCTGATATAGATTAATAACAGATGTAACTCAGGCTGCCACCTGTCGCTTGTTTATTCCAGATTATTCGTCTTTATCAATTCATGTTTCTTACTACTGATAATTATAGAAAGCTTATTTTAAAACCAGATTGTCTGAAATATGATTCTTTGTAAAGAGTGAAGATAATGCTTGGTGTATTTGCTCTTACAAAATGGGACCTGATTAAAGGAATGTACAGCCAGGACATAATTAATTGCTATCTTAAAAGTCCACCTCTAAAAAAGCCAAGGAATTCTACACTGACTTTTTTTAATGTGGATATGACACTTTTTAGTAGGATAGGTGTTTGGAAGTGGAGGTGTTTCCTGTGGGCTTATCCACACTTAATTATCTTGTTCAAATTATGTATATTGAATGGGAGATGCATTTGTGAGGTGCCAGAATGGGATTAGTAATTTAAAATGTCTTTGTGGAGCAAAATGAAAGTTAAATTAACTAATATTTAAGTATGATTAATTGACAAATTACCTTTTGTCATATAGGAAGAATTTTACTACATATATGATTGAGTTTAAGGGTACAGGTGGTCATACCCAGATGCCATATGTCTGTACGTTTACAAGTAAAAGGTTTCTCTAACCCATAGACATAGTTGGAAGAACACATAGTACCAAATAAAAACTAGTTTAGTTTAACCTAGATAGAAACTGGAACAAAACTCAAAAAAAAAAAAAAAAATGGGAAGAGATCTATAGAAAATCCACTTTTAACTGCTTTGGAGCTTTATATTTTTTGTGTTGTTTCCTTTTCTGGGACTCAGTTTTTTCATCCGTAAAATAGAAATCAAGTTGGTAGGATTAGAGATAATGTTTATCAGACACTTTATAAAAAGTATTTGGCATATGACTGAGTACTCAGAAACAGTTGTTGTAAGTTTATTAAAAAGCACTTGAATAAATTTAACATTTTCAAATTTTGATTATGAATTAATGTAAAATGTTGGAATTTTTGCAGGAATAATTTATATTCTCTTAACTTTCTGATTTGAGAATACTTTAGGGTGGCTCCTCCAAATGTAGGAATTCCAATGTAAATCTTACACTGCTTTCAATATTGTTTAAGGAAAAGCTATGAAAATACTTAAAATGTATTCATATGAATCTGCCCCATGAGTAAAACTTTGGTACAGTACAGTATTCTCCTATTCAATATTACTTTTTTTATGCATCATACTCTTCTGTTCTTCAGTTCTACTTTTACACGGTTCATCACATACCTTATATATTTTTTTATTCAAACTAATTTTGTCTTTTATTATTTGTCCGTTCAGAGAACAAAATGTCAGCATTGGTGTCAGGAAATCATCAATTTATATGAAGTGTGATTTATACAAGAGTGTTTTTCATTTATTAAGCTATTTTTATTCTGATGTGATCTGTAGAAAGGAAGTGTGAAACTTCTCCTTTTGGTCTTTTTATCACTTTTACTTTGACAATTCTCACTTTCTTAATATTCCAAATCACAGGATTCATCTCAAGGAATTACCTTTGTGGCTGTTATTTTTGCCCAGTTCATTCATAGTTTCTAATTGCAGTGGTGTGTGTGTGTGTGTGTGTGTGTGTGTGTGTGTGTGTGTAAAAATCACCTAAATTTAAGCCAATAGACTTTCCCAGGACCTTTCTCTGATACCATTCTGCTGACGGGTATCCAGAGAAAGAGGCTTAGGAAACACACTTGGATAGATGAGGAGGCTATCGCATGTATAAAAACACAGAGAATAACAGAATAAGAAAACCACATAATGTGTGTTATTAGGTGTACTACAATACACCCAACTGTGATGCTTACTACTTAGAATTAGTGTCACACTTCCATAGGTTTAAGGACAGGAAACCCAGAAAGACTGTTATCACTTCAGATGTAGCCACAAGTTTGGGGATCCCCAGGCCATCTGTACTTCTGACCAACTGGCACAAATCCCATGACCCCCTCAGATTTGATAATTCATTAGAATGACTCAAAGAACTCAAGAAAACACTATACTTAGGATTAGAGTCTTATTATAAAGGATACAAATCAGGACCAGCTAAATGAAGAAACATATGAGAGAAGATCTGGTAGACTCTCAGACATAGAGTTTCCATGCTCTCTCCACATGTACAGGGAGCAGTATGCTCCAGGTACATTGAGGTGTTCATCAACCAGGAAGTTTCAGGATCCATTTTTTTTTTTTTTTTTGTAATTTCATTAAGTAGGCATGAATGATTGAAACACTGGATTACTGCCCATGTGATTGAACTTCATTTCCAGCCCTGTTCTCTTCCCTGGAGGCCAGGCTGGCTTAAAGCCCCATTACACTAACCACCTGGTTGGTCTTTCTGATGTCCAGCCTCCATCCTGAGTAATCTCAGTATAAATGCCAGGTGAGTTTATCCAAGGGGCTCATAAATAACAAAGACACTCCATTATTTGGGTTCTTTCCTGGGAACCTAGCACAAAGGCCAAATTCGTTAGTATACGTTATTAAATATAAAAGCATATATCCTATCTTGGGAATACACATTTTCTTTTTTTGCTACCCACTAGAAATATGGTTTACAAAATATGTTAGCATTTGAAGAATGACTTTAGAAATCAACCTAAGTGTGTCATAATAGTTTTGAACTTTTTGCTAATACAAGTTTTCTAAATTTTGTCTGCGTTTTGTTAAAAATCAGTTGGAAATTTTAATTTTTCAACAAATGATATGCAAAAAATCGCATTTGAAAGCTTTCAACAATTAGAATTTATTAAAAATAAAACTTGCAAAGAGGATTGCATTGAGATTTCCTATAAAACCAAGGATAACTAAACAAATTAAATGATAGCTTAAGGCTTTGAAATATCTTGCATTGTGTAAATAACTGGATGGAATTTACTTAGATAAAGTTGTTGTTGCTATTTTATTTTGACTTTTTTATTTTTTATTTTTTGTACCAGACAGAGTGGAATAAAAGTGAAAAGGCTTGAAATTTGGTGAAATACTCAAAAGGATTATTAATAGATTAATAAACTGATTTGATATATTTTCTATTTTAAAAAAATATTTGTCGAAGAAAGGTACTCTGAGTAGAGGCAGAAAGAAAAGGACTTGCAAAAATATTTGAGTTGAAAGAGTTATGTCTTAGACTCTGGGTTTGGAGTTCTCTCTTGTCCAGCAAGACAGCAGGACGCAGGATTAAAAATGCGAGAGAGGCTAACGTCTGGGAGGAGACAAGAGCCCCGAGTAAGGGTCCTTGCTCCGGTTTTATTGAGATCAAAAGGATTACAAGCGTAATGGGCGTGCACAGAGAAACAATGAAACTGTGAACATAAACTCATGGGCATGAGGGAAAAGGGGTTTTGAGAGTATGCCTTGTTAGGGATTTGGGTCAATACAAAACAAAATACTGGTGCTGGAGGGAAGGTTATTTACAGCAGACATGAGGCTTCACCTTTGTTTACCTAAATTGGCTTAGGGGACAAGAAAGACAGAGCATGCTACCTCACGGTCCACAAGGAATCTTTCTTTTGCTAAGTAGCTCTGCTCTTGGCAACTTTACCCACTGCGGTCCATAGCCCTATTTACCTGTTTACTTAATTTGGTCCTTCCATCCTGTGAAAGCAGCTTTCTGTTATTGTACTAAGTTGGGGGGTGTTTATGCTCTGAATACCTAATCTTATTTATCTCATCTTGGATGTCTTCATCCTGAGATTCCCTATTGCTATACCTTTGTCCTATACTGGGGGTCTTTGCCCCATTTACCTAATCTATTTACCTAATCTTGTTTACCCAAACTTGGGTGTGTACATTCTATGGCTTTCTATTTCTTTATGCCTTGTTAACAACCCATCAGTGCAAGCTCAGGGAATTCCTAAGCGTATTCCCCACTGAATTACACATTTTGATATAAAAAATCAGAAATCCTGAAGTTATCAAGATTTGATATGAGCCTAGCAGATACTTTAATTGCTGTATAGAAGTTTTTTTCTCAACTAAAAACTTGCAGTTTATTGAGAAAAGTTAATAAAAAATATAAACGATACCTATTTACTAACCATAAAATGAACCATTAAACAAAATATAAAAAAACCCAAATATAACTGTATTGAAAAAAGTCTTTAGATTAATACTAGATGTGTAAATATTAGACTCAGGTACAGAAATGGATTAAAGTATATAGATTGTTATTTTGCTTGGTTTTTTAATGTTAGATAAACTTGACTGTTTTGCATTAATATACATGCATTATTTTCATTTGCTAGAAATGATTTTATTCTATTTTATTTTAAACTCTAACAAATAACATCTGTTTTTCTTTTTCTTTTACGTAGTTACTTCACAGCCTGAACATCACATTGCCTTCAGAGAAAGGTGCTTTTATGCTATTATATTTTACTTTTAACCACACAGGCATTAAACATATTCATTAACATGAGACAATTTGCTGGTAAATATTTGAATACACAGACATAGGTTTCAATATTTCAAGAATTTTTTTGCTGATAACCAAAGAGATACATCAAAATATGACAGCATTGGCTAATAATTTACAAGCAAATAATATTTAACTCTGTGCAGTTTATACAACAGTTTGTGGTAATAATATCACCAATCTCATCAACCATTAACTGGCCGCAAAAAGCCTAACATTCATTTAAATTATAATATAAAATGCTCTATTGGTGAAATGTGAATATGAAATAATATAATTTTATTTTTGAAACTAATTTGGTAGGATTAAGTTCCATCAATGCAATAAAACCATTTTTATTATTTTCATTTTTCAAAAATGTTTTAGTTTGGACCAAAGATTAAATGGTTCCCCCTATCTACAAATGCATATTTGCAGTTACCTATGTAATGGTTAGCTATGGAATATGACTGTTTAGATACTATAGGCATTCAGGCCTGAATAAATTACCCAATAAAATTGAATATGACAGTGTTTTTTTGTGACATGATTATTATAGTTATAAACTCAGCAAATTTTGTTGGAATAATTTAGCTCTATCCTCCAAAAAGAATAAATGATTTATCTTATTGTAGATCATTTGGAGGAAGAATGCATCCTGATAAAGAAGGCCTTTTATCTATATGGTTATATCACTTTGATCTTTCAGACACTTTACATTTATTACTTTATCTTCCATTTTAGCAATCCCTGAAACAAAATAATTTAGGAATGGTTTCCTGGTAGACTTTTGATACTTCCATCTCTGAAAAAGACTTTCATACAAATATCAGGAAAAGTTTATCACTGCTATCATGTGACATTGTATCCTGTGTGATTTTTCTAGACAGAAAGGCTAGAATAAAGATTATTTGGTTTTGTTTTATTTAAAGGTAGAACATCAACTAATATAATATTTTATGTCAACTATACTCAATTAAAAAATATTCACATACTGTAAAATAAAAATAAATAAGTAAAGGTAGATCACTCAGTTGCCCCTCTTAGAAAGAAATGGAGGCTGCTGGGAAGAGAGCCCATTTAGTTGTTTGTTTGTTTGTTTGTTTAATTGTTTCAGGCTCTCAATAGACTTATACTGAGTAGAGAGCCAAGGGCACTGTTGAAAAAAACTGTAGTGATTATTCCCTGGGCCTGGTTCCAAATTCAGGGCCAGTGTTCCAGAAGACCCTACTGCAATAGGATGTGCCATGAACAACTCTAGGTAGTCTTTTGAAAGTTAGAATTTTTCAAGTGCTTTGTTTCCTAAATTTGACTAGAAGAAGCACAATGAACATATGCTTGTATTCGTTCTGGTTTGATGGAGACCATGCACTAAGTAGATATTTAGCATTGAACACAGGCAAATCTAAATTCTGGAATAAGAGCCTGCAGTTACATAGCAGTTACTAAGTGCTTTATCATGTATTTTATTAGTTTATTCATTCTGGGGCTGCTGTAACAGATACCACAGAATGGGTAATTTAAACAACAGAAATTAATTTTCTCAGAGTTCTGGAGACTAGGGTTGGTTTCTTCTGAAGCCCAAGACTCTCTTTATAGAACATCATCTTTTCTTTCTGTCTTCATATAGTCTTTCCACTGTGTTCTATCTCCTGTCTTAGAAAGATACCAGTCATAATGGATTAGGGTCCACTTTAATGACCTAATTTTAACTTAATTATCTCTTTAAAGACCTTCTCTGCAAATACAGTCACATTCTGAAGTACAGGGATTAAGACTTCAACATATGAATTTTGAGATACATCATTGAGCCAATAACATACATCAACTCAGCTAACCTTGTAACAACCTTATAAGGTAGATGTAATTATTATCCCTATTTTACTAAGGCAGACCCAGGGAGATTAAGTAACTTGTTTGAGTTGGGGTTTAAATCCTAGGCAATCTGTCTCCAGAGCATGTATTTTTAATGATTACATATTATTGGAAAGAGTCAATTCTGTTAAGTTCAGGTGCTATACCTAAAATTATAACCAATGATATTTATTTTGCCCAATAATATTTCATCCATGGGGTAATTTTTTATAAATGATAAAGAAATGAAATTTTTCTTTCCATATTGTCACACTTTCAGTACTATGTAGATGTACATAAAATCAGACAAAATTTCAGTATATTACTAATGAATTAACATGTGAACAAATAATAAGAATGCATGGAGCTCCCTGTATTCCTGGCTCAGTAACAATGATAAGACATTTCAAGCAATTTGGAAGAAGTCTGTGATAGACCAAAACCTTTTTAATGTGAGTTGTTTGCTTCATAATGTAGAGTAAGAAGAGAAAGCAACATTAAAAAAGCAGTTGACAATGAAAGATGTAAAAGTTGTAATTCTTTCCTACTGAAAACTCAAATGGTTCAATGATGAGGACCTTAGAGAATTTAGGGTTTCTAGATCAGTGTGCGTTGTATTGAATAAAACAGAGTAAGAAGGAAAAAGCAAAATGACAACCTCTGGCTATTAATACCTTTAGGCTCCTTAGCTTTTGAGCTGGGCCCTTGCATTTCCTGGGAAGGTTCCAGCCAAGTGACTGAGCACAGTGTAGATACTAGGGTATTTCTTTTTTCTTTTCTTTTTTTAAACAATTCCGTTTTTTTTGTTTTTTTAATGCTTATTTGTTTTTGAGAGAGAGAAAGAGAGACAAAGCACGAGCAGGGGAGGGGCAGAGAACGAGAGGGACACACAGAATCCAAAGCAGGCTCCAGGCTCTGAGCTGTCAGCACAGAGCCTGAAACGGGGCTCCAACTCACAAATGGTGAGATCATGACCTGAGCCGAAGTCAGACACTCAACCGACTGAGCCACCCAGGCGCCCCTGATACTAGGGTATTTCTATTTTGGCCTAGGTGGGATGAAAAAAAAAAAAAAGAAGAAGAAGAAGAAGAAGGAAAAGGACAAAGCAAAATCAAACAAAAGCACAAAAGGTTTCCAAATCCTGGAAGTGAACATCAGAGTACATTGGGAGACATTAGGAAGGTTTGCTATTTCTGTCTTAATGGTGGTTAAAACAAACGAGGCTCTAAACTTTCAGTGATGTTGGAGGTTGTGGTAAGCCCATGAGAAAAAGAGTGAGTAATAGACCAGGACCAGAGGAGATTGAACTGACAAGGATGAGAAGAGATTGGAAAGTGAAGTTTTAAGGAAAATACAAGTCAGGAGTGGGTTGCAGGTTTGAGAGGTGAGTCCAGCTTTAGACATGTGGTTTTTTAGACATAGGTATGTCCAAAAGATGATCTTTACCTGCCAGTTGACAATCCAGGGTAGGGGTTGGGATGGGATGTTACCATCACAGAATTAGTTGAGAATCAATAGGAGTGGATACAAAAAGGAATGCAGAGGGAAAGAACATAAAGAAGATAATGAATTTTGTGGAGATTCTGTGTTAGAGAGTACCAAAAGGAACTTTTGAAATAGTCAAGAGACAGTCAAAGTGAGTATGGTTCTAGGGGTGAAAAAGCCAATAATCTGTTTCTGTGTCTTCAGTGCTTGTCACATTATTAAAGAAGAATACAGTAAATAGAAGAAGGAAGCCGGGAGAGTGAGGAACAAATGCTCTGACAGTAGATGTTACTCAGGGATTTAGGGCTAGGGAAATTCAAGGCTCTGTGGAAGTTTACATACAGTCACAGTGAGATATGACTAATATATTAAAGGGATTAGAAAAGGATATTGAGCTGTAGACAGAGAACAATGGCCTTGACAAGCTCATTTTAGTCTGAGAAAGGATGGAACATTATCAGAGGTTCTTACTTTCTATGCTGACATCCAGACTTTCTTGGAAATATGTTAATACAAGAGGGAAAGGATAGATTTGAGTTGGCTTCAGCGGAAATAGCCGAATGGCCTTTGGGGTTTTAAAGCAGTCAATTTACTTATTACTAATTAAAGAAAGATAATGTTGCTTACAATATTAAACTGCTGTGTGTAGGAAAAGAAGAACTCAAAAGTCTAATTCAAATAAGTAAATATTAGTTACATAGTTATGGAAATGTTTCTGAAATTTTCTATTGTCTCTTTAAGAAAAAAAGGAAAATTCCTTAAATGGCATAGGTGAACATTTTGTAAGATTTTGAAGGAAAGTGATTGTGAACATGTTTATTCTGAACCA
The DNA here is from genome assembly GCF_024362965.1 of Panthera pardus. NCBI lineage: Eukaryota > Metazoa > Chordata > Mammalia > Carnivora > Felidae > Panthera > Panthera pardus. Next base: position 36,554,191 of record NW_026526765.1, on the reverse strand, counting down.
GAGTGTTTTGATGTGGGTGGTTTGCCTTAGGGACATTTTGAAGCAGCCTCATCAAAACTGCTATAAAAATGTAAAAATGTTTTTTTTTTTTTGTTATTAAAAAGAAATCTCTTTCATGCCTGAGCCTCATCCCCATCTCCGAGCCTCCATTAGAATCTGAGAAAGGCTAAATGTTACTGATAGATGAGATACTCATGCACATTTTTAAGAAATAATACAGAAGAAAGTTAAGCAGCTTGTCAGACCAGAGGACCACATTTTAAGGTCAAATTGGCCTTAGTGAAATGCACACTGATTATTCCTGGGCAATTTAATAGCTCCTCCCCCAACATTACTGGTCTTTTTTGTTACCTGCTAGTTGCCTTAAGGATTGTTCTGATTGCCCACAGGGTGGATAAGGCTATAGTGTGCCCAGCTAAATAGTGTCCAGCTAAATTGCTTTTGTTTGTGTTTTAACCGGGTTTTGAGGTCTCATATGAGGTATCTCTTCATGAAAGGGCAATTTGCTAAACCCGGGCTGAGACCCTTCCCTTTCAGATCAGGCCTGGGTTTCATTAAGTTCAAATACTGAACAAGACAGCATTACATTAGATTAATAAGAGCCTTACGGATTAAAGTTTTCAGATTTATAAGAAACAGAATATTATAATTTCCCTGAGAACCTCCATAACAGCATCTCTGACCTCTAATTACACATTTTGTACACTTGCTGCCTGGGCATCACAATTTCATGAGGAGGCATACTCTATTTCAAGGGGTATCTCTGTTAATGATAATCAGCAACTACTTGCTTAGGCCTGCAAAATGCTGACTTTTTTTTTTTTTTTTTTTTGCCCTGTCTGAGCTCTGCTGGGCACAGTTGCTATGAGCTATCTGGTGGAATAGGAAAAGCTGAAATCAAGGGTAGGCCAGGGTTTCTAGGACTGAAGCTGAAGCAAGGACAGCCATCCACCAACTAACTTGGATGTTGACGTCCAGTAGTTAAGTGGAAAAAAGCAGAGGCATCAAATATAGTAGATGAATATGAGTGCCAGAATATTTCTCTCTTGCCATTCTTCAAATTAGGGTAGTTGCAGGTATATCTTTGATGGTGATTAATTTTTATCATTCTCAGATTATCCAGTCTTCTTTTAAGATTATATCTCAGTATGTGTGTCTCCATCTGCTATTAAAAGGATTTGCTCTCACAGTATCTTCTATATTTCATATACATTATGTCATGTGGAACAACACATTCTTCCTTTCATTGAACCAAAATCACCCCTCTTTAACATCTATTTATAGGTGCTAATTCTGAAGATAGACCTACAAAGTTTTGCAATTAGTAATAAAGAAAAAAATAATTCATGACACTTGTTAAAGTGTTAAGGCAGACTGTTCAGGAGGACTGTCACCGTAGGTATAAGGATGATTGAAACGAGATTTTGCAATAGGGGAGAGAGATGGGTCTCAACTCCTAATACAACAAGGAAAAGTGAGAATATATAGCCAAAGAGCAGAGTGAAGGTCAGTGGATGGAAAATTACGAAGAGAAGACTTCAAGACTGAGGGGGAGATTCTGGCTGAAGTGACCTAACGGGTTTCTTGCTGAAGGCAGGCCTAGGTGATCACACATCACTTGGAGGATGGTACAAGGTGAAGACTTTGGTCACATACCAAGAATGTGGATATCTGGGATTAGATACTGAAGATGGGGAATTTTGATTAAACTGATTGAATAGCATCTTTGCTAAAATTGGACAATGAAAACATGATCATAGAAACCTGAAAATCAGGACCTGCTTGGAAGAGAGTTCAGAGAAGCACCACTAGAATTTGGTCAAGGAGAGAATCTTTGTTACTGGTAATTACAACCTTCCTGAGATTTTACTTCTGTAAGATAAATGCTATTTCTGAGAGGGTGAGGAAAATATAGCCCAGTGTCTAGACTTTTCAGCTCCTCCTTAGTGTCTTAGTAAGCTCTTACCTTCAATTCCTCTTTTAAAACAAAGAGCTGATTAAAAAAAAAAAAAACAAGACAAAAAATGAAACTGTTTTAGACATGACATTTCCAATGCATAATTAGATGCATTGATGATATCTTTGTCCTAGAAACCTGCTCTGTTTATGCAAGGAGCATATTTCAAGTCTTTTGCTTAATTATACTGATGGATAGAATACTTAATAAGTTATATCAAATCAGGGTGCCTGGGTGACTCAGTCAGTTAAGCATCCGACTTTGGCCCAGGTCATGATCTGACCATTTCATGAGTTCGAGCCCCGCATTGAGCTCTGTGCAGGCCCCGACTGCAAGATGTTGCTACATTGCAAAGGAACACTTGAATTGCCAGTTGAAATAAAAAAAACTGTTCATTTGTTGACTACTGTTATTATCTGAATTCATTACCGTTTTTTTTAAGCTTCATTGTGTCAACAACTGCATTGTAAATTCACAGTTTGAGAGATGGGGAGTACTGCTCAAACATTAAAGGCAGAAGTAGTGCTGCTGAAGTTAATGGAGAAGTCAGATTTAATGAAGCCTTTGCAGTTCTTTGGAGAAACGTGATAGATTTCACTAAAGGTGTTATTTATAGACCAGCCTTTCCCGTAGCTGAAGCCCAGATGCAAAATTTGAGGATGAATCTGCTTCTGTTAATCACTATCTTGTTCATAGATTTCTCTTGAAGAATATAGGATGAGCTTGAGGTGTAATTAAAATTGGGGCAGAAATGTCAAAGGGAGAGTAAATCAGCGATCACTGTGTGTTTTAAATTTATTTTGGGATTTGGATGTTGGCTATATAAGGCTAGTGACTTTATGCTTCTTAATCTGTTAACTTGTTGGCTACTTACAAATAATAAATAAAAATTACTTTTTAAAAATAGACACTTTTTGTACTTTACACCTAATTGAGAAATAGTCATTTTACGAAAAGTTTCTCCACTAAGGTTGAAATTATTATTTTTTATTATAAATTCTTTTTGTTTTTCCAGTCACCATTCTGGTTTTTAATGGAAGGGTATTAGTATATGTTCTTGATGGAAATGCTCAGAGTCATCTTCAACAGTTACTAGGTTGTACAGGCAAAAAGAAAAAAAAGAGCAAAAAGACAGTTGCCAGAAATAGGTATTACTTCTCAAAAGAATACAACATGAAAATGACTGTCCTTTAGCAATGAAATTTTGTATCATGATGTCGACTATAATCTGAATCAGCATGCGCTTTGTAAAGCAATGTTTTACCTTTTTTTTTTTTTGAAAATAAAGATAACTTTTACCCATCTTCAAATTTCTACCATTTTTTAATTTCCCATAATTTTTTAATGATATCATTTCCATCATGACATCTGAGAGTTTTATGAGTATCTTCGGATATCATTCATTTTTACCTAGATTTGAACCTATGGATATATTCTCTCATGATGCCAAAAAAAGGTGGGCAGATTTTCCTAAAATCCTCCTGTGGTTTCTTTTTTTTCCCCATGTGTTTGATATGAAATTAAAAGTGTAATCAATTAGAGCATGATACATCTTTAACCCTTTGGTCATGGATGAATTGTCCATTATTATTGACTGATCAGTTTTTTTATTGCAGTACCCAACCAGGATATTGGGCAGAAAATCTTGACAGTCAGATGTGCATATCACAGAATATGAATTAACTTACCAAAATTTAGGCCAGTGAAGTAGATAGATATAATGGACTATTATAGGATGCTAGTATGCATCGGAATTTTCCTTAAGAATAGGGATAATGAGTTGCCATTCTGTGAATTATTAAGATCTCTATGCTTAAAATGATGTAATTTAGTTTTCTGTGCATAGGTTTCAAAAATAGTATGATCCCTTTTCTCTTTTTCTCACAAATGCAAAATCCATAGAAATGAAAATTAGCTGCAGCTGTGATTTTATGAATAACAAGTTTCCTAGAAACTACACTGAAGGAAACTTGAATCTGCAAATGAGTTTTATACTGCTCTTCTAAGCACGTGCAGATGGGAGGTTTGTGAGTTTTCACTGTTGCTACCAAAATACATTAAATATAATTTTTGAAGTTGATGGTCACCTTTTTTTCAAGTTTAAATTGGCATTTAAATAAGCACCATCCTTATGGAATGGACAAATATATATATATTAGCAATGGAAGCTTTAGCAATTGTCCAGTAAAATGAAAATCTTATCTATTATAATATTTACCTATTTAAAAAAAAGGTTCAATGAATTTCTGTTTTATTCACACAAACAAGGAACTTTCATACCATCTTGTAATGCAGGATGGATGATGATCATCACTTATTCTTTTGTTAAATCTAAGCTTGTAAAATTCATTTTTATATATTCTTACTATATGCAAGGCATTGGTAGTTCCTAGTCCTTGTGAAAAAAAAATTAAAATAATCCAGAGAACATGTCTTGTTTTTTAAGTTTATAAACTCCTTGGTGAGATAAGAATTGTGTATCATTAGTTTGATGATAGATCTTGGGCAATTCTAGGCAATTATTGAATATACATGGTAAGTATAATACTTAAACATGTTATATTAAAATAACCCTATGTTTTTCTTTCACAAAATTTCTATTCTGATTGAACAAAGAAATACAGAAGATGTATTATATCTGACATACAATTAGATGTTTGACAAAGCTTCCTATGACAAGATAGTGAGATATGAGTAGATGATTTGTAATATATTTAGTAGTAAATATTGGATTGATATAACCACAAAGTCCCTTATTAAAAGGATTGCTAGCAGTATGAAAGGCAATGTCTTTTTTTTTAAGTTTATTTATTTTTGAGAGAGAGAGAAAGAGATGGAGAGAGAGCACGTGCGCACAAGTCGGGGAGTGGCAGAGAGGGAGACACAATCCGAAGCAGGCTCTAGGTGCTGAGCTGTCAGCACAGAGCCTTACGCAGGGCTTGAACTCAGGAACCGCAAGATCATGACCTGAGCCGAAGTCGGACACTCAAGCCATTGAGCCACCCAGGCTCCCCTGAAAGACAGTGCCTAATGGAGGGACTCTTTTCTCTGACCTATCCATCATGACATTTTAGATATTTTATATATTTCTTAGATGAAGACATTGAATATTTATTTACAATATTTGTAGGTGAAATAGATCCATGACAGTATTAAAAAATGTATTGACATAAAGAATCTGTACCTAAAATATCACAACCAGGAATAATCCATCACACACACAAAAAAATGATCCATTAAATCAAATTGGATAGATTTTAATACACATTGATGTATGATTGAAGTATGTTCTGCATTTGGGTTGAAAATTCATTCAAAATATTAAAATATAGATAATCAACATGAATATTTTCATATATATGAATACAAATATTAAATAATATGAAGAAGACTCAGAAGTTCTATATAATGTTCAGCCTGATATGAGTAGGGAAACTGCAAATTTGATCCCACAAAGCTGCTTTAATGAATGCATACTATCTCAGCTAGTATACTGTCCATTCCATAGCTTATGTTTCTACCTTGATATCAATAGCTAACTCATAGTCACAATAGTAGAAAACAGAAATTAACCATACCAAAATGTTCACTCTTCCACTTTTACTGTTCTAGCAGCTCCTTTTTCCTTGGTTGCTCATTTGAGAAGCTTATGAGTCAGCCTCGCCTTTATTCTTTTCACATAATTAGTTGGTGTGTCATGTGTATTTTGTCAATATAGTTGGAGTTAACTTAGAACTGGGTTCGAAGTGAGTAAAATAGCAATATTCATTCATTTATTTGCTTGTGCATTCATTCCTTCATCTGTTTCAAACAATGGTTATTGAATATGGACTACAAGATTGTGTTTTCACAATCCCAGTAAGGAGAAAAAAAATTGTAAGAGAATTGGAATACCAAGAAATTTTAAGTAGCAAGAAAGAATGTAAATTGGATGTTAATAACAGTGAAAAAGAAGTTATTTATAAAATGATTAGTTTATCATTAATTAGGAATTTACCGTAATTCCATAGACTTTTCTCCATGTTTTGCATTAAGGTTATCTTTTTATTTTTATTTTTTTGATCACCCTTTTTTTGGTAACTATTGAGTCACTGTAACTTTTAAAGTAAACCTTCAATTTTAGGATATATCAGTTTTGACTGTCATTTTGATTTTGACATGGCTCCTTAGTAATTTACCAAATTCAATGGAAAGAATAATCATTCCAAATATACATCTAAATTAAAAATGTTCTTCCTTATAGGAATAAGAAGAATCTAAAATTGGAAAAATATTATTTTGGGGGGCAGGAGAGAAAGATGCAAGTTAACAACTTTGGGGACTGTCTTCTATTCAAACTGTATTCAGAGTTGGTTCTGGTTAAAAACTTCATGATACTTCAGAATCAAGTACCACCAAAACAGTTGGGAGCTATTTTACTTTGACACAGGTTGAGGTCAAAAATAATAATTATAATACAAAGATGTAAGGATAAGTACCTTATATTTTTATTGTACATTTTGCATTCAATTAAATATACTCAAAAACAGTTTAAATCTCTTCTGTGTGGAACAGGTCTCCAATTGCTTGAATATATAGTGTACTTTAAGCACCTAGGACATTTTTTAAAGTGATGCTGTTCAATATCTCTGTGTAATAGCTTCTCCCAGTTTCATCAAAATATGATTTGTGCTAAGCTATGTTGGAAACACAGACCTAACAAAAGGAGCAGAAATCCTGTCACTGGAAAATACACAGGACAACTCAGACTTCTGGGTAACATCCACATGCCTATTGCTTGACATAGTTCATAGCTGAGCTTGGTAGAGGGCACTTAGTCCTTTAACAGAACTGTTGCTGTTCTACTCACTGTCACCACTATAGTGCTCATCAAAATAACACCTCAGAAAGAAAGCACAGAAATGTTCCCAAAGAACTGCTAATCTCAAAGAAAGTCTTTTTTTTTTTTAGACTTCTCTTTTCCTTGGCTAAAAAAAGCAATAAAACTACGTTAACAGATATTGAGAGAAGAAAAGATAAGCACTAGAAAAAAATTCTGACATACAACAGAGTCAGATACCAGGATGCGATAGGATAGACCCACTGTAGTCCAAAATACAAAAAGCATTAATCAGCTTACTGGGATATTCATTAGCAAAATGAGGTTAGGGCATTATGAATATTTGAGAAAAAAAAACCTGCCTACATTTTATTGTTTTGTAACTGGTTATTTTGACATTGTGTGTGTGTGGTTCAATCTTCCTTTGAGTAGTTAGGAGGGAGAAAAAAAAAAACAGTTTTAGTCTCCGTGTGAATGGTTGGAGACAAGACAAAGCTGTATCCTAAAACCAAACATTATGATTATTATTATTAGTAGTAGTAATTTACCAATCAGGACTATGTATGTCCCTGCTAAAGTAAGAAAAGAAAAAACTATCGAACAATAAAGCCTTGCTTAGCATTTTCTCATGCTTCTGCATATTTATGTCCAGCATAATGAAATAGTAATACTCGGGAAAAGAATTTATTTTTTTCTGGCTTGTCTGGTTCTTCACCAGAAGTTCTTCATTTTAAAACTTTTTGAAAATTTATTTTAAATGGATTTTTATTTTTTTATAATGTTTTGGGTAAAAATTATACATTTCACCATGCATGGTCTTCTTTCAAGAATGCTGATAAACAGCCATACATCCACCACTAATGTATTATCCATCCTTCCAGAGGTAGCTTTTATTTTGAAGTAGAATTATTTATGCTCTTGCTTTTCTTTAAGAGGTTTCTCTCTCTTTCACACACATGCACACATACATACTCTCATTCACTCACATACATTCACACACACACACACAGACCCTATATTCAACTCAGGTTTCAGTAAGTACAGTGCTATTTAATGAACATGAGGTAACCCTTCTTTGGTAATTAGAACTCATGCAGCCTGTCAGTGCTATTGGTCTAAATATCAGTTAAGATTTTGTGGTATTGACAGTGAAGAAGGTATGGAAGAATTTTGACTGAATGTGACTTGAACTTAATGACATGCTGTTTCTTCAATGCTATTTGACTAAATCTCTAATTTGTATTTCATTTTTAGTTATCTGCCTCTTTTACTTGAATTATGAAAAAATATATAAATTAATTCATCTTGGTTATGGACAATCAAGGTTTAAACATATGGTATGGTTTTTATATTTATGGTCTACAAGTATAATTATGTTTCAGTGTGGGAATTCAGTACCCCATTTCTTATTTTGAAGTCATAACTGCTTGAGGAGAAGTTTACAACTATTTAAATTGTGACTATTCATTTTTATTCTGTATTTGCGTTTGCAGTTTATAAATTCTGTATCTTTTCTCCTTTTATTTATTATCCATAGCTTGTAATTACTGATATCTTCTCCAAAGAAAAAGACAGAAAACTGCAGTGTTTCCTCTTTTTACTTTTGTCCAAAAAGTCAAATTCACATTATGTCACTTAGATTTTGTAGTTCTCTTGAGTATTCTGTGTGTCTTAGGCTATTTCTGAGCCCACTTCTTACCTGGGATGACAGACAAAAATGCTAATAAAGTGTGGTCAGTACAATGGTTAGACATTCAAGAGTCAGTGAAAGGACCCAGGTGCTTCGCTCAACCAAGTTGAAAAGAATCACAGAAGGTGTTTTTGTGGAAGTGAACCTTAAATGGATTTGGAGATCGCTAGGTTAAAGCAGGGGTGTCTGAGTGTTCTAGCAGTGTGCAAGAAGACAGCATTACATGGGCAGCACATGGTAAGTCACATTCAGGACATTTGGAGAACAGAGCTGGAGAGGATGCCCATGGGGTCATAGCTCTGGTAGGCTAGTGACAGATAGGTTTTGACCATCAAGACACAGTTGTATTCTCTACAGAGTTAGAGCAGTAATTAGGGGAGCTCTACCGAGTGGGACGCTGCCATCATTTCCTTAGGTAAATTCATTTTTACAACAAGCATTTTGTAGCATTACATGTGGAGTACAGCCCACAGATTTTATTCTGTGTGTAACAGAGCAATAAGTTAGGCCTTATCCTCTTAGATTAACAATTTTTTTTCTGCATGGATATAATGAAATGTTTTTGGTGAGTGCTAACTAAAGCATATCAACCAATATTTGTGTGTTTCATTAGGGCAAATCAGTTATTATAGACAAATCTTTTTGGATTTCAATTTTGTTCTGTTCTATATGAGATATATTTTGTATAGATGTTTTATTCTCAATGGGATATATTTTGTCGCTTCATGTTAATATGCATACATTTCTTTTCTTTTTGAATTTTAAGATTACATGAGGTTAGAAATGATTGCTAAAATTAAAGGGCAAATACACAGTGAAATATTTTCATCAAGCAGAACATATCGGGTATTATTATTCGATTATTACAATTAGGATATGTAGAGTTTAAAAAACACAGTAATAAAAAAATCAATAGCAAAATGTATAAGATAAGGGAAATGTTGAAAAATACATATATCCTGCAACTTTAATACTGAAAAAAATGGGGGCAAATGACTTGCTATTAAAAATAATTATTTAATGCAAAACAATGAGATTTATTGAATTATACATAACATTTCTGAATGATGAGTTTTGCTTCTCTATTATGTTTCTAATCTCAGAGGGCTATCATTAAGGAATATACTAAGACATTTTCATCTGTTGTACAGATGAGGGCCAACCAATGCTTCTTATGTTCGTGCTATAAGACGGTCTCCAGTTTTGTATTTCAATGTAGGAGTATCTAAGTATCATTCATCTTTTTGCTTTATGTGAAGATTATTTCCCTTATTCACATTGTTGTGTGATTTGCATTCTTTTAAAATTCTAATAAGGGCATAATGCTATTGCTTTCCATTTTATAGTGCATGGTTTAGTCTCCCAGCATGTAAATTGTGGCACTGAGCAAAATGCTGATGGTTTATCTTGAAAAGATAGGATTGCTAGGTCTTATTGTTTCAGTAGCTTTCAAGTCAAGCATATAATTAATGTATGTGCGTGTGAAAATACGTTGCTATGCTTAAAATGTTTTTTCACATTTTGAATTTTATACTTTGTAAGAAAGGTTTCTGCTCTGAAAAGAAACCACACACTTGTAACCAATTAAAATAGGCTATTTAGTAAATGAATTCAAAGTATAAGGTTAGCTCTTTTATTTTGAAAATCATTCCTCCCCACTAATTTTGCTGAACCAATTGATGCATGTTGAGCTTGATTCTTGCTCCCCGCCCCTCCCCCACCCCCAGCCTTGAATTGCCCTATGGGGTATGCTATTCTAGACCTACCTTTCCATCTTTCTTCATAAACTTTTATTAGTTTCTCAGATATTTTGTAAGTTAGTTATGTATTCTCCCTTTTTGGAGTGTCTCTAAAATGTCAGGAAGAAGTGGTCGTACACCAAACCCCTGGAAAGCACACTGATTCGCATCCACAGCCAATGATTGATAACTTGCCCTATTTAAATCAACATCTAGGAGCATACAATGTGGACACTGGGTAGTATTTCATAGATGGCTGAGAGCAGCAATCTGTGCCCCATAGAACTGGATTTTCTTATAAACCTCAAACGCTTTTATAGCTAACACATCTTAAAATAATGCCAGCACATGTTCTCTCTTCTCCCCTCCACTGGCCACTTAGTAGATGGCAGTAAGCCCACAAAACTGTGCCCTGCCACACTCCACTAATGACCCTATCGTCAGCACTCTTTATCTTCTGTGGGATCTTGTAGTTTGGCACAGCACAAAAGCCCCTCTCTGAGTGGTGAGTAAGAGCTGAATTCCAGCTCAGGCTCTGCTACCCAAGTTTTATTCACTTGGCAAGATACCCAACAGAACAGTTTCATTGTTTTGTTTCCCCTACATTTATTGGCCCAGAGGGGGAGCCTTTCTCTAATTATTGCCATGCTCCTGTGTGGTTTAGCTGTGTGCTTATCAGAGGTTACACAATGGAGTAGTGGTGCAATGAAAATACTTTGTATTCCTTACAATATTGGAATACATTAATGAGGATATGAACTGAGAGGTTATCGTCCATCTTGGAATGGCAAATCAATACACAGGAGACTGTCTTTCCAGAACCTTAAAAAAGAAAGGAAGAATTGGAATTTATCACACCACTCTACTTAGAGAAACTTGAAATGACATTTTAATAAGGCATTTCCTCGGAATGGGCCTAAATTCTGGGGATATAGAAAGAAACTGATTTGGATCCTAGACCTCAGTGAGATGATTTTGCTTTTACTTACTTGTTTATTGATTGTGTTTTTTTAGTTACTTGAGTGAACCAGTAAAGATCTTTATTTTTCGAATCAGTTTCCATTTAGTAATGTACAATGTTTACTAAAAAGAAAAAAGACTTCTATAAAAAACATATATCACATACACTAATGGCACTGATTTCTCCAAAGCTATTCTGAACCTTGACACAATTTAGAATTGTGTCCTCAGTGCAGTAGTTCTTCCCTTAGAGCTCAAAATCTTAGCTGTCAAACTTCCCCTAAACTCATTAAGACTCATTTGTCTCTGTCAATGACATGTTCTCAAGAGCCAGTTCATGCCAGGCTGCTTTGTCTCACAGCCACTTTGAATAAGGCCAGTTTTCAAGAAAAAAGAGAACCTCTGCTTTGGAATGTATTATATCTCAGGAAATTACATAATTTTTTTTCTTTACAAAGTTCCATTTGCAGGGAAAAGTGCAGGTTAAGCACTGTCTAAATAAATTAAATGGTGCATAATAAAAATATTCTTTCTATAAAAAACTCAACTCAGAATACTGTATACTAGTCCAAATGAACATACTCGAGAGGTTCTGACCACCTTGACTGAAGGATAACAAGTAGTTATGCCTGTACCATATGTTGTGATAAAAATAAAACATATATAACACTCTGATTATTTGTTTTAATTCAAGGGTAGATTTTCCTTCATTTGAAGAATAGATGATGGGTGGAATGAGCCCTGGTCTGTAAATACAGTTTCTTTCAACCCGTTTTTTTTTTTTTAAACAAAAGTGAATGCAAATGATTCTTAGATATACACAAGTGACTATACTTCATAGCCCCAGATTTTAATGGCTGAGTTTTAAGGGTTGGAACTGACATTCTCTTCTAATAATAGAGTAAAAATAAGGATGCCTTGGTGGCTCAGTTGGTGAAACGTCCGACTCTTGATTTGAGCTCAGGTCATGATCTCACAGTCGTGAGTTCGAGCCCCACATCAGGCTCTGCACTGACAGTGTGGAGCCTGCTTGGGCTTCTCTCTCTTGCTCTTTCTTTCTCTCTGTCTCTTCCCCATTCATGCTCTCTCCCTCTCTCTCTCAAAAATAAATAAACTTTAAAAAATGGAGTAAAAATAAAAAAATTGCCTAAACAGATGGCTGCTACAATGACCACCGTTATCTTCAAATATTTTTGTCTGCTCTAACATAAAAGCAAATGAACTATTGAAGCTACAAATTTGTATAACCACAAATGTTTTAGCCTCTGATGTTTTGTTAAGACCTATAATCTCTAACTTTGAACACCCGCAGCCTACTGAAGAATATAATATTTAACAAATTATTAAACTAAGATGAGCCCTAAAATTGTATGAACAAAATATGTGATGAAAACAGAGAAGAGAGTTTCAAAAAGGATCTCAGAGATGTCATATTGGAACAGCATTTGAAAAAAGCATTCCTTGCATCAAACTCCTTCATCACAATGCCTCCTAGGTTATCCTGGTAAGAAATGGCACCTGCAGAATGTCAGGACCAGATTTATGACTTATAGGAAGACCTATTTCAGTCGAGAGACTATTTTAAAGCCCAGAACAAGAGCAATTCTAGTAGAAGTGGTAGAAAGAGGGGGTATGAGGAGAGAACAGAATAAATTAAAGAAACCGTTAAGAAGTAGAATGAACAGTACCAATTAGAAGGGAAGAGTGAACAAAAAGAAAAAATTATCAAGGATCACTCAGTTTCATTGTTCCCTAAGATCATTAATATAAAACAACTGAATGTGGGGCACAACTCATGGTACAGTTTTAAGCCTGATGATTATTCCTATTTTTTCATGTGATGATTGTGTGTTTCTGAGAGCATTCCTTTAATTTTAGATTGGTAGACTACATCCAATATTATTTGGCATTCAAATCCAAAATGTGGCTTTTTTTTTAAAGACCTGTCTACCACCATCCAGGCTCTGTCCTCCCTTGCTCCTTTCCCCCTGTGAATCCAGGCTAACTGGATAATTCCTGTTTCCACCTGTTATACATGGGTGATCTTGGAAGAATATGGAAACCTCCCTGTGCCGTCAGTTATGTTACCTGTCACATGAAGATGATAATAGGACATACCTCATAGAGTCAATGCAAAATTTAAGTTAGTTAATGCCCATGATCCTCTTAACTTACTTATTCATTTTTTTTGGAAAATGGAATTTAATTAAAGTTAAACTTTATTATATTGACAAATCCTTGGGGAGCAAGCATGAGGAGTACTCTTTAGATCATGTCATGTTGAAAGCCAAAGATGTTCATTGGCCATAATTTTTTTTTTACCTAAGCATACTTATTTGTAAAATGCACAGTAGGACTTCACAATTATAAAACATTAAAAAATTCATGTAGCCCTTATATATGATGCCAATAGTTTTTGCCATTTCAAAGTACCAAACTAAATCTTCATAATAACACATAAAAAATGATTTGGCAACTCCAGAGAAAACCAGATTTTCTTAAGAGCTTACCTTATGAGAAAATGTTTATCTTCAGCTATTTTTAAATTTAAGTGAGTACTTTTGATTTTGCCTATTTTAATTTGGTGTTCTGCCCAGACACCATTTGGATGTGATCAAAATGACTTGGTTTCAATATACTCTTCATTTCTGGATTTTTCCAGTCATCATTAATTACCTGCTTCTCCCACCAATCCCCCATCCCCCACACCAAGCTACACAGTATTTCCTTCATTACTTTGACACATTTAGATGAGCAGGAGCCTACATACTAAATACAACACATTGAAAGCCCTCACTATTAGAATAAACCTCCAAAGAGACCTTTATACTTGTCTCCACCTCTCAATTATCTTATGAAATCATATAAATTGGCTTTATCCAGGCTCTAGTTTGCCCTCATTATTCATCATCTACCCAATTAGTGACTAATGAGCCTATACGTATTGAGAAAGTAAAGTAGAATATAATGTTTATATTTTTAGTAGGGGAGGGGAAGTGTTTTGCCTTCTTTGGAGTTACTTAGTGTATAGTCAAAGGGCATGTGTAGCAAAGAGTTTTTGTTTTTGTTTTTTGTTTTTTGTTTTTTACTTCTTTGAACTAGAGAAAAATGATATATCATTAATGCATCATGAGAAACTTCTTTTTCTCCTTCATGCTGAGTGAAAAAGAAAAAAAAAGATCTTAGGAACTTTAAGAAGTATTAGTTCAGTGTCAATGAAAGAGAGAATAGATGACCTGTAAGTGATCTGCTTTTATTTTAAAGCTTAAAAGTACAAGTCAGTCTCTACTGTACTTGAATTCATTTAAAAGTGAGATTCGTTCTTGTCCTGTTTGTCTCTATTAAACTTTTAGATTCAGTAAAGCTAATGGCACCTTCACTAAATTGTACTTGTCTTTACTTTCATAATCATGTCTGTGATCTTTAATTACCACGCCAATTAGATTTGCCTTCAGAACCTGTGCTTTTAATTTTAATGATGTGATCTATACTTTTCTTATCACTGAGACTCAAAATCACAAGCAAAGATATTTTGGAAGAATTATCTTGTCATACTTCATAGATTTGGGGGACAGTGTAGGGCACTGAGGCAACACTTGGAAAGAGACATTTTCTTTGGTGTCTTTCCATTTCTTCTTTCTGGAGACTTTTGCTTATCGTAACATTTATGGAGCAGCATGAGCTTTCCTAAGGTTACTTAACCTCTCCGAGATTTGGATTCCACATTAATAAGATTGACATAATGATGTCTGCCTTTTCCCTCTGTTAAACTTGTTCGAAGAATCAAAAATCAAAATGAAAAATTCTGTGTTAGGAGTATTAATAACAATATCAATCAATAAAACCCAATAATGAAAGCCAACTGATCTATAGTATGAGTGCATACAGGCTAAAAGTCAGTGCTGGTCGAAAACACTTGATGTAACTCTAATGCTACACATTTGAAATGTAAGCTATTAGTGATATTGTTGAAAGGAATATTAATAGATGACTCTCAGAACAGAGCACCGTAGTTTATAGGTACAAATCAATAATTACAGGATTTAGGGAAGGTAGTCAGATGTATTTAAAGGAAAAATGTTTTTCTAGAAAGTATATTATCAGATTGCATAAGTAGTTAATAGCTCTGTTTGCTATTTTTGAGAATGTGCTGGCATATAGGTAAAGATTGTCATGGCTTTAGCCTACATTTAAATATAAGATTAGAACACCAGAATAATCTACCTGTATATTAAGCCTCTAAACATTTATTATATGTGTACTACATGCCATGCAACTGAGATATAAAAAATAATATGACACGATCGCTGTCCTCAATCTTCTCACATTCTATTTAGATAGATACACAAGGAAAGAGTTAATGACAATGTAAAGGAAGTTGCTGGTCCCTGAGGAAGAGTATCTGTCTCAGTCTATGTGTAAAAGGATGTGAATGTCTGTGTGCTTGGGTTGAGGGGAGGGTAGAGAAGGGAAATTTTCTGGGAGAGAGCTGAAACCTAGGTTGGCCCTTAATAATTTTACTTAGCTTTCCTTCCATTTTCTGCAATTTAGGGGAAATAGCACTCAGGTACTTCTGGAAAGCAAGAGGATTAAATATGATAATATTCTGGAAGCCTATGTGCCAGAGCATGACAGCTTGGCTTAGAACAGGCCAGAACATAAAGCAAGGCCCACAGTAAGAGGATAAGGAATTGGGAAGGAAGGTTTGTATAGAGTGGCAGTGTGTGAGATATTGCCAAAAAATCCCCAGCTCTGCATCCCTGGAGGGAAGAAATCTAGTCTATTAGATGGATCACGGTAGCTGAAAGATAGGGGCAATGGGAAAATAAGAGTTATCTCTAGGAGAGAGAGTTTTTCCAAAAGCAAGGGATAAGAATAAATGTTTATCTATAGATGAGCTAGTTGGCAAAGCCAGATTCATCAGGCCCGGATAGAGGAATGGGAGTCTAGTCTTTAAACAGAAAGAATGGTTGGGTTTGGAAAAGGCAAGAGAAAAATGGAGTCAAGGACCTAGAAGAGAACAGACAGATTATCTGGATGAAAAGTTTGCCATAGCATGGAGGCTTAACCAGTTGCCTAAACGGGGACCCATGGGTTGTGTCAGGTAAATAATGTCCTTTTGCTGCTATATTCTTGATAATTTAGCCAAAGCTTTTTTATCCTTCCTGTTTAAGGTAAGCTTTAAGTTCTGTTTAAGACTAGACATTGAGACAGGGCTGAGTCTAAAGGAAGGGCCCATATGACCCCAACAATGGGAGAAATGGTTGGCAAAAATTGAGAATTCAAATCTGGTATTTTATAGTAAATTCCTTGACTCACTAAAAGTTAGCCAATAATAAGACCAAGACTAAATGTTATCGAAAGCCTTCAGGGGCAGAGCAGAGCAGGAGTGGGCTGTAAACCCTAGCTCGTGCAGGTGATTGGTTCAGTGGCCTCAGGCAAGTCAATTACCCTCTCTCTCGTCATATTCCACATTTGCCTTTGACTTTGGTTCAGGGAACTTATGAATGATTTTTTTAAACACACTTTATTTATTTATTTGTTTATTTGTGTTAATATTTATCCTTACTGTATTTAAAATAGTATTTAAAGAAGCAATTGACTTTGTATAGGAATTAATATATTGACTATGTGCTATGTAGAATCATTCCTATCTTTGTCTTCATCATTAAATTACTTGAGTCAGATGTTCATCTCTAACTTAGATGCAAAATAAAATATTGCTCAATTTTTCTTTGTACATATATTCATTGCAGAGAAGGACAGTTTTCTTTTACAAATTTAATTTACTATGAAAAACTATTGAACTTTATAAGTTTTCTTTTTAAATTAGGGAAAAGAAATTTTAATCAAGGTTAGGATCATCAGTGTTTGTAGTTTGAAAATTTTCCTTTTCAGTTTGCTAATGAAAAGAGATTCATATTTTAAGAATTTCTCCTAAGTCAAAGAATCTGAGTAATACTGCTGGCAATGTAAGCAAAATTAATTATCTTTTCAAATTACATTTCTTCTGAATAGTACTGATTAATGCTTGTACTTTAAGATCACTGCTGAGGCCACACTATGGCTCATTGTGCACAGGTTTGAAAATCAATGCAAGATTTAATTCAAATGAGTAAATCTAACATTAATTTTTAAGACAGTGAAGATTTTAACCAAAGATTATTCTATAATCTGTTAAAATTGTCGCAGATATTTAATTATTTATATAGTAAGTTTAAATATGTGGCCTAAAATGAAGCTGAAAGTAATAAAAGCAAAACTAATTCTGGATAGATGACTTTCATAATAATTTAGGAGAATCCAATTACAAAGACTGTTAAGAAAGTAAATTTCTGTATTTTAAAATAATGGAATAAGGTCCAGTCTTTTGCTATATTATTAGGTAAGATAGAAAAGTAAAGTTGGATGAAATTTCAAAGTCATTTCACTTATAGCCTTTTAAAATTTAGGAATAATTTAAACTGAGTAAAGCTATCTCATCCATGAACAGCTAGACTCTAGAATGTCCTTAAAATCATGCGAGCCTTAGTTACATTGAAAAGTCTCTAATACTCCATAAAATTATTTTTCCAGAGATAATAATTCCCTTCTTTAATAATGTAGTTGATTCAAGATTATTGAAAACTGCCAGGCTATGTTTGCTGACACTGAGTAAGTAAAATTGTACAAATCACCTAATATCTAGATCACATCGATGGGATTCCTTGCTTTAATGGATGGAATTGTGTCTCCTCCAAGTATGTTGAAGCCTTAATTCCCAGTACACAGACTGTGACCTTATTTGGACATTAGGTCATTACAAAGGTAAGCAAGTTGAAATGAAGCCATTAGGATGAGCCCTAATCCAGTATGACTGATATCCTTGTAAAAAGGGACAATTTGGACACAGAGACGGACATACACGGAGGGAAGATGATATGAAAAAACAGAGAATGTCCTCTACAAGCTAAGGATCCTGTGAGGCTAAGAGAACCTAGGAGAGAGGCCTGGGGCAGATTTTAGAGTCTGTAGAAGGAACCAGCCCTGCCGACACCTTGACTTTGGACTCTAGCTTCTAGAGCTGAAGTTTCCATAGTTCCAAGCCACCCAGTTTGTGGCACTTTCTTACTACAGCCCTTGAAAATTAACACACTGCCCTCTGGCTTCCGATTACGTTTTCCCGGTGGGAATCAACAGAAAATGAGTGGAGAGAATGAGGCAAGCACAGTCAAAGCATTTTTTTCTCCTGGCAGTTTCTTAGCAAACTCTGTACTCACATACAAATGTCTTCTCTAGATTCCAGGAGGCTCTCTCTCTCTCTCTCTCTCTCCCTCTCTCTCTCTCTCTCCCTCTCTCTCTCTCTCTCTCCCTCTCTCTCTCTCTCCTTTTTTTCTGAATTTCCAGGTGTTCAAAGGGCTCCCTGCTGCTGCAAGGCTCAGGTACATACATCATCTCTTCACTGTTCACTTAAATCTTTCCTCCATCTTTTAAAATAATCCTTTATGAGACTCTTATGGACGTATCTGCTTTCCATGTAACACCTTTTTCCTGGCAGTACCTTGACTAATACGGTACCTCCCTACTGAAGGGAATTGATTACCATCTGCTTTATACTTTAACTGGGCATTGTACATATGATAGCACTTATCACAGCATATTATGATTTGCTTAAGTCTTTCCGTCTATAAAAGAAGCTCCTTAAATCTGTTCTTGATTGTAAAGTCAGCACCTTATACAGGTTCTGATATAATGCAAGTCCTCAAAATATACTCAATGAATGGATGCATAAATGAATATTTATTGTTTAATGTTTTCATATCCTGTCTTATCCACAAAAGAGACTTCAGGTAGCTAACAAAAGTAAGCATCATGTAATATTAAACATGCATAGGTGAAGAAATTAAAACTAAAAAGTAAGATCAGAGAAAGAAACATGAATGTAGTAATAAGTACATGAAACACCATAATATGCAGATACATAGCATTATATTTATGTTTACATATTATATTTGTTTTGGAAAACAGGCTCTGTGCTTTCAACAGACAATGTGAAGGCAAAAGCAGGTCAGTTACATGAATCATGGGGTAAATATGTTAAATACTAATTACTTAGGCAATGTGCACATAATCTAAATACTCAGACCAGATGCAAATATTAATCTCCACTGAATCTCCATGAAGAGGTGAGCATGTCATGTAGTGAACAATGGCTTCAGTATGTTTCTACAGATAACTAAAAGGGGAATTGCACTATACGCTCTTGTGGCCGATAGTATAATGCCCAGATAATCTTCAGTAAAGGCTATTCCAGTGACACAAGCCAAGTAAAGTGATGTCGATCAGGTGCCCTGCCGGAGTGGATTAATCTAAGTATATATTCACTGGACCTAGAACACACAACTGCCTATAGTTGTTTTGTTTTGTTTTGTTTTTATTTTTTTAGTGTTTATTTATTTTTGAGACAGAGAGAGCATGAGCAGGGAGGGGTAGAGAGAGAGGGAGACACAGAATCCGAAGTAGGCTTCAGGCTCTTGAGCTGTCAGCACAGAACCTGACGTGGACCTTGAACTCACAAGCCATTAGATCATGACCTGAGCCAAAGTCACTCAACCAACTGAGCCACCCAGGCACCCCTGCCTATAGTTTTAATGTTATGATTTTTCCCGTAATATTTATATCATCAATATTATTTTTCTCACAATGATTTCTATATTCTGTGGCAATGTTTTAAGTCTTTCAAGTATTAAGGATGCAGATAACCATATTGTTAACTGTTATAGGTGAAAATATATGTTTTAATAGAAAGCCAGGCTATGAGATAGAAACTGCTTAGAAATGTTTTTAACCACCTGGTTCAGTTTATTTCATTATTTAACAAAGGAGATAAAATGTTAAAAATGGAAATATATTTAAAATGAATGGATATAAGCAAATTTATAATAGCCAGAAAATAAAAATGTCCCTTTCTTCCTCTTCCATTTTCCAAAACAAGGTTTAGTAAATAATGAGATTTTGAGCCCTGTGTCACCTATTTGAGATGAAAACCATTATTGAATAAATAATTTAAAAAAATCTATGTGATAAAATCTCACACTCCACACCTATTTCTTTTTTGCTGTCCCAGGGGGAAGAACATATCAGGAAAAAGTTCACAGATGGCTTATTGCTTGTCCTCAAAGAGACAAAAAAAAAAAAAGCTCACATTGATTGCCTTCAAAAGATTACAAATCCAATGTTTACAGATCTCAGCGTGTAAAAAGTGGAATTATCAAGGCCCAGTTTTTGAACCTATCTACTAACAAAATAGAAGTCTCTAAGGAAGAATGTGTGTGTGTGTGTGTGTGTGTGTGTATGATGTACTTACAGTATATACTGTACTTTTCAAATTTTTCTTTGAAAAAAAAACATTTTTTTCAGGACCAGCCAGCTTCCCTTAGTCTTAGCTGGGCATCTTCTCATAGTGCGGGTGATCAGTGGTCTGTCTTCTCATTATCTTGATGAGTTGGAAGGAGAAAACTCAGAGTCTGACTTTCAGCATCATTCAGCCTCAGGAGCCAGGCTTTGTCATTTGTTTTTCCATGTGGAGGCATTAAATTCCTTGTAATAAAATTTGTTATACTGCATATGATTACCATGACTCTCTCCCTCCCTCATAGTAGCATCCTAGCATAACTTGGTTTGGGTGACTTTGTTTTTGTTCTACTGCTCAGCCACTGGGATGGTCTTAGTACCCTCCCTGAATATTCTGTTTTTATAAATTTTATATATAAGCGTAATATCAATATATGGATATGTATAATTTTTACATCAGTGCTTATGTCTGCTTTAGGGTCACTTAGTATCTTGTCCATTTTCCTTAACTGAAGAGACTCATGTTTCTGGGAGCCTTCCATTTACTTTTTGCTCTTCATATGACAAGATTCCCTTCCTCTTCTTCAACCGCTTCTTGGCTCAAAGTACTCACCAAATAATTTTTGGTTGCTTTTTTGCTGATTAATGATCCCCTGACTGAATTCTTCCTCTAAATTTTCCTCATGTGCAATTCTGATTGTCTTCATCTAAAGGAAATGTCCACAGAAGTTCCTTCTTGCCCCTGTTTTTCACACCAGCAGGGCCACAGCACTTACTTCGTTGGCCTTCTCAAGCTGTGTGTTTGTTAGGTTTCCTCCTCTTTCTTTCTTTCAAAAATTTTTAATGTTTATTTATTTTTGAGAGAGAGAGAGAGAGAGAGACAGAGTCAGAGCTTGAGCAGGGGAGAGGCAGCGAGAGATGGAGACACAGAATCTGAAGCAGGCTCCAGGCTCCGAGCTGTCAGCACAGAGCCCGACACGGGGCTTGAACTTAGTGAACCACGAGATCATGAACTGAGCCAGTCAGATGCTGAACCAACTAAGCAGCCCAGGCACCCTTAGTTGTCTTTATTTTGCTCAGACCCCTGGTTATCCCTGTGCCACCGGAAGCTCTTCCCAGTGGCCAGTGTGATCCTGCCAGTTCTGTGATCATGCTTCCATACACCATGCCTCTGCCCAGGTGTGGACTTCTTGAACAACGTGAGGAGTCTGATGTGGTCATGAGCTTAAAGACATATATGGCTCTTCAGCTGCTCTGCAGGTGTGGATCAATGGGATACTTACAAACTGATAGGAGGTTTTGCCTACAACAATTTAGGTTTTTTAATGCAAAGAGAAATAAATGATTGAGGTGCCAGATGTTTGACATCATGGGTAAAGTTCTCAATTTTTTCCAATAATTTGTCCTGAAAAAATTAAAGGATTGTTACCAAATGTACTAGTTATCCAAAAAAAATGTTAACAAATTACCCAGAAAGTCTCTCATTGGAAGAGACATACTCTTGTTTATATCCATTAGAGATGTAAATCCTTTGAGATACACTTGTTTTATTATTTTTTAATTATTATTATTTTTTATTTTATAAAGAGAGAGAGAGAGCATGAGCCAGGGAGAGAAGCATAAAGGGGAGAGAGAGAATCTTAAGCAGGCACAACACTCAGCATGGAACCCTGACAGGGGGCTTGATCCATGACCCTGATTTCACGACCTGAGCCAAAATCAGGAGTCAGACCTCAACCAGCTGAGCCACCCAGGTGCCCCAAGATAAACTTGTTTTAAACTGTCACTCTGGGCAACTGGATAAATTAACTTGCAATATAAGCCTTTTAGGTATGAGCCACTTAAATGTTGAGTGTCCTCGACTGTAACTGATTACTTGGGTTTCAGATGAGTTTATCTGAGGTTCTTATTTCTGGGGGTACCTAGGAAGATGTATTAGTAGGCATTGCACTGGACTATATATACCAAATACTCCAGATTATAATAGCATAAGATTGTTTTTTGTTTGTTTTGCACTTTTTTTTTTTTTTTTTTTTTTTTTTTTACACTGAGAGAAGTCCAAAGATAGATGTTGGGAAGCTGGTATGGTGACAGCCTGGTTTCATCAGAGTTGCGATAATCTCCATTTAGCTTTCTGAGCCCCCATGTCCAGGATGTGTTTTTGTCCTCATGCTTACAAGATGCTTACTGGAACTCAAGCCATGATAGCCTTCTTTTTTTTTCCAAAAAGGAAGGATAAAGAGCTGACGGTAATAGGGTGCAGACCATTTGAGTCAGTCCCCTTGGAACTTCAATGCCAACGCTTTGACTTGCACCACATAGACACATCTATTTATAAGATTGAATGTAAAATATAGCTTTTTAGCTAGTTAATGTGCTGACCCAACAAAAATCATGTTATGCTTTTAAAGGGGCCCGCTGAGCATGCAGTCTTTGCCATGGAGGATAAAATAACTTTTGAGACTGTATGGTAATCTATGTGTGGGCAAAAATATCTCTTCATTTTCCACAATGCAAATATGTATGTTTGTGTGAGTGTGATGGGGGGGGGGGGTAGGGTGGAGATTAGAAGAAATGCGTAAAATCAACTTATCCAAAATTAGTATCAACCTATCAATTTAAAAGTAAAAAGAAAGGGATAATCAGGGAAATTGTTATCCCCATTTTCACTGCAATAAAAATTATATTTAGCTAGGGCTATTCTTGCCAATTCTAACTATCATAGTTGACTTATGGTAGAGGTTCTTATTAACCACCAATATCTAGAAGTCTATATTGAGGTCATACAACTATGGCCTTGGCTTATTCTTGTTTGTGAAATCAAATGCCTCAAAATACATCAATAAAAACTCCAAGCAGTCATACACACACACACACACATACACACACACACATATATATATGTTATTTTTTTCTTCTAGCGGAGTTTTCCCACAAGGCCCTAAGATTCTCTTCAGAAAGTAGTTAAATATGCAAGGGCTGTGTCCAAAGTCTGTGCACTTCTCTCAAATATTATCCTGACAAACTTCACAAGAAAAAGTTTCTTTACAACTTAGATGAGATGTTTAATAAAGTAATGAATCTATAATATGTCTCATGATGTGGAGTATTTATTTATTTATGTATGTATTTATTTTTGGAAGTGTAGTTGACACATAATGTTACATTAGTTTCAGGTGTATAACATAGTAATTGGGCAGGTCTATACAGTATGCTATGCTCACCAGAAGTGTCTCATCATACAATGCTATTATGATACCATTGACTATATTCCCTATGCTGTACCCTTTATTCATGTGACTTACTCTTCCCATAACTAGAAGCCTTATCTCCCACTCCCCCTCACCCATTTTGCCCTTTATATATTGTAATTTTTAAACACATAATGGACTCTGGCTCTAATAAGATAGAATGTTAATGTGATAAGATGAAAAATCTTCGGGGGGGGGGGGGGCTTCGATAATCCTCAAGGCAATAAACATCCCCCAGAGCCATTATTAGCTTGAGCTTATTAGTCATATCACTCTTAGATGTAGTATTCCACGGCCTTTTTGCAAGTCACCCTGGAATTAACAAAGTTTAGAGCAGTTTATAAAACCAAAATACAAATTTCCTATAAAATTATGAAAAAAAAATCTCTTACTATAGGGGTGCCTGGATGGCTCAGTTGGTTGAGCTTCTGACTCTTGATTTCAGCTCAGGTTGTAATCCCAGGGTTGTGGGATCGAGCCCCGCATCAGGCTCTGTACTGGGTTTGATTCTCTGTCTCTGTCTCTCTCTCTCTCTCTCTTTCCCCCTCTCCCCGTCTTCCTCACTCAAGCATTCTCTCTCTTTCAAAAAACAAAAAAAAACAAAAAACCTCTATTACTGTAAACTAACTTTCCAAATTCAAAACACAGCTTACTCTAATCAGAGGAGGTTTACTTACGACTTCTAGACATCTTAGTTTTGCTTCTCAAGAAAAGTACCGAAAGGTCTAGAAAAGAAAGAGAAAACAAAAGACAAGATCACTTCTCACTTCTTTGTTTAAAAAAAATGAGTTTCATGATACTTGTACTACTTGCCATGAACAGTTTCTCTTGGAATATATATGGTACACTGTATTTAATAAAATGCCAAATGTTTTTTCCAGACCACAAGTACTGTCCTAGTTTAAGGAGAGAAAAATTGCTCAATGTTGAAACAGCCAGGAAG
Source organism: Panthera pardus (assembly GCF_024362965.1). NCBI lineage: Eukaryota > Metazoa > Chordata > Mammalia > Carnivora > Felidae > Panthera > Panthera pardus. The sequence goes on along the minus strand of NW_026526765.1, from coordinate 36,529,499 downwards.
GGCTATACTGAGGGGAGATGTTTATAAACATGCAAAGAACAGGTGGAATTTAGGGAAGTTCACTCCAGTGAGGAGACACCTTCCACAAGGGCAGACCTGGGAAAGATCTGTGTGTTTGTGTAATGATAAAGTAAACAGTTTCATTGAATGAGGTGTATGTGGCAGATATTAATGTAGAATAAGGCAAGGGTTGGGATATTTAAAAAAAATAACTGATTCATGAATTAAAAGAGTCACTTTCTCTGTTAATAGATAATATTTTTGTGCTTTATGCATTCACCACACCAAGTTTTTATAATAACTTACATACTTGGCATTACTATTATTCGATAACAGCCATGAAGACGAGAGCGTATCATTTTAGTTAAGCAAGTGATTTGTATAGAGTAGAAGCTTAATACATTTTTCTTGAACTGAACGGTACTTTTTGCAACATGATTTTGTTCATGTTTCTCTAAAACGTCAACAGATATTCAGGGAGTATTCCTTGAATGAATTATTGACTGATAACAGCAGTTTCAACAGTGACTCTGCTGATGATTTTAGGCCAATATGCTAAGTTCTTGACATTCCTTAGTTTGACAACATACAACTAAGTGGCCCCTATTACTAATAACTAGAATGTTCTAGGGACAACTAACTAGGTTTTTTTATAAGGAAAAAAAAAACTAATACAGCACAATGGACTTCACAGAACGTGGAGTAGCAACAGTTGTCATGTGTTTTGACATCAAGTATGATTTTCCTTCTGTCCTCCATATGTTAAAATGAAAACTCTGCACATATGGTCTATATATCATAATAAGGTTTTTTAGGCATACATCTAGTTGTATAGTTCTTATCCCTAAACTATCATTGAGTTAGCACAAAGTAAATAAGGAAACTTAGAACCAGTGAACTGTAATACAAAGAACATTTAAAAATACTCCAATTTAAGTAGAATTTTCGGGATAACTGAATGGAAGTTTCAAGATGACAAATTGCAATTCAACAAAAAAAATTTTTTTTAAACCTTTAACAATGAAACAATGAATTATGTTTGAAGTACTTAAATAGAGGCTGGATTTTTTTTTGTCAGGAGTTGAATAGGGTGAATAGGTTTCCAAATCAATTCTGTAAACATTCAGCAAAATGTGTGTTCTGTTTAAAGCTTAACTAAAAATGTTTCCTCCTAGTTGGATTTTGAAAGATGGGGAGAAATTCAGCAACTGTAGTGGGATGAGGCAAAGGTGATTATAAGTGGTCAGATTAACAAGAAGGAAAGAATTTGAGGAAGGGTAGTGTCCTAATAAAAGTAATTAAATTCGTGAGGGAGAAATGTCCTTGAAAAATAAATTTGGACCAGCTGACACTAGGTCTTGAACTCAGCAAGAAATTTAGGTTTTTTTTGTTGTTTTTTACAGTTATTTATTTATTTTGAGAGACACAGAGACAAAGTGAGTGGGGGAGGGGCAGGAAGAGGGAAAGAGAAAATCCCAAGCAGGTTACACACTGTCAGCGTGTAGCCCTATATGGGGCTTGAACTCATGAACCATGAGATCATGACTGGAACCAAAACCAAGAGTTGGACGCTTTACCAACTGAGCCACCCAGGTGCACCAAGAAATTTAGTCTTAATTCTTTTTTAAAAAATATTTATTTATTTTTGAGAGAGAGAGAGAGTGCAAGCCTGGGAGGGACAGAGAGAGAGGGAGACAGAGAATCAAAGCAGGCTCCATCTGAGCTGTCTGCACAGAACCTGTTGCAGGGCTTGAACTCATGAACCATGAGATCATAACCTAAGCCAAAGACTGATTCTTAACTGACTAAGCCACCTAGGCACCCCTAGTCTTCATTCTTAATTGAGGAATAATCCTTGAAGCTTTTGAACTATATGATCAAATTGGTGTTATATTTATTTTTATTTTTATTTTTTTATTTGAGAGAGTGGTGATGGGAGAGGAGCACAGGGAGAGAGAGAGAATCTTAAGCAGGCTCCACACTTAGCATGGAGCCCAATGTGGGGCTGGATCCCATGACCCTGGGATCTTGACCTGAGCCGATATCAAGAGTCTGACACTCAACTGACTGAGCCACCCAGGCGCCCTTCAAATTAGTGTTTTAATAAGACCACTCTGGTTATACAATAAGAGTGCTGAATGAACCAAAAATACTGGAAGTGAAGAGAATGTTTAGGAGGCTATTCCTGATTCAAATAAGGGATAGTAAGGAGATAATAAGGAAATAGAAGGAAAGACCAGGCAGGGTATTTGAGATAGACTTTTAAAACAAAGGACACCAATTCCTAAGAATGTTAAATTATAGCATAAGATTTTAAAGCTGTTGTCACCAGATATATAGATATATAAGTAGTTAAGCCTTTTTTTTTTTAACTCAGAAGCCGAGGGGAATAAGTTTTGAGAAGTCTCATTCCATGTTCTAATATTTTGTTTATTGGGCTTAAGATACTCTTAACTGTTGACAATTCTGTGCAGTAAAACTTCTAACCTGTTCTTCTCAGGGGACAATGAGTAGGTGAAAGCTTACTAGCAAAAAGCAAAAACAAAAGCAAAAGAAAACACACATACAAAAAACAAGGAAGTTGATCAGTATGCTAGATGTTTTCTTCTGGTCCCTTGGTATTTCTTTAGCCTCAGAAAATTTGTGTCCTTTTAAAAATAGTTATATTGCGGAGAAACTTACAAGTTTCCAATTTTTACTTATTTACCTTAATGTAGGTCCTAATTCTATGGAAGTCTATAGACGGTGAGCCCATATAACTGCTTATCCTAACCTGGATGGTTTTATCTGTATCAGTATCTGTAATGCAGGTGGAGATAATTGTGATTTTACAACTTAATCGTGTAAGAAATGTGGTTTTTACATATTTCTTTCTTACCTTCCCACCCCCTCCTTCTTTGCTTTTAAAATTTTAGTATACCCTGCTATGAGCTCTCATTCCAGGCTTCCAAAATATTTACATCATAATTTTATTTCTTGTTTTATCATAAAAAGTACCATTTTCTAAGAGTACTGCTTCTCCTTACAGAAACAGGTGATATATTTGGTTAAATTGTGAAAAGGATAAATTTAACCTCGTTACTTTCTGGATGTTTTCATGTTGTCTGATAATGTTGAGATCTAAGATATTTGTCTCAAATACTGTCACTTTGCCCTGTGTTTTCTTAATGCTCTGTGGACATTTCTCAAATGTAATTCTCATTTCATTATACTGTAGTGTATTTTTGCCTTTTTCTATTTCACTGAATACCAGTAAATTTTTTTGGAAAATGGGGCTGTACTTTATTCATCTTTTATATCAGCGTGTGCTATGCTTTAGGACATAGTAAATAAATATTAATAAATGAAATTTTTTTCTATTAAATAGTACATCACTCTATCTAAAGCCACAAGATGGATGTGCACCTTTCATATCAATCAGTATTTACTGTCTGTGTTTTGGTAAATCAAGCTTGCTTTACTGCAATATGGTACAATTTTTAGTTTTTTCTAGTTCCTCTGAAGACTTCTGAATTCCTTTGTAAGATTTAAAATAGGTTTTATAAAATCTTCTCCATGGATGTGACAATAACTACTATGGAATTAAGTGCTAGAGCTTTTGTTCTCTAGAGTATTATTTTTTAGAGAGCCAATTCAATTTAAAAAGTAAGAACATGTATGTGACATGGCTTAAGAATTGTTAAGAGTTATAGAAAAAAATAGATTGTACAGCTTTACATTTTAAGTAAATTATTGTATAGATAAATATCAATAAAATGATCTCATTGTATTACACTAATATATTAATATCTAGTTGGGTCTGGAAACTAGCCATATGGAGCTAGCTTTCAAATATTTTAGCCTGAGATTAGATCTTTAAGTGTAAACTGGGAAAATATGTGTGACATCTAACACATGTGCTGTTCAACATTTTTCTAGAGCTTTAGACTGCATTAACTATATCATATTCCAGAATACATAGTCATTGAATCTTCAGAAAACATTAAAGAGATCCTAGCAAATAACATTTGTTAGGAAAAAAGAAAGACTTTAACCAGTAGAATATATAAAAAAAAATTATATATGATGAAATGTGTTTGTCTATAGCCAGTGCATAGAGAGTGAAGAAATAGGGAATCCATCTAGGAAAACCAGCTAATTGCTCACACACTTACAGGCTTTAAGGATGTGTAAGAATGGAGAATCTTATCCTTAACTTTACAGGCCACAAACTAAATTTGGCTTCTTTTTTGATAACTTGTTAAACTCAATATTATAACCTTTTGACTAACCTCAATTTTATAGTTTTATATTTGCGGAAATGTTGCAAAGATAATACAGAGGGTTTCCGTTCATCCCATACCCAGTGTCCCTACTTAATAACATTTTATATGCTGTAGTATATTTGTCATACTAATGAACCAATACTGATACATTATTAACTGAAGTCCATACCATTATTCAGATTTGCTTAGTTTCTTTATTTAATGTTCTTTTTCTGTTCCAGGATCCCATCCAAAATCCACACTATATTAAGTCCTCATGTCTCCTGAGGCTCCTTTGGACTGTGACATCTTCTTAGAATTTCCTTATTTTTAGTGACAGTTTTGAGGACAACAGTTTTTCAGTTAGGGTTTATCTGGTATTTTTCTCATGGCTGGACAAGGGCTATGAATTTTTGTAAAGATGACCATAGAGGTATAGTGCCATTCTCTGCTGGCTCACTCACGTCAAGGGTACATGCCTGAATATGACTTCTCTCTCATGGTATTTACTTTGATTACTTGACTGAGGTGGTGTTTGGAGATTTTTCAGTATCAAGTTTCTTCTTTTCTCTTTGCCCATACTGTCCTCTTTAAAAGGAAGTCACTCTCTGCAGCCTACACTTACGGAGTGGGAAGTTATGCTCTTTCTTCTTTAGGGGGGTGTATCAACATAAATTACTTGGAATTCTTCTGCAAAGGAGATTTTTCTCTTCTCTGGCATTCATTTATTGATTCAACCATTCATTTATATTATTGAGGACTCATGGATATTTATTTTATGCTTTGGATCATAATCCAATACTATATTATTTATTTTGTTGCTTAAATTGCCCCACTTTTGGCCATTGGGAGCTCATAGAAAATGGCGTTAGAAACAAAGATCAAGGCTTTGGGAGTGTTTTTCACTTTTGTAAAGTAAACTCAAAAGTTTCTCATCAAATTAAGTAACTTCTTAAAACAAATTACCTGTATAAATCCAGACTGCATTAAACTGGGTTGCAGAGATTAATTGTCCCCCAGTATTTATTTTCCATTATGTTCCTCTAATAGGACCCTGAAGTACTAACTGGATCTGGACATCAGCAATAAATCTTCCATTTCTAAGCCGTTTTGTAGTTAGATTTGGCCTTGTGACAGTTATTGAAGATGTGATGAAACTGATATCTTTAAGTATTCTTCTGGTCTTTAAAAGAAATTGTATCATCCTTCTGCCCCTTCTTCTTTTGCCTGATTGGAATGTGGTTATGGTGGGAGATAGAACAGCCGTGTTAAGTACGACAACATGGTAAGAAAGAATTGGGTCCCTGTTGTTCATGTGGTCATGTTGCAAGGTCTGAGATGCTAACACTTAAAAGAGAGAGACATAAAATGTTATTTTTTTTTTTGTGGGGTGGGACAGAGAGAGAGGAAGAGAGAAAATCGCAAGCAGGCTCCACATGTCAGCACAGAGCCCAACGTGGGGCTTAAACTCACGAACCATGAGATCGTGACCTGAGCTGAAATCAAGAGTTGGATGCCTACCTGACTGAGCCACCCAGGTGCCTGCCCTTAAAATGTTCTCTTTCAATCCTTTGTTATTTGGAGTTTTCCTGTCTCTGACATTCAAACCTAATGTGAATTATATTTGGTATAACATCTTTTATGATAAGAATTTTGAATACATCTTGATCTGTTGCCCAGAGCCTCTCACTTCAGATTATGTATTTCAGCTACTTACATCTAATTAAATAAATATTTATTAACTACCCCTCGTGAGCTAGGAGGAAATTTAAAAATAAATTAAAAAGCATCCCCGCCCTTTTGAGGTTATATTCTAGTCATATAATAGGAAATTTCCTGAGCACACAGTTCAATTCTTATGTTTGTATACATGCCTCTACTTGAGATGCCCTTCAATTTCTATAGTCTTCACAAAATCTCTTAATTGTTTGTTAAGATTCAGCTGAAGCATTGTCTCTTAGGGAAATCTTCCTCAACTTTTGTAGGCAGTCTTAGTCACTCCTTCATCTGTGCTCCTGGAGCCTGTGCTGTGAGCCTTCAAACTCAATATTGAGTCATATCATTTATCTAGTAGATCACAGGTCCTAAAAATTGGTTGTATATTTTCATTCAAGAATTATTACCTACCAAAATTCTGGCAGATGCAAGATGTTGGTATAATTCAACTCTATTAATTTACAAAAATGTGTGACATTCTATTTGGAAGAAGACAATATTAGCATCTACTATAGTATCTAGAAGACTCCCTTCCTTTTTCTTATCAGGGTTCAAGTAATGATCAGGAGTTTGCATGATGGTTCTAGAATCAAAATCCTGTATGGCCTGGAGGGTGTTTGAACCAGGGCATGTTGAGGTCTGAATAATTACTGTCCACAAACAGGATGAGTTGCAAGGATCATCTTTTTTAGATTCCAAATTGTGTCTTAATATAGTGAACAAACCTGAAAACCCTTCATAACAGCAGCATAGATAATAGCTGTCAATAGCTTTAACAAAACCAGTTTTCATGCTTGAGTTCCAATATATCACTTTATTTTAGTTGAGCACAAGTGCATCTGGGGGCTTTACGAGAGAAAGAAGTCCTGCCTTTAAACAGAACACAGTTTGCCCACTGAGATGTTCTTACTGGAAGAGACACATATAAACTGAGAAGGGAGAGCCTGAACATTTGCGAATGCAGTTCATGCTCACGCTGCAGCATGTAGGCCTGAGGTGCGGCAATGACTGGAATCTTCTGAACTGCTGAAATGCTTTCTGTCTGTCTTTCTTCCTTTCTCCCGCCCCCTCCCTCCCTCCCTGGCTGTCTCCCTCCCTCCCTGGCTCCCTCCCTTTGTTCTTACCACCCTGTCTTCTTCCCTCCCTTTTTTTCTCCCTCCCTTCCTCCCTCCCTTCCTTCCTTCTTTCCTCCCTTCCCTACTTCCTCCCTTCCTTCCTTCCTTCCTTCCTTCCATCCATTTCATGTTGTTCTTTATCTATCTCTCTTCCCCAGATGATGAGCATATACAGTTGAATTTTTAAGTTTAGTATACATGTGATGTACTCTATCCAAATAGACTAAATGTGTCTCACTTCCCTGAACAACCAAATTTCTTGGGTTACTTTCACCTCTAGGATATTACATTTATTGTGTGATAGTCTCACTGTTCTTATTTGGGTAGAGGTGCCCAGAGAGTTAAAATTGGAAAAGATCAATTTAGCAGGAGATGACAGTATGCTGAAGACATGTTAAATACTGGCACTAATAGTAATAATTTATAAGGTTCAGAGAAGAAGCACGTCCTATGTTGATCATGTTTTAAGACCTTGAAAGTAAGGAAAATGTCTTTTTTTTATTGTTAATCTGGGTGCTTTGGGCAGGGTGGACACTTAGTAGCAAATATGTACAGGGTTTTCAAAATATAATAGTGGCATTTTTTAAAAGTACACTGAACTCGGATAAAGTTATAGCAAATGAGATGATGATAAAAACCATTTGTTCACCAGCATAGCTGTTTTGGCTTTTGAAAGGCTTCAGTCTGGAGGCAAAATCCTTGGCCTTGAGGATGGGCTATCTGATTTTATCTATTAGTTTCTTGAATTATTGCTGCAGTAGAACTCACTCCTATCCTCTGAATGTCTCACATTTACCTATCATCTCTTAAAACCACCCTTTCTTTATTAGTAAAGTTACATTAATGACAAATATTAAGTCATAGATATTTTATATAAGAAAGCCTGACCTTTAATGAGAATGCTTGAACATGTCATCGAGGCCACCTTGTGTTTTGAAGCACTTCAGTGCTATGATTATTAGTACCACATGCCCCTTATCTTCCTCTTTTCCTAACTTTTTCCCAGAAACACAATGCACAATGTTTGATCCCAGGAACAGAGGTAATGCTGAATATTTGAGGAAAAGTTGGCCATCGATCTTCTGTTATTTACATTACAAAAAGATGAAAACTATGAACATGGAGAATAATTTGGATTGTAAGACAAATGGCACAGTCTGACTTTCTGTGTAGAACTACTTTCAAAAGTAGTACACAGCAGCCTTTGTCTGAGATTTTTCCTGTACTCCTACTTGGACATAGGAAAAAGATACGATGCCCTTTTAAGACACATTTCCAACTCAGTAATTGTCATATGAACTTTAAGAGTCAGTAATAGTCCTACTTGCCAAACGCTTTCACAGTAAGCTTTTTAAAAGCTAAGATTAGAATTAGTTGATTTCTGTCTTCCCTTTAATTTTTAGTGCTTGGTTTATGTTACGTTGCTTTTCTGCATATAAGTTTGTATATCCCTTTGATTATACTCAGAATCCATATATAAAATTAAAATAAGTTTTAGTGAAATTCTGGTAAGATTTATTTTTCTGGAAATATATGCAGGTGTACCATATATCATTTTAAAATCAGAAATTAAATACTGGTAATGATGACTTGTAACCTGGAATTACAATATAGTAACTAGACAATGCTTACCTTTATATTCATTCAAATATCAATGTAGAATTTTAGGAGTCAGTGCATAGCTTTTAGTTTAAAAAGGAGTTCCAAACATTGAGCTATAACACTTTTGCTTTTGGAAAAGTGCTTGTTTTTCTACCCTTCCACTAATAAAGGCCTAAACACCCTCCTTCGTCATATAATCCACTGCTTCCTTTCCTTTCCAACCATGTGAGCATGTTGCTTAATTCTCAGTTTGCAGGTTGAACTGTTTCTCCCTAATACACGTTTATTTCCCTTTGGGAAAAGAAAAAAAGGTGTTTCTCTATTGTGGATATCTTTTGTAAGACTGTTTATTCTTCTTCTTCTTTTTTTCTGTCACATTTTCAGTGGGACTTTGGAACCATTTCAAAATCTCCGTAAGGGGCATGGATATGGAGCGTGCTTTCCTTCTTTTCCCATCCCACCATCGCCCTCTTAGCTGCTGCTATGGCAACAGACTGGCAACAGTTGTAGAGGAAACCATGCTCAGACTAAGGCCAGATGGAGGGAGTGGGTGCCAGTGGCAGCATTGCAGGGAAGCTGTGTGTAGCGGTGATGAATTGAACTTGGCCGTGTTCCTCTCCAATAAATAGGCAAGTTGGAAAGGGAAGGAAAAGGGCAGAAACTATGGAGCATCACATAAGCTGCACAATTGTTCACTTGAGTGTGGTCCATGTTAATGTGAAATCTATATTTTCTACTTGTTTTTTTTTTTTTCATGATGTACAACATGCTAATGTCTCTGCTGTGTCAAAAAAGAAAAAAAAAACGCTTTGTGGTACAACTTCTGTTCTAATAGACTCGCTATAAAACATTTCCTCTACAAAGTATTTTTTTTCTTTTATCCCTAGCCTCACAACTAATGATCTCCTAACTCTTATTATTAACAGTGTTATCTCTTTATTGTTGATGGTGAATGGGAATATTTATTTTTATTAAAAAATGTTACCATTAGTTTGCAGTTTTGCAGCTACTAGATGTGTAACACTGTCTCTTCTGAATATTTTCAAGGCATTTCCTTTGAGTTAATAAGAATTTTCTATTCTCCATGAGCTTTGATGATATAATAATCAGGATTAATATTAAATGAATGGAAAAGAAGGATGACAATTAATTTAGTAAGAAAAACATGATCTCTGTAGAGAGCTGTACCTTTAAACAAACAGTTTGTTCTGTGGGAAAGGTTTTAAAGCTTTTCCAACTCATGAATAAAGATGGAGATAAAAATAAAACAAAAAGTAATTTAACAAGATATATTTGAGTTGTAATTTCCTTTTATGTTGATAAAAAACAGCTTATATTTGTGTTGCTTGAATTGTTACCTCCTTATTTAGTTGGAATGAAAAAAACCCCAGAAAACAGGTACAAACATGTAAAAATATGGTCATTAATATTAATTATTAATATTAATATTTCAATGATATTTAATTATTTTTTTCTAGAAGTTTTGAACTGACAATCAAATTGGAGATGGATTTTGTTCTCCAAATGACTAGTGTCGGTCAGCTGGTAACTGGCACCACTCATTGGTGACAGACATGAAAATGTAATTGCTTATAGATTGATCCCTAGAAGTAAAACATGTAAGATGTCTTAAAACAATAAAATATTTTTTCCAAATATTTTTTTTTTTGGTTTTCACATGGCAAAAGGCAGTCTTACTCAGTCTGAACTATATTTTAGTATGTAAATAAATGTAATCTGTAAGTAAACTTTATTATTTTTATTGTGAGTTGCAATTATTTATCTAATACAATTTCATTCTGGTATATATAACTATACTACTCTTGTTACTTGAGCAAAGAGAAGATGAGCAAGATCGTACTTAGAGTTATTTAGGTTTGAACTTACGAAGACGTCGTAACACCTTTATTTGGTAAGGACAAGGAGTGACATGTTAATGTAAGCCTGATTAGCCAACTTTCCTTGTTTCTAATAGGTGCTCAATAATAATCATATTATATATTGATGAAAAATCAAACTGCCATTTGAAAATGGTAAAATATTATGTATTTTATCTTATGTATGAATTAATATATATTAAAATTATGGCAATTCTAAATATGTTAAAAAATAAATGGTATGGTTTTAATTTACCCTCCTGTAGTTCCAGCAGTTTTCAACACTTAGACAGTTTGTTTTAACTATATGCAAACTTCTTTCCACATATGATTATGAAAAAATCCCAGGTAAAATACCATTTTGGCTTATTAAAAGTTGAACTATTAAAATGAAGATGTTAAAAAATAAAATATTAATGTGCTTTAAAAAAAGACACATTTCTTGGGGCATCTGGGTGGCTCAGTCTGTTAGGCATCCGACTTTGGCTCAGGTCATGATCACATGGTTCTTAGGTTGGAGCCCCATGTTGAGCTCTTTGCTGACCACTGGGATCCTGGAACCTGCTTCCGATTATGTGTCTCCCTCTCTCTGCTCCTCCCCCACTCATGCTCTGTCTCTCTCTCTCAAAAATAAATAAAGCTTAAAAAATTTAAAAAAAAAACCATTTCTTTCTTTCTTTTTTTTTTTTTAACTTTTATTTTTAAGTAATCTGTACACCCAGCCTGTGGCGGGAACTTACAACCCTGAAATCAAGAGTCACCCGCTACACCCATGGAGCCAGCCAGGCGTGCCCCCCGCCACTCCCATTTCTTTATTTTCATTAGTCAGTACTCACATTTCCCACATGTCTTCCTTTCTTTTTCATTTAAAACTTTTTTTCTAATCAGAATCCAAGTAAAGATATCTCCTAAGTATCATTTAGTCTGAATGTAGATCTAAAATCAGTTTCTATCTCTGTCTCTCTTTCTCTGTCTCTCTCCTTCCTTTGGTGTTTGTTGGAGAAGCCTGTTCATTTGCCTTCAGTTTCCCAAGGTCTGGAGAGTGCTAATGTCAAAATGTTATCTTCCCTTTATTTCCTTTAACTTAGTAGTAAGATTCACGTTTGATTTTTTTTTTTTTTTTTTTTGACGAGACTCTATCACAGGTGGTGGTGTGTGCTTACATCAGAAGGAACATACCGTCTTCTCTGTGATGTTAGAAGCCACTGCCTAAATCCATTGTTTCATTAAAGGTCACAAAACAGTGAAATTCTAATTAGCATACGCTTTCTTCATGTATTCACTGAATACTTAACATTTCATCAAGTATTCTGTTCACCTACAACGTTTCCTATAGGAAAGGAGAGCTAAAAGTTTGATTCTTTTGATTTATTTACTTTATTTATTCATTTTAACTATTGTGTTATCTTCTATTGTACGTATATACCAACATTTGCATTGTTTCTAATTTTGTATAGGTATACATATTACTGCGATACGAATACTTACACGTTTGGACAATTTCTACTTCAGTATTGCCAATTTTTTTCACATGCAAGTACATAAAAATTTCTCTTGACTCAACATTCAGTTATTTATTAAATGTTCACTATTATTATTCTTTTTGTTAACCTCTTATTACTGTCCTCAGACTTTCTTTTAGATGTTTTATTTAATTTACATAGCAATTTTATTAGGTGGATACTGTTATTATTCTGAATTTAAAAGTGAGAAAATGGGAGCACGTGGGTGGCTCAGTTGGTTAAGCATCCAGCTCTTGATCTTGTCTCAGGTCATGATCTTACCCTTCGTGAGATCGAGTCCTGCGTGGGGCTCTCCACTGACACCATGGAGCCTGCTTGGGATTCTCTGTCTTCCTCTCTCTCTGCTCCTCCCCTGCTCTCTCCCTCTCTTTCTCTCAAAAATAAATAAACATTAAAAAAATAAAAGTGTAAAAATAAAGGCAAATAAACATTGAATAACTTGTACATAGCTAGTAAGGGATAGAGTCAAAATTATTTGGCCTAGTGTTATCTCAATTATTAAACATGGTAGATCCCATTACTCTTTGAAATTGCATTCATTCTTGATTATTAGTGATATTCAACCTTTTTCATGTGTTTGTTGGCCATTCTGATTCTCTTTTAGTATTGCCTTTTGTACATATCCTTTACCCTTTTTCCCCTTCTTAGCTGTCTTCATTTACACATTAATGTCAGTTCAACATCAACCACAATTCATCTATTTGCCGAAAGTACTAGTTTTGTTATTTTTCAGGATACATATTAAATAAAAGTGTAGTATGTGGTAGAATCCCTTCCATACACTTGGATTATAATTTGTTAGACCATATCCTTCTGAATTTTAAAGAGGTTATTCAAACATGTTTCAACTGCAACTGGTAAACACTAAATGATACTGTAGCTTTTGCATAGTAGTCCTGAAATTTACATTATATATAATATAATGCAAACAATACATTGTAGTTTTACATATGCCTGAATTTACATATGTCTGAATTCTGTCAAACAGTGTGGGAAAGAGAAGAGTTAATGAAACATTATTTCCATCCTGAAATTTACAACCTGGTTGAGGGGGCAATTCCAAAACAAATGAAATTAGGGACTGCTTTAAAGGGAAAATAGTCACATTCTAGTAAATCTATGCTAAAAATATATGAAATTTTGCCTTTCAGAAGACTGTTTAAATATTTTAATATCTTCCTAGAAAAATAACATAAGAATCTAGCATTAAATGAACTCTTAGCTATTTAAAATAAATGTATTTTTAAATTATTTTTGAACTTTTTTTCCTAAAGCCTAGAGATAAAATAATAAATAAGATAGGATCTCTCAAGGAGTACATTATTGGGTAAAACAAAGTAAATGAAAATGAACTGATTTTAATAAGCCATGCATAATCTCAGAAGTTCATTCTAACTGTTCCTATACTTTACAAATATATTAAGATTGTAAAATTAGAGTTAACAGTGAGTAGATTTTTGAAGATGGAAATATATGTGAGATTTGATTTTTTTACCTTCTTTGATTATATTTATATTTCCAAAATGCCATTTATGACCCTAAATTATTTTACCTCAAAAAAGTAGTATTCATCTTCAGAGTAGTGGTTAAATGAATGTTAGGACATCCCTATATTAAAATACTACTAAACTGTTAAAACTCTATTGCAGCAATTTTCTATGTGTTAATAAAGAAAACTTTCAAGATATAATAATTGAGAAAAACAAGGTAAATAAAGCATATATAATTATTCTTATTTATGTTTATTTAAAAAGGATATGTAGTGTGTGTGCAAATGCTGTGCACATAGTATTTATGTTACATAAAGAATTCTAGAAATATAAGAAACTTAATGACAGTGCTTACCTCAAGGAAATGGCTTCACAGTTACCTTTTAAAAGATATAAACTTTTTTTTTTAATTTTTTTTTTAACGTTTATTTATTTTTGAGACAGAGAGAGACAGAGCATGAACGGGGGAGGGTCAGAGAGAGAGGGAGACACAGAATCCGAAACAGGCTCCAGGCTCTGAGCAGTCAGCACAGAGCCCGACGTGGGGCTCGAACTCACATACCGCGAGATCGTGACCTGAGCCGAAGTCAGACACCCAACCGACTGAGCCACCCAGGCACCCCGAAAAAAGATATAAACTTTTGAACTGTTTACATGTTTTAAGTCATGTGTTATCAGCTATTATTACTAATGTAATATTACTCAATCAGCAGTAATTTCAGATATTTAAAACACTTTTTTTATGGAAATGCACTATTAACATACAGACAAAGATGTGCTTGGAGCTAATATACTTTAAATCTGTAAGCAATTATTACTATTGATGTCCTAATGGGAAATTTATATATGTCTTAATGAGCTGTGAAAAATAAAATTCAGGGTCTTACACTGTGTGTCCTTGTGAAAGATAAAATGATTTAGGAGTCCCTGCAATTTGCCCTTTCAATTTAATCACTGGCTATTTCATTGCTTGACATCCATATAATTATTAAAAATCTCAAAGCAATGTGTACACGCCTTATTTGCTGGTTAGTGACATTCTTAAGAAAATAAATGCGTAATTATTTTTCTTTTAGAATAAGAATCAGCAGTGATGGTTCAAAGTATTTGATTAAGTATAATATTTTGAATTACTAAAAAGATAAAGCATATTGTTAGATTATTTGTAGTAATATAAATTCCAAAAGGTATCCAAGAACCCCTAGATGACACTAGGTGCTTCAAAATTTAAGAAAAAAAATTTCTAAATCATTTCGGAAAGTTAACACAATAATCATTTTCCTGTTCCATAGTAAACATATCTTTTTGGATGCCTGTTTACCTCAAATATGTTCCAAGGCATTCTTTCTTTTTTTAATTTTTTTAAAATGTTTATTTTTGAGAGAGAGAGAGAGAGAGAGAGCGAGCATGAGTGGGGAGGGACAGAGAGAGAGAGAGGGAGACACAGAAACCGAGGCAGGCTCCAGGCTCTGAGCTGTCAGCACAGAGCCTGACGGGAGGCTTGAACTCACAAACAGTGAGATCATGACCTGAGCAGAAGTCGGATGCTTAACCAACTAAGCCACCCAGGCAATTCTGTTGCATTCTTAATATTATTTTTACTGACATGATTTTTAGCATATTTTGATTGAGGAGATAGGAAGGATTGAAATAATGAGCTGTTGTTTAAAATAATTGTAAGGACCTTACAAAATACTTATTTTTTTCTACTGTGTGTTCACTTTCATGACACATCTCTATCCATTTTATTATTTGGCTCCCAAAGTGAGATTATTTTGAATGAAATTATATATTTGTAGGTGCTGTTAATTTCAGGTAAAAATAGGTTTGTAGGGGTGCCTGAATGACTCAGTTGGGTGAGCATCCAACTGCGGCTCAGGTCATGATCTCACAGTCTGTGATTTTGAGCCCCTGTTGGGCTCTGTGCTGACAGCTTAGAGCCTGGAGTCTGCTTTAGATTCTGTGTCTCCCTCTCTCTCTGTCCCTCCCTCGCTCGCACTCACTCTCTCTCTTTCTCTCTCTCCCAAAAATACATAAACATTAAAAAAAATAGGTTTGTTAATGATAAAATTAGTGTCAAAAATGCTATTATAAAAGCAGTTATTATGTTAAGTCTATGCAATTAAAACCTGATTATCATTAAAAGCTAAGCATGAAAATGTATATATAAAAATCTTTATCTTATATAAAGCTTCACCAAAAATATCCCTTTATATAATGAGTTTTGTTGTTTAATTATACAGCTTTGCACAGTGGCAGTATCGTAGCCAGTGAGGTTTATCTGAGGCACCGATTATTGCTATTGTTTAATTATAATTGATGCATATTATGATTACGTTTGATTTATAAGAAGCTTTTAAGAATCTATATTATGTAAAAGATTTATTATATGTAATAAATGTAATATGTTATAATGTATTAGCATTCAACTATTTTTAACTATCATTTTTCTCTCTTTATTATAAGTATTTTCGTAATAGTTACTTCTTATTCATCCATTTGTTTTAAAGTTCAGAATAACTTAAAAAATTAAGCAAAGACATAACTGTTAAAATTCACAATATTCATTTGCTCTTTCAAGAGAGTCAAATTCCGCTTTCAGTTAGGATACTAATTTTCCTTTGAATTACAATGATTATTGCGGTATATTTGACATTTAATTAATATGTGCATTTAATAAATATGTAATGGGTGCTTACCATGTGCTATGATAAACTAGAATCGACCCTACATTTAGTTGCAGAATAATGGAATATACAATTTAACAATATCAAACAATAATTTTA
This sequence comes from Panthera pardus, assembly GCF_024362965.1. Taxonomy (NCBI): domain Eukaryota; kingdom Metazoa; phylum Chordata; class Mammalia; order Carnivora; family Felidae; genus Panthera; species Panthera pardus. Next base: position 36,513,146 of record NW_026526765.1, on the reverse strand, counting down.
GGTAAAGAAAAGCTCTACAGAGAAAATAAAACCTGGGTAATAGTTTTGTATGATTGAGAGAGAGAGAGAGAAAGAGAGAGATTTTTGTTGAATCTATCTTAATAATCATCTTCACTTCTTTGGCAATATTTTACAAAGCAAACACTCTACATTGTTTTTCCAGTAGTTTGCTAAGTTTCAGATATTTAATCAATTATTATATTGAGTGAATGAAGATTCTAAAATTTGCATTTTATAAGCATTATAACATATCCCAACTAGAATGCAGGCTCCTTGGGTACAGAGAACATATGACTATAATGTTTACTATAAAAATTCAGTGTCTAGAAGACTATATATTGTTCACAAAAATTTGCTACCTGATTGACCCACCATTTACCAGCTTTAAGGCACATGAAGTCTGATATTATTCTTCGGCAAGTGTGAACCTGACACAAGGAATGAATGAAGAACAAGGAAGCCAGTGTGGTCCCAGCTCAGCCAGAGATGAGGCAGGAATTAGGGGGTAGGGTCAGAGAAGCAACTGTCACCAGACCTTCTAGTACAGTGATTTCCAGAGAAAAAAATAATATGAACCATATATGTAAGTTTTAATTTTTTAGTATGTATGACAAAAATATAAACAGAAGCAGATAAATGGGTGAAATAAGTGAAGTGGATTACAAGTACATTTATCATGATGAGCACTGAGTAATGTACAGAGTTGTTGAATCATTATATTGTACACACCAAACTGTATGTTAATTATACTTAAATTTAAAAAAATTTAAGTAAAAATAAAAAGTAAGCAGATAAAATTAATGTTATATTTTATTTACTCCAAAACATGCAAAATAAAATTTTCAGTTGTAATCAATGTAAAAGTATTAACAAAGTGTTTTACTTTTTAAGTCTTTACAGTTTTTCATTCTAAGTCTTTGAAGTTCAGTGTATAATTTGTATATACAGCATATTTCAATTTTGCCCAGACATATTTCAAGTGCTCAGTAGCCACATGTGGGCAGTGTGGCTCTAGTGTCTTGTAAACCATCGTAAAGACTGGCTTCTAACTTGCTTTGGGAGATCATTTAAATGTTTTATTTATTTTTTAAGTTTTTATTTAAATTCCAGTGAGTTAGCATACAGTGTGATATTAGTTTCAGGTATACCATATAGAAAGTCAACAGTTTTATACATCACCTGGTGCTCATCACAACAAGTGAACTCCTTAATCCCCATCACCTATTTAACCCATTCCCCACCCACCTCCCCTCTGGTAACCATCAGTTTGTTCTCTATACTTAAGAATCTGTTTCCTGGTTTGCCTCCTTCTTGCTCTCTTTTCCCCTTTGCTTATTTTGTTTTGTTTCTTAAATTCCACATGTAAGTGAAATCATGTGGTGTTTGTCTTTCTCCAACTGACTTATTTCACTTAGTGTAATACTCTCTATTCCATACATGCTGGAATTGGAATTGGCAAGATTTCATTTTCTTTTATGGCTGAATAATATTCCATTGTATATATATATACTACATCATCTTTATCCACTCATCGGTCAATGGATACTTGGAATGTTTCCATAATTTGGCTATTATTGATAATGCTGCTATTTGAGCTGTATGTATCCCATTGAATTAGTATTTTTGTATTCTTTGGGTAAATACCTAGTAGTGCAATGTTGGATCGTAGGGTAGTTCTGTTTTTAAGAGGAAACTCCATACCGTTTTCCAGAGTAGCTACATCAGTTTGCATTCCCACAAGCAGTTTAAGAGGGTTCCCCTTTCTCCACATTCTCACCAACATCTGTTGTTTCCTATATTGTTAATTTTAGCCATTCTGACAGTGTGCAGTGGTATCTCATTGTAGTGTTGATTTGCATTTCCCTGATGATGAGTGATGTTAAGCCTCTTTTCATGTGGCTGTTTGCCATCTGGATGCCTTCTTTGGAAAATGTCTATTTGTGTCTTCTGCCCATTTCTTCACTAGATTATTTGTATTTGGGGTGTTGAGTTCAGTAAGTTATTTATAGATTTTGGATACTAACCCTTTATCAGATATGTCATTTGCAAATATCTTCTCCCATCCTGGAAGTTGCCTTTTAGTTTTGTTGAGTGTTTCCTTCACTGTGCAGAAGCTTTTTATTTGGATGTAGTTCCAGTAGTTTATTTTTGCTTTTGTTTCTCTTGCCTCCGGAGACATATCTAGTAAGAAGTTGCTACAGCCTTTGTCAAAGAGATTATTATCTGTGTTGTCCTATAGGATTTTATGGTTTCATTTTCCTGCTTGTCTAAGATTAATTGACCATATAGTTATGGGTTCATTTCTCAGTTTTCTATTTGTTCTGTTGATCCATGTGTCTATTTTTGTGCCAGTACCATACTGTTTTGATCACTATAGCTTTGTAACATAACTTGAAGTCCAGAATTGAGATATCTCCAGCTTTGCTTTTCTTTTTCAAAGTTGCTTTAGCTATTTGAGATTTTTGTGGTTCCATACACATTTTAGGATTGTTTGTTCTAGCTCTGTGAAAAATGCTACTGATATTATGTTAAGGACTGCATTAAATGTGTTATGTAGATTTCTTGGATAGTATAGACATTTTAACAATATTTGTTCTTCTAATCTATGAACATGGGATGCTTTTCCATTTATTTGTGTCATTTTTAACTTCTTTCATTGGTGTTTTATCATTTCAGAGTACAGGTCTTTCACCTCTGTGATTAGGTTTATTTCTGGTATCTTACTGGTTTTGGTACAATTGTAAGTGGGACTGATTTCTTATTTTGCTCTCTGCTACTTCATTAATGGTATACAGAAATGCAAAAACATTTCTGAAGAATGGTGTGACATGACTCAGGTTTTAGTGAACTGGCTGCTGTATTGCTAATGGTATAAACATGGGCAGATGCCTGGATTATTGTACTGACACAGGCAATAGATGAGAAGGGTTAGGGCCAGGCTATAGGTGGAAGAGGTAGTGAAAGAGGCTAAGGTCTGGATGTATTTTAAAATTAGAACCCTCACTTGGCTTGGATATGAACTGGAAAAGACAGAATGGAACAAAAGGTTATCTCCAGGATTTTTGTTTATATGAGCTTATATCTAGACAAGGAATTAGTTCTTATTTCTAGATTTGTGATTTCCAGGTGAAGGTGCATACTTTCCTGTGCATACACTAGATAATACAGTGGGTGAGAAAGAAAATAAGAGCATTTAAACTATTAGGAAATATAAGAACTACTCCCTGGAAGATTGTTAGCCCTTCACATCCACACACACACACACACACACACACACACACACACACACACACACACACACACACCAGTGCAACTTGACTCCAGCTGGCTTCATACTGGTAAAGAAATTAGTTACAATTATAATATAGTATAATCAGGATTATTTAGTATTTTACTCTGTAACAGTAGAAATTGCCACTGGGAAGACCCTAATCAACCATCATTTTGCTCTGCGGCCAACTTAGTCATTTGAAACTGCCATCTAATCAAGTTTCAGTTTGCATGTTAAACCTTGTGTAATGTCACTCATCATCAATTTATGACATTTTACTCTCCTTGATAGCATTTGATTTTATTTTACAGTAACTATTAGGATAGAGAGTATGATAAAAAGGGGAAAATTCATCAAAAGAAGAGTTGTGCAGTTATACGTGTAGATTTTCTTAAATTCTATAAAAAGTGTCATTAGGAATTTTAATAAACTGAGGAGAAAATCATGCCACTCCCTACTGAGAATTACTAAGCAAAACAGTGAGTTCACAGAACATAAATTATTTTTTCCAAGTCAGTTTCATCTACTAACAGATTGAATTTAAGGTAATATGGCCAAGCTATTAATTTTAGGATTTATTTATGATTATGCAAACTTTTAGGCTGTATCACCATGGTGACTAATAATGTTTAAATTATGTGCTAAGATCAGACACATTATTGCACAAATGCAATCCAATTTTAAACAAGAATTATAGGTTATTGAAGCTACAATGTGAAATAACAAGTTGATACTTTACCAAATCTAATATCCATTCACCTAATCCAAAAACCCTTCACCCATATGTCTACATACTACACATTACTTACTATTTTTTTTTAATTTTTAATGTTCATTTATTTTGAGAGAGAGCAAGAGAGAGAGAGTGAGTAAGTGTACAAGTGGGGCACAGGCAGAGAGAGAGGGGGACAGAGGATCTGAAGTGGGCTCTGTGCTTACAGCATAGAGAGCCCGATGTGAAACTCGAAATCATGAACCAGGAGATCATGACCTGAGCCGAAGTCGGATGCTTAACAGACTGAGCCACCCAAGTGCCCCTACATATTATGTATTATTTTAGACACTGTGAAAATTGTTTGTGTCCAGGACTGGTAAATAAGAATCTTCATAAATATTTTCTTTTTAATAAACACATTAATTTAAACTTGATTTACAAAATCTTAAAAATTTTAAGTGAATTAATCAATAAGTTTTTACCTGAATCATTGAGTCTTTACACTGTTAAAATCTATCAGAAAAATGGCATAACTTTCTACTTGCTTTAAAATCTGTAGTATGGCCACAACATGATGTAGCATGCCTTAGCTAGAACACATTAATTTTAAAACAAGAAAATTTGCATTCTTCTAAATTGCCCAAATTTTATAATTTTTAAATGTTTACTTATTTATTTTATTTTTTAATATGAAATTTATTGTCAAATTGGTTTCAATACAACACCCAGGGCTCATCCCAACAGGGTCCTCCTCAGTGCCCATCACCCACTTTCCCTGCCCTCCCACCCCCCATCAACCCTCAGTTTGTTCTCAGTTTTTAAGTTTCTTATGGTTTGGTTCCCTCCTCTAACTTTTTTTTTCCTTCCCCTCCCCCATGGTCTTCTGTTAAGTTCTCAGGATCCACATAAGAGTGAAAACATATGGGATCTGTCTTTCTGTGTATGACTTATTTCACTTAGCATAACAGTCTCCAGTTCCATCCACATTGTTACAAAAGGCCATATTTCATTCTTTCTCATTGCCACGTAGTATTCCATTGTGTATGTAAACCACAATTTCTTTACCCATTCATCAGTTGATGGACATTTAGGCTCTTTCCATAATTTGGCTATTGTTGAAAGTGCTGCTATAAACATTGAGGTACAAGTGCCCCTATGCATCAGTACTCCTGTATCCCTTGGGTAAATTCCTAGCAGCGCTATTGCTAGTTCATAGGGTAGGTCTATTTTTAATTTTTTGAGGAACCTCCACACTGTTTTCCAGAGTGGCTACATCAGTTTGCATTCCCACCAACAGTGCAAGAGGGTTCCCATTTCTCCACATCCTCTCCAGCATCTATAGTCTCCTGATGCGTTCATTTTAGCCACTCTGACTGGCGTGAGGTGATATCTCAGTATGGTTTTGATTTGTATTTCCCTGATGAGGAGCGACATTGAATATCTTTTCATGTGCCTGTTGGCCATCTGGATGTCTTCTTTAGAGAAGTATCTATTCATGTTTTCTGCCCATTTTTTCACTGGGTTATTTGTTTTTCAGGTGTGGAGTTTGGTGAGTTCTTTATAGATATTGGATACTAGCTCTTTGTCTGATATGTCATTGCAAACATCTTTTCCCATTCCGTCGGTTACCTTTTAGTTTTGTTGTTTGTTTCCTTTGCAGTGCAGAAGCTTTTTATCTTCATGAGGTCCCAATAGTTCATTTTTGCTTTTAATTCCCTTTCCTTTGGAGATGTGTCAAGTAAGAAATTGCTGCGCCTGAGGTCAGAGAGGTTTTTTCCTGCTTTCTCCCCTAGGATTTTGATGGTTTCCTGTCTCACATTCAAGTCCTTTATCCATTTTGAGTTTATTTTTGTGAATGGTGTAAGAAAGTGGTCTAGTTTCATTCTTCTGCATGTTGCTGTTCTCCCAGCACCATTTGTTAAAGAGACTTTTTTCCATTGGATATTCTTTCCTGCTTTGTCAAAGATTAGTTGGCCATACTTTTGTGGGTCCAATTCTGGAGTCTCTATTCTATTCCATTGGTCTATGTGTCTGTTTTTGTGCCAATACCATGCTGTCTTGATGATTAAAGCTTTGTAGTAGAGGCTAAAGTTGGATTGTGATGCCTCCGTCTTTGGTCTTCTTCTTCACTATTACTTTGGCTATTCGGGGTCTTTTGTGGTTCCATACAAATTTTAGGATTGCTTGTTCTAGCTTCGAGAAGAATGCTGGTGCAATTTTGATTGGGATTGCATTGAATGTGTAGATAGCTTTGGGTAGTACTGACATTTTAACAATATTTATTCTTCCAATCCATGAGCACGGAATGTTTTTCCATTTCTTTATATCTTCTTCAATTTCCTTCATAAGCTTTCTATAGTTTTCAGCATACAGATCTTTTACATCTTTGGTTAGGTTTATTCCTAGGTATTTCATGCTTCTTGGTGCATTTGTGAATGGGATCAGTTTCTTTATTTGTCTTTCTGTTGCTTCATTATTAGTGTATAAGAATGCAACTGATTTCTGTACATTAATTTTGTATCCTGCAACTTTGCTGAATTCATGTATCAGTTCTAGCAGACTTTTGGTGGAGTCTATTGGGTTTTCCATGTATAATATCATGTCACCTGCAAAAATTGAAAGATTGACTTCCTCTTTGCCAGTTTTGATGCCTTTGATTTCCTTTTGTTGTCTGATTGCTGATGCTAGCACTTCCAACACTATGTCAAACAACAGCGGTGAGAGTGGACATCCCTGTCGTGTTCCTGATCTCAGGGGGAAAGCTCTCAGTTTTTCCCCATTGAGGATGATGTTAGCTGTGGGGTTTTCATAAATGGCTTTTATGATGTTTAAGTATGTTCCTTCTATCCAGACTTTCTCGAGGGTTTTTATTAAGAAAGGGTGCTGGATTTTGTCAAAGGCCTTTTTTGCATCGATTGACAGGATCATATGGTTCTTATCTTTTCTTTTATTAATGTGATGTATCATATTGATTGATTTGAGAATGTTGAACCAGCCCTGCATCCCAGGAATGAATCCCACTTGATCATGGTGAATAATTCTTTTCATATGCTGTTGAATTCTATTTGCTAGTATCTTGTTGAGAATTTTTGCATCCATATTGATCAGGGATACTGGCCTGTAGTTCTCTTTCTTTGCTGGGTCTCTATCTGGTTTGGGAATCAAAGTAATGCTGGCTTCATAGAATGAGTCTGGAAATTTTCCTTCCCTTCCTATTTTTTGGAACAGCTTGAGAAGGATAGGTATTATCTCTGCTTTAAATGTCTGGTAGAATTTCCCAGGGAAGCCATCTGGTCCTGGACACTTATTTGTTAGGAGATTTTTGATAACTGATTCAATTTCTTTGCTGGTTATGGGTCTGTTCAAGTTTTCTATTTCTTCCTGTTTGAGTTTTAGAAGTGTGTGGGTGTTTAGGAATTTGTCCATTTCTTCCAGGTTGTCCAGTTTGTTGGCATATAATTTGTCATAGTATTCCCTGATAATTGCTTGTATTTCTGAGGGATTGGTTGTAATAATTCCATTTTAACTCATGATTTTATCTATTTGGGCCATCTCCCTTTTCTTTTTGAGAAGCCTGACTAGAGGTTTATCAATTTTGTTTATTTTTTCAAAAAAAACAACTCTTGGTTTCATTGATATGCTCTACAGTTTTTTTTTTAGATTCTATATTGTTTATTTCTGCTCTGATCTTTATTATTTCTCTTCTTCTGCTGGGTTTGGGGTGTCTTTGCTGTTCTGCTTCTATTTCCTTTAGGTGTGCTGTTTGATTTTATATTTGGGATTTTTCTTTTTTCTGGAGAGAGGCCTGGATTGCAATGTATTTTCCTCTCAGGACTGCCTTCGCTGCATCCCAGAGCATTTGGATTGTTGTATTTTCATTTTCATTTGTTTCCATATATTTTTTAATTTCGTCTCTAATTGCCTGGTTGACCCATTCATTCTTTAGTAGGGTGTTCTTTAACCTCCGTGCTTTTGGAGGTTTTCCAGACTTTTTCCTGTGGTTGATTTCAAGTCTCATAGCATTGTGGTCTGAAAGTGTACATGGTCTGATCTAAACTCTTTTATACTTATTAAAGGCTGTTTTGTGACCCAGTATGTGATCTATCTTGGAGAATGTTCTATGTGCACTCGAGAAGAAGGTATATTCTGTTTGGCATGCAGAGTTCTAAATATATCTGTCAAGTCCATCTGATCCAATGTATCATTCAGGGCCCTTGTTTCTTTATTGATCCTGTGTCTAGATGATCTATCCACTGTTGTAAGTGGGGTATTAAAGTCCCCTGCAATTACCACATTCTCATCAATAAGGTTGCTTATGTTTGTGATTCATTGTTTTATGTATTTGGGGGCTCCCATTTCAGCACATAGACATTTATAATTGTTTTCCTTCCTGATGGATAGACCCTGTAATTATTATATAATGCCCTTCTTCCTCTCTTGTTACATCCTTTAATTTAAAGTCTAGTTTGTCTGATATAAGTATGGCTAGTCCAGCTTTCTTTTGATTTCCAGTAGCCTGACAGATAGTTCTCATTCCCTCACTTCCAATCTGAAGGTGTCCTCAGGTCTAAAATGAGTCTCTTGTAGACAGCAAATAGATGGGTCTTGTTTGTTTGTTTGTTTGTTTGTTTGTTTTTTATCCATTCTGATACCCTATGTTTTTTGGGTTGGAGCATTCAGTCCATTTACATTCAGTGTTATTATAGAAAGATATGGGTTTAGAGTCATTGTGATGTCCTTTGGTTTCATGCTTATAGCGACATCTCTGGTACTTTGTGGTCCTTGCAACATTTCACTCACAGAATCCCCCTTAGGATCTCTTGCAGGGCTGGTTTAGTGGTGATGAATTCCTTCAGTTTTTGTTTGTTTGGGAAAACCTGTATCTCTCCTTCTATTATGAATGACAGACTTGCTGGATAAAAGATTCTCAGCTGCATATTTTTTTTTCTGTTCATCACATTGAAGATTTCCTGCCATTCCTTTCTGGCCTGCAAAGTTTCAGTAGATAGGTCTGCTACTATTCTTATGTGTCTACCTTTGTAAGCTAGAGCATGTTTATCCCTACCTGCTTTCATAATTTTCTCCTTATCCTTGTAATTTGCCAGTTTCACTATGATATGTCATGCAGAAGGTCGATTCAAGTTACGTCTGAAGGGAGTTCTCTGTGCCTCTTGGATTTCAATGCCTTTTTCCTTCCCCAGATCAGTGAAGTTCTCAACTATGATTTGTTCAAGTACACCTTCAGCCCTTTTCTCTCTCTCTTCATCTTCTGGAATTCTTGTTACAGATATTGTTCCGTTTGATTGCATTGCTTAGTTCTCTAATTCTCCCCTCATACTTCTGGATTTTTTTTCTTTCTTTTTCTCAGCTTCCTCTTTTTCCATAATTTTACTTTCTAATTCATCTATTGTCTCCTTTGCCTTTTCAGTCCATGCTATGGCTGCCTCCATTTTATTTTGCACCTCATTTATAGCATTTTTTAGCTCCTCATGACAAAAATATGGAACTTCACGAATTTGTATGTCATCCTTGCACAGGGGCCATGCTAAACTTCTCTGTATCGTTCCAATTTTAGTATATGTGCTGCCAAAGTGAGCACGTTTATTTATTTAGAGAGAAGAGAGGATGTGAGCAGGGGATGGGCAGGGAGAGAGAGGGAGAAAGAATCCCAAGCAGGCTCTGTTCTGTCAGCACAGAGCTCGAAGTGGGGCTTGAACTCACAGTGAGATCATGACCTGAGCTGAAATCAAGAATTGGATGCTTAACCAAATGAGACACACTGCTGTCCCCAAAATTGCCCCAATTTTGAGTGAAATTATCATTTCTATGAAATATCATCTGTATCACTGTTTATATTAACATCCATGGCAGGATTTTCCCAATATTTCAATGGTAGATGTCTATTAACACTATAATATTTTATATAATATGTGTACTACAAAATAGATTGTAGTAGAATTGCCAAATATTGACCAATATTTCAAAATTGACAAATCCAGTGTTTTGTTTTTGCTTCTATGTCTGGGTATGTGCTAGCATTTGTGTGTGTGTGTGTGTGTAGCTCTAGAAAAGTTATCAACAGAGTAGGTTGTGAAGAGAAAATGCTAAGGGCACCTGGGTCGCTAATCAGTTAAGCGTCTGACTCTTGATTATGGCTCAGGTCATTGTCTCATGGTTTGTGAGTTTGAGCCCCGCATCAGGCTCCACGCTGACAGCACAAGAGCCTGCTTGGAATTGTCTTTTCCTTTCTTTCCTCCCGTCTCTCTCTCTCTTTCAAAATAAATAAAATAAACTTAAAAAGAGACAAAGAAAATACTAAAGGTAAACAAAATATTGGAAGTTATCATTGTAAATTTTTATGAATTTTTAGAAAGCATATATATTTTAGTATATAAACTTCTGTTTATATAAAAGGAATATATAAAAATGCTGCATTAATAGGGGAAACCATGGCGATAGATACTTTAAAATATCATTTTTGGAAACAAAATAGATTTATTTTGTTAGAGTACAAAATAATTCTAGATCATTAGTGGTATTCTATTATTAAATTTTTTTTACACTTTCAGGTGATCATGAGGCCTCATTCCTTTTTTCTGAGTGACTGAAGCGACTAAAATAAATCTCTCTCTCTTCCATTCTTTGTCTCTCTCTGTCTCTCTCCCTCTGTCTCCCTCCCTCCCTCTCTCTCTCTCTCTCTCTCTTTATATATATATATATATATATATATATATATATATATACATACACACACACATACACACACATACATATACACACATATATGTAAATAAAAATCTATCATTTAATTACAAAGGATAAATTCAATACTTAGAAAAAAAGAGTCAACTAAACTATAAAAACTCAGTAGACCATGTTCAGTCTTAGTGTATACAGTGTGGCTAGCAAAATCTTTCATAAAAATCTTTGTGAGAAGTAGTCTACAATTGTTTTGTTATGAAACATAAGAAAGAATAATCCTCTCTATATTTTACATATAAAATGTGGAATATTTTATAGGTTATACTGGATTCGAAGTTATGTTAAGTCACATGGAGGTCCCAGCTCAGCCAATCCATTGACCTTTGAGAGCTGTCCATTCTCTAATTGCTTCTCATTCCTCCAAAGGTTGATCTGATAATAAAAATCGGGTATGGGGGGGGGGGAGTACTTACAATCTAGAGAGAAATTTACTAAAGTGTAATATAATATTATTTAAAAATTTTTTTAGTCTTTATTTGTTTTTGAGAGAGAGAGAGAGAGACAGAGTGTGAGTCGGGGAGGGGCAGAGAGAGAGGGAGACACAGAATACGAAGCTGGCTCCAGACTCCAAGCTGTCAGCACTGAGCCTGACACAGGGCTCGAACTCACGAGCTATGAGATTGTGACCTGAGCCAAAGTCGGACACTCAACTGACTGAGCCACCCAGGTGCCCCTGTAATATTATTATTTTAAAAATAGAGAACAATTGCTGACAACCCTAGAGTCCCGCAATTTTAGGAAAATAATTTGGCATGCACAGATAGAAAGGGTTTTACTTCAAAATACATATTCTTCTTTCATTTAAAGAAGTCAAAGGACGTGTCAAACCTTGGTTAAGCTTATTTGTCAAACCTACTGAATATTTTTTTTCTAGGGCTTGTACTTCTCATACTGAAGGGGCTCTTTTAAGAAATGCTTTCTGGTTAAATATGGGTTAGATGCTCTTCGTGGTTCCTAGGTATCATATGAGAGAGCAACTGGTCTCACGCTCATTATGGCCCAATGGTAGGTATCAGAAGTTATCAACTGCTTGTGTAGTATGATTCCAGTGCCCAGAAATTCAGTGATTGTCTAAAATTTTCAGAAGAGGTGAGATCAATTTAAATGTTTTCTTGGTTTGTTATAATTGGTTACATATATCTAACTTCTGACAAAATGTTCTAAGTGTCAACATGGCAAAGCTATTTTATTTGTATGTAGGCAGTGCTTATTAATCATCCAGAAGGCCTGTGTCAGATCTTGGGATGGGTGAAAAAACAAATAATTTAAGCCTCACTTTCTCTACTTTCTTACCTTCTTATAGACTCACTGTAACATTTCTCTAAGAAATACAATTTTATTCCATAAAGCATTTGTGTATATTAGTTTCTTCGTTTGTTCCTCACAATATGCCTTTGATTTTCCCAGCTGACACGAGACCCAAAGGGTCAGAACTATGTTACTCAACTTAGAATAACCCATGGCCAAGCACATGTCTTATAACGGCACCCGTTAAATATTGGAAGAATGAAAGAATTAATGAACAAATGAATGAGCTCACAGGATGTCAAAAAAGTTCAAGGAAGTTAAGCAACTTACCAAGTGACCAGAGAGGCTGTGAACAGGAGGCAAAGGGTTGGATAGCGTGAAGATCTGAGCACACAGAAGATAGGCTAAAGGCCCCTGAAAAACAAGTCCCAGACACAGTTTCAGAAGAATTAGGATAAAATCCCCAAAGTCTTACTTATTATTTGGAGCATGGGTAACATTTTGTGCAAACCTTGTACGACATCAAGAGATAAATTTGAGACTGATTTTGGGTAAGGTTTTACATGGCAAGGCTTACCAGATAAGAGCCTATATACTTTTCTAGAAATAAAAAGTGACTTCAAAATATGTATCTCAAATAATATTTTAGAGTTCTGGGGCAATGTATGGTGATTTGTGATTTTCACATATAGACCAGTGTTATGGTTGAAACTTGTTGAAAAATGGCTCAGTGAAAAGGTTGGTGGAAGCCAAACCCCAGTAAGTTCAGGTGAAAATGGTTTCTTATAGAAAAGGTTGGGAAGGCAGAGAAGCCAAGGGTGGGTATGTGGGCGATATGACAGAAGGCTTTCTGTTGAAGATGGAAGATCCTTGAATAAGCTCATATGTGTAGTAGCCACTTGAGAAGGGAAAGGGAGTGTAACAGGCTAGGCAAAGAATGATTGGTAGAGAAAGGTCAAGTGTAAATAGGAAAGGATGGGATTGATTCTAGGGCAAAGGTAGAGGTATATCCATATATTGGATGAAAGGAGAGGTTCCTCTTCCACTGAGAAAAGAGTATGAATAGTAAGAAATTTGGTTATTAAACAACTTAATAATGATGGTTATGTCAGCAACAGCAGGGACCACTGGGGAGGAGGGATAACGAATGGGTAGGGGCTGACTGGGAATTGTAGCATCACAATTTGTTTCTGAGAAGAAAATAACAAAATCCTTTTGTTGTTGGTGTTAGAATGCTGAGAAGGAGGAAGACTCAAGGAGGCTAGAAGAAAATGCAAAAATTTGAAATAACTGTTTAGGAATAAGTAATATTTTTATATGTATTAAGTAAAGTAGCTGTGACCTCTACACTTGTCAGTCATCACTGAGGGACCAACCAATTCTGAAAAGCATGAATTCATGGTTAATCGATAAGCAAGGCCAATCCCAACATGGTCTGATTCCTGACTATGCATATCTTACACATTTATTTCTTTGTCCCTGCACTGTTGGAATTCTATGATCTAGTTCTACTGAATTTCCTTACAGTTTCCAAATGAGCAATTCTCTCTCATACTTTCATGTTGCTCCCTGTGTTTCAAATTTTCTTTTTGCCATGTTTCATCTATTTAGCTTTCATGCTTCAAGATACTATTCCATCTCTCATCAGTTTCTGAAACTTCTTGAGATTAGGGAGCATATCTTGGTGCACTCATCACAAAGAGTCCCCGGCACATAACAGGTTGATGCATCGTAGGCTCATCATACCACATTGTTTTGTGCCTTGATTGGAGAAATTTAAGCTGGTTGCCTTAGGGGTGGTGGACACTTCAATCACTGATTGTTGGGCCTTACTCCTTGTGTATATATTTGATTTCTCCTTTAATACTGTGGGAGATGCATGGGATTTCTGAAGAATCACCTAACTTCTATAGCCCTGCAGGCATTGTACACTTGTCAAGCTGTTTATTACAGAAAAACACTTTTTTTTAGAATTGGTCCAAATATGACTTTATTTTCCTATTACAGTTCTTTAGGAATTCCCCACTATTGCTTCCAGAATAAAATCTAAATGCTATTTGGTGAGTTCCATAGCTCTTCACTTCAGCCTCTCTTTTCATTCATAGGGCTTATATTTTTCTTAAATGCCCTGGCTTCCCATCACACAAAATTGACTTTCCCTCAAAATACAATGGCATTTCATATCTCAGAAACTTTATGCTATGCCTCAGCCTTATTCTCTGTGAAATCCTACTCTAAACTGCAACTCAAATAAAATATCTTACTCTGTGAAGCCCATAGGCAACGTCGCTCACTCTTCTCAACTCAAGGTTAATTATTCCCTTTAAGGGAAGATCTTAGGGCCTTACCTATGTCAGAATCAATTAGGTATATGTCAGGCTTTCTGAAAACATCATTAAATATTTGAGGGCAAAAATGTACTATGATTTGTTTTTGTTGCAAGCATTCAGTACCTGGTGAATTGTATAATCAAAGCTTTAAAGCTAGAGGTTCTAACCCAAACCTTTGACATGAGCTTTGAATGGTTACAGCTCCTTAATTTCTTTATAGAATATGGTTCACAACACTCAGTGTCAAATCATAGACTAAATGAAAATACTTGAACATTAAGCATAGGGATAGATGGAGGAATCACGGTAGCTGGGATGTTATTTATCACACAGTTATAGGGTTCTGGATACTTTCCCCAGTATTCTCTAACTTGCCACATCATTTTCAAGGAAAATAGAACTGTGACCCTTGGAATCTCTCAAGTTCTTTCATTTTCCCCATGTGAAAGTATTACAGCATATTTTAAAGATCAATTTTTATAAACTCTGATAAACCCCAAGGGCCTTTTAATCTCTTTATGATAATATGGAAAAGCTCCATGTCTTTTAAAGTAATATTATCCACAATTCAATGAAAGTACAACTGACTTGTATGATTTTTATATTACAACAGGTTATAAACTGTCCCTGTCCTTTGATTGATACGAATTGCTGTAACATGAGAAAATTAAATATTTTTGTTCAATTTTCCTCAATGCAAAATAGTCTTTGTCTTTTAATAAATACATATTGACTTACTGTTAAGTGCCTTTTAGTGTTTAAGTGCTTAGGATCCTTCAGTGAAAAAAAGAGAAAAAATGTTCCCATTCCTATGAAGTTTCTATTTTATGGAGAGGCATACAGAAATAAACACAATAAAAAGTAAATTACATAATATTATGAAATCGCAAGTTTTATGTAAAAGAAAAAAAAAGGAAAAGCAAGGTAAGAGGATCAGGAATGGGAGAGCATGGGTGTTGGGTAGTGTTGGGAGAAAGCAGTTTGTAGTAATAGACCAGGTGGTTAGGGAAGGCCTCAGTGAAATGAAACTTTGAGCCAAGACTTAAATAAGGGATAATGGCAGATGTTGTTGGTAAGTCTTATGGTTTCATCCAAATTTAGACAATCCTTATTTAATACATGTTACATACTCTCCAGCCAAGATTACTATATTCACAGTCCGTCTTCTCATAAGTATAAAAATTAGTTGTGTTCTATCATTTCAAAATAGCAAAAGCCAAATTAGTATTTCCAGTTCAAGACCTGTGTTTCTTCTTTGTCACCCTATTTTCCTAGAAAAAAAATCAGAAAATGCCCTTGTGCATGTACATATATCTTTTAAAAGTCATTGATGGCAATAGATTTTCATGTTTGAGATGTTCACATTAGGGAAAAGCTCTGACAGAATATGCCTTTTGATTTTGAAATGGCCTAGATATATCAAAAACAGTGATTGGGCCACCATACATTGCTCTAACCAAAAGGATTTATAGAGCTGATTCTGCACAATTTCCATCCTCTTACTGACCTTTTAAATGTACTATGCTGTTATCAAAAATGTATTTGATATTGAACAAGAAATATTTTTAAGAAAGCCTGAGTGTGAGTCACTACATAAAACTTTTATTCATGTCTAAACTCACAAAGTGCAAAGCATGGCAAAAAATGCATACTCACCATTTTCAAAATCTTAAACATCTACTGATATTACACACTAGAGTTTCATTTTAAGTACATTATTTAGAAACATTTTTCAGTACTGTTGAACAGTCTGTGGACAAGGACCTAAAGATGTTAATGTAGTGACATTATCATTCCAACTTCTTTTGGCATTAGGTAGGAGAATGTTCAAAGTTTTAATATATCTTTTACAATTGTACAGCTTAAGAAAGTAAGAAACAATTACTGATAAAGGAAATGTGAAATGCCTGATGAATTCAACGGGAACACAAATGGAAATATAAAAGAGATAATCATTAAAAGTAGACAGCAGAGATTGGCCTTTGGACAACTAGGATAATTGTGAATATCTGTACATAGATAATTTGACTGTTTACTGCCATTTATTGTGTTCATATTTGAAGATTTATATAAATTACCCTTTAATTTAAAAATGGAAATATTTTAACTGTATATACACAAATATAATTTTATATGTATGTATATAGATAGATCTATTCCTATACTATATCATTTCTTATAATAATATACCTTTACAATAGTCCTAAAATATTTCACTTAAGTTACACATTAAAGATTTTGATGAGAAATAATTGTCATACATGGAGATAAGTCCTGTATTTAGGCTGTGCTACATAACTATAGTAAGATAATTAATTCTTAATCATTTATTTGTTAGAGTTTCATTTTGTTTTTTAATAGCTTTGTTACTGATTTTATTGAAGGGCTTAAAAATTCACCTTGGGTATGTGTCATCAATGATCGACGATGATCATTCCCACATAAAGTATGGAGATACAGCTAGTGCAACAACTTTTGATGGTGTATAATTCTGGATACATCCCTGAGGGGTGCATCTTTTATTTAACATCACATGTAATATTTATCTTTTATATGATTCTTAGCAGAATAGTTCCCTGTGATGTTGCTTCAAAACCAAGGTTTTGGCAATAAACAGAAAGGATTTGAAATATGGTTCCACTTCTTCCAGCTTGGATAAAATTTAGTTAAATTACCTAATTTCCGTAACTCTTCGATTGCTCATATGTGAAATGGAGATAATTGGATAACAATCTTGATGCTCTTTGAGGGTTAAATGTAAGCACTTAGAATTAATCAATATATAATAGCTATGATTCCTCGTATTACAAAATCCATGTAGCAGCATAATTTCCAAATCTGTTTCTGATGACAGGGAATTAGCTGATGCTATCTGTCCACACTCCTCTGTTACCAATCTTTATCCTCTGCACCAGGAATGAGAATACAGCTCCCTGATTTAGGAATACTTAATCTTGACCTTTTGGATCTCCCCTGGTATACAAAAGTGAGAACCACAGCACTATTGTCTTTTGCCAACTTTCTTCTTTTCTAACCATAAATTTTATTTTTCTCTAAGTATGTGAATAAATTTCCTTTTGACTTTTCTATGGAAAAATAGAGGTGATCGTTTTAGAAAAGATAAATTGCAAATTAATCCCTATTCTATGGCACTATTGAATTGCTGGTTTAGTTAAAATATAAATACTTCCCTTCTTACATTTTTGTTTTTATAGCTTTAAAATTAACCTAAGTCTAAAGTGGAAACATATATATATATAAATACTTCCCTATTGCACAAGTTGTTGAAAATTTATAAAATATAAAGTATTTGCAGTGATTCAAACATGATAGAAACAATTTTATTGCTTAGTCATAGTTTTTAAGAAGACAAAAATTTCACGTTGTCATTGTTGTCTGTACTTTCATTTTCATAGTAATCTCCTCAAATTTTCAATTGGACATCGAAGAGGGGAGACAAATCAGAAAACTGGGGACAATAAGAAAGGGAAAGAACGTGGTTTTCATTCCGAGTTTAACAGTATCGACAGTCATATACCTTAAGTAAAAAGAACTGGAATAAAACGTGCATGGGAGATATTTACGTGCCATGAAGTCATTACTTACTTGAAGTAAACTAATTATTTGAAAGCCTGCATTGAAGTACAAACCAATCAATTGCTCTTGGATATTTTCCTGGAACAGTATTTTTTTTTCCATTAACAAATGTAGTAAGTGATAACATAAGGAAGCTAAACAGAAAACTACCATATCTGAGTGAAATCTATTAGGAAATTAGGGCATATGTATGGGTAATGGATTTACCGAAATTGAGTTTTGGCCATGACTCAAAAGGCCAGGCTTAACAGTTGCCAGATTGCCACCTGTGCCCTATATACCACAGGTGTTCAGGCCTTCAGAACAGCTCTTCTTCCTAATGATTTCTAGGCCAGCAGTGCTCCCACACACCCAGCATGAGCTCATGCACTGAATCGATACTCACTCTGGACATTGACATTCACCTTGACTTTGAACACTTTCTAATGTCCTTTTTAAAAGTAATAACATAATAAAAGTACAAGCTCTGTAGCAGTTAGAATCAGGTTCAGCTCTTATTATTAGAGATCCAAAATAACAACTAAAGTCCAGGTGTTAGATGGCAGCTTTGGGGTCATCAGGGACCCAGGCCATTGTTTCTCTCTGTTCCATCAACCTTAACCTGTGGCTTCCATTGTCAGGGTTACATTATGATCACGATTTGGCTGCTGGAACCCTCACCTCCATGACCTCATTTTAAAAGAAGGAAGAGCAAAAGGTGACTCCCCTCTTTGAGCCACTCCCCTTTCCTTCTTAAAAAGCTTTCTTGGAAGCCCCAGTGAAATACTTCTGTTTATATTCTATTGCCTACTTCTATCTATGAGGGAGCCTGAAAAATGCAATATGTAAGTAGAAACATTTCTGACACTATCAATATAAAGTTACTTTAAAGAAGAAAGGGTGAAGGGCTATTGGATAGGCGGCCTGGAGTTTCTGCCACACCCTTTTATGTTTAAACTAGATCAATTATCTAAGAATGTTTCAGCCAATTGGTAGAGCTAGTAGTATTTATATATGTCCATCTATATCTCTATATCTATATCTATATCTATATCTATATCTATAGATGTAGATATATCTATATAGAGATATAGATATATGTTCTATAGATAGATATGCATCTATCTATATATGTTCTATAGATATCTATCTATATATGTTATATAGATATCTATCTATACCTATATATGTTCTATAGATATATATCTATAGATAGATATATAGGTATAGATAGATAGATATAAGCTAGTAGCTTATATAAATCTAGTAGCTTATATGTAGTTTATTTACAGCTATAACTTTTATATAGATGTGCCTTAGATGAGGGATACCATACATACATCTGTAATGTTCAGAGTTTAGTTTGCATAAGAACATAATGAAGATAGGGGCGCCTGGGGGGCTCAGTCGGTTGGGCGTCCGACTTTGGCTCACGTCATGATCTCACGGCTTGTGAGTTCAAGCCCCGCGTCGGGCTCTGTGCTGACAGCCCAGAGCCTGGAGCCTGCTTTGGGTTCTGTGTCTCCCTCTATCTTTGCCCTTCCCCTGCTCATGCTCTGTCTCTCTCTGTCTCTCTCTGTCTCAAAAATAAATAACATTAAAAAAAAAAGAACATAATGAAGATTTGTATAAAATACAGCTTCCAGAGATTCTGGTTCCATAGGCTGGCAAAGCTCAGAAATCTCTTTGGAAGTTCCTGAATGATCTTAGAATTATTGATGGCACCCCAGCTGCGTTGCTATGGAAAGCCTTCTTTTAGATATTTCTCAACAGTGCCAAGTCCAGAATTTCTATGGAGATTAAGAGTGGGAACCTCTTGAAGTCCCCTTCAAGGTGTATAGAGTGTTGGCTGCTGCAGAAGCAAAGAGTTTTCCATAAAATTTAGAACACACCTCTAGTCCACATCAAAGAATTGGGCAGGTGCAGTTTATGGGTGGGGAGCATGAACCCTCTTTCCTGCCATTTGGTGCTGTCACTGTGAATCTTGCTTACCTTCTAATTCTAGACATTACTGCACATGAGAAATAAATCTCTGAAACACTTCAAACGCAGTCTTTGTTCTCTCTCTCTTTTTACCTTTCTGAGGTTCTTAATACTAGTAGAGTCACAGTTTAATTTGTCAGATGAGTGATAGCAAGAGAAGAAAGAACAGGTTGATCAACTGAAGAGAAAGCCAAGTCAATAACAATCCTAACCAAGCTAACTATCCAAATTACAGCTGGTAACAGACAAAAGGTAGATTCCTACCTGGATCTGACTTCAAAGCCATGTTCCTTTGACTCTGCCATACTTACTGATTCTTCTGTGGGAGAAGGAGGAAGACAAAACCAAAAACCTGATAGTCCCCTTCACCCTCCCTCAACCAGACTGTGACCGTCTCTTAACTCGTTGGTATAACAAGAAAGGAGGAGGTTGCAAAAGGAAAATGGAATAGGTCATAGGGCAGGGAGCCAGAAACTAATGCCAGTCTCATAAACATGCCTCCCCAAGAGAGTTCTCATCTCACTGTTCCCTTCAAGCCCTTGCTTCATTCATATCCCAGATTGTTTCCTTTAAACTTCCACTGCCATGTCAGTGTTCCTTCCACTTCTGAGACCTCCAGGCAGCACCCAACCACAGCTTTTAATCATGGGCTCGAATCAATCTTCATTCTTCTCCAACCTCTGTCACCTTCTCCCTAACCCCTTCCAGGGCTGATCCTAATTTGTTCCATCATTCTGGGTTCATACTTGCTTGCTTTCCATCTTACTGAGGTATGAGAAAATACAAATAAATGATACATAACCAGATTGATATTTAGCTTTAAACCTTTATTAGAAGAATCATTGAAAATCCAACATGTTTAAATCCCTCATTTTTCTCACCAGAGAAAAAGGTGGTGTATACATCCATGTTGGTGCTCATGATAGACGTCAATAGCCATTGATACTAATTCCACTTCTGCTGCCACATGGACCAAATTGTTCTCACGTTGGTCTCCTGATGGGATGGATCAACACCAGGTGGTGCTTTGCTGCTCTGTTGACATTTCTCTTATGTTTATCCTTTTTATACTTGGTCTCTCACGTAGCTCTTAGTGAATCATTAGATGTTAGGAAGGCAGCATATCATGGCTATTAAACTCTTTCCTCTGTCATTAACCAACTGCATAAATTTGTGGACATTATTTAAACTTTGAGCCTTGGATTCAAATATTAGAAAATTAGAACTACCAGATTAGCGTTTTCTGAATATGTAGAAAGATAACTCACAAAACGCAGTTGGCAGCTATATTACAAGATGCTATCCCCATACCAATTTTGTGATTTTATTAAGATCTTCTAAAGGTGGCATTTAATCCAGTGTTTCTAATGTTGCAGGTCTCTCTTAATTGGCTTCCTGACAGGGTGTACTGACAGAAAAAAAATTCAGGGCACGATCCCTCAAGACTGAGTTAGGAAATGTGCTATTAATGACATTGAATAGAATCACACTCAAGTTTAAAACTTACTCTACTTTGTCCCTGGGATTTCTTGACCTTCACAGAAAGTTTTATGTTCATTGCAGGAATTGCCCAGGGGTTAAGGCATGATCTCTGTCCTTCCTTCTCATTTGAGACTCTCCGTTCCAGAGCAAAGCACCAGTTCAGACACGTCCATCCTTTCTTTCTCTGAAGGCTGAGAGGCCTTGGTGTAAATGTTGTCTCTCCCAGCTGGTTCTGGCATGCCCAGACTTGTCAGAGTTTTCAGTAGGTATTAAGCTCCATCCACCTTTGGCACTTCATTATTTAATGCATATGTATTACTGGCTAGAGATATGCCAAGTGATTAAAATGTAGGGAAAAATGTAAATTGTTTATTTTAAAAAAAATTGGAATACAAAATACTAGCACATGAAAACTACAGAGTGGAAGTTCAGAGGGACAAGAGAGAAACCACTGAAGAACTTTTGTATTCTAATTGGCCACATGGAAGAGATGCTAAACCTTGAAGAATGAGCAGGCTTGTAGTAAGTGACGTTCAGTGATGTGGATTTTCACAAAGGTGGAAAGGTACAATATAGCTTGGGAAGGTGTAAGAAGTTTTGTGAGAATACAAATAACTTAGTCATAAGAAAAGAGTACAGGTAAGAGTTTATTTCCACACTTTGGGAATGGAGACACGAGCTGCTCAAATCATAAACTAGAATGGTTTATTTAATCCAGGAGAGAATGCTAAGTCATGGGAGCCAGGGGATCATTTGACTAGAGATATGTTTTAGGAAGTTAATCTATCATTGATTCTGCCATTGATTTTCAGAAAATATTGGGGTAAAAGATATGAGAGTGTAAGCTGACCAGTTAAAAATATAAGCTAATTGCAAAGGAGGAGGACTTTTGCTTTTTATTCTACATGTTTCTGTACTGTTTCAACTTTTATAAAGGGAATGTGTTTGTGTATTATTTGTGTATTTCCAACATTTAGCAGAGACTAAAAGAAAAGCAGAACAAACAAAAAGGAAATATTTCACAGTGATCTCCATGATTTTCAACCTAGCACTTGCTGAAGAGGTACCATAGAATTAAGTTATAATTATAAATAGGATGCCAATCATTTTAATTTAAAAATAATAAAAGGGTCGGCCCTGGGTAGCTCAGTTGGCTAAGCTTCCGACTCTTGATTTTGCCTGGGGTCATGATCTCACGATATGTGAGATCAAGCCCACATCACTTGGGATTCTCTCTCTCTCTCTCTCTCTCTCTCTCTGTCTGCCCCTCACCTGTTCGTGTGTGTGTGTGTGTGTGTGTGCATGCTCGCTCTCTCTCTCTCTCAAAATAAATAAATAAACTTGAAAAAAATAAAAATAATGAATGGAGACTCACTTAGTATTATGTTCTCTACTCCATTCGTGCTGTTGAAAATGGCAATATTTCATTCTCTTTTATGATTAATATTCCATTATGTGTGTGTGGAGATATATATATATATATATATATATATATATATATATATATATATATATATAATCTTCTTTATTCTTTCATCAGTCGGTGGATACTTTGGCTGTTTCCATAATTTGGCTGTTGTCAATAATGCTTCTATAAACATCGGATGCATGTATCCCTATGAATTAATATTTTTGTATTCTTTGCGTAAATACCTAGTAGTGCAATTGCTGGATCATAGGGTAGTTCTACTATTAACTCTTTGAGGAAACTCCATACTGTTTCCCAGAGTGGCTGTACCAGTTTGCACTCCGACCAAGAGTGCAAGAGTGTTCCCCTTTCTCCACATCCTCGCCAACATCTGTTATTTCTTGTGCTGTTGATTTTAGCCATTCTGACAGATGTGAAGTGATATCTTATTGTGGTTTTGATTTGCATTTCCCTGATGATGAGTGATGTTGAGCATCTTTACCTGTGTCGGTTGGCCATCTGTATGTCCTCTTTCGAGAAATGTCTGTTTGTGTCTTCTGCCCATTTTTTAATTGGATTGTTTGTTTTGGGGGTGTTGAATTCTATAAATTCTTTATGTATTTTGGATACTAACCTTTTATTGGGTATGTAATTTGCAAATACTTTCCCCCATTCAGTAGGTTATATTTAATTTTGTTATTTCCTTTGCTGTGCAGAAGCTTTTTATTTTGATGTAGTCCCAATAGTTTATTTTTGTCTTTATTTCTCTTGCTTCAGGAGACATATCTAGAAAAATGTTGCTTGGCCATTGTCAGAAATTATTGCTCTCTTCCAGGATTTTTATGGTTTTGGGTCTCGCATTTAGACCATTATGAGTTTATTTTTGTATATGGTATAAGAAAGTGGTCCAGTTTCATTCTTTTGCATGTAGCTGTCCAGTTTTCCCAACATCATTTGTTGAAGATGATACCTTTTTCTGATTTCATACTCTTGCCTCTTTTGTCAAAGATTAATTGACTATGTAGCTGTGGGTTTGTTTCTGGGCTTTATATCCTGTTCCATTGATCTATGTGTCTATTTTTGTACCAGTGCCATACTGCTTTAACTACTACCTCTTCTTAGTATAACTTGAAATCTGGAATTGTGATACTTCCAGCTTTGTTTCCCTTTTGTAAGGTTGTTTTGCCTATTCAGGATCTTTTGTTGTTCCATAGAAATTTTAGGATCGCTTGTTCTAGTTCTGTGAAAAATGCTGTTGGTATTTCGATAGGGATTGCATTAAACCTGAGATTGCTTTGGGTTGATGTCCATACGGACATTTTAACAACATTTGTTCTTGCAATCCATGAGCATGCAATGTCTTTCCATTTGTTTGTGTCACTTTCAGTTTCTTTCATCAGTGTTTTGTAGTATTCAGAGTATTTCATCTCTTTGATTGAGTTTATATCTGGGTATTTTATTATTTTTGCTAAAATTGTGAATGGGATTGCTTTCTTAATTTCTCTTTCTATTGCCTCATTATTGGTTTATACAAATGCCACAGATTTCTGTACATTGACTTTGTATCCTATGACTTTACTGAATTCATTTATCAGTCCTACTAGTTTTTTGGTCTAGTCTTTAGAATTTTCTATATATGATATCACGTCATCTGCAAATAGTAAAAGTTTTATTTCTTCCATATCAATTTGGATGTCTTATTTCTTTCTCTTGTTTGATTGCTGTGGCTAGGACTTCCAGTACTATGTTGAATAAAAGTGGTGAGGGTGGATATCCTTGGCTTGTTCCAGATCTTAAAGGGAAAGCTTTCAGTTTTTCACCATTGAGTATGATGTTAGCTGTAGGTTTTTCATATATGGCCTTTATTATGTTGAGATATGTTCTACTTTGTTGAGAATTGTTTTTCTGAATGGATGTTGTACTTTGTCAAATGCTTTTGCTGCATCTGTTGAGATAATTGTATGGTCTTTATCCTTTCTCTTGTTAATGTGATGTATCACATTGATTGATTGCCAATATTAAACCACCTTTGCATTCCAAGTATAAATCCAACTTGATCATGGTGAATGATTTTTTAATGTATTGTCAGATTCAGTTTGCTGATATTTTGTTGAGGACTTTTATATCTATGTTCATCATAGATATTGGCCTGTTGTTCTCTCTCTCTCTCTCTCTCTCTCTCTCCCCCTCTCTCTTCTGGTGTCTTTATCTGGCTTTGGTATCAAAGTAATACAGGCCTCGTTGAGTTAATTTGGAATTTTTCTTTCCTCTTCTATTTTTTTTGAATAGTTTGAAAGAAAGGGTATTAATTCTTCTTTAAATGTTTTATAGAATTCTACCTGTGAAGCCATCTGGTCCTAGATTTTTGTTTGTTGGGAGGTTTTTTGTTTTTGTTTTTGTTTTTCCTGATTCAATTTCATTATTGCTAACTGGTCTGTTCACGTTTTCTGTTTCTTCCTAATTCAGTTTTAATAGGTTATACATTTCTAGAAATTTCTCCATTTCTTCTTGGTTGTCCAATTTCTTGGCATATAAATTTTCATAATATTCTTTTATAATCCTTTGTATTTCTGTGGTGTTCATTGTTATTTCTCTTCTTTCATTTCTGAGTTTGTTTACTTGAGTTGTCTCTCTCTCTCTCTCTCTCTTTTTTTGATGAGAGTGGCTAAGGTTCATCGTTTTATTGAGCTTTTTAATGAACTTGTCCCTGGTTTTATTAACCTGTTATATTGCGGATTTTTTTTTTAAGTTTCTAATTCATTTATTTTTCCTCTAACCTCTTATTTCTTTTCTTCTACTGGTTTGGGATTTTGTTTGTTCTTTTTCTAGATCCTTTAGGTGTAGGGCTAGGTTATTTATTTGAGATTTTTCTTTTTTCTTGAGCTAGGCTTGTATTGCTATAACTTTCATTTTTAGAACCACTTTTGCTACATCCCAAAGATTTTGGACCATTGTGGTTTCATTTATTTGTCTTCATGTATTTTTTTATTTCCTCTTTGATTTCTTGGTTGACCCATTCATTGTTTAGTAGCATTTTATTTAACCTCCACATATTTGTGGTCTTTGCAGATTTTTTATTGTGGTTGATTTCTAGTTTCATAGCATTATGGTCAGAAATGTTGCATAGAATGACTTCGATCTTTTTTGTCATTATTTTTAAACCATTCATGCTTAAGCTACCATACTGGAATCAAGTTACTGATGTTGAAATTGCTGCTGGGATGTGATATAAATACACTGTACAAGCCAGTCATTCATTCACTGTGCTGGGCAATCTGAATCAAAAGACAATTAGGATAAAACTCTTGTCTTTAAATTGATTACAGAAGAAAGAAGGAGGGAAGGAGGGCTGGAAGGCAAGGAAGGCGGGAAGGAGGAAGGAAGGAAGGAAGGAAAGAAGGGAGGGAGAGGGAGGAAGGAAGGAAGATCATTTTATAAAATAAGTATAAACAGTATGCAACAGAGATCCAAGAGCCGGAAGAGTCACAAATAGATGGACAATTTCAATGGGAAACAGAGAAAGAAGACTAAATTTTTGTAATGAAACTGAAGTTGAAGCAAAAATTCTCACTACTGATTTGATCATCATGCCCATATGCTTTACATGTTTCTTTTAGTTGTTAATTTAAAGATTCTTCTTAATACAACCTGAAGTAGGGAATGATCAGTTGAAGTGACCAATAAACAGTACACATAAATTGTATGTGTTTAAAAATCGTGAGACACAGTTAGTTGGAGAAATAATAATATTTCCTCTAGCCTAAAACACTAAATATAATATTACCAGTTATAGCACTTCCAAATCTGATGAATACCATGAGAAACCATTCTCTACATTACCTGCTATAGACTGACAGCTTCAAAATGCCAATATCCCTGGAATGGCTACTTTCATATCTGATTGGTTATTGTGGAAAACTGAGTGATTAATATAAAATCTATTTAGAAATGTTAGGAGCTAGATAAAATTCTAGCATTGCCAGGATATAAGGAATATTCATGTTTCATATGACATTATGTTATTTTTAATAAGATTACCATGAATTTCATTTTTTCAATTTTCTTAATTTGTACCAATATATTGGAAAAAAAGTAGATAAATCTATGTTTAGAGAGCCATCTTTTTTTTTCCCCTCCAATTTTTGCTGGTGTCCCTCCTCCTCCTCTTTTCTTTTCCTCCTCCCCTTTCTCCCTCTTCTTTTTCTTCTCCTTTTTTCCCTCTTTCTTCTTCTCCATACATTCCTCTTATTCTTACTATTACTGTTATTATAATTTTGCTTGGATATGTGTAAATTGAACATATCTAACCTGGTTACATAGGAGCATCATTTTAGATTTTCTTTGGGCTATTTCAAAGTAAATAAAAGTAGAGGCGCCTGGGTGGCTCAGTCGGTTGAGCGTCCAACTTTGGCTCAGGTCATGATCTCCCAGCTCGTGGGTTCGAGCCCTGCATTGGGCTCTGTGCTAACAGCTCAGAGCCTGGAGCCTGCTTTGGATTCTTTGTCTCCCTCTCTCTCTCTCTCTCTACCCCTCCCCTGCTCATGCTCTGTCTCTCTCTGTCTTTCAAAAATAAATAAACATTAAAAAATTAAAAAAAACCCACAAAGTAAATAAAACTAAGTAAAACCTCTTTCAGTGTCTACCCTTCTATCCTAAAAGTAGATATTTATGACTCATTTACTGATAATAATATGTATGAACTCAATACTAGTTACAAGCTTTTATGTAATAAAGCATTTATAGAAAACATTTGAGTGTACAAGACCTCATATATATACATTGGACCTAACCAGGAAAGGTCAAAAAAAAAGAAGTAAAATCTTTAAGCTGTTAAATACTGGATTTCAGAAGTTAAGTACTACAACATACTACATACACATCCCTTTGAAAATAAAATAAATAGTTTAGTTTATTAAACCACAATGACTATCTGGAAAATATGAAATTAATATGGAATTGTTTAATCTTTCCTAGAGACTAGCCTAACAAGATTATTTTAGAATAATTAAAAATAATAAGCCGCTAATGTTTTAATTCTATTAATTTAAACAGTTTCTTTCAGTAAATTAAAGATGTATAATCAAATAACAAGGAGAATCACTACTACTCATTAAATGCATTCTAAGATATCAGTGCCTTTATTAATCACCATAATTTTATTAAGTAAGGTATTTTGCATTCATTTTACAGGTCAAAAGATTGAGGCTTAGAGAGGTTAAGTAACTTACCACTCCTAACTCAAGAAGTGGTAGTCATGAATCAAACCATGTGATTTCACTGGCTAAAAATCTATACAAAATTTGAAGTTCACTCTGCCTATGAGATGTACTGCCTCAGGCCATAACATTAAAATTCTAAATACATTCAAAATAATTCAGATAAATTCATGAATGTTGGATCTCATGGGAACAATAAGGTGAAATTTGAGTGCAGTATAATGTCACAGAGGAACACATACTTTTTTCACAGAAGAGTCACTTTTTTGCTCTTTTTATCTATATCACAAAGAGAAAGTTGACGGCATAAGCTATTAATCTAACTCCTGTTATGAATAAACACTTTCTTTACATTCAAAAAAATATATTTCTATAAATTCCTTCAAACATTGAGCCTTTGGATTTCTTTTAATTTTATTTTTAATTTTTTAAAATTTACATCCAGATTAGTTAGCATGTAGTGCAACAATGATTTCAGGAGTGGATTCCTTAGTGCCCCTTACCCATTTAGCCCATCCCCCCTCCCACAATCCCTCCAGTAACCCTCTAACAACTTCTGTGTTAGCCTTCTAATGGTGAGTATTTTCATGGATGACAAACTGTTTCCCCTTTCATACTGGGAGTTACAACTGCGAGCAGGACATTTTCTTTAGCAATTTCATTTAGCACAATGTCCTTACTAGAGGTTTTCTCTACATGGTCAGGACAGCATTGTCTCCTGAGGAAAGAGTCTCTGAAAATGAAAACCTGTGAGAATACTGTTCAACCCAATATGGGAAAATGGTGGGGAAGACAGTTGAATACATGGCCACATTGCTCATGGTAATTCATTTGCATAGAATCCTCATTCTTTTAAGAAGAAGGAGGATTTTAGAATGCCTTAAATTTTACCATTCACAGTATTGAATATACCAATTGTTACTTTAAATGATACACTTGTATTTTAGAAGATATTCCAACTTTATCTGGAAGGTCAGAGTTAAATTGCTTAATTTTTTTTCTGTTCTGCAAGCAAGATGTGTAGAGGCTAAAGACAATTGTCCCCATGCTATTGCAGCTTAATTTGATAATTGTCACAGGTTTCAGCTTACCTTAAATAATTTTCAAGACATTATATAAAATGACTTATAATTTAAATGATGACAGAACTAAAACTATACCGCTGTACTTCCTGAAGGAAAATGTCTGTTTTGTTAGATTCTCATTTTGATAATCTTACCCTAAATCCAGCTTCTTGAGCAATATGGTAAACCAATGAGTTTTAGCTTATAAGCCTAACTCTACCGCATTGATGTTGCTTCAATTCTAAACTTTCCCCTGAAAGAACAGAGGTGGAAATTTAAAAAAAATAACAACTATTGATTTTTTATTATAAATTATGACATTAAAAAGGAATTTATATACTGCAAATCTAGAAAATTATGATAAAGTAAATATTACCATCGACCTAATTATGGTTATTAGACTCATTTTTGTCTATTTTTCAGTACTTTTTATTAGAAATTCACTTATATAAAATGTTGTTGGTCTTCAGGGTTATGTCTTAGGTTATCTTTTTTCAATCTATATATTTCTCAAGGATATCTTGTTGATTCTTAGGATTTTAGGTGTGGGTGGGAAGTTGGAAGTCTGGGTTTATGGGTGTGTGTCTTGTGCAGTCAGGCAGCACTCTGGCTTTGAAGGGCCCTGTGCTTGACTTAATGCTCTTCTGACACCATCTTGAAATACTTAATACTGTTTGACCAAGGGGACTTTTATTTTCATTTTTCACTGCATCTTGCAAATTGTGTGGCACATATTGGGAATCATTGTGATAGCAGAAAACCCAGCCTCTTTCATTTTTAAAGTCATGAACCTTGTTCCAGTTTCCCTCAGCCAAAGAGAAGGTATCTCCTTTTTTTTTTTTTTTTTGGCAAAAAAGTATCTTCAGCTTCCAATCTCATGTCTGTGAGGCTGAGACTTCATTGAAGTTTGGCTTTGTCTAATTGTCTTTCCAGAAATATTGGGTTTACTGCCCATAAATATAATGATGAATTATAGGCTACCAGTGATCCTGACCACAAATACCCCAGTGCCTTCAAAATCTTTACTTCTTGCCAAATCCCTCTTTTGAATGTTGTATCCACATTTCCTCCTGCCTTGAATGTTTCCAATGGTGTAAACTATGGGCAATTTAATGTCAGATTGTACAACACTGACATTCAATTATTTCTCCCGGGAAAACTGCTTTATATTTATATTTTATATTGGGTGTTAGATAATTCCAGTCACCTCAACAGCACCATTAGAAATGCAGGAGTCACCTTGTCCCTTTCTTCCTCTGTCTTCTGGATCCAGTCCATCATCAAGTACTGTCGTTCTTTGTTAAATTGCTTTTAATCCCTTCTGCCACTAGTTCAGACTACTGTTATCTCAAGCTCAAGCTCTTTCAATAAGAGTTTGAAATCAATTTCATTTTAGCTATATTTTCTCTTTTACAAATCATTCTCCAGTTTAGCTAAAGTAGTGGTATTTGAGAAATTCATATCTGGTCATTTCATTCCCCTGTTTAAAACTCATAAGATAATGTTCTTATTTTCTTAAATAAGACTTCTAAAGCCTTTCATTATTTGAAGCTACCAATATCATTTTTCTCAGCCCATCTTCACCTGTGATTTCCTCTCCTTTTCATTCCTCTGCCTTCTGCCTTTTGGATTAGCTGACTTTTAGACATCACTTAAGTTCTTGTTTTGCCCCAGAAAATTAACACACATACACACTCCACGTACATTTTACTTCTTTGATTTTTATGTTCTAGGAAAATTCTATTCCCTCTGTTCTAGCCACATCGGTCACCTAACATTTTTCTTTTTTAACATGCCAAATACGCATTCACATTAGGGTCTTAACATTCATTGGCTGATATTTTTTCTTCCAGAAAGATTAAGACTAACTCAGCCACCTCTTTCAAGCTTTTTCTCAACAAGGCCCTACCTACTCTGATAATCTCAATTTATATTGCCAGTGCTTAACCCTTGCCTCACTCCAGCCAAGCCACTTGCATTTACTAATCTCTCTGATAACACTGTTCTTCTTCTTCTTTTTTTTTTTGCCATAAAATGTATAATCTTCTTAGTAATATACTACATAATTTATGTATTCATCTTGTGTATCCTGTATTGTCTGTGTACCCCTCTCCTCTAGCATTAGAATATAAGCCTCAAGAGAGTGGACAGTTAACCTGTTTTGTTCACTGATGTATTCTAACAGCCATGTATACATATTTGACCACGGTTTTGAGTATTTTCGTACAGTTTGCTCTTTTTTATTAATTTATTATTTCAAAGTATGTGTAATATTTTGAAATATTGAGCATTGTCAATTTTTTACATAAACATTGTACCAGTTTATATCAAAACCAATTGTGAATGAGTCCATTTTGCCATGTCCTCAATAGAAAAATGTATTTCAAAAGAACCAGTATTAATGGCGAGAAATGGTATCCCATTTAAAAATTGTTTTATAATTTGTATTACCTAGAGATTTAATATTATTCATGTTTTTATTAGAAAATTTATTTTTTATTTTGTGAAACATATTTATAACCTTTGGATAATTTTACATTTAGATCTTAATGTTTCCTTTGTATATTTGTGATACATTTTTAGACATTAATTATGTTATTCCTTTAACTTAATTTGTTTATGAAAAATTTATTGCTGTTTTTCTAATAATTTAGCTCCTGCCCTCTTTTGTTTATTTCCTATGCTAGCCTCATAAACACCTAGTAGCAAGTTTATTGACCTTCTTACCAACAAAACTAAAGGCTGTTTTTTCTCCTTTTTTTCCTTCGATATGTTTATGCAAAACCTGCTTTTGGCTTTAAAAGAATTAGTCCCGGCTTTGCACATTATTTCTCAAAACACGTTTTTGGTAGTTTTTGGGGTCATATTTCTTCCATAGACCAACTTCAGATTACCATTCTGCATGATGACATTGTTTTCCTCACTTTGTGAACAATGTGCCTGTGCTCATAACCTTTAGCAATATCGGTATGGTATAATAATCTAATTACCACCCCTTTCTTTTGCTTGAATGCTAGATCTCCTCAATAAGGTGGTAAAACATACAGGTTTTCTGTTTCTGGAAAGAATGTTTTAAGTAGTTTTGAGAAGTGACGACAATAATACGAAGTATCATAATTAACACAGTGCTGATATTTGCTAGGTGGTCAGATTTTCAAATTAGGTTGTATATCATGTCCTGATGTGTTTATAATGGTTCAATCAAGTATGCCTAAGGGTGGTATAAATGTATCCTGGGAATAGTATGGAGCAAAATTATCTGGATCTATGATCTTGCAAATTTGCTTATACTCTTATCAGTTTGAATTCAATACCTATTTATTGAGCTTTATGTAAAGTTAAAAATACGTATATAAAGTACTAGAAATATAATGAAAAACAAACCATAATTCTTATATACGTGGAGTTTATGGTCTAATGAAGAGGACAAATAACGGGCAGTTATGCCTCAGCATGCTAAGTGCTGAAATAAAGCATGAAGGTGCTGTGGGAACACACGGGGGAAGATATCCACTACAATCCCAAGAGGCACAAGGAAGGTTTTCTAGAGGAAGTAAAGGCTGCACTGAGACCTAAGTTCATAACGAAATAGATGAAATTGTAGAGAACATGAAAAAAAAGGTGAACAAATCCACAGGCAACCGTGGCCACTTTAGAGCTTTTTTCTCTTTTATTTTTCTTCAGTGATAAAATGATGAGATATTTAAAAAAAATAAGTGGTGGTACACATACGACCCATTGTGAGCACTAGTTATGTGTTTTGTTTTTGAGCTTGTCCTACATGCATAGTTATGTCATTTGAAAATTACATTTGTTCATGATTATTACAGCTTAGCCCCCTTTTCACATTGTTAATAAAGAAGTCTATTAGAAAGAATAAAACTCCATGTTATTAAATGTAGTAAAAAGTTACTTTGTTCATTTTTCCAGCTATATTCTTTATGTAAGTATAAAGTAGTTTTCTGTTGAATAAAGAAAAATATTTTTGCTAAAAAATATAATTACAGGTTCTGTACTTTCTAATTTATAGCTTTTGTCTTACGTCTGTAGGGAAATATACACACTATATATATATCATCCCCCCAAATGGAATACAGGGTTACTGCACAAGCCATTTCTATTATTGTGTCCTAGTTTCAGTAAAGATAATAGATTTAAAGACAAGTTTACTTAGTAAATTAAATAACTTTAAATTAAGAAAAAACTATTAATGAAGGGCAGAAATTTATTTTAAATGAAAATTTGCACAATCTTTATCTACACAAATGTTGACTTCACCTAGAGTTAAATGGAATCACACCTTGAAGTAAACTCTGTTGTCAGAGTCTATATAATATTATTATAATTATGTCACAGTGGAAGACATGTGTGTTTTTTTAATTTTTCATAGTTACAAACAGAACATGCGTTTTCTGTTAAAAATGAATTATTCACTTGAATTGCAAAGTAGATAAGCTTTTGTTAAGTTCCAAGAAAAGGGTTTTTTCAATATTTTTATAAATTTTGATGACTAATTTGACAATCATTAGGGTTTCTGCATTTTAATTTTGATACTTCAAAGAGTGAATAAATTATTTTTAAAACTAAGTTTCAGTTCAAAAATGTACATAAAGCCAATATGTGTTAATGTGCCCTTTTGCCATGTATACTATATTGCCCTGACTCTAGGTCAAATGTATGCACATAATTGTACGAGCATTATGAGAGATTTAACTGACAGATTTTAGATTAACTTAGACGTGTTTCAGCAAAATGTAAATATATATAACTAAAATTTTTACCATTGCTCAAGATAATCAGAGATATCAAAGTTAAAGGTGCATTACAATGTGAGACACACACACACACACACACACACACACACACACACCCCCTCAGAGTATTTGGAAGTAAAAAACCAGTTGCAGAGAGAGAAATTTATCACAGTGAAGGGGAAAGCATTCAAAGGAGCTAAAAATACTAGTCCTTGTGTTTTATAATTGTGATCTTTGGCTTCTATTCTTTCTACATGTGAGAAAAGATCAAGGTAGACAACACCCTTTTGGATGAGAGTCGCAGTGAAGAAATTGGATGTGTTTTTTTTACAGATGTTTGTTCATTAAGTGTTTTACCCAGTGCTGTGTTGAGTATGAGAAATTAGAGCTACCTTGCAGTGAACACACACCACTATGAATAAGCACGTCCATCTCATTCAAGCCTTACAATCTTCTGAAACACAGATACGTTGCCAGGTTCTGAGCTTGTTTTTTACGAGTACAATTGATGTCATGCACTGAGTGCTACAGGCATTTTCACTGTAGCTGAACCATGTCCTTTCCCTGAGGGGCAGCCAGTTCTCCTGAGAGCATTAATAGTAGCCTGATGTTGGACTCCTAAAGAACATTCTCGTAGTCCCCCACCAGTTGAAGGATGGAACATTTGCCATTCTTTGGGGTAATTTTTTTTTTTTTTTTTTTTTTTTTGCAAAAGACCTGAAATTTTAAGGGATACAGAAGAAGCTTTAATGCTATACTGCAAACAATTGTTCTAAAAATATCTTGGGTAAAATAAGTACAAAAGTTTAAAATTTTCATTTAATTATTAAACCTTTTAAATATAGATGTGCTTAAATAAATATTGCAATACTTGATTTAAATATTAAATTTGGACCTGGCAGACAGCAGTTGTACATAGAGGTTCATATTGCTCGGGAAAACTAGATATTGTGTTCACTTTTGCTAATTTGCCCCCTCTGTGTCTCTCTCCTCCTTGTTGGTTCTCTCACCTGCAGACACACCAAGTTTGCAGCTACATCCTGGCTGCTCGCTACAATCTGGAAGCTTCAGCATGTCACCATGATAGTGTCCCATGCATCCAGTCTGTCTACAGCCACTGTGTTTTCTCCTCACTTAGTTGTTTTTTTTTTCTCCAACAGATGAATAACGTATAATTTTTCTAGGGTTAGGTGCATTTTAATGTTGGTTTTGTTTTGCTTTGTTTTGCTGAAACCAAATTAAAGCAGAGTTGCTCATCTTCTATGAGAGTAAACGTTCCCAGGATCGTGCTCACCTCGATCACCTGTGAGTCATCCATACCTAGCGAAATGTCTGGCTTACAATAGGCACAAATGGATGAATAAGTGACCTTTAAAATTGAAGCATGTGACAAATCCATGAGCATTTAAATATCTCCCTGTTTATAGATTCAAATGATCTTACAGTGTGATTGTATTATGAATTAAGCCAACTTTGTCAGTTTCTGTAGATGTTTTAATTATAGAATAATAGGATGTGAAACTAGAGATAGAGGAGAAAGTTGGATAATTCAGAGTCATTTGTGCCATGCTGAGGACATTTGTTTTTTCTTCTTCTTTTTATAGGTAGGGTTCAATTATAAAATATTAAGCTGTGTTTAAAATGGCTCACTAAATGTCCAGTCATAGCAGATTGGTTGAATAAACTTTAGTTCATTTATACAATGAATTTAGAGGAAGATATTTTAAATACATTAGCAATTAGAGCCTGAACTACAATATTCCATATAAAAGTTTTAAATGCCATTCATATGCATGGAAGACCTACAACAAATAATCACAAACAATACATTTATTTCTATGAGGGAAGATGCCCATTATGTACTATTGAATGAAATACTGGTTATAAAAACTTATGTACTGATTTCTCCCTAAATAAATATATGTATATTTAAAATATATGGAAAAAGAGAGAATATAAATAAAGAAAAATATCTAGGAAGAACTATACCAAATATTAACAGCAATTAAATCAGTGGGTGCATTATCAGCATCATGCTGTAAGCAGCTGAGCTAACTAGCCAACCCAAATCAGTGGTAGCACTAAATAATATTTTGTATTTGCTTTGTTTGTTTGTCTCTAATTTTTCTAAGTTTTCATCAATGAATATATCTGTTGAGTGGTTGTAAGTCATTATAGTAATTAAGTTTAAAATTGATGAGAATGTGAATTATTGGTAGTCAAGAAACATGCAAATGGGAGAAAGGCACCAAATATTTAGGAGATAAAATTCGTAGGAATAGAGGATGAACAAAAACAAAATAGTTAAGGTTGAATCTCAGATTTCTTCAGTTTCTGGGTAAATGTCTTTGTCACTAACTAAAATAACCAAAATAGAGAATGCTTAGTGAAAGTAACTTTAAGTTTGATTTGGGGCATGTTGGGTTTGATATGAGTCTAGGGCGTATGGTTAAAATAAATAAACAAAAAATAAATAGAGAAATAAAACAGGGAAGATATAGTCTATAAGAAGAGTTCTTCAGGGGAAGTATTAGAGGCATCAGCTAGAGAAAGTGGATTTTCAGTAAAGGGCAACAACAGTAACAATAAAATCTATGAATGAGGCCAAAAGAAGTATTCTGATAGTATGGATGTCTGGAAAACTACGGGAGTAAAAAGTTTCAGAAAGTCAATAATCTAAAATGTGAAAAGCAATAGAGATAAAAAAAAAACTTAGGCTGCAAAACATAAATTGCTATGTCAGCAAGAGGGCATTGAGGTGGACTTTGGCAAGAAGAGGCAATGGACACAAAAATGAGACTGGGCTAAGGCAGTGAGTAGAAAATGAGGAAGTGTAGATGGTCAGTATGAAAGAGAATGGTATCTACATGGGGATTCGAGTGGAGATTTCTTTCCAATTTTATTTTTGTTGCTGTTTTCCTTTTTTGATTTTTTAAAAGGATGATTTAGACATAAATAGGTTTATAGCCTAAAATGAAAACATTGCTCAAATTAAGGGGAAAAAAGTAGAAAGGAATATCATATGTGCTTAAATACTTCTTTCATTTTTTCCTCCTAAATGGTGCTGACTTGACCAACATAAAACTCAACTCTTGGCACACACCAACCGATTGTAGAAGAGACAAACTAAAGGTATAAAGCAGACTGTAAGGAAGCGAGTTTAAGATTAAAAAACTTCACACAGTACCATCGAGAAGAAATCATTGGGGAGAAATCCAGCCCAAAGACAGGGAAACCATTTACAAAGCAGAAACTCCAACCTAGGAAAGAATTAATGTACATCTAGAATACAAATGAAGCAGAGGGGTGGAAAAGGAGAAGAAATCCAAATAAAAAAATCATGCCAACTAATTGAATGATCATAAAACTCTAAGCATTTCTAGGTTTGACCAATTGTATAAAGGCAGTGAATCTCCCTGACTCTAGGAAGCTGGGTTGGTCATTGATCCCACTGCACCTGGAAGAGTCTGGGGCTTGTGTTTCTCTTTGATGTTAGGTCTTCTTCTCTCTGAATTTTTGTTGGTGAGTCTACTTCTAAACCTATCTACTGCTCATCTACTGTATTTCCCATTTTACTGTGTTTTTAATCCAGCAATGACAGTTTTACTCTGTGTTAACTTCCAGTCTTGGCAATCCCAGTCGACTTGGTCGTAGATTTCCCTAGTCAATCTGGGACCTGAACTTGTTCTCCATGCTCTGCCATGCCCAAGGAGACAAGTCTATTTGACCATAAAATTCAAATATTTTTCACATATACTTAGAAACACGCAGATTCCATACTAATACATACTATTCACTTAATACTGGTTTTTCTTACATACACTCAGTAGTGGCTTCACCATAAGTTCTCACTGACAACACAGTCATTGAATATGTAAAGATATAGGCTTTTTCCATTTTTTTAGCCAGATGGCTTACTTAAAATTGTTAAGTGAATATGACTTCTAATTTGCAAATTAACAGTAAAATTAATGCTGCCCCATCCTAGTCAGCTGGGGCTTCTGTAATGAAATCCATAGACTTGAATGACTTCAGCAAGACATTTATTTCTCACAGTTCTCGAGGTTGGAGAGTCCAAAAGACATGTGCTGGCAGATTTGATGTCTGGTGAGAGGCCTCTTCCTTGTTCACAGATGGCCATGTGCCTGCTGTACCCTCACATGGTAGAAAGAGAGAGAACAAGTTCTCTGGTCTCTTGCTCTAAGGGCCCCAATCCTTTGATGAAGACTCTACCTTCATGACCTAATTACCTCCCAAGGCCCTATCTCTAAATACCAACACGTCAGAGGTTAAGGCTCAATATGAACTTGAGAGAGACCCACTCCAATCTATAGCATTTCCTTTTAAAGGATGATTATCTATCAAATTGGTTGGCAGATAATAAAGTTTATAAAATCCTTGAAAGAACTTTGCAGTATGGATAGCATCTACAGGAATATTGAAAACATTTTTGTCTCCTTTTCAGGGTAGAAATGTCTTTTAGATACTCTCGCCTGCTGCTTTTAAAAAATGCTTTGTAAATGTTTTTATTTACAATTTAATTCTAAAACTTTTAGAATTCTCTTTCTGTATATGAAACCCAAAATTTGGGCCCTTCAATATGACTGTTTAGGAAATGCTGATATTTTTCAAAAACAGTTAGAAAAAAGGGTTCCAAACGGTGCTTGGGTGGCTTAGTCAGTTAATCATCCATCCCGCTCTTGTTTTTGGCTCAGGTCATGATCTTGTGGTTTGTGAGTTTGAGCCCCACATCAGGCTCTGTGCTTACAGTGCAGAGCCTGCTTGGGATTCTCTCTCTCTTCCTCTCTGCCCCTCCCTTGTTTGTGCTCTCTTCTTTCAAAATACATAAATAAACTTATAAAAAGAAAAAAAAACAGAAAAAAGGGTTACAGAAATATTAGTATGTAGAGAGGTAGACTTATTAAAACTTTTCACCTTTTGAGTCTTAAATAAAAATGCATGTTTTTTATTTCTAAATACACTGCTAAGCATAATACAGAAATACGCTCTTCAATTAATTCTTATACTACATAAATATACTAAAGGAATGAAAGAATGTGGAGTCTAGAATCGATGCTGAATTTAGCAGAAAACATGACAGTGATTTGTGAGTTTGAATGCTGGGTGAAAGCCCAGATAATAATGATAGTAACCTTTTGGACTCCTCCATTTAGAATTTGTCAGAAATACTGAATCCTATTGAGTTTAAATCATGCCAACTTAATAGGAATAAGTCCAAATATTCAGTTTTATAGAGTGGATTTTGGCTTGGTGTAGGTGTCTGTTACAGGGTTAGCCCATTAACTCAAATTGATAATGGATCTGGAACTCCTTAAAATACAGTGGGGTTTGTGTTCTCAGATCCAGCATCAGAGGATACTGTTTTTTTGGGATAATTGAAAATAGTCACAAAAATTCAAAATTGTCTGTGCCTTCATAAAAACATTGTTAGTCCTGCAATATTTTAAAAATTCTAGAAGCTTAGAACATTCAGAACATAGAAACCAATCTCCTCCATTTAACAATTTTATGATTGTAGAACATGTAAAAATTTTATGATCATACAACATATGACAATGACCATGAAAGTAATTAAAACATAATTAACCACTAGTTTATTTTACATACTCAACTAGTTCCTACTAGACTTAACAGGTAAATAAATATCCCATTGGAATCATTTTCATTTTTAAAAATATACATTATTTTTGAGTAGGTGACACCTGGATTGCAGTATTTGTGTGCTATTTATTTTATATAAACATGAAACTGACTTAGCATTAACAGGTAGTGGATTTCACTCATCCATTCTCCAATCAACTGTTTGTAATTGACATATGTTTATTGTAATTAAAGACTTTGTGCCAAAGAGATACTTTGAGATACTAAGAGAGTAAGAAAAAATCCTCCTCATCAAGCTTATATTTTAATGGAGACTGAAAGAAGAATCATAAACATTTTCAAATATAGTAATTAGAAGTAAATAACATGGAGGCTAAGAGAAAGGGATGCATATGAGGCCTGAGAAGTAAGCAGTGACCAGACCATGAAGGGCCATAAATGTTACACTTAGGATCTTGGCCTTTATCTCAGATTTAATGGAGCTTCATTAAAGATTTCTAACCAGGAAAGTGGCATCATCATATTTATGTTTTAGAAAGAAAACTCTAGTTGCAGGGTACCAGAGGGTAAATCAAGAGAGCTAGAAATAATTTAGGAAGTTTTGGAATAACTCAAGTGGAAAATGAGGAATGTCTGAATTGAAGACTTTGTGATTCAAAAACTTTTATGGTGGGATACTCACAGGTTGTAGTTACTAATTGAATGTGGAGGACGAGAGAACAGAGTAAACCTAGCATTAGCCTGAGGAGACGCTTCGGTGAGGCTTGGTATGTATTAGTCCCTGTAGAGAATTCACCTGGGATATGGAGGTGGGAAGAGTTTAATACAGTTTCATACATCTTCAGAGTGACCTGACTGTGGATTTTAGAATGAAGAGGGAGGACTTTTGATTTCAGTTCAGGTAATAATCTCTCGGTTCATGAGTTCCAGCCCTACACTGGGTTCATGCTGGCAGTACAGATCTTCTCTCTCTCCTTCTCTCTCCCCTGCCCACTCTCACTCTTTGTTTGAAATAAATCAATAAACTTTAAAAAATAAATAAATAAAATGAACAGGGTGTCTTCAGTAGAATTCAAGGTAATGGAGCCCCCTGACTATAAGTAATGATTGAAGTTATAGAAATGGAAGGGTCCCTCAAGGAGAGTGTGTAGAGTGGAACCTGAGTAATTTATATTCCTAGAGAGCAGAGACTGTATACCTTGACACCGAATTATACTTCATGAGAGAAATGGAAATAAATGAGGAGCAATAAGGAAAAATTGCTTATTAAAATATCAGAAACAGAGAAAGTGGAGTGTGGAGGAGGAGTAAATAAAACCTGGTGAATATACAGGGAGGTCAAGCAAATGTAGTTTGCAAATTGCTTATTGTATAGCCACAGAAATATATGTCGATTTCACCATGAATGTTCTCAGCTGAAATAGGAGACAT
Source organism: Panthera pardus (assembly GCF_024362965.1). NCBI lineage: Eukaryota > Metazoa > Chordata > Mammalia > Carnivora > Felidae > Panthera > Panthera pardus. The sequence continues at coordinate 36,472,284 of NW_026526765.1, read as the reverse complement.
CAGATTCTACATGTTTAAAAGTGAATATAGGGTCAAAATTGGAGAATATGTAAACAACTTTTCAATATATTTGAGACAAGAAGTAGATATTAGTATAGTGGAGGGAGAGGAATAGAGGTTGAGTGGACAAATTTTTAATATAGGAGAGATTTAAATATGCTTAAATTCTGATAAGAGAAAATATAGGGATGAGTCTGAGGAAGAAGACAGGATAATGAATGAATCAAGGCCACTGAGAATATAGCAAGATTAAGAAAAGAGAAAGAGTTGTCAGAGAGGGAAACAAATGACATCCACTTGAAAGTAAGGAGAAAGAATGGATGTAAACATGTCTGTAAATGACAGTGTTTCTCAGTAAAATTGGAAGTTAAATATTTTCTTGTGATGAAATAAGCAGGTGAAGCATGGTAGACTTTGGGAGACTTGGAAAAGTTTGAACTAGCTAACCTGAGATTCAGATTTATGCTGTGTAGGGATGTGCACATAACACTAAACAGTGTTGAAAATCTAGTTAATGTTAAAACTATGAGCTAGTTGTGCGGTTATGGCATTCTCTTCAGCAATATATGGAAGCTCATATATAGGAGTGAGATTGTGGACAGTCAGATAATCTTGGAACAGGATATTACCATGAAGATGCATCAGAGCAGAAGATAATTGACAATTTTGGTAAGATACTGGTTGAAATGATGGACTTTTGTGTCAGACTGGGTAACGAAGGAAGTGATGAGCAGTGAGAAGAGAGCAGGAGAAAATGGAACTTTTCCAAGAGTAGCCACCTCAAACAATTAAAAAAAAAAGTTTAGTGAGAATAAGACAATGAAGAATAAAAACTAGGTAGGAAAAAAGATGGCACCAGAGAAGTAAGGTTTGGTAATTAAAAGCTTGAATAAGGACAAGCTACACAATGACAATGTCTATATGGATATTGATCATGTAATCCGGGTGTGACAAAGGATGACAGATAGTCTAGAATTAATGAGTACAAAAATTACAAACAAAATTTGTATATAACTTATTTCATTATAGGCACAAGATGAAGATTCTCTTCAAATCAGAGTCTCCATTCTGTTATCACACACACACACACACAAAAAGAATTTGAAAAAATATGTAATAATCCCAAAGGTCCTTATTTACTAAAATGTCCACTTGTTTTCAACCTAGGAAGTCCTTTCTTTCTTTCCACCCGCCAACTCCCTCCCTGCTTCCTTGCCTCCCTTTCTTCCTTCCTCCTTCCCGCCTTCTATCCCTCCCTCCCACCCTTCCTTCCTTCCTTCTTTCCTTCCTTCCTCCCTTCCTTCCTTCCTTCCTTCCTTTCTTCCTGTCCCTTCATCTCTTGTTCATATTCTTATATTTTATAAACATGTGTTAAGCTCCTGCTATGTGAATACAGTGCTTGACCTCCAGGGGTTTACAATCTAGTTGAGGACACAGACGTATAAACATGTAATTATAGTCAAGTATAAAACATTTTTATAGAATTATGGACTAGGTCCTATGGGAAGAAACTCTTAATTCTCTCCCGAGAGAAGTCAAGTAAGCCTTTCCTGAGGAAGTGATGTTTGAGCCAAGTTTTGAAATATGAATAAGAAAGTCATCAATCCAAAAAGAGATGGGATGGAAGGCCTTATACCAAGAGACAATACTATGTGAACAGATACAGGCCCTGATCAATCATGTTGTATAAATGGTACTATGACAAGTTTGGTCTCCCCCAAGCATGGATTACCTATAGAGGACAGATGAGACATGATGGTGAAATAGTGGACAGAGGGCCACAGAGGATCACAAGGGGCCTTTTATACTAGGCCAAGGAGTTCAGACATCCTAAAGATTATCTGGATCTCTAACAAAAGTCAAGCAGAGATCTAACATGTTCAAGTTTGAATCATAGCGTGTTAATTCTGGATGCCAAGAAGACCATATTTCCAAAGAAGGTGAAAATGTGAGATAATAATGTTGAAAAAGTAATAAATGTTGAAAAATAATGACAGACACAAATTAATTTATGAATTAAATCTGTTACAACAAAGCCCAACATAATTTTAGGAATAGGATAGGGATTTCACAAAGAGATTCTAAATTTATTTTTAAATGTAGGTGTGTGAAACCAAACCTATTTATGAGGAGAATTATTGAGGGAGGGTAACTTGGAGGTTGGAAAGTATGCTACAAAGTTAAACTAATTTAATAATGACTTATTGGTAGTTGAATATGTCAACAGCTTATTGGAACAAATCAGTTATTCCAGAAAGAATGTGTAGCTATAAGTTTGAGTTGTATAGTCCTTTTATATTAGGGTTGACGATTCAAACAATTAGGAAGAAAATAAGAGGTTTTGGGGCTCCTGGGTGGCTCAGTCGGTTAAGTGTCGAACTTCAGCTCAGGTCATGATTTTGCCATCCCTGAGTTCAAGGCCCGCGTCAGGCTCTGTGCTGACAGCTCAAACCTAAAGCCTGCTTCTTTGGTTTCTGTGTCTCCCTCTCTTTCTGCCCCTCCCTTGCTCATGCTCTGTCTCTCTCTCTCTCTCTTTCTCTCTCTCTCTCCCTCAAAAATAAATAAACATTAAAAAAAAAAAGAAGAGATTTCTAGTTGAGGAAGACAGATAAGACACATATATGGGCATTTTGTTCCTCCTAAGACTCCAGCACTATTAAAGAAACAAAGTGAAAAAAGGAATGCATTTATAAAACAGAAGGGAATAAGAGAAGGGAGCTCTTACTGAGATGGGAAAGTTCCCAAAATTTTTACAAGATTAAAATGAAAGGGAGTAGAATGAAGAATAGCCCACAGAGAGAAAATCAGATCCTGGAATATGCTGCAAAAGGGTCTGCAAAAGAGGTGAGAGCCAGTCTGTACTGTGAACTGTGGAGACATTTGGATTTGAAGTCAGAAGGCTTAATGCAGAACATAACTGAGCAATAGGACTGAATGCAGGAAAGGTATGGAATTTAAGGTCAATATGACAACTGTGAAAATCATTACTTGTAACCTATGTCTCACACCCTGCACACACATACATGGATTTGGGGCATTTTTCATGTATCCCCATGTAAACCTCCTATCTTTTCACTGAAGCGATTCAACTCCTATTTGGCGAAAGATACAGTTTCGCTAGATGCTGGAAGGAATGGAGTTAAGTCTTCAAATATCTGTGAGAAAAAGATTTTCAATCTAGAATTCTATACCCAGACAAGATATTTTAAAGGGGTAAGAGAGAAAGATATCTCATATGTGTCCTGACTCCCCTAACCACACCCCACCCCAAATAAGTCAAATGTGGTTACTACAAGATGTGTGTTAAAAGGAAGAACAATTCTGAGAGCTCTGCAGCGGGTCTAGAGAAAACTCAGTCCTGCTTAAAACGGGTGGGTGGATGCTGGAGACAGGAGTGTTTGCATGAGTGTGTGAATGTGTGGTGGAGGTGAGACCATGAACACTGGAGAATCCAGTGCCTACTGTTATTCTGCACAGGGCCGATATTGGTAAGTGGCTTTGGTGATTAGAAAAATCAAATTTATACAAAAAAAATTGTATTCCTTTTAAGGGTCCTTCCACGTACAGCAATTTATATAATTCCTAGAACCATTCTGATACTGAAGTATATTCAGCCCTTCAGGTGGTCTGCCAAATATCTTGATGCTCTATTATCTGAACTGATGAAGCATTATAATGCATATGTGGTTCTGGAAAGTGTTCAACTAGTGAATCTGAAATCATGCCATTTTCCAATAGATCAAACCCTACTCCAGTGTTTCTTGGGTTGCTGGCAACTTTGCCAACCCTTGTTTATTTTTTAAGTTTCTTTTCAGGAGGTTGCAATAACACTACATTTTTCTCACTTACTGGGTTTCACCAAGTGGCCGAATGTATGGTTTACTCGCTAAAATTTGTAGCTGTATTTTATGGTTTCATACCCAAAATCATGTGCTTAGTGATTTCTTTCAGAAGGCATTTTTGCCAAGACAGTGACCCAACACCATTTTTTTTCTTCCAGGGCAACTCTGACACAAATCCACTCAAATAAATTAGTATTCTTAAGTTGACTGGCTCATCTTGTAGAGTAGCAAGATGACGTGCCAATGCATGAGGTAATTCTTACAGCTCCTACTAAAAAATTATGAGGAAGCATTGTTTTCATCTTAATGGTTTTTTCAGAAGCCAGCTTTTTTTCCTCTTGTCTTTTCTATTGGCTTCTTTTGGAAAATGATGCAATGAGCTGGTTTGCACACAACCTTTCTAGACTGTAAATGGTGAAGGGGATGTTGAGAAAGACATCGTGCAATTATTTTAAATATAATGGCTTCTATCACATTTTATTATACCACGTATTTACATTACCATTAGTTTTATTATTATATTTTTATTTATTTGTTTTACAAACCAAGGTTTAGGGAAATTACTTATATAAATCAGTGTTTTACTTCCAGTTTATCTTCCAGTGTGTGTGTGTGTGTGTGTGTGTGTGTGTGTGTGTAATTGACTTCCCTGTGTTTTCACTTTTTAAAATTGTATTTTTTCATTTCTAAAGTAAAGGGTATTATGGAATTTTACACATCAGAGGTAATTTGCTGCATCTTCTTTCTTTTAGTTGAAAAGCTAAGACAAATTTTTAGAAACTGATTAATGCAAAGACAGGACTGGAACTCTAGTTTCCTGGTTTCAAGTTATGCATTTCTCCAATGTCTATTTTTTTTCAGTTCTTACATGGCAAAAACTGTTTTTCAGTGAGTTTTTTTATGTTACCTTTGTTGTATATCTCTAAGATTGGCAAAATAATAGTTCAAATTTTTGAAAAAATATTTGTACCTAGCAGTTTGATGCTCCATGCAAATATATATGTCCAAATTTTAAAGATTTCACCATACCACAAACACTACAATTCTTAATATTGTAGGCCAAAAAATTGGTTGAGATACTAAACATTTATTATCACTTGTCAATATAACAAAGTTCATGAATGTGAAACCAAGAATTTTAGAGTTGATTTTTTTCTCACAGAAAGTATAGAAAATGAAACCCGTAATAATACATAATATCATATGAGGCATACTTAAAAATATATTTGCTAGAGACCACCAAAATATATTATGTTTTTATACATTTCTCAAAGATAGTTTAATAGTATTTGACTAATGGAAGATTAGTATAAAAATTCTTTCTGGATGATATCTGAATGGTATGAAAATACCTGTGACATTCTTACTTGGTAATTTCAAAGCAATTCAATAGCTATGTATTGACTAGGTAATATCAACAGGATATTGTGTGTAGGAAAACAATTTACAGAGTATATAAAATGAGTTTAAATATCCTCTGCTTTATTTGCTTTTATAGTTTAGTTACTAAAGCTTGTACGCTGAAGTGGTCTTTTCTCTATTTTAACAGTGATCATCATTTAGATGTATTTTAAAATACAAGTTAATGAGATGAAGTCTCCAAAGTAAAGTATCTTCTTACAAGGATTAAGTTCATTTCTCCATTCCATTGTATCGTCTATTTTTGCCCTTCCCAAAAGCATGAATCCATGTGATTCGTTTCATACGCTTAGCAAATGAACTGATAACAAAAACTAGAATAATGTTACTATTTGTAGCTCAAAGGTAGAGACAACTAAATTTGTACTTATTGGAATGTGTAACATATTACAAATCTGATGAGACTGCAGTTATACAAAAGAGAAAGTAAGAAAAAGATTGACATGAGATACTACAGATAAAAATGAGATTATTATTAGCATTATGGTGTTTCTAAAATGAATTATTCTTCAGTCTTCTCCCAAAACCACAGTGTTATGGAAATACCATTTGAAATGCATTCACAAGAGCTACAGAAGTCAATGAATATTGCTAATGCGATTATTAGTTTGATTTTTCATCCTCTTTCTCTGCACACACACACACACACACACACACACACACTTATGTAGCCACTTCTGATTGTTTACTTGAATATCATTTTTACTGTGTGCTAGACAATAAAAAGAGAATATTAATTTTTTATTTAAAAAATAAATTTTCGGGGCGCCTGGGTGGCGCAGTCGGTTAAGCGTCCGACTTCAGCCAGGTCACGATCTCGCGGTCCGTGAGTTCGAGCCCCGCGTCAGGCTCTGGGCTGATGGCTCGGAGCCTGGAGCCTGTTTCCGATTCTGTGTCTCCCTCTCTCTCTGCCCCTCCCCCGTTCATGCTCTGTCTCTCTCTGTCCCAAAAATAAATAAAAAACGTTGAAAAAAAAAAAAATTAAAAAATAAATTTTCATTTTGCGTTTTCGAGATAAGATTTGAAGTTTCAAAAAGAAATTTATTAAATTTCATTAAATCAGTATCTTAGTGCTGACTTTATCCTGAAATAAATGTGTCTAGTAAGCATGAAAAATCCTTCCCACCACCATTATTAAAATAAGGTTTAGGTGGTTTATAAAATATATTTTTTAATTTTCTTTATTAAAATATTTCAGTAGTTATATAATTTGCATATATTGTATACATTTACAGCCATTTGAAATTTGTAATACAGGAATAGACAATGATTTTAAATTGTTTAATTTTAATTAATTTCATTTTTTCCATAGTACTAATCCATCAAACACTCTTCTTAATAGAACCATTTTCAATATTCATTTGTAATTTGATTTGCCCAGTGTGTAAGCTACTTCCTAAAGTAAATTAAGCACATGGGGGTTATGCTTGCTCTTTTGTGTTTTCTAGGGCACAGTCCAATAAATAGATGTTCTGTTATACTACATAGCCCCCCTATAAGTTAAGAGAATGTACTCTTTCTTCATGACAAATTTTAAAAATGTGAATGTAGATATATTTGATTAAAAAAATGTCGCCTGTCATAAGCATTTTTGTTTCAGACCTATTCCCAGTCATCAGCTGATAATGACTTGAAATTTATAGGAAAATGAGTAAGCTTTGTAGAAATGTTTTGTCTCCGTTAGATACTCGTTAGTGCTGACCCATTTATGAAAATGCATTGTTAGTTGAGTAATCTCTGTGGGAGAAAAAACATTTGCTGAGTGTCAACTCTATACCATCAGGCATGTGTTTCCCAGGTTTCAAAATTTATACCTTTTACAGTTTACACTGTAACTGTTTCATATCATTGATTTCTGTCAAAATCTTCAAAGAATCCATATTATAGGATTTTGCCATTTTTTATGTTTCTTTAATAATTCATGTTCTTAGACTTTTCTCACACTAGCAAAGCTAAACAAAGAGCAATTTTGCATGAAGACATACTTTTTTAAATGTTTAGGTATATGAAATTAGAATCCTGTATAAAAATATGTAGGATTAGAAATGGATGATATACAATACATGGCAAAGCAACGAAAAAGTCATAGAGTTTAAGTAATAGTCAATGCAAAAGAGAATTAAGAAATGTGACAATTTCATTGCAACAAAAAGATCTAGAATTGAATTTTTTATTTAAATTTTTTAATGTTTATTTGTTTCTGAGAGAGAGAGAAAGAGAGAGCATGAGTGGGACAGAGAGAGACAGAGAGAGAGAGAGGGAGAGAGACAGAATCTGAAGCAGGCTCCAGGCTCTGATCTGTCAGCACAAAGCCCAACACAGGGCTTGAACTCACAAACCATGCGTTCGTGACCTGTGCTGAAGCTGGACACTTAACTGACTGAGTCACCCAGGCACCCTGAATTTTTTATTTTATACATACGTATATGTTTATTAAAAAAGTGTGTGGACATGATCAAAATAACACATGTGTAGTCAACTATACTTTATGTCTTAATAGTCGTGACAGATAAATAGTACATTCTATTCTATAAGTATGTAGTTGTTATGACTGTATTAGTACTGTTTAGTCTTAGTGCAGAGTCGTGATGAGACATATTTTTCTCTATAATTCCAGTGATATATCTGTGCCACTTCGAAAAGAACGCTCAAATAGATGTATATTTTTTCCTAAGTTTCAGTTTCCCATTTGGGAAAATGAAGTCAGCCTTAAATATCTGCACACTCCTTTCATCCATGGAGAAGGGGGAGGGGGACAGAAGCACAGAGTAGCTATGACACATATGTCCTTCAGGAAATCAGATTTTGCACCAGATGGTAATTTGCACATGTAACCGAGAAAAGAAAATCACTTTACCCACTAAAGGTGGGTGAAGGCAGGCCAGCTCTCTCTGTCTCAAAATTCCAGGGAGGAGAGTTTTTTTGAGAAGACAAACTGAAAAGAATATAAAGGGGGGAGGGGAAGAATTAGGTTAGTACCTAGGAAACGAAAATTCTTCTTCAATTTGAAATGGTTTTGAGGAAATGAGAAATTTTATTATTTCTAAATATTTGAGATAAAGCTCATGTAGAAGTTAACAGTTCTGAAGAAAAAGCCATCAGGTAATTGCCACCACATTTAAGAACTTTAGGCTGTATTACATATGTCTTGGGTTTTATTAATTTCATTTTTATATCAATTCGTTTTTTCTGTACTTTACAAAAGGGTCTGTCCACAACTGTTGCGGAGAAAGTTGGTTTTCCCCATAAGTTGAGGACCTGTGAACTAATTATTTAGGTTTCTGAAGGAGGAAAAGTTTAGAAAAGGTTGGTAGCGATTCATCTTAAATAAAAAACACACCGTCTTTTGATATTAGGCCATGGCCAGTAAGAAAAGTTACAGATGTTTGTTTGTTTGTTTGTTTGTTTGTTTGTTTGTTTGTTTGAAGGTATGAGGGGTCAGAGTTGAGGGGATTAAAATATAAGAATGTGTTTCCTCTGGAAAAGGTAAAATTTTAGTCTGAAACTGAGTAGGATAGTCATGAGCTTTGGGGGAGATAGAAGAGAGGAATAAATATAGGATCAGTGGTGTTAGGAATGAGGAAATGAATAGACCATAGACCAAGGTCTCAAATGAGGTGGGCATTACAAAAAAAAATTTTAATAGCCACAATCTAGTTTCCTCTCCAGTAATCTTCAGCAGCTCAGGTATAGAAAGTAGCTGTTTTAATTAATCAGCAGTTGACATTTTGCAGAGAAAAGGCAGTGGAAAAATACAGAGTTCTCTAATAAATGGAGATGTGCTGAGGCTGGAAATTGGGAGGTTGTTATATGCAGAAATGAGGGAACGTTATGAGTGGAATAGCCAAATGGAATGAGCGCTGAGGAGAAGACTTTTTTTTTTTTTTTTTAAACTACAGCTGGACAAATAATTGTCTGACAGCAGCAAAAGGCGAGCTGGGAAAATGAGGCCACTGCCAAAAGAACCTAAGGCTTATGAAATAGGAAAGAATTGAACCAACTCTGTTTGCGAATGCTACCAGGAAAGCTGAGGCTTTGGAGAGGGTGAGGGGGGTCCTTATGTCTCAGGAAACGCATAGAAGAAGAGGAAGAGTGTTACGAAAAGGCTGAGGGTATATGAGAGTTAATCAATGAGGAAGAACGAGTTTTGGAAGGGACACTAGAAAGAAAAATCCAGAAAGAAAGCACTCAACAGCATGAGAATTTGACAATTGGTGAGTGAGTTTGTGGACTAAGTAACTAACTGCACTTTGTTTACAGAGACTGACATGAGAGTCCCAGGTGGTTGACTCTTCTGAAGGTTGTGGACCGGCCTTTCTGAGTGAGATCGTACATAGAATAGGGAGAGCAGTCACTGGTCAGTGTTCAAAGAGATTACTGTGAACAGTGCTCTTCTCTCAGAGATCAAGTAAAACCTTCTGCACTTTGTACCTAAAGCATGGTAAGGTAACCTGGATCATTTTCAAGTTAAGAATTATCGAAGGTGCATTAGGGCTCTTAAAATATTGACTAGAGGGGCGCCTGGGTGGCTCAGTCGGTTAAGCATCCGACTTCAGCTCAGGTCACGATCTCGCGGTCCGTGAGTTCGAGCCCCGCGTCAGGCTCTGGGCTGATGGCTCAGAGCCTGGAGCCTGCTTCCGGTTCTGTGTCTCCCTCTCTCTCTGCCCCTCCCCCGTTCACGCTCTGTCTCTCTCTGTCTCAAAAATAAATAAACGTTAAAAAAGAATTTTTTAAAAAAATATTGACTAGAGCTACTACATATTGAATCCTAAATAACATGTTCGCTGTGAAACAGACTGAGTTGGTAAATACTTTTTTTCTTATTTTCTGTGTCAACATGGCATATAGACACTCCATATAAAAGATAATTCGATTCATGCAGGTGCAGAATTAAAAAGAAACAAAAGTATCCAGCCTTGTTTTGTACTTTAAGAATAAGAATAGCCTTTGTCAAAAGAACCATTTCTGACTTCTTTGATTCTGTTACTTTGATAAAAATTATAAAGTTATATTTGAAGTCTTGAATCAGTACTGAGAACGTAGAAGAAATCTAGACTTTAAATGATTACTGTTCATGAAGCCAAGACTAGGGACAGATCAATGCATGCTATGAAAAGTCTTTTTTTTTTAATATATGAAATTTATTGTCAAATTGGTTTCCATACAACACCCAGTGCTCATCCCAAAAGATACTCTCTTCAATACCCATCACCTACCCTACCCTCCCTCCCACCCCCCATCAACCCTCAGTTTGTTCTCAGTTTTTAAGAGTGTCTTATGCTTTGGCTCTCTCCCACTCTAACCTCTTTTTTTTCCTTCCCCTCCCCCATGGGATTCTGTTAAGTTTCTCAGGATCCACATAAGAGTGATACCATATGGTATCTGTCTTTCTCTGTATGGCTTATTTCACTTAGCATAACACTCTCCAGTTCCATCCACGTCGCTACAAAGGGCCATATTTCATTCTTTCTCATTGCCACGTAGTACTCCATTGTGTATATAAACCACAATTTCTTTATCCATTCATCAGTTGATGGACATTTAGGCTCTTTCTACAATTTGGCTACTGCTAAGAGTGCTGCTATAAACATTGGGGTACAAGTGCCCCTATGCATCAGCACTCCTGTATCCCTTGGGTAAATTCCTAGCAGTGCTACTGCTGGGTCATAGGGTAGGTCTATTTTTAATTTTTTGAGGAACCTCCACACTGTTTTCCAGAGTGGCTGCACCAGTTTGCATTCCCACCAACAGTGCAAGAGGGTTCCCATTTCTCCACATCCTCTCCAGCATCTGTAGTCTCCTGATTTGTTCATTTTGGCCACTCTGACTGGCCTGAGGTGATATCTGAGGGTGGTTTTGATTTGTATTTCCCTGATGAGGAGTGATGTTGAGCATCTTTTCATGTGCCTGTTGGCCGTCCGGATGTCTTCTTTAGAGAAGTGTCTATTCATGTTTTCTGCCCATTTCTTCACTGGATTATTTGTTTTTATGAAAAGTCTTAAATCACTTTTGATAATTTGTGTGGTTAGGTAAAACATAATACATCAAGTGCTTAAAGATAGTTAAGGCCCACTGATCATTATCTGGCTGTTAGACTGAAAAACCCCTGAATCCAGTATATCAAGAAAGTTGTGGACAGGGGCGTCTTGGGTGGCTTAGCTAGTTAAGCATCAGACTTCAACCCAGGTCATGTCCTCACGGTTCATGAGCTCCAGCCCCGAGTTGGGCTCTGTGCTGACACCTCAGAGCCTGGAGCCTGCTTTGGATTCTGTGTCTCCCTCTCTTTCTGCCCCTCCCCTGCTGGTGCTCTGTCTGTCTCTCTGTCAAAAATAAACAAACATTAAGAAAGTATGTGGACATGTTTTGAAAGAACTCAGCTAATTTATGGATATCTGCCATATAGCGCAGTTTGGGATTTAACCTTTCAAAAACAAGATGGAATATACAAAAATCATGGTAAACACTTTTGCAAATATTAGGGCACAATTGGGGATTCTGAGTCAAATTATCTAACTCAGAGCATTCTTCAGTTTTGGAGAGTTAATTACCTATCCTGTCTGGAGTCATTAAACTCCAACTGGGCAGAATTCTAGAACTACAATATTATAAAAAGAATCCAGTGAGAATTTGTTACCAGATCTTTCCTTTCATTGAAGTCATATGAACAACACGATGTTCTGAGCTGGACAAATGCAAAGCACAGAGCCTTCCACTGACGTATTTTGTAGTCTAGGTTTTGTGAAAATAAAAATAAAGAGCTGCTTTAGAAACTTACCTTAATTCTTTTTTGTTGTTGTTGTTGACTCTTAAAAGTACCACTTAGCAGCATATTGAGAGTAGGTCAGAGCAACCTGTCTTTCTGCTACGTACATTATGAGTACTCAAATCAGGTTTCAAGTCAAGTTAGATTACTTGGAAGGTAGGAAATAATAGAGTTTTCTTAAATTCCCTGGTTTAAAACACAAAAGCAAAAGCTTTCTGCTGTGAAGATCATCTAAAGTTGTTTCTGCTATTATTGTTAAATCCCTGCAGCATTCTCATTCATTCGACAGTTCATTGAGTGTCATATATGGTGCCATTTTTCTGTGAAGTTGGGTTTGCATGCAGTAGCGTTAAGACAATTGATTTAGATGGGAATATATCACTTAAGGATGTCTACCTTGTAGATGGAAAAAAACACCCCTGAGAATATTAATTAATCAGTGGTATCAGCTCTTTGATCAGGTATTTGAGTAAAGTCACACTTACATTTATCCTACAAGCTGCCCTTAGACAATAAGACATTGTGGCTATGCATGAATTAGATTAGATTTTTCCTTCTTTGGTTAATGTGTCTATCTGTAGACGTATGTGCTCCCATAAAGGAATAGTTTTCTTATTCCATATCTTCTGTGAACAAGGTTTTAACAGAGCCTTTCATAGTCTCAGCAACCAGTCAATGAGATGATTATGCCTGCCAGAGTGCATTAATTAATAAGAGCTCAAGAGACAGTTAGTTTGGGCCTAAGCACTCTACACATTCATGTGTACATCAAAAGTAATACTACATACATTATGATGTTCTTTTGTTAGGTAGATAAATCAAGATGGAGATACGTGGATTTGCCTATTTGAACTTAGCCTCTGGGTATTGACCAGTGTCAAAATAGGCAACTTACTTTGCCTCTTCCAAAGTAAGATTTGGGGATAGCTCCAAAAAGTCAAATTGCTTTTGAACACAGAATGTTAAAGACCAAAAAGGAGGAAATTCATTTCAATGCATTGAACATTGTCTATACAGCAGGGTTAGTATATAAATCTAGCATTAGTAGATTTATGTCTACTAATACTATGAGGTTGAAAATAGTAATTCCAGGGCTTATCTTGTTATAATAGGAGTCCAGGAATCACATGGAAGCAAAACAAAACAAAACAAAACAATGTATTTCTAATATGTAATGAAAGACCTTATGTCACCATTAACTTCCTTTATGAAAATGGTAATTCTATTTCTCTGGAAACATTTCAGAAATAATAGCATTTTCTTAAAGGAATTGTTGAATTACAGCATGTGCTATTAATTACAATAAATAATCTCATAAAATCCCACAAAAAAGAATCTAATTCCTCACAAAGAAAGTGGTAAAGCCATAAAAGCCAGATGTATAAAGAATGGGACCTAGTCCTCTATAACATCCCAGACTTCACTCTAAGGTCTCATAATTACATGTTTACCCACATGCTTATAATTTATAGACTTTGGCAGAGAGTTTCAGATATTCTTTACTTCAGGCAATTAGGTTGAAAGGTGATGAGTTCCTTGTTTGATCCAGAAGCTTATATTCTGCAACTTAACCCTATTTCACAGCAATGCAACACTTACCCAAAACCCATATTGAACCATTTTGTCAGGAAATACTTAGACAAATATTTATAGGGTTCTAGTACTAAATAGAAAATGTTTAAAGCCATGTTGGGTTTAATTTACTACTTTAATAACAGAAAGCTTTTTTATTATGCTTTATTGTATTACTTCAAATGAGAAATTATTGATGAAATTTTTGGTAAGTTTTTTGTTTTTAAATTTAGTGACCAAGGAAGATCAGAGGGAATAACATTGAAAGGACTTTTCTATGGGTTTGCCAAATACAAAACCAAATTAAAAAGTAACTTAGAGGAAAATAAAATTCTTAATTCTTTAAAATTCATTGTTCTGTGGATAGCTGTCTGAATATAAAAATATGTGATCTGTTGCCTTTAAAATCTAGGACCCCTATCTTACTTTTAAAAGGAATTCAGAACTGTGTATATTCCCACAAAGAAAGTGAGAATTCTCACTATAATTACTATGTCAAAAAGGAAGATTGTTTAAAGAACGAATTAATGGCCAATAGAAAATGTATCAAAGTGAAAAACATTTAATTAAAGACTGATTTGGTGATTTTATAAAAGCAAAATCCCAGCTGTCCTGTCATGTTACCTCTACATATATCAGTATGTATCTCTTAAGAATTATAGACATTAGGGGCATAGACATAGCCTGGCTCAGTCGGTTGAGTGTCTGACTTCGGCTCACTTCATGATCTCTCGGTTAGTGAGTTCAAGTCCCGCCTCGGTCTCTGTGCTGACAGCTCAGAGCCTGGAGCCTGCTTCAGATTCTGTGTCTCCCTCTCTCTGCCCCTCCCCTGCTCATGCTCTGTCTCTCTCTCTCTCAAAAATGAATAAACTTAAAAAAATTTTTTAAAGAATTATAGGCATTAACTTACAAAGATATAGTTTCTAAATCAAAACAAAATTTGTGGGGTTATTTTTTCTGTTTCAGGTAATTTTTCAATCCATGGTGTCCTCATTACTTCAAAAATAGATGATTCTTTTGTTGAATTATAACAATGTGAATCTGAATACCTCAAGGTGTTGTTTCTTTGTGTATTTATGCATATTTATTAATTTTATTGACTCAGTAGCTTTTTAACAATTAGGAAAAAAAAAGTTTATTCTAGAATGTAGGTCTGCTCCCAAGTGGGTTTTGTTATTCTAGAGTAAGTAAAATATAAGCAGAAATATTAGCAGTAGAGAGTGATATAATATATGAGCTGCTAAAGGAAGGATTAAGGTTCTAGTTTTATTTCTTGTAATAACTGGATGGATGAAAAGTTATAGATATCGAGCTATATGTAAGTTCACAATTCTAAAATTATGATAGAGATCATTGATTTGTCATAATTTTTGTACTTTCTGAAATCATCTTACCTGTCATATTGGATTTCATGAAAATATAAATAAGAAAGATTCACAGGAAAGGGAAGTAACAATTTTAATTTTTTAAAAGTGAGACCCAATTGTATTTTATCCAAATTCAGACAAGCTTTTATCTCAGAGGCCACTACTCATGTTCAATAAAAGAAGTACCTACATTCATATAGCTATAAAGTTAACTGCAGTTAAATCTCAATATTATTTTATATTTTGAAATTAATCTATTTTTGCTACTGATTTTCAGTCATTGTGGTTTTGTTTGGTATTATTTTTTTGGCCCGTTAACAAATCCTTTAATTTAATAGGGATGAGATTCAGAGAAGAGGGTCAAATTTGTTAACTTCTTTAAAACAGCATTGCCAAAATGTGCAGAAGGACAGTAAATGAAAATCAGCCCAACAAATGCTTTATAAAACATGATCCATGCGTTTAATGTGTTTATGTTATCCCTGTACTTTGTGGAGAACCCACATCTGGTTGCAATTCTCAGAAAGCAGAGTGCCAGGCCTCAAGGTAAAGGTAAAGAAATGTAACCTCTGTTTCTCTTTGTTAAAGTTCTTTACATATTTTTATTGAATCAATACTTACACTACATAATGTCAGTGTCTACCAACATTGATGGTATTCTTCACTTTAAAGAAAATTGATGATAAGAATTATAAGGATTGATTTTATATTTTGGTCAACAGATTTTCCACATGACGTATGACCTTGCCAGCGCGGTGGTGAGAATTTTTAACCTCATCGGCATGATGTTGCTCCTGTGCCACTGGGATGGCTGTCTTCAGTTCTTAGTCCCACTACTGCAGGACTTCCCACCGGACTGCTGGGTGTCTCTGAATGAAATGGTTGTAAGTAATCCGTATTATTTTATACTCTGCGTATTCAGTGTTTTGCCAAAAAGTTCTAAGTATTTATGTCAGAATGGTCTAATTTCTTCTCTGTAAATGTTTGGAGAAAACTTAATTGGGCTTTCATGGATGTAAAATAAAATGTTCTATTGCTTTTTCTACAACTAAATGTCACACGAAATGGTTCTGGGGATGTATATGTTACAGGATCTATTTTTAGGTATCTTAGTCTGTGAATACGGAAGACATTTTATTTCAAAGGTACATGTACACTCTCACATACATATAATCGTGGTGCAATGTTCTTCTAAAACTACCTACTGCTTGGAATAACTCCTTTCTTTCAACTTGATTTTGGCATTTACTGTGCTTGAGACATGCAATTCTAGGTGTTGTTAAAACATATAGAGATGTGTTCATCAGTACAGGCGCAGTGAGATCTGTGTGATGTGCATGATATCTCAGATAGTACTTTTTGCTAGGGAAGACAGGGAAAGCTTCATGTTGAAAGTAAAGCCTTTATTTATTTTTAATTTTTAATTTTTTATTTGAGTATAGACATGTTACATTAGTTTCAGGTGTACACTTTACCCTGAAAGATATTTAAATATTTAAAAATCTGGTAAATAAAAATTTGATTTACACAGGTATATTCACAGTCACATTTAAGGCTAAGGACATGTGTTCTTTTAAAAAAACATGCATTTTGATCTACATTATACAGTACTTACAGAGGAATTGAAACAGTAGTGAATATTTTTAATTTATATATTCACAAAGATTTGTTCTCCTTTGATGTAAGTTCTCTATTTTCTTCATATATAGCATTTTAATTACATTAATTTAATAAAATATTGTTTAAGTTACCTATACTTTGGACTAGACTTCTCTTATATGTGACATTTTATGGAAGATAAATTTTATGAGACTTTCACAAAACTTTAACTTTGGCATAAATCAAATACCCCCTTTTTTTCTTGAAGTGTTCCATATTAATTTCTGGGCTTATTATTATAGAAATGACATAGACATCTTAAGAACATACATTTTTGTTTCTTCTAACAACAATAGCTCAGGGTTCATATTTGAAGAAAAGAGTGGTTTACATCACCTGTTAAGAAGTCTGGTCTTCTTTTCTTTCTCTCTTCGTGACTACCTGTTTTCTTCCCTCCTTCCTACCCTCCCTCTCCCTGCCTTCTGTATTCTTTTATCTCCATTGTTTGAGACTTGATAATCACCTGGATCTCTCCTTCATTTCGTTTGTACCTACTTAAATGTCACTGCCTCACAGAAGCCACTGTGTGACCACTCTGTCTACTATATAGATAATATTATATATATATATATATATATATATATATATATATATATATATATAATATAAACCAACTGGTTTATATTTTATCTTAAAAATATTTAGTAACACTCTCTCTCTCTCTCACACACACACACACACACACACACACACACAGTCTGTGATTTATATTTGTCTGTGTCTCTACACAGAATGTCAATTCCATTAGGTCAAAGAATTTGTCTGTTTTGTTCTGTACTTAGTGCCTAGAACAGTGCCTGATAGAGTAGTTTATTGTAATCTAGCCTCATTATTGAAAGTTCATTGGAGAAATACTTGTTCTATTTTTGTTTTTGCACCTAAACATTAAAGCAGGCATTTGATCCAGTCACTTTTCAAAACTATGAAACCTTCTTGGTTATAGGTCTGTCTGATTGTTACTTATCACTGAAGGAAAAATTATGAAGACATTATTAAGATATTGGGGGATGGGGAGAAAAAAAGCAACAGCTCTTATATTCTAGCTACTAACAGAGTGTATAGTATAAAAACACTACTGCTACTACCAAAGGATGATTCTTCACCGGCACCAACTAATATTTAAGTTAGCAAGTAATTATTGTTTAAATTTCTCTTAGGTATCTTTCAGGAAAAATAGCAATGGTCTTCATTAAAATAGTAAAAGGTTTATTTGGGGGTGTCCATAAAAGGCATATACTTGTGTAATTGTAATATAGAGCAATATGCTACTTAATATATCCAGTGCTAAGCAAATTTAATGAAGAAAAGTTTTAGTATCTTGATCATTTTTAAATGTGTCTGCATGTGCTCTTTGTGAGTTTGTGTGTTTGTATTTAACAGAGTCAAACTTTTATTATTATATCTTAATGTCATACAAAATACCTTTCCAGAGTTTACGGGGTTTTTTCTTGCGTCTTTTTTGAGGGGCAAATTTACTTATGAAATCAGCTCTTTCTTTCACATTTATTTGACAATATTTTCATGTTTAATTTTAATGTCAAGAGTAGGAAACAGTTAAGTCTATGTTCAACCCTAGAGACCGGATATATTTTGTGACTATTAGTGATATGAAGGTGATGACCATTAAAAAGACAATTTTCGTATCTATGGGGAATCCCCATGGTGTCACTTGACCTTGAAGATATCATTTTTTCTATCCTAAAACTATCAAATTCTGGAAAGTCTTCCATCACAACAAAACAAAGTGTATTTATACAATAAGGGAGTCATAAAGAAGTAAAAATCCAATATAAGATAAAAGCACCTGACATGTATATATCTTGCTTACTGTATACAAGCCCCTGTGCTTTGAAATACACTTGTAATGGGGCGCCTGGGTGGCTCAGTCAGTTAAGTGTCTGACTTCGGCTCAGGTCATGACCTCACAGTCCATGGGTTCGAGTTCCATGTCGGTCTCTGTGGTGACAGCTCAGTGCCTAGAGCCTGCTTCTGATTCTGTGTCTCCCTCTCTCTCTGGCCCTCCCCACTCACACTCTATCTGTCTGTTTCTCTCTCAAAAATAAATAAACATTAAAAAAATTTAAGAAAATAAATACACTCGTATTTCATCCTCATAGCAACAGAATGAGTTGAGCACTGTTATCTCCCATTTGACAGTCCAGAAACCTGACATTTTTAGAGGTTAGTAGCTAAAGTTTAGCTAAACTTTAGCTAAAGCTAAAGGTTAGTAGATCAATGGAACCAAGATTAGAATGCCTGTCTATCAGACTCTGTAATTTCTGTTCTAAAACACATTAGAGTATCTTGTCGCATAGATTGTAAAAAGATAGTTAAGGAAAGTAATAGCAAGAAATGAAACCTGTAGTCACCCCAGTTGCAGTAGAAAGTCACTCGAAAGTCAGCATTTGAGCTCTGACACTAAATAAGACGGATATGAGATGTAGATGTAAGACAAGCAAAATCAGATTGGGAAAGCAAAAAGTGAGAAGCCAGGATAGATGCAGACATGATTATTAGTCATTCTTGGCAATTATACTATGACAATTATACTATGACAGTTGACATTGATACTAAATAATTTATGGTAAAGATTAGAGTGTTAGACAGATCCTTTACACCCTCCTTCTTTTTCATATATTGCATTCCTAAATGATTTATATTCTTAAATATTATTTTAAATCCTCCTTAACCATATTCTCATGTATATGTATATACTTGTCTCTTTATATGTATTTTCAATCTTTCTTAAACACATTTGTATTTATATCTTTAGCCTTACCTGTATATCACCAGCTAGTTACCCATATATGTCCTATAATGAGAAATTCAGAATAATGCAATAACTATACTGTATCGATAACTGGTAATTTGTTCTTTATATTTATATTCTTATGTTAACTGTTTCTAATCTGCAGTTAAGTCTGTAGATGTAGTTCCAGTTCCTGTCAGCTAACTCCTTTGCAGTCTTTAAAAATTCCTCACTGAAAGAATTCTTTAAAAGCTATTTTTTAAAAGCTCAAACACCAACCACAGAGGGCTACTTGAATTCATGAGGTGGGAGATATTGACTTGCAAAATCCAACTTAACCAGGGATTTATCTTGCTCTGCATTTATTTTTAATATATCCTTTCATATAGAATATTTCATTCAAGAAATATTTGAGTTATAGAATTCTGCCTAAATGAATATCTTGGATTGGTCAGATAATTAATATCTAATAAAATTAATTTTGAAAATCTTGTCATTCTCATATTTTGTGATTATGTTTTTAGGTATATCACACTAAAATTATAATAGCTCATTATTAAACTGATTAGAGATAATAGTTTTTGGTTTATATTATAAAATCATGAAATATTCATTTTAAAAACCTAACAAAGTAAAAACTATGATGCATTTTGAATTTACATATTAATTTTGACATAATTTAGGGAGTGACTTTACAGAATAAAGAAGGATTTGCAGCTAAATGATATGTTCCTGTAGCTGTGTTTCTCTAACTAAAGTCTGCAGGCTTATTCTCAGGGAGTCCATGGGTTTTCTCCCAGTGATTTGTGAATGCATGCATATATATTGGTGGTAGTGTGAAAGGTTACAAGGTAAACCTTTTATGAATCTACAATCATCTGAATGCCCTAAATAATGGAATCTGGTTTTGCTTTTTTTTTTAACCTTATTTTTTATTTTTTTAAATATACATCCAAATTAGTTAGCATATAGTGCAACAATGATTTCAGGAGTAGATTCCTTAATGCCCCTTACCCTTTTAGCCCATCCCCCCTCCCACGACCCTTCCAGCAGCCCTCAGTTTGTTCTCCATATTTATGAGTCTCT
This sequence comes from Panthera pardus, assembly GCF_024362965.1. Classification (NCBI taxonomy): domain Eukaryota; kingdom Metazoa; phylum Chordata; class Mammalia; order Carnivora; family Felidae; genus Panthera; species Panthera pardus. The sequence continues at coordinate 36,451,827 of NW_026526765.1, read as the reverse complement.
TCTATTTTGTCCCTCTCCCTGTTTTTATATTCCTTTTGTTTCCCTTCCCTTATGTTCATCTGTTTTGTCCCTTAAAGTCCTCATATGAGTGAAGTCATATGATTTTTGTCTTTCTCTGACTGACTAATTTCACAGCATAATACCCTCCAGTTCCATCCACGTAGTTGCAAATGGCAAGATTTCATTCTTTTTGATTGCCGAGTAATACTCCATTGTATATATATATATATATACCACATCTTCTTTATCCATTCATCCGTCGATGGTCATTTGTGCTCTTTCCAAACTTTGGCTATTGTTGATAGTGCTGCTATAAACATGGGAGTGCATGTGTCCCTTCGAAACAGCACACCTGTATCCCGTGGATAAATGCCTAGTAGTGCAATTGCTGGGTCGTAGGGTAGTTCTATTTTTAGTTTTTTGAGGAACCTCCATACTGTTTTCCAGAGTGGCAGCACCAGCTTGCATTGCCACCAACAATGCAAAAGAGATCCTCTTTCTCCACATCCTCACCAACATCTGTTGTTGCCTGAGTTGTTAATGTTAGCCATTCTGACAGATGTAAGGTGGTATCTCATTGTAGTTTTGATCTGTATTTCCCTGATGATGAGTGATGTTGAGCATTTTTTCATGTGTTGGTTGGCCATCTGGATGTCTTCCTTGGAGAAATGTCTGTTCATGTCTTTTACCCATTTCTTCACTGGATTATTTGTTTTTTGGGTGTTGAGTTTGATAAGTTCTTTGTAGATTTTGGATACTAACCTTTTATCTGATATGTCATTTACAAATATCTTCTCCCATTCTGTCAGGTGCCTTTTAGTTTTGCAAAACTAAACTAAAAGGCAATGGACAGAATGGTTTTGCTTTTCTAGTTGAAGTACGTTGCGCCATATAAAATAATTCTGGCTTATGGGCTTAATGATTAATGATCCATTTCTATCAAATGAAGGGTAAATGACATCATATTAAATGTTGTACCGAATTTTCACCATAGTCAAAATGGAGAGATGGACTTGAAAACTAAGTCACTCCTTACATAGCACACAATTGTATTGTAGTGTGTGAAACTAATCTGCAAAACTAGTGCCATAATAACACTAAATTTACATTGTATGCAACTGTTGGGTTTCAGCAAAACATTATCCATCACAGTGAATTTATTTTAGATATGCTTATTGATTTATTATTTTGTTAGTATTTGATTTGTAAATTTATGTTTTTTAACCTTACAAGAATTATAAGGATAAGAAACATATCTAGTTTTCTTGTTATATTTGTTTGAGTAATACCATAATCAAAATAATTTAAGCCAACTCATTTATTATATTGTTTATTATATTTTTCATTTATTTATTCTATGTTTTATTATGTATATATTATATGATGGTTTATTATGATGTTTCATTTTGTTGTGATTTGAAGGAACATGTGCATTCCTCATCTTGAGGGATGCTATTCTAGAGGGCAGACAGTATGTCTTAATCAGTGTCTGCATGCCCCACAAATCCTATGCCAACCTTGCATATGTTGCTAAGTAAATATTAGTGGTATATACTAAAAAGGTAATTATCTAGCGTATGTGAAAATTATATGTAAAGAAGTTATTATGTTATGCATTTATTTGTTCTTCCTTGGATAGTTTTTGCTTTAGTAATTTGTACATCAAATTATTTCTTCAAAGATAAGTAATCACTTGGCAGCTCACGGACAATATAAAAATACCCAAAATTTGTGAAGCTTATATAACTTATATAACCATACTAACTAAGAATATCAGAAAATAAGATATATAAAATGTCTCAAAGTGTCTATTTAATAATATCTGTTTGGAGAAAATAAGAGATTTGATTGGAAAATCTAGATTACTACAGAATTTCATTTTTATTTGAGACAATGGATCTCAGATTATTAGTGTATTACTAATAACCAAATGGTCACACACTCCACATTCTCTAACTCTCTTCCTCTGATGGGGTCCTCTGCTGGTTATGGTCAGTAGGCTCTGAGTGCTAGTATCATATTTCACTCATAGGTCTAAGCATTGAAAAGCTGGTTTGCAACCCTCCAGTTCTTTTTTTTTTCTCCCCTCTCTCTCCAGAGGCATCCTTTTAGTTTGCAGTCCACAACATAACACAGCTTATCCTGATTCATTTAGACAACAGAATAGGAAGGGAAAAATCTGGCGGAATTGAATTTAGAGACACACATTCCGGAATCTCCTCTAACATTAAAACTTCTAAGATTTTAGGCAAATCACACAACGTTCCTGTAGTTCAACTATGAAATGAGTGTGTATTATTTATTCTTTCATTTAGGTAATTTACTGAGTACTTGCTTTGGGCCAGGCATTCTCTTTGGCACTGAACATACATACACTAGAGAATGAGGATGTTTCTGCCCTCGTAGGGCTTACACTCAAACAAGCTTTCATTCACTCCACGTCATTCTAGGTGCAGAAAACTATAGAGTAGAGATTTAAATTTTTGATTTTCTAATCTAAGGGAATAGAAAATTATGTGCAAAAGCCCTTAATATGCATTTGAATTGAGGCCTCTGAAATGTACACACTGCCCAAACACTCCTAAACAAGGAGAAAGTGCTAGCTAAATGCTGCCCTCTTCCTTGCCAAGCTACATACACCTGAAAGTGTAGCCATTCTTACAAACCACTTTTTTTGTTTTCCTAATGTAGCAGCCCAGAAAGCACTACTTTTTTCTAATTCACACAAGGGTGTGGTAGTGGCAGCTTTGTGTGAATTTAGATAAAGTCTATGAGGAGCATAAAAAAAAGACAGGGAGAGACAAAATAGAGACGCATTTATTTCAACTACAAATCAGCTGGATTTGTATCCGGAATCTTCAACAGACTGGGGACTGAGACAGGTCAGTCACTTCTAGCTCACAGACTGTAATGACCAAAATGAATGTGTTTTGGGGGCGCTTGGGTACAAAGAATTGTTTATTGGTATCCCCTGTTTCAAGCAAATGATTTGGGGAAAAAAACGGGATTTACATTGCTTATATGCAAATCCCCATATACAAGTAGAACATTGGAACATTGAGATGTGAGATATTATCTATTGATAGTCTAAAAAATATATAAAGACAAAATTAAAATAGGTTCACTTTTTGTTTTACAAAGCCCAATTAACTAGTTAAGTAATGATTCAAACAATATAACCAAGATAATATAACTAAGAATGAAAGATAGATCTCTCCTCTCTTGAAGTCTAGCAAAGTGTTTTTGATTTGAAATTCTATAAATTGAAAATTGTATTATTATATTGTTGGCTTTTTAAAAATAGAATGTATTGCCTTAACAGAATTTTTTAAAAGTCCTAACAAAGGTAACTAATTTGCTGACAAATCACTATGTAGCTTTACTGGGAAAAAATGCATTCATAGCTCCTATGAGTTAAAATAATAAAGTAGGTCAGCAGCCTGCTGAGTGTTGTGATTCTACTTTGCCATCCTGGTTTCTGCCTATTAGGAAAGCCAGCCTGGTGACTGTTCTCTATTGGATAGAAACACGACCTCATCGCAAAAGTGAAACAGTTCACATACTGCGTTCTTCCTTCTCAGACATGTATATTTTTATGGGAATAAACATATGGAAATGAATTCTGATCTGGTATTTTGTTTTCAAATGACATGTGCATTTCAGAAAAACTTTAAAATGAATTGTAGTTCCTTAAGAGAGAAAGATAAAGGATATTACTTAAACTATATATTTTCTCAGACTATGTTAAATTTCTCTAGCAATAATAAGACCAATCCATAAATTCGAAACGTTTTTTTCCCCCCTTATTTGGACTGCCTCTTAAGTTTTAAGCAATGAATAGTTAGAAGAAGCACCATACATTAAATTACGTTATCTAACAAGAGACACCTATTAACATTGGGAAAAGAAACCAAATATCTTGCAGTCCAATATTTTCTCTAAATACACATGTTAGGAAAACTTACATGAAGGTAGTACAAAGTACATGTATCATATTATCTATTCTGAATGACATGAAAACATATTCATTCCCATTTTACAGATGAAAAATCTAACTCAGCGAATGGTTACCTGGTTTAAATAAAGTCAGAGGCAGGCAATATGAAATCTGTATTTCCCTTTGAATTAATGCCAACCCTACCATAGCATTCTACTTCACGGACAAAGAGTTTCAGTCATAATCAACTTTCAATTCATGTTGACAGAGAGCAACTATACATTAGTGGTACCACTAAAAGAACTTGCAATATATAAGAAAATATTTGAAAAACTCATTGTGTTTTTTATGTGTATGTTGGTTAAGGTTTCTCCTTTTGCTGCTGCCATAAATCCAAAAGAACCTGGGACGCCTGGGTGGCTTGGTCGGTTAACCGTCCGACTTCGGCTCAGGTCATGATCTCACAGTCTGTGAGTTCGAGCCCCGCGTCGGGCTCTGTGCTGACGGCTCAGAGCCTGGAGCCCGTTTCAGATTCTGTGTCTCCCTCTCTCTCTGCCCCTCCCCTGTTCATGCTCTCTCTCTGTATCAAAAATAAATAAACGTTTAAAAAAAATTTTTTTTAAATCCAAAAGAACCTGGTAAAGAAATTGTATCTTCCCACTTATTCTGAATTTCTCACTTAGATTTCACATGAGAAATATTGTTTTAAATTGATGGAGTCTGGAATAAAATAGTAACATTGTTTTCAACCTGGGAATCAAGAGGATAGCAGATGAATTATTTCTGTCGTATTAGTTCATGTACAGATATATGGATATCAGGTAATTCATATGAATGCCCCCTCTTTCTAAAAAGACCGATGTTATATCTCTCTCTTTTAAAGAAAAGAGAGACTTGCAGAGACCTGAATTATATAGATTAATTCACCTATATTCATATAATTTTTAGGACAAGATATATAGTTACTTCCCAGAGTGGAGGGCTCTCTACAATTTTCTTTCTTTCTTTCTTTCTTTTTTCCATCCTATTTCATCTTTTCTTTTCTCCGCCCACTACCACTGACCTAAATATGCTATCCCAGAATGTGATGCAGAATCAGAGGTGACATGAAGAAAGCCATGTGATAAGTGAGGGATGTAAGAAAAGAATAGCAAGAACATTTTCTAAATCTTAGCATGAACATTTTCACAGTCCCATTATATACCCCATCATTTTCGAGAAGTATTTGGTTGTTTTTAAAGATGTAATATATTCTGGGAATGAGTAATTCTATGAAAAAAAATTGAATTTGGCTCATGAATCTTTAGTTTATTTCAGTTATTTTACATATATCCTTACAACATTCCAACGAGCGTAGGCAATTTGTCAGATAAAATCTTAAAAATATGTGCTAGAATCATTGGCTGGACTTCTCTATGCTTTGAGGATATAGCAGTGGGTCCAATGTGATCAACATTTAAATACTCTTCTGGTATTACCAGCCAGGTGCCTCAGAAACAGGGCTCCATGTAAGCAAGGGTTAATTAACACCTGGCTCTGTTGTGCAATATGCTCTCTCATGCTCCATGCATAGAGTTATGAGTGAGTCCATCTATGGACCGTAAACATTTCTTCTAATTGTATAAATATTTCTTCTAAGCTTGATAATGTATAAGCTTGATAATGATGAAAAGTTAGGAAATTGTGTAACTTGACATCATATTTTTGTAATTCATAAAAAGATATATAACAATGAGCCATAATATATTTTCTATATTCCATTAGCATTTTCTAGAGCATATTAAATTCAACAAAATTTTTCTCTAAATATATTCTAAAGATAGGAATAAATATTAATTAAAATGTCTACTTATAATGTACACCAAAGTATATATATATATATATATATATATATATATATATACACATATATATACATATATACATACATACACACACACATATATATATATATGTATATATATATATATATATATATATATATATATATACACACATACACGCAGAGTATCTGTTAGCCTTTGCTATTGTGATCAATGTAATAATCTAAGATCCTGCAAGTTAGGAAAGGACTTTCAGTAGAAAAATCTTTTATTTCAATTGTATTAGAATGAAAACATAATTCAGTTAGACCATTTCAATTTGCCACCAACTATGTTTTGGTCCTTTAGATAATTCTTTAAAAACTATTGCATTTGTTCTAATGTCAGCTATTGATTGATATTTTTAAAAATTTACTTAGTTAAATAAAATTATAAGATGGTTGGGAAAAATACCATTTTAGGTGGTACCCATTACTAGTTCCCCATTGCTCCCAAACTAAAATTAAAGCATTATTGCTCCATTAAATGATGGCTACATTCTTCTTCTTTTTTTAATGTTTATTTATTATTGAGAGAGACAGACAGATAGCTCAAGTGGGGGAGGGGCAGAGAGGGAGACACAGAATCCATAGCAGGCTCCAAGCTCCAGGCTCCATGTTGTCAGCACAAAGCCCGACATGGGGCTTGAATTCACAAACTGTGAGATCATGACCTAAGCTGATGCTCAACCGACTGAGCCACCAAAGCACCCCTCTTCTTCTTTTTTTTTTTTTAATTTGAGAGAGAAAGAGTGCACACATGCACATGAGCAATAGATGAGCAGAGGAAGAGGGAGAGAGAGAATCTTAAGCAGGGTCCAAGCTCAGTATGGAGCCCAATGCCTGGCTTGACGCAGGGCTCTATCCCATGGCCCTGAGATCATGACCAGAGTGGAAATCAACAGTTGGACACTTAACCAACTGAGCCACCCAGGCATCCCAGATGATGGCTACATTCCATCTAGCAATTTCATAATTTTGCTCTCAACTCGGTCATCAATTCTTAAGGAAAAATTAAAAAAAAAAACACACAGTAGTTTGACACACTAAATATTAGGCAAATCAGATTAGACTATGTATTAATTGACAACATTTATGGAAACATTCTTCTGAGGGTAACTTTCCATTTCACGCAAGAATGTTTTTATCTATAATTTGTTATTTTATCGGAACATTAGAAAGTTAAAAAAAAAAGCTCGTTAGAGAAATATGAAAAAGAGATTCAAACACATATAGGTTTTTATATAAAGAAGCATACAAACATGGAAACCTCATACGGGATAGATCTGAATGCTGTTTACATGTGAAAATTTATGACAGTAACATGCTCTAAAGTATTCTAATGTATTTCTCTCTCCTTTAGTTTATATCGTACTGTATTGTGTGAAAAGACCAATTGTCATAGTGGCTTAATATTCTGTGGGAATTAAATGACCACAAAAGTTGAGAGAGAAACAAGAAGGAGAATACACAAATTATTTTACAGAAGAATGAAAAAAAATGGAATTAGGAGATAGGAGTCAAAGAGCTAATGCAATATAGGTAGATTGCCTTTTCTTCTTTCAGCTGTGTTCCAACCATTCAGGCCATTTGGCATTGTCAATAGGTGTCTTTGGATCTGCTCTTTCTTCCAAATGGAAAAAACAAAACAAAACAAAGAACCAAAAAAATTATACCCTTTATCATAGCCAACTGTTGTTTAATATCTTAATTCTAGATTTCTTTTTGCTGAGCAATATTCTTTTTTTTTTTTTTTTTTTTTTTTTTTTTTAAGAGCATACACAGGAGAGGGAGGGGCAGATATAGAGACAGACAGATTCTTACACAGGCTCCATTCATAGCACTGAGCCCAATGCAGGGCTTGATCTCACAATCCTGGGGTCATGCCCTGAGCCAAAATCAAGATTTGGATGCTCAACCAACTGAGGCACTCAGGCACCCCACTAAGCTATATTCTTATTAAGATCTTTTATGTCTCATCTAGTAAGTAAACAATATGTTTATGGGTATATTTCTGCCAACTTCTTTTCATAATAACCTATTATAATTTCTGTAACAGTTGTAACTTCTACCACATATCCTAATATTTAGTATACGTAATCAGGTATTATTACTAGTTGGTTCTTTATGCATCTGGTAGTTTTGTGACATCCATTCACAACCGTGCTCAGCAAATTGTCTTTATTCAGTCGTGAATAAAGAATGGATTATTTACGGTGTCATATTTACAAAGCTTCTTTGTCTTTTAAAGGTACTTTTACATACAACAACCAATGTTATAAATATATTATGCATAGAGAAGGAGACATTAAAAATATCTGCTGAAGGTCAAATAGAATGTTAATGACAGAAGTGGATCTAGGACAGCAGTCTCCTTACTTGTACTGTTCCTTATTTCCCATTAATGCAAGAATGAAGATTTGTTGGGACACCTGGGTGGCTCAGTTGGGTAAGTGTCCACCTTCAGCTTAGGTCATGATCTCATGTTTCATGGGTTCGAGCCCCGTGTCAAGCTCTGTGCTCGACAGCTCAGAGCCTGGAGCCTGATTCAGATTCTGTGTCTCCCTCTCTCTCTGTCCCTTTCTGCTCATGCTCTATCTGTCTCTCTCAGAAATAAATAATAAACATTAAAAAAAAAGAACGAAGACTTGCTGGAAACCTTGAATGAAGAAATCATATGTCCAGGTGATTAGTAAAATAGAAATCCCCTTCTCCTTTATTATTTTCATGATATAGAGCTTACCAAAACCTTTCCTGAGGGACTAATTTGAAGGATAACCATAGCAAAGCCTTGGATTTCCAATATTCTAGGCAGAATGCCTTAAATCCTAAAGTAAATTATAAAATTAGGTGGGCGAAAATTTATGGTTGAAATATGACTTTTTGAAAAAAATTGACCTAATTGGAGGAGTACCTATGTCAAATAGGCATACACCTACTAGAAATCTAGCTTGCTGGAGAAGACTGAAATAAAGAGTATGAAGAAAACATTAACAGGGGTGCCTGGGTGGCTTAGTCACTTAAGCGTCTGACTCTTGATTTCAGTGCAGGTCATGACTTCACAGTTCCTAAGTACAAGTCCCACTGTCAGTGTGGAGCCTGCTTGAGATTCTCTGTCTTTCTGCCCCTCCCCCACCCTCTCTTTCCCTCTGTCTCTCAAAATAAATAAATAAACTTCCAAAAAAATTAATAAAGAAATATTATAAAAGGGCATACTAGAAGGTGCTAAACTAATTAAATATGAGAGGATTAAAAAAATAAAGGGGGGGCGCCTGGGTGGCTCAGTCGGTTAAGCGTCTGACTTCAGCTCAGATCATGATCTCGCAGTCTGTGAGTTCGAGCCCGCGTCGGGCTCTGGGCTGATGGCTCAGAGCCTGGAGCCTGCTTCCAATTCTGTGTCTCCCTCTCTCTCTGCCCCTCCCCCGTTCATGCTCTGTCTGTCTTTGTCTCAAAAATAAATAAACATTAAAAAAAATTTAAAAAAATGTGAGAGGATTCATGGCACACTCTAGCACTGGAAAGCATATCGGCGATGGAGATGAATACTTATTCTCCCTAATGCCCAGTAATGATGAAGTCTTGACTTGCCTAATTCACAAAATTTGATTTCCTAAAGTACAGCAGAAATGACGAGAGTCCACTCCAACCAAAATTGAAGAATTTATTCATTAGGGTTAAGTGTTAAGAACCTGAAAGGAGGAGTGCTCAGTCAGTTAAGCATCTGACTCTTGATTTTGGCTCAGGTCATGATCTCATGGTTCATGGGTTCCAGCCCCATATTGGGCTCTGTGATGAGCCTGCTTGGGATTCCCTCTCTCCCTCTCTTTCCGCCCCTCCCCTGCTCACACTCTCTCTCAGGCTCTCAAAAATAAATAAACTTAAAAAAAATGTTTTAATCAAAGAATCTGAAAGAAAGCATGCAAGTAATCTTAAACTAAACAAGGGAAATGGTATTATAAAGGGTTAAGCATGGTCAAGCTCTGGAACCAGATTGCTTAGATTCATCTGTCTCTACCACACTCACTAGCTATGTAACCTTGAATATGTAACTTAATCTATTTGTGTCCTAGTTTCTTCATCTGTAATGTGGGGATGATAATTATATTTACTTCATAAAGTTTTGAAGTAAATGGAGGAGCTTATGCATGCCAAATATATTGAAGAGTTCTTATTACATTTCTGTGCTCAATACACATAAATTATTATTAATAGTTGTAGTTATGTATAAGCCAAAATTGAGTTTTCTTGTCTATAAATTTGTTCATAATTCTCCCATTTAAAAATGATTTGATGTAGCTTCAAGTAGAAGCAGATATACCATACAGCTAGAAATATTAAAAGGCACAGAAAGAAAAAGTTTATAATGCATAAGCCTTGTTAAAGAAATCAACAGAATTTGAATGTAACTTTGCTTTTCTTTTCCTTCCTCCTACAGAATACTGGAGAAAGTGGTTTGAACCCATTAGAGTAGCTATGTATAACATTTAGAATGAAAGAAACTTTAATGGCATTTAGTAATAGTTGGAACAAAGACAGGAAATGGATAGACCCTTCACTTGGGATCCATGGCATAATAATAAACGACAGAATGTAAGTGGAGTATTTTCAGTCTTGTTTAATAGCATCTACTGTGAAAGCAGAATATTGTAAACTGAATACACTGTAATAAGCTCTAGGCAAATTGAATTCAGAGTCAATACTTTTGTATTTTAAATGAGCTCAATCCCCTGGCCCATGCCAATTGTACCTTAAAATGGTGATATCTTGGAGAAGATATGATGGACTGATTGCATAGGGTCTTTGATAAACCGTGAAAATGGGGAAAAAAACTGGTTGTCCATGCTATATGTAAATAATGTTTGGATTTACGATGAGAAAATAAAGAAAGGTGCTGAAAATTGTAACCTGATATGTTTGATGTTATTTTTCTTTTATTTTTTAATGTTTATTTACTCTTGAGAGAGAGAAAGAGACAAGAGTGTGAGTGGGGGAGGAACAGAGAGAGAGGGAGACACAGAACCCAAAGCAGGCCCCAGCCTCTGAGTTGTGAACACCATCACAGAGCCCGACACAGGGCTTGAACCCACAAATCATGAGATCATGACCTGAGCCAAAGTTGGACACTTAACCGACTAAGCCACTGAGCTGCCCCTGTTTGATGTTAATTCCAAGCCAGACTCTGCACCAAGTTATAAAAGAAATTATTTGTGAGCATCAAGCAAAGACAGTATTTGGTCAGAGCAGGCGCTGGTTTAATGAAAGCAAGTCATACCAGATCAGCCTTCTTATCTTTTTTCTTCTTTCATCTAGAAGATATCATGGGGGAGAGGGGGTGAAAAAAGTCTTGTTGAAAATTTGTTGAAAACCATGCTAAGTACATATACCAATCCACTATGTCCTTTTTGAGATGAATGTTACATTGGCACATGCACTTCATACCAGGCTTTCTGCAGACTTCTTTATAATATTTTATAATTAAATATTTGGACTAACAGAAAATAGAATTGAGTAGGTTAATAACTGATTGTTTTCTGCTCCCACACCCCAAAATGCAGATTGACTGATATCAACATAGAAGATATTCAGTTGATCTCTGTAAGATATGAGTGTTTTCAACATATTAGTATGATCTGAGAACTTTTCAACATACTGATAATAACCTAGTTGAAGCCATCAAAGATGTGGCTAACACAAAGCAAAAACAAAATGGCTAATATACTGAGTTATAGATTCATATACAAGCACATCTTATGTTAGAGGATGAACTGAGTCTAATAGAATGAATTTTTCAAAACATAAGGTCTTATATTAATATGAGAAGACAGGTACAAGACTCAAACGTAGCTCAGGTAAACATGTGAAAAAACATAGGGTTTTGATGACTGTAATTTCAATATATGTCAATAATTCTGCCCATGTTAATGAAATAGAAAATTCTAACCAACCGTATTTTATGAGAAAAAAAAATGTAGTTTAATTGTGGGCATCAGTTTCTAAGATCTTTTAATTCTACGGCCAATTTTCTTTCTGACTAGAAGGTATCTAATTATGTCTTTGAAATGTAAGTGCTCACTGGTTATCTACTTTTATTCCAGAAATGGGGCTTTTAGAACTAATTTAGATCCATTTATGAATTCATTTGTATGTGAGATAAATTAAGGACATTGTGACACATCAATAATTAACTTTGTTTTTCAATAACCACCTTTCTCAAATAACTCACTTGATTATTTAACATAGTATTTAGGTATTAAGAAAGCTTCAAGCACACCTATATATTGTAAAAAAGTACAAGAGTGTAACAGAGAGAAAGGAATTAGGCCAAACTGCGTAACAGATTTTTATGATTTTTACACTTAATCTTTTCAATTAAGTATTGAAAAGACTATTTGCTTTTCAAAGTGTTTTTCCTTGTGGTACATCTCTTATTGTGTAGCTGAATTTAGTTCATGAATTTATATCACTCATTATGATAGATCAGTAATGAACACACCTTGATTGATTGAGAATCTTAGAAGCATGTGGCTCTCATTTTGTAGACTATTAACATCTTGTCTTACAAATACTTATTCTATTTTTTGTTATTAGTAGTAATAAGAAAATATTTAAAATTATAACAAAAATATCCTTGTAGATTAGTCATTTGCCAGTTTCCATTTGGAGCACAGAGAAAGAGATTGACTTATTGTTTAACTTGTGGGAAGAAAGCCAGAAGTTGTGTATTTCTCAATTGACTTCAACAAAAATAATGCCATCTCTAGGATACTTGCACTGCATCTGCTTGTTCCATCGCTGATTATTTTCATTGCAGCCAAACTATGGAAACTTGAACTGAAGCTTTCAAAAAAATGTGTATCTTTTTTTTTAAGTAAAAGAGATAACAGGTTATAAGTTAACTCATTCTCTCTATGAGTCTTTCATTTGTGAAATTCCATTTCATTAGAGAATCCAGAGCAAACCTTGGAGGAAGGTGTTAAATCTGTATGAAATAAACAACCAATCAACTAAACCCCTGTAATGCCTCTCATTAATATTAATAAAACATGACTATACAAAGCCTATAAAGGGGGAAAATGTCTGAAATTTATTCTAAAAAATAATTCTTGACAAAGGATTAGTGCTGAGTCAGCCCAATCCAGTGCCCCATTCTGTGCCTCTTTGTAGCTTATTATAGTTGAATATACAATGGTGGTCCCTAAAATCTCAATTACCGAATAGTAATTTAATATAGTTTATAATATTCCATTTAACATGACAGGAAAGAAAAATGTTTCACCGACTTTTGAAACCAGTAATTACCAACTACTATAAGGGTCAAGTAACTCAACAAAAATAATGAGGAAATTTTATTCTCTAAAAATACTATTTAATGTATAAATGTTACTGTACATAAAAAATTCTTTAATCACATGGCAACTTGAGACTATCAAGTTGAATACCTTTTGAAAAATAAATAAATAAGAAAATGCAGTCAATTCCATTAAAGGTCATTAACCAAGCATTGTCTGACCTGACCAAACTGACTTTAAAATGGAAAGAACACTCAAAGGCCTGCAGGAGCTAATCTAGTGATATAGATGTGTGAATTTGACCATATATAAGACAAAAAACAGCCTGTTGCTTCTGGTGAACTAGATAAGACTTATTCTCTCTAAGGGACACAGCCACTTCTTAATTTCAGCTGGTAATTGCCATGTGGAAATTTATGCCCAGTGATGCCCAGAGTTAGGAAAGCTTGATATTCAGATTTTTATGGGAAATGTCATAGTTTTGTAGACATAAAAACATTATAATATAATATTTAATTGTATATACTTATACATTATTTTACATAATTATTATTATTTTTTTAAATCGTGTATATTCCAAAGAAAAAACACGAGCAAGCCTGATTTCAAGCCAGCAAGCCAGCAGTTTCCAGCTTCTCAAATTAATCAATTAGTAAGCTGACACCCTATTGCTTTGCCACTATATGCATCAATTCTTTCAGACTCAGACCCTAACAGAATTATTCCTTTCTCTTCCATTTACAAGAAGGGAAAAATCAATTGATGTTAAAGGCACATGAGGAAGATGGGAGAGTGGGACTTTGTCCACAGTGGTGGCTCATCTTGGACTTACCAGACTGGTTCCATCAATTTGGCTTTCTTTTTACATGAATCTAACTCATTTGACAATTTGTTTCAATAATATGATAAATTATCAGACAGCTATGATTGAAAGAAATGGGCTAGATAAAATTCATAAATAAAAAAAAGACAGACAAGTTAACATTCAATATTATCCAGGAGAATTTTTGTCATTACAAGGCAAATAATAATAATAATAATAATGCACTTGCAGTTACAATGTTACTGAAAAACAACAAAAAGTCACCAAGCAGAATCTGTTGGGAATGGTTTTCTCAAAATTAGTATCTGTTGTCTTCTTCACTTCTCATGTTACCTCCTGCTGAGAAGTATCTGATGAGCAATCCAGTAATCAATAAATAAAGATCTAGAGCTTTAGTAAACAGTTACATGATTCAGGGGACCTGGAATTCAAGCTTTTGATTCTAAGTATCCCAGATAAAGAAGGGCTTAATTTTAGGGTATATTGCATTCCCCTTATGTCAGTGATAAAATAAAAAAATATATATCCAGCATCCTAAATTTATCATAAGAAAAATGGTCTTCAGTTTCAAGTATGTAAAAGCTGCTTTAAGGCAGTTTTGAGCAATGTAAAAGTCTTTCAAGCTGGACTGAAAAAAGATTTGGGAAAGTATCCTATATACAGTTAAGTTTAACACTCCCTCCCCCATACCACAAGATCGATTTGCATCCACTTATTCAAATGAGATTAGAATGCTTTAGTAGCATTAATCTATCACCTATTTTTTTTTAACCTATTATCTACCTACCTACCTACCTATCTCTTTATTTTTATACCCAATGATCTAGTGGGAAATTATTGGCAATAAAACAAAGTATTGCCCTCGTGGTTGTCTTATTTTTCCCAGGAAAATAGAAAATAAACAAAATAAAGCCTTTAAAGGATAATGCCAAGTAGCACAAATCCTGTTAAATCAAAAGCAAGAGAACAGAATGCAGTGCCCTATGTCAAGCAAATCTATTTAAGATGGAACAGTTCTTAGATGCATCTCTGAAAAGATGACATTCAGGCAGAGAACTCAAGGAATTGAAGGGATGAGTTGCACAAATATCTGGAGGGCCAGTATTCCAGGAGGAAGGGACAATGCATGCAAAGCTGACTCCTATATGTGAAGTAGAGTGAGAAAGGAGTTCAAAAATGATGTTGCAAAGACACTTGGGGCCAGTCAAATCACAAAGGGTCTTGTAAACAATGAGAAGATGTTGGGGGGGGGGGTTATTCTTTCTAAAATGGATTGCTAAGTGAGACCCAGTTGCCTGTGCTGTGAGAACCCCACAAAGACAAAACACAGAGAAGAGAGTCCTATATTCCTATTTCACAGAAAAAGCTACAGCACCAGGCACTGAGGGGCAGTGATGTGAGCACACGTCTAAGTAAGTTGACAAGCCAGTGGTTTGGGACAAGCGTGGGTGTCCAGAGTAGCACAGAGGTGGCTCTGCATCATGAAAGCTCAAGGCAGCCGGGCAGAGCAATGCACAGCAGCAAGTGAGTTTGACCTGAACTCACAGCAGCGAGTTTGGTCCGGCAATGGGACAGCGGCCACCTGGCACCTGGGGAGAGCAAGGACTCACAGTGGCCTACATAAATAGGCCAGACTGATTTGCAAACACATGTCACATATTCCCTAGCATGGTGGGTAGAAGAGGGGCCCTGACTTTATTTGGTCTTAAAGGTAGGAATGGCTAAGAAATTAATTAGATAAAAATACTAAGCAGACTTCATAGTACTCTAAAGGCAGATGATTTAGTCATTCTTTCATTATGTCAGTCAGCAAGTATTTATTGATTGTCTTGTCTCTGTGCCAAGCACTGTTGTAGGTACAATTATCCTGTCCTGGGAGTTCTACATTTTAATTGAATTTGTTACTATAAAAGAAATAATCGAGGGTAAGCTTGATTTTCTCAAGTATCATGTTCAGTGAAGAGAAACCAAAACAAATGTTTGATTTCTAGCAGTCTCAGACCTTTAGTGATGCTTGAGCTCTGTGATTTATGGTTCTGTCTTAATTATTTGAAGGATTCTCAACATCTTTTCCAAGGTGAAGCTGATTCCTTGTCAATATATATAATGATGTCAAATATTAATGCTTGATTTTTTTTTTTTTTACCTTTCCTTTAATCTCTTTTAATATCACTACCTCCAGGAAGTCTTTGTTAAAAGTACCCTGTGGGGGCGCCTGGGTGGCTCAGTCGGTTGAGCGGCCGACTTCGGCTCAGGTCATGATCTCGCGGTCTGTGAGTTCGAGCCCCGCGTCGGGCTCTGTGCTGACAGCTCAGAGCCTGGAGCCTGTTTCGGATTCTGTGTCTCCCTCTCTTTGACCCTCCCTGTTCATGCTCTGTCTCTCCCTGTCTCAAAAACAAATAAAAGGTTAAAAGTACCCTGTGTACTTGCCTTTATATCAAATGAAATCATGAGGAATCCATTTAAAATGCTGCTACAATTACAAAAATAATGTGTTGGTTAACTGGCTGTTTTCTTTTAACCCTGGAGAGAATCTTTCA
The DNA here is from genome assembly GCF_024362965.1 of Panthera pardus. NCBI lineage: Eukaryota > Metazoa > Chordata > Mammalia > Carnivora > Felidae > Panthera > Panthera pardus. The sequence continues at coordinate 36,435,377 of NW_026526765.1, read as the reverse complement.
TGTCTCTATGAGCCATTTGCTTTACCTTTCTCTACTTATACAGTGATGCAGGGGACCTAAAATAACTTCATGGAAACAAAACAGAACTCTGTTCAAATATGAAGGGAGATTTGAATTTGACTCATTTCCCTCCAAAAAAGCAAAAGATAACATGTTTGCAATATGTCCTATTTTAACTTATTATTATTTCTTTTCTTTTGCTAGAAAAAAACCTGTATTAGACAATATTAAATCACTCTATGCATTTAATTTGATGACTAAAGTATCATTTGGTTTGTGACATTTCCCTGATGATATATTTTTTCTTATCTAAAATTTAATTTTATAAATGTGCATGACAGCCACTTTGATATACATATGGGATTGTATTAGAGAAGGATTTATTTGAATCATCTATTATAACTCAGTTTAAGAAAAAAAATACATTCAGGCTTCCTTTGGGTTTTTCTCTCTTCACTCCATCACCTGCTACTTTTCTGAAGAGAAAGCACATTTGAGCTCATAAGGAAAATATTTCTTAGTGATCTTCCAGTGAAATTTTGATGAGGGTTGAAAATATAAAATAATTTATTAAATAGAGATAGTGTTTTTAAAATATAATTATGAAATGAGAATGCACACAGATTATCAATTTAAATATATCTTTTATTCATGGAACCTGAGGAGTATTTAGAGCATTACAGACAGAATTCTTTCATGTGATTTCTGTCATATTAGACATTTGATAGCTGTGTATAATTATTTTCACAGTGGTTGCTATGAAGACAGATATAATTTAAATGCATATTCTTTCTGTTGGTAGGGCTAGAAGAAACATATTAGCAATTATTATATGCCAAATTAAAAGGAGTATGCCACTTTCTACTTGGTCCTTTACTTAGTAATTATGCTCTCTATATGTTAGGAACCCTCATGTGCACATCACCTTACTTAATTAATCTTCACCAATTCTAAAGTGCTCATTGCTAATCCCAATTAGTGAGGAAAGTGAGGAAACCAGAGCTCTGATTTGTTAATTTCGCCACTACACATGGCAGAGCTGAGTTAACTCAGGTATGTCTCAATCCAAGCCTCAAAAACTCTTTAATGATTTGGCCATTCTGTCTCAACCTCTGGGACTTTATCATCTAGTGTCTTAGCTCAGGTTTCCAATAAAAAAATACCTCAGACTGGGTGGCTTAAACAACAGATATTTATTTCTCACAGTTTTTAAGGCTGAAGTCCAAGATCAAGGTGTCAGCCAATTTGGTTGCTGGTGAGGGCTCTCTCCTTTGTTTGCAGAAGGTTATTCTCTCACTGTATCCTCACTTAGTGGAGAGCACGCTCTCTGGTCTTTTCTTATAAGGTCTTATGACTAATCCCCTCATGAGGATCCCACCCTCGTGACCTCCTCTAGACTTGCTATCCTCCCAAAGCCTCCATTTCCAAATACGATTACTCTAGTGTTGGGGCTTCACCCTATGAATTTGGGTGGGAGGAGGGGAGAATACAATTCAGCCCACACGTTCCACTTTAACCCCAGCCTGGCACATCTTTTAGGTGATCAAAATTGGATGTGTCAGCACATTGTTTTTTCATCTGGCTGGTAGCCAGCCGGCCACTGATGATCTTGCCTCCTGGGATTTGCACCCTATGTAATCCCATTCCACATTGTACCGGGATTGCTCTATGTTACCGATAAAGTATGGCAGCAGTAACCCTTCTATCTTGGGTTCTCCTCCTCTCCATCTTTCTGGGATCACTTGGCACAGGGGAATGTGGGGAGCCAGTTGTCATGTGTCAGCTGCCTAGTGGAAAGGCACTGAAGTCTCCTATCAAGAGACATTGGAGTAGCTGAGAGTGGATTCTCCATCCTTCAGTTGATGCCTCCCTGGCTTACTTCTGGACTGACCTTCTCATGAGAGATTCTGAGCCAAAGGCACCCAACTCAGCTGCTCCCTGATTCTCAGAGATTGTTTGAGATAATAAATATTTGTCGCTTTAATCTGCTAAGTTTTAGTGTAATTTGTTACACATCAATAGATAATTAATGCACCTGCTATTGTCTTTTTTTTTTTTTATCGATCTAGCCAGAGAAGATTCTAAGCCGTTTTCTTCTCTACTGAGAGCATACCTCAATTGGAAATTATTATTCACTTTGATATACTCAAGTTTCAAAGTTGTTTACTGGGTTAAAAGCACAATGTGACACATTTGTCATATACATACCATAAATATGAATGGAGAACATTAGGAAAATATATCCTTTGAAATAATAAAATGTCTTTATTCAAACACTATAAATTTAGAATTTTGAGGGGCGCCTGGGTGGCGCAGTCGGTTAAGCGTCCGACTTCAGCCAGGTCACGATCTCGCGGCCCGTGAGTTCGAGCCCCGCGTCAGGCTCTGAGCTGATGGCTCGGAGCCTGGAGCCTGTTTCCGATTCTGTGTCTCCCTCTCTCTCTGCCCCTCCCCCGTTCATGCTCTGTCTCTCTCTGTCCCAAAAATAAATAAAAAACGTTGAAAAAAAAAATTTAAAAAAAAAAAAAAAAAAAAAAAGAATTTTGGTTATTTGGTGGGAATCGGAATGAAATTTTCCTTTTCATTATCTTTGAAGAAAGTATTTCTAAGCAAATTATTTGTAAAGACGAGATTTAAATATATTAAGTAAAACCATTTTCAGAACTTCTGTTGTATAATCACATTGATAGGAAATTTACATTTATTCATGTTGATGACGACACGATGGAACTGGTTCGCCTATGTGGCTTGAGTATGTCTCATTAGTTTCTAAAATGTTCATATGCATTAAGTTATTACCCCAATGCATATACTCAAAAATACCTTTGCTGGTGTAATTACCAATTGGTAGTTAAACTGGCAATAGAACTACATTTCTTTTTAAAATACTCTGATTCTGACTTCTCGTCGATTTGGACTGACAACACTCACATGTGTCTAACTGCAGGGATATTTGATGTGTTAACATTAGGGAGGCAACATTATACAGAGCAGACCGTACCGATAGAGAATTAGAGGCCCTGGGTTCTGATCCAAGTTTTCCCTTACTGCACTATTTAATCTTTTAAATTAGAATTATATTCTGTGGCCTCTCCTTACATGTCTGTAACATGAGGAAGTTGGACTATTAGTAGCTAGCCTTAGAATTCTTTATTCACAGAAAAACTGGAGACCATTATGTCAAATAAGTAAACGTGTGAATAAAAGCCTCTGTCTGAAATAGTGGTCCGGCCCTGAAGCCCAGACTTCCTTCCCACCACATCCTTCAAAGGCTCTATCAATGCTGCTGAGAGTATAGTGTGACAACCCAATGACTTAGGTGCTCTCTAGAACTATTATGTGTGTAATATTCCAAAATTATTCAGCGTAAACCAGTTAACAAAATATATTCTGTCACTTGCCGTGGCAAATGGAAGTTGAATGAAGCACTTTTCTTTTGGAGCTCTTGTTAATTTATAATCCCTTCTTTTTACTAGCTTATGAATAAATGATTGCTGTTTCATTATTATTATATTGTAATCCGTGACCTCTGTACTTCAAAATTCAGTGGGTTAATTTAGCCTCCCATATGAAATAAATAAATGTAGCAAGTAACACAGGTGTGGTAAAATGCAGAACTTTCTCTGTGTCTTGAGCAGCAGATGTTTGAACTAAGACGAACATCTGTAGCATCTCAAGTAGTCTGTTGGGTTTGGGTAATGAATTCTTCATTGGCTATGTGTGCTGGACTTAGTTAAAGCTGATTGGACAAACCCTGAGACTCTGAGTAATCTACTGCCAACATGAAGTAAAACTGTGGGAATAAGCAGATCTGTGCCATAAGGAGCCTTCTCCACTGACATTCACAGAAGCCATACAGCATATTGCACACAAGTGCTATCTATACATTCTTATAGTCATGTATTTATATATGTATGTTAAATATTTGTAAATATAGAGAAAACTGAAGCTCAAATTCTTTTTTGCTAGCACTCACGGAATAATTCAGGAAATCCAGATAAAATGTACAAATGATGAAATCTTCAGTAGAATTGAATTTCCGAGTGAGCAGGAACTATATTTTGGTTTCTGGAGGTCTGTGGAGCAGACTCCAAATCTGAAATATCTTGTACTTTACACTTTACACTATCTTGTAAATATGTCAATATTTCATTTGTTGCAGACTGTTTTGTTTTGTTTTGTTTTGTTTGTTTGTTTGTTTTGTTTTTTGAAACGTGCTATAGAAGAAAAAAATAGCTCTGTTAAAATTATTAATTTTATGTTTGGGTGAGTTTATTTCTAACATTTTTTTTTGGCATGTTTATTTGAATTGACTCTTCTTTAAAGAATGTTAAAAGAAAATATCATTGAGAATTTTGATTATTAGATTCCAAGTTAACAAAGTCTCATGTAATACCTTTTATTATTTTCATGGATTTTAAACACATAACCTATGTCCAAGAGTCATTATGAATGACTACTTATTCTTTTATGTCTACCAGATCTTTATGATTTTGTAAAATTTAGTCCTTGTTTTTAATAAGGACTATTTTCTAGAATACAAATATGATATTATCTTAAGGATAGATATTTCTAATTGTTTTTGTTGTAACCTATTTACCAAAAAGCCAAATCTATCTCATCTTTTTTTAAATATATTTTTTACTAAAAAAAATCACTACATACTGGGATGATTGATTTTTCGGAGAAAATTAGGAAGAGAAAAAAAAAGAATCAACCTAAAAAACTTTTAAAACTAAAATATATATTTTATTGACTAATTATGTTCTGTAAGAGATACATCAGAAGGGTAAAAATGTCTTAATAATATTGAAGCTTTAGTCCTTGACTTCATGTCTCTTTTGATTTTTCCAAACCAATAAATTTTCCTTTTTAATGCATAAATTACATACTTTACATAATTACATACTTTATTCATTTTTAATATTAATTGTATCTCAAACTAGCTAGATATTTTCTTAATTTTTCCCAAAAATAGAATTAATGTTATTCTTACTCTAATATATTGGATATTTTTAATTAGCTTTGATCTTGGGCCCTCTTGCATAAGTCTTAACATAAAGATAATATAGCCAGTGTCATTTTAAAAGAAATAATATAACCTGTGATTACAAAATTCTTTAATAATCTGTTGCTTTTTCTGGAAATTACCATATTTTTTAGAAAATAGGTCTGATATATTATGAACATAGAACTTCATTTTGATTATTTTGCATTTTCCTTCTCAACATTTCAAAACACCCAGTGATGCCCACTCCATTGGGTTGTTACAAGATTTATAAACACTGTCCAGAAAATGCTTAGCCCATCTGCCATATAGTCAGCACTCAAAAGTATTAGCTATTAGCAATGGAATCCTCTAGTGCCAAAATTTGGCAAAACTAGTTCTTTTAAATTCATCCATACTCTTTATTATCATTCAGGCATTGGCCAAATACCTCATCAGCCTAAAACTGAGGATACTGATGATTCTAAGTCCATTTAATTTATTCTGAGGAAAATGTCAGTCTTTTCGCTTATGCTTGTATCCACTTTAATTTCCGTTTTCTATTTTTTGGAAATCTTTATTTCCACTTTCTCTTTGGATTCCTACTGACTGAGCTTTGTCCAATGTGCAAATAATAATAGTCTTTGTTTCATGTCAAAAGCCTGCCTAGGGATATTCGTTCTAGTACTGTGCAAGCCTTTTGGATTGAAATAATGCTAGGGCAGATGTCTTTTGGGACAGACTCTAAACATCTCTCCAGGGATGTTACCAACAGTTAGGAACCTACAATCTCATTACACCTATATAAAAATGAAAATTTTGCCACTTTCTCCATAAATCATTACCTTGTGTCACAAGGCTCAAATATTAAGTCTATAAATCCCTCATAAGCAACTTAAAATTCATTTCTTTTTATTTTCTCCAGAGAAATGGAAAGCGCTCTCTGAGCTATAACTTAACGCCTGCTATTAAATCAACTCTCCTGAATGTACTTTATAGGAAGTGAGGGATTTATCTTCATGTTTCTCTGGCACTGACACTATTCCAATTTGATTAACTAAATCATCATTCCTGAATCAATCCTTCCCCTCAGATCACATTGTTAGGTTTGAGAGTAAACCAAGAGTTTTTGCAATTTTCCCCTGTGTAATATTTTAGCAATTTCAATTCAGTCATCTAACAAACATTAACTGAGCACCCACTATACATCAGACACAGACTTGCAGACGTAATGAAGACTTGCAGACATAATCAAGAAAGGACAAACATGGTTTCCATTTTAGCTTCACTCAAGAAAGGAAACCAACTAGTTTGAAAAATGTGTGTTTCCTGAGCATTTTAGCCTTCAGCAAAGCACACAAAAATTGCATATTGTATCAGGCTGACCAGAAAAGAGGAGAAAGGAAGAAAAAGAAGCACGAGCCTCTATGCCTTGCTGCGTGGAAACACAACATTGACTAAAACCATCTCATTACCGGAGAACAGATCAGCAAATTATTGAGGATAAGTGATTTCATTGGGAATGTTGTTGTTGTCTGCTTTTGGTAATTAAAATATCCTGAACTATAAAACAGAGAAGTTAATGAGTATTGCAGTTCTGTAATATGCTCATTTAATTATCCAGGAATTTAAAAGAAATATATTGGGAGATTTGTGTGTACATACATACACAAATACACATATATGCATATATACATGCGTACATATATACATACATATATTTAAACAAAGTATAATTTTGGAGTTACAACTAGTTTGATTTTTATTTATGTTGTTGCTTAAAGTCTGTTCTCTTCTTCCCAAAACATCCAGCTTTGGTGTCATAACTATGTCATTAACTACCACTCCTTATCTCAGTTGACCCCACTACCTCTCCTAGCCATGAAAATCAGTTTCCTTTGTTCTTTGAAGGTCTCAGCTGCATGCTCACTGCCACTGTGTCCACAACTACTATTGTTTTTCTTGCGGATTCCAATATCCAAATAGATGACTCTTCTAGCACCTTGAACTCATCACCTCCAATAATCTCCATTCTATCATGACCACTCACTGGTCTTTGATAGTCATTTTCATCACTAATTCTACGTCTGCTCCAGTCTCAACTCCAAACATACTGCTGTCAACCACCACCTCATAGCTTTCCAGATCACTCCATTGCCTCAATTCTAACAATTTTTACAGTCTACTGGGATCGATTAATTGATTGTACCTTCTTTTCCTTACCTTTCACGCAGTTCATGTCCTCACACTCTCAACAGAAAAGATTTAAGAGGTCTCCCCAGCCATCAGCATCAGCTGAAATTTTAATAAATAACCAGCACCAACTTGTAAGCTGTATGAGTAAGACATCTTAGAAGGGGATTATCTACTCCCCCAGTTGAAAAACCCCATGTGACGCTGCAGACTTCAGACATTCACCATTCTTGCTGATCCCCTCCCCCACCAAATTTCAGATTCCTGAGAAAAGTAAATGACTGTTGTATTTTAAGCCATAAGTTTTAGAATGACTTGTTATATAATAATACATAGCTATGGCATGTGGCTGTAGGGACAAAATCTTGATGATATAATTGCTATAATTTCTTATAAACTCTGTGATCCTTGGGAAGCCAATTAATCTCTTCAACCATTCTGTTTGCTGTGAAAAAAAAATAATTATAATCCTTACCTCTTAATGTTATTTGACAATAAAATAGATAAAGCATTTAAAGCTCTTAGAATAGTTACTTAACTCATAATAATTTCTTAGTAAGTTCTGGTCATTATTATTATTTTGTATAATAATTTCCCCTGGTATAATATCTTCTGTTTCAATTTTTTTCCTCTGAATCTATATTCCTTTCTCTCTTCTCTTTTCAGATTATATATATTTTTATATTATATTATATTATATTATATTATATTATATTATATTTATTATATATTACATTAATATATTTTAAAGCATTAATATATTTTAAAGCATTTGGGGGGCTTTCTCATCCTTTTGTTTCTTTTTTTTTTTTTTTTTTAATTTTTTTTTTTCAACGTTTTTTATTTATTTTGGGACAGAGAGAGACAGAGCATGAACGGGGGAGGGTCAGAGAGAGAGGGAGACACAGAATCGGAAACAGGCTCCAGGCTCCGAGCCATCAGCCCAGAGCCTGACGCGGGGCTCGAACTCACGGACCGCGAGATTGTGACCTGGCTGAAGTCGGAGGCTTAACCGACTGCGCCACCCAGGCGCCCCATCATCCTTTTGTTTCTAATTCAGCCTTTTTTCTCCCCTTGATGGGCTATTTTATTCATTTCTGCCTTTCTATTTTTCTCTTATATTGTCTCTAGGCCAAATTTGTTTTCAAAAACTGCGGACTGGTAATAATTCATTAATTTAATAATACATGAAAGTAGTAAAATTTTACAAATCATACAAATTGTTCAAAAGAGAAATGTGCAATTGTCTTCTTTGCTAGTAAGTTAAAATTAATATTAAATGTGTGTATAAATTAGCTGTTAACCACTTAAATTACACAAAATTAACTAATAGAATTCATTTTCTAATTCATAAAGGAATACAATAATAAATAAAAGTGATCTTGAATATTCTGTATTGCTTCAAGTTCGCACTGAAATGATTGAAAAGCAGACATCATGATAGAGAGGAAGTAAAAACAAAGGCTTAAATGACTCTTGACATGGCTAATCAAAATTTTGAGTAAGAGAAAGTCCAAAACTCATTAGCACTAAACAGCTGAAATGAATCCATGACAAAAAATTTGAAAATGACTAAAATCACATCTAAAATGAAATTGTACAATATTGTTTAATTTTTACATAGTGGGAATATGTAGAATAGCCATTTTGTTTTTGTGTTTAAGTATCTGCCAGTTATGTTTCTACAGATGCCAGGGGCTTTGCATTCATTATCTCACTTACTCCTTGTAGTGATTCTTCAGGCTTTATCTGTATTTTTTTGTAAAGGACAGTACAGACTTAGAGAGATTAAGTGGGCTCCCCAGTGTAAAACAGCTAGTGAGAAGCCAGGCAAGAATTTTACTTAAGAACTGTCTCACTCCAAAGTGCACCCTCTTTTCACCATAGTACAGATTTTACAAGCCAGAGACATAATGTTCTCCTTCAGATAATACCCTGAAGTTTTGAAAATGGAAAGTAATCAAGAACTACCTCCATAGCATCTTAGCAAAGTAGGATTTTTCCTCAGAGCCAAAGACTAGTTGAATAAAGACATGAAATACTCCCTTATACTTTAAATGACTTGGAAACAATGTAATGACATATTGTACCATAATTTCAATCAGGTAGTTTCACCAGGGTGAAGTAATCAAAACTTTTATGGGTTAATACTTAATTCAAAGTGTTTTCCTAGTTTATCTGACAAACTTCAAGGTGACATATTCTTTATGAGAATTTTATACTTTGTTTTAATCGTAAAGTTTTGAAAATAACTTGTCAAAAAACAATATGTAAAAATAAGAACAATATTGTTGAACCATACATTTGACATACAGATCGATATCTTAGAAATATCACATTTTTCCAACACAAATAAATGCGATAAGATAATACCTTGTTCTTTACAAATCATGTCATCAAAATACACAAGTTGGTCAAATCTCATAAAACCCTTGGATGTTTGCAAGTTAATTTTCAAGAGAAACTAGGGCTATGTAAAAGGAAAGGCTGAATAGATTTTGGAGAACATGTAAATATTCAGATCGTTTAGAAAGAGGCAAAAGGATTTTTCGCAGCAGAGAAGCTATAAGGCTTAAAAATTAACCCTAAACACAGAAAATTGTGGAATTCTTAAAATGTTTTTAACAAACTGACACCTGGGTTTTACACCGCTGGTCACACCCACAAAAGATTTACATATGGGCCAGTGACAGCCCCCGGTGTTTGGTTTGTTTGTTTTGACATTTAAGGGTAGAAAGCTGCAATGTATTCAGCTCTTGGTACCTTGGAAACAAGCAGCAGTAAAAACCACCTTAGGAAGAAAACATTTTAAGAAATACAGAGCTGACCAGTATCAGCTGGCTGCGTAGGAGTCGGACGCACAGAAAATGTTGGTTATGCCAAAGCAATCGATCCCTCTCATTAGAAGCACAGCAGGGCTATGTGAAGATGCCTTCCTAGTACAGGAAGTATATGCCTTCCATATACACATCTACGTTTTGTTGTTGTTGTTGTTGTTGTTGTTGTTGTTGTTTAGTAAATTCAGATGACACTTTTCCTTTTCTCTGCACTGAAGTTTAACATTTTTCTCTTCCTTTGGTTTACCAGGTGACTGGAGAAGAAATATTTATCTCCCCCTACAGTTCAATATGTAATGAAACTTTCTCAGAATTCATAAGGGGAGTAGATATTAAGCACTTCTGAGCTGTCCTCAGGGACAGATCCTGTTAAAATTCTCTTTACATGGGCAACTGGGTGGCTCAGTTGTTTGAGCATCCAACTCTTGATTTTAGCTCAGGCCATGGTCTCATGGTTTGTGGGTTCCAGCCTCATCTTGGGCTCTGCACTGACAGAGCAGAGCCTGCTTGGGAATCTCTGTCTCCCTCTCTGCCCCTTCCCTGCGTGCACTCTCTCTCTCTCAAAATAAATAAATAAACTTAAAAACAAACAAAAAAACCTGTTCTTGTTTCTCCATGAAGAGAACTGGGAGCTTTCTGTGAGTGATCATCACACTTTAGCTAAACAAGTTTGCCCATTCAAACAGTTAAATAGAGTAAACAGCAGGGACAGATGAAGCCATTCTTAAGGTGGGAAGGAATGGAAGAATCTTGCTTCTCTAGGCTCAGGAAAGTAAATACACGGTATCTATTTTCTCACTTCCACAGAAGTATAGCAACACGATTCATTCATTTTCGTTTCTACGTCATCAAGTTTTAAATTTTGGCTTGTCATGTGCTTCACGTGTGTTCCTTCTTCTGCCATTCCCAAACATCTGTCTGTTTCACATCATCATTATTTTGTATTTAAATTATAGGTAAAGTCTCCTAGTTCATCTGCCAGCTTTCTTTCTCTCCTGACATGATTACATGTCATAGCTTCCTGTCATCAGAATCTCCTAATCGATCAATGGATGAAACAACACAAATCATGACATTACTTTTCTAGTCCAGAATCACAGTGATTGCAATTCATTTTATTTATTTGGTTTTGTAATTCATTTTTCACTGTAACATGGAATAATTCTAATAGCTCAAACATGTAGTCTCTCACCGCCACACTACTTAGCTTTTTGTGTGGTTACTTGATTCTTTTCTCTCACTTACATCGAATTTGGATTATTCTCTCCTCACATATCCCTTCTCTTTGTTCTTTCTTTCCATCACTACCATCTTTATATGAAATATCCTCTGCAATCTTCTCAGCTAACATTACTAAATCACCCTGTAATACTCGAAAGGATTATTTGACGTCTTGATATGATTACTAATATGTTGCCAGAAATTAACCTATAGTTACTTCATGCACTCACGCCATTTATCTCCAAGAATTTAGTGCATGATTTTTTAACTTGATCCCTTAATTAGATTTCTTAGTATTAAATGCCACACAGATGGACCTAGTTAGTATTATGTGAATATAAATTCTATAAGTAAGTACTTTATTGTGTAAGAATAAGGTAAGAAGAGACATTGTGAATATACACCACTGCAACTGAATTTATGATAATGACTTCATACTATTCCCTGCAACAAGGGATAAGTTTAAAGGTTTGGCAAGAAAATCACAACCCACTACTTATCTGTTGATAATTACTCACTGTGTGATAGACATTGTAAGCTAGGTAATTATAATAAAACATCGATGCTGTCTTCCCTGATTTCATTGAGTTCACATACTAAACACCCAAACTATGTACTGCTAATGAAAATTATAAGAAATAATTCCTTGATTTAAAACACATTTTTATCTTTAGTGATGTTGCAGATAATTTCCTATGAGTGGCACATAAGCCACATATCTGTGTGATTCTATATGTGTATATTATATGTGGTATGAAAACAATGAAAATGTTTTTCAGGCTAGACCGTGGTCATAGAAATTCTCTTTCTTCTATTGAATTATTGGTTTAATCTACACAAATGTGTTGATTAATACTACTGAGAGGATACTTCAGCATTTTAGATAAGTTTTCAACATTGTCAGCAATAAAACTGGAAATATGTATACTGGGAATATGTTAAGGTTTATTAAAGGAAACAAATCCTCAAATGCAATTTGGGAAATGAACTAATAATGGCATTCCAAGCCACCTCACTAGTGGAAGTAACATTTTTCCCAAAAATTTTGGAATATTTTGGTAAATTGGTTTATGAAGAGTGTTAAGCTTTTGTTGTTATTGTTAGTCTGTTTGCTTGTTTTCCCCTCTAACTTTTGATTCTGAACCTTAGGTGACCTTACTTGGAAGATAAATGTCAACCTCCTAATTTCTATAGAAGTCATTAGCATTTGGTTTCGTGGTGTATTTTTAAAAGTGAAGCAGGTAACAGGTTGAGTTAATTCTTAATCACAAATTTAATGTTCTAATTGTTTTAAAGTAAATCAGTCATTTTTATGGAGTGCTTCTGATGAACATTGAACTTGGCAAGATCAGAGAAGTAAGTAGGTGATAGGCATAGCTCTTTCCATAGCTCTTCCATCAGGAAGACAAGAGAAAAACAAAATTATACAAGTTTTTAAAAATTACAATATAGAAGTAGAAGAGAGCAGTTGAAGATATTTTAGAGTCCAGGCAATCAGAAACTCTTCACTGAACCTCTATCACATGCCAGACCCTCGGATAAGTCCCGGCATATGATGGTGAGCAAGTGAAATGAGAGCAGAAGATATGGGACAAATGTGTTAGCAAGTGATTTATTTACTAATGGAAATTGTTACAGCAATTCTAAGGAAATATTGCCAAGGAATTTTGAAGAATGGGTAGAATTTAAATCTGTAGAAAGAAGAGCCTCTCATGCATATAGAATATAGTGAACAAAGATATTTCTTGAAAGGAATTCTGATTCAGCAAAGTCCATGGGTTGTTTTTTTCTTGGGGGGGGGGGGTGGTGGGTGGAGTAGGAGTTTGGTGATGGTGGAGTTTCTAGAGAAAGACGAAGAGAAAATTAGAAAGTTAAAAAAGTAGACTGAGCCCCGATTGTGAAGAACTTTGAATGCTGGGCTGAAAGAAGTTGGATTTAGGAGATTACTACTGAAGGATTTTGTGTCTGTTACTGTTCAAGCACATGCAATTATCTGTGCCAAGTCCCCTCTTTGAGCTTGATGTTTCTTCCACTAACATCCCAGCAATGCAAAAGAGGCTGAAAGGTAACTGAAGGGGTTTGAATAGCAGACTTGTAAAAGGGCTGGGATACTTGATCGATACATATTTTTTTCTAAGAAGATAAATTATGGAGACTGAAAAGAATATCTGCTGAATTGAGAAGGTTTTCTGGAGAGGTGTGATTAGTTTTTAAAAAGTGAGGCTAAACGATATTTATGAGATAGATATTAGACCTTTAGCATATTTAACTTTGCTGCATACATAGGTGTCTCAAACTGCAAATGGAAAGTATCTGTCTACACATACATATGTGTGGTTATATTCATTTAATAACTGTAAATTAGAAAATTGATATTTAAGCTTATTTATTTATTTATATTTGAGAGAGAGAGACAGAGACAGAAAGAGGGAGAGCATGAGTGGGGGAGGGGCAGAGAGAGGGAGAGATCAAATCCCAAGCAGGCTGTGCGCTGTCGGAACCATGAGATCATGACCTGACCCAAAATCAAGTCAGATGCTTAAGCTCCCAGATGCCCCTAGAAAATTGATATTCAATATGGAATTCTGTATGCTTTAGTTCCTTGCCTTTAAAAAACAGTTGTAAAACATACATGTATATCTCCACAGTACAGTTTTTAGAACGTACTGTTTCATGTTCATTTTTTTAATTTTTAAATTTTATTTAACTCCAAGTTAGTTAACATATAGTGTAACAATGGTTTCAGAAGTAGAATTTAGTAACTCGTCACTTACTCATCCCCACAAGTGCCCTCCTTTATGCCCATCACCCTTTTAGCCCATCCCCCTGCCCAACATTCCTCCAGCACCCCTCAGTTTGCTCTCTGTATTTAAGAGTCTCTTATAGTTTGCCTCCGTTTTTCTCTTATTTTTTCCTTTTTTAACTTTATGAAAAGGTTAAAAAGCTGTGTATTTTTTCTACAGGATGTGCTTCTTTCACTAATTAACTTGTTGACCTATTCATCCATGTCATTGCATGTTGCTGCAAAGCACTCATTTTCAATGCAGTCTAATATTTCATAATGGACGCAGACTGTTTACAGTTTTTTGCTCTTAAAAGCCATGCTACTGTAGACATTCTTCTTTACACACATGCCTGTGCAAGAGTTTCTCTTGGGTATTTAACTGTAAATGGACATGTCGTAGGTTAAGTAAATCTTATAAAGTAAACAAGTTACCTATGACTTTCAGAATTAGAAATGAAAACCCTGTGTGGTTTAACACAGTCCTGGTAAATTCTGAGTAGTGAGTTGAATACAAGATAAGTGAAGAGGAGAGAGGGCTTATTGGGACATCAGAGGAGAGTTCTGACAGTGTTTTAAGGTGTGTGTGTGTGTGTGTGTGTGTGTGTGTGTGTGTGTAACTTAATGAATATGTTTTGCTATAGGTAAAGAGACATAGACAACTTTATGTTATATAAATTCAAAAAAGTGCATTAAATAAGGTCTACCAGGTAGTAAATTGAAAGATAGGCCATCCAGGTCTGAGATGCCACTTCCATGATGTTATCAGTACCCAGCCTCCATTTGCTACAGGATGCAACTGCTGCCGTCGCTGTTAGGAAGGCTTCCCTGCCCCAGCCATCAAGTTTACATTTCAGGTGAGAAGAGAAAGGCCAAGGGGCGCCTGGGTGGCGCAGTCGGTTAAGGTCCGACTTCAGCCAGGTCACGATCTCGTGGTCTGTGAGTTCGAGCCCCGCGTCAGGCTCTGGGCTGGTGGCTCGGAGCCTGGAGCCTGTTTCCGATTCTGTGTCTCCCTCTCTCTGCCCCTCCCCCGTTCATGCTCTGTCTCTCTCTGTCCCAAAAATAAATAAAAAAACGTTGAAAAAAAAAACTTTAAAAAAAAGAAGAGAAAGGCCAAATGTCAATAAAGGGCAACTCCAATTGGGACATCCTTTTATGTTTCCAGAAACCCCATCCAATAACTTTGACTTTTATTTCATTGACCAATAATGAATCACTTGGCTGCTCCATTCTTCCAAAAAGTATGAGTAACTATTTTGTTATGCTGACCATTTTGCCATCCCAAATATTTGGGAATTTTAAAAGGAAAAGGAAATGGATATTAATAAAGCAATTAGTAATATGCCCTAATATGCGAGAAGCAGTGTATCCCAATATGTGATGTAACAGACACCAATTCTCTTATAATCAGATGGTTTCTGTGCCTAGAATAATAGCACTATAAACTTTTATTTTAAAAATAAAAAGATACTTACTGGGGCACTTGGGTGGCTCCGTTGGTTAAGCATCCGACTTCAGCTCAGCTCATGATCTCACAGCTCATGGGTTCAAGGCTCTCATTGGGCTCTGTGCTGATAGCTCAGAGCCTGGAGCCTGCTTTGGATTCTGTGTCTCCCTCTCTCTATGCCCCTCCCCTGCTCTCTCTCTCTCTCTCTCTCTTTCTCTCTCTCAAAAATAAATAAACATTAACAAATAATAAAAAATAAATAAATAAACATGAAAAGATACCTAGACAAGGTAAATGACTTTCTTAAGTTCATAGAGTTATTAGCAACTGATCTTTTGAGTCGACATTTCTTGACTGTCAGGAAAATTTATTTGTTTTTCCTCTACCTAAAGCACTGCACAAGCAGAATCCCCACAGGAACAGATGGCATTCTGAAGTTACAGAGTAAAGGGAAGGTTTTAAAAAGGGGACTACTTCTAGATCTGTGAAAAACGCTGTTGGTGTTTTGACAGGGATTGCATTAAATCTGTAGGTAGCCTTGGGTAATATGGACATTTTAACAATATTCATTCTCCCAATCCATGAGCATGGAATATCCTTCTATTTGTTTGTATCATATTCAATTTCTTTCATCAGTGTTTTATAGTTTTCAGAGTACAGGTGTTTTACCTCTTTCATTAAGTTTATTCCTTCTTTGTATAATTATAAATGGGATTGTTTTCTTCGTTTCTCTTTCTGCTACTTCATTATTAGTGTATAGAAAAACAACAGATTTCTGTATACTAATTTTGTATTCTGTGACTTTACTGAATTAATTTATCAATTCTAGTAGTTTTTTGGTAGAATTTTTAGGGTTTTCTATATATAGTATCATGTCATCTGCAAATAGTGAAAATTTTATTTCTTCCTTACCAATATGGATACCTTTTATTTCTTTTTCTTCTCTAATTGCTGTGGCTAGGACTTCCAGTACTGTTTTGAATAACAATGGTGAGTGTCTTGTTCCAGATCTTAGAGGGAAAGCTTTCAGTTTTTCACCATGGAGTATGTTCACTGGAAGTGTTTCATATATAGCCCTTATTATGTTGAGATATGTTCCCAATAAACCTACTTTGTTGAGAGGTATTTTTTTAAATTTTTTTAATGGTTTATTTTTGAGAGAGAGGGAGAGATAGAGCGAGAGAGAAAACCGGGAAGGGTCAAAGAGAGAGAGGGAGACACAGAATCTGAAGCAGGCTCCAGGCTCCAAGCTGTCAGCACAGAGCCCAACGGTAGGCTTGAACCCACAAACTACAGGATCATGACCTGAGCCAAAGTCAGACGCTTAGCCCACTGATCCACCCAGGAGCCCTGTTGAGGGTTTTTATCACAAATGGATGTGGTACTTTGTCAAATGCTTTTTCTACATCTATTGAAATGATTGTAATGATGTAACACATCAATTGATTTGCAAATATTGAATCATCTTTGTATCCCTGGGTACAATCCCTGTTGAGGATCTTAGCATCTATGTTCATCAGAGGTACTGGACTGTAGTTTTCTTTTTTGTAATGTCTTTATCTGCTTTTGGTATCAGAGTAATACTGGCCTTTTAATCTTTCCTTCCTCTTCTGTTTTTTAGAATAGTTTGAGAAGGGTAGGTATTTACTCTTCTTTAAATGTTTAGTAGAATCTAAGCTGGCAGAGCCACTGTGAGAAACAGTACAGAGGTTCCTCAAAAAATTAAAAATACAATAACCATATGATCCAATAATTCCACTATTGGGTATTTACCCTAAGAGAATGAAAACAGTACATCAAAATGTTATATGCACCCCTATGTTTATTAAAGGAATATTTGCAATAGCCAATATATGGAAGTCACCCAAATGTTCATCCTTAGATGAGTGGATAAAAAGATATATAGTGGAATATTATCCAGCCATAAAAACCATGAAATTTTGCCATTTGCCAACAGCATGGATTAATCTAGAGGATATCCTATGTGAAATAACTCAGTCCAAGAAAGACAAATACCATATGATTTCACTCATGCAGATTTTAAGAAACAAAACAAAGGAAAAAATAGACAGAAAAACAGACTCTTCAATATAGAGAACAAATTGGTAGTTGCAAGAGGGGCGGTAAATGGAAGATGGGTGAAATAAGTGAAGGGGATTAAGAGTACACTTCTGATGAGCACTGAGTAATGTATAGAATTATTGAATCATTATAGTATACACGTGAAACTAATATAATGTTGTATGTTAATCATACTTGGATAAAAAAAAAATTAACAATTAAAAAAAAATCTAAAGAGGATTATTTACCAGGTTGTGAGTGGGATGTTGCCGACCACAAGAGATAGCAGAGTGCCCAGGGATCGTTATCATAGAACTGTTACCAACAATGAAAGTCAGAAAAGGGAGTCTTGTAGATGGGGCTGCATTGATAGGAACAGTTTCCTTTAACAGAAAACATAGCCAACTCTCTCTCTTCAAAGTGGAAGTTCAAAATACTGACCACATTCTCCTTCTTCCCTTGTATTATACGTCAGATGATTGAATCCAGTTGGAAGCCAGAGGCAAGGGATCCAGATAATTGTAATCTGCAGGGGTCAGTTTCCTGAGTAAAGAACAGGGTTAAGAAGGGTGAAGGACAAACACGGAGGGGAAGATTTCCAGTATGATAGCTTATTCTGAGGTGTCCAGTAGGACCACTTGCTCACTTACTCAAGTATCTTAGGAGACTTCTGACTCTTGATTGCTCCAGCTTCCTGGTTACCAGCACTCCGTTGGTAACCCGCTTAGTAGGCTGATGTTCGCTTCTTCCTCTTTATTCCCCATGACTTGAAGGTATCAGCCTCTCACATAAGATACTGATTTCTTGCATCCAAAGTACCTCTCTGGAATTACTTGCAAGTAGTGGATAAACATCCACTTGGTAAACTGTTCCAGTGTTTCTGTGAGCCTCTCCCATCTTAGTACCTATGCCTTCATTCTTTCAGGATATGAAATAATAGTTTATAGTCCTTTAACTATTCCTTTGTTCAACAAAAGAAGCTTTTATCGTGTCAGAGTGTGCCACACTATGAGTTCCCCCCAAAAAGGCAAATAATAGTCAATATATTAAGCGAGCCCAGACTGACATGATATGATGTTCATCCTAAATTCCTTCAAGTGTCCAAGAGGATACCTGGCATAAACATAAACTCTTCATCATTAATGCTTCCTGATACAAAAGACGTATATGCAAGAGGCACAAGGACACCACTATTTACCTCCTAGTATTCTGTGATGAAGATAAGTCATGCCAATGCAAATGTACAGTTTCTGTCTTGGTAATACTCCTGGGTTGGGATAGAAGAATATAGCATATAGCATATAGCATATAGAATTAGATGTAAATCTCCAAATTATAATAAAGTACTTTTATAGAAAGGCGTTAGAAATTTCTACAGGCAAACTGCCTTGATTTATAACTCCTGCTCCAAGAAGCAATTCCCAGATAGTCATTTTCCGTAAGCTGAGTATTTGCTTCCATTTTCTACAATTGTGTTTGCTTTCTGTTCCCACATCTGTGTTAATAGTAGGACCCAGCTGTTGACAGTTAAATTGATTTATCAGCATCAGAGTCTAACTGGAAACTTACTATTATTTTCCTCATGGGCTTACCAGCCTAAATACATGACCTTTTTCCTACTATAATGCCATTTAGAAAAGATCAGATTGCTTGGTTTTGAAAGCTGCTTGCAAAACAATATTAAATAGATTAGAAGTCCATTAATGCTATCAGCATTATTTTTTAGCTCAGACAAGCTCTGCGATAGATGATTGCCCTCATTTTATATATGCATGTACATTATATAATATAAAGTTCATGATATATGAAAATAAATAGAAACATGTATAATAGAGCAAACATGTTTAATCTATTTGCATATATTGTTGAATAAATATCTCTTAATGGATATGTTTTAGCAGAGTATATTATAATCACTTTTTCTTCGATAATTCTCAATATGGCAAGGCAGGATTAAAAGACAAATAGAAAAATGCATTTTTATTCTTTCATAAAATCAATTCACAGACCTTTTTTTCTAAGATAAAATTCACATGAAACTGCCTCCTTAGAATTTTGAGGTACCCACTTTCCCATATGTAAACTTGTGTGGTGGTAATTCCATATGCCATTCTAATAAGAGACATCCCATGCCTATCTCCAACCTTGTCAACCTTACTTTGTAAAAATACACCTTAGTATATTTAGAATTTCTACTTTTTTCCTTAGTGTTTGTCCAGTGGTCTAAATGAGATTTTGAAATCTATGTGACAGTTGTTTTTCCTCTTGCTTTTGGTTTCTTTCCTGGGAGGTGTTTGGAGAATTAAAATTTTCCACCATGAAGTCATACACCTTTAAAATGACCTTGATTTTTTTTTCCCTCGGCACTAATGAGACCCTGGGTAGGTCTTATTTAAGGAAACTGCTTTTGTCTGCTTGGCCAAATTAAATTGATCATAGCTGACTATGGTAACCTATTGTTTCATTTATTTACATTTTGAGTACATTCAAAAGGCCTTGAGAAAAATTCTTAGTTTTGTTTTGAGCGTCATGATTAAGAAGATTACACTGTATTCTTTCCAGTCACCTGCTGGAGGCAATGACCTTGTATTTATTTTAGCAATGAAATTGGATATAACACGATCACTTTCTCTGCAATAGCTATGGCACGACCAAACAGCAGCTTAAAGGTCAAATAATTCTGGACCTAGTAAACACAAACTATAGATTCTGCCCTTAACGCTGACCTTGACCTAACTTAGACCAAATACTGATTTAAAACAATGGCTCCTCTGATAATTGCTGTGTGATTTTTCTAGATAATGATATATTACAGAAATGTTACATTAAGAGAGCAGTCAGAGGGGTGTCTGGGTGGCTCAGTTGGTTAAGCGTCCGACTTTGGCTCAGGTCATGATCTCGCAGCCCTGTGTGGAGCTCTGTACTAACAGCTCAGAGCCTGGAGCTGCTTCAGGTTCTATGTCTCCCTCTCCCTCTGCCCCTCACCCCCTCATGCTCTGTCTCTCTCTCTCTCTCTCAAAAATAAATAATAAAATATTAAGAGAGTAGTCAGAAAAGTTAATTATTAGTGGCAATTTGTTTAACACTAAATTATCAGTAGCCACTTAATACCTCAGGCCATCCATCAAAAATAGCCAATTTACTAATATTTAACGGCTACAAACTATGTGGCTGACACTAAGAGAAAGCCACGTTTGGATGGTCTCATTGCCTACTACTTATCAACCAGTTCAGGGTTGTTGGCAAAGCACATTCAAACTTCATTAAATGTATTCTCTGTTATTTGGTCCATACATGGGAAATGATTCTAGAAAGCACAGGAAATTCTAAATTTAGGCAATGCAGGATTTTGCATCACCATCATCCTTTTTAATGTGTTGGGGGTGGTAAGGAATAGTAAGAAAAAGGATAACTCAGTGTCCCCTATTTACCAAGGATTTGTGACGTATTCTTATACGGAGAAAACTCGACCACTCTTATTCTCTATCCTAAAAAGAAAATTGGAACATATTGAGAATAATCTTTTTGGATCATTATGCTTAGGAAAACAAAAATACTGTTTTTTGTTGTTTCTATATGCACAAGAATCATCGGAAGCTAAATAACAGCACTGTGTAAATAATAGTGCACACTTCTACATGTGCCACACAGGCTCACCTCACAAGACTTCTGGGAACTGTTTTCACTAGGCTAGTCACGTTTCCACGTTAGTCTGTGACTAACAGACTGCATTCGTTACCTCCAATGTCAATGTTAGATTTGTCATCCTCATGTAAGGGAACCAAAGCAACTTGGGTTAGGTTGTTTGGTAGTTGATGTCCCATCTTTGGTTCCTGAAGAAAATATGTAATGATGATATTTGTGTTATTAGAGTGGTGTTTCAAATTTCACACTAAAGCACTCTTAGTCCAGAAAAGTATAAATATATCATTATGGAAGGATATTTGCCTTCCTCCTGGGAGAAACAATAAGGGAGGAGAGAACTATATGAAAGTATGGCTGAAAATTAGCCAGGGTTGCTAATCCCCTGATAAGGTATTCGTGAAGGAAAGAATACCCAATATATTTGAAATATTTTATATTATTTCAATTTTAATATCCGTATTTAAATACATGAAGCATCGTTTATGCCATCTGCTATATAGATATCAATGAGAGAATAGTTGATCAAACTGCTGAGGACATCTGTTGGATTAAAATGAAAACTCATATTTCACAGTGGAAATACCCTGAACCTTAATGAGAGATCCTGATTTTCTTTGTGGTTCAGGTGAAGGCACTGGGTTTTCAGCTTCTAACATAATTCAAGGTAGCTATGGTAACATTATAGAACAGACTAATAACTAGAATATTATTATTCTCAGTTAAATATTTTTTCCTAGATTCCATTAATATCAATAATCACTGGATGTCTGTGATACAAAGATGGTTAGGACAGGGTCCCTGCTTTTTGGGAGCTTTGGTTATTCTGTTGGAGGCACACAAATAAACAGATGGTACAATGCAATCACATGATAAATAGAAGCATATGTAAGTACTGGGGCTGCATAGATAAGTTGGATCCAGCTGGGAAGGCTGACCTGGAGGGATGAAGGTAGATATTTGAGAATGTTACAAAATGATCTACATCTTGAAAGACTAGCGGAAGTGGCCAGGCAAAGAGGAAGGAGGTCGGAATTCATACCAAGAGAAAACTACCTATGTAAAGGTGCCGAGGAGAGTGAATTGTCTTGTTTGGGAAACTGCAAGTATTTCAAAGTGTCCAGGGCAGTCTGTGGTTTTTGGTTTTTTGTGGGGTTTTTTTGGTTTTGGTTTTGTTTATTTGTTTGTTTTTGTTTGTTTTTAATAGGATTTAGGAAACTTCAGAAGTGTAGTAGAAGGGACAGGAAAAGGCTACATCATGACCAGCTTGGGATTCCCTTGGTAGGTCTGACTTAGTCTTGAGGCTATGAGGAAACTAAGCGTGAGGGTGGCTAGATTAGACTTGTTGCTGGCTGCACCAAAGAACAGACTAGAAAGTAAATTTGAGTGTGTGTGTGTTGTGGGGGAGGGGCAGGGGGGCGGGGCGGATTGTTAGCTTGTGTACTGCCCTCAGCTTGCCTTTGGCTCCCTCCTCACGAGAATGGTGAAAGAACAGAGGGGTCAGTTTAATATTAAACACTGCTTATATGATGATGAATCATATGATATTATTGAGTTATAACATAGTTCGATCATAGAAGTATAATTTGGTTTTTAACAAGTTTGGAAAGGAAACAACTGGCCTCAGAGTTATTAAGGGTCACAATCAAGGAGTAGGTGCACTGAAGATAGGCATGGTTATAATGGATGCCAAGTCATTTTCCATATTATAAATATGTGATAATGGAAGTAACCAAAAGCAGGGCCTCAAGCCAAGTGACACTTGTTTAAAAAATAAAATTCAAATGAGTGAATTTGAAGATCTAACTGGCTTTATTAAATGATTATGAATCAACAGCCTCCCCCATCTAGCAAGTAGACAGGAGTACTGAGGAGTTGTACACAACGGAAGATTTTTACAGGAAGGAGGGTGGGGCAGAAAGTTATTAGCAAAAGAAAAGGATTGTTCCAGACAAGATTGCTTTCCCTGAGGGGAAGTCAGGGGCTCTTGTCATGCAGATTACCTCATATTCCTTTTCTGTTAGAGAGAGCCTGTGGTGTCAGACTCCTTGGAACCTATCAGAACATTCCTGACTGATTAAGTCTACATTTCTGGTGGAGGTTGAAACTGCAGTTAAACTAGACATTGAGCCCAGATTTGAGAATTTGGCCTAAGTGACACCATTTTGGGCCTGTGGTTTTCTTTTTTTTTTTCTTTTTTTTTTTAATTTTTTTTTTTTTAACATTTATTTATTTTTGAGACAGAGAGAGACAAAGCATGAACGGGGGAGGGTCAGAGAGAGGGAGACACAGAATCTGAAACGGGCTCCAGGCTCTGAGCTGTCAGCACAGAGCCTGATGCGGGGCTCGAACTCACATACCGCGAGATCATGACCTGAGCCGAAGTCGGACGCTTAACCAACTGAGCCACCCAGGCGCCCCTGTGGTTTTCTTTTTAACACTCTGTATTATGTCCTGGAGGGAAGCACTGGGCAGGGAATGAGAGGCTGGATGAAATGAAATGAGAGTAAATAAAACGATTCTTTTGAATGGTTGTTATTTGTGTGTATTTAGTTGGTTGGTTGTTTTGTTTAGTTGGTTGTTTTGTGATATGCAGGTACTCTAAAGACTGTTAGCCTGAGAACTATTTAGGTAGTAAAATGGAAGCAGATACTGCTTAGATGCTTTTCTGCCTGGATGCTTTGGCTTCCCCCAGTGGAAGAAAGGGAAGTACAACGTGGAGTCAAATAAGTGATACCGAGGTGGGGAGTCTAGAGGCAATAGGGTTCATTGATGGTAAATTCGGGTTAGATGAGTTTAGTTTGGACACATACAATGTGGCACATCTGTTTAAAGCCAAGTAGGGGACATCCAGGTAGATAGTTAGGATTAGAGGTCAGGAGAGGAGTCTGTTTTATTTATCTTTTATTATTTTTTTAATATTTATTTATTTATTTTGAGAGAGAGAGGGAGTGAGCGAGCAGGAGAAGTGCAGAGAGAGGGAGAGAGAGCATCCCAAGCATGCTCCGTGCTGTCAGCACGGAGCCCAGTACAGGGCTCGAACTCGCAGACTGTAAGATCATGACCTGAGCTGAAACTGGAGTCGGTTGCTTAACTGACTAAGCCACTCAGGCACCCCTGTTTTATTTTGATGAATCATATTCAGTTCTGTTCACCTAAGTAATTGAGAGTAAACTAGATTTGTTTGGGGTTTGTTGCTTGTTTTACGTGAAGGAGCAGCACGGAAGAGGGAGATTAGACTGACAAATAACGACATTCCTGTCATAGTTAAGAGAGCACGGGCGCTCACATAGAGAGCTCACATAGGGAGCATGTGTGCATGCATGAGCAGGGGAGGGAGGGAAAGAGAATCCCATGCAGGCTCTGTGCTGTCAGCGAGGAGCCTGACGTGCAGCTCGTCTCACAAACTGTGAGATCATGACCTGAGCCAAAATCAAGAGTCAGATGCTTAATCAACTGAGCCACCCAGACACCCCTCAAATTTGTCTTTTAAAATGTCTTAGTGCATTCTAAAGTAATTCTTTATTCCTAAATGGGTAACACTATGAAGATCCCTATTTTGGCCCAATTTTCCTGCCCCTTCTTAATCCTGTGATTATATTACTGTTCTAAATACTAAATATTCTCCTTTTTTTTTCTACCTCTGAAATTTCTCTATCTAAACTTTGTTGAAATAACCACACATTTTACTTATGAAATTTGCTCCTGCACAGTATAGCTTACAAACTATGGAGAAAATATATAACATAATCAAGTATGAATATCTTCAAATGTCATTGTAATTAGGATCCACAGGCAACCATGCCATTATCAATGTGCAGTACTGACTCACAATAATAACAGTAATATTATCATTTATACTTTAATGGCACCTATTGGCTTACAAAGAATGCCAGTACATTTTACCTTTTTGGTAAAGCTGCCCTATATTTCAACAGTGTTGATGTCGGGTAAATTTATAGAAATACCTAAAATTCAAAAGATTTTAACTTTTCCTTCCTTATTTTTTCTTCCTGACTTATTTTAATACTCCCTCTACTCCCTTACCTAGGTTCCACTTTCATCATAAATAATCAGTGCTCTAGGATTTGCTCTCTTGTGTGTTACTCATTTTCTGTTCCAAGTTTCTGTAGTCCTTGCTATTCTTCATATGGAAACATATATATCTGATTTTTCATCCTTTGCCAACCTTCTAGGGTGACTCCCCACTAACCAAGCATGCCACCTCACTATAACAGAACAGAGGACAAAAAGAATCTTTGAATGATTCCATTTGAACCACCCAGTAAATTTACAGTGATAGTCAGAGGTAAGCCATGGACATATCAAAGCAACAGTAAACTGCCTGTACCCCTTCTTATGTATGCCTGATACACATTTACTTCCATCCTATCTCTTTTCACTCGGGACAGCCCCCCCTCTGATACTTGCTTTTTAACCTTATGGCATTCAAGCTGTGTCCTTCCCTAAAGAATTTGCCCTGGGATGCTCCTGAAACTCTGAAACTGTTCACCCTGTCCTGGCCTATGCTCATCTAGTTCTAGTGTCGTGGGAGTCACTCCTGAAGCCTGTTGGGGCCAGCCCAGGAACCTGTAGGCCATGGCAAGAGGATCTTTGAATAATGACTTAGAAGTAATGTACAGACATTTAAATCATAACCTTCCAGAAATTATGACATTTTCTTCCTTACCTAAAACAGAAAGACTTGAGATAATTTCTAGCCTCTTAGAAGAAGATATGGGAGAGGTTTTCGAATAGGCCTGTGATTAGGTCTTTGTCTTGATTCTGACTGGAAAACTGGGGACTCTTCTCCCAAACCTCATCCACAGTGTGATCAAAGTTTTGTCACTGAGGCATACAGCTGCTTTCATCTCCACTGTCTGAAGGACATGACATCAAAGTGCTATCGGGGAAGCAAACAGGTTGTACAAGAGGGAGGCTACAATGTTACACCTTTTCTAGGCAAGCCCAGGATAGAAATACACATGTACCCACACCCAAATACAACAGATGATTTTCTCAACCTATGTCACTAGTGCCTGAGGAAACGTGAAGATGAAAAGACTATTGATTCGTTGGAGCAGATTAATCAATTTAGAACTACCTGGGGAAATCTTCCATGAGTCATGGAAGCGATGCACAAGAGAAGTCATTAAGCTTTGAATGTTTACCTCTTCTTTGTGAGCAGCTCCTACTGACTGAAAAATGCATGCTGTTAATTGGTAAGACACTCTCTTGCTTTGACAGTAAGCCACAGTGTTGTTTCCTTCCACGTCAGAAGAAGGAAGCCATGTATATGATGTGTCTGGATATGTTCTCTATAGTCAGTCTATCAGTAGGTGGAAAATTTGGCATTTTACCTGATTGAGGTATTATAGGTCAGTCTTCTATGGGAGTGGTACCAAGCAGTATGTTCCTCTGAGGAGACGCCAATTATTATGCCTCACAACCAAAGTGGTCAGAACTATGAGAGGTGTTGGCGTTAGGTAATATTATAACTGGAAATAAGAATTCTACCAAAGTATTTAGGGTCACTCCACTTCTGGGTACATTTTATTATCATGTTTTTTTTATCATGCTTAAATAGACAAAAAACTGCTTTTCTAAAAGTAAACTAACCTTAGTTTTCCTTTCCATGCCATAAGAAAGTAGCTAGAATATTCTCATTAGCTTGATTTCAAATGGAATCCACTAAAGTTCAAGGGGAACCTGCTTCACATTAATATCGTCTTTGGATAGTAATGTCATAGTCAAATATGGGACAGTTGTCCATATATTTTTATTCTGATGTTAAAGAATCGAAACAAACTCATCAGAAATGGGAATTACATCTTGGCAAGGATGCGGAGAAAGAGGATCTCTTTTGCCCGGCTGGTGGGAATGCAAACTGGTGCAACCACTGTGGAAAACAATATGGAATTTCCTCAAAAAATTAAAACGAGAACTACCCTACAACCCAGCAATTGCACTACTAGGTATTTTTCCAAGGGATACAGGTATGCTGTTTTGAAGGGGCACATGCACCCCAATGTTTATAGCAACACTATCAACAATAGCCAAAGTATGGAAAGAGCCCAAATGATGTTCATCAATGGATGAATGGATAAAGAAGATATGGTGTACACACACACACACACACACACACACACACACACACAATGGAGTATTACTCAGCAATCAAAAAGAATGAAATCTTGCCATTTGCAACTACGTGTTTGGAACTAGAGGGTATTTTGCTAAGTGAAATTAAAGAAAAACAAATATCATATGACTTCACTCATAATGAGGACTTTAAGATACAAAACAGATGAACATAAGGGAAGGGAAGCAAAAATAATATAAAAACAGGGAGGGGGACAAAACATAAGAGACTCTTAAATATGGAGAACAAACAGAGGGTTATTTAAGGGATTGTGGGAGGGGGTGGGCTAAATGGGTAAGGGGCATTAAGGAATCTACCCCTGAAGTCATTGTTGCACTATATGCTAACTAACTTGGATATAAATTTTAAAAATTAAATTAAAATAAAATAAAACAAAATGAAAAAAAAACGGGAATACATCTAAATCCCCATTTTCCTAGTCTTGTAAGCTGGTAGAATCAAAATCTAGAAGAAAAGAAAAAAGAGAGAGAAAATAAAACAGATTGCTTCAATATTTTTCTTTGTCTTTTATAATTTGTTTGCTTGTAGATGTATACGTCAGTCTATATCTAAATTCAGAGATATGGCTGAAGCAAGATAGTCTAAGCCTTGAAAATCAATCAGTTTCTCTCTTCTCCTTCTCTCCCTCTCTCTCTCATTTTATACACGTACACACGCACATACTCTCACACTTAAATGTAATGTGAATGGAGAATTGATTTATCAGAAACAACTGAGACTTTAGGGATTTACCCTTTCTAAGTATTCATTAAAAGCATATTTGTTTTGATTCTATTGATCAAGAGGTTGCTTTTTGCTTCTCTTAAGTACTATTTGGTATGTGAATGTTCTGTAAACTTGTGCATAAGATCACAGAGTCCACACATTATAAAACCTGTATTTGTATAAGACTTATATGGATTTAAGAAGTGAAAGCAGAACATCTCTCAGAGTAATAACTCTGACAAAGAAGCCTTACGTACTAAGAATACACTGAGTACACATCATAGGATAAGAGCTTTAAGTTGGAGTTAGGCTTCTAAAAATAACTGTGAGTGCTCAATCTTTCTACTTTTTACACAGTCTTACACAGCAGAGGATTTCCTAGGCTTATCCTATTAGATTGCATAATCAATACACCAGCTTCTAGCATTACTTATAATTTAAGGCTTTATTTGTTTGTCTGCATTTAAGGTCATGCCTTTAGAATTAAGTAACATGTACTATTGCTGATTTGTGCAGTTACTACTTCACTGTAAAGAAGATGAACTTTAAAAGCATTTTTTTAACTTGAGAATTACAAGCCACACCTACTGCAAACACACACAAATGAGACTATGGTTGAAGCAGAAGGTTCTGTGTTCTGCAACTGCCATATAAACTTACACACTCAAACTCACCTCTTCTTACTTGAAGCAAAGCTATTTTTACGGGTTGAATTGTGCACCCGAACAGATATGTTGAAGTTATAATGCCCAAGTATCTGGCAATGTGACCTTATTTGTAAATAGGATCTTTGCAGATGTAATCAAGTTCAGATGAAATCATTGGAGTGGGCCTTAATCCAACATGACTGCTGTCCTCATAAGAAGAGGAAAACATTGTGTGACAACAGAGGCAGAGATTAGAGTGATGTAGCTGCAAGCCCAGGAGTGCCAATAATTATAGCCTCCACCACAAGTTGGAAGAATCAAAGAAGGTCCTGCTGACTTTGATATCAAATTTTTAGGCTACTGAACAATGAGAGAATAAATCTGTTTGGCTTTTTAAAAAAAAAAGAAAGTATGGGGGCACCTGGGTGGCTCAGTTGGTTAAGTGTCTGCCTTCAGCTTGGGTCACGATCTCACCATTTGTGAGTTCAAGCCCTGCATGGGGCTGTCTGCTGTCAGCGTGGAGCCTGCTTCAGATCCTCTGTCCCCCTCTCTCTCTCTCAAAAAGAAACTATCTCTCTCTCTCTCAAAAAGAAACTAAAAAAAAAAACAAAAACAAAAGTGGTTTTCTAAAGTAACACAATAATTTTAGCCAGTGTCTTTTAAACTTGTGATTGAGATGGTCTTTGCCTAGGGAAATAGTTTTCTATACAACTTAATCAGCCACTGACCTAATAAGCACATATTTGCCTGAAATAGCTAACTCTATGGGAGTGTTGGGCAATACAGATCCTAGTGGATGCCCTCATCATTTTACTCAGACAGATTGTAGTAATAATTTGACTTGTACTGTCATTTTCAGAATGGAGATGGTTTAACCCAAAGCATGGTTGATTTTTTTTCCTCTTAAATACCCATATGTGAGCAGAGTATAGGATAATGATTATTAAGGTATAGCTTCAAATGTACTGTATCCTGTAACCTGCAGTTAGCAGGTCAGAGACCCAAAGGAGAGCTGCTCCTTCTTATCATGAGGCCACAAGCAAGTTAAGGAAACTCTGCACTTCATCCTCATGAAGGCTCTTCTAGCTGCCATAACGTTGCTGTGATAATCACCAGGTCAAATTAGATTCTTATTTTAAGAGATCTGTGTAAACCATACTCAATGTTTTTGTTGGTGGTGGTATTACAATTATTATTATGACTATGCCAAGATAATGGAAGTAATACTCACAAGCATGTAGAGACCTAAGGGCTTTTTTTTGTTTTTCAATCCTTAGGCAAACCAGATGAAACCATGGGCAAGTAACAGTATTTTCTATGACTTTGAAATGTATTGTTCCTTGCATATTAGATTAAAATAAAGTTTGATAGTCCAAATACACTTATTTATGTGTGTAGTCAGTTGTTTTTATCTTTAAAATAGGTATATTCTTAGACTCAATTTGCTGATAAAAAAGGTAGCCTAAATTTTTGCCCAGATCTCATACAATTCCAACTTTTTATGGATCTGTGGATAAATGTCAGTCTACCATAGGAAAGATTGTTTAGTGAGTCAATTCTTTTATTTTATTTCATTAATCCTTCTTAAACCTGGTGATCGGGGGCCTGACCCAGTAGCAAATCCAGGTAGAAAAAGAAAACACAGAGAAATTTATTTATCATACCATCATGCCACTACTTGGCTATGTTAAATGTCAAGGGCAAATTCTACCATTGCTGAGGTGGGATTTCAGAATCAGTTACAGGTGAGAGCCTGACTTTTGGAATAATGGAAAAGCTCTTTTTTACCCCAACGTCAATAACCAGTTGCTAAGTTTCTTGTCAGCTTGCACATTTGTTTTCTCTATGGTGTAAAATTCTCTATTGTTTAGTTATGCTTATCTCTAAACATCAGATTTTAATAAAATCCCTGATGATGTCTATGTTTGCAAAGAGATTAGAGTGGTAACTGGCAGTAGAAAGTACTACAAATATGTTATTAAGTGAAAACACACACATACACACTATTAATAAATGTAGACCCTCATGTAGAGAAATGTAGATGGAAAACACCTGAACACCACATTGGGTATCAACCCTTTTGTATAGAACCACTTTATGTCAGCCTTTTATATAATGCCTCTCATTTGATCTTCCAGTAAAGTATAAGTTCTATGTTATACCATCTGCCATACAAATCGACATATATGTAAATTCTCTATGAGGAAAAATATAATGCCTTGTTTTTCCTATGGTAACAAACATTTATAGAAGCAAAAAATTGCACATACAATAAATTTTATCATCTAATAATTAACAATAATCACCCAAGGGTTACACTCAAGCTGAAAAACTGTTCTTAATTCCTGCTTCTTTTATGTCCCAGGTGGCCACTTTCCTTATTAAAGGCAGAAGGTTGAGCCTACCAAAAAGGATGATAGTTCTTTGTTTCACTTCAATGTCACTTTAATTTCAGCAGTTTTTAAAACTACCAATATGCTAAAACCTCTAATTAGCGGAGTTAAACAACTTGAGAGTGCCATCGAAGAGATGATCTACTAATTTGAAAATCATTAGTGCAGAGTTGCTTCACTAAAACCCATACAATTAATTTAAAAGTGTGTATTAAATAATAGCATTTAGAGATACATTTGGAGATGTGCCATCATTACTTATTTTACTTTGACCAGGTGTTAGTGGAAGCACACAGCATCCGTAAGTGGTTCAGACTGAATCTGCCTCCCTATGTGGCATGCACCTTCTATACTCTGGAGGATTAAGCTTCAGACAAGGACCTCCTTCCAGAAGACTCTTCCTATTCAATGCCAGGATACTTTGCTTCATCCTGGGCTTTGGGAATAGGAGGAAAAGAAGAGAACCCTTTGAGTGTTCTTGGCCAATGGGAA
The DNA here is from genome assembly GCF_024362965.1 of Panthera pardus. Taxonomy (NCBI): domain Eukaryota; kingdom Metazoa; phylum Chordata; class Mammalia; order Carnivora; family Felidae; genus Panthera; species Panthera pardus. The sequence goes on along the minus strand of NW_026526765.1, from coordinate 36,403,807 downwards.
AAAGTGAAGTATGACTGAATGACCCAACCGTCTTTATTGACCTCAAACTCTCCAGGGAATTTTCCTTTAGAGGTTTCCTCTGATGAAAACCTGAGATCATTTTTCCTCTAAATTCCCCTAAGATGTAGTAGACGTTCCCTTTTGCTAGTTGAGATGAGAACATATATTTTAAAGAATTTCTGTGCTACAGTTATGTTCTTAAAATGCTTTAAACTTTTGCATTAGGATTATGTATTTTACTTACATACATGGTTATGAAATATGTGGCTGTGATCTTTGGAATGGAGACAGTTTATACTGTAGTTCAAACACATCAGTGATTCAGTTCCAGCTTTGGCACTGATAAATGTGTGTGACTTTGAGCAATTTTCTTAATTTTTCTAATTTTTGCATCTCTTACCTGTAAGAACAATATCAGGTTTCAAGAATGTTATGAGGAGCAATGAGTTCGTAGAATAGTACCTCATAAGGAGTAAAGTACTTAGTGTATGCTAATCTCTTCCATTGTTCCTTTATATTTAAGTATATATAGAAAATATGTTTATGGATAGATATATGTGCAGAAATATTTAAAATATACTTGCTGGGGTGCCTGGGTGGTTCAGTCAGTTAACCATCCGACTTCGGCTCAGGTCATGATCTCATGGTTTGTGAGTTTGCACCCTGCATTGAGCTCTGTGCTAATGGCTCAGAACCTGGAGCCTGCTTCAGATTTTCTTTCTCCCTCTTTTTCTGCCTCTCCCCTACTCATGCTCTCTCTCTTTCTCTCTCTCTCTCAAAAAAAAAAAAATAAACATTAAAAAAATTAAAAGCAAAATTAAGATAAAATGAAATAAGGGACACCTGGCTCAGTCAGTTAAGCCTTCCACCTCAGGTCAGGTCTTGATCTCAGGGTTCATGGGTTCAAGCTCCACATTGGGCTCTGTGCTGACAGCTCAGAGCCTGGAGCCTGCTTGGGATTCTATGGGTCCCTCTCTCTCTGCCCCTCCACCGCTCATACTCTGTCTCTCTCTCTCTCCCTCTCTCTCCCTCTCAAATAATAAACATTAAAACAAAACAAAATAAAATAAAATAAAATATATTTACTTATATTTACTTGTACAAGCAAGCAATGAAAATATTTGCTCAAAATACTAATTATAGAAAAATCACACTTAAAATCTTAAAATAATACCTGATTTTGGGCCTTTCTATAACAAGTATTAATTAACTCTTAGTATAAAAAATTAAGCTAATAGACACACCAACTTAAAAAATAATGTATTGATATGTTTAATTTTTATTTTAAAATAATGCACTAGTGTATAAAGAAATACGAGAAAAAATATCCATAATCTCAAGCATGATTAAATTTTAATTTATCAATCTACTTAATGCAGATTTTGTATTTTATCATGCGATTGAAGCAGGAAAACATATATTTAGAATTTGAGGGATTAATTGTCCAGGGAACAAGTCTAGAACTTAAAATAACCAAACATCATTCTTTTTATGGCAACAGTAATCTAGTTATGCAGTAACTTTATATTTTATTGCTAAAAGCTATTTGAATCCTTCTGTAATGCAAAAGGATTGATTTCAGAGGCACAAATGTTTGGAAGCAGATCATAACAGTCACAAATAAGAAAAATAAATACATTTTTCCAACTGAAAAATATATGTAATTGTATATTATTTTTTAAAGTGTCATTTCTAAAAATCATGGCATTTAAATTACTTGGAGATAATGCTACCAAGAATACAAATACGGAGGCGCTTGGGGGGTTCAGTCAACTGAGGGTCCAACTCTTGATTTGGGCTCAGGTCATGATCCTGGGATCATGGGATTGGGCCCCACATTAGGCACCATGCTGAGCATGGAGCCTGCTTGGAATTCTCTTATTCCCTCGACCCCTTTCCCATGTGCACGTGTTCTCTCTCTCTTTCCCTCTCTCTCTCTCTCTGAAATAAAAATTTTAAAAAAGTTCAAAAAATATAACCATGTATTTCAAGGTTTCAAGAGCTTCTATCATTTGATTTGCCTGGAAATAATTCATTACTTCCTAATTTAAAAACATAGTGCTAATGTTATGGAACAAGGTTGACAAGTTATGAAATCAAAGCACAATGTTGACAGGTTCTCTTTCTTCTTGCCTACATTGGAGTTAATATTTGCTTTCAAAGCACTATACTGGGAGGAAATGCCACATCATATATATTTTTTTAAGAAATATTCTTTCTCATTATCTACATTTTGACCTTACACACAACATAGCTGTCAGCCTTTTCCCTGAGTCTCCTTAGGAATTGCATGTAGAGTGTTTCTACTGAATAATTCAATTTAGGACGGCCTCATTGAGTTGATCTCCACTTGTCTTCCTACTGACCTTATCACTTACTATGATCTATAACAAAACGTGATGAATAATGTTTAATTCAACGAAGATACCTCCTCAAAGATGTTTCTTAAATGTTTCTGTTTGTAATTTACAAATCCAGCAATTCTAGGGGACATACTTCCAAAAACAAAAATGCTCAAATGAGTACTTAAAAACAAGGATAGCTCTATTTCAATCACGAATCAGTATAAATCTTGCTCCTGATGTCTATCCATTGTTACCATACTTCAGCACTGTAAAATTGATAGAGAACAACAATTTATTACCCTGACTCTCTTCTCTTATACACAGATTAAGTAAACTCATGTTCAGTTGAAGGTACACTTTGGAATTGGTGACCTGTTATGCTACACTTCTTATGACTTCAGGCAGATTATGCTCAGCTGTATTCCTTATCTTGAGAACTTCTTAATGTATCTTTGTATCTGATTGGCATTGCTGAAATTGATGTAAATGATAAGTTTATTCAGTGGTTGAAGAAGTAAATTGAAACTGATCAAAATTTGATACTTTAGCTGTTGATGTATATATTTCTGAGTCAAGTTCTATATATCCAAGTTTGCTTCTATATATCCAATTTTGCCTACTTAGATTCATGCTTGTATTTGATTTCAAATGATAAAGAAGAATTTATTCAGATGTTCAATAATGGAATATTTTGTCCTTCTAAATTAATAGAATTTTGGTTCATATAAAGATGATGGACCAGAGAACTTTTATACCTGTGGCAGAATACTAAATGCCTTAGTTTGAGTTTGACCATCCTAAGTCAGAAGGTGTAGGGAACTCTAGAGTAAACATTTCTTTTCTTTTTTTGTCATAGCCCTGATCCAAATTAAGTAACGGTGTAAACAGTATATCAAACAAATGCTTAGAAACTAGATTAACCTAGACTATAAACCTAAAATATATTTTTTTCTGTATGAAAGTTGCCAGATGGAATAATCAAATTTACTTATATATATTCTTGTTAATTGGACTCAATATGTTTTCCTCAAAAAAATAATTACATTCAGTGATGCCTCAGTGAAGTGATGACTTAAATGAGCAAACTCTTTGAATAATAAAAATCTGTAAGGAACAGTTTGTTAGTAAATCATTGCCTACATGAAAACAAAAGAAACCCTGATTAAATCAGAGCTAACAGATATTTATTTCCTTTCAATAGGATTCAAGTCATATGGAAGTTGGTAATATTTGGATCATATGATAAATCACGTGGAGTATATAGTCTTCCCATTCATGTTATTATTATTGATGTAGACTAAAATACAATAGAGTCATTTTTTTTTAAATGAAAGGAGAACAGCCACATAATAAAAGAGAAAAGAAAAGAAAAAAAAAGAAAAGAAAAGAAAAGAAAAGAAAAGAAAAGAAAAGAAAAGAAAAGAAAAGAAAAGAAAAGAAACATTCCTGGACCTTCACCAAGCCCTATCAGATCTAGTTTTTCCTTCTTATTTTTTTTTAATTTTTATTTATTTTTGAGAGAGAGAGAAATAGAGCACAAGTTGGGGAGGGGTAGAGAGGGAGGGTGACACAGAATTGGAAATGGGCTCCAGGCTCTGAGCTGTCAGCACAGAGTCCAACACAGGGCTCGAACTCGTGAACCGTGAGATTATGACCTGAGCTGAAGTCAGACGCTCAACTGACTGAGCCACCCAGGCACCCCCAAGTTTTTCCTTCTTTATGTCTCCTCTTTGCCTGATGTTGATTTTCTACATTAAATAAGGGTTTTCATGTGAGATTTGAACTGATCAGTTAGTCTTTCAGCCTAATATTTTGCCTGAAATTAGGAATATAATGTTTATAAAATCAAGAGCAGTGTCATGTAGTAGCTAATGGTATGGTCTCTAGAGTCAGATTGGGTTCAAAACAATGAATCTTCCACTTATAAACTTGTAACCTTGGGCAAGTCACGATGTTCTCTACCTCAATATTATCATTTATCGAATGGCAATAAGAACAATCAGATGAAATATTGATTAGATCAATACAGTAATTGGTGCTTTGAGCAGTTTAGAGCCCTTCATGTTGTTACCATCACACTGTTTTTCAAGGATAACCCCATGTGTGTGTTTTATCGCCATAGTCAACCTACCTTTCTGGCTTGAGCTTTTTGTAGCTGGGATTGTAACGGTGGATGGTGCTGGTGGGGAGGGTAGGAGCCAATAAAGAGGATGCCGGTAATGGTATAAATATCATTCTTCCATTTAGGGTTCTTTCAGCAGCAGCCTCTGAATCACATGGCTGCTGCCTAAATACTGACATTCCACTGTGAGGGCTGGGTTGGCCCTCATGTACACAATGCGCATAGACAAAATTCAATGTGTAAAGAGAATGATTCTGGTCTTGTAGAATAACAGAAAAGATCCCTACACCTGATCAGTCTCCTCTGTAAAGAAAAGCCTAAATTGCTTGAATCTTTCTGAATTTTCCATAACCTCCTGAATTATTCTACTTTCCTTTTTCTTTTACCATTTCATAAAAATCTTATATGCTAAATTCTATAGACCTTATCTCCTCAAAATTATTTATGGCTGTTCTTGTTTTATACTTTATGCTTTTATGCTATTTCACTTTTCATTTCACCTCCCTTAGGGTTCCAATAGCTTTTGAACATAGCTTTCCTTTAGTCATTGTTAAATCCATCTATTACCTCACCATGGCTGTAGTTTGGGCCATATCATTCCTTCTTTTTAATATTCTTTTGTTTATTTTTGAGAGAGAGGGTGGGGGAGAGGTAGAGGGAAAAAAGAGAGAATTTTAAGCAGTCTCTGCGCTGTCACTGTAGAGCCTGACTTGGGGCTTGAACTCATGAACTGTGAGATCATGACCTCAGCCGAAGTCAAGAGTCTGTCACTTAATGGACTGAGCCAACCAGGTGCCCCTGAGCCACATAATTGTTTGCTGTGAGGGAGCTTCTCTGTGAATTGATGGAGTGGGGGGGGGGGGGGGGGAGGGGTACTTAGTAGCTTCAATAGCCTGTACCTATTAGGTGTTAGCAGCACTTCCTCCAGTTATAAAAACAAAAAGTTCAGCAATGTTCCTTGGGTGACAGAATCATCCTCAGTTGAGAACCACTGTTATATAAAAATAACATATCTCAAAAACACTTATATATGAATAATCATAGATTCAGGGAAATCTTTTTAACCAATACAGAAAGTTCAGCAGCTCACAGGGAAATTGTAGATTTATTTTCCTACATAAAGTAATCAAAATGTTTGTATGGCAAATTATATCATTAAAAAATAAATAGGAAAACAGTAAATTAGGAATAGACATTTAAAGCAAATAGTTAAAGAATTGATATCCAGTCTTCAACTATGTATTACAAATTCATAAGAAAAAAACAAGAATTTCATCAGAAATGAGAAGTCCAGTTGGTTAATAAGTATATGAAAACATTCTCAAATTCTTAGTCTGAGAAATGGAAATAAAAATAACTGTGGCTTCAAAACACAGGGTCACGGGGCGCCTGGGTGGCTCAGTCGGTTAAGCGGCCGACTTCAGCTCAGGTCATGATCTCATGGTCTGTGAGTTCGAGCCCCGCATCGGGCTCTGTGCTGACAGCTCAGAGCCTGGAGCCCGTTTCAGATTCTGTGTCTCCCTCTCTCTGTGACCCTCCCCTGTTCATGCTCTGTCTCTCTCTGTCTCAAAAATAAATAAACGTTAAAAAAAATAAAAAAAAAAACTGTGGGCTACTATTTCTCACTAGAAAAGGTGATGAAGTGTGATTTTACTTGTTTTTGGAAAAGTTACAGCCTTTTGAAACATTCTGGCAATATATTTCAAAATCAATTGAAAACTTTACTCTTTGACCCAACAAACACACTCCTGAGAATCTATTTGATAGAGATAAAGGTTATATGTACAAAGTTGTTTATTACAGAATAGTTTGTAGTGGCAAAAACTAGAAAACAATAGAAAAATACGAGAATTAACTATAACAAAATCAACAATGGTAATTGACATAGTTACATGAACACTAGATTATTTGGAGGAATTTTCCTGTGATAAAAGCTAAATGCAGGGAAGTATATATGATATGATCCATTTTTGTAGGGAAAAAAAAGCCAGAATCTGTGTGTGTGTGTGTGTGTGTGTGTGTGTGTGTGTGTGTGTGTGTTGGATATGTGCCTAAGGAGATAAATGAAAATGAACCTAAACACACATTCTTACTTTGGCTATTATCTAACTGCATTCCTCTGGAAAATTGAAATGCTCTTCTCCAGCTCCACTTACCGTTTCCCCTCAAAAACAAAGAAATAAACAATACGAACATAATTAAAATGCAGTCTCCCCTGGACACCCCATTGGCTTTTGAATTATTCCCATTATATCTATGTCCATCAAGATGCCTTAACAACATGACTATGCCCCTGTGTAAGGAAGGGAATCTTGCATTAGATTTAACAGCACAGTCAAAATTTATTTATTCACCCTTTTTTTCAACAACAGTGTTTTCAACAAAAAATATTTAGTGTGTCCACCGAATCATGCAATTTAGAGTTTAACATGATCAATGAGACATAGCCCCAGCCCTAATCTAGGAGTAGATGCCAGGCAAATGAGAAGATCATCATATACCAGATGGAAGTCACCACAACAAGGGAATTGGAGTCCCAAGGGAGCCCAGAAGAGATTTAAAGCCAGTGAGAAACAAACAAAGCTTATTTTTTCTTTTCTGTTCGTTCTTTGAATAGATCTTAGGAATTAAACCCTTTGCAATAAATTCATTTTTAGTATATCAGTGTATTACTGAGTTGAATTTCAGGAAGTTTAATGTCACTTTAAATAACATGTATATTCAAGATTTTTATAGAACACATTTCTTTGTTCATTGAATACTCCATTTCTAGTTCCTGGAACATCTAGAATTTGGGCAACCTTAGGTTTATTTGTTAAGTATAGCTATGTATTTTCATGTGTGAAAAAAAGTGTAAGGAATGAATTTTATTTCTCAAAATGAAAACTTGTGCGTGGGTCCATTATACTGTATGCATAGTATAATATGCAAATAATTTTCATTTCTTAAAATTGAATCTCATTTTTACACCTGTGTGTGTGTGTGTGTGTGTGTGTGTGTGTGTGTACACATGGATGGATGGATGGATGGATGGGGCAACATGACCTTATTTTATAAGTAACAATGAATTTCACTTTAAGAAACTTAACTCTTTCAACCAAACGGGGCTGGTTATTTTTGTCAGCAGCCATATGCAATTCCAAAGTTTATGAAGTTGGATGTTTCAGCTTTATCATGTCCTATTTTTCCTAATTGGATAACTCCATTAAAACATGAACAAAAAATTATCTACGTATATTCAATATTTTTTTTAAATAACTTAAAATTTTCCAATAATTTAAGAGTTAATTCAACAAAGGCAGGGATATCTTTGTGTGTATGTGGGCATGACCTTTTAGTTGCACAGGGACCCACTTCCAGAAGGAACTTGTGCTTGTTATAAAGCTCCGCTGCTGCTATCTTGATATTCTCAATAACTTTATCTGTGAATTTATGTTCTGTAAATGAAGTTCACTGGGACAGTGGAGCATGAACATGACCATGAGCATTGGAGCTTCAGGGGGCCACTCTGCATACACAGGTTCAGACCCGCAGGCAAAGTGGGCAGCACAGAAGCCAAGCAATTGGCCTGACAGCAAGGTGCACATCTGCCTGCCTCCGCAGTCTGGGATGCTGTGTCCCCAGTGTGGCCAAGCCAGAACTGGGCCAGATTACCAGTGGCAACAGCAACCCCCAAAGCAACAGCAGCAAAAGCAGCAAATGGAAGAGGTAGGAGCGGCTCCCCCACTGCCGGCAGGGACAGGAATCTTGGTGAGAGGACAGCTGCCTATCAGTCCCAGGATCCCATCCCTGCAGTATCTACACGAACATTAAATCTGCCTAAATCCCAAAATAATGCTTGCATAACTCAGATGGTAAACTTTGTCAGCAAATTATTACAAAGTTAAGGTGTATACATGGATGTTGCAATAAAACATATCAGGGAGTTATTAGAATTTTTCACAGTTTACAATGTCCAGTTTTGAAAACTCCTACAACATTGCAAAGCAAATATCCACCAGCCTAGAAATACAGATTGAATTTAAAGATCATCATATTTGATGGAAAATAACACTATCTTCATATGAAACTCTAAATGAACCAATGAATAGCAAAAAAAGGAATTTTTTGTATAATTTTACCTTATAATTGAAAATAAAGGAATAAAATACATAAACAGGCATTTTGGATTATATACGAATTATGAAACTACTTTTGGTTTCTTGCACAACCTCAGCAAGTTATAGGAAATGTCAGAGGTAATATTAAAATGTCAGTGCATACATTTACATTAAATTCAACATATAGACAGTGTAAAGGATCTTTGTTGTGATGGAATTGTTCTGTATCTTGACTGTGGTGAGGAATACGCAAACTTATACAGGCGTTAAAATTGTATAAAACTTAAGTACACACACTAACAAGCACCTTAAATCAGTGCAATATGAGTGAGATCAATGGATTGTACCCATGTCAATTTCCTGGTTGTAACATTGTACATACTTTGCAGGATGTTACTATTTTGGATGAAAGGTGCGTGGGTTCTCTATTATTTCTTAAAATTTGCATGTTAATCTATATTTATCTTAAAGTAGAAAGTTTAATTAAAAATCACATTCATACATGAAACTAGTTTGTATAGAGTTAAATCTTCATTGAAAAATGTTCCATTAGAATCATCAGCTCCAGATGTACTAAAATTTATGTTAAATCAGAAATTTATGCCAATGTTATCATAATCTATAGAATATTCTAAGTAGTTCCAGTAATAGGTGCATCAACAGAAAGATCTTTCTTAAAATTTCTCAGAAACTATCAGAAATTATTTGTGATCTTACCTTAGCCAAAACAAGTGATGTCACTTACAATTTTATAGTTGAAAATGAAATTGCTAATTGTAAAAATGTTGATGACCTAAGAAATGGATTTGTAGAAAATTAAACCAGAAAAATTATATGATCAATATATCACAATAATACAGTAGTTCTATTTATCATATTATATATAACTATGACACAAAAATATTATTTTTTGAAATATATAAATTTATGTTGTTATTCATCTATCGCTATTACTATCATAAGTAATAAAATATTTTAAAGGAAAATTTAGTATCTATTATTATCTTTAACAGCACTTTTTTCTTACATTTTGAACTAATGGATCCCAAATTTTCATTTTGCACTGGACCTCATAAATTTTGTAAGTCTTGGGCCAGGAATTTGATACAAATTGATCCAAATAGTCCTTTAAATTTTATCAAAGGGTAGATAAGATATATTGAATAGCTTATTTTTGTAGAATAGAGTTTGGAGTAAATTTTTGAAAGGTTTCAGAAATTGCATCCAGTAACTAATCTCAGAAGTCAGCTCTTTTTTTTCCAGAGGGTTTGCCAAGATATTATTTTGCTTATTTTATTTTATAAAAAGCCAACAAGATTCATCCATCATCAATCCTGACATTTGAATCCCAATCTACATTACCCTGAAAGAGGACTTCAAGGAAGTCTTTCCATTTATCAGACCTCCATTGCCAAAATGTTTGTGTATTTTTCATTTAAGAAGTATGGAATTAAGGACTATGCAAATATATCCATTTGGATTTTAAATCTAAACATCGTAGTTTTGATACAAATTCCTATACATAGACCCATCACCTTCATACTTACCTGCAACATTTCTCATCTTGCAAATACGTTGCAAGAAAATGACCAGATTTCCTTGAAACTTTGGAGTCAGTCTATCAGCATTTTTATATGACAGTCACACCATTGTCCCAAAAGGAATTTTAGTTTTAAAGACAACAAACCTAAAACTGACTGGAATGCATATATTATCAGTAGATTGTTTCTGTTTCCTAGTGGTAGGCAAGTTTTAGAAACCGCAGGTCATTTGAGTAGCAATTAAATGTTCCATTACAAGGATGTTTCTCCATACTCGTTACTCTATAATGTTTTTGTGTACGGGTCATACTCACTTTTTATTCTGCCATCCTAATGACTCAGCCTGTTTTCTCTTTCCCTTCTCTTCCAGAATGATTCGTGGGGAAAGCAGTATTCATATGCACTCTTCAAAGCTATGAGTCACATGCTGTGCATTGGGTATGGAGCCCAGGCCCCAGTCAGCATGTCTGACCTCTGGATTACCATGCTGAGCATGATCGTTGGGGCCACCTGCTATGCCATGTTTGTCGGCCATGCCACGGCTTTAATCCAGTCTTTGGATTCTTCAAGGCGCCAATATCAAGAGAAGGTAATTTGTGTCATCACTACCATCTCCAACCAGCTAGTTTGTAAATTGAATTAATAGTGTTCACAGTAACTAAACCATTATTCTGTCAAAAACATAACGAAACAAAATGGATAAAACAGGAAAACACAGTCTGTTTTGATATTTTAAGGTTGCTTTAAGATGCTCACTATAGGGGCGCCTGGGTGGCGCAGTCGGTTAAGCGTCCGACTTCAGCCAGGTCACGATCTCGCGGTCCGTGAGTTCGAGCCCCGCGTCAGGCTCTGGGCTGAGGGCTCGGAGCCTGGAGCCTGTTTCCGATTCTGTGTCTCCCTCTCTCTCTGACCCTCCTCCGTTCATGCTCTGTCTCTCTCTGTCCCAAAAATAAATAAAAAACGTTGAAAAAAAAATTAAAAAAAAAAAAAAACATGCTCGCTATATAGTTATTTGTTTTCAATTTATTTGTTGAATAACGTTTTTAAATCTGAATTTACATTCACAGAAAAAACAGTTACATGTTTCAGAATGCATTAAGCTGATTTAAAGTATTATGATCGATCATGTTCTATCATATTTCCACAGTAAAATAATATAATGCCTCCTCTAATGTATGTTAGAAAAATGTTAGCGATTAAATGAAAACAGGCAGCCATTGCACATGTCCCTCTGTTTCTCTGCATTACAATCATAATTTATATTATAATCCATATGCTTAGCTGAACATATGTTGCTCTTATATCTAGATAAGTCACCACACCCTCTAGTCTTAAAAATGCATATTAACAGCTGCTGTCGTGCATTCTTCTGCACAATGTGTTAATTAAAATGATTGCAGCTCTAAACTTTTCTCGAGAGAGAGAAAAGTAAATATATGCAATGATACATTCATTGGATTTTTTTTTTCATATGCTGAATTACTTTCGCTGGGGCTAAACTTTGGATAGTCAGACAGTAATTGTATACTCGACCAAACATCCTTAACTTTTTGACAGATAAAGAAGAGTATTTCCTAAGTGAAGGAAGATTTTATAATGCAGAAGTTTAGTTAAACATGGCAAACTATATAGTATACACCTGGCCAAAGAGCATTTCTGGAAGCAATGGCTAAAGTAGTTCTAGAATACTTCTAGTGAGTGATAACCAGCTTAGACTTATAATTACTTACAAAATAGCCAAAGATTGTTTCAGTTGTTGTTTTATTTACAGACATTTTCAACACTATAATCACACAATGGGAGAAAAGGAACCCAGATACTTTATTTCCCTTGAATGTAATGACACTGCCATCAACTACTGCAATGAGCAAGTTGGTATTTTGTTACTGAAATAATGAAGAGGTGAACCACCAAAATTGCTTCAAGGTTCATTTTAAAATAAAGCCTCCAATTAAACTGGAAAAAAACAAAGCACATAGTAAGGGAGAGGAGACTTCATACAATGGTGACTGTGACTGAAAATTGTATACTCGAAGGAATTTGGGCTAACATAATGGAGATTTAAGATAAGATTGCAGCAAGATGTATGTTTCTATTATACTGTTTTTTTCTCTTTCAGTTGATACTGCTTTAGAAAAAAAATGCTCTTTTCCCATCTCCTTCTGTCTGCATCATTGGTACCTATTTTTCTTAAAACCAAATCTTCAATTTCTGGTATTGCATTTATTACCATTGCACTGCATGTTAGGTGAATTCATTATTTTTATGTTTTTAGACCTGCTTTAAAGCCAGGCTTAGGGGCGCCTGGGTGGCTCAGTCAGTTAAGTTTCCAACTTCAGCTCAGGTCATGATCTTGTGGTTCGTGAGTTCGAGCCCTGCATCAGGCTGTATGCTGACAGCATGAAGCCTGGAGCCTGCTTGGGATTCTGTGTGTCTCTCTCTCTCTGCCCTTACCCCACTCATGGTCTGTCTGTCTCTCTCTCTGTCTCTCTCTCTGAAAAATAAATAAACATTAAAAATTAAAAAAAAAAATAAAAACAAAGCCAGGTTTAACTTGGAAACCCAATTAATTCAACTACGCAATCATAGACATTTATAAGCAAAAATGTTATGATGCCTGCAATAATTCAAATCGTCAAGTTCTTGATATTACAAGGGCTTAATAGAAGGCAAGCGTACTGAGGTAATCCTTTGTTACTTTTTTGACATATGGTACAATCTACACAGAAAGAGCTGATTACAAATATATATATATATATATATATATATATATATTTCATTACAAATATATATATATATTTCATTACAAATATATATATATTTCATTACAAATATATATATATATATTTCATTACAAATATATATATATATATATATATATATTTCCTTATTCTGAATGTTTCCTAAACTAGAGTTATACAATATATGACCTTTTAAATGTTTTCAAAGTTCATCAAAATTGTAACATATATCAGTGTTTAGTTACCTTTTTTTGGCTCATTTATATCCCATTGTATGGATATAATACATTTGTTTATCCATTTATCAGTCGATGGACATTTGAGTTGTTTCCTCCTCTGGCTATTGTGAATAGAGCTGCTGTTAAAATTTGAGTACAAGTGTAATATGAGTATCTGTTTTCATTGCTTTTAAGCATGTACCTAGGAGTGGAATTGCTGGGTCATATAACAATTTTATGTTTATCTTTTTGACAAGCTGCTTTTTCTTGTAGTTAATATTTGTCTTTAAGTGTATTAGAACCATCTCCATGGATGACTGTAAAATTAATGTCGATATTATTTTCACTGATGTTATTTTTCATCAAAAATAATTTTATATTTTTGAGGTAAAAGAAAGAGCTCCAATACATTTTATAGTAGTCATTCAGATTGCACTGGTTCAACCCACCTAATCTGGCCCCAGAATTCATTCCTCGACATTGTCTGTTGTCTCTCCATCACTTGCCCTACAGTTTGGCTGCAGTAAAAGTATTGATCAAATCTAGTCTAGTGCACTACTGTATGCTCTAGTCTACTGCAAGTTATCCAGCCTACTGTGTATGTCTGGGATCTCAGGGTCATTTAATTCTGTCTTCCTAGGGAACATCTGTTCGTTCTTGCTTTCCCAACCTGAAGTCGTTCTATCATCCTAAGCAGTAGCATTAGGTCCTCTGATTTTGAGATCCTTATCTACACAATTCCCCAATGATAGTAATCTGAAAGGTCTAGAGTGTCGTCATCATCATCATCGTCACCACCATCATCATCATGATTATTTTCACTCTTGACCAAAAAAAATGTGATGTAGCATTGCAGATTAAACTCTGACTTGAATCACACTGTATGCTGCTGATTTCATGGAGTATCATGTTTTGTATTCTGATATTTCAGACAGCTACATTTTCCCCTTCTGCCAGATAAGGTGACTTTAAAGCATGAGACAGGTGGCATTTAAAATGTGCCTCTCCTGATGCTCTGCTCTGGATTACTAGCAGGCTTCATAGTTTCTGTAACTGGGATATTGAACAAGCTCAATTTCAGAAATAACCAAAGCAATCATATTTTTTGTCTCCAACTGTTTATTTAGCAAAAGGGTCATTTTTTTCTGAACAAATAAAATCCCTCCAAGATCTTTTTGGGGCTAGAAACCAGGAATTAGAACATACTCCATAGGCTCTCTTCTCTCTCCTGTTATAAGCCTATTAGGAGCTACTATTTGTCACTAGGGGGAAGACACAAGGAGGGATTAAAGGGAAGGGAAGAGGCAGTTTTTTGTTGTTGTCGTTGTTGTTTTTAGTTTATTTATTTTGAGAGGAGAGAGAGAGAGAGAGAGAGAGAGAGAGAGAGAGAGAGAATATGCATGTACGGGAGGGACACAGAGAGAGAGAGAATTCCAAAGCAGGCTCCACACTGTGAGTGTGGACCCTGATGTGGGGCTTGAACTCACAAACCATGAGATCATGACCTGAGCTGAAACCAAGAGTTAGACGCTTAACCGACTGAGCCACATAGGAGCCCCAGGAAGAAGCAGTTTTAATCCCTTGTTAGATGTGTTATGCTAGTGTTCTTTGATGGGTATGGCAGATGATTAAAGCTGACACTTCTTTATGAGATCCTTTGGGCTCTTCAGGTAACACCCCCTGAGTCTCCCTCCTGCACTTCCTTAGTCCTGCGAAATCCAGAAGTTATCTCCAACCTCCTTCTGCTCTGGGCTCCTTGCTTTGCCAGGTGGTACTCTTGGACAGGACCCAAGATGTAAAGCTGGCCCCCCTGTGTGGCTCAGATCTGGTCCACAGAGAAGCACTCCTGCGTCCCTCTCTTCACCCATCCCTCAGTGTTCTGCCTCCTACCACCAAAGCAATGAGGATCCTGTGTCTAGCCTTCCCCAATTCTTTGGCAGGAGTCAGACCCTGTCCACAAGTTAATTCTGTGTTCTTATATGTGACCCCCAACAATATGATCTTATTTCAGAGATACCCAAGTGGTTTTCTTGAAGGTGTCTCCCCAGGTAAAGTGTTAGAAGGTAGCCCTCCCACCCTCTATCCCAAAGGGGGCTGAGAAAGGGACTCAGAAAAATCACTCTCTCTGAAGAAACCTGCTCAGGAAAATTCTCATTCTACCTTCTTGACATCTGTGGAGCTCTGATGGAATTGAGACCTCCTGGAGGCTTTATCCTTGCATCACCATTTACTTTTATAAACCAGTATATGAGAGACCACTTTATACAGGCTGTTTGTAGTTAAGTTCTGGAGGAGTCAAAAGTTATGTGCAGATTTTCAACTGTGCTGTGGGGTCACCACCCTTAACCCCCATGCTATTTCAAGGGTCACCTGTACATATAAATGTTCCCTAGTCAACTGTTTGGAAATGTTGATTGAAAAATGCATCAGAGTATGGTTTCTTTGGATAAATGTGTGCACCTTGAACATTTAGTTTGTTGTCTCTGCCCTCCGTGCCAACTCCCCCATGTATTTTTAAGTGATTAAAACGTACTTTGGGGGCACATGAGTGGCTCAGTCAGTTAAGCTTCCAGCTCTTTATTTCGGCTCAGGTCATAATCTCATGGGTTCATGAGTTCGAGCCCAAATTGGGCTCCATGCTGACAGCCCTCCCCTGCTCATGCCTGCTCTCTCTCTCTTTCAGAATAAATAAACTTAAATAAAATAAAATAAAATAAAATAAAATAAAATAATTGTATAAAACAATTAAATTAAAAATTAGATATTTGGAAAATACCTATCTAGAAAAACTCCCCAAAGTATGCCTGGGTGGCTGTTAGTTAAGCGTCCAACTTCAGCTCAGGTCATGATCTCAGTTTGCGAATTTGAGCCCCACATCAGGCCCTGAGACAGCATGGAGCCTGGAGCCTGCTTGGAATTCTTGGAATTCTCCCTCTCTCTCTGCCCATCCCTTGCTTTTACTCTGTCTCTTTCTCTCGCTCAAAAATAAATAAACATTAAAAAAAATTTAGAAAAACTCCCCAAAGTGATGAGTATTCCTTTTTTTTTTTCTTTTTTAACTGACGTTGGGTAGTTACTCTCTTTTCTAGATAGGTCTGCAGTTCACCTGCTCTTCAGGAGATGAAACTGCTTTTCATCGTCCTGTGCCTTTGTACTACTGCAACTTAGTTCTAACACTTGGGCACCCCCAGGGAGCCTACTACTATTTTTAGACTTGTCACTCGCCTTCCTGTCATATAATTATAGTAATAGCAGCTTTTAGGTGTACAGTTTTCCCTCTGTAATAAGGAATAATTGCAACATAAAACACATCATGAACTTAGAATAAGAAAAACTTTCAACTCACCTTGGTAGACTTAATGTACATGAAAGATTTTTAATGTAAAATTTGAATATGACTGAAGAATCGTGTTAATTATGAGGAAATTATCACATTGAAATACCTTTATACACTGAATAGCTTCCTGAATCCAGGAAGCAGAGCGTATAAATCCAAGACAGGTGCAGGAATGATTTGTTTAAATAGACCATGCTTTCTAATGGTAGAGCCCAAGACAGTGAGCCAGTGCTACTCCAGGCTTCAAATATTGATTATATTATATAAATTTTTAAAAATTACATATTCTCAATTTAATAATGATAAGAAATTTGAAAGCTAAATTTATCCAAAAGAACAATGATACAATTTTCTTCATCTTAGCATGAGTTTATATGACTCTCATGAAAGGCCCTTTGGACTAAGAAGGTATGGTTTAATAGAAGTAGTCTCTCATAAAAGTGAGTTGTATGTAATCCTATATGCAGCCATATTGAATTATACAGTTTTATGTAATCATAGCAACAACATAATATCCTAAACCTAGTCGGTCCAGGAAAATGTTTTTTTTTTCTTGATTTTAATTCATAATCCATAAATCCTTATTTTTTCCTTGTAAATGAAAAACTATTAACAGGACTATCGCATACATTTCTTAATCTATAGAAATCTTTTTGTTGCTTAATCAGTCTAATCTCCCAAAGTTGTATAAGCTAATGGTATGACCAAAGACAAAAAGCTAAGCACCAAGACCTCCTCTCATTTTCAATCCACTCAAATCCCATTTGCAATAAAGCAGATTTCACATCAGTTAAAGTTACTATGGTTAATGTAGATATTTTATTGGTAATACGCCCTTCCAAAAGAATTTGGGTGAAGGACGGATGATGCCATATCAACTTTTAAATTCTTACAAATCTCTCCACCAAACTTCATTTCCAAGCAAATAAATTTTTCTCAACAAACTCAATGAGTCTGACCTGTTATACCCTTCACCCTACCCCTTTATATATTTTTACCCCTTTCACTATTTACATGGGTTATGCCCTTCTCTTGGGAGGGCTGTCACATCTTCGCTGATCATCTCAACCTATAGTAATTTGTTTATTGTATCTATTTTATCTGTCCAGGGGAGTATAAGCACCATGATGGGAACACTTGTTTCTCAACTTTTGTGTAGCTCAGCCCTATACACAGAAACCTCAGTATTATGATGCTGAGGTTACAACAGTACGCAGAAGGGACAGTGAGGATTTAGAATGTTTACTGGTCTGGCCTTTATTCTAACATAAATAGGAATAAGAGTTCACAATTTGAACTTTTCTGAATGCTGTCACTTGAGTGAGTATACATAACACATCTTTTAAAAGTTATGTTGTTTATTTACTTATACATAAGTGTATTGTAAAGATCTTGCTTCATATTACAGCACTTACTTGCTTATGTATTATATGTATGTATTTAGCTTAAACACAGATGAAAACTTAATTTTCAATATGCTTTCTCCTCTGGAATTCTGAGATTAATTTCTCTGTAAGTAAAAGGTACATTATCAAAGTGTCTTTCATCAGGGTTGAAGCAATTTCTTTGTTTCTGGGTTGATCAGGAGGGTGTTCTCCTTTAGGACATGATGGAACCCATTGTCTAGAAAAGATGGATGGGTGAGTTCATCACTCTTGCCATGCAATTCTGAGTCTTCAAAAAAAAGACTCTATAACCAGAGCAAAGAGGAAAAATTTGGAGTAGTGACTACGATAGTTTGTGGGTAATGCTATTATTTTAAAAAGAAAGGAAGAACATTTACATCCTGCTTTTCAACCTGTCTTCATTATCAAGAAATTTAGTCAGTTGAGCTGCTAGTTTGGTTTACTGATTTTGTGGGCTGTGTTAGTATTTATCCTCAGAAAAGCAAAGAGGCTTTGAAGTTATAACGATCTTGACCTTGGAAAATCAATTTGACCCAATGCTTAAATTAAAAATGGCTGGATGCCTTCATTTTCATTGGGAACATTCTTAGGAGGAAGATGTAGCTCTAAAATCCATGTGCATTCAGCAAAATGTTTCACTTGCTTTTTCTTCCTTCTTCGTAAAGTCTTCCTTCCTTTACAAATGAGAATGCCACGAGCACAACTCCCACATGGTTCCTTAATTAGTCAGAAAGATTTCCAATGCTGCTATACCATATACTTTTTGCTTCCCAGGAGCTGAATTTAACATACTCCGGTATGTTAAAGTGGTAGTATTGCCAAATGTTCACAGGCCAAGGAGATCCTAAGACTGGGGATATCTTTGAGATTTTCTCCTAGGAACACAGCCAGTGCAGTAGCCCTGGGGTTAGCTTCATGTGGCCACTTGAGCTGCTAACAAACCAGGCTCCTGGCAGAATGATGATGCTTTATTTTCAGCAGAGAAAAATGTTTTACACTAAGTACTGTTATAATGATAGGAGCAAGTAAAGGGAGAGAGTTTGAAGCTGTTAATTTAACTAAGGTGAAAAATAGAAATTTGCCAATTGTAAATCTCTTATACCACCAACTTTCAACCAACCTTTATATTTTAATATATTCTATGAGGAGATATGATATCCCTTTTCACTCAATGATACTTTCTATACCAATATTCCACTTATAGACTGAAATTTCCCTTACCTTTGCTGTAGGTATTCATGGTTCCAGGGCTGCACAATGTGACAAAAATTGGCCCTTAGCAATCCTTCATTTAATTCTTTGCAGTTTACATTTATCATTTGTAGCTCATCTAACAGCTTCTTGTAATGGCTCTAAAGTAGAGTTGCATTTTCTACCATTTTTCTTTTTTGATTGATCTACTGACTTAATTTTTTTAGAAATGTTTGAAATTTCATTTGAATTTGTACTCCCCAAAGTTCTCTTTCAAGTATTGTGCTATATTGGTTTTTTTGTCCCTTATATATCGTAAGACATAAATACATTATTAAGCACTTTCACAGGGCAGAAGCTTGGTCACCAGAGATCCATTAGTCTGGCAAGAACCCACAATGGATAATAATTACTGAATGTAACTTGTATTTGCTTAGTCAGATCATGGGGTCACATTTGAAATAGGCCTTAAAGAATGCAGGATCTCCTTGGCCTGAGAACATTGGGCAACACAACCACTTTAAAGTACATTAAATTCAGCTCCTGGGAATCAACAGGCAGAGATAGTCACTATGAGAGAAATGCCCCAGAAAAGAGCCCTAATTTTGTGAAGATTGCTGGAAGACAGGAATAAAATCTACAAAGGCCCAGAGGTGGATATGTGTGGGAATATTGAATTGTCTAATTTGAGTGAAGCAAAAACTACCTTGCTGGGGAAACTGTGAAATAACATTGGGTTATAGTCCACATACAGTAGTTTTGAATGCGGAAATGATGAAATCGTACATTGGGGAAAGGATACCCACTGCAAAATTTTAGCAATGGGATGTAGTAATTGAAGCTGTCTTTTAGGAATGTAAATTAGCAGTGCATGAGATATGGTGCACTCTTAACCTAGACTATAAGGTTCCAAGATCAAGTAGATCACTATATAAATGCTTACTCTAGGTTAACACATTAAACAGGAACAGGAATTCCAGGCTTGTAAGTAAATAGGGACACTCTAGTTAATAAAACCATTGTAAATGACATTCTTTTTATAAGGAATTATAACCAAATAGCCTCTAGAGATAAGGTGGTATGTGAGTCAGGTCCTAAATAGTCTATTTTTTTTAACCTGTTCAATGCATATCTATCAAATACTTACTATGTGTCAGGTCTGGTAATAGAGGCTAGGCATACAATGTGAACAAATAAATATGGTACTCTCCCTCATCAAGCTTCTTATAGTACAGTAGATGGGAGAGGGAGGGGCATGACACCCAGTAACAAGATTCGAAGAAAGCAGTGAACTCTTATAAAAATTTTCAAGTGCTATGAAAGGAAATGTAAAGATGCAATAAGGGATTTTAAGAATTTGACATGATTCCTATGGGGTGCAGTGGGGGCGGGGAGAAGAAAAAAAGATTTATGAAGAAACCCAAAGAATGAGTAGAAGGGAGAGGGTGAAGTGAACAACATGAGGGAATGCACAGAGGTGTGAAAAGGTTTGCCATGATTCAAGAACACACAGGAAAGTGTGCTTAGAGCAGAGAAAAGTGAAATGGCTCTAGATGAGACTGAAGAGATTAACATGTGTCAGGTTGGGAGAACCTCACTGGCCTACTTGACCATGTTGTACTGTATCCTAACGGCTATGAGTCTTGTAAGAATTTGAAGCAGAAGAGAGGTATGATTAGATTTGAAATTTTTAAGAGTGTTCAAAGCCTCTTGTAGGCAGCATATAGATGGGTCTTTGTTTTTCAATCCATTCTGTCACGCTATGCCTTTTGATTGGAGCGTTTAGTCCATTTACATTCAAAGTAATTATTTATAGGTATTTACTGTCATTTCATTGCTTGTTTTGTGCTTGTTTCTGAAAACTTTATCTGATTCTTTTTTGTTTTTCTCTTTTTCATGGTTTTCTGGTTTTCTTTCAAATGTCACATCTTCTTTATCCATTTGTCCATCATTGGACGCTTGGGCGCTTCCATATTTTGGCTATTGAAAATAATGCTGCAGTAAACATCGGGGTGCATATATCCACTTAAATTAGTGTTTTCATATTCTTTGGGTAATACCTAGTAGTGCAATTACTGGATCACATAATAATTCTATTTTTTAATTATTTGAGGAACCTCCATTCTGTTTTCCAAAGTTACGTATTGGTTGCATTCCCACCAACAGTGCCTAAGAACTCATGAATTTTGCACTTAACATATTGTCTGAACTTTAAATACAAATTAAGTACTTCCACTATACAAATGAGGCAAGTCTAAACCACTGTGATGCAAAATATTTTCAACTTTTTTCTGACTATACCAATATTTTACTTAAAGGGTACAAACATATTATTCAGATGATAATATAAGATAGATTATTATATTTCACATTTACTGCTTCAGCTTTGCCAAGTAAAATTATCTTAGAATAGTATATTCAATTTAAAAGATTTCTTGCTGTCCTCCTACTTCACCAAGTTATTATTAAAACTAATGAGCTAAAATTTTGGAAGTTATTTAAGCAATTGGGGAAAAGCCACTATTAAAATACATAGCATTAGCATATTTAATGAAAAATAATCTTCAACTTCAGTATTGCAATTTTATTAAGCAATATTCGGAGGGGATTCAAGATGTCTACTAAATGACACAAATAGATTATTTCCACTTTTTCCTCATTGAGAACAGATTGCTAGTAATCATGACTGCCTGAATTAAGTTCCACCCTTGAATTTAGTGGAAAAGCAACATATTAGAAACAGGTGCAGAGCTGCTGAAGGTAGGTGCATGGAGGGGAAAGAGAGAAATGAATTTACAGCAGAGCAAGAACGGGAAAATGATTAAAAACCACATTTCACAGCTAAAAAGCCAGTCCTGTGGCACAATGCAGTGTAGGACCATGCTCTGTCTGCACAAGTAGCTTTCAACTGGTTTAGATCAGGCTCTGGTTGGAGGACTCCCATCCTGCATCTGGGTCCACCAAATTTTGACCAGTTTATAAAATGTATTTTTACTACGCTGTTTGTTCCCTCTGTTTTGGTGGCATATGGCAGGCAGATTGTACAGCTGAGCCGGTTCTATAGACATGAGAATTTTGGCTTACACATACGTTAAAAGGTGAGGAGGCTCTGAATCACGTCATAGTAATGGCCAGAAAATAGTGAACGGTTCATGCTTCTTACAAGAGCAGTGAACATTCTCAAACAGCCGCATGGGAATCAAATAGATGATAATTGTGGAATTTTGTTTTCCAGTTTAGCCAAACTTACTTTTTCTTAAATTGCATTCACCATTTAATTTCTCCAGGTTTTTCATCCAAAATTTTTAGTAGTTAAAAACAAACACAAAAATTCTAAAAAACACTTAAATTTACCTTTAAAAAGGTGGTAAACATTACTCCAAATATCAGGAATTTTACAACTGATTTGAGGAATGATTCTTCTGGAATGCTTTTAAAGGGTAAAGGGGTAAAAGTGTTAATTGTCTGGAAGTTTTCTTTATTGGAACACCATTCCCTGGTTGGATGACTCATTCTTCCTGGCTTCTTGGCAATATTGTAGCCTCCTAGTCATGCAAGCTACAGGAAGTTGTGCGTTGGAGAAATCATAAAATTTTAAAAATTACATTTATAGATCAATTCTCCTTTTTTAAAAAATGATTCAGATGACTAGATTCTAACTTCAATAAATTAACAAAGTCTTCTTTATGCAGTCACGGTAATAATAACTTTAATTAGCAATCTGAAACATCTAGCATAAAGAATGCCATATCACCACATTTTGTAGACTTATCATAAACTATCCCATTTTCCATCTGAGTTTTAGATACTAATAACTAGAGGCTGAATCTATGCAATTTTAAAGAATCATAACAAAGAAAACAATCAGTATTCTGAGAATGAGTATATATGGGGGCTCACCTATATTAGAACATACCTATAGGAACGTATCTGCATTTTTTTTTTAACTTTTTTTTATTTGTTTTTGAGACAGAGAGAGACAGAGCATGAACGGGGGAGGGGCAGAGAGAGAGGGAGACACAGAAGCGGAAACAGGCTCCAGGCTCTGAGCCATCAGCCCAGAGCCTGACGCGGGGCTCAAACTCACGGACCGCGAGATCGTGACCTGAGCCGAAGTTGGCTGCTTAACCGACTGAGCCACCCAGGTGCCCCGTATCTGCATTTTTTAAATGGCTCGATTATCATCCAGATAGCTAATGCTATATAGACAACATTAGCATCAATATTTCCTTGGCTTAAAAGATATTAGGTTCCATTTTTTGATGTTATTGACACTGGAAAGAAGGAAGATTTTTGTTTAGATATCCTTATTATTATTGTATTCTCAATTAATTCACATTTTAGAGATAAGAAGCCTGTGATCCAGAGAGATTAAGTTATATTCCATATTCCCACATCTAGCTAGCAGAGTGGCAACAATACAAAGCAGCATTCTTATTTTCTAACCCAGTGTGCTTTGGAGAGATGCATAGGGAGCTAAGGAGGATAAAATTATCAGAGGTATTTTACAGGTCAGCCTTTGCATTTTCCTTCCAACCTCCAAAAACAGACCATAGCATCCAAAGACCCTGTTCTCAGATAAAATTACTATGCTAAGGTTGTTGCATTTGTATAAACAAATTTTTGGGGGAAAAAAAAACAGTGATGTTCAAGTCAGAGCATATTAATTGCCTTTTTCCTTGATCGAGACTGTGTACTTGGTAAGCAAGAGTATTAGTGGGCACTGTATACAGATATAAATAACTTTTCACTAAAACGTTATTTTGCCAGTGCTATTTAGATGCTTTTAGCTTTATAAACAGTGCATTTACACTTTAGAAAATCAATTTCCATGGTTTTTATTGACAGTGAAATAGTAACCCACAGATTTCATATTGTCGTACAGTTTTTCTTTGATATAGTTAATGTAATATACACACCATTCAGATGTCGGAGGGCTGTTAATATCCCATTACATTCATCAATCAGGTTTTGTACACAAACCTTTTCATTTATTTGAAAGCAAATGTACATGCCACAGCAGCACGTTTATAGAACCCCTAGTAGTGCAAGGAGATCTAAAGGGAAACATGAGGGCAGAATGTGTTAAGCATTCATCATTAGCATCTGCTAACAAACTTGCAGAGCAATTACTTTTTTTATTTAATAGTTGGAGAACCTGCCGTATAGATGGCTTGGAAAATTTATCTCACGAGCAAGACACAGAGCATTTCATTCTTTCAGAATTAGGTACGTCTGTCAGTGCCATGGTTTTGCTAGCAACTTTGTACATGTTTCTCAGCGGCTGTAGAAGTTCAGTTCTTTTCCTGGAGTAGATATATGTGAACATACTACTTGAGTTAGCATTTTATTCCTTTGTATTTTAATATTAAATCATTGCTGGAAAATATTAAGTATTTTTGACATTAGCCGGAAATAACTCATTATTTTTAAATGAGTGAAAGTTAACTTATTAAAAAAAAGTTAACTGATTAAAAAAGTTTTATTTCCTTATGAAATTTGAAAACTAGTTGTGGAAATTGAAATTATATACTCATGTTTTAATACATTATTTATTTTTTAAGAAAATTAGTACAAAATGTTGCAGTAATTTAAAAGAAGAAGTGGTGGCATTAAACATACAAAAGGTAGGAGCACCGGGGTGACTCAGTCAGTTACGCATCTGACTCAGGTGATGATCTCATGGTTTGTGAGTTCGAGCCCCATGTCAGGCTCTATGCTCACAGCTTGGAGCCTGGAGCCTGCTTCAGATTCTCTCTCTCTCTCAAAAAATCAACATTAATTTTTTTTAAATATACAAAAGGTATAATAGCATAGTAATCTGTAACAAATAAGCAGGGTATTCGAGTGATAATGTTCGTTCTGATATTTACACAATGATGGGGGGAGCACTATAGGGTCTACTATTTTCTGTAGAAACTTGCCTAACATTCTTATATCAATGCAAGTTCTGAGCATTCCTCTGAGATTTTTCAGAAAACTATGAAGCTATCATCAAAAATACCTGGTTTCGTGTGGAATATACCTTATTAATAGGCTTATGTTCTTCATTTCTGCACCTGCTAACTTTATTATTAATATTCTTATATAAATTAATGTTAAGAAATCGTGTAAGGAACCTAGCTTTGTTCCCTTGAAAAGAGCTTTGCAATATCATAACAAGTCTCCTCTAATGGAAAACACAGTATGATTCAGAGTAGCTGAAGATAGCTGCTAATAATTACTATGCTCACAGCACACTTATCTTGACTGTGCCATTTTCTCTAGAAAAGGAAATAACATTTAATATTTTCTAGTTTTACAAAGAGTAAGGGAATTAACCTCACGTTGAACAAGCAACAGGATGTCTTAATTGCTTATTGCAAAGGTTTCCTGTGTTATTAAAGTAACAAAAAGATTTTCTTAAGATCCTCTGACACTAAAATATAATATTACTGTATCTATGGTATATAAAAGGAGATTCAGATCTAGCAAGGGCACACAGTGTACAAGAAATTCATAGGTGTCTTATCAGGCATCAGGGTCATGATATTTTAGGCTCTTTAGTTTTTCTTACTTCTGTGGTAAAATATATATAACACAAAATTTGTAATTATAACTATATTTTTCTGTACTCATGTTATAAACATGTTTAATAACCCAGAACTCAGCAATTTAGAATACTACTGTCCCCACAGTGTCATCCCCAATATAACTTCAGTTCTTCCAGAGTGTCTTCATAGTATGCACTAGGTATCCATAATATATATAGAAAATAATGAGCTGGCACACTTCAACTTACTCTTTTGAGTTCTTGCTTTTTCTCTTAATGATATATCTTAAATACATTTTCATATTTGTCATTATTTAAAATTTGACTAGGGGTGCCTGGGTGGCTCAGCAGATGAGTGTCCAACTCTGGATCTCGGCCTAGGTCATGATCTCATGGTTCATGAGATTGAGCTCCACATGGGGCTCTGTGCTGACAGCACGGAAGCCTACTTGGGATTCTCTTTCTCCCTCTCTCTCTGCCCCTCCCCTGCTCACGTGCTGTCTCTCTCTCTCTCTGTCTCTCTCTGTCTCTCTCTCCCTCAAAATAAATAAACTTAAAAAATTTTTGATTTTTTTTATTGTCGTAAGAACACTTAACATGAGATCTACCCTCAACAAATTTTTAGTTATAACAATATATTATTGTTGACTATGGATGCAATGTTGTACCACAGACCTCCAGAGCATATCATCTTGCTTAACTGAAACTTTTTCTATTGATGAGTAACTCCCCTTTTCCTCCTCCCTCCAGCCCCTGCAACCACCATTCTCTTCTTTGGTCCTATGAATTTGACTATCTTAGAGACCTCATGTAACTGCAATCACACAGCATCTGTTGCTCTGTGAATGGTCATTTAACTTAGTATAGTGTCCTACAGGTTCATCCATGTCCTTGCATATTGCAGAATTACCTTCTTAAGACCGAATAGCATTCCACTGTATGCATATACCACCTTTTTTTTTTAATCCTGTTGATGGACATATACACTGTTATCACATCTTGGCTACTGTGAATACTGGTGCTACAATTTCATTGAGATCTTGATTTTAATTCTTTTGGCTAAATTCCCAGAAGTAGGATTGCTGGATCATATGGTATTTATATTTTTAATTTTTTGAGAAATTTCCCTACTGTTTATCATTAACGGTTGCACCATTTTGCATTTCCACTAACAAGGTGCCAGTGTTCTAATTTATCCACTTCCTCACTTGTGCTTTGTTTTGGTGTTTGGTTTTTGAGAATAGTCGTACTGACAAATGTGAGGTGATATCTCCTCGCTGTTTTGGTTTTCATTTCCCTGATCATTAATGACATGGAACACTTTCTCTTTTACCTGTTGGCTGTTTGTATTTCTTCTTTGGAGAAATACGTATTCAAGTCCTTAGCCTTTTTGTAAAATGTGTTATTAGTTTTTGCATGTATGTGGTTTTGGTATTTTGTTTTTACTAATGAGTTGTAAGAGTTCCTTGTGAACCTATCTCACTCTATTTATTTATTTTTATTGTAGTATGCAACTATCACCATTATCCATTTCCAAAACTTTTCATCATCCCAAACAGAATCTCACTACCCCCTAAAAAATCACTTCCATTCTTTCCATTTGTTTTTAGTATTAAGTTTGAGATGCAGTTTTAAGTGTGCCATCAAGCAATAGTTGAAAAAATTAACAGAGGGGCCCTGGGTGGCTCAGTCGGCTGAGCGTCCGGCTTTGGCTCAGGTCATGATCTCACGGTTTGTGAGTTCGAGCCCCACGTCGGGCTCTGTGCTGACAGCTCAGAGCCTGGAGCCTGTTTCGGATTCTGTGTCTCTCTCTCTGCTCCTCCCCTGCTCATGCTCTGTCTCTGTCTCTCAAAATAAATAAATAAACATTAAAAAAATTTGAAAAAAAAGAAAAAATTAACAGATACTTCAATAAAGAAATACAGCCTAAGGTTGTGTTCTATACTGCCTCGAGTCCCCGTCTCTAGTCTCTAAGCCCTTTTTTATGCTCTCCATGGGAATATTTATTAGTCTAAGCTTTCCTCATAGATACATATAGATTTATAATCATCATGATTTTTTACTTATACTCTTTCTTTAACAAGGCAAAGAAAAATATAGGAACTTTCATAAGACATCCATGGCCATCAAGATATACCTCATTGCTTTCAATTAATAATAAAATAAAAGTTTATTTATTTTTGTTATGGTATCATTTCTGATCTTACCCAAGTTATTCCCTTTTATTTCCAAGCCACAATGTGAGGCTATTTGATTAACTCATCATTGACTGTTGTCTCATAGGTTGTTTGATGTTAATTGTAAGTGTAAAACAAAATCTTATTATATCTATTTTAAACAGTTATTTGTTATCACTTATGGTAAAGAATGAGTTCATTTGAGATACAGGGGCCATAGTTAAGGTTAACTTCAGTTCAGATAATCAAAATTATCCATAAAATATTAGTGTTTCAAACTTAACCTTCTTTTCTCTCAGCCATTTCATCATGCTTTCACAATATGTTTGATTACAGTGAAAGTTTCTTTAAGGCCAGAAAGGGTGATTCTATATTCTTTTAAATTCATGGATCACCAAATAAATGTGGCTTTTGGCACACAGTTAGCACCTAGCATATTTCTTAAGTGAAATGAATAAAAATTAAATGATATCTACATAATTTGTCTTTGGCCACCAAGATTATGAATTTAGAGTCTCTTTTATATCTTAACTTTTTTCAAAATTCATTTATCCCTTTCCAAACAAGACTCTTAAAAGCTGAAACCAAAAAAAAAAAAAGCTAAAACCAGTTATTGCCTATTATTATTCCTGTTGAAATTTTTTTTATTATTTTATATGTATAATTATTTTTTACCTACATTTTAACAAAAATTACATGAAGAAAAGAGATAGACATTTTACTGTTATGCTGAAGATTTTATTCTTGTAAAAGTAACTTTAAAGTATTGACCTAGAATATGTTAGGTAGTATTTTCTAAATTGGTTCAATAAATTTATCTTGTATTTGGATACAAATTCAGATAATAAAATAAAATATTTTAAGGTGGTTTCAAACATAAAATCTAAAACAATTATATTTGGTTTTCAGAAAAAAGTATACTTCTAAGTAACTATTTAAGTGAATATTTTCATAAGTAATGTTGCAGATTAAGATGAACACATCATAGAAAAGTGCACAAGAGAAAAAACAAATCCAGTGACCTATCATTGTAAAATTAATCACTGGATGGACGGATGAATGGAAAGATGGATGGATGGATGGATGGATGGATAAATGAACACCAATTACTTAGCCCATTCAAAAAGAGGGATTCCTAAGCCCCCAGTGAGGGCTGCAGAACACGTTCTGATGTTGCCTGGCTCTAGCCTTGTCTTCAAGCTCGAGAGGAAACACATGCTGTTGCTCCAAAAGGGAACAATTCTCCATTTCTAGGAACATTTCTAAATGTCTCTTTATGTCAGGTTGTTGAGGAAATTGGTTTTTTAGCTTGTTAACTGTTATAGTTAACAGGGTTGTCTTAGTCTGTTTGGGCTGCTATGACAAAATGCCATAACCAGGTGCCTTATAAACAACAGAAATTTATTTCTGACAGGTTCTGGAAGCTGGGAAGTTCAAGATCAAGGCACAGGCTGATTTAGAATCTTGTTAGAGTCAGCTTTCTGGTGCCTTCTTAACTTAGTAGTCAATGTCATATGGAGAAAGGGGCAAGGGAGCTTTTTTTTATAATGGCATTAATTGTATTCATTCATCCCCCAAAGGACTCACCTCCTAATACCATCACCTTGGGGATTAGGTTTCAACATATGGCAGTTGGGGGGGCGGGGGGGACACAAACATTCATACTATAGCAAGAGTTATAAAAATTGGCCCAAGAATTAACTTTTTCAGAGTCCCAAAGAATACTAAAACATACTGAATGATATGGTGGCCATGGGAATAATAAAAAGGCACCACATTAAGAATTCAGAGACCTGGTTTTATTCCTGACATTTACTAACTAGATGTGAAACTTGTGTAAATGATTCTGCCATTCTGTGTCTCTTTTCCTCATCTGTGAAATGAGAGGATTGGAAACAATTACCCCTGTGGTGCCCTCCAGCTCTGAATGTCTGCTTCTACACTAAATATATGTTAATCTCCCTTGGTCAATCCTAAAGTCACTTTAAATGTCTTTGGGGTCATCCTTATAAAAATAATTTATAATGTTAATGCTGGTTGGGAATATAGGGTAAGGAAATCTTCTTTCTTAAAATTAGTTGACTTTTATTCTATATAAATGACTTCCAGGGTTTATGCTAACAATTATTTTTCATATTAAATAACATTTCTCTATACAGCCCACTTGGAGAATTTTATTCCACTAGGTTTGGGTTTATAGCTACAACCTAGTTTGTTAGGGCATTACACATTTATAGCATTTATAGTAACACCCAATCACACAGCTACCTGACTTGCAACAATCTCAAGTAGGTCAGTGACAAAGCCAGAAATAATTAAGCTAAAGCACCCCTGAGTCTTAGAGAAATAAGTGTCAATGTGTAGTTATAAGGAGTGTTTGCATTTCTTGCCTTCTCAAATACTTAACATCTTTTTAAGTTTTTACTAAAGCCATTACTAAAAGCCATTAAGTCTGTTTTTACTAAAAGCCATTAATTCTGTTTTTACTAAAAGCCATTAATTCTGTTCTAGGTTAGTTTGAGCAGGCAGTCTAACAACTAAGGCTATAAAGATTAGGTTGCAGGCAGTTGTGTGCCTAACAGACCTCTAAGTATTTGGAGAGTTACAGCTAAAAAAAAATAGATCTGGGGCGCCTGGGTGGCTCAGTCGGTTAAGCATCCGACTTCAGCTCAGGTCACGATCTCTCGGTCCGTGAGTTCGAGCCCCGCGTTGGGCTCTGGGCTGACGGCTCAGAGCCTGGAGCCTGCTTCGGATTCTGTGTCTCCCTCTCTCTCTGCCCCTCCCCCGTTCATGCTCTGTCTCTCTCTGTCTCAAAAGTAAATAAACGTTAAAAAAAAAAAATAGATCAGACCACAAAGAAAGAAGCTAGAGAACACCAACAACAGTAGGCAAAGGCAATTTAGTGGAAAGTCAACAGTACTATGTAATGTAGGAGCCTCTATAATGAGAAGTGCAGTTAAGCAGAAGCCGTAGGAAAAAGCAATCCAGAAATATGGAAAAATCCAGATAGCAATTTGAGCACTATGTGTAGTATAGAAAATGTTATTCCTAATGATTACCATGAACCATCAAGAACAAGTTAAATTATATTCAGTATGCTCTATTTACTCTAGCCATCAAGTAAAGGGTCTGAGAATGACTTAGAATAACAGAATTCTAAAACTGTTTGAGTTATGGAGTGCAGAGATCTCCAAATTTGAGACCTCTGGAGAAACAAAGAAATATCTTCATGTTTCATTTTCTTTAAACCTTTAATGTTTACATAAATATGTTAATTTGTACCTTTGTGTTTGAACTTCCTTGGCCATCTTTCACCGGTGTCTTTGTGCCAGTGTAGGAAATTGTTACTAATTAGACATAATTTAGGAAACTAATATTCATTTAGCACTACTCTATGCCATATTACAGTTAGTCCTTAAATTTCATTTCTATAATTTCTGTTATACTATTTTATTAGATAGAGAAACAAGAGATCAGGAGAGTCAAGTTTCTAGTTCAAGGCTGTGTAACCCAAAAGCAACAGAGCTAAAAGTGGAATTCAGATCTGTCTGTCTCCAAAGGGAAAATTCTTTCCAACTATGCTGTCTTCCCTCCTGAAAAAAATCTTAACGGAAGACATTAATATTGGCATTATCCTCAGTGTATGGACACTCAGACTTTCTTACATTCTATAAGACAAGTTAAGAAGTCATTTTTTAAATAATAAAAACATTTTTTATTATTAATAATTATCAATGCACAACATTTCAGATATCATGGGCTGAAGAATAGAAGTTATGTTCAAAACAAATGAGAAAGTATATAATTGCCTCAAAATCTTAGAGTCTTTAAGTGATCTTTTATGTCTCTCAATGCATTATTAGCTTCCACCATTTTCCTTGATCTATAGTTATCCATTTTGCTTGAGCACTTTCCTTGACAGGGGGGTTACAACTTCACAAGGCATACATTTATTTTGAAAGGTTTTAATTTTGTGAACTTCAAGCATCTCTCTATAACTCCTAGCTACTGTCTTGAATTCCGTCTGGGATAGCAGAGCATGCTAAGTAAAATCCTCTCTTTTGATTATTTTCTTTTCCAGGGTAGCATTCTTGATCTTTCCAGTAAGTCTTCATATAACATTTTTTTTCATATTACAAAAATGAAATTGCAACAAGTTTTCCCAGGCTTCATTAATGATATGTGACACAAAATCCACAGAAAATAGAAGCATATGTTCTGTATATGAAGAACATGGTTCATAGTCCTAGCTCCACAGTGAAATTACTTCTCTCTCCCGTGGCTCTCAATATCTTCACGTGAGCTCTTCCTGACTCATGTGGTAGTTGGGAAACAGAAATGCTCTTGGTAAACTGTAAATCATGATAGAAATGTTATCATTACTATTTAGTCTCCCACTAAACTTTAAAGCATGTAGTTTGCTTTCTTATAATTTTATTGTCCGGAAGTCTGCTTATTCAATACATGCCCTAACGTCTGCAGCCTTTTCTTACTTTTCCAGCCTTGAGATGTTTTTCTCTTCTTCATTATTTCATTAAGTGAATATAAGACAACCACAGAACTCCTCAACTAATACGAACATTTGTAGAGTGTCAATAAAAAGAATAAAAAGGAGAATCCAAATTATTAAGTGTCCCATTTGGCTCAGTTACCACTCTATTGCCCTTATTTCTTTTATACTGTAAGCAAACAAAGCAATATTTACCCTTAGTATTTTTATGTATTTTGTATTTAGCTAAGAACACTGTTCTTCAATCAAAAACATACCTTTCTAGTCTAGTCTCAGTGGCCTAATAAAGGAGAGAAAATACTCTGGAAAAAACAGAGGCATATGAATAGTAAATATCAGTTTGCTTTAGAAAGAAACACTTTTTAATGATAAAACTTCAAATATGAAGAAAAATCTATGTAGCTTCTACTATTTAAACATTTGATTTGTATTTTTATTTATAATTTCTTAATTTTCTTAATTATTAATTTTCTTAATTATTTTTCAAAAACTTGATGGTAAAGTGTGGAAGAAATGTGAAACAATTTATATGTCAACAGTGTTTCTAATCTGAACTATGGTATTACATGGGAGATGTGCTCAATGTTTTTTGAAGCACCAAAAATATTTGCATTAGTATAGAAAAAACATAAAGTGCTAGAGTATTATTTTTAAGGTAGGAAAATTGGGAAACTGAAAGTTTTTCAGTTAACACCTTTCTTTTATAGCAATTTGCTGATCCCAAGTTCATTTTCATTTTCAGGGGTTTTACTCCTATGTGGTTTCTTTCTTTGATAATATTAGGGAAATGTATTTGTTACTAATCAAATGTGTGAATATTTTGTTGTTTCATATAAAGTTATGTCTATCTGAAGAACAAAAACATTCTTCTGTTTTTCACACTGTAGTATTTTAATATACTCCATTAGCAGTGAAATAAAGCCACACTACTGTATTTCTAAAAGAAATATAAATCTCATACCTTTTTCACTTTCCCAAGTAAAAATTAGCTGTGAGTCTGTTTGAATTTCACCCGGTGAAACTAAAATTTGTGTCAGACATTGGGTTCTCTAGCATGGTATATTTTGTTGTTGTTAGAAACTTTAAAACTTGATTAAACAAAATTTAGAGCTAAAATTATCCATTTCTAAAGTCTCTCCTACATCAGCTTTAACTTAGCTTGAATATAATTAAATTTTGTTATGCTCATTCTCCAGAATGATCAATTAAGCAAATTGTGATTTTCATACTTCTTTACCAGAACAATTAAAATGCAGAGAAATTTAAAAATATACCTTGGGATGTTTTTGGGGGTATAAACTGAAGTCACATGTCTCAACATGAAAATTTATCTTAAAAATTCAAATTTTACAGTATATTCTACATCTTAATATTATAAAGCTTTAAATTTCTTACCACTGAGGAAAATGAGCAATGCAGGAAGATCTATTTAATTCTGTCTCCTCTGATACTCTTGTGTTCTCTCCTGTATTTCCAGATTTAAGGTACCAATGAGACTGTACTTAGCCAGCAAAAGGATAGTAATAGGGGAAGTAACAGAAGGCTAGGTCACATATGGTTTTGTAGGTCATTGAAAGATTTCTACTTTCACTCTGTGACTTGAATACTTGAAAAGTTTTAAACAAAACATGGCATGATCAGACTTACATTTTAAAAGGATAGTGCTGGTTACTGGGTTGAGATTTAATTATGAGCAATCAAAAGGTAAGGCAGAGAGACCAGTTAGAAAGCTATTGGAGTTAACTATATAGGATATGTTCATGATCTGGACTAAGTTTGTAGGACTAGACATGAACAGGTGAATATGTTGTAAAAGTAGGTCCTAGAATATTATTCAGCAATAAAAACTTAAAGAAAATATCTACTGATATATTCAACAACATGAATGTGTCTCAGAAACATCATGCTAAGTGAAAAAATGTCAGATTCAAAAGATTATATATTGCATTGTCCTATTTACGTAGAATTCTAGAAGAGGAAGAGCAAGTGACAGGTCA
Organism: Panthera pardus; assembly: GCF_024362965.1. Taxonomy (NCBI): domain Eukaryota; kingdom Metazoa; phylum Chordata; class Mammalia; order Carnivora; family Felidae; genus Panthera; species Panthera pardus. The sequence continues at coordinate 36,369,590 of NW_026526765.1, read as the reverse complement.
TTAGTTTCCTGGGACCAGAGTTGACGATGTAGGATAACCACAAAGGAGAGTGAGGGAACATTTTGGGGAGATGGAAATGTTCTAAAATGGGCATGCCACTGATTGTTCATGGAAATGTACAAAGTGTGAATTTTATTTCATATAAATTATACTTCAGTAAAGGTGTGAAGATAAAATAAGTGCATCTGATAAAATTTGCTGACAGCAGTGGTGTGTGAAAGAAAGAAATATGACAAAATCAACTGCATTGTTCTTGGTGTCAGCTACTGTTAGAAAGTCATCATTATCTGAGATGCAGAGATGAGATCTAATATGGCAAAATGAAGTTTTGGGATAAGATTTCAGCCTTGGATGTATTAAATGTGGGATCATTATTACACATCCAAGTGAAGATGCCATTTCAGCAACTGGACATATGAATCTGTCTTTGAAAGAAGTCAAGTCTGCAGATAGACATTTAGGACTTCTCAGTGAATATATATATATATATATATATATATATATATATATCACTTAAAGCAGGAAACTTAAAGAAGACAGCATTCCCTACCAATGAGCATTGATGCAGAAGAAAAGAGGGCCACTAGAATAATTTCCAAATTCCTCTATCATTTATCATTTCTACATAACTGTCTATAACCCTTGCCAACTGCCTAACTTAACCAACCAAACACCTGGCTAAAAAGATGCTCATTATTAATAATTATTGATTGAATATGCCTCCTTAAGGTCATTTAGCACTGAGAAGAAATGAAAAAAATCAAGCTAGTGTCATCCTCTTGAATTCTCAGTTGGTTCTGAGAAATTATAACATGAAACCATAAAGACTTAACAAGTGAAACAGAATCCACTCTTCTCCATTCAGAATAAATTCACCAAAAAAATCTTACCATTATTAGAAATGGTGTGAACTGTTGACCCCTTTATGACTGAGTGAAACAAGGCTTCTGCTTTGCTTTCTCTTCTAATCTGGCCTTGACTAGGATGGTGGTAGTCGTAGTCGTCGTAGTAGTAGTATTTTAACTGGAGAAATGAGTATAAATGGCTGGAGGCAGTGGAGAAAGTTGAAGTATAAGACATTACCCTATAGCAGATAGGGTCATGTTCCTAAGGAGGGATGAAGAGAGGATATTCAAACACAGTTAAAAGAAGAGATTGGACTGGGAGAAGAAACACTTCCATTGTTACAAGAGCAAGAAGAAGAGAAGGAAAACATACTGGTATCTTTCCAAGTGAGTTAATAGACATTTTTATATGAAAACTTCCATTTATTCTTAGGATTTTAGGTAAGATCATCTGTGAGTGAAAAAAATGTTGGAGGAGGGAAATAAATGTTTAAACAGAATAGACTATTTTAAGTGGTCCTATGGAAAAATGAAAAAGTGATGAGGTTACCATGTATGTCAATCTGTAGTCTTGTTAAATTAAGGATAAAAATCATTTTCCTACACACACACACACACACACACACACTGCGAGAAAAATTGCAGTAATAAAGGTCAAAACCATTTAGATCAGGAAAAGTCTTTTAAAAAATATTTAAGCACACATTTTTACTCTATTATAATAATTATGTCTGTTTAAATTTCTAGTAATCATCTAGCCTCTTAACTTTTATTCTGTAATTGCTAAAAAAATAGATTTCTAAGAATGTTTTATATGGACAATTTATTTTGTAATTAAGCATTTTATTCTAATTGCTAAATACAATGATCTTTCATTAGTATTAGTATTATTTATAACTACTTAGGTAAGTCTTAAACTTAAAATACTTAAAAGTTTTACACTGACTTTTGGAAAACTTTTGAGAATCTCCATTTTAAAACCAAACCATAAGAAGAATAATGAATGAATGAATGAACCATGTAGTGCAAACAATTTCCAAGTTTTTTTTAATGATTTTGTTTTTAAATATATGAAAGTATAATCCATTGTGAAATATCTGAATGGAAAGCACTAGGTTCCATAAACCAGAGGGCAAATGTATGTTTGTATTGGAAGAGATCATTCTGGATGGAGGAGTAATACTTTTTAACTGATAATATTTTCTGTAAGGATTTTAAGATCATCTGTTAGCTTGTAATTTTGATAGTTTTCCAGTCCAGGTAGATACTTATTCACTATCACAAAAACATTTCCCCATATCTTGACAGCTGAAGAATTTCCTCTTTTATAGAGAAAACCCATGTTTCATTACCCAGCTTTCCAAAAAAAAAGATAAAAAGTGAAGATAAAATTGAAGTATCTCACTCAAACTTCTGCAGAAAAGATAACTCAGCAACCATCTGCTTTCCTTCATGTGTGATTTGCTCTTAATTTTTTTCCTCATTTACTATATTAGAAGTCAAATTTAAGTAATCAGGATACTTTTATTATTATATGAATTATTCTTATATAATTATGTTATTTAAAGAATTTCAAAAAATAATGATGAATCCTTTTTTGCTGAAAGAAAACTTTTTCCCACCTCAATATAAAAATAGAGGAATACTGGTTGTATATTTGAATACAGTCATTTTTCCAGTGCAATTGAAAAATATAACTCCCTCCTCAGGATGTATGAATTGAATTTTGCTGTGTTTACAGCATAGTTCTTGAAAATGTTCAATCTTCCTGTAAATATTTTAGAAATAATGCTTGATAAGATCATTTGAATATAACCTAGCTTTATATACATATATATAAGACAGAGCCTATAGCAGATAGGCTATGTGTTATACACATATATACATATATGCTATACATGTGTATATAAAAGTGTTCATTTATTTTTAAATTTGTAGGATCAAAAGAGAAACCATGACTTCAGTTACCATGTAAATACATGACAACACTGGGGCACCTGGGTGGCTCAGTCAGTTAAGCACCCGACTCTTGATTTCAACTCAGGTCATGATCTCATGGTATGTGGGTTCGAGCCCCGCTATTCGCTTAGCAAAATACACTGTGCTGACAGTTTGGAGCCTGCTTGGGATTCTCTATATTTCCCTCTCCCTTTGCCTCTCTCTCTCTCAAAATAAATAATTTCACTTAAAAAATTAAAAATAAATAAATAACAATACTAAAAATATCTTTGTAAAAAATAAGATAACTCAGTCATAAATGCAATCATAATTGGCTTAAATATTTTTTAAAAGTAACTGATAATTGATTATCAGTCATTGAAGGGCAACTTTAAATATTTCACTGTTATTATTATTTTTAAAATTATGATTAAATTTACAACACGTAAGCATTTGAATATAAAATTTATAGAAATTGTTATTCTGTATGAAAAATGTCATTTCAGACACCATTTCTACAATGATGTTTTTTCATTGAGCATAAGGTGTATATTTTAACTTAACTGGATTTTTAGCTACATGCTGTTTAATGATCTTCCCAATAACTATCTGTGAATAGAATAATGCTTTAATAGTATGACTAAATTATGCAATGGTTAATACTAAAAGTGTAATTCAATTTTTTTGTTCATTGCCCTCTACTTATTGAATGCCATCTATGAAGATATTTTATTCTTATCTTTCTTTTTAAATAAACTTATTCCAAAGTAATTACAATAAAAATATGTTTTTAGAAATAAGAATTAGAGCTGTGTTACTTTGAAACTCACAATAAATATATAGTTGTTAAAGAAGGTGTCATGATAATTATCTACCTCTGTCAGGAAATGAGGGGCACCAAAAAACTCCGATGTTTCAATAAGCTTTAGAAGGCAACACAAAAGGTGTTGAATTAGTACACCTTGTTTTTTCTCTTTGTTTTACAATTTAAAATATTAGTTTTGATGTATGCTGGAAACATAATATAAAGTATATGTAATATTCAGTAAAATTTTTAGTATCTATTTAATAGCCCTTATATTTAGTATAATCTAGATATATTTCCTTCTCCTTTGTGTATCTATAAAAAATAAATGAACATTGTAAATTATGTGAGTAAAATAGAATATTCTGGAAATGTGTTGGAAAAATAGTTACCAAATATTATAAAGAGGACAGAGTAGCCTTTTTGGATGTCCTATGGTTTGTTTGAAACTTATTACACAATATAATATCATATCATATCATCCCCAGAAATATATTGATAATTATCCATAATACTTTCACTTTTTGAAGTACTGCTGCTTGCTCAGCATTTTATTAAAATAACACTAAATTTATTATCTAATGAGATTCCATATAAATACAGCATTTGCATATGCTAATACTAATTTTTAAAAGTATATTCTTATCTATTGGTCATAAAATGTGTAGAGTGTCAGCTAAACAGGATATTATGAAGTATTGCATTAATTTTTAAAAATTATTGCATAAATAGATTTATCTTAGGAATAAAATGTAGGAATTCAGATTCCCTTTCTTAGGTTACCTAGGAACATTTACTATCATCTCCAAAGATTGTGGTACATTCTAGCAAGGAGGCTGACTTTTGGTGGCAATGATCTTACCATTAATAATTATTTCTGGAATCATTTGCAGTCTCACTATATAAAAACTTTGAAACTATATAGTCTCATTATATAAAGTGTGGAATTACAATTATCATTACAGCCTTTTTTTTTTTACTTTCAAGATTTTATTTAAATTCCACTTAGTTAACAAATAGTGTAATATTTCAGGAGTAGAATTTAGTGATTTATCACTTACATATAACACCCTGTGCTCATCACAACAGGGGCCTCCTTAATTACCATCACTCATTTAGCCCATCCTCCCCTCCTCCCGTTCCCCCAAGCAACACTCAGCTTATTCTCTATAGTTAAGAGTCTATTTTATGGTCTTCCTCTCTCTCTTTCCCCACATGTTCATTTGTTTTGTATTTTAAATTCCACATATGAGTGAAATTGTATGTATTTGTCTTTCTCTGACTGATTCATTTCACTTAGCAGAATACACTCTAGCTCCATCCATGTTGTGGTAAATGAAAAGATTTTATTCTCTTTATACATATTCATTGTATATGTATATACCACATCTTTCCTATCCATTTATCAATCAGTGGATATTGGGTTCTTTCTATGATTTGGCAATTGTTGATAATGCTGCTATAAACACAGGTGCATGTATCCATTTGAATCAGTATTTTTGTATCCTTTGGGTAAATACCTACTAGTGCAATTGATGGATCGTAGGGTAGTTCTATTTTTAACTTTTTGAGGAATCTCCATGTATTTTTCAGAACAGCTGCACCAGTTTGCATTCCCACCAGCAGTGCAAGAGGGTTCTCCTCTCTCTGCATCCTCACCAACATCTGTTGTTTTCTGAGGCATTAATTTTAGCCATTCTGACAGGTGTGAGTTGGTATCTCACTATAGTTTTGATTTGTGTTTTCCTGATGATGAGTGATGTTGAGCGTCTTTTTATGTGTCTATTAGCCCTCTGTATGTCATCTTTGGAAAAATGTCTGTTCATGTCTTCTGTCCATTTCTTAACTATATTATTGGTTTTTTGGGTGTTGGGTTCAATAAATTCTTTATAAATTTTGGATACTAATCCCTTATCAGGTATATCATTTGAAAATATCTTCTTGCATTCTGTCGGTTGCCTTTTAGTTTTGTTGATTGTTTCCTTTGCTGTACAGAAACTTTTTATCTTGACAAAGTCCCAATAGTTCATTTTTCCTTTTGTTTTCCTTGCCTCAGAAGATGTATCTAGTAATAAGTTGCTCCATCCAGTGTCAAAGAGGTTACTGCTGTGTTCTCCTATAGGATTTGTATGGTTTCCTGTATCACATTTAGGTCTTTCATCCATTTGGAATGTATTTGGTGTATGGTCAAGAATGTGGTCCAGTTTCATCCTTCTGCATGTCACTGTCCAGTTTTCCCAACACCATTTGTTGAAGAAACTGTCTATTTTCCATTGGATATACTCTCCTGCTTCTTTGCAGATGAGTTGACCATATAGTTGTGGGTCCATTTCTAGGTTTTCTGTGCTGTTGCATTGATCTATGTGTCTGTTTTTGTACCAGTACTGTACTGACTTGATCATGACAGCTTTGTAATATAACTTGAAATTTGGAATTGTGATGACTCCAGCCCTGCTTTTCTTTTTCAAGAACACTTTGGCTATTTGGGGTCTTTTGTGGTTCCATACAAATTTTAGGATTGTTTGTTCTAGCTCTGTGGAAAAAAAAAGCAAACAAACACTGTTGGTATTTTGATAGGGGTTGCATTAAGTGTGTACAGTGCTTTGGGTAGTGGTGACATTTTAACAATATTTGTTCTTTCAATCTATAAGCATGGAATGTTTTTCTATTTATTTGTGTCATCTTCAATTTCTTTCATAAGTATTCTAAAGTTTTCAGAGTACAGATCTTTTACCTCTTTGGTTAGGTTTGTTCCTGGGTATCTTATGGGTTTTGGTGCAATTATAAATGGGATCGATTCCTTGATTCCTATTCTGCTGATTCATTATTGATGTCTAGAAATACAACCTATTTCTGTACATTGATTTTGTATCCTACAATGTTGCTGAATTCATGTATCAGTTCTAGCAAATTTTTGGTGGAGTCTTTTGGGTTTTCTACCTGGAGTGTCATGTCATCCATGAATAGTGAAAGTTTGACTTTTTCCTTGCCAATTTGGATGCATTTTATTTTATTTTTATTTTTGTACTCTGATTGCTGAGACTAGGACTTCCCATTATTAAATGACAATGGTGAGAGTGGACATCCTGTCTTGTTCCTGACCATAGAGGAAAAGCTCTCACTCTTTCCCTATTGAGGATGATATTACCTGTGGGTCTTTTGTATTTATGGTCTTTATGATGTTGCAGTATGTTCCCTCTGTCCCTATGATGTTACAGGTTTTTATCAGGAATGGATGCTGTGGTTTGTCAAATGCTTTCTCTGTATCTATTGAGAGGATCATACATCTTATCTTTTCTTTTATTAATGTGGTGTATCACATTGATTGATTTGCAAATATTGAACCACCCTTGAAGTCCAAAATTAAATCCCACTTGATCATGGTGAATGACCCTTTTAATGTACTATTGGATTCAATGTGGTACTGTTTTGTTGAGAATTTTTGCATCCATGTTCATCAGGGATATTGGCCTATAATATTCTTTTTCAGTGGGGTAATTGGTTTTGGAATCAAGGTAATGCAGGCCTTGTAGAATGAGTTTGGAAGTTTTCTTTCCATTTCTATTTTTTGGAAGAGTTTAAGAAAAATAGGTATTAACTCTTCTTAAATGTTTGGTAGCATTCCCCTCTAAAGCCATCTGGCCATGAATTTTCATTTGTTGGGAGATTTTTGACTACTGATTCAATTTCTTTGCCAGTTATTATTCTGTTCAAGTTTTGTATTTTTACCATTTCAGTTTTGGTAGTTTATGTTTCTGGGAATTTATTCATTTCTTTCAGAATGGCATATAATTTTTCCTAACATTCTCTTATAATTGCTTGTATTTCTGTGCTGTTGGTTGTGATCTCTCCTCTCTCATTTGTGATTTTATTTATTTTGGTCCTTCCTCTTTTCTTTTTGACAGGTCTGGCTAGGGGTTTATCAATTGTATTAATTTTTTCAAAGAACCAGTTCCTGGTTTCATTGATCTTTACTACTGTGGTTTATTTTTTTTGTTTCTATATCATTTGTTTCTGTTCTAATCTTCATTACTTACCCTCTTCACTGGCTTTAGGCTTCGTTTGTTGTTGTTGTTGTTGTTGTTGTTGTTGTTTAGTTCCTCTAGGTGTAAGGTTAGGTACTATATTGGAGATTTTTCTTGCTTCTTGAGGTAGGCTTGTATTGCAATATACTTCCCTCTTATGCAGCTTTTGCTGCATCCCAAAGGTTTTTGACTGTCTTGTGTTAATTTCCATTTGCTTCCATGTACTTTTTATTTTTTCTTTAATTTCCTGGTTAACCCATTCATTCTTTAATAGGATGTTCTTTAACTTCCATGTATTTGTGGTCTTTCCAAATTTTACCTTGCAGTTTCCTTCAAATTTCACAGCATTATGGTTTGAAAATATGCATGGTATGATCTCAACCTTTTTGTGTCTGTTGAGGCCTGATTTATGACCCAATATGTGATCTATTCTGGAGAATGTCCCATGTGCACTTGAAAAGAATGTGTATTCTGCTGTTAGGATGAAATGTTCTGAATATATCTGTTAAGTCCATCTGGGTCAGTGTGTCATTCAAAGCCATTATTTCTTTGTTGATTTTCCCCTTAGATGATCTGTCCATTGATGTCAGTGGGGTGTTAAAGTCCCCTACTATTACTGTATTATTACCAATGTGTTCTACTGTGTTTGCTATTATTTATATATTTGGGTTCTATCAAGTTGAGGGCATAAATATTTACAATTGTTAGATCTTCTTGTTGGATAGACCCCTTTATTATGATATAGTGTCCTTTTTTATTTTTTTTACAGTCTTTGGCTTAGAATCTAGTTTGTCTGATATAATGGTGCTACTCCAGCTTTCTTTTGACATCCATTGCATGACAAATGGTTCTCCATCCCCTCACTTTCAACCTGCAGTTGTCATTAGGTCTAAAATCGATCTCCTTATAGGCAACATATAGGTGGATCTTATTTTTTTATCCATTCTGACACCTTATGTCTTTTAATTGGAGCATTTAGTCCACTTGCATTCAGAATGATTATTGATAGATATGAATTTAGTGCCACTTTATTGCTTGTGTTGTGATTGTTTCTGGAGATTTTCTGTTCCTTACAAGTCTTTGTCACTTTTCGTCTTTTTTTCCCCCACTGAAAGAGGTCCCTTTAATATTTTTTGCAGGGCTTGTTTTGTAGTCATGACTCTTAGTTTTTGTTTGTCTGGAAAACTCTTTATCTCTCCTTCTATTCTGAATGATAGCCTTGCTGGACAGAGTATTCTTGGCTGCATATTTTTCCCATTCAGCACATTGAATATATCATGCTACTCCCTTCTTGCCTGCCAAGTTTCTGTGGAGAGATCTGCTGCTAACCTTATTTTCTTCCCTTGTAAGTTAGGGACTTCTTTTGTCTTGCTGCTCTTAGGATTTTTTTCTTTATCTCTAAATTTTGCAAATTTAACTACAATTTGTCTTGCTGCTAGCCTGCTGTTGTTGATTTTGACGGGAGTTCTGTGTGCCTCTTGGATTTGGATGTATGTTTCCTTCCCCATTAGGGAAGTTTTCAGCCATTATTTCCTCAAATAAGCCTTCTGCCCCCCTTTCCCTCTCTTCTTCCTCTGGTACTCCTATCATATGAATGTTATTACACTTTATGGAGTCACTGAGTTCCCTAAGTCTACATTCATGATCTAACATTTTTCTTTACTTCTTCTTTTAAGCTTCATTGTTTTCCATAATTATATCTTCTATGTCACATATTTATTCCCCTGCTTCTTCCATACTTGTGATCATTACATTTACTCATTTTTGAATCTCAGTTACCACATTTTTCATTTCATCCTGACTAGCTTTTAGGTCTTTTGTTATCTATAGTAAAGGACTCCCTGTTGTCCTCTATGCCTTTCTCAAGCCCACCTAGTATCCTTATGATTGCTGCTTTAATTTCTTGATAAGGCATATTGCATATATCTGTTTTGATTAGATCACTGTCTGTGACCATTTCTTGTTCTTTTTTGGGGATGAATCCCTCCATCTTGGCATTTTGTCTAGGTCTCTGTCTTCTTCTCTGTGTTACCAAAGCCTGTTATGTTTCCTGCTCTTGAAAATAATGGCTTTATAAAGAGGTCATATACCATGCATGGCCTGGCACTTCAGGAAGTGTCTTTGGTGTATGCTGTGTGCACTCTGCTATGGTGTTTTGGCTTCTCTTTCCCTCAGGCAGTCCTCTGCAGAGTTTCTCCTTGCCTGCAATGGGGAGTATTGGGACCCTGGCCAGAGTGTGGTGAGTTTTAACTAGGTGTGCTCAGGTCTGCTTGTTAAAAGAGACTTTATGCTATCTCCACCAGAGCTGAAGCTTTGCAGAACTCTATGGTCAGTAGGGGTGCAAGCAAGGGGTTTATGCTGATCTTCTGGGGGAGGGGCCTGCTTCCCTGGTTCTCAGGCACACTTCCCAATGAAATGCAGCATCTGCAGAGGGCAGGAGGTGGGGCTTGGTGTAAGTGGTTTAGGCTTTTGGTGTTGGCACTGTGCTGCTTACTGAAGTTAGTTTATGCTGAGGGTTGGGGGAGGGAAATGGTGCCTGCAAGCTCTTTTGTATCCAGAGAGGAAATGCCACCTTGCAGATGTGCTTCAAGAGAGGGACCCATCTCTCTCAGTATGTCCCAGGGGATTCTCAGATTATGCTGTCTGCCCCTGGGCTATCAGCCCTCCTCCACAGGAGCACTGCAGCACCTCCCAGGCTCCATACCAGCCATGCTATGGACCTCTCAAACTCCAGTCTTTGAGTCCCGTGGTTGTAAAAACTCTCAAAAATCAGTCTCTCTTATTTTCCCAGTCAATGGCTTTGGGAAGTGTTTTCCTTGTGCTTTTCCCTGTGCACTCCTCCATCTCTCTCTCTCTCAACAATAAAAAAATAAAAGTTATAAAAGTGGTAACATGGGAGGAATGAGTTTAATAATGGAATGTTGCCTTCATTATAAACACTCTATTAGATATCATTTTTAGTATCATATTCACACATTATTTTTATGTACTATTTTAATTGCACAGAAGATTTTGAAAATAAAACACATTATAATTTTAAATGGTAATGCTGTAGTTTCTTTAGATCTGACGGTTTGAGCTTTTGGCTTTATATATTCAAGAAAGAATTGTATTCACATCTTTGTTTTTCAAAAATCTCTTCATCAGTGACTATCAAATGTATCAAGTTATCTTTTGCATACAGTATAGTACTACAAGTAACAGAATCCTTTCCATTTTACCTTTTTTTCAACTTTGCTCTCTTCTACGTTTTTTCCATTATCCACCCACTACTAGGTGTCTTTTTCAATGAGTAGTTTATTATTTTTATTCTTCAAATCGCACATACATCATATTTTCATTCATTTTTGCAAGTCCTGTTAGGTATGAGGGAAACAGACAAAAATAAATCGTCCCTGTTTTCAATAAGTGTTGTATTCTACCAAAGATCATTACCCAATTCCCAAATTCAGTGGTTATGGTTCAGTACCTCTTTTCTTAGAAATACTCCTTTTGAGCACCCTATCTTTCCCTTGAATTTTATCCTTCTTTGCTGTGAGTCAAGTTTTTTGGTTCTGTCACATTTCGCTGGCCAATCTCAGTTCCCTTAACTTGATCAATTTCCATGATGCAACTGCTTTTAAAACGTAGGTTCCAGGGGCGCCCAGGTGGCTCAGTTGGTTAAGCGTCCGACTTCGGCTCAGGTCATGATCTCGCGGTCCGTGAGTTTGAGCCCCGCGTCGGGCTCTGTGCTGACAGCTCAGAGCCTGGAGCCTGTTTCAGATTCTGTGTCTCCCTCTCTCTGACCCTCCCCCGTTCATGCTTTGTCTCTCTCTGTCTCAAAAATAAATAAACGTAAAAAACAAACAAACAAAAAAAAACCCGTAGGTTCCACTTTAAAAAATCCTTTTATTTGACACATTCTCCCTTAGTGATCTCTTAATCATTGATTATGTGTATATCTTTTCTTTTAAGTGCCTGACCTACATATAAGCATTAGGATGTGCCATGGACATCTTAAACTTAACTTGTCAAAACTGGATTTCCTTTCTATCCCCTACTCTCACTCAAACATGCTTCTTTATGTCCCAAATTAACTCACTACTTAGCATATAGAAGTGGTTCTGATATTTTAGTGTAGGGAAGGCTTGTTAAAATACAGACTGCTAGAATTTCTAATTCAGAGTTTCTGATTTAGTAGATCTGGGGTGAAAACTTCAACCATGCATTTCTAACAAGTTACCCAGTGATACTGGTGTTTTATCAACTGTACCTTGAGAACCATTGGCACACAGCAATCAGTTAGTTTGTTAGATCAGTAATTACTATAAATCAATTAATGTTTAAAATATGTAATATGGGTCAAATCAAATTGAACTCAGTATGATTAAATGACAAGAAATACTCATAGAACTTTAGTCTGAAAGAACAAAGATCATGTGGTATAAGATTCTTACTGTAGATTGGTCAAAGTCTAAAGTGATTAAATGATTTTTATGAGGCAAAATAACTATATTCAATCAATCCTGACTTTCCGTAAAAATAAAATAATTTTACGTATAACATTTATAATTAGCTAATCAAGGATTAGTTTTCCAATTCCAGAGATAGACATTGAACACATTATTTGTTTTCTAAATGAGTAGGCCCTTACACATAGGCACAGATTTCTTAAAAATGAATAAAATGCTACTAACTTTTAATGCTGTCTCCCATACCCCCTGAGATGCATGCAAAGAACAGAGAAATCTAGAGTTTAGTATCCTGGTTAAGGTTAAAGATTCTTGCCAGTCCAACCAGTTTGGACAGTTTGTTGAGAAAAGTAAGCAGAGATTATTCGACCACTACTGGTCCTGAAGAGTGTTGAATCCTTTATTTGTCCAGAACTGAAAGATTTTCATCAATGCAATAAGAAAAACTGTGGCAGTCCTGTTGTCTTAAGCTGTTTTATTGTTTTACCAAGTTTGAATATTTAACAGTATACACCAGACTTTTATTTTATTTATTTATTTATTTATTTATTTATTTATTTATTTTTGAGACAGAGAGAGAGAGAGAGAGCATGAACAGGGGAGGGTCAGAGAAAGAGGGAGACGCAGGATCCAAAACAGGCTCCAGGCTCTGGGCTGTCAGCACAGAGCCCGACACGGGGCTCGAACCCACGGACCTCAAGATCATGACCTGAGCCGAAGTCGGACGCTTAACCGACTGAGCCACCCAGGCACCCCTATTTTATTTATTTATTTATTTAAAGGCAAAGGATACAGTGCTTCAGAGAAACAGAATGCAGACAAGCAAGAGAAGCTGAAGAGCCTTTCCCCAGTATTTCCTTTTAAAATACCCCATCTTTGGGCATGTGGAACATGCTGAGTTTCTGGCTTGATCCAACAAAATCTGTGCAAGGAGCCTTGGTTTGTGGGGGAGCTCAGCAACCAAGCCATCAATGGCTCTTTAAATAGTCAAGCCAGAATAAGCAAACCAGATCATCTAGTTGCAAATCATTAGTGCAAAAGTTAAACTTGGGGGTTTCCAGTGGAGCCTTAGACCCTGAACAGTACATCAGATATCCCACTGCCCTCTTTTTGGGTAAAAGTAAAAATCAGATATACAGATGTCTCTAGAAATAATGATAGAGATTTTTGAGTCCAGCTGCAAATCAACTTTATCCTACACAGTAGTCTTACAGAGGTCACTGAAGCTTCTTTCTAATGAACTATTGCATGAGTTGCAAGTAGACTGAATCCTAGGTTTCTCCAAGCAGGTTACCAAGGTTAAATAGGCATACAGATTTTGAGCTCTTCAGGAAAAATTAAGCAATCCTTCTTAAGCACATACTAGAAGCTACGTACACACTATGACAGTGACAGAATTGGTGCCTGAATTTAAAATGCCTAAATCATAATCAAGTTGCTTCAGACAGAGAGAAAGAGATATATATAGGCCTGCAGGCTTTAAATACTTGGGGGACAGTCTGGTGACCAAATAAAGGAAGTCTCATGACAAAGTTGTATTTCCTTTAAAAATACTAATCTCAAAAGGGAAATCTAAAAACTAGGAATGTTATGTGAAAGGAAATTATGTACACAAACTTGAAGAAATGTAATAGGTTGCTGTCTCTGATTAGATATATGTTTTATCATGTACCAATTACTACACTAATTGTGGACAGTTGGGAGAGCTATATCTTCTAGTCAGAGCTATTTCATCAGGAAAAGATGTGAGAAGAAAATATCCATGTGTTCTCCAAAACACATCAAATGTATTTTGTTTAAGGGAAGAGTCTTTTTCCAGTATATTTATCCAGTTTTATTGCATACTTTTTTATTTGTATTCATTTTATCATCTATGCGATGAGACTAGTTTGGGGGCTTTAATTAATTTTGTCAAAGCGTGGTCTCATGACCATCTGTATTTGCAACATCACAGGAATGTTTCTCTTTTTTTTAATTTTTTTAATGTTTGTTTGTTTTTGAGAGAGAGAGAGAACCAGAGTACAAGCGTAAGAGGGACAGAGAGAGAGTGAGACAAAGAATCCAAAGCAGGCTCCAGGCTCTGAGCTGTTAGCACAGAGACTGATGCAGGGCTTGAACTCAAGAGCCGTGAGATCATGACCTGAGTTGAAGGTCAGACGCTTAACCAACTGAGACACCCAGGTGTCCCAAGGGAATGTTTCTCAAACTTAAATGTGCATAAGTCATCTGACGATCTTTTTTTTAAGATGTAGACTCTGATTTCAAAGGTCTGGGGTAAAGCCTAAAATTGTCTTCTAATAAGTTCCTAGGTAATATCTATGCTCTTGTTTGAATAGCAGGGATTTATTTTCAAAGTGTATATATGTATGTATGAGTGTGTGTAAATTCACAAAAGCAAATACATTGAGGGAATCAATCTCTGGAGTTAAGGCTGAAAAATCTGTAATCCCAAAAGGCAACCTCACCCCAAGTTTTATAAACAATCAAGTTTAAGAACTTCTTGGTTAAATGAACTTAAATGTCTGAGTTCACTTTCAGCTGTAAAATTATCTGGATCTAGTCTCACCCTGATAGTCTCTAAAGTCCTAAATTGAAGTGTGACATATTCTCTTACTCTACAGGGCATCTGTGTTGCTTGAGTATCAATGACTTACAAACAGCTGCCAAGCTCTCTGTCACGAAATTCAAATTTTAATTAGGTCTGATCTTTTGCTATAAGGTCTAAGATAGAACCTTTTGTACTACCCAAACTTAGGAGATTCTATCCAGATGAGGCACCAAACCTCAACCTGATACTTTTTTTAGAACTCAGCTGAACAAAGATTCCAAGAAAATAACATCACTTTTTTTCTTGCCCCATCACTGGCTTTTCTGGGATGACACCCTTAAATTCACTCAGAGCTCCTTTCCTGCCCCTCAACAACATCTCAGTTCTTTACAGGAAATGTTTACCTAATAAATTCCTCGCATAGCATGTCACACAGAGTAGGTACATTATACCTTGTACATTAGTTCCTTCCCCGTAAAAGATTTCTTCTTTCTGTTACTGTTATTCAAATGTTATTGAATATTGAGCATGACAAAGTAACATGATAATTTTTCATACAGCATAACGATGTTTTCTAATTTCCATTTTCCATTCCTTACAGTATAAGCAAGTGGAACAATACATGTCCTTCCATAAGTTACCAGCTGATATGCGTCAGAAGATACACGATTACTATGAACACAGATACCAAGGCAAAATCTTTGATGAGGAAAACATTCTCAATGAACTCAACGATCCTCTGAGAGAGGTAAGATTTCTAGTCCTCGATATCCATGGTACATGGTCATGGTTTATTTTCTCTTTTCATGGCAAATCTTCAAGTCCATGTTATAACACTACTCAGGAGAGGAGTCAGAACCCAGTGCTTTGCTTTTCTTCTCCCATCTGTTCTCTCATATACAGATTCGATTGTTCAAAAAAAAAGTACTGGAACATTTTTCTTCTAATTATGACTGTCAGAACGGTCTCATTTTCTGTATCCCTAGTCATAAAAATTCTTTCGTGTGTCCTCATTATCTATATCTTTTCAACCTTACACTCTGTCATCTCTTGCTAACTGAACTGTTTCTTTATCTTCTTTTTGATTTCTATTCTCCTTCCATGTTCATTTTACCTGTTTATTCCTTAGACTCTGATTATAGACGAACCTGACCTGTTGCAAGTAATTCATTTCCTATTTCCTCATTAAAACACTTTAATGTCATGGTGCGTGGGTGGTTCACTTGGTTAAGCATCCGACTCTTGGATTTGGCTCAGGTCTTGATCTCATGATTTCGTGAGTTTGAGCCCCTCATTGGGCTCTGTGCTGACGGCATGGAGACAGCAAGGAGCCTGCTTGGAATTCTCTCTCCCTCCCTCTCTCTCTGTCCCTCCCCCACTCATACTGTCTCTCTCAAAATAGACACACTTAAAAAAAACAAACAAAAAACACTTGAATGTCAATAATCCCCTGTTTGCCTTGCATCTTCTTTCCATACCTCCCCAGAAGTCTTCTGTCTGCCCACTTGAATATTCAGGTCACTCCTGACCAAAGGAATATTCACATAATTGTTCATATTTCTTATAGTGCTTTTCTTTCCCTTCTTTCTTTTACTACCAACCTTCTCAAAAGATAGCTGTGTAATCATTACACTGTGGTTTGATCTGCACTTCTTTACCAAAGTTGTTTCCTTGCAAGTTATCAGAGACCTGTTACTCATCAAAGCCTTTGCCTTTGAGCCCTTGGTGGTACTTTTTAAAGTGTTAACAAAACACACATCCTGAATCTCTTTTTTGGACTTCCTTAACACTGAACCATGAATAAGCCATTGGCTTCTCATTTTGCATATCTTAATCTGTTCTTTTTAAATTTATGTCTTCTTGCACCTTACTTCTGTAAATTATGAGCTCCAAGTTCTTGCCAATATGCTGTTTTCTTAAAATCTACATGGTATATATAATAAGCTATGTAATATAGTCGTTATCTATCATGACTAAGCCATTTTCCTTTTGAAGTGTTTCAGTAAATGTTTTAGTCGTTCTCTCAAGTCAATTGGAATGTAAAATTATAGTCTTTTTGGAAACTTTCTCTGCTCTGCACATCCAATCACCAAATGCCATCAGTGCACTGTAGCAGTACATCCCACTGTGCCCTTGTTGCCTTCCCCAGTGCCTTGGCCCTAACCTTAGTCCTCTCAAATGGACAGTTGGCACTGTCTCCTTACTTTGCCTTCCAGTCTCTGGGCTGTCTTCTCTAACTGCCACTTAAAACATTGCTGCTAGATTAATCTTTTTTTTTTTTTTTTTTAAATGAGGATGAGCTACTCATTTCTCTCCTGAGAAACTTTCTCTCTTTACATACAAAATTAAATCCAATTTAGCCTCCCTAGACTCGTATTCCAGCCCTTCTGTGCTCTGGTCCCAGCTAAATTTCCAGCTTTACTTTCCCTGCTGCTCCACATGTTCCAGAGTGGCCTACAGCCAAACTGTGCAACTTGCTGTTTTGCAAAAATCAATTATAATTTCTCACCTTGCTTCATATGGTTTTCAGAAATGTCTCTCATCTGTTAGCAAAATCTAGTTCAAATAATATTTCTTTATTCATAACTTGTTTTTGATTTTCCATGCTAGATTTGATCTTTCTTTTCTTTGACCCCCTAATGCCCTGAGTCTACAGCTCTTGTGGGCTCCGTATCCATTCTGTCTATGTTATCATTATTGCTTCACATTTGTTTTCTCCACTTTGGTCTTGAAAGTTCCTTAAGACCAAAGGCTTATCTATATTTTAAATTTCTCTTGAAATCCCTAGTGCATGTAGCATATATCAAATGCTCAATAAATATTTTCATTACAACTAATATCTTTACCATTTATAACCATTCCCAAGCTTCTGCATCCCCTAAAAGTTATTTGTATTTTTTTTTTTGAGCCTTAAACTATCAATTAAGAGTTTTTCAGTAAAGGAATTAAATATGTGCTGTTGATTAGCTTATTTTCTTTACAAATACCTCAAGTAAGACTATCACAAATTGTTTTGCTTTGGGAAACACCATTCAAACTCCATTCTTTGTTGTAGTTTTAGAAACAAAATAATGTATAGTTTTCTAAAAAATATATATCAGTGTGCTTTGGTTTATCTCTTTGTTGGATTACAGAATTTGCTTTAAATTCAAATCCCCTTCATTAAAAGGCAGAAGCTCAGGACACTGGAGCCAGGCTGGGTTCTCAAGGGCCCAGAGGAATTCAGAGGCAGGATGGGAGAGGCCATAGCAGGGAAACAAAGGTAACCAAGAGACAGTATCAGAGATTAAGACTAAATCAAGACAGGAAGATATGATAAAACTAAGGATATATTTCAAAGAAGCAGGAAAATGTTAGGATTCCAGCGTAAAATGTCATTGAGGGAATACAGAAAGCGGACAGAAAAAGTGAGTGTAAAAATGAAGCCTAAGAAGTTTCGTGCTTAAATGGGAAGCATTCCCCTGTGCTGAAGATACTCATTGTAGTGTGAAATCAGAATAACAAGTGCATCTTCTTAACCATGTGCATTTTATTAACTACCCTTCCTCTTGCCACACATTAATTTACTCTGATGTTCAGTGGAAAAAATTCACTTTTCCTTTTTACCCACTACCTAACATCCACAGCCATATGAAGACATATGTCCAGTTTCCTTATATTTTCAAACACCATGGTCCAGAGTCTTGGTGTCTTTTAATTCAACTTCTGAAGTTCACTCACAGCTTTTCTCCCTGCTTTTGACCTCAGTTCAAACGGATACTATCACATGGCCACCATACTGACTGATATAGAACACAAATGTCATGACTCTACTCTCTTCCTAGAACCTGATCATGATCTCCCATCCCCTGTAGGAAAAGTCCAAGCTCCTTGACATGGCATATGAGACGCTCCATGCCCTGTCTTCATCTTTACTTTTTTTTTTTCATTAACACTTCATCAACAGGAAACTGTTCATAATTTTCTGGGGAAAAGAGAAAGTACTGTGAATCGCCTCATTGCCTTTCCTCATGCTACTGTATCTTCACTCCTTTCCACTCAGCTTACCTTCCACTTCCCGTTAAACACTCTTACCACACGTGAACTTCTTCGTAAATTTTTCCTGACCGCTCTGTCTCTAACATTGTATTTATCATTTGTCGGTTTATTGTTTGTCTAAGACTATGATTTTCTTGAGGATAGAGGCTATGCCTTAATCTTTATACCTTTATTGACCAGCGTATAGTAGGAACTCATCAAATATTTACTGACTGAATGGCCTTTAACAGAATTATGAATGAAAAACAGAGTAAGAATTGTGACTACTTAATAAAAATAGAGATTTTGTAAGTGGAATCATGGCGTGCTCAGACACTTAACACCTTAAAAACGTGAAAACAATGTTCTGCATTTGTTCCCCTGCTTTTCAGTTTTTGCACTTCTGGCATCAGAATCAGGCAAAAGCATAAATTTAATGTTATACTGAGGTAAGACTTTATTAGAAAGGAAATAGATGGGTCAAGAAAGTAAGGAAACACATAGCAGAGAGATAACAAGAGTCATTATTCAAATAAAACATGAATCTAAAAAAGCCAGAGAAAAGTTCAATAAGAACAATGAGAAATACATCTTGCTCCCTATTAAATTAGAGTGTTATGTACCCGCTGTATTAAAGTCATCGTGGTAGATCGCGAGAAATCTTTTTAAAGTAATAAATTACATTATTTCATCAAAAGCTTCATTCCAGTTAGAAGATGAGGCATCAACTTGGCAAAGGCATATTTTGGTCACTCTTGTGCTTCTAGTGTCTAGAAAGTGCCCGGCACAGTAGAAGACATTGAATGACTGACCCCATCAATGTCAAATGAATGAAAGTAGAATACTTGGAAGGGGAAAGCTGGATTATTTGATATGTATTTTGTGACAAAAGGTAAAAATATAAGATATGTATGGCATACACTACACACCATATAATTGCTATATTATATATATATATATATATATATATATATATATATATATATAACATATATAATTGCTAATCATATGTTCAATTTTGAGTCAACCACAATTTTATATTGCAACAAGAGTTTTAACTTAAAATACTTTATTGTACAGAAGGCTCATTTTTATGAAACTATGTAACCTAATATGAGATGCTAATGTATACTAAAGAGCAGTGATTTCTACCCTAACATAAGTCAGAGTACTCAGGAATGCGTTGAAATGAAAGGTAGGTCAAGCCTTCAGACTCTCAAAAACATATGCAAAAGACCTATTGAGTAAAAACATAAAATGCAATGTTAAGGAATGTGAAAATTATTCTATATTCATAATCAATTAAGCCATTATTATGTTTTATCCATTTTATAGCCCAGTTTATTTTTAATGTGTTTGAATACTTTTAAATATGAAGACTCCCAAAGATGTAAAATGGCGGAAGGAATTTCTTTTGCATGACCTACGATCTTAACAAAAATCTTATACCATGCATATGCAAATTAATTCAGTTAGCAGTTACTACAAAAACACTACTTCATCAAGTACACTCTTTTGTTTCTATTTCTGTGTCATGAATTAGGTGATTTATCTTTTCATATGTTGAAGACAAATTTAACAAATATCTGGTTCATTCTTATTGTCCCAGTCTCCATAAAAATGGTACCTTCCCAAAGAGGCCCTCCTTGAGAAGTTTATCTGAATTCGTTCTCTTGAAGTCCTTCTCTGAATATAAGCCTTTTTGCAGTGTACATCCACTGTATCGTCTTGGATCCAAGAAGGCAAGGATTTTGTCTTTCTTGATTTCCACCATAACTTCAGTCCCTAGGCAGTATATATTTAATAACTACTTGTTGGATAAGTAAACAAATGCAAAGAAAGTATTAATCTCACACTTGGCAAATCATCTCAAAGAATCATTGATTGTTAGAGCTCAAAGAGAACATTTTGTCAACAAAACAGTAGTGTTCATGTGGATAAAAAGTGATGCCCAGAACTATGAAGTGCTCTGGCCATAGAATTCTCTTAATACCACTTTCCATTATAGTATGGAAAATATGGTTTCTCAGGTATAACAAAAGGATGCTGGTATCTTTAGATTCCTCCATGTTTTTGAATTTTTTTTTTAAGTTTATTTATTTATTTTGAGAGAGAGGAGGGAGAGAGCATGCATGAGTGTATTAGGGACAGAGAAAGAGCGAGAATCACATACAGGCTCCGCACTGTCAGCACGGAGCCCAACACGGGCCTCAAAATCGTGAACCCTAAGATCATGACCTGAGCCAAAACCAAGAGTCGGACGCTTAACCAACTGAGCCACCCAGGCGACTCTGTGATTTTGATTCTTGTGTGTATACGATATGCCAAAAGGTCCTCTTTTGCTCATGGATGTTTTTACTTTTCACTTTCTTCAGGGTATTTTTATTAGTGATTTAGTGCTGTCAGGATGGGATAAGGGGACATTTTAATAGAGTATCACTATAGAAGGTATATAGATACTCTGTAAAATTTCTATAACCTAGTAACATCCATAGAATAGACAAAAATATTTTTTTTTAAGATTCTGTTCCTAGTCTTACTAGAGTATTGTCAGTGGCTCGTGGAACAAATGTTGCTAGTTCCCTATCCAAACCGAAGTAGGAGCCACCTCATGAGGTAAAGATGGCAAATGAAGTTGCATGACCGTCCTCAGGCCACTATGACCTGAGCACTGGCTCCACTACAATTGTCAGCATTCTGAGGAGGGATTGTAAAGTCGTCTTAAAAAATTATCTTCATTTCACTGTGAACTAAAATACATGGACCGGAACAACTATAATTTTCTGAGAAAAACTTTGAGATGGTCTCAGAAACTTGGCATTTCAAATTAAAGCTATTATTTTATGATGTATGTATGCATTATCTATAATCTTCGATCTCTAGTTGCTCTGTGGCTGTGTCTGGTCAAACTTCTGAGTCTGCAAAGCCCAACCTAGGTGATGTCTAGAAACCTCCCCTCCCTCCAGTTGTTATTTGACCTGGCTCTACCTAGAGAGCTTTTGCTTCTCCTTCCATTCACTTATAATATGCTCCTATTTTCCCACAACTGCTCTGTATTCAGTTTTATTGTTTTGAATAGTTTAAATCCCTTTTATGATATGCTCAGTGCCATTAATAGTCATATGTATACTTTCAGTTGTACAACAAATAATGAATGAAAAACTACTATGAAGGGGCTATGCAGCATCACAGTTAAGAGCATGGCCCTGTTTCCACCAGCCCCATTTAAATCGAGCCCCACAACTTACTATATGTATGACTTGGGTTGTTTAGTAACTTGTATATATTTCCCTTTCCTCATTTTTTTTTTCAATGTTTTTTATTTATTTTTGGGACAGAGAGAGACAGAGCATGAACGGGGGAGGGGCAGAGAGAGAGGGAGACAGAATCGGAAACAGGCTCCAGGCTCCGAGCCATCAGCCCAGAGCCTGACGCGGGGCTCGAACTCACGGACCGCGAGATCGTGATCTGGCTGAAGTCGGACGCTTAACCGACTGCGCCACCCAGGCGCCCCTCCCTTTCCTCATTTTTTAATGTGGATGATGGTGAGATTAACTACTTCATAGAGTTGTTATAAACATTAAATGAGTGGGGGTGCCTGGGTGGCTCAGTCAGTTAAATCATCTGACTTTGAGTCAGTTCATAATCTCATGGTTCATGAGTTCGAGCCTTGCGTTGGGCTCTATGCTGACAGCTCAGAGTCTGGAGCCTGCTTCGGATTCTGTATCTCCCTCTTTCTCTGCCTCACCCCAGCTCACACTCTGTCTCTGTCTCTCTCAAAAAATAAACATTAAAAAAATTTTTAAAGATTAAATTAGTAAAAAATATAAAAAATTAGAAATGCACCTGGCACATAGTAAGTGCACAGGAAAATTTAATTTGAAGTATTACTCTGATCCAGTGAAGAATAAGATACAGTCCCAGCTCTCATAGTTCTTGCAGCTTAGTGAGAGACAGAAATTTAAATAATCAATTATAACTGTATATGAGTGCCATGAGAGGGTTATTCAGAGGATGTTAGGCCACACAGAAGAGGGAGTGCCCATTCTTATCATATGTCTCATTTCTTCTGGAATGTATCCAAACGATCTGCTAATAAAGCCTTTCCTTAATTTTAACAGCCAGCTTTCTGGAGACAATGTCTTAGCATCAAAATTTGGCATTGAAATGTTATGATCATGAGACTGATGAATGCTTTAGCAAAAGCAGGCAGTATATTTAAAACAAAAAAAACTAATTAAAAAAATTCAGTGAACTATACCCCTCTGCTTATGGGAGCCTGTTGGAGTGTGTACAAAGTAAGAAGGTCTATTTTTAACATGATCAGATTTATACTTATTCGATTAGAGCAAAATGGCAAACTTAACTGTCGAGAAAGAGGTTAATGCCCTTCTGAGTCTGTCTCCAAAGTTCAGAACTGATCTATTTTTAAACAATGGAGTGTGAAGAGCCATGGGCTGAAAATAGGTACAGATCATGTGTCCCAGTAGAATATAGGACGTCAGTATATTTCATTTTCACAGAACATGAATTGGGCTGAGAGTATAATACTGTCCTTCTGACCTTTAATTTGTTGAATAGACTGTTAAGGAAGAAAGCATAATCTGCATGCGTATTTACTTAGAGCAATTTGCAATCATTTTTTTTTAAAGTACATACTTGTTGATTTTTAAGATTCCATCTATAATGTGTTTAGTTAAGATTAACTAAAACAGACTAGACTCTGAATTGTAAAATTATACAAGGATCTTTTTAATTATCAGATATTCGTGTAACAGGCACAATAACAAAAGGCTAGAAAAATTCTTCAAGTGGCCTGCTCATGGTCACATTGCCAAACAAAGAAATTGTGTCTTTTTCTCTCTTTTGGTGTAGAGATTTTTCTCTTGCATCCTTAGTTTCTAGAAAACAAATAGACAAAAGAAAATTATCAGTTTCTTAATATGTGCAAAACATTGATCCAGGCATGATGGGAAGGTAAATTGTACAATATGGTTTAGTCTCAAAGTGCTTACCATTATGCTTGTAGACACAAGATATAAATACATGGGAAAAAAATAAACTATGAAAAGAAAGTTAAAGTACTTTACTAAAAATACAAGGAATGTAAAAGGTTCATATATGGTTAATTGCCAGAGAAAAGCTGACACTACATACTAAAATTCTAAATGGATTGAAGACTTATGTGTACAATCTGAAACCATAGAACTCCTAGAAGGAAACACAGGGAAAATGCTTCTTGATGTCAATCTTGGCAGTGACTTTTGGATGTGACACCTAAAGCATAAGTGACAAGAGCAAGTGTAAATAAATGGGACGACATGAAACTAAAAGGCTTCTGCACAGCAAAAGACACAATGAACAAAATGAAAAGCCAGCCTATGTAAGGGAAGAAAATATTTGCAAACCACACATCCGATAAGAGGTTACTATCCAAAATGTATGAGGGACTCATACAACTCAATAGCAAGAAGATAAGTAGTCCAATTCAAAAAATGGGCAAAGGATGTGAATGGATTTTTCTCTCCAGGGCGCCGGGTGCCTCAGTCGGATAAGTATGACTGACTCTTGGGTTCAGCTCAGGTCTGATCTCTGGGTTGGTGGGATAGATCAAGCCCCATATCCTACTCTGCACTGACACCATGGCAGCACAGAGCCTGCTTGGGATTCTGTTTCCCTCTCTCTCTGCCCCTCCCTTGCTCACATGTGTGCAGGCATGCTCTCTCTCTCACACAAAATAAGTGGGTAAACTTAAAAAAAATGTTTAAGATATTTTTTTCCGAGAAGATATTCAAATGCCCAGTAGGTACATGGAAAGGTGCTCAACATCATTCATCATCAGGGAAATGCAAATTAAAGCCACAATGAGATATCATTTCACGTCTGTTAGAATGGTTGTTATTAAAAAGACAAGAACAAGTGCTGGTGAGGATATGGAAAGGAAATCAGGGAGATGGGAAGAGGGGTAAAGATAGTATGTATTATTCGAATAAGGGAGAGCCAGACTACTGGGCCTTTTCCTTAATTTTCCCTAACACTGGTCATTACCTCCCTTCCCCTCCCGAGATTTTTCCAGTGGCATTGTTTGTTTCCAGGCCTTCAAACATTAGTCCCATGCAAGATTGTATAATTCTACTTATATGAGCTTCCTGGAATAGGCGAATTCATAGCAACAGGAAGTAAAATAGAAGTCACCAGGGACTGAGGGGAGGGAGACAGGGGGAGTTTCCAGACTTTTTGCTGAGAGTGATGGAAAAGTTAGATGTGATAATGGTTACACAACATCGTGAATATGTCTGTGAACTGCACACTTAGGAATGGTTAGAACTACCAAATAGCTAAATATATATTTTATGAAAATTTAAAAAACTAATCTTATAAAATAGCACCCAATCTTGTATCTCTAGTGTTGATCTTCAGAGCCATTTCCACCTCCCAGCTGCTCTTATCACCTGAATACCCCAGATGCTTCACACTCGATACAAAAATAAAGTAAAATCCTTTCTCGGTAGAAGTCAATATTGTTTTGGATTTTTATCCCCGGACCAGAGAGCTCAGAAGTTGTTGCAGTGTGTGGGTTGCGTTCCACATCACGTCAGAGTGACCCTAACTGGGTCCTGTGTACATCTTGCCCCTGCCCCTCCCTCACTTTCAGAGCCGAGGTTCTCCCATGTCTTGGCAGATATTCAGAAGGGAGCAGCTTCCTTCTTCCTGCCACACTTTTACCAGCCTAACTTGCTCTAGTAGTTTCATAGTACTAGTTTCTCGTACTTCATTCTAGTAGTTTCTTCCATAACCAAATACAACAGATGGCGTAGCTTAAACAACAGAAGTGTGTTTCGGTTTTTTTTTTTTTACGCTTTTAAAGGCTAGAAGTTCAAAATCAAAGTGACAGCAGATTTGGAGGCTTCTGAGACCTTTCTTCCTGGCTTACAGATGGCCTCTCTCTCTGTCGTCCCATGGTCTTTCCTCTGTGCTATTGTATCACCAGTGTCTGTGTGTGTTCCCATCCTCTTCTCCAAAGGACACCAGGAAGATTGGATTAGGGCCCACCCTAATGAATTCATTTTAACTTGATGTCCTCTATTAAGGTCCTCTTTCCAAATACGGTCACATTCTGAAGTATTAGGAATCAAGGCTTCAAAATATGAATGTTGAGAGGATACAATTAAGTCCATAACACTTGGCAATACATGCAGTGCTCTGTGCAAGTCCAACCAAAGTGACATGTAAATGAATGTTCAGTGCAGCTTAGGATGCCTGCCTGCTTTAGGGCCTGGCCTGATTTCCTCCCATCCTTTGCACATGTACATGTACTATTATACACACATCATTTCTATTACTGAGTGTTCATGACGAAAATGAATTTATGGGGGTTTTATTTTAAATTCTTCAAATATAGGTTCTTCTCAAATTCTGCAAACACCTTTTCTCAAGATTGAGTCTTCTACTTCACTTTACTATCTGCTGGTTCTGTTTTAATAGTATTTTTTAGTTCAGCATATTTCTGGACATCTGTCTGCTTTATTTGCTACATTTGACAGTTCATGTCGGTCTGTGTTTACCACGTCAGATAGCTTAACACTTATTCTACAAACTATTCTTACAACTTGCTTTCAGCTTGCGGGCCACTGGAGCTGTATTCTTTGGGAGTTTATACAAATCTTTCCAGGGCTCCAGTCTGGGATACCACACAGTAGGGCTGAGATACAAAGTCTCCAGTGAACGTGCATGTTGCCAATATACAATTCCTTGATTTAGGTTTGTTTCATCTGCTTCTACCTCTTTTTCTTTGCTTTATGATCAAATTTAAGTGCGTGTTAGAATTTTCTGTCATTTGCTGTCATTCTGCCTGGTACCTAATGGAGCAATATGTTCCTGTGTTCTGGGAAGGCAAATCAGTGGGACTATGTTAAGACTAAATTAATTTCAGACTTCATTTGCATTCATATTATAAGGCTTAAATGTGATTTAATACCTCAAAACCAAATTAGATGCCTGTGAGAACTGTAACAACGGAAAACATTAAAATGTTTGAATTTGTACATCTCAGAATTCGTCTTGTTCTGATCCATCCTTTACAAGCAGGCCGATTTCATTTAAGCCACTTAATCATAATTGGCCATTTGTATATGCAGAGATTTTAGGCTAATTACCTTTAACATAATTTAAAGAGACTATTAATCTGGCAACTAATGATATAGCTGGGTTTCAAAACAAGTAATGGTGAAAAATGTCAGTATTTAAGAGGCTATTGCAGACTATTTCTCTGTATTTTTATTGGGTTTCTCTTAATATACCTATGATTAACACAAGATATTAACCATTAATCATGGAATTTTGTTTTGCCATTAAAAAGGACAGCAATGAGGGCCATGTCTCAAAATGGGAAATATTTTATATTATAAAAGTGGGAAACAAGAAACAAATATTGAATGTATATTATGATTACACTTATATTTAGGTGAATAAGAGTTTGTCTTCAGAGAATACACAAGCACATTAAATCTTATTAAGGAGATGAGAATACAAAATTTTTTATATATTTTAAGAGATATGTGTATTTTCATTTTTTGCAAAGATTTTTTTACATGCAGCTGTTTGGTAATACAAAAATGCTTAATTACTTTCTTCTTTAATAAAATGGAAAACTACAATAAATTAAAACCGAGGCATCCTGTATTAATTCATCGAATCTCATTTTTCTATTTCTAAACCCTTTAATTTCCCCAAAATAAATACTAGAGGCAAGTATTCCTTAGCTTTGTAGTATATTACATAGGTTTTGAGATTCAAATTAATTAGGAGTTATAATAAAAACTTTCTTTAAAAAAAAAAAACACAGATGATCTCAACCACAGAAATAGACTATCTTAAATTTTCCCTAACAGAACATAGAAATCAAGGGAAATGCTTTCAGTTTAAGAAATTGAAGCAGTATCTAACTTGTAGTCAACGTTTGATAAATGTTTAGAACATTTTTAAGCATTAAGGTCTGCTTGTATGGGCCAATTTTCTTATGCATGCAGTCAACCACCTTGCAATTTAGAAGGCAAACCACCAGATCAATATAAGCCAGTTGGGAATGCTGGGGGAAATTGTTTTTAAATTTCCCAATGTGTTTCCTTTTTTAAAAAAAAATAATGGAATGTGTATGTACAATTCACCTTCTGAATTTATTATATCAGTAGAGCACCTTTATTATAAGAATCCTATATTTTATTCTTGATGATAGCCAGGAGGGAATTTCACTGAGTCTACCCTACGAATTTCTTGTCATTTTCTTCTTCTGAACCTCTGCACTCACTTTAACTTTGGTTTTTAATAAACAATCCCCAACTCAACTTTTTCTTTTACCTGAATTAGTATCCTCTTAACAAAATTACCTTGAACCTTTTGTTTCTTTACAAGTTTATAAAGTATATAGTCTATACAATTCATTTGATCTTAACCAACATTGTTTTTTAGTAAACTATAAATTACAGTGGTTAAAACAGATAACATTGAGTGAACTTTGTTAAATGCTTTACTTGTGTTCATTTAATTATCATAATCTTTGATAGAGTTGCTATAACCTCCATTTTACAGATGAAAAGATTAAGATTTGAAGAATCTGAGTCACTTTCTATGGGCACAGAGCCAACTGGTTTTGAAATCAGAGATTGAGTGTGTGCATGCACACACCCCCCCACACACACACACAAACCCATATTTATTTTACTACTTACAATTATTTTCTACAGAATATATACATGTACATCTTCCTCCCTCAACTAGGTATAAACTTTCAGATAATTCTTTATTTTAGGAACCATAGTTTCTAAACCTGACTGCTTATAACTTGGAGTGTGTTATTAAAAGTAGAGATTTTGAATCACATCCCCTAGAGATATAGGTTCAGATTCTTTAAATTTGGATTTGAGCCTGGTAAAATGTATTTTAGTGAAGTCCCACAAATATGTCCACAGGATTATCATCTTCCTCTAAAGAGTAACAGGGAGGAGAATGTTCTCTTTTGCAGGTCTTTGAAGCCTTTTTAAAACTGATGCTGTCTACATGAGAACTATGATGAGAGCAAGGACCATGGAATAATCCTGAATAGTTTCTTTTACTTTCCAAGAAAAATAGCTTTTCTTTATATAAAAACTTGTTTTGTTTTCCAGGAAATAAAGGCATTTAGATTTAGATTTTTAAAAATAATTGTCAAGTGCACAGCCATCAGTTTGCTATCTCACAATCAACAAATGTTCATGTCAGGCTCTCAAAATGTGTAAATTTCAGAAGAACAAATTATGGTTAATACCAAAACCTTCAGGATTTTGGTAATTCCAGATATGTACAAAAGTAAGATGGCTTCTTAGAATCCATCAAAATCCTGAGTTAAAGAGCTGGGTTGCCCAGCAAACAAACCATGGTTCTTCCCCTTACAAGTATGCAGTCTTTGGCACATTACTCAGTATCTTCTATAAAATGGGGTAGTAGTAATAATTAAGGTATAGGAATTTTGCAACAATAAAATAAATTAATACTTGTAAAACATTTAAAGCAAACCTAGAAACCAGCAGGAACTCAAAAAATATTGTCTCTTATTTTTATAATGTCATTCTTAAAATTATCCCTACCTTAAAAAACAAACAAACAAAAAACTGACACATCCACTTACTCTAATTCTTACTAGTCAAGGCAACTGAACTGTGGGGAAAAAATAGGGCAACATTAGCAGCACTCTTTTATAGGATGTTCTCGGTGACAAAATGTCAGTTGATATAGATTTGACTATATTTATTTACTTGTGTCTAAAGTTAGTATAGAAGTCTATATGTCTGGATGCCATTGGAATGTCTAATATAAGTTCTTAGAAGGAAGGTCTTGTGTGTTCTGCAGAGTCTAAAAATACAGGGTGTGTTGGGTGTAGGAATTTAGCAATGTAACAGCAGCTCTGTTTTGTTAAGATTACTCTGTGATTCATTATTGTAATGATGGTAATTACATTTATAGCTACCGTCCCTAAAACATTTTAGAACTATACCATGTAGAATAAAATAATGTAGAATGGAGGAGATCTAAATGTTTCACAAAATGGAACTTTCCACAATAATGGTTAAATTATCGGTAAAGAATTGTAGTGCTTCAAGGAGCACTATTCTTTAAAATATTACTATTTTTTAACAATAGTCAAACAAAATATTGCTTAAGCTCTCCCAGGGTCTCAGAATTTGCATGATTCCTAAGTGCTGATTTATGGTAAAAAATAATACTTAGAGAAGAAATCTCCGTATATCTCAAATCCCATTTTCCTGATTGTCATAAACTTAAACAAACTGGAATCAGCTCACCAAAAAATATATATATATGATAAAAGATACCACTAAGAATGAAAAGGCAAGCCATAGATTGGGAGAAGATATTTACAATGTATATCCCAACAAAGAACTCATATCAAGACTATAAAAAGAACTCCAACAGCCGGAAGAAAATGAGGAAAACTTGACTGGGCACTTCACCAAACAGGATATTCATCTGATCAGTAAGATACAAAAATGTGCATAACAACATTAATCATTGGGGAAATGTAAAATAAAACTACAAAGAGAAAAAAACTGTAAAACAATGAGATCTCTCTGCGTACCTATTAATGGCTAAAATTAGAGTGATAACGTCAAATTTTACTATGGATATAAGACAATTGGAACTTATATATTACTAACATGTAAGAAAAATAACACAGTCATTTTAGAAAATTTTTGGTAGTATCTACTAAAATTAAATATAAGCTTACCTTATCACCCAGCAATTCCAATAAAAGGTAAATAAATATTCAAGAGCAATCAGTGTGGGTGCAGTCACTGTGGAAAATAGTACAGAGGTTCCTCAAAAAGTTAAAAATAGAACAACCATATGGTCTAGCAGTTGCACTGCTGGGTATTTACCCAAAGAATACAAAAACACTAATCAAAGGGATACATGCATCTCTATATTTTATAGCAGCATTATTTACAATAGCCAAAGTATGGAAGCAGCCCAAGTGTCCATCAGTGGATGAATGGGTAAAGAAGATATGTACACACACACACACACACACACACACACACACATACACTCTCTCTCTCTCTCTCTCTCTCTCTCTAGAATATTATTCAACCATAAAAAAAAAAAGAAATCTTGCCATTTGCAACAACATGGATGGAGCTAGAGAGTATAACGCTAAGGGAAATAAGTAAGTCAAAGAAAGACAAATACCATCTGATTTCACTCATATCTAAAATTTAGGAAACAGAACAAATGAGCAAAGGGGAAAAAAGAGAAAGCGACAGATCAAAAACAAACTCTTAATTATAGAGAAGAACCTGATGGTTACCAGAGGGGCGGGGGAAGGGGAGTGGGAAGATGGGTTAAACAGGTGATGGGGATTAAGGAGTGCATTTGTGATGAGCACCAGGTGATACATGGAAGTGTTGAATTATTATATTGTACATCTGAAACTAATATAACACTGTATGTTAACTACCTGAAATTAAAATAAAAACTTAAAAAGCCAAAAGAAAAAAGAGAGAGAAATCAGTGCATATGGCACTTCAAGAATGTTCATAACAGGTGTATCTTAATAGCTTAAAACTGAAAACACCCTAAATGTCATGAAAAGTAGAATGGATAAATAAACTGTGGCAGAGTTATAAAATGAAATATAGGCTGAAATATAAAAAGAAAGAACTATCACCACCCAACAACATGGATGAATCACACAGAAGCAAGACACAAAAGACTACAGAGTATATCATCCCATTTAATCTGAAGTTCACGAGCAGGTAAAACTTTTTATGGTGATAGAAATCAGAATAGCTAGGACCTCTGGTGTGAACTGGAAAAGGAAATAAAGGGAAACTTTCTGATAACCCCTATATGGGGATCAGGTGGTTATACATGTGAAAAATTCACTTAAGATTTGTGTTCACTTAAAATCTGTGCTCTTTACTCTGTCTATATTATACTTTAAAAAATATTCTAGTCCTCTGTGACTAAACAATGAACAGAAATAATTAATGACATAGGAGAGCAAAGCAAGACAAAACAATGCTAAAAAGGAAAGACTTTGATATCTGAAGTAAACAGACATGGTAAAGTAGAATCAAATGCAGGATTCTTCACTGTTTGTTGTATTATGTTTCTATTTAATAGGTAAAAGTGTATTTGGAATTTGAACAGATTTGTCTGTTTAAATTACTCAGTTGTTTAATTATGTAGGTATAATCTTATAGTTATTTAGTTTATACTTTGGGATTAATTCAGTACTACATCATTTACTTTGTTACACAAATTGTTGAAGCTTTAGCCATTGGTAGCTCTTTCATTTGGCCCCTATGAGTAACTCTCATCATTGCAGGATTTTTTTTTTTTTTTTTTTGGTTGATGTTTGTATTTGTTTGGTTGGTTGGTTGGTTGGTTTTTAGTACGTCTGTATTTGTTACTACAAGATGCTTTGGGAAGAGGTAGCTACATTTTTTTAAAGTGTTGATAGTAAGCTTAGTAATTTGGAGTGCCTTATTAAGGTCAGGGCTACGTCTGATTCTCTTAGGAATGGAGCTTTCCTCAATTTAAAGCATATGGTCAATACTCTTCATTCAGGCCAGACATGTTGCTAAAATAGCTCATTATAACAAGTGCCATAAAGAATCTGGATGGAAATTAGAGATATTAATAACTTAATCGTGTGTCTTCCTTAAAGTCAATGTGCTTATAAGGAACTGTGATTGATGGAGGAGGAGCTTTAAAAGTCTTGTTTTACATATGGAGAGATATTAATAACTTAATTAAATATGTTCCCTAAAAAAATGTGCTATAAAGAAATATGATTGATGGAGAAGAGCTTTTAAAAGTTTTGCTTCACTTCTAGACTCACATGAGTGTTTCCATTAAACTATCTGCCCTCCAAGCAAGCAACTTTCATGGGAGGAGAGAGGGCTTTTAAATGCAAATCACCTTCTGTCTAATTACATTTTTTTTTTCTTATCAAATACTTGTTAGAATTTACAGTTTCAAACTGATTGTAGTCACATTGGAGGTAAAAGTTCCACAGGGAGAGAGAGAAAATTACTGGATTCCTTTAAGCAATAGCAATAATATGAAATTATCCCCACAGTGTTATAATCAAGGCAGTCACAATAGGTATACCTTAATATGCAGTGCATCACAGAAAAAGAATTATTCATATGAAGAACAGTTAAATTGTTTATAAAATATATACTTCCAATTATTTTCTAAAATAAAGCATAAGAGAACAATGAAGAGAAAAAATTGTGTAGGGTAAGTCAAAGAACATAGATAAAAAGATTCTCTGCCTTATTATTTTTATTTGAAAATTCTTATTTTCTCTGCAACCTGACTTATTTTCACTTTCCTACACAGTATTCTTCTGTCATTTTACATGTGGAATCATTAATTCCTCAATCAGTCTGGTCCTTTTAATGACCTACTCTGTCTTCCTTCAACTCATGTGGTTAGCTTGAGTGCCTTGAGTGGTTCACCTCTTATCTTCATGACATTTTGTTTAGAAGTACTTTGAATAATAAAAAACACGGTTTTTTATACACAAGAAACTTGTTTCTCAAGTGATTTTCTTGAGAAAGATTTCTAACAGTTTTAAGTAAGTACTTACCAATGGGAACAAAATTCGTTTTTGTGAGCACTTTTTTCCACGTGGAAACTCCATCTTCCTTCTTTCCTTCCCTCCCATCTTTCCTTTTTACTTCCTTTCCTCCTTCTTTCCACCTTCCATACATGCATGCATGCATATTTACTAAGGACTTACCGTAGTAAGGGCTGAACCCTGCTTTAGTCCCACCCCCACCACAGCACTTCAGCCCTAGTTAAAATTGACCACGAGTCAATGGACAGCCACCCATGGAGTCAGCTGTGCATTATTTAGGCTTGGGTGTTGCATGTAATATCTTTCTCTTGTTTTTTGTTGCTATGTTTACTGTTTGCTTGTTACAGCTGACATTTAAATATTTTACCATCCTCCATGAAGCCTCACCATTAGAGACTCTTCTTTGCTCTACTGAACTCCAAAGATATGATTAAGGATGAAATACCTTTTTTTTCTGTGATGGACCTGAAATTTTGTGCCCTCTATATCAGCTGGAAGTTGTGTTTTTTTTTGTTTTTTTTTTTGTTTTTTTTTTACCTATTCCAAGATAAGGTCGGGTCATTTTATAAAACAAGATTGAGGAAACTTTCAGAGCACCTGGGTAGCTTAGTCAGTTAAGCTTCTGACACTTGATTTTGGCTCAGGTCATGATGTGATGGTTCTTGGGATGGAGCCCCATGTCAAGTTCTACATTGACAGCATGGAGCCTGCTTACAATTCTCCCCCCCCTCTCTCTTTCTGCCCCTCCCCTGCTCTCTCTTGCTCAAGTACGTGCACTCTCTTGCTCTCAAAATAAATAAATATTTTTAAAAAATGAAGATAGAGGAAACATTTTTCCCTCAGCCTTACTCTATAAATTTGTATATTTTCCCAAAGAAATAATTCAGATCTCAGCCTTTGCTACTATCTCCAAATATTTTTTGCCCTTTTCCCATCTTTTAACAGGGTTTCCTTCAGTTTCTACATCTCTTAAACGAGATCACAAATTCAGGTTTAACCCTTTTCCCTTGGGGTTTATTGGAGAAGAAAGCTTTGAGAAACGGCATTGTGGTAAAATTTAGATTCCTATTGTTTATCCTTTTACATATCTAATTTGCAAGATTAAAAATGGTTGGTCCCATATCTGTATGTTAGCCTAAGGAGATAGCACTGTGTATAATCTGGACCAGAATCTACAGAATGAAATCAAATATGTAAATCGTCTAATTGAGAATTGCTTGGTTACAGAAATAAAACAAACAAACAACTTAGGAGAAAGAACATATGGCCCCTCCATTCCAAGACTTCCAATGGAAACCCAGGAGGCCTTGAAAAGAGTGGTTTTCTGATCTATCCCAGAAACAGATTGAATTTACAATAATAGGTTATAGTTAAATTAGAGCCTTCTTGGGTAACCTTTCTCTGCACACTCCATTGTCCTCACTTTAATGTGAATAACATTAAGAAAAAAAAATTCTGTTGTCTGGCAACTGGGCCTTTGTTTCAGAATTCTGGTCAGTAGGTACAAGTTAGATCACTCAACAATACAGCGGAGCACAGGAGCAGCAATATTATAGCTAATAGGAGATAGTGTGGCTTCTTTTCTTCATAAAATAAGATCAAAGGGAGACTGAAACTCTTCCACATTTGAGTTCTAATTTTACGTAGAGTATAGCAAAGGGATGAGAAGGTATAAAAGATAAGATGTACATATTTAATTCACATTTACTGAATGTTTAATATATATCTATACGATACTAGGTGCTGCGAATATAAAATTCCAACACCAAAATAAACCATGATTTCTGGCTTTGAAGAGATATGCAGATTATTAGAATTTATGTATCTTTGGTTCTGAATTTAAATTGCAAAACTGAGCTATATACAGATTTTAATTTAAGTGTGCTTATCTCCCTGATATGATTAATATCTCTCTTAATATTTCTTTACTCTTGCCGTCTTTAGGAGATAGTCAACTTCAACTGTCGGAAACTAGTGGCCACAATGCCACTATTTGCTAATGCGGACCCCAATTTTGTGACTGCCATGCTGAGCAAGTTGAGATTTGAGGTGTTTCAACCTGGAGATTATATCATACGAGAAGGAGCTGTGGGTAAAAAGATGTATTTCATTCAACATGGCGTTGCTGGTGTCATCACAAAATCCAGTAAAGAAATGAAGCTGACAGATGGCTCCTATTTTGGAGGTTAGTGGGGAAAAAATGCAACTGAGATGAAGTATAAGTTGCTTTGCTTATGTCTCTTCATCAGAACTTTGGAGATGTCAGAATGCTGATTTGTGGCTTTTGACTATGAATTCGCATTTGAATTCCGATAAAAGTGTCTATAATGGCATGTTTTCACATTTCAGTGTCACACATTTAGTGGCTGTACATTTACCACTGGATCACTTGAAGTATCTTTTTATCAGTGGCTTCAGCCAGATGGAAAGTATATTTTTGTCTCACACGGAAATCCCAGGAGGGTCAGATGGCTCTCCCCAGGACAGTTTTCAGGGACCCAGATTTCATTAATTTTATTGGTCTGCCGTCCTCAAGAGTGTTTTTCTCATTTATACAAGAGGACCTGGTTCCTCTCCATTATGTTTGATATGGCCCGCAGGAGAGGGAGAGCGGCACAGAGGGAATTGAAGAGTGAGCAATTTCTCTATTTAGGGGTGTGCTCACAATTGTCACTATCACTGCTTATCTATATCTGATTAGCCAGAATGTAGTTGCAAGAGTACTTCTAGTTGTATACTTACAAGTATACTAGTTGAATGATGTGTAAGTCAGGGATCTCCAGAGAAACAGAACTAATAGGATAATATATACACAAAAGGAGAGTTATTATGAGGAACTGGCTTATACAGATATGGAGACTGACCAGTCTTATGATCTGCTATTTACAAGCTGGAGACCCAGAAAAGCTGATGGTATAATTTAATCTGGTTCCAAAGGCTGGGAACCAGAGGAGTTGATGATGTACATCCCAGTCCGAGGGCAGAAAATGAGATGAGATGTTGGCTCAAGTAGTGAGATAGGAAAAGAGGGTTGAACTCCCCCTCTTTCCTGCTTTTGTTCTGTTCACACCTCCAGTGGATTGGATGTTACCCACTCACATCGGGGAGGACAAATTCCTTTACTGAGTCCACTGATCCAAATACTAATCTTATTTGGAAACATCCTCACAGACACATCCAAAAATTACGCTCAATCTGAGCACCCCATGGCCAGTCAAGTTGACACATAAAACTAACCATCACAAGTAGAAATTTTCCTTTCTAAAAATCTGAATATTTGAATTGTTGCCAAGTTTTACTATTATAGGATATATATTTATATTTGTGCACATGTATAAAACTTGCCTAGAAGTTGAATAACTGGATCAAAGACTGCATATTTTTAAGTTAAAACAAACACCAAATTGTTTCTTTGATGAGACAGCCTGTTTCTACATGCCTTACCAATTCATTTTTACTTTTGCCCTCTAAGTAAAAATGGCATCCCCTTCTTGTTAAGTGTGCATTTTCATCATTAATATTGAGGTTGAAGCATTTTTCATATTTATTATTTGTACTTTATTTTTTCTGTTTATTCCTTGCATATTTTTCTAATATTTTTTTACCTTTAAAAAAATACATTTACTCATTTTTGAGAGACAGAGAGAGACAGAGCACAAGTGGGGGAGGGGCAGAGAGAGAGGGAGACAGAATCCAAAGCAGGCTCCAGGCTCCGAGCTGTCAGCACAGAGCCCGACGCAGGGCTCGAACTCACGAGCTGTGAGATCATGACCTGAGCCGAAGTTGGATGCCTGACTGAGCCACCCAGGCGCCCCTTTTTTACCTTTTTAAAACCAATTTACAGAAATGTTCTTAATGTATTTTTGATAGGCTTTAACTATTTTCTTCAAGATTGTTGTTTCTTTTGTAACTATCACTAATTTCCTTTTGTCATTCTGATCTTCATTATTGTTGACTTGATTTGAACTTGCCTCTCCTTTCCTTTAAAGCATTAGAGATTTTGTGTTCCTTAAGTGGCTTTTGTACTCTGCAAAATTATGAAAAGTTTTCCGTATTTACCTCTATTTTGTTTGGTTTTATAACATTTTATTACTATTTGATTAAAATTTACTGTATTTATGATTATACATACTTGAATTATATTTTTATTTTAGTATTAATCCATCCTGCCTATATTTGTGAGTATAGTATGAGACAAGATTCTGTATTTTTCCCCCAAAGAGACAAGTTTATCACCATCACTCATGGAAGATTTTATCCTTTCTGCAAAACTTTGAAATATTTCTTTAATAATATGCTGATATAATATACACTATTGTAACAACAGAAAATAGTACTGGATTACATATTTAAAAGTTGCTAAGAGTGTGGATCTTCAAAGTTCTTATCACAAGAAAAAAAAATTTATAACTATATATGGTGGCAGATGTTACCTAGCTTTATTGTAGTGATCATTCCCCAGTATATACAAATCTCAAAGTATTATGTTGTCATGAGCACGCTATGAAGGCACACACACAAGTTGTGTCTTTCTACAGTGTCAGCTTTATTCAATCATAAAGCAAGATTAATATAATTATAAAGCAGTTTCACGATTCCAAACTCAATGACATTTCACTACTTGTTTAACTTGCTTCGTACATGTCACACAAAGCAAATCACAAGACAAGCAACACATCAAACAGATAGAACAGGGGGTAGGGAAATAACAAAACCGAACATGAAATCGGTCTGTGGACGCACAGTTGACATAGAGCCTAGGTCTGTCCAGGTCAGCTCTCAGAATGTGCCGCTGATTATGTCCAAGCAGTGGAGGCTCTCTGTTCTGTTCGGAGATCAATCGATCCGAGACTTTGGTGGCCACTGCCTCCAAATCGTCCATGTTTCATGTGGTCACACATGAAATGGTCAGTGTCTTGAAAGTCTTACAGGTTGCTACCAAACTCTTCCTTTTTTAAAGGGATTTAACAAGTCTTGGGCCTTTGCAGACCTCCTCTGTTTCTGCTGAGCATCGGTTCTGAGTGTGTTGTCAGCTCAAGCTGGTTTCGGTGCTATCTGGTCTTAGCTGCAATGCCCTTGGTTCTTGTGTCACTGCTTGACCTAAGTTACTGCTTGACATGAGTAACTGCTTGACCCCATGTTGCTCTCTATAGTTGTATACCTGAAACTAACATAATGTGTCAACTACATCTCAATAAAAAAGGAAAATCCTCAGTATGGAAAGAGCCCAAATGTTCAATGGATGAGTGGGTAAAGAAGATGTACACTTTTCTTAGCTTCTGCCAATTCTGTTGAAACATTAGAAACTTAATGATTAATAATAGGCCTCTGGTACTACAGTATCAAGACGTTGCAAATTTAATGTTTAAATATTCCCCAACACTAGGAAACTGAAATGTTTTTCTTAGAAAAAGACAAGAAGTCTGTCTTCAAACATCCACAGGTTTATCCTGTAAGCGGCGATCCAAGTGAAGCTCTTTCTCTTCTCATAAGTGAGGTATTGAATAAACGATCCTTATTACTTTGCGTTCATCCTTCCCAGACTTTATAATATGCCATCTTTAGAAGGCTTCTCAGTCAGAAGCAATGTTTCCCACCATTGTGTCTCCATAGTACCTTTCATAGCTTTCCAGAATCCTAGAATCAGTCTACTTCATACTGAAATTAATAGTGTAGTTGCCTATCTTCCCCCCAATAC
This sequence comes from Panthera pardus, assembly GCF_024362965.1. Classification (NCBI taxonomy): domain Eukaryota; kingdom Metazoa; phylum Chordata; class Mammalia; order Carnivora; family Felidae; genus Panthera; species Panthera pardus. Next base: position 36,330,619 of record NW_026526765.1, on the reverse strand, counting down.
TTGATGGTAAGCAATGTGTATATCAGAATCATCAGAGAGCTATTTAAAGCCAAAGATGCTTAGGTCCCACCCATCAGAGATTCTGATTCACTAAGTCTAGACTGGAGACAGATTTTTATTTGTTTATTAGAGACTAGCCAGTGTATCTGGTCCCTTAAAAAAACAAAATCAGTAATCATTTAAAAAGCATTTAAGTCAGGTTAGTAACAGTTGAGAAAAAGGCAATGAATTCCATTTTGTCATAGAAAAATAAATATATGCTGAGTTTAAGAAGGTTTCTTCAATAACAGTTAAGAAATATTAACTAGGAAAAGTTTTGAATTTTATTAAATGCTTTTTTGGAATATATCAAAATAACCATAAGGTTCCTATACATTAACCTGTTGTGGCTGACTAAAATATATCAGTTCAAGGTAATTAGCTTCCTTGACTTTCCCTCTCACCCATAGTTTTGACGTTTCCAGCTTCTCTTTCTTCCTACTTGTCTTTGTCATGATTCTGTTTTGCCTCATCAGCCCCTTAGACTTTTGTGCAGATTGTGCAAAGGAAAAAAGACATTTGGAAAAGCTAAGAACCAAAAAATTCTACTTTAGAAAGTACAGAGAATCAATATTCCAATAAAGAAAAAAAGGGTAAATGATGGGGTAAGAAATAAAAGCATACATGTACAGGCCAAGTTTGGGGAAAGTTTGAGAGGGAAAACATTTTGAGGCAATTAATGGGGGTGTGATAAATATGTAGAAGAAACATCAAGAAAGGACTTTCTGGAAGCTTTATTATGCATTAAGAATGTATTTTTACATTTGACGTACATTTTGTCAATTCAGAGGAGCTTTTAATTACTATACAGTTATATTTGCTAGTATGATTAAGGTTTTATACAAAGACTGTGACACTTACCTCCCTGGGTTTAAGTGGATTACACTATTAGTAAAGTCAGTTTATAGTAATGAATATCGTTGTGTTGAGTCACAAGATCATTAATGGGATAAAAACTAGTTTGTCCTGATTTATTATTTTGAACACGTTGTAGCATCTCTGTTTATAGGTGAAATTGGGGCTGTTATTTATTGTTATGGTGGTTATTTTTGTGATCCCCTAGCTGATTTTGGATATCAGGTTTTATTTACTTCTTGGAGAGAATAAGAAAACTTTCTTAAAAATGTATTCTCGGGGCGCCTGGGTGGCTCAGTTAAGCGTCGGACTTCAGCTCAGGTCATGATCTCGAGGTCCGTGAGTTCGAGCCCCGCGTCGGGCTCTGTGAGGACAGCTCAGAACCTGGAGCCTGTTTCAGATTCTGTGTCTCCCTCTCTCTGACCCTCCCCGTTCATGCTCTGTCTCTCTCTGTCTCAAAAATAAATAAACGTTAAAAAAAATTTTTTTTAAAAATGTATTCTCTATTTTAAGGAAGTTTAAACAACCTAGGCATTACCGTTACTTGAAGCCTACTTTGGTTTCACGAATAAAGCCACTTGTGTCTGATTCTCTGTCTTCTATAGTTATTAAAGTACTCCAGGTTTCTTTTTTTTTTTTTTTTTTTTTTTTTAATTTTTTTTTTTTCAACGTTTTTTATTTATTTTTGGGACAGAGAGAGACAGAGCATGAACGGGGGAGGGGCAGAGAGAGAGGGAGACACAGAATCGGAAACAGGCTCCAGGCTCCGAGCCATCAGCCCAGAGCCTGACGCGGGGCTCGAACTCACGGACCGCGAGATCGTGACCTGGCTGAAGTCGGACGCTCAACCGACTGCGCCATCCAGGCGCCCCAAGTACTCCAGGTTTCTACTTCTTTATGAGTAATCGTTTAGTTCATCTAATTCAATTGTTCATAATACTGAAAAGCTTAAGAAAAAATCTGATGCCAGGGCCAAAATTTTACCTTAGGGTTTCTGATGGAATTGAGTGATGTTGAGATCCAAATATCAGCATGAAAAAAAAATCCCCAGAAGATTCCAGATAATTTGCACATTATATATATGTATACATAGTTCCCTTTATATTTTCAATAAACATTTAATTTTTAATTTTAGATACAACAGTTTTAAATACAAAATGATTACAGAGAATTCCATATATCTCATACTCAGTTTTCTATTATTAAAATTTACCATTACTATGATACATTTGTCACGATTAATGAATCAATATTGATACATTATTATTAATAAGTACTTAATAAAGCACACACTTCATTCAGATTTTCCAATTTTTAACCTAATATCTTCTTTTCATTCAGGATCCCATTTACTTGTAATGTCCTCTGGTTTGCTCTTGGTTTTTAAAGTTTCTTAGACTTTCCTTGTTTTTGATGAACTTCACAATTTTGAGGAACATTAGTAAGGTATCTTATAGAATGTCCCTCAGTTGGGATGTGCCTGATGATTTTATGATTAGATTGGGATAAATTTGGGGGGAAGGAAGATTATACACAAAAAGTGCCATTATCTGCACATAATATCCAAGGTATATACTATCAATATGTCTTATCACTGTTGATGTTAACCTTGATCACTTGGATAGAGATAGTGTTTGTCAGGCTTCTCCACTGTAAAGTTACTCTTTTCCCCCCTCATTCCATACTTCCCTCTTTGAAAGAGAGTCACTAAGCATAGCCGATGACTAAGGACTGGGAAATAATGTTCCAGTTTCTTAAGAACAGACTATGTACATAAATTATTTGAAATTACTCTAAGTGGGATATTTATTTACTGTCTTACATTTTTATTTATTTATTAAATCCTTTTTTATATATAAGTATGGACTCATGAATATTTTATAATTTGGTTTATAATCCAATACTACTTTGTTTTCATTTGTTTTTAACTCCTGCATAGTTAACATATGGTGTTACAGTAGTTTCAGTGTACTATATAGTAATTCCACAATTCCATATATTACTCGGTGCCGATCCAGATAAGTGTACTCTTAATCCCTTTCACCTATTGTCTCTCATCCCTGCACCCACCTGCCCTCTGGTAACCATTTTTTTCTCTATGGTTAAGAGTCTGCTTTTTGGTGTCACTCTCTCTCTTTTCCTTTGTTAGAATTTGTTTCTCAAATTCCACATATGAGTGCAATTATCTGGTATTTGTCTTTCTCTGACTGACTTATTTTGCTTAGTATTATACTCTCCAGCTTCATCCGTCTTGTTGCAAATGGCAAGATTTCATTCTTTTTATGGCTGAATAATATTCCATTGTATATATACCACATCTTTAACCATTCACCCATTGATGGATACTTGGGCTGCTTCCATGTTTTAGATATTGTAAATAATGCTGCAGTAAGCATGGGGGTGCATATATCCCCTTGAATTAGTGTTTTTGTATTCTTTGGGTAAATACCCCAATAGTGCAATTACTGAATTGTAGGGTACTACTATTTTTAATTTTTTGAGGAACCTCCATACTGTCTTCCACAGTGGCTGCACCTGGTTTTATTCCCACCAACAGTGCACAAGGGTCCAATCCTACGTTATTAATTGTATTGCTCAAATTGTTCCAGCTTTGGCCATTTGGACCTCTTTCAATTGGCCCCTGTGTACCTTTGAAACACTCCTGTTATTGTGAGTTTGGGGCTTTTTTCTCTGTCTTGTTGAGATTTTTTTTCCAGTGTTGTAAAATGCACCTGGCTCATTTTGTATAGTTCCTACCCAGTCATAGATTCAGCCATTCCACCAAGGATCTCTGGTTCTGTTCATTGGAGAGTAGTTTTAGAAACAAAGATCTGGACACCAGGTGTACTCATTACTACTGGGCTATCATTACTTCTAGACCCTCTCAGATGACAAGGCAAAGAGTTATATATTCATATACTAACGTGTATATACACATATCTATAATAAATATTTCTACGTGTATCCATCTGTACCCATGTTAAGCTAAATATGAGCTCATACTGATATTTCCAACTCTAATCCATTACCACATGGATTGTTTTTGACCTTCTTTTCCTGTTTATCTATAATATTTCACTCAAAAGTAAGAAATCTGGGGCATCTGGGTGGTTTAATTGGTTAAGCATCTGATTTCAGCTCAGATCATCATCTCACAGTTCATGAGTTCAAGCCTCACATCGGGCTCTCTGTTGTCAGTGTAGAGCCTGCTTTGGGTCTTCTGTCTCCTTCTCTCTCTCTCTGCCCCTCCCCTGCTCACTCATGCTCTCTCTCTCTTTCAAAAATAAATAAATATTTAAGAAAAAAGTAAGAAATCTGGTTTCCACTATATATTAACTTAATTGTTCAGTTGTAGTATACCTGTATAGTGGTTTCAGAATTGTTAATCTGTACATCCATAGGAAATAACTTTATCAACTGGAGTATAAATCTAATGTTAAGCTCTTTTTGCCTCTCCACTCATTTGCAAAGATGCTTAGGTCAGTATCTTATTCCCCAATCCCCTCAGTGAGATTGTTTCGATATTTGTAATCCATTTATATTCTTTTGCTACATTCTGCATTCTACTCTGAGAACTTCTGACTTCCTCAATTATTTTTTTAATTTGCATACCACATATGATTTACTTTTTGTGCTATAAAGTTTTATAGGTTTGGACAAATGCTTACTGTCCTCTATTCACCATTATGATATCATACAGATTAGTTTTACCACCTAAAAAAAAAAATTGTGTGTGTCACCTATTCAATTCTCCTGCTCCCTAACCTATGGCAACCACTGATCTGTTTACTATCTCACTGTTTTTTTTCTTGTCCAAATGTCATATAATTGGAATCCTACAATATGTAAAATTGTGGGTTTTTTAATTTTGAATTCCAATTGTTAATTTCTGTAATACAGGAAATTTAGTTTTATATATTAACCTTTCATTCAGTGGTCTTCTATACTCACTTATCAGTTAAGGATTTGGGTCAATTCTTTGGGATTTTCTTCATAGATAATCTTGTCATCTACAAACAGAAACAGTTATATTTCTTTATTTCTAATCCATATACCTTTTATTACCTTTTCTTATTTAACTGGCAAGGACTTCTAGTAATATGTTGAATTGGAGCAGTGAGAGAGAACATCCTTGCCCTGATCTTAGTCCTTGTAGAGAATTTTTTCCCCTTGATTTTGGAGTAAAGCATATAATTTCTCACTATTAAAAATGATTTTGAATTTTTGTAGATATTTCTTATCACATTGAGGAACTTTTCCCATTACCACTTCTGTGAGAGTTTTTTTTTACATATATTTTTGTATTTTTATTATTTAAGTAATCTCTATGCCCAGAGTGAGTCTCAAACTCACAACCGAGATCAAGAGTTGCATGCTGTAGTGACTGAGCCACCCAGGATCCCCAAGAGTTATTTCTTTTACACACACATATATACACATATATATACATATATATATATATATATATACATATATATATATATGTGGTAGGTTACATTGATTGAATTTGATTTTGAATGTTGAGCCAGCCTTGCATACCTGAAATAATTTTCAATGTATAAAAATGTATTAAAATGTGTAAAAATGGTTGGATTCAATTTTCTAATATTTTGATCACAATTTTTCTGTTTACGTTCATGAGAGATATAACTCTGTACTTATTCTTTCCTGTAATGTAGTTTTTTGGTTTGGTTTCATTTCGTTTCCTATGAAAATAATTCTCACTTCAGGAGTGCCTGGGTGGCAGAGTTAGTTAAACATCAGACTCCAACTCATGTCATGATCTCACGGTTCCTGAGTTTGAGCCCCGCATCAGGCTCTCCACTGTCAGCACAGAGCCCGCTTTGGATCTCCTCTCTCTCTCTCTCTCTCTCTCTCTCTGTCTCTCTCTCCCCCTCCCCAGCTCACGTGCTCTCTCTCTCTCTCAAAAATAAATAAACATTAAAAAAATAATTTTCACTTCATAGAATGAAATAAAAAGTGTTCTTTCTGCTCCTGTTTTCTGGAAAAAATTGTGGAGAATTGATATTGTTGCTTCCTTTTATATTTGGCAGAATTCATTAGTGAAAACATCTGTGATTCATATTTTGCAGGTTATTAATTACTGATTCAATTTCCTTGATAGATATAAGGTTATTCATCTATGTATTTCTCATTGTGTGAATTTAGTTTATACTTTCCAGGAATTGCTCCATTTCATCTAAATTTTCAAATTATAGACATAAAGTTGTTTGTTGTATTCTTTTATTACCCCTTTTTAATTACTCCAGGATCAGTAGTGATTATCACTTTCTTTTTTGATGTTGATAATTTGTGTTCTTTCTCCCTGTCTCCCTCTTTCCCTCTCTGTCTCTCATTAACTTTCCTAGAAAAAAAAATTGAAAATCTTTATAAGAACTAGATTTTGCTTTCATTGATGTTCTCCATTGTTTTGTTTTCAGTTTTATTGATTTCTACTCTAATTTTTTATTATTTCCATATTCTTCTAGCTTTAGACTTAAATTGCTCCTTTCTATAGTTGTTAAAATGGAAGCTTAAATTGCTGATATATATCTCTCTTCCATGTATTTAATGCTATATGCTATAAATTCTTCTCTAAATATTGTTTTTCCTGCCTCCCACAAATTTGATGTCAAATTTTATTTTTCTGTAGCTCAAAATGTCTGTTTGATTTCTTTTGAGACTTCTTCCTTACTTATATACTATTTAAATATTTGGGTATTTTCAAGATATTTTTTCATTGTCAATTTCTAGTTTGATTCCATTGTGACCTGGAAATTTACTTTGTATGGTTTCCATTATTTTATGTTTGCTAAGTTGTATATTATGGCTGTGTATCTTGATGGATGTTTCATGAGCTTGAGGAGAATGTATACTAGTTATATTAGATGGAGCATTCTATACATGTCAATTGGATCACATTAATTGATCCTTCAGGTCAAACCAACTATGTCCTTGCTAATTTTTAGCCTGCTTGATCTACTAATTAATAAAAGAGGGGTGTTGAAGTCTACAATTTTAATAAAGAATTTTCTTATTTCTCTTTGCAGGACCATCAGGTTTTTCCTCATGTATTTTGACATTCTGTTGTTGAGTGCATACATGTTTAGCATTGTTATATCTACTTGGAGAATTGACCCCTTTACGATTGTGTAGTGCCCTATTTTATTCCTGGTATTTTTTTCTTGTCCTGAAATCTGCTTTGTCCAAAATGAATACAGCTACTCTAGCTTTCTGTTGATTGGTATTAATATTATCTATCTTTCTATCGCCCTATACTTTTTTATATATTTTTTTTATTGTGACAAAATACACACACATAAAACCTGCCATCTTAACTCTTTTTAAGTGTATGCTTTAGTGGTATTAAACACACTCACATGTTCTGCCAGTACCACCATCCATCTCTAGAACGTTTCATCTTGTAAAATCGCAACTCTACATCTATTAAACAATAAATCTCCATTTCCCCTTTCCTTCCAGTCCTTGGCAATCACTATCCTACTTTCCGTCTCTGTGATTTTTTTTTTCATTACTCTAAGTATCTCATATAAGTAGAATCATATAGCCTTTATCTTTTTGTGACTGGCTTATTTCACTTAGCATGGTGTCTTCCAGGTTCATCTATGTTGTAGCATACGTCAGAATTTTCTTTCTTTTTAAGGCTGAATAATGCTTTATTGTATGTCTGTAGCACATCTTACATATTCATTCATTAGCTAACAACTTGGTGACTCACATTTATAGCTACTGTGGAGTGCTGCTATGAACATGGATGTATAAATATCTCTTTGAGACCCCATTTGCAATTCCTTTAAGTATATACTCACAAGTAAAATTGCTGGATCATATGGTAATTCCATTTTTTTTTTTTTGAGGAATCCTCATACTGTTTTCCATGGTGACGGTACCATTGTACATTCTCACCAACAGCACACAAGTCTTCTAATTTTTCCATGTTTTCAACCTTGTGTGTTTTTTTGTTTTTTGCTAGTAATCTTCCTAATGTGTGACTTGGTATCGTATTATTGTTTTGATTTGCATTTCCCTTATGATTAGTGATGTTGAGCATATGTTCATGTTTGTTAGTCATTTGTATATTTTCTTTGGAGAAATATCTATTCAGATTCTTTCCCTATTTTTGAATCAGGTTATTTGGTGTTGATTTTTAGGAGTTTTCTATATATTTTGGATGTTAATCTCTCATCGCATACATGATCTGAAAATATTTTATGAGCCTTTTTATTCTGTTGATACTGTATTTTGATGTACAATTTTTTTTAATTTTCATGAAGCCTAATTATCTGTGTTTTCTTTACTTACCTGTGTCTTTGATGTCTATCCACAAAATAATTGCCAAATCCAATGTTGTGGAGCTTCCTTCATGTTTTCTTCTAAGAGTTTTATATAGTTTTAGGTCTTACATTTAGATCTTTGGTCCATTTTTAGTTAATATTTATCTGTAGTGTTAGGTATTGGTTTAACTGTATTCTTTGCAGATGGATATCTAGTTTTCCCAGAACCACTTATTTAAAAGACTGTCTTTTACTTTTTTTTAAAATTTTTTTAACGTTTATTTATTGTTGAGAGACAGAGAGAGACAGAGCATGAGCATGGGAAGGGCAGAGAGAGGAGGAAACACAGAATACGAAGCAAGCTCCAGGCTCTGAGCTGTCAGCACAGAGCCTGACACAGGGCTCGAACTCACAAACCGCGAGATCATGACCTGAGTTGAAATCAGGCGCTTAACCGACTGAGCCACCCAGCCACCCCTGTCCTTTACTTTTAAATAATCTTGTCACCCTTGTTAAAGCTCATTTGATCATATATGCAATGAGTTATTTCTGTACAATCATTTAATTTTTTAAAAACTGTGGTTTTTAGAACGGCTTTAGGGTTACCACACAATTGGAAGGAAAGTACAGAGGTTTTCCATGTACTTAACTCCGTGCCCCCACACATGCTCAGCCTCCACATTGTAACATCACTCACCAGAATGGCACCATGAGTGAACCTACACTGATACAGCATAATCACCTCAAGTCCATGATTTACCTTAGGATTCATTCTTGGAATGGTATATTTGATGATTTTAGACAAATGTATATGACATATATACATCAGTGTAATATATACAAAGTATTTTCACTGCCCTGAAAGTCCTCTGTGCTTTCCCAATTTATCTCTTCTCCATCTGCCCAACAATCACTGAACTTTTTATTGCCTCCATGGTTTTGCCTTTTCAGACATATCATATGTTGTAATAATACCATATGTAGCCTTTTAGATAGTCTTCATTCAGTTAGTAATATGCATTTAAAGATTGCCCATGTCTTTTTATTGCTTGACAGCTTGTTTCTTTCTAGTGCTGAATAATATTCCATTATCTGAATGTATCACAGTGTATTTATCCATTCACCTCCGGAAAAACATCTTAGTTGTTTCCAAGTTTTGGCAATTATGAATAAAGCTGCTATAAACATCCAAGTTTTTTGTGGACATGTTTTCAACTCCTTTGGGTAAATACTAAGGAGTGTGATTACTAGATTAAATGGTGAGAGTATTTTTAGTTTTTTAAGTATCTGCCAAACTGTCTTTCAAAGTGGCTATACTATTTTGCATTCCCACCAGCAATGAATGAGAGTTATTGTAGCTCAAAATGCTCACCAGTATTTATTTTGTGTTGTCAATGTTCTGGATTTTAGCCATTCTAATATGTCTATAGTGATACCTTATTGTTTTAATTTACATTTACCTGATGACGTATTATGTGGAACATCCTTTCATATGCTTATTTATCCAGTGTGTATATTCTTTTTTTTCTTAAGGTGATTTTATTAAAGCATGGGGACAGGACCCAGGGGCAGAAAGAGCTGCCTCATGTGTATATATTCTTAATTGAGGTATCTGTTAAGATCTTTGGTCCATTTTTATTCAAGTTGTTTTTTTTTTTTTTCCTGTTGAGTTTTAAGACTTTTGTATATTTTTAGATAAAAGGTTTTTATCAAATGTGTATTTTGCAAATATTTTCTTCCAGTCTGTGGCTTGTCTTCTTATTCTGTTCACATTTTCTTTGCAGAACAAAGGTTTTTAATTTTAATGAAGTCTAAGTTATCAATTATTTCTTTTATAGATTGTGTCTTTGGTATTGTATCTAAGAAAGGCATCAGCATGCCCAGGGTTATCTAGATTTCTCCTATGTTATCATCTAGGAGTTTTATAGTTTGTGTTTTACATTTAGGTCTATGATATATTTTGAGTTAATTTTTGTGAATGCTATAAAGGCTGTGCCTTTATTGTGTGTGTGTGTGTGTGTGTGTGTGTGTGTGTGCATGTCTGGTTGTCCCAGCACCATTTGTTGAAGACACCATCTTTTCTCCATTGTATTTCTCTTCCTTCTTTACCAAAGATTATTTGGCTATATCTAAAGATGTCAGTTCTGGGCTCTCTGTTTTGTTTCACTGATCTGTCTATTCTTACACCAATGCCACACCATCTTGATTCCTGTAGCTTTATAGTAAGTCTTGAAGTAAGTCAGTCCTCCAACTTTGTTCTTCTTCCATATTATGTTGCCTATTCTGGGTCTTTTGCATCTCCATATAAACTTGGACTCAATTTATCAATAATCCATAAAATAACTTGCTAGGATTATGATTGGATTGAATTGAATCTATAGATCAAACTGGGAAGAACTGACATCTTGACACTTTAAGTTTATATCTTCTTGTCTAAATGTATGGACTATCTCTCCATTTATTTTGTTTTTATTTTATTTTATTTTATTTTATTTTATTCCATTCAAAGGGAATAAGAACATCTAAACATGTCAGAACTAAAACTGAAAACCCTCTCATGTTTGTTTAATCTCCTCTAATTCTATAATATACATCTTTTCCATAACACAGTTCTTTTTTATTTTGTCACTTTTTTTCCGGAATCACTTGCATTAATATTTGTTCTTTTTCTCATGGTGCCTTCAAAGAAAGAGGTTTTTCTTTGAACCAATTTCTGGATGTTTTTCTTTATGAAACCTTTCATTTTCTTTAGGTTTTAGATTTTTTAATATTAATTTATTTTTGAGAGAGAAAGACTGTGTGTGTGTGAGTGGTGTAGGGGCAGAGAGAGAGGGAGAGAGAGAATCCCAAGCACCTAAGAGCTAACAGCGTAGAGCCCAATGCAGGGCTCAAAGTCACAAACCATGAGATCATGACCTGAGCCAAAATCAAGAGTTGGTCAGTTAACCAGCTAAGCCACCCAGGCACCTAGTTTTTAGTTTTTGCCTTTTAGTTTCTTGAGTGAAAAATATTAGTGTATTTATTTTCAACCATTCTTCCTTGTGATGACTGCAATTTAAGTACATATAAATCTGACTATACTGCTTTAGTCAAATTTCATTGAATTCTTTAGATAAAGATTTATTATTCTTTCTTTTTTAATATTTTTATTTATTTATTTATTTTTTTTAAATTAATGTCTTTACCCCACGAGGGACTTGAACTCATGACCCTGAGATGAAGTGCCACATGCTCTTCTGACTGAGCCATCCAGGCACCACTATTTTTGCTTATTTCTAAATAGATTGCACTTTCACTCTGAAGTTATTGCATAGTTCATGAGTTGTCTTTTATTTACACTGTTGTTAAAAAACATGTCTAATGTTTATTTTTGAGAGACAGAGAGACTGAGCACAAGTTGAGGAGGAGCAGAGAGAGAAGGAGACACAGAATCCGAAGCAGGCTCCAGGCTCCCAGCTGTCAGCACAGAGTGAGATGCAGGGCTCTAACTCAGGAGCCATGAGATCATGACCTGAGCCAAAGTCTGACACTTAACCGACTGAGCCACCCAGGCGCCCCTGATGTTAAAATTTTTTATTTTTTTTAATGTTTATTCATTTTTGAGAGAGAGAGACACAGACTGTGAGTGGGGGAGGAACAAAGAGAGACACGGAACTCAAAGCAGGCTTCAGGCTCAGAGCTGTCAGTATAGAGCTGATGTGGGGCTTGAACTCACGACCCATAAGATCATGACCTGAGCTGAAGCTGGACTCTCAACCGAGCCACCAGGTGCCCTTGTTAAAATTTTTAAATGGAAACATTTAGAGATGGAATGGTGGAGTTAAAACAAACATATGTGAATAAGAGAATTACAGAATATCAGATATGTGAAATAACAAATTGTATTGATAATAAGTGATATATAAGAAAGATGATAGGATTAAAAGAAATTTATTTTAAAAAATTTTTTTAACGTTTATTTATTTTTGAGACAGAGAGAGACAGAGCATGAACGGGGGAAGGTCAGAGAAAGAGGGAGACACAGAATCTGAAACAGGCTCCAGGCTCTGAGCGGTCAGCACAGAGCCCAACGCGGGGCTCGAACTCACGACCATGAGATCAAAAAGAAATTTATTTTTAAAAAGAATGAAATGTTCTACAATTACTAGACAGTTATAAAAATTAAAATGCAATTCGCTATATAGGATATTTTTTTCTGTTCTCCTAGCTTCTTAAGACATAAATGATGAGTTCTAAACTTAGTTCTAAACTTAGGCTTATAAAATTACCAATGAAGTCATCCCACATTTCAACACAAATATTTTCCCTATAGTTTATTCCTATAAGAGGCTAATATGTACTTATTCAACCCAACTCACTTCAATAAGAAATTCTGTAAAATAATATTTTGTTTGAGTTTCATGCTTATAGCCACATTTATATTCTTATAGCCCCATTTATATTTATGGGGACCCAAAGTGACTATTAGTGGGCCTCAAGGTACTGAGAGCACAATCCTTTGATGGATCGTTTATGGGAAAAAATAGGTCTGCATTGCTTTCAATTTGTTTACGTATACAGTGATATGTGTGCAAGTGAAACTCCAAAAAAGGTAGTGAAAGGCAGTTAAAATCTAATAATAACAAATTTCACACGTTAAGGTTTATAATTTATACCTCTTTAAGTATCTGATACGAAATTTTAAAATGAATAGATGAGGGGCGGCCTGGGTGGCTTATTCAAAGAAAGATCAAACTCGGAGTTTTGTATTCTGTGCCTAACTTGATTTATTTCTACAGTAACATGGAACTGTATTTCTAGACCAAATTAGTTTAGTTTTGTTTTTTAACCCATGGAAATTTTAGGATCTTTTTCCCCAGTGTGTGTGTGTGTGTGTGTGTGTGTGTGTGTGTGAAGGTTGGGGAATGAATTTTAGGTCAGCATATGCACCACCTCCTCCAGTGTTTTCACCAACAGAGGTCCCAAGTAGAGAGTGCAGGAGAATGAACACAGAGTAAGTGCCTACCATGTATTAGGCACCACGAACTCCCTGAGGATTCAGCAGGAAGCAAACTAGACCAAATTCCCCACAGTCATGTAGTTTTTATTCTATGGGGTACTAAAATTTTAGAAATAAATGTTAAGTCAAGAAACCTAAATTACTGAAATATTAAACTACATCACCACATGGCGATTAACGCTTCTAGGAAAATTAAGGCTAAGAAGAAGTATAAGGAATACCTCCCTGCCCATACAGCCACTTGGGTGTTAGGTCCGGGCATGTAGGATTGATTATGTGGGAGTTCCGGGCTTCCCATTGGGAGTGATGCTGAATGAGGATAAAGCACCTGAGACCAGTCCTCATGGCTCAGGCCAGGTGGATGGTGAGGAAATGAGTTTGGGGTGCTAAGGAGTGAGGGTGAGTTCTTGGACTCCTTCTCGATTCTTCCTCTCAGGGAAATTTTATAATTCTTCTTTTAGTATGAAGAAAATAAGCCTCAGAGATGTTAAACAACCTGGCCGAGACCAGTACCTGAAAAGCAACAGAGCTAGTTTCAAACTCTGCTATAAATCTGAACTTAAAGCCTATGTTTTGTCCACTGTACCTCACTCCCTCCTATGAGAAAGCATGATGGTTGTCCTCTGGGATGTAAACTTTAAACATTAGCTAAGCTTTAGCTTCTCTTCAAAGGCATCCATAGCCCTTTTATATATGCATTTGTTAAATACCTTTGAAATCTGTTCCTATGTTCTACCTGACTCTCCTATTAATCATAGAATTAATACATTATCCACAGAGTAAGGTAAAATGTCATTAATGTGCCTCATTAAAATTTCAAATAATGTATCTTTTATTCAGTAGTTTATGATTCGAAAGAAAGTTGTCTTTTTCAAATATAACGTATTTCATTATCTTTGGTATCTCTATTTACTCACCTCTTAGCAGTTTCTATTTCCACACCAAAGTGTTCTAATTCAGTTTCCTAACTTCTTTTTTCTTTCAAAATATCTGTCTCATAAGTTCTTCTGATGGTTAGTCATATGAAACAAACTTGCCAGCAGGAAAGTAATTCCCATGATTGTTGCCATTATAAATAGTTTAATATTAAGTGCTGGTTAATCATGTCTAATATTTGGAGGAGACTGCCAGGTACTTTATATAGGTAATGTTTATGTTTAGGACTTTTATGCTCAAAATGCATTTGGCCTGATAAGGATCATCTGGCATTTTTAAATTTAGAGCCAGAGCTTTGAAAAACCATAGGCAATCCCTGTCATGGTGACTATTCATTATTTTTAAGAAAACTGAAGTATCTGCCAATCTGTAGTTTACAGTTGATTCCACTTCTAGTGCATTATACATTTCTAGAAGCTGACACGGATTTTCTAGAGAGTGTGAAGAATCTGAAGGTAGCAAATTCAAAACATGCGTAGCTTCTTACATTATATTTATGAGGAGAAGGCCACAGCAAAGAAAAATGTTAAAGCACCCTGTAATTTTTTTTGTTTTATAGTATTTCCTTTCTCATTTGTTCTCTCCTTACAGTAGCTAATGAAATAATTGTTTTGATAGTGATAAGACAGATCTGACATATGTTTTTACAGATCTTAGCCCACCTGGGAGTCTGTCCTATACCAGATAATGTATAACCACAGCTTTGCTTAGCAAAAACCTGGGGAAAATGATTTCAGTGAAAATATGGGGTTTTACTGCAAGCTGAAACAAATCTAGCAGGTTATGAGTCACTTTCTTAGAATATAAAATCATTTTGAATATTTAAAAAATATTATTTTATCGGGGTACCTGTGTGGCTCAGCCAGTTAAGTGACTGACTACTGGTTTTGACTCAGGTCATGATCTCACAGTTTGGGAGATTGAGCCCTGAATTGGGCTCTGTGCTGACAGATGGAACCTTTTTGGGATTCTGTCTCCCTCTCTCTCTACCCCTTCCCTGCTCACACTGTCTAAATGAATGAATGAATGAATAAATAAATAAATAAAACAAATACATAAATATTTTTAAAATATATTTATTCTTTTTTCTTTTGAAAACATAAATTGCTAAAATTTTGATTAACAATAGTCTTTGGAATGCACATTTTACTTGTGTTACTCAAATGATAACTTTTGCATTGATAAACTTTATATGCTATTAAATGAATTTCTGGTGATAAAGAATAGATGGAAGATTCTTTTGTTTATTTGTTTGGTTTTTCTGTGTTTAAATGCATATCTCAGAAAGAAAAAATCAGGGCTTTCTGGCAAAAATACCTGGAGGAAAAGGGTATACATCACCAATAAGGATGGTCTAAGAAAAAACCTATCTTCCAGATTGATGTTTTCTTTAAGTTTTCTCCTTAGAGTAAGTCTGTATTTGTGATTGGAGAGGAACCAATGGGCTCCCCAATTTCCTGTTCCATTTCTCTTCCACAGGATTCCCAGGAGATGGGGCTTCCTGAACCATGCTCTTTCTGCTTTTATTCATTCTGTGGCTATTCTTTCCAGAAAGGTCATCTGAATTGTGACCCTCGCCCTCTTATAAAGAAGATTAATATCGGGGTGCCTGGGTGGCTCAGTGGATTAAACGTCCAACTTCAGCTCAGGTCGTGATCTCACAGTTCATAAGTTCAAGCCCCACATCAGGCTCTGCTGATGGCTCAGAGCCTGGAGCCTGCTTCAGATTCTGTCTCTGTCTCTCTGCCCCTCCCCTGTTGGTGCTCTCTCTCTCTCTCCCTCTCAAATATAAAATTAAAACATTAAAAAAAATTAAATAAAAGCTAAAATTATAAATAAAACTTTTAAAAAAAAGAATATTAATATCCAGATCCTTTAACATAATCTCCAAAACTCTGTACAATCTGGCACAACCTATCTTCCTAATCATAATTCCTATCTTTCTCCCCAGATACCCTTAAACTGACCCCCAAGACTGCTAGTTCTTAAGCAAGCAAAGGTTGCCTTTGCAAAGATGATCCCTTTGGTTAAAAAAATCCCTCTCCATTCTTCAGTCTAACACATTGCTTCTTGTATTTTTTAAGACGCCACTCAAATATTTTTTTCTGTCTCCCCGGCAAATGATTTTTTTCTTTCTGCTTTCATAACACTTTATCCTTTACCTATTATTGAATTGCTTTCATTATTATTTTATATGGCAGTCTCTCAAATTATGAATTTTATGAGCCTCGACACTATGATTTCTTTCAATTTAAACATAAGGTACCAAAGCACAGTGATTGAACTATATAACACATTCAATAAGAACTTGTACAATAAATGGACAGATCGATGGATGGATGAATATGTTTTCCTTTGTCTCTACTCTTTATCTCTATACCTTCTGCTTTCTGTCCACCCTAAAAATAAGAAAAGCAATTAAGCAGCATCCCTTTCGTGTGGATATTATACTGCATTAAACTCATTGTTTTTATCTCAAGGTAGGAAATCGATGTAAATAATGGTAAATTATAAGCTAAACTAAATGAAAGAGAAGGCATTATTTATTTCTGAGAAATGTGGTGTCAATTAATATTTAAATTACTATCTATCTAATTTTAAATTAATCTTGCTATATTAGGTACCATATAATATAGTTCTAAAATTTAAAATAATAGAATCTAGAGAATGTTGCCTAGGAGAACTTTCTGTGGTGAAGGAAACTTTCTCTACTCACTGTTCAACAAGGAAGCCAGTAGCCATATGCAGCCATTGAGCATCTGGCGCAAATGTGACTGAGAGATTAAATATTTAATTTTATTAAATATTTTATTATAATTAATTTAGATTAAATATAAATAGCTACATATGGTTAATGCCTACCATGTTGGATAAAACAGTTCTAGATTACTATTAGAATGGAGTGAAAGGGATTTACAAGGCAATTGTATCCAAAATGGTATAAGAGAGTGTTATTTCACCTCTATTTTTATCTCTAGTCTTCTTGGAAATATTCTAAAGCCTTTATTTCATGCTAAGCCCCACATATCCCTAAGAGTTCATTGACTTCATAAAGGAGACCAATGATACTGCTTTCCTTCATTTCTGTCCTTCATTTCTTTCATTTTTCTTTCAACAACTAAATATGGAGAATCTTCAATGTTCTAGGCAGAATTCTAAGTATTTGTCATACAGTAGCAAATAAGATAAAACTTTAGCATTCATGGACGTTAAAGACACCCAATAGTCAAAAAATAAACAAATGCATGAAATAATTTCAAGTAGCAGTAGACACCATGAAAAAAAGTAGTAAAGCAGGATGACAAAAGAACAGTTGAGCACAGACCTTGGTAAAAAGAGACAACTAGCCATTTGGTACCTGAAGGAAAAGTATAAGAAATCGCAAGAGCAAAGTTTCTGAAGTGGGAACATAGATGGTGAGTTTCAGGAACAAAAGAATGCCAGTATTGTTAGAACAAAGAAAGGTTGAAAGACTTATAACAGCTAAGCTCAAAATGATGTACAGAAGACAGAACTGATGGACATATGTAGACCGCAATGTACTTGTAAGTTGGTTATCTTAGAGACAGGTCAAGAATTCATGTGGAAAGGTGGTGAACAGTGAACGTGAGGTGGAATTAATGAACTGGGTGTCCTTACAAGACAGAAGAATTGTCAAGGTGAGAGCAATACAATAACGTGAGCTGGAAATACAAAAAATGGTGATCTGAATGGAAGTTTTAGAGTTGGTTAAGTTATTGGTGATAATGAGGCCTAGGATGTGACCATTGAAATAATGGCTAAATAAGAATTTTTAAATGAAAGATTGTTAATAGCAAATTAATCAAAGAATACTGAAGACAATGTGGTGGACAGAGCATCTCCGAGCATTCTGATGAGCACAGTGATGATATACCCTGAATGCTATCATTGGGTATATATGTATATTTCAGTGAAGGCATACTTAAATTATGCCTGTCCCTTTAAGACTATTTTCTTCTTTTATATATATTTTTATATTCTTTTATTTTCTCTCCATCTCTAATGTTTCTTTGTGATTTATTTGCAGCATTTAGATCAAAGATGCACAGAAACTACAGGACTAAGAGATTCCTGTTTTACTGAAAACTTATAGAAGATCGTTTTACATTTTTATTTGTATCCTCAATCTTAGCATATTCCCTGATACATAATTTTTATTGAATAAACATTCAATAAATTGTGGCACTGAGTCTAGTTTGGGAGCCATCTCTAATTGAATAATATTTCACATCACTAAGCTAAATATCAAACTTTAATAAGTGATCTGTATTTATATTTCTTTTCCATTTTTCAAACATAAAGTGTCTACGCCTCTTTGCTCTTCCTACAAGTTCTTAACAGAAGTTACAAACGTGAACCAGATATTAGACTTAGTATTTTGATAATATCTTACTTGGTGCTGAATAGAGTAGCAAGATTCCTTTTTGGTTACTTCTTTTGCTGCTTCTGGGTGTTGGCTCTCCAGCCTTACTTTTGGCTTTCAAAGTCTCAGCACAACATTGCTGACTAAGTACTTATTGCCCTACTTCAGCAGATCCGTCCATCCTCCGTCACAGCTGGGTATGATGAATGAGCTCACATTAGTAAAGCGTTTTGAGTTCTTTGGATAAAAGTTATGCAAACTATTATTGGGTTGTGACTCCATTTTTAAGGACCATGGTCACACGTCGTTGTATTTTGGAATCTAAGAGAGAAAACGGTGGAGAAGTGTGTCTCTAGATAGGCACACTTCAACGAAGTGTGCAATGTGCAAGTAAAGCTACTGCGTGGGAAAAGCTGGGATTCACATTTTTAGTTTTAATATGATCTTGGTTTCCTCTCACTTCTTCTGTTCTATGCTATCAGCCTAGAGTGAGGTGAGGTGATGTAAGATCATCCTTCTGTGGGAATAATAAGCATTATCTTCTGAGGCATTAAGTATACATTTAGAAACAGTTTTTTTGATGTTCTCCAAGTCATATTTTTATCCTATGGAAGACTTAACAGATATGCATATGAAACATGCCAGACTCTTTATCATAGTGTAGTATTTGAGTTTAAAACATTGTAAACGTTTTATTTGATACATGCCCAGCACACACTGTTTATGATCTTCGGAATCCACTCTTTGAACAGGTTCATTCGGAAAGCAACGGTGTCCTGTGGTTACTTAATGTGCATCATTGCTGGTGGACAGATGGCTGGTTTCTCACTGTGTCCTCATTTCAACTCTATCTCTAGCTTGCTCCTTTTCCAAGTGGCCTCCCACTTGTGCTAATAACAGAGGCTTTTTATTCTGTGCCCAGGTTTTACTTACTCTTAATTTTAGACCTTCCCCTTCAAGTCTTAAGGTCGACATTGCTAAAACTATACAACTGCCCCAGTGATATTCCCTACGAAACCACATTCAGTCTAAAAGGTTATGTCTGAGGAGCCTAAACATATATTATTGTTTGGTTATTCTTCTCTCATAATATTGCAATTTAAATGGTCAAATTCTATCTTTAGGAACAAAACTATAGAAGGATTAGGAAACAGCATGATGTAGCAAAGTACTCAGCATCCACAGAGCAAGGTTCTAATCCCATCTTTGTCAACAGACCCAACTTCATGTCCCCAGGCAACTTGTTTGCCATCTAAGGGCTTGAGATCATCATCTGCAAAATGAGATTAAGGTAGACACTCTCTACAGCCTTTCAGTGCTATGATTATGTTGGAATTGGACTCTTGGGGATATATTCTTCTCGCTAGCTTGCTTGTTTTAATAGTTTTCTGAGCATCCAAAATGTCTTCTGGCCTATTCTAGAATCCACGATGTTTTTGAATGAATGAAGGTTGTACATTTTGTTTGCAGTATTGTCTTTGAGGGTATTTTCTAAGACAAGACCCTGGCATTTTGAAAAGAAATGGAAGCAGCTGATTTTGTGATGATTCATGCTCTAGTGGATAAAAATTAACTACAACTCTTTTTCATGGGTAGTGAAAAAATAGAAAGTGTCAGGGGCTGGTTGTGAAGCTATTTGGAATGTGACAGAAGGATACTGTTTAAGGGTGTAGTTGTTATAGTCAGATCTTGAGATATTGTTGGGCCTGGAGAAGGTCACTGATCTTCCCCAAGCCCCTGTTTCAAATCTGTAAAATCAGGGTGATAATAATAATCTGTACCTCATTAGGCTTGCTTAGGGTAATAAATGATTTAAATATATAAAATACTTAGGAGAGCACCTGGCACATAGTATGTTCTATGATGTTAGGTAGTAACAAAAGTAACAGTGCTGGTATAGTCCAGAGCAGCTGATACATGTGTAAGATGTCACTGAAGTATTGTGGATTCAGTGCCCCTGTGGAGTGAATCGACACTGGGCAATCTGATTGTCAATTTGTATATTCCCTGGAGTCAGTGTTAGTCTTAATCCAGTAGCAAAGAAATTCACTCTAAATCAAGTGTGAATGGTGGGAAGTGAGGACATAGGGGTGGGATAAATAATCTTGAAAACTTTTTCAAATTAACATCTTTAACTCTGAAAATTCTAACTTCTTCACTACGTATACATATATGTGTGCATGCATACACACACACACACACACACACACAAGAAATAATACTGTAGGGTTTCACAAAATCCAAATTATCCATACAACGGGGGCTTGATATGCCAGGAATTGTAAGTAACTTCACATATATAATTCCATATTAGATTAAAATAACTACAAAATATACAATAGTTACCATTTTCAATATCAATTTTTTGATGCATTAGGAGGGAAATGGAAGAACAAATATCTGTGTCTTCACAAACTGCATTATTCAGAAACATTTTTGTACAATTTAGAATTAGGAAGGATCTAGTCCATTATCTTACCACATGGTACAAATAAGGAGCCTGAGACATGCACGGGCCACAGAGATTGGCAGTGGTGAAGATGCATTATCATTTTAGGCCACTACACTTTATAGAGTAACAGGTGCAGTTTCCGCAAGTTGTTGCCAATGATGTTACTTCATAGCATTTCAGAAACCAAGGGTTCTTTCCTCTCAGATTGAATTATCAAACACATTGCACGCATACATACCCACGTACACAAATTTCTTCTGACAGTTGCTAAGTAATCCGAATTTACTAATTCCAAACATGTTCCAATTAAGTGTGACTATTTTGACCTATTATCTGTGGAGATACTTCTCAGTGGTTGAATTTACTTAGAAGGGAAGAGTGAAATTACCAGTCAGAATAGTTCAGCAAAAAGATAATGAAGTGGAAAAAGTTTAATGCACTTTAAATTGCACTTTATCACCTATTTTGCACGGTGTTATACATTTATAGACATTTTTGAATATATTTAGCAAATTTAAAATGCCAAAAGTTTTAGGGGCACCTAGGTGGTTCAGTCGGTTAAGCATCTGACTCTTGATTTCAGCTCAGGTCATGATCTCATGGTTTGTGAGATGGAGCCACATGTGGGGCTCTGTTCTGACATCAAGGAGCCTGCTTGGAGTTCT
The DNA here is from genome assembly GCF_024362965.1 of Panthera pardus. Lineage (NCBI taxonomy): Eukaryota > Metazoa > Chordata > Mammalia > Carnivora > Felidae > Panthera > Panthera pardus. The sequence continues at coordinate 36,308,994 of NW_026526765.1, read as the reverse complement.
CTCTCAGCCCCCCCCCCCCCCCCCCCCGCTTGCACACATGCACATGCACTCTCTTTCTCTCAAAATAATAAATAAACATTGAACAAATAAATAAGTAACATTTATTTTAAAAATCCCTAATAAAAGGTCAGTAATATGGCATTGCCATAATTGCAGGGATTTGGACAAAAATTAAAAATTAAATTTGCTTTTGTATAGCTCCCCAAAGCAATAAAGAGGGTTTGTCAGAGAAGACTGGGAATTGATGGTATCTGATACCTTATGTATGAGAGAATCACTGAGTGCTGCTGAACAAATCCTAGGTCATTTCTGGTTTATGAAGTGTCTCTGAATCACTCATTTGTCATAATTACCATTATGTGCATGTGTATCTGTGTGTGTGCGTGCACACGTTCACATGGGGTGTGTATAGGCTTATACCTTGCAATTTTGCTGGAAAATATATATTCTTTCAGGGGGGAAAAAAAGCCAAAATTAACATCCCGGCCATCGTTAGTTTGAACATCTTTGAGCCAAGCCCTTTTGTCGCTAAAACTGTGGAGAGAAGAAAAGAACTGGTGATAATTGTTCTGGCTACATTTTCAGATCATAATCTTGAGATTTTGCACTGGAACCACAGAAACAAATAAGAAGCCAAGATATAGATACCTTTAATAACCGAAAGCTGAGACGTTTCAGTAAACATGTTTAAGTGGAATACCCTTCCAAATGAAATCTATTGTTTTTAAAGTGGCTGTGACTGTAGGACTCCAGGAATACCTTCAGAATAAACCTAATTCCCACCGGCTTCTGAGTGAGAAGTCTGTAATGATATAAGAACAGTGAAAATGAGAAAAACAAATGGCACCAGGGGATGTGAAATTTCATTTTCAGCCCAGAAGATAACATTTTAGAAAGCTGTCTTGGGTTCACTGTTCAGTTCTTTGCATTTGCTGTGCTAATTGGCCCACTTGTGCCTGAACGAAATACTTGAGGCCCTGGGAGTAGCCAGGGAGAGGGACTAGGTGGCACTCCACAGAACAGAAAGAATGATTATCCTATAAAAGGGATGGCCCTAAGGGACTTGACTCTGCCAATGACTCTGAATGAAGGGATTGGCCTTCTCACTAAGGATCCCTGATAAAAGGTTGGCAATTTATGGCATTGCCACAATTGCAGGGATTTGGACAAGAATTTTCTACAAGAGCAGTGGGGAGAGAAAATGAGTTTGTGAACATGTCACTGTGGAACTTATAATCGAGATCAGAGCTTCAGAAATGTATACAAGTTTTGAACTGAGGAGAAGAAAATCTTTGAAGAGAAGCATAATCATTAAAACAAATGAATGGAAATGATTAAAAGAGATATCAAAAGTCCTGACGCATCAACAATCCTATGACTGTGATGTTCTCGACATGCGCTATCACTCTATCACATTACCTTGTTTTATTTCCCTACAGCCATCATTTTTCAAGTCATCTTACTGATTTAAGGTTTTCTGGGTCCTTCTATAGAATGTGAATTCTATGAGAGGAAGGTCTTTGTCCTACACCTCCAACACCTAGAATATACCTGACACACTTTAGACTGTAATATAAATTTCCCAGACGGATGAATGAAGTAATTTCTGCGCTGAATTGTAAGAGCGAAACAATGGATGCCAAGTAAAAGTTGGGGCAGAGATCCAAAGTTGAAGGGAAAAAAATTTTCTAAAAAATTTCTCTGAATTTTTCTAAAAAATTCTCTAAAAAAAGTTTTAGAGAAAAAAATTATGGGAAACTATTCCTGCTCTTTCACCTCAGAAAACCCATTTGTGGTGATCTGAAATCTGTCCACTCATTCCACAGAGAAGTATGACCCAAATGTGGACTTGGAAAATTGATTTTAAAGTAGCATATTCCTATCTGTTATGAAATCGAAACTTCTGGAAGTCTCACTCAGAGTAGAATAGATTTAAGCTTGACCTAGATTGTTTTTTCAACTATAAATGGACCCATCACTCTTATGGGGCATAGGAAGGCGGGAAGAACACTTAGACATCATAAAGAAATCTCTTGCCCATGTCTCTAAACTAATGACTGTGACATTAAATGGTTGACAGACTTAACAGTTTGATTTGAAGGTCTCTCCTCTTCCGCAAAGAGAAACTGCCATATGGCCTACATTGTGGTCTTTCCATTTACACAACAATTTAATATGCCTGGTTCATGATGAAATACCAGCTCCCGGCCGGGAAATTAAAGCAGCGTTCAGCTCCTCTCAGCAAGAAGGCTGCAGTTTGATATATTCTGTAAACTGGATTCTGTATTAGCCAAAGGAAAGGATTGGCATAGTGAGGAAACACAGTTGGACTTGTTCAAACAAGCGTTTCAGTGCACAGATGCTACGTGTCTTTGGAGCTATGCTTTAGATCACTTGACTTCTACTTAGCTATCAACTAAAATGTATTTCTGTTTCAATCCTTTTAATTTTCATCTTTCCATTCATTTATATAAATGCAGTCTTCTTCCTCTAAGACATTTCAAAAATGTTCGTGCGGGCACCTGAGTGGCTCAGTCGGTTAAGTGTGCTACTTCGGCTCAGGTCCTGATCTCGCCGTCGGCAGGTTCGACCCCGCTTCAACCTCTGTGCTGACACCTCAGAGCCTGGAGCCTGCTTCAGATTCTGTGTTTCCTTCTCTGCCCCACCCCCACTCATTCTCTCTCTCTCTCTCTCTCTCTCAAAAAAAAAATGTTTTTTAATGGTGATAAAGAAAGGGTTTACAATGTATTAAAATATTGTCTTTATGAATGCCATTTTAATCAGCTAATACAATATCTGTGATGGTGCTTGGTGGAACAAGTATGGCCTCACGCCGACTGAGAATCAAATGTTGGCCCTGTTAACAACTAGTTATTAGCCTTAAGTAGGTTAATCGAATTCTTGTAGCTGAGTGCAATAGTCTGTAAAATAGCCATAATAATATTCACTTTGTGGGCCATTTCCACAGGATAAGTGATTACGTGTGTGTGCGTATGTGTGTGTGTAAAATGCCAGGTGTGGTTTGGTAAAGTAGCTGCAGACACAAAATGAAACACTGATTTGTTACAATAGTCCATACCTCTGTCGGCATATTCACGCATATTCACGTATATCTATGTATCCATTTATAAATATTTGCCATAGGGCAGAGTGATTATAGTGATTGACCCTATCTTTTAATGCCTTCCCATTCTCCCAAGGTCTGAGATAACCATAAAAAGTAATAATTTTCCAGTGAAATCTTTAGATAGATTTCATGGTCAAAGCAGATAACTAGAAACATTTTCACACGTGGCAAAAACTTTTCATTTCCTTCCTTCATTTGTCTACCTGAAACTTATTCAGATTTACCCTTCCAGCAAGCCTGCTCTACACCCCCAGGCTGGCCCATGGAGCCCTCCTATTTCTGATAATAGCCTCAGCTTATTTCTATCTTTTTATTGAATATATTACAATTAAATGATCTGTGCTTATCTACTAAACTGAATCTTTTCAAACTTTGTAACTCTATTTTCTAGCCTGAGGTTTTGTAGGTCTTCAATAATGTCTGTTGAAAAACCCATCCACACACAGACACACACATACACGTATACAAATATATTTCATTTTTTATTCGTCATTTGTTTCCCTATTCCACATGAGTATTTCCTGATTGATCTATTGACATAAAATCGTTTTCAACCTATGACATAAGTCATTAAAATTAAGTCTTGATTATATTATAAACAACATCATTGTCAACTAAATATTCATCATACATACTTTGACTAATATTCATTTGTTCAACAAGCTTTATTGAGACCATATTTTATATGCCAGTCACTATGTCCTAAAATCAGTATGTCTACAAGAAAGCAAACATGTAGGAAGTCGTATAAATATGCACATCAGTACAATCCAATTCATTAAGAACATAAGATGAAATCACAGCTTAAGATTGCGGATTCTGTCAAAAAAATCTTTTTTGAAGGAGGTGACACCTGTCTTGAGCCCTGAAGTCTGCATGGGAGGTAGAGGATTGAGGAGCTGTTTGTGGAATCAGCATTCCAGGTGGAGGGGGCAGCTAGTGTAAAAGCAGAGGATAGAGAAAACATAGAGTTTGAGGAAATGCACATACAGTATTCAGTATGTTTGGAATGGAGATTGAGAGGCAGGCATAGCAGATGAGTAAGTGCGGATCTATGTCTTGGCAAGAAATTAGGATTTCATCCAACACTCTATGGGCAAGAATTGAAGGCTTTTAAAACGAGGGATGGAATGACCAAATTTGCTTTCAGGAACAAGTATTTTCATAGAGGGAGGCACCTGTGCAAAGAGATAAACAGGAGAGTCTTAAAATAACCCAGACAAGAAGTAATGTGGATTTAAACTAATCCTCAGCAAAAGATTAGAAAATACACTAAAGGAAAAGAATCAGTGGAACTTATAGTCCAGCTCTTTATGAAGAGGAAGACAAAGGGGAGATTTACAAATGGCACCATGTTTTTGGTTTGGATAGCTGTGTAAATGGGGTGCTACTTAACATGATAGTGAATATAGATGAATCAGGTTTGCAAGGGTAGAGGTGACAGGATATAAGGGAGGAGTTGTGTGTGGAGATTGCTGGACTGTGCATTCTAACTATGCAATGGTTTTATTGGTCATATATACAGTTTATCACCAAGGTCTGCCATGTGTGCAGTTATTTAATCCATGTGTTCATCTAATACCTATTTGTTGAATTGATGAAGAAGTGCCTGTGGAGCAGGCAGCTTGTAAGCCTCCAGGAGGATCAATAGTCTGTTTGCAGTACCAGAGAACTCCTATAATGTAATGAAGATTAAGATGACTCTGGCTCACAATAAATTAGGAAAATTAATTTCCCTTTTGAAAGCTGCCACTAACTTGAGAGCAGGAAAGACAGTTCACTAACCTCACAAACATGAGGAAATCTTGCAAACTGGTAAGAATGCATCTGTGTTCCTATTATAACCTGTTATAATTACTTAATCCTCTCCCAATTTAGTCTACTACTCCACACCCTTCTGAGCCAGATCCTAGAGGGAACTAAGCCCTACTGTCCTAAAGCATATGTCACAAGTAATGAATTGACTTAGCACCTGTGCATCCAGAATGGTAATATTTATGTACCATCCTTGTAAGTATTCCTTAAATAATCACTGAAATGATTTTCTATGGTGTATGTTTTAGATGAGGAGTCCTAGCTGAGAAAGTCTCCCTTCCCTCCCCCTGATATTACAACTACCTACTTCCCATAAAAAGCATTCTGTACTAGTAATAGAAGAGCAAAAGAAACTTGATGCTTTTCTCATTAGGGGGTCCTACTTAATTTCCTTATCTAACACCCAACAAGTTTCTGGCGTTTCCACATTTACGACTACTGTTTTGTCCATAACCATGGTGTATATTACAAAATGTGTCTGTTCTCGAAAAAGCCAAATCTATAGCTGAACTTTATAACATCTAGAATTCATATGTAATGTTCTGAAGTTACATACATCTTACCTAGGAGAGGGGAAAAGAGGTCCCGATCTCATTATGCTGTCTAATATCCTAATTATCAGTTAGGCTGTAAAAAAACACTCTTGATAGAATGCTTATAGCTGTCTCTGCAAGGAAAAAACAATTCAGCCCGATGGTGGGAAGATACGCACCATCATTTAAACTTTCTGTGGGAGAACAAAGGGAGCTGAGAAGATGTACTAGAACATAGGGAAAGTTATGAGCAAGAACTTTGGCAAAGGGAACAAAGAAAATAAAGACAAATCTCTGACCCTAAAACTGATTACCTAGCACCATTTACCACATATATATTTTGACATTTTAGCATTAGACTAACTCAGTCTGGAGCTTGGAGAAACATGAGCTCATGATAAAATTAACAATTATTAATAGTTAATCATGCCATCTCCATGTACCATGATGGAAAGCCACTTTTTATAGCTGCCTCCCTAAAGCCCAGGGGGCAAGCTGGTGCAAGTCTCTGTTGGATTTTTCACTGGTCTATGATGAAATCAGTGATATGAGAACAATGGAGTAAGTTATCCTTAGAGATGAGTTTAATAGTCAATATTCTAGGACTAAGTTATTCTTGTTATAATTTACTGTGCTCAACAAAAGCTGAATTTCTTTTTGTTTTCAATTGATGTTCTCTTAAAATAGGTGACTCTCTTTCTTTGAAATACATGAGTATATTTTCTGTCCTGGTATAGTATTATAATGCAATACAGATCTTTCATCTTTCAAAAACCTTATTTTAATAATTTTTTTAATGTTTATTTATTTTTGAGAGAGAGTCAGAGTGTGAGCGGCGGAGGGGCAGAGAGAGAGGGAGACACAGAATCTGAAGCAGGCTCCAGGCTCCGAGCCATCAGCACAGAGCCCGATGCAGGGCTCGAACTCACCAACCGTGAGATCATGACCCAAGCCGAAGTCGGACACTCAACCGACTGAGCCACCCATGCACCCCTATTTGTATTTATTTTAAATGTTGTAGGCTCTAGGGGACTATTCTGCTTAAGGCGCCTCTGGGAAGGGGAGAGAGAGTTGTAACATGACCTGGAAATTGTAAATTTACAAAATTTGTTCCTGGGCATAAATTTGAACACTGAATGATTATTTAATAATATTAAGAAATTATTGTTGGGGCGCCTGGGTGGCTCAGTCGGTTAAGCGTCCGACTTCAGCTCAGGTCATGATCTTACAGTCTGTGAGTTCGAGCCCCGCGTCGGGCTCTGTGCTGACAGCTCAGATCCTGGAGCCTGCTTTGGATTCTGTGTGTGTGTGTCTCTCTCTCTGCCCCTCCCCTGCTCATGCTCTGTCTCTCTGTCTCAAAAGTAAATAAAAACATTAAAAAAAAGAAAGTATTGTTAATTTTTAGGTATTATATTGATATTATAATGATTTTTATTTTAAAATTATGCATATTTTAGGAATGCATACTGAAACTTTGAAGTTGAATTAATTTAATATATTTGCAGTTTATTTCAGAGTAATCAGGGAGAGGACAAATATGCCAGTGAAATAAGTTTAGCTATGGGTTTGTAATTGCTTAAGCTGGGTGGGGAACAAATGGGGGATTTATTTTATTGTTATTTACACTGTTCTACAGATTATTAGACTCTGATGTTATACTATCCTACTAGTTTTCTAACATACTTTTATACTATTCTACCTTTTTAATATATTTTATATATTTAAAATATTCCACAGTAAAAATCTTATCAAAAAAATAGGGAAAAAAGGAAGCTTTTTTTAAATAAACTTTATATTTTGAGATATGTTCCTTCTACCGTTATCTTCTCCACAAAACTGAGAAGAAAATACTGGCTAACTGCATACCTGGTTAAGTGAAGTTTCTATTGGATATAGTTTAAAAAAGATGCAATCACATCTCAGTTAAGCTTATAAAGGATTAGAAGATACCTTTTCTCCAGGATGAGAGTCAGACCATCTCTGGTAGGAGTTTCCTGATGTCCATTTATCATACTGACCAAGTAGGTCAGGAAGGGGCGTTTGACCCAATTCTTCAGCTTATTTTGCTTGAAATCACAAGTTAAAAACTAGTTTGTGCATCCTTAGCACACTGATTGCTATTCTTAACAGATTTTATTTGACTAAATTAGGATATGATAAAGGTCATCTATTTGGAAGGGGAAAAAAATCCACATAACCTAGGGGTTGGCAGACTCCATATAACCTAGGGGTTGGATTTGGCATAGGAATTCTGATGTATCCTCTCATTTTTTTATTTTGTTTTCTCATGTTTATTTATTTTTGAGAGAAAGAGAGACAGAGCATGAATGGGGGAGGGACAGAGAGAGGGAGACACAGAATCTGAAGCAGGTTCCAGGCTCTGAGCTGTCAGCACAGAGCCCGATGCGGGGCTCAAACCCTCAAACTGCAAGATCATGACCTGAGCTGAAGTTGGACATTTAACTGACTGAGCCACCCAGCACCCCAATATCCTCTCATTTTAAAATTAACCTTTTATCCAAATTGAATTCATTCTGAATAACATAAGCAAAATCATTCTATAAAATATATTTTACTTATTATTACTCACTTAATACATACGCATTTTTGCTCTATTACTTAATACATGCTACTAACTAAGCCAACTAATTACGGACATGGATTATTTTTCATCATTAATACGTTCTTGAACTTATACACAAACTTTTAAATTCAGAACGTGTCATTTTTATGATTGTAATTATTACCTTCAGTTTGCTTATTTGTTGTCATATACAGTGGTGCTTCTTGGAGGGGGAATATCACCAGATATTTACCATGTTAGGATTAATTTGTGAATATGCTTGTTTTCTGGGTGGCAGGATGAGTGTATGGTTGCTTTGTGTGCCTAATACATGTTTACTGTTGCCTTGCACAAAAAGATTTCCAGCTCACCTCTCTACTGATACCTTGGATTACTCAGAAGTAGAAAATGGAAACACTATAGGTAGGATATTAGTTTTCTACTCACTTCAAGTCCTCTCTGTGACTACTCACGCACTGGACTTGAAGAACTCACTGTAAGCTCTCAAGAGAGGGTAAGAATAGACAAGGTAGAGGCTTTTAACAAAATGGACTGGTATGAACACCGGAAGGAGGTCACAGATGGAGATGAGTATGAGTCAGGCATTTTCAGGCTAAGTGATACGGAGCCAAGCTCAGGTTAGCTGAGGTGGTGAAGCCTACTATAAGGGAACCCAGGAAGAAAGAAAGCCACAGCAAACCACCCCAGGGAAGTCAGATGCTGATTTTGTGGCAAGAGAGAATTCCCCTCAGGAAATCATAGCAATTCCAGGACCCCAGGAGCCATCGTAGGGACTCACCTTTCCCATAACATATGTAATCTCTGACTTTCCTAGCTGTTCGTTACTTTCAGTTTCCTCATGAGAAAGTATAGTTAGGCCTGTGAGTCACAATCCAGTGTGAAGCATCCCCATTGGGAAGAGGTCTCCAGCCAGGCCATCTTTTGGGCTGCTGGCCTGTTTTGGATGACAGTCTTGGAGGTAGGCATCAGTCATGGTTGCACTGTCACACATACCCAGTCACATGATAAAAGCTTACCAACTCGAATACACACAAAGACATACTGCTTCTAATTTTATAAAAAGGAGCTACTGGATTCATGTCACGAAGAGTTTCGTGAAATGAGAGTTTTCTCAGGATGCCGAAGTTTCGCTGGAAATTTTTCCCAAAACAACCTTTTATCTTACCTTGCTCAAAACAAACACTCTCTAGTGGTTTGCCTTTACATGTAGGTTCAAAATTCACAGATGCCTTATCTCCTTTCAAGTTCTTTTTGAAGCTTCATTTAGTAATTCTTAAAAGAGATCACTTTTGTTCTGGATGCTGTAGCTTTACTTTAGGCAAATCCCCATTACCTCATACCCAAATTATTATTGAAACTTTTTTACAAATCTTTTTTAACCACTAGGAGCCTCTGTCTCCTCTCATTCTACAAGCCAACTATAGATTAATATTCCTACATCGTGAAACAAAATGAATGTACCTGAAAGAGAATGAGCGTACCTTCTAGAGAAAGGCTGTTTTTCCCCATGTATGGCAAGATATCAAGAGATCTAGAATTCCCTAGGTCTATTCCATTTAATCTCCTTTCCTAAGACAATATTTTACACACAAATTCCTTCCTTCAAAATCCTTGCAATAGCATTGTCAATTAAGACCAAACTTCTTATCTGTGGAAGAATATTCTCTGTGACTAATCAAACCCATATGATTCTGTGGCCACTGTTCTTACAGTTCCATGGAAACCACCCCCCCACCCCCACCCACACACACACTCTTCTCTGAACCTGTGCTCATGGCACTATTTCACTCCAGTGTCTTCTTTCCCATCCCATTTATTTGTCTTGTCCATCCTGATGGCCTAACCAAAGTAATCCCTACACTTTTTTCAGAGCCTACCTAAGGTTCCTCATGTCACCAAAGCGTATAGAACTAGACTGCGACAGATGATGTAGTGTCTGGACTTCTAGATTTTTATCAGGTTAAATTCCTTAGCAGACACTTAAGCTTTGGAATTATTCTCAGTCTTGTTTTATGTATTGTGTTTGGATTTCTAATTAACTATACAGTCTGAGGTTTTCTTTGTTGTTTTTTTTTTTAATTTCTCTTATATTTCCCATAGTTCCCTTCAAGGTGCTACAGGGAAATCATCTGTTGACTGAATTTATACTGTTCCTTAATTTCCATTCCATTTTGCCACCATTTTCCAGTTTCTTTTAAACAGGGAACCCTGGTTCCATACAAATTTTAGGATTGCTTGTTCTAGCTTCGAGAAGAATGCTGGTGCAATTTTGATTGGGATTGCATTGAACGTGTAGATAGCTTTGGGTAGTATTGACATTTTAACAATATTTATTCTTCCAATCCATGAGCACGGAATGTTTTTCCATTTCTTTGGATCTTCTTCAATTTCCTTCATAAGCTTTCTATAGTTTTCAGCATACAGATCTTTTACATCTTTGGTTAGGTTTATTCCTAGGTATTTTATGATTTTTGGTGCAATTGTGAATGGGATAAGTTTCTTTATTTGTCTTTCTGTTACTTCATTGTTAGTGTATAAGAATGCAACTGATTTCTACACATTGGTTTTGTATCCTGCGACTTTGCTGAATTCATGTATCAGTTCTAGCAGACTTTTGGTGGAGTCTGTCGGGTTTTCCATGTATAATATCATGTCATCTGCAAAAAGTGAAAGCTTAACTTCATCTTTGCCAATTTTGATGCCTTTGATTTCCTTTTGTTGTCTGCTGATGCTAGCATTCCCAACACTATGTTAAACAACAGCAGTGAGAGTGGACATCCCTGTCGTGTTCTTGATCTCAGGGGGAAAGCTCTCAGTTTTTCCCCATTGAGGGTGATATTAGCTGTGGGGTTTTCATAAATGGCTTTTATGATGTTTAAGTATGTTCCTTCTATCCTGACTTTCTCGAGGGTTTTTATTAAGAAAGGATGCTGAATTTTGTCAAATGCTTTTTCTGCATCGATTGACAGGATCATATGGTTCTTATGTTTTCTTTTATTAATGTGATGTATCTCATTGACTGATTTGCAAATGTTGAACCAGCCCTGCAGCCCAGGAATGAATCCCACTTGATCATGGTGAATAATTCTTTTTATATGCTGTTGAATTGGATTTGCTAGTATCTTATTGAGAATTTTTGCATCCATATTCATCAGGGATATTGGCCTGTAGTTCTCTTTTTTTTGCTGTGTCTCTGTCTGGTTTGGGAATCAAAGTAATGCTGGCTACATAGAATGAGTCTAGAAGTTCTCATTCCCTTTCTATTTTTTGGAACAGCTTGAGAAGATAGGTATTATCTCTGCTTTAGACCCCGAATAGCCAAAGTAATTTTGAAGAAGAAGACCAAAGCACGAGGCATCACAATCCCAGACTTTAACCTCTACTACAAAGCTGTAATCATCAAGACAGCATGGTATTGGCACAAAAACAGACACATAGACCAATGGAATAGAATAGAAACCCCAGAATTAGACCCACAAAAGTATGGCCAACTAATCTTTGACAAAGCAGGAAAGAATATCCAATGGAAAAAAGACAGTCTCTTTAGCAAACGGTGCTGGGAGAACTGGACAGCAACATGCAGAAGAATGAAACTAGACCACTCTCTTACACCAGTCACAAAAATAAATTCAAAATGGATAAAGGACATGAATGTGAGATAGGAAACCATCAAAACCCTAGAGGAGAAAGCAGGAAAAAACCTCTCTGGTCTCAGCTGCCACAATTTCTTACTTGACACATCCCCAAAGGCAAGGGAATTGAAAGCAAAAATGAACTATTGGGACCTCATGAAGATAAAAAGCTTCTGCACTGCAAAGGAAACAATCAACAAAGCTAAAAGGCAGCCAACGGAATGAGAAAAGATATTTGCAAATGACATATCGGACAAAGGACTAGTCTCCAAAATCTATAAAGTACTCACCAAACTCCACACCTGAAAAACAAATAATCCAGTGAAGAAATGGGCAGAAAACATGAATAGACACTTCTCTAAAGAAGACATCCAGATGGCTAACAGGTACATGAAAAGATGCTCAATGTCACTCCTCATCAGGGAAATACAAATCAAAACCACACTCAGATACCACCTCACTCCAGTCAGAGTGGTTAAAATGAACAAATCAGGAGACTATAGATGCTGGCGAGGATGTGGAGAAACGGGAACCCTCTTGCACTGTTGGTGGGAATGCAAAGTGGTGCAGCCATTCTGGAAAACAGTGTGGAGGTTCCTCAAAAAATTAAAAATAGATCTACCCTATGACCCAGCAATAGCACTGCTAGGAATTTACCCAAGGGATACAGGAGTGCTGGTGCACAGGGGCACTTGTACCCCAATGTTTATAGCAGCACTTTCAACAATAACCAAATTATGGAAAGAGCTTAAATGTCCATCAACTGATGAATGGATAAAGAAATTGTGGTTTATATACACAATGGAATACTACGTGGCAATGAGAAAGAATGAAATATGGCCTTTTGTAGCAACATGGATGGAACCGGAGAGTGTTATGCTAAGTGAAATAAGTCATACAGAGAAAAATCCCATATGTTTTCACTCCTATGTGGATCCTGAGAACTTAACAGAAGACCATGGGGGAGGGGAAGGGAAAAAAAAAAAAAGGTTAAAGAGGGAGGGAGCCAAACCATAAAAGACTCTGAAAAACTGAGAACAGGGGCACCTGGGTGGCTCAGTAGGTTAAGCGTCCTACTTCAGCTCAGGTCACGATCTCGCGGTCTGTGAGTTTGAGCCCCGTGTCGGGCTCTGGGCTGATGGCTCAGAGCCTGGAGCCTGCTTCTGATTCTGTGTCTCCCTCTCTCTCTGCCCCGGCCCCGTTCATGCTCTGTCTCTCTCTGTCTCAAAAATAAATAAAATGTTAAAAAAAAAACCTGAGAACAATCTGAGGGTTGATGAGGGGTGGGAGGTAGGGGAGGGTGAGTGATGGGTATTGAGGAGGGCACCTGTTGGGATGAGCACTGGGTGTTGTATGGAACCAATTTGACAATAAATTTCATATAAAAAATAAAAATTAAAGTAAACAGAGAACCCTGGTTTAGATGTAAACCTGACAGCTACAAGACTTCATTTCCCAGAAAAGTCCCTCATTGACGTCACCTAAGATCCTGTTAGAAAAATGCAGTGTCAGCACCTCACCCACGCACGCGCGCGCGTGTGTGTGTACGCACCCCCCCCCCCATTTATTGAATCCTAACCTGCTTTCAGCAAGACATCCAGGCAATTCTTATGCATATAAAAGTGTAGGAACCACTATACTGAAGATTCCAGTATGAATCAGTTGACCCTTAATAATACATGACAATAAATAAACCAGAACATACCATTAAATAATAATACATTAAATAAGCCAAGAAAATGTGTATTTAAATCCCTATTTTATTATTCACATGTGTATATGTTACATGTGAGTGAAAGAAACAAAGAGAGAGAACCAGGGGAAATTTTTGGTGACAAGTAACTCTTTTTCTGTAGAAGACTTACCTCCTAAATATCTACTGAGTATATTTTCTGTTTAGATTTTATTTCTGCTGTACTTTCCTTTTTCATTTGGTGTAAGCCTATTAAGCCACATAGGAAAACAGAGCTGTCAGGATATCTCTTCAAAAAACACACTTGAGGTAGCTAAGAGCCAAAATCATTTGATGAATTTTTTAAAAGCTGGCTGCTTTTTAAAGGCATTTATAATTCAAGGTGTTTGATTAACTTTTAAAGAGTTGAGTGTTGGTAGATTTAAAATCAAAAGGAAAGACTTGGAGTGGTCCAGTGGATTTTTAAAGATGGATAGAACTAGGAAAACTGTGGTCTTACCCTTCTTAGCTTTGATACTATTTATGTGATTTTTGTTCCAATCACATAACAGATCCCCTTTAATCTTCTGTATGTGACATGGGCTAACATGGGCTGGCAGTGATTGTTTTTTATCTATTCAACAGATATTCTGAAAATTACTGAGGTAGTCCGTCAAGTCTTTTTAACTTGCTAAAGACAAGTGGTATAAATATATAGTAGATAACGGTTTATAGTTTTGTGTAAAGCAGATTTTATGTAGACATTAGGCAGTTGAAGGAGTCACAGTAGAAGTTAAAGACACATACATCATAACAAAGGGGAAGGGGTGAGAGGTTTAGGAGTGGGAACTATAAACCTTAATGAAAACATCTGTATATCCAACAGAATGAAACAATCATGTCACAAACATGTTTGTAATCAATAGGAACCAGATAAAGGATAAGGGCAGTCTGGTGGATAGGTCCGAGCTCTTCAAACAGAAATGGCTATTTGGAATGTTGTGCTCAAATGTGAGCACTTTGTTTTATAACGAATGTTTGCACACTGATGTTAGTCATTCTGTTCTTAATTTATTGATTGGGGCGCCTGGGTGGCTCAGTCGGTTAAGCGTCCGACTTTGACTCAGCTCATGACCTCACGGTTTGTGAGTTCAACCCCTGCGTTGGGCTTTGTGCTGAGAGCTCAGAGCCTGGAACCTGCTTCCGATTCCGTGTCTCCTTCTCTCTCTGTCCCTCCCCTACTTGTGCTCTCTCTCCCTCTGTCTCTCAAAAATAAACATGTAAAAAGCAGGTTACTTACAAAGGTATGGGAAATGATAAATATATTTTACACATTTGAACAGTTATTTGATACATGAAACAGTTACTTGCTTGTTCCAGCAGGTATAGTCAAAATCACAAGGGGAAAAAAATACAGCAAGAGGAGAGGGAACATAACAAGGAAAGGAAAGGACTCATGTTTTAAGAGTGTCCGCACTGTGGTAGGCTTGTGCCAGGCACTTTGTAAGCACTCTTTTAGTTAATCCTTGTAACAACTTTGCCAATGCTCATCTTGTCTGAGATGCCACTACTGGTCGATATTCAGAGCCAGGGGTGATCACCCTAATTTCTATGCTTTAAGAGAGATGTATTGACCAAACATATGGGGGGAGAGCTAAGACTTTTTTTTTGGAAAAGCAATAACTTTAGATGATATAAATGACAATTAGCATGGACAGTGGTAGAAGATGCTAATAATTATATAAATATGACTGTGTCTATGAGAACTGAAATGATCAGTTGTATCTTTAGAAAATAAAGCAAAATTGGATATTCTAGTTATGAGACTATCATAATATAATCTATATGCATAATTATTCCTTTATAATACCTGAAATTGGAGAGATATTATATCCAATCTGTTTCAAAAGGTTATAAAAGATGTGAAACATTTCAAAGTACAAATTTACATCGATTTAATGTTCTATTCTATTCCAAATTCCCTAGATTCCTATTCAAATCCATCTGAGATCTGAAATGTTTCTACTAGCCAAGCTTGATATGCAGATTGATTTCAGCCAGATGTTACCACCTCCTATGCCATAAGACGTGATATTTTACTAGTTTACTACCACTAAATATAGAAAGATAACAAATACAAATATAGAAAGAAAATGAAAAAAGTGATACTTCCTTTTGCACATTGTATGAGGCACTGGATTAGAAGCCTAAGTAATTTATAGGAAATTAGTATTCTGATACACAATAGTGAATTACTTTTATTTCATGATATTGAATACTTTAAAAAGGGAGCAGCTTCCTGCTTAGGTTACTCTGAGCAGCCAAGTACAAATTTTCCCGTAAATTCTAGAAACTCAAATTAAACGTTTACCTTACAAATCTCTGTCATAAGTTCCTGCTAAGTCCCTGTGTTACTGCAATGTCAAATTCTGTTTTAAGCGTCAGGGAAATGTTTCTGAGTTGCAAAATTGTTGACACCATTTGCCCTACCTTATAAAATGACTTCATATAGGTGGCAGTAATTTCACATAGACTGAAACACATATGATCAAGGTTAACTAATGGCAGCAAAAATAGCGTTGAGTAGTTGATGTATCTCATACCCTAAGGTTTATTAAAAGTATATTTTTAATTTGGTGGGTGGTGGGTCAAATTTTACTTCCTGGGACATACTCTTTATAATGTTGAAATAGAAAATAGTTTTCCAATCTGCCTGTGAGGGGGAGCATTACTGTCACTTTTCCTCTTCAGTAGGTGAAATAAAGTACCCTATAAAGAAAAAAAGAGAATCATACAGAATTAAAATATGCCAAGAACTCAATACTTGTGTTATTTTATTATTTGATTATTTGATTATTATTTAGAAATTTGTATCCAGACAAAGGGACTTATTTCCAAGTAGATTTGCACTAAAAATTTTAAAACAGTGATTGCACCACTGGGAAATTCCTAGTCGAGGTCTCAAAGAGTAAATAAGCAAGAAAAAAAAAAGCAGAAAGATTGGAACAATCAACACAGTCTAGAAAATATGCATAGGATTCTTTAAAAAGCTTACATCTCTGTAAGATGAACTTCGTTTGTTCTTTGGGAGTTCAATGTTATTTCATTGTGTATTTTGCTTTTTGTGTGAAATCAATCTGAGCACCCCACAGCAAGTTAATTTTCTACCTAATGAGTAAAGACATTATCTACACCGAAGAAAATATTACCATACCTTCTAAACACTTTCTTCATTATAGACATTGAACAAAACCTGCAAAGATATGTTTTGTTGCCTAAAGAAGGTACATAAATCATTTAGCCAGTTCTGTTACAAAGGGGAGATACCTCACAGGGGAACTAATACTACATTATCTACAACTTAAGAACAGAACTTAATGTGGGCCTTGGGTTTGTCCACTATCATTACATACTCATAAACATTTTAAAATAATTTTCCCTGGGCTCAAAACTCAAGGTTGCAGTTGCTGGGAGGGATACAATAATGTTACTGTATAGTTACTGTCTTTAAAATGTCTAAAGCCAACGAAGGAGATAAGTGATATTTAAGAAGTGATTATAAAATCCAATACAAGAAAATAAAAATAGTGATAAATTAATATACACATAATTTCTTAACCTAAAGGATAGTATGAGATACAGGTGACTAAATTGTATTTTCTTTCTCTGTTTTTTGCCCAAACCCAAATACACACCCACTCAGAGTAAATACAGAAAAACTCTGTAACACCTAACACAGGACTCTTTTCCCTCAATAAGTGGATCTCCAAAATGACTTAATATTAGAAGCAACTGCTCCATTCACATATTGAATTTGGAAATTCGTGAAATCTAAGACTCTTTAATGATCAGAAGGTCTGCTTTTTTCATTGCTAAGTGTGTGGCATTTTTTGTGTTACTCATGGTAGAAACAAAGACTACAGAGGCTTTAAAAGAAGGGACTATTTTGAAGTGATTTTCACACTGACCAGTGATTTTTCCTGCTCATGAATGAATACACCTTCATTTGTTCGGTTTTTCACTAAGAAATTACTGAGGAGATGCCAAGAGATAATGGCTGAAGAGTTTTGAGTTGCCTCCAGAACTGTGATGACATAAACTTTCAGTTGTTTAAACCTTTTATTTCATTGTTTAGAGTACAGTAGCCAGCAAATTCCATAGTATGATAATATTTATGCTTAAATATTAACCAATATAGATTCATCTTTCTACATATACCTAGTACACACACACACACGCACACGCACACACGCACACACACACATGAACACTCCACAATATTATTTATTAAATTTATAACATGTTACCAGCATGAACAACAGCATAACTGGTTGTTTAGGTGGCATTTCCTAAAATTCTGTCTTCCCAGATTGGTTCAGATGTGTTTCTAAATACTCCCAGAATGCCCACAGTCTGTATTGTTGTTCTTACCAGATTGCATTTAAATGAACTCTTAATTAAGATTAACTCTTTTTTTTTAACCATCATCGTATAAGTAACACAAAAGTAGACATTATGTTTGATTCATATTTCTAGCCTTAACATCAAGTACATAATCCCTACCACATAATTTTCTCACAATGTTCATCAACATGAACTGACCTTATTGAAGAGTGTGAATTTAGACCCCTTTCATCCTTACGTTAGGAAACTGTGCGTTTCAGAAATACTTCTGCCATTTCTTTTTTCAAATTGGTTACCTTGAAACTAAATTTTTTAATTGTTTCTGTTTTTTTAGATCAAAGTCTATAGAGTTTAATTAATAAACTTGGGGAAATGAAATAGAAAATTACCACTTATAGATCTATTTAACTAGCAAATAAGGGAATCCGGATTTGCAAATGTTTGCTTACCACATTTTGGAAATCTAATTCTCAAGAAAGAATTCTTCTGAGAAACTCTTGAAATAGAAAGCCACTCTATTCCTTTGGTATATAGCTTTTTATACTGATCTCATTGGGAATATGCCAACAACATAAGGCATACCTGAAACACATCCATCTGAACCCGTGGTCATTTTTCTTGATCATAGGACTTTCTAGACCAATGCTCGGGTTCACTTTGGTTTCTGTCTATATGTTATGATCTGCTTTTTGCCTTCCAAACTTTATAAAAATCTTGTCTGATTACAGTTTTTTCCAATACTTAACTCCACCGTGGATTTATGATTCCATTTTCTACACTTTTATTATTTCAGATGCATTGGAAGGACAGCTGAGGGATAGATAAATCTGTTTCAGCTTTCCATTTGAACTAAAAACTTTAATTGTTTAAAAAACAATATTATTTTAAGGTTGCATATTATTAATTGGATATTTTTGTCAGGAGGAATTTACTGATAAAAGAGAAAATGCTGCCGGGGTACCTGTGTGCCTCAGTCAGTTAAGCGTCTGACTTCAGCTCAGGTCATGATCTCACAGCTTGTGAGTTCAAGCCCTGTGTTGGGCTCTGTGCTGACAGCTCAGAGCCTGAAGGCTGCTTTGGATTCTGTGTCTCCCTCTCTGTCTGCTCCTCCCCCGTTCACACTCTGTCTCTCTCTCTCAACAATAAATACACAATAAAAAAAAATTTTTTTAAAGAAAATGCTGCCAATCATTGCTTGATCACACCATGAGACTTTTTTTTTTTTAATTGTAGGCCCCAGTGGTCTTGGAAAGAAAATGACCAAACAAATCTTTCTTTCTTGTTTTTGTAGAGATTTGCTTGCTTACCAAGGGACGCCGCACTGCCAGTGTTCGAGCTGATACATATTGTCGTCTTTATTCACTATCCGTGGACAATTTCAATGAGGTCCTGGAGGAATATCCAATGATGCGGAGAGCCTTTGAGACGGTTGCCATTGACCGACTAGATCGGATAGGTATTCTCTTCAGTTTTATTATCTTTTACATGTACAATTAGGTTATACTCTAGTGGACTGATATATGTTTACAATTGTAAGTCCTAAATGCTATCATAGGTTGCCTTTTAATTAGCATAGAAATAGCAGTTAGCTCTAGCCCTATTTCTACTGTCTAACTTTCTCTTCTTAAGTGTTCTGGATTTATTTAATCATCTCTATTTTTACTAGCTGCTCAGTCTGATTTCCCCAGTGATGCCAATACAATTTGAATCTTCAGGTAAAAAGCAATGATAAAAATTTTAGGTAGCACTAAAATAGAACTAAAATTATAATAGTATGAGTCTATATTACAAACCAAATTTTGCTACAAGGTTTTTAAAAAATTTTTACGTATCACCTTTACACTTTTATCTATATATTGAGAACTGAAAACTTGTGTGTTTTAATTGTCTCAGTAGAAGCTTCTTGAAATGTTTGTAATACAGACTCAAGCAGGAAAAACCTTGATAGAAATGCCCTACATAGATGCTTTACTTTGTAAACATCGACTTAAAGTCTTCTCTGCTCTCAAATAAGAATATATAAATTAGACTTTACTAGTTACACTAGTTTAAAGGTTTGAATAATTGCTATAGTAAAGTTAAATCAGATTGGCTTGCTATTAGCTTCCTAAAATATGCTGGAACATTCTGATATCAGAAGGTAGTAAGCGTTTACTCTCTACACCTAAATCCTCTTCCCCCCACCCTACCCTGCCCTGCCCCCACTTCACTCTACTCAATTTTCATAATCTATACAATTTTCAGTATAGATATCATTTCCCTGTAGAAATCTCCCCTGACCTCCCACCGCTAAGTGGCTGAATATCCTAGGTATGTTCTCCCATCCCCGCCTAGGAATTTCCTCCATCACAATACTGCCTTTATTATTGTAATTGCTCTAACAATGCTAAGATTTGTGAATGTAGAGAACACGTCTAATTCACTATTACATTCACAGTACCTAGTACACAACGAATATTCTTGAAGAGAGGTGGTAGGGAGGGATGAAGGAATCCGTGATCTCAAAGGTGATGGGGTTGGGATCACTTGGAAGTAAATGTGCTTCATTCTCATTAAAGGTAAGGCTTTTTGAAGGATGTAGTCTTATGTCAGCTTTTCTTCCGCACATTATATCTTTCTTTCCTTCTATATAAGTGGGATGACAGAGGCATAAGAGTCTGAAATTAGGTTAGGAGAAGTAAAGGTAGCTTTTGGACATTATCGTTAGACAAAACACACATAGTAGAAATTCATATTGACAACTCAGACCCGTAACAGGACACAGTGTGGAGAGAGACAGTGCCCATAAAAGTGGGTATTCCTGAAAGCATCTTTACTTCATTTGAAAATACCCTTTTTGTGGTTTGTGACTGCTCATGGTAGAGCGAGAGACTGATATCTGAGCACATGAGGTTTTTCCTAAGCCAGCTAGACATCTTTAGAGAAAGCAATAAAATCACGATATTTTAATAGAGAATTTCTGTTAATCTGCGACAGCTTCACTTTCATCTCACTTATTCCAACTAATTTGTATAAGAAAGTTTGCAGTCAATAATATAGGCAATAAAATTGCTAATAAGCACCAAGCCATTGCAGTTTTGATCCTTATAAAATTCTAACAGTACATTAAAAAGTAGAGTATTTCTCTATAAGTTCACAGATAGTAACATTACAAAACGTTGACTATTCACATGATGACAAAGAAATATTTCCCTTTTCCATTTTGTGGCAATGGCTTATAAATGTACACCATATGTAGTTAAGACAATAATAATATAATAATATATAATATATATTATTATATATTATATATAATATAATAATATATAATAATAATGCCAAATAAGCATTATATTTATTACCAATATAGCAGTTTTTGTTCTTTAGAAAATTAGAACAATTCTGTAAGGAGAGACAAGTATTTATTTTTGGCAACCATTTAAAATGATAGTTTTCCAGCAGCCAAGTAAATTATAACACATATTTCCATTAAAAAATAGTCCTTCTAACTCTAATTTATTTAGCAATATGGCAAAGTGGATTCACTGTTCAGTTATGATATTTATTTGGGTATTGTTTTATCAGTGATGCCACCAAAAGTTACTGATTTTCCCCTCTTCATCTAATTTTGATTCTATTGATAGTCTGCCAGGGAATGTCTCCTTACTGCAAAGCACTCTAAAGACAACGGCAGGAAGGAGAGGTAATGCTTACTGAGGTCCTCAAGGGAACTGAAAGCTTGCCATACACTGTCCCCTTAATCCTCACAAAGACACTTCAGAAAAGGAAAGATTACGAAGTGGTTCTCAACCTGGCTGTACATAAAACTCCTTTGAGGAAATTTGCTTTTAAAGTACTGAAGTCTGCCCCCATGTCTGGCTATTCTGATTTAATTGGTAGGGTACAGATGAAAATCATTACGTTTTAAAGGTCCAGGGATGAGAAAAATATGGATGTACGCACTGGCATGGGCACTGGTCAAAAGCAAAGGCCTTGCAACAGTGTGCCTGAAACTTGCACGTGAGAATCACCTAAAGATCTTAGTAAAATGCAGCATCTTGTTCGGCGAGTAAGATGGGGCTTGAGAGACAGCTTTTCTAGAAAGAGCTCACATTGACACAGGTGCAGCTGGTTCGTTGTCCGTGGTAAGGATCTACAATCAGATTTGCTGTTTTCCTTCCCCAGTCAGGTTACTTAGTAGTCATGTTTTCCTGGACACTGTTCTTAACCTTCCCATATCCCATTCTCCTTTTGGGTGAAATCGCACTGTAAACACAGCTACTTGCAAGAGTTGAGGATTCAATAAAATACATCCACCTAAAGCCTTTTGTAGAGTACCTGCGATAGTGTGCGTGTCTATTGGCCTTTCTTGACAAAGTAGCTTTAAACTTGCGTTTTGCTTCCAGACCCGTCCCGGTCCACATGCCCTTTCTTTTGCCACTCTTCAAAGTAGCCCTCTCGTCAGATATCTCCCTTTCTTCTGTAAGGTGGTTTTTGCCAGATTACAGGCTTCTCGACTTGACTCGCAGAAGGTAAGATTTCCCAGAGAGATACAGGAAGTGCGAAGGGCAGGAGCCATCCTTTTGTCTGGCTCTGAAGGTGAGTACTTGGCTTTTAAGCCTCTTCCAGGAAACACTGGCATACTTCCGCTTTCAGGAGCCACTCTCACTTGGGCTTGTCGTCAGTCGTTTGTAGGCCTTCTAAGCGCCTGTCTTTCTTTCGCCGCCAGGAAAGAAAAATTCAATCCTTCTGCAAAAGTTCCAGAAGGATCTGAACACCGGCGTCTTCAACAATCAGGAGAACGAGATCCTGAAGCAGATCGTGAAACACGACCGGGAGATGGTGCAGGCAATCGCTCCCATCAGTTATCCCCAAATGACAGCCCTGAATGCCACCTCTTCCACCACGACTCCGACCTCCCGCATGAGGACACAGTCTCCGCCGGTGTACACAGCGACCAGCCTGTCCCACAGCAACCTGCATTCCCCCAGCCCCAGCACACAGACCCCCCAGCCGTCAGCCATCCTGTCACCCTGCTCCTACACCACTGCGGTCTGCAGCCCGCCGGTACAGAGCCCGCTGGCCACTCGAACTTTCCACTACGCGTCGCCCACCGCCTCCCAGCTGTCGCTCACGCAACAGCAGCAGCAGCAGCAGCAGATCCAGCAGCCCCAGCCCCCGCAGCCCCCGCAGCAGCCCCCGCAGCCCCAGACGCCCGGCAGCTCCACGCCCAAGAACGACGTGCACAGGAGCACCCAGGCGCTCCACAACACCAGCCTGAGCCGAGAGGTCAGGCCCCTGTCGGCCTCGCAGCCCTCGCTGCCCCATGAGGTTTCCACTCTCATTTCCAGACCTCATCCCACTGTGGGCGAGTCCCTGGCCTCCATCCCTCAGCCCGTGACGGCTGTTCACGGCCCGAGCCTTCAGGCAGGGGCCCGGGGCACTGTCCCCCAGCGAGTCACCCTGTTCCGACAGATGTCGTCGGGAGCCATTCCCCCCAACCGAGGAGCCCCTCCCGCACCCCCTCCACCAGCAGCTGCTCTTCCGAGAGAGGCTTCCTCAGTCTTAACTACAGACCCAGAGGCAGAAAAGCCACGATTTGCTTCAAATTTATGATCCCTGCTGATTGTCAAAGCAGAAAGAAAGACTCTGATAAACTGAGAATGTTCTCAGAAATTATTTTCTTCTATCTCCTGATAGATTCCTATAGCCTACTATGAAGAGATATTTTAGACAGCTCTGGCCTACATGCAAAATGTAAAATATATAAATATATATCTACTATTCAATATCTATCTAAATTCCCAAGAGAGGTTCAAAAGACCTGTTTAGCATTCAGTGTTATATGTCTTCCTTTCTTTAAATCATTAAAGGATTTAAAATGTTGTTGTAAGATCATTTATTTTTAACCAACTTTTACCGAATTCCTTTGATATATGTATTTCTCTATTTTATGAAGAGTTCTTGGATTCAATGGAAACAAAACTCTGATTTTAAAAAGGCAACTCAAGTGAGCCACTGAATAGCACCAACCAAATCTTCTTTCATTAGCTGTGTCTCTGCATCTAAATTGTTAATCATGAATTATGGAGGATTGAATGGCAAATCCCACTTTATAGATCTAAATTGTATTTTGGTGCTTTCAATTTTGAATTAGGTTAGATCACGTGGTATGCTCGGCCACGGCTGGAGACTAGCCTCGCCACTGTCCCGAGTATCTCTAACCTCAAACACATCCATTGATCTTTCAGAAAGCTGAGGGGATATTTGTCTTCGTGTGTTACCGGACTTTTACCAAGACTCAATCAATGTTAGCTGTAAATAACTTTTTCAACCCAAATAAAAATAGCTCTTCTGTGTTGTATGAAGGTAAAAGTCATCACTTAAGAATTTAGTTTTATTGCTTCACTTCAAAACTTAGAGTTTTAAATTTTACAAAACCTAACTGTGACAGTTATTCAACTGTAATGCAATGGCTTGAAACCTACAATATTATTTTAACCTGCAATGTTTTATGCAAAATTGTATGCTCAATTCTACAAATTGCTTGTATTACACCAAAAATCATTACTTTTCTTCCTTCTTGCCATAATCAAGCATCTGAAAATAGTCCCTGCATGCTTTTTTGGAAAAACAAAATAGGTTCAGATCAGTCACTGTAGGGAGAGGCTTACAGTATTTCTCATTTCTAGAAAAGTATAACCATTCATTAATTGCCTATCTTAAAATTCCTATAAGGCTGACTTGGATCTCTGACTTAAGTCTAGAAGTGAGGTTTTCACTTTCATTTAATATTATTACTATCATTTAAATAATGATTTGTAAACCACAGCTTGATTTGGAGTTGCCAGTGTGTTCTGTGTCTTCACTGTTGGTAGGTAGTAGTTAACCCTGGTGTTAATTTAAATTAACTAAATACACTATAGCCTCCTGTCTGGGAACACACACTTTGTTCTATGTATATTGTAATAAAATGGTTAGCAAATCTTAAGGCATGTGGTGACTAACATAGCCCTTAGGTAGGAGGTTTATTTTGAACGTGCTGGAAAATGTATGGACGTGATGACAGAAAGCAGGGGGCAAACTGAATGTGAGCATTGTTTGTTCGTTCGTCTGTTTCCTTAACTCTCCATGATCTGTGAACATCTGCTTCTTCTCAAAGAAGTCCCTTAGTAATTATTTGTGCCTAATGCATCCCACGAATGTGGTGGATGACTGGAACACAATCGGAAGATTCCTAATAACCGACTTCTGTAAATAACCCAAGAGAATGACCTGACGTGGAGGTCTTCAGTATCTCTGACACTGGCGATACGTTAAAGAAGAACTGAACAAAGATCACACGAGAAATGGGGCAGGGCCTCCAGATAGACTTGAGGACAGAAAACAAAACGAAGCAAAAACTCTAAAATGGATCCATGCTGCCTGTTATGCCTTTTACGATTATAATACCTATAATACCAAAATGAGTTGTTATGTTTCATTTCTAACAGATCCCAGCTTGTGTGGAAGTACTCAACAATGCTCGTCAATGTAATGTTGTCATTAACATGCTGGTGACATCTGATGGCGGGTCAGGAGCGGTATAAGAAGGGGATTGTTCCGTCTACCTAGATCCTATGGGAAAGCTGCAAGACCATTTACATATCAGTACAAAACTCCTTTATTTTATTAAAATATTGAGAATTCACTTCAATTTATTAAGATCATGTATTGGTCCTTTAAATTATTAAAGGTTTACATTTGATAGCACTAATGGGTTTGGTAGTGAAATATTTTTATATATATAAATTTTTGGTTTTTTATTTTGAGCACTATTGGGAAACATAAGCAAAATTGAATTGCATGGTCTTTCAGTGCAACCATAAAATTTTTATTCACTTTGTAACAGAATGGACAAAAACACACTAAGGTTTATATGTTAAACTCATAAAATGGTACAGGGTAAATTATATACATATATATGTATGAATATATATGCTTAGATTAAGAAAACAAATTGACTCACATTCCTGTAATATAAAAGTCCATTGCTAGTTGAAAAGTGACCTCTTTTCTCTGTACATAGTTAAACCCGTAAGTATGGAGTTTTAATCTGTACAGAAAGAAATGTATTATTGAAAAGATTGGTCTTTCTGCGGCTGGGAAAATAGTAGAGTAGCTGATTCTTACAACAACTGTATGATCAGGGATGAATTAGAGTATTTCTTTTGTCTTTGCTCAAAGCCATACATATATAAATATATATAAAGATTATTAATAAATTCAACAGAAAATAAACTAAAATCATGAATATTTTATTTTATCAATATGCTCTAACCAAACATTTTGTTTTATTAATGAGTACAGATTTGCCTTTCTACCTTTACATCGTAAGATTTCCAAGAGGGCTTATACTTGATAGTCATTATAAAATTAATCATAGAGAGTCTATGACTGTAGAGAGGAATGTAACTAGAACATGGGTATTCCAGTTATCCCTCTGTTTTATCTCTTCCCAATGGTACCAGTTGAAGTTTTGGGTTTTTTTGTTTTTTGTTTTTGTTTTTTTTAATTCTTTGCTCTGTACCTCCTTCACGTGTGGTTGTGGTTCAATTCCCAAACACGGTTATTTCTGTGCTATTAGATTTAGAGGGGGGGGGGAATAACCTTATAATTTATTATACAAACCTATTTTATGATAGCCTTGGGCCTTGCGAAGGCTTTCAATAGTCATAGAACCTCCCTATTCAAGTGGATTTTGAATCAGTCTTAAAAGGCTGACATAGAGTTTATTGCATTGAATGAAGGATTCTTTGAAAACTGTAAGGATAAATGGCAGGAATGGCGATAGACTCTATTCATCAAATAAATAGCTTGTCTCCAGGTCTCAGTAACCACTCCATAAGTGAATGATTCCGTGACAGAAGCCGTCCCACTTTAAAAAGATGGTTATTTTGCCATTTATAAACTTAAATGAGCATAACATCTGCAGGACACTACAAAGTACACAGTCAAGTTAGAATAATTCCTAAAGAACTTGGGTGATTTAAACAATATGATGTGTTTTATGTTGTAGATGTTATTATTTCAAATCCTGAATTATTTCTACTTTAGAAGTGATCTCCATCATCTTGCAGGCCTACTTTTAAAGTCTCCATGCCTTCTTTTTAAATTTAAGTGTTTCTGTTTGTTAATTTTATAATTTTACTGTGCTACTTTGCTTTTATGCATTTTACTTTCATAATTTATAACATTAAGTTGTTTCAACAAGATTTATCTTCTTTATGCCTCTATCCTTTAGAATATATGCCATAAAACCTGCGTGTGGTTATTTTGTTCATATACATTACACCTGGAAAATTTTATCACATTCTCTGCTTATTGGAAAACTACTTTTTCTGTGCAATACAAAAGAAATGTGGTCCTTATTGAATAACTGGAGGCTGAACATCTATTTTGAGTCCTGAAAGTAATGGTCAAAAATTTAAGCAAGTGCGACTGGCTGCATGCTCTGAGTTGTTAGCTCCGTTCTATAAGTTTATTTAATATATCCTTTTTCCAGAATAATAAGATGAAGAATAAAGAAGATTTGCTGTTGTATTCGGGGTTAAGTTTACCTGCTACTGGCACTGGAAAGCAGTGACTTTCTTTAAATAATTTTTTTTAATGTTTGTATTTATTTTTGAGAGAGAGAGAGCATGCGCTCTCGAGCAAGCGGGGGAGGGGCAGAGAGAGAGGGAAACACAGAGTCCCAAGCAGGCTTCAGGCTCCGAGCTGTCAGAGTGCCTGACTTGGAGCCACCCAGGTGCCTGGAAAGCAGTGACTTTCTTAAGCAATTTTGATTCTGTCCTTTTTAAAAGTGGCATCTATTTTTTAAACACTGGCCAACAATGAAATCAATCATGAAGAGAACTCCTGCTTTTAAAAGGGAGCAAAGTATAAATTATTTTACCTAAATTCATCAAGGATGTGGGAGCAAATCCAGCCAGAAGATCCATATTCCTCCTCTTGTTGTTTTGGAGTTTTTGACCAAAGGCCGCATTCCTTCCTTTCCCAGTAGCAATGAATATTTCTGTTAATATTTATCGTTTTGTTCTTCATCATTTTCTTTAGAGCTTTAGGGCATGGAAAGCTTGAGCCTTTCTATATAGGAAAAATTTCATGGTATATTCACAGATCTACTGCAAGACAATGATAATTTTATTACAGTTTTTTAGAAGAAAATATTGGCAATTTTGTAATACCTGGCTGCTTTTCAGTTTTGAGTATTCTCCCAGAGAAATCATTGCTCCCTTTCCCCCAAATTCAAACATGTTCTCTCTCTGCCACTGAACAATCAGATAAGGAGATCATCTCCTTAAGCAAAGCCAGCCCAAGGGTAACATGAGTGAGGCCCCTTGCACGAAATTCAAAGTGGCAAAAATCTAAATAATCAAAGCAAATAATATTTTAATGCCATTTTTAAAAAATCAAAATTAAGCTAACAAGCATTGATGAACCAATTGGCAGGATCTTAAACAAAGACAAGATCCAGCCCCAGGCTTTCATGGCTCTTGCCTCACTTACCTCACTCCTCCCCACCCCGCTACCTATTGAGACTGTGATAGGACAGAAAGGGCTTTGAAGGGTTTCTGTGGTAGAAGCTTTGCCCCAATTTGTCCCATCATACCTTGAGAATCATCCCAAGGCTGTATTAAAAGTCCCTGTACATAAGGTTCTGGATTTGTTTCCAAGAGTAATGTACTAAATGCCGGAGAAAGAATTAACTTTTACTGACAAAGGAAACCTGCTTTTCTAAAAGATGTTCATCACAACACAGCTAATTGGGCCCATCGGCAGCTTCGTGCAGCTGGCCAGTATCATAGGGAGAAGAAGAGCAGAAACTGAATGAGAAATACTGCTTTTAAACCTTTTAAACCTTCTAAAGAGCTTTTATTATCAGGCCAATGGTTTTACAGTTTTATGCTTTATCTTGTTAGTTTTATGAATCCAAGATTTCCGTTCGGGTGCATACCTGTTGAAATGTGTGTTTTGCTAAGGTGATAGGAAAAGTTATTTGTGACAGCAAATAGGATGTGATATTTACAATCCCACAGAGCCCTGTAGAGAGGCTGGGTCCTAAGGAAAGTCCTAGGTCTGCTGACCAGGATAATGGGGATGAGAAGCTGAAATGGAAATTGCTTTGCCCAAGACAAAGCATGGCAGGGCTGGGGAATAATTTGAGAATATGAGAGTAACAACCTGTATGAATAGAAAGGAGTGATGGAATGGTTTGGGTTAAAACTCCATAGATTCTCCAAATCTTACTTATAGACATTATACTTAAAAGACTGACAAACTTAAAAAAAAAAAAAAAAAAAAAAAAAAAAAAAAGATTGACAAAGATGGATATTCTTTGGAGCTATTTCATTCCTAATGTAGAATCAATAGCCATTTATTACCAAGGGGGAACATCTCTTCATTTTTTCCATTATAAATGTTTGAATAACCACATTTGAGCAAAGAATAGCATTTATTTATTCAATTGAACACGTCTGAGTAAATATAATTGCTCAAAAGGTAAAGCTTATTTCATGTTTGTATTAGATTTAAGTAATTAAATACAAGTAATTCAGAGTCATTCAGACATGTTTTTAATAATGAAGCAATTTTACAAAAAGGAAACAAATTGCTTTTTGCCAGGCTAATCATATCTTTAGATTTGTAGAGGCAAAGGTATTTTTTTAAACAAATTTTTAGCTTCTCTTAAATTTATGAGGCTCCTCAGACATGGGAAAAGTTTGCCAAATGTATCCTTGTAATGTATTTGTCCAAAGACTTAGTTTTCAAGCATTTCAAAATAAAAGTTGTTTGCCTAACTATTCTCTAAGATCTATTACCAACCTAACATATTACAATTCTATTGAAAATGTGCAGTTCTGAACTGCCCAAAGTATGATATTCTGATATCTAACATAATGAAGTATTTCATTTGAGAAATACTAAATAATATTTAATAGATAAGGCATGTATACACTATGTAGCATGAATTCTCCTTAGATCTCCTTACCAAAGATCAAGGTATATTAATTACATTGGCTTGTTAACATACATATTAATAGAGCCAAGTGATTATTGTCCTCCTTGCAGTAATTATCTTAGAATGCTAAACACATATCCAAAAAATACATGAATCAAAATACGTTTGGCTCCCCCCGTAGTTCAGAGCAGCCTTCAGCACCCTTGGCGAGTTGATATGAATATTCTCAACAGTGGTTTGTCTCAGTAACAGATCCCATTTTGGGAGTTAGCCAAAACTCATTTGAAGTCCTGTTTTCTCTAACAGCAAAAGATCTAGTTTAGCATCACTATTTGCAGTCAAAACTGAAATGTGATTTTTTTTGTGTGGCTCATAAATCGTGTCTGAAGTCCTAGACATGTTCCAAAAACCTGTCTCTCTCTCGCTGTCACTCTCTCTCACTCTCTCCTTCCCTCTGTCTCTCATATATATATATATATATATATATATATATATACATATTTATCTTCCCAAATTCAAACTCTCAAGAATCTAAAGGTCTGTGATATGTACTTATAAAGTTCTAATAATTTTATAGCTTTATAAGTACGCTAAGTTATTTTTACCCTCACAGAACAATGATCAAAGCCATCAATTTGGGCTTGTTTTGCATAGTTATTTTTAAATGAGTGATTATTTACATATGACATTCTACATTTCTATGAATAAATGACATTGACTTTTAATTTCTCCACATGTGAAACTCTCAGATAATAACTTCTTAAAATGGTGCCTGCTGTAATCAGAGTCTAGTCTTTCTAAAGCTAGGTTATTATTCTCCTTTACATGAGCTACATAAGCGGAATCTTTTACATGATTTTAATTGCTTCAAGCTATGAATGTTGGCAAGTTTCGAGACTTTAGCTAGTTTGTTTTGTTCAAACAACTTCTCAGCTAAATTGATTACAAACATATGTCAAAGCTTTAGTTTAAACTTGACAAAAGGGTTCTAAGTAAGTAAGTCAATGCAAAGATTCTTTCCGGGTAGAACTATTTTGTAAGAAAAAAATGGTTGGTTTGACCATCATCTTTTCAAGAAAATTACTGGTTAAAAATCATTAACCTCCTTATAAATCAGAATATTAGTTGAGTAAGGAAGTATTCTCAGTAGAGATCTTAATTTCTTAAAAGTCTGTCAGAAAACTGCTCAAGCATTTTATCATGAATGTTAACTACTTTCCAAATAGCCCAGAAACATGTCCCAGAAAAAGTTCTGGCCCTAAGTAGGTTTGGAAAATACCTTTTTCTTCTAAGTTCTAACATACATTGTAGGAGAGTAAAAGATAAACTTGTCCTGCACACGTTTTTTAGTGACTTTTTGTATCTACGTAAGGAATTTAGTTTATATCTGCAAAATGTTAGGTGTCTGCAATAGCTCATCTAAAGTAATTCTTGCCTGTGGTCTCAAGCATAACATATTTCTTAAAACATATGTATTTTTGACGGGGGAAAAAAACTTGCCAAGTTTCTTGCAAGAGAAGCTGTGACTATAGGTGCTATTATCCCCGAATTACAAAGTATTTGACAGACACAAAGGTTCATGTTCTATAAGGAGAGGAGACCATGGTTTTGGAAATTTTGAAAATTTATTTTAGGTCGGAGGGCAAGATAAAATGCAAGGATTGACCACCAGCCAAAAACAAAGACACAGCACATCTCAGTTTTTAAACTGTCCTAACTTCGTCTTTTTATACATAAACAAGACTTCGATCTGCCGCCCTTATCAAACTTATCAGGAATCCTTGTAGCCCATAGGGGCTACAAGCCCTTGGATTCACTAGGAAACAAGCTTTGCTGATGGTACACATTGGAAAAGCAATTGAAGCACAGTGCATGGAAAGAGGGAAAATGATACCAAAGGAGATCAAATATATAACTGAAAAGAGCTTTAAATATTCATTGTGATAACAAGGAGTGTCACAGTATTAGTTCTAAAGAACAAAAGGGAGTCTGGCCTTGAAGAGTTCATGAAGATTTTTTAGAATATATAATACAGAATTTGGTTTATTATAAAGGGGCTGATTTTGATCATCACTTAATTCCAATTCTCTCTTCTTTGCTTCTGGCATGTTGTTATAGAGTCCTCAATCTCTTTAAAGATGTATTTTATGGGCCTTACTTAACAATGTATTTAATAATCTCCGTATTTGTTATGACACATCATGCCAAATAATAGTGTGTTTTTGTTTATAGTGGAGCTAAAAATGTATGCCTCAAGCAAAGATATGCATTTCAAAGGAAGTCACAAAAATCTTCATAAATAACAATTTTTTTAAATAAGGGAGGACCAGTAGTTTATAATAACAATGGAAATGCAAAGGTGAAAGAAGACACAGGTTATAGGAACACAGTTTCAAGATACTAGAAATATAGGACACACTAGGAAGGAGGAAAATGTTGGAAAACAAGACATTTTTATGCTTATGCTTCAGAACTAATACACATAAATTACTTCCTATGCATAACACATTAACAATAGCATCACAATAAATCCTGGGCACTTCCCTTTTGGAAGAATATGACCATTTTGGAGAGAGGACGATGTGAACTGAGCTAAGAATGTGAAAAGACCTAAAAATGCCTATTGAGAAATTAAAAAAAACAAAAAAAACAACCAAAGGCAGCTTTCAACCTAGAGGGAAGCAAACCTACTCATAGACAAAGAGTGGCTCAGCAGGAAGGAAATTGCTAGGTGCACAGGGAGGGTTCCTGTTACTAACAGAGCACATTCAGGAGTGAAAAGTTGTCACAATTTCCCAGAATTTAAACATAGGAAGTCCATGAATACTGTGCACACTCACACAAAACTGCACACTGCCAAAGATATATGCCTTCTCATGTACTTACAATAAAGCTCTAGGGGCACCTGGGTGGCTCAGTCGGTTAAGCGTCCTACTTCAGTTCAGGTCATGATCTCACTGTTGGTGGGTTCAAGCCCCGCGTCAGGCTCTGCGCTGACAGCTCACAGCCTGGACCCTGCTTCAGATTCTGTCCCCCTCTCTCTCTGCACCTCCCCCCTTGCGCTGTCTCTGTCTTTTGAAAATAAATAAATGTTTAAGAAAAAAAAACACTAGGAGAGTTGTTTACATAAAGAATCTAGTCTACAATCTAGTGGGTGCCAAACCCTAGAGTGTGGGTTTGTATGAGGAAAATGAGAAATTTTCAAAACAGTTCTGATATAATTGTATACCAGTATTTATATATTACTTTTTAAATTATTTTACTACAAACACCTTTCTATTAGGCTTCATTCATATTACATGTAAGGCATAACATATTATTTTTTTAACTTGACTCTGTAATGTGGTAATGGAGCTGTTATAAAATATTAGTTGTAAAAAGGAGACATTGGTAGGGTTAGGAACCATTGTGCTAAATGCTGATGTGTACAGGGATTTGTGCTGCACCGTCCGTTGTAGCCTCACTGCTGAACAGATATTCTAATTTTTATATGATCATACCTTTTATAAGAGAAAGTAAATATTTGGGGTTAAGAAGAATAAAAGTGAGTAAGAGGAGGCAGTAGCAAGGAAAAAATTACCAAATTAATTTGAAAAGAGCAAAGTTTACTCTATTTTCCTACACGTTTGCCATCGGGTTTATAAAATTTGAAATGCAGAATATAGTTATTAAAAAAGACTAAAAGTAGAAAGAATATGGGTCTTATTTTACACAGCTAGTTAATTAATTAGTTAATCTTTCAGATTGGCCCAGTAGTAGCTGATTCCTCAAATAGCCAAAGAAGTTACTGATAGTTACCTGGATGGTAACACTTGAAGAAAGTGTATCGGTCCTTTTATCCATGATACTTCCCCCATGTTGCGTGGAATTTCTGTTATTTAATCAGCATTGGCTCTATGTATAATTTAGGGCAATCTACCTAATTCATCAAATTCATCCTTTGAGCACCTATGGGGTGGCAAGACATGTTCTAGACAACATAGATATGACACAAGAAGGGCACAAATCTGTGTCTTTCATGTAGCTTATACCATTTTAGGAAGAAATACACAATAAATAAATAAAAGTAAAATAATTCAGACAGTGAAAAGAGCTTTGGAGGAAAGCAATGCAGAGAAGAGAGAAGGGAATATCAAGAATAGGGACTGGAGAGGAATTGCTGTTTAAGTAGCATAATTAGAGAGAACATCACTAAGCAGATCATTCAACAATGACTAAAAAGGGTCTGTAGATCAATATAACTAGGGGTCTTCCTGCGCCTTGCTACTGAAAGTAGATTCATGGACCTGTAGCATCTGTATCATGTGGAAATCTAGAAGTGCAGAATCCTGAGCCTTAACCTATAACTACTGGCAGGAGTCTAAATTTTAACAAGTTCCCTACACGATCCATATGTGAATTAATATTTGAGAAGTACACAGCTAGTAAAGTCCTAGAGAAGCAAATAAATTATGAGGAAATTTTAGGGAACTTCTCGGTATAAGGACATTTCTGAGGATGCCAAGTCAACGTTGAACATCCTGACAAGGGATATTGGCTCAGCGGGAAAGTCTAGAGAAAGACAAAGAGAAACAAACCTGGACATTGTGAAAGCTGCTAAGATAGATTTCACCCAGACAACTGCAATAAGGGAGAGAGACTCAGTATAAACTCAGCTCACTGAACTCCCCTAAAAAAATAAAAATAAAAAAAATAAGGTGGGAACCTTTTTTAAATGCTGGGGTGTGCTAAAGAAAAGTGCTGAGTTCTAAGTTTGTTAATGGGGCATAATCATTGTGATTAGGATATCTGAGTTTGTTGACTGGTGTTCATCTGATGAAGAAACAAATTTTCAGATCTTTAGGAGAGGAGCTAGTTTTGCAAATTGGAATGAGACACCTACCATAGTTAGGTTCTTAACCCCACTCCAACTCCTAGAAACTGGGAGACTAGAGAACTTTGTCTCTGGATGTTTCCATTTCAAAGAGATAGCTCCCAGGCCCTTGTAGAATATTTACATCTCAAAGGGAAAAGGATTTATAATTGCAAGTTTTTAAAGTGACCACTCTAAGAAAAAGGATATTGGGGCCTATAGTCATATTTTGGCTGGAACAAACAGTAAATTATTTGGACAGTGTTGAGTTTTCTCAGGCAAGTAATTTGAGGGGACTGGGGTTACTCTACGGAGATGGTCATGGGCCAGCATAAGCCATGCTAGATAGAGTTCAGTCAAGTCTCTTAGTGTGGGAGTTAAGGGAGCTAATGGACAGTCATTCCTCCTGGGAATTTTGAAGTTCTTATGAAGGCACTGAAACTGATGATAAACCAGCTATTTGATACTTTTACCCTGGACCATCCCTAGATGTACCCTTGGTCACAATGCTTTTCCTAGCCTGCCTCCTAGCACTTCTTAAATAGAAATGGGAAGAAAGAAATCAACACATGTTAGATGTTATTAGTTCTTCATTTGGAATCAATTTTGGTGTCATAGCCAGCAATGCTGCTTAATATCACATCAACCCAATACATCTATAGCTTTCTGTAACACTTTTTAATGCTAACAATAATTCATTGACATTGTAAAAATAAATAAATCTGGTCAGTGTTTTATAAATGAGCATCTATTTATCTGCCATATCTATGTATCTGCAGTGTTTAGAAAAACTAGGTACAAAAACTGGCTCTTCCACTTACCATGTAACCCTGGTAGAGTTATATAATCTTATCATATTCCAGTTCCATAACTAGAAAATGGGGGATTGGAATTGTTTCTGCTTCATTGCATGGTTATGAAGACCACATGAGATAAATTTTGCAAAAAGGGTACCCCAAC